>NC_080750.1:62961679-64211679 GCF_020826845.1 Diceros bicornis minor | reverse complement strand
AGCGATTTTGATAAATGACAGACAACATTAGTTGAGAACAAATCTAATATTGCTAGGTACTGGCCAGTCACTGTTAAACTTTCTGTTAGGCCCACTCTCATCGCTGGTCTAAATTAGACTGATTGCTTCCTTCTGAATCAGTACAGAGCTCTTTAAAAATACCATTATTTCTCTTTTGGCCTCAATATAGTGTTGATCAGTTGTGGCTGATTTTTTCACTGTTATCACTGGTATACAGTGACCATCCAATTGACCAACTTTTTTTTTTTAAGTTTTGAAAATGAGAAAGAGATTGATTTAATTTATTTTACAAATGTGGCATAAATGTCTTAAATTTCTACAGAGAAAATATGCTTAATAGGAAGTGCAGGAGAAATATTCAATTATACTTCTACTACTTCTCTGTTAATTAACTTTTTCTTTTAAAGAGAAACATAGATATGCAAAACACCAAAAACTAAAAAAGTTACTTGTTATTCAATTTAACTCAACTAGGATTTTTAAGAAAGATACTAGCCTCATGTTGCAGATAATATAAAACAGAATATTCTCTTTCTTGCTTTCACTCTTCTCAATCGTTTATCTTGGGGCTTGTTATAAAAAGAAATAAAGAAAAATTAAAATACATACAAGACATGGCAAAATAGCATATATTAGAATTAGGTAAATATTAGACCAAAGAAAAATATGAGAAATAAAATTTACAAAGAGTACATGCCATAATACAATATAATTTATAAAAGTTGACCACAAATTTGGCTCTATATTTCCTAGCAGCAACATGAGGACATTAGTTATATGATTGGTTTCAGTTTTTTAAAATTGTGGTAAAATATACATACTATAAAATTTACCATTTTAATCATTTTTAAGTGTATAGTTTAGTGGCATTAAGTATGTTCACATTGTGTGCAACCATCACCACCATCCATCTCTTGAACTTTTTCATCTTTTGTAACTAAAATTCTGTGCCCATTTTCCCTCCCCCAAAGCCCCCGGCAACCAACATTCTACTTTCTGTCTCTATGAGTTTGACTGCTCTAGGTACTTCATATGAGTGGAGTCATTCAATATTTATCCTTTTGTGACTGGCTTATTTCACTTAGCCTACTGTCCTCAAGGTTCATCCATGTTGTGGTATGTGTCAGAATTTCTTTCCCTTTTTAAGGCTGAGTAATATTCCATTGAATGTATATACCACATTTTATTTATCCATTCATTTATCAATGTACACTCGGGTTGCTTTCACCTTTTGGCTGTTGTGAATAATACTGCTATGAACAAGAGTGTACAAATATCTCTTCAAGATCCTGCTTTCAGTTCTTATGGTGAATATACCTAGAAGTGGAATTGCTGGATCGTGTGGTAATTCTATGTTTCACTTTTTGAGGAACTGTGATACCATTTTCCACAATGGCTGAGCCATTTTACATTCCCATTGGCAAAGCACAAGGGTTCTGATTTCTCCACATCCTTGCCAACACTTGTTATTTTGTTTGTTAATAGCCATCCTAATGGGTATGAAGTGGTGATTGGTTTCAGTTTTAGTTAATGATACTAAAAATCTAAATGCTTTGGGGAATCATAAAATTTCCCGATTCTAGAACCAGAAAGAAATTTCTTTCAAGAGTACTTATAAGGAGGACGCTGTGTTATGTAAGACAGTCAACAAGACTGCTGATAACACCCTTAGAGTGAGCAGTGTGAGGAGATTCTGGAGCTGTTGGTCACACTGCTCTTCTCTTTGGGCTCCTGACATCACCAGGGGTAATTCAGTCTGCATGCCCCCCACAGGTGCCACAGTGTGTTTCTCTGGTGGGCTCTGGCCTAACCCACAAGTTACTTCTATCTAAAACAATAGAAGGACTAGTTATCTTTTAGGGAATTTTATATCAGTATTATTTCTCTCAGTAGATTTTTAATAATATTCACTTTTTGGTTCTTTATTGTGGAAAGTTTCAAACATATATAAAAATAGAGACTGATATGATGAAGTCTCACTCACTCAGCTTCAGCAGTTATCAGTTTGGTCTGAATGTGTTTCATCTATATTCCACTTACTCTCTCTTCCACCCAAGGTTATTTCAAAGCAAATCTTAGATATAATATTATTTCATCCGTGAATATTTTGGTATATATCTCTAAAAGAGCAGTTTTTTAGAAAACATTCCACCATGACATTGTTGTACCTAAGAAAAAAATTCCTTAATATCAAATATTCCATGAGTCCATATTGCCACTATTATCTCATAAATGTTTTTTCAAACCATTTGTTTGAATCAAGATCCAAATAGAGTCCACACATTGCAATTTGTTGGTATAAATATTTAGTTTCCTTTACTCTATAAGTTCTTCTCTCTCTCTCTTTTTCCTTGCAATTATTTGTTCAAGAAATTAAATCATTTATTCTGTACTATTTCCCTCAGTCTGGATTGAAGGTGTATGTTCATTAGGCCTCTGTATTTTCTATAAATTGGGAGTTAGAGGCCTGATCAGAATCCATAGGTGGGGTGTGTAAGCATTCAGAAGTCATTTAATAATTGGTTCTCTCTCTTTTGGTGATTAGCAGTGCTTAATGATCATTGCCTAGATCCATTATTTTATTAGAGGCTGCAAGATAGTGATATTTTAATTCTAGCATTTTCCTTTATTTATGAACTGGAATATTTCTATAAAAAGAAACTTCCCTTTTATCAGCTATTTGGCTACCTTGACATATAGTTGCTTAAGTAAATGATGATTAAACAGTGGAGAGAGATCAAGATGTGGAATAGGAAGATCCTTAGCTTATCTGTTCCCACAGAGGCACCAAAACCAGAACTACATATAGAACAACTATCACTGAGCATGACCTGAAGACTAGCAGAGCACAGCTAAGGATATAAAGATAAAGCCACATCAAGACAGGTAGGAGTCAGGACCCATGCCCCTGGCACAATGACTCACAAGTGAGAGGGATATCACAACCATGAAGATCCTCCTGGATGAGCAAGGAGCCCGAGCACCACATCAGTCGTCCCAGCCTGGGGGACCTGCACCAGGAAGACGAGCCTCCATCGTGTCTGGCTTTGAAAACCAACGGGGCTTATGTCTAGGAGAGCTGGTGGGCTATAGGAAACTGAGACTCTGCTCTTAAACAATGCACCCACAAACTCACAGAGGCAGCAGTTTGAAAAGTGCCTGGGTTATACATGAAGGAGATTCACTGACTAATTTTAGGGCATGTCTTGGAGAGGCAGGGATCTGTTGGAAAATTCTCCAGGGATGGAAGTGCTGGTAGGTGCCATTTTTTTTTTCACTCTTCTTCTACCTAGCTGGCCTGGCCCTGGCTGGTGCCATTTCTGACACTTTCCATCTACCTTGCTAGCACTGCCAACCCTGCCCTGGTGTTCCACTGTGGACCCACACTGGCTGACTCCCCTCCAAAGCAACTCTCACCTTACCCCACCTGGCGGATGGCCCCAGTTGGCACTGGAGCCCTTTCAAAGTGGCTCCTGCCCAGGGGACCAGCCCCACACAGCAGTGTGCCTGCAGCAGTCACAGCCTAGGCAGAACAGGAGGGTGCACACACAGCCTACATAGGGGACACACCTGGAGCACCTGGCTCTGGTGGCCAGCGGGGATTGTGCTACTAGGCCCCACAGGACACCTTCTACATAAAGCCACCCCATCAGGACTGGGAGATGTAGCTGATCTACCTAATCATAGAAATAAACACAAAGAGTTAGGCAAAATAAGGAGACAGGGGAATATGTTCCAATATGAAATATGGAAGAACAAGACAAAACCTCAGAAAAAGAACTAAACAAAATGAAGATAAGCGGTCTACCGGATAAAGAGTTCAAAGTAGTGGTTGTAAAGATGCTCATTGAACTTGGGAGAAGAATGGATGAACAGAGTGAGAACTTCAAAAAGAAATAGAAAATATAGAAAAGAACCAATCAGAGCTGAAGAATACAGTAACTGAAATGAAAAATACACTAGAGGGAATCAATGGCAGATTAGATGATGCAGAAGAATGGATCAGCAATCTGGAAGACAGGGAAATGGAAATCACCCAACTGGAACAGCAAAAAGAAAAAGAACTGTAAAAAAATGAGGATAGCTTAAGGGACCTCTCGGACAATGTCAAGAATACTAACCTTCGCGTTTTAGGTGTCCCAGAAGAAGAGAGAGAGAAAGGGACAGAAAACCTATTTGAAGAAATAATGGCCGAAAACTTCCCCACGTTGGTGAAGAAAACAGACATCCAAGTCCAGGAAGCACAGAGAGTCCCAAATAAAATGAACCCAAATAGACTCACGCCAAGACACCTTGTGGTTAAAATGTCGAAAGTAAAAGATAAAGAGAGAATCTTAAAAATAGCAAGAGCAAAACAACTTGTTATGTATGAGGGTACCCCCATGAGACTGTCAGCAGATTTTTCAGCAGAAACTTTACTGGCCAGAAAAGAGTGGCACAATATATTCTAAGTGCTGAAATGAAAACACAACCAAGAATACTCTACTTGCCAAGGTTATCATTCAGAATTGAAGGAGAGATAAAAAGTTTCCCAGACAAGCAAAAGCTAAAGGAGTTCATCACCACTAAACCAGCCTTACAAGAATGTTAAAGGGACTTCTTTAAATGGAAAAGAAAAGGCCATAGCTAGAAATAAGAAAATTATGAAAGAAAAAAATCTCACTGGTGATGACAAACATATAATAAAGGTAGTGGTCAACTATCTATAATAAAATGTTGCGGGGGGGGGGAGTAAAAATGTAGTGCTTTTAGAATGCACTTGCAACCATCAACTTAAAATAGACTCCTATATATATAGGTTGTTATATATGAACGTCATGGTAACCACAAACCAAAAACCTATAATAGATACACAAAAAATAAAAAGAAAGGAATACAAACATAACACTGAATGAAGTCATCAAATCGCAAGGGAAGAGATCAAAAGAAGAAGAAAATAACAGAGAAGAACTACAAAAACAACCAGAAAACAATTAACAAAATGGCAATAAGTACATACTTATCAATATTACTTTAAATGTAAATGGACTAAATGCTCCAATCAAAACACATAGCTGAATGCATACAAAAAACCCAAGACTCATATATGTACTGCCTATAAGAGACTCACTTCAGATCTAAAGTCACACACAGACTGAAAGTGAAGGAATGAGAAAAGGTATTCCATGCAAATGGAAACAGAAAGCAACTGGAGTAGCAATACTTATATTACTTATATCAGACAAAATAGACCTTAAAACAAAGACTGTGACAAGAGACAAAGAAGGACATTTACATAATGATAAAGGGAACAACCCAACAAGAGGATATAACACTTGTAAATATCTGCATCCAACATAAGAGCACCTAAATACATGAAGCAATTATTAACAGACATAAAAGGAGAAATTGACAGTAATACAATAATAGTAGGGAACTTTAACACCCCATTTACATGAATGGATAAATCATCCAGGCAGAAAATCAACAAGAAAACATTGGCCTTAAATGACACATTAGACCAGATGGACTTAATAGATACATACAGAACATTTCATCCAAAAACAGCAGAATACACATTCTTTTCAAGTGCTCATGGAACATTATCCAGGATGGATCACATGTTAGGCCACAAAACAAGTTTCAATAAATTCAAGAAAATTGAAATCATATCAGGTATCTTTTCTTACCTCAATGATATGAGACTAGAAGTCAATTTCAAGAAGAAAACTGGAAAACACACAAACATATGGAGGCTAAACAATATGCTACTGAACAACCAATGAGTCAATGAAGAAATCAAAGATAAAATCATAAAATATCTTGAGACAAGTGAAAGTGGAAGCACAACATTCCAAAATCTATGGGATGCAGCAAAAGTAGTTCTAAGAGGGACGTTTATAGTGATACAGTCCTACTTCAGGAAACAACAAAAATCTCAAATAAACAATCTAACCTTACACCTAAAGGAACTAGAAAAAGAAAAACAAAGGCCAAAATTAGTGGGAGGAAGGAAATAATAAAGATCAGAGTGGAAATAAATGATATAGAGACTAAAAGAACAACAGGAAAGATCAATGAAACTAAGAGCTGGTTCTTTGAAAAAATAAATAAAATTGATAAACCTTTAGCCAAACTGATCAAGAAAAAAAGAGAGAGGGCCCAAATAAATTCAGAAATGAAGGAGGCGATGATACAGCTGACACTACAGAAGTACAAAAGATCATAAGAGATTACTTGGAACAATTATATGCCATCAAATTGGACAACTTAGAAGAAATGGAAAATTCCTAGAAACATACAATCCTCCAAGACTGAATTAGGAAGAAATAGAAAATCTGAACAGACTAATTACTAGTAATGAAGTTTAATCAGTAATAAAAAACTCCTGACAAACAAAAGTCCAGGACCAGATGGCTTCACAGGTGAATTCTACCAAAAATTTAAAGAAAACTTAATACCTATCCTTCTTAAATTATTCTGAAAAATTGAAGATGAAGGAACACTTCCAAACTCATTCTGTGATGCCAGCATTACCCTGATACTAAAACCAGACAAAGACACTAGAAAAAAAGAAAATTACAGGCCAATATCCCTGATGAACATAGATGCAAAAATCCTCAACAAAATATTAGCAAACTGAATTCAACAATACATTAAAGGGTCATACACCATGATCAAGTGGGATGTATCCCAGAGATGCAAGGATGGTTTGATATTTGCAAATCAATTAACATCATACACTACATTAACAAAATGAAGGATAAATATCATATACTCATCGCAACCAGAATATACAACTATGTCCTGGGACTTTAGGAAGAGAAAAAAAGAGAGAGAGGAAGATTGGCAATAGATGTTAATTCAGGGTGACTCTTTCCAAGTTAAAAAAAAAAAAAAAAGACCCAATTAAAAAAAATCATATAATCATCCCAATAGATGCAGAAAAAGCATTTGACAAAATTCAACATCTATTTATGATAAAAACTCTCAAGAAAGTGGCTATAGAGGCAGCGTACACCAACACAATAAAGTCCATATATGGCAAACCCACAGCTAACATCATAGTCAATGGTGAAAATTTGAAAGCATTTCTTCTAAGATCAGAAACAAGACAAGGATGCCCACTCTTGCCAGTTTTTATTCAACATAATATTGGAAGCCCTAGCCTCAGCCATCAGACAAGAAAAAGAAATAAAAGGCATCCAAATTGGAAAGGAAGAAGTAAAACTGTCACTATTTGCAAGTGACATGATACTATATGTAGAAAACACTAAAGACTCCACCAAAAAAATATTAAAACTAATAAATGAATTCAGTAAAGTTGCAGGATACAAAATCAATATACAGAAATCTGTTGTGTTTTTATACACTAATAACAAACAATCAGAAAGAGAAATTAAGAAAACAATCCCATTTACAATTGCATCAAAAAGAATAAAGTACCTAGGAATCAATTTAACCCAGGAGATGAAAGACCTGTGCCCAGAAAACTATGAGACATTGATGAAAGAAATTGAAAATGACACAAAGAAATGGAAAGATATACTGTGCTCATAGATTGGAAGAATTAATATTGTTAACATGTCCATATTACCTAAGGCAATCTACAGATTCAGTGAGTTCCCTGTCAAAATACTAATGGCATTTTTCATAGAACTAGAACAAATAATCCTAAAATTTGTATGGAACCACAAAAGACCCCAAATAGCCAAAGCAATCTTGAGAAAGAAGAACAAAGCTGGAAGTACCGTGCTCCCTGATTTCAAACTATACTACAAAGCTATAGTCATCAAAACTGTATGGTACTGGCACAAAAACAGACACATAGATCAATGGAACAGAATAGAGAGCCCAGAAATAAACCTGTGCATATTTGGTCAATTAATCTACAACAAAAGAGGTAAGAATATACAATGGGGAAAAGACAGTCTCTTCAATAAATGGTATTGGGAAAACTGGACAGCCACATGCAAAAGAATGAAACTGGACCACTTTCTTAATACCATATTAGAAAAATAAACTCAAAATGGATTAAAGACTGGAATGTAAGACCTGACACCGTAAAACTCGTAGAAGAAAGCATAGTCAGTCAGCTCTTTGACATTGCTCTTAGCAATTTTTTTTTTTTTGGCTTTGTCTCTTCAGGCAAAGACAACAAAAGCAAAAATAAACAAATAAGACTACATCAAACAAAAAAGCTTTTGCACAGTGAACGAAACTTTCATCAACAAAACGAAAAGGCAACGTGCTGAATGGGAGAAGATATTTGCAAGTGACATATCCAATAAGGAGTTAGTATTCAAACTGTGTAAAGAACTTATACTACTTAATATCAAAAAACCAAACAATTTTATGAAAAATGGACAGAGGACTTTATGAATAGACATTGTTCCAAAGAAGATTTACAGATAGCCAACAAGCACATGAAAAGGTGTTCAACATCGCTAATTACTAGGGAAATGCAAATCAAAACCACAATGGATATCACCTCACACCAGTCAGAATGGCTATAATTAACAAGACAAGAAATAACAAGTGTTTGAGAAGATGTGGAGAAAAGAGAACCCTTGTACACTGTTGGTAGGAATGTAAATTGGTGTAGTCACTTTGGAGAACAGTATGCAGTTTCCTCAGAAAATTAAAAATAGAACTACCGTATGATCCAGCTATTCCACTTCTGGGTATTTATCCAAAGAAAATGAAAACACTAATTCAAAAAATATATGCACTCTCATGTTCACTGCAGCATTATTTACAATAGCAAAGATATGGAAGCAACCTGAGTGTCCATCAATTGATGAATGGATAAAGAAGATGTGATATATACACAATGGAATATTACTCAGCCATAAAAAAGAATGAAACCTTGCCATTTGTGACAACATGGATAGATCTAAAGGGTATTATACTAAGTGAAATAAGTCAGACAAAGACAAATGCCTTATGATTTCACTTATATGTGGAATCTAAAAAACCAAACAAATGAACAAACAAAACAGAAACAGACTCATAGATACAGAAAACAAAGTGGTGGTCACCAGGGGGGAGGGGAGTAGGGGATGGGTGCAATAGTTGAAGGGGATAAGAGGTACAAAATTCCAGTTATAAAATAAATAAGTCATGGGGATGTAATGTACAGCATAGGGATTATAGTCAACAATATTGTAATAACTTTGTATGGTGACAGACGGTTACTAGACTTGCCGTGGTGATCATTTCTTAATGCATATGAATGTCGAATCACTGTGTTGTACACCTGACACTGATATAATATTGTATGTCAACTATACTTCAATTAAAAAAGTGATTTAACAAATTATGGAAACCTCTTTAATTTGACTGAAGGGCTCTTTTCACTTGGGCATTTAACCAGATTATTGAAATTTGTAACCATTTGGTCAAATGGTTGAAAATATAATCACGGTAGACAGATTGCCTCAACAGATTTGGATAAAACAAAGAAGCAGGCACATAGTCAGATGGCAGCGGCTATGTCTCTAGCAAAGCTGGCTCTAAGGAGTAGCCATCTTCTCTGCTGTTCTCGCCCCTGATCTTGTGACCAGGGGACAGGCTGCCATGCGGGTCCCATTCCTGAACCTCAGCAGCCCAGGATGAAAAAGCTAACTCCAGAAAGGGCCTGAGGGTGAGGGGTCCTCTTGCTTCTAGATGCGGAATGCTTTCAAAATGTCGAGATGATGAAAATGGATAAGCAGCCAAGAAATGACGAAGTGTCCCCAGGAATGCTGCCCACTGTGAAGTCTAACAGCTGGGCTGTTTCACCTGGAGCACTTTTTCATGCTTTTTCTTCATATTGTGAATGCATTTGAGGGTAGCAGGAGACATATTTATCAGAGTGCATTTTCCATTCTCCCTGCCTTCCAGTTTTCACAGACAGAGTAGGTACAACTATCTGCGATTTCTCGCTGCCATGCATCTTGGGATTCAAGAAAGGGACCTATTTACTGACTCGCATTTTTTAATCTCTTTTTATTTTTATTATTTATTATCTCGTATTTTTTGTAAGTTATCTCAAATTCTTCTTTTAGAATGAATCTGTGTATAAATAAAGTAAATAAAAGTAAAATAATTCCTATGAATGAAATTTCTTAGGTACAATAAAATGTACCATTTTTTTTTAAGGCAATAAAAATCAAATGGTGCCTGTTCTATTTTTCCAGGAATAAATGGAAATGTTATCACTGAAACCCTAGGAAGTGGGATTCAGTTGAAGAAGCCTGTTTGATCCACGCTGAATAACAGTCCTTTAGCTCAGCATACTTTTGGCCAAAATAGTGTGAACAACGATGAAAGACCCTGTGAACTTTTCCTAAATTCTTGTGTATAGAATGTCAGCCAAACCCCAGGTGTCCATGTATACCAGGAGCTATTACACAAAACACCTTTCATCTTCCTCTTGTGTCATCAGTGCCCTGGGACTTAGACAAAGGATTATAGTTGACCAAGACCAAGTTTCCTTGTTCAGCCCAGTGACATTGGGACCAACAGTGGTGCTTGCCAGATGGATGTCTTTCTGGTGTACGTCCCACCATATAGCCTTCCAAGTCTCAGCTGTGATTCTAAGACTCATGATAACATGGAAAGAATTAATGATAGTTCATGGTAGACCTTATTATGAACAAACTCAAAAAGATATTTAAAAAAATATGCCTACCAGAAGATGAGTGAAAACATCCTCAGATGTGCCTTTCCAGAATCAAAGTTACTTGGGAAGCAATGCTGTTTCTTTTGTGGGAAAATGCATTTTTTCTTTTTAGCCACATCTCTGGTCTTCCCTAAATACCCCTATACAGTCTTTGAATCTCAAATGTCTTTCTATGTGATGATCCTTTTCTAGTGTCCTAATTTCCAGGATATTGTCACTTGTCAGGTCAAGATGAAAGTGTCTCCAGGTGGAAGCCTGCATCGTCTTGCTTCTAACACATATTCATTTAGTACTTGGGAGAATTTCTTGTCACTCTCTTTTCCACCAGTCTTCCTTTTCTTTGGCATATGACCTTTGTTCAAGTGCCAGTGACATTTGCATTGGGAAGAGTGGAAGAGTTTGTATTCATCTCAAAGGGAACAGTAAGGCAGGCAAGAGTCTGGGGAGAGTCATCAGGAAAAATTTCAGGAATATGATGACACTAGAAGCATAGAGTAAGAACTACCTGAAGAGCAGGTGAGCTGTCAGGAATGCATGGCGTTGCTTCCTAACATTCCTTTCTTTTGGCTGAATTACTTGTGATTGGCAAGTATGTCCTTTGGCTAGGCCTTACCATATCAGCTTTGCAGTGAAAATGTGCAACAGCACGACCACAAGATGCAGAAGGCCTCGTAGGCGTGGATTCAGCATCTGGACTTGCTTTCCTACATGTGAAAAATAGGAGCTGGGGGGGCTGGCCCGGTGGCGTAGTGGTTAAGTTCACACGCTCAACTTTGGCGGCTTGGGGTTCACAGGTTTGGATCCCAGTTGTGAACCTATGCACTGCTTCTCAAGCCATGCTGTGGCAGGCATCCCACATAAAAAGTAGAGGAAGATGGGCACAGATGTTGGCCCTGGGCCAATCTTCCTCAGTGAAAAAAAAAGAGGTGGATTTCCAAGCAAATAGTATGTGTCTCACTCCTGGAGCCAATACACAGTCTTCTGTGACACATAACAAACAACCAGGCGGGTGCACCAGCTAATGACATATAGCTTTTCAATTGTTAATGCATCAGTATCTGGACTGAAATTTTTGCCCCTGTTTTTTTCTTTCATGTTAAGACATTTTAAATCTGTCTAGCAATGAAGTGGCTGTAAAATCAACACCACCACCACCAAACAACTTTTATATTTGGGTTGTCATTTTCATATTATGAAGTGTTTTCATGTATATCATTTCATTTGTTCTTTGTATTTAATTCTGAGATGAGAAAATTGAGGCTTAGAGAGATTAAGTGACTTTGTCAGGGTCAGGCTACTAATTAATGGTAGAACCAGGTCTAGTACTCACATAATTTATTCACTTATTCATCAAGTTGATTATTTATTGCAGTAGGAAACAACTAGAAAAAAATGCCTCCCCTCAAGGAACTTACACTCTAGTATGGTAGGACAGAAAATAAGATAAATATGTAAAGTATATGGTATGGTATGGGATAAGTGCTGTTGATTAAAATAAAGCAGGGGAGGAGAATAAGAAATGCCAGGTTGGGGTTGGGATGGGGGGTTGCAATTTAAAATAAGATAGTCAAGGAAGGTGTCAATGAAATGATAATATTTAAGTGAAGACCTAAAAGAGGTGAGGGAGGTTTTCATACAGAGATCTGTGGAAAAAAGCATTCTAGGCAGAAGGACTTCAAGTGCAAAGGCTCTGAGGCAGAAGCATGCCTGGCATGAGACCTGTGTGCTGGAATGTAATAAGCAAGGGGGGAGTAGTGGTAGCTAAGGTCAGAGATTAAGAGGGAGTTAAGTCATGAAGGGCCTTGTGGTAGCTGTGGGACTTTGACTTTTGTTTTGCATGCTATGGGAAGCTTTTAGAGGATTTTGGGTAGAGGAATGACATCATATGACTTATTTTTTAAAAGAATCACTTTGGCTGCTATGTTGAAGACAGAATGTTTAGGATGGAGAGAAGAGAAGCAGGGATACTGTTTAGGAGGCTGCCTCCTTGTCCCGTCCTTTTGGCTTGAACACATGCTGCCTTTAATTAATAAGAGTAATAAAAATGCTTTAACTAGACCCATTTGGATCTTTCTCAAATGCTGTATCTTCATAGTTTTAGAATATTTTCTATCTCTGTGTATTAAGGATTTAAATGGCTCTTTTAAATGACACGTTAGCTAAAAACAGGTAGGAATCCTTTGTAGAGAGTGTTTAGGTATTATTATTGCTCTACTTATAGATCAGTATTACTTGCATTTTTAGATGGAATGGGGTCACTTTAATACTGTTTGGTCTAATGAAAACACGTAGTGTCTCAAACCAGTTGTCTTGTCCAAGCCTCAGTTTCATAACTGGTACAATGAAAGCCTTGGTTTTCACTAACAGCCCTTCCTTCCTGATGAAGTAGAATGATCCAGGCTGACCTTAGCCTCCCTCTGTTTTTCTCCTTCTTGAGAAAAATAAGAAGAGGGTCACATTATGGTTGCAGATTGTTTTGGAGACCTTTCAGGAAGTTTTCTTTGTCTGGGACCTCTTTTCTACCTCCATGTGTCTTACATTTTCTCTTAGGATTGAGCTGGAACTGAAAGCATTCCACTGTGTTAACACCCACTGGCAAATGTCATGGTCATTTGTTCATTTAAATTCCGTAAATCTACCCACTCTAGATGGGAAATAAAATTGCAAGTACCTTAGAGAAGGCAGGGCCCATGAACAGATACATCTGTGAAATAGAAAAATACTAAAGGACGCCTCTTAGGAAAACTGGATGCTATTTTTTTTCTTAAGGCTTTCCTTTCTTTTCCCCAGCCAAACTGTTGAATGTATTTGTCAGGCCCTGATAAAATCCCATAGCTCACTCTTATCCTGCGTAATCTCCAGCCTCATGCTCATGTCCTCAGGGTGAGTTTGGTTCTGAATTGAGGTGCTATTTGAGGTGTCTGTTTAATCATTTATTATCCTCTAGTCCAGCTAGCAACCACTTTCTTTCCCCCAGGTGAGAGAACCGTGCTGCTTCCAGTGAGCTCAGGCTTTCACAGTGCTGGCGCATCCAGTGGTTATCCTTTTTGGGGGATTCCATTGCCTCATCAGCCCGTTCCTGGGGAGTAGTAGTGGCTCCACTGTCCATTAAAGGATACAGGCACACTGGTGCACATTCTGAGGAGAGCAGGTAGTGAGTGGATTCAAAAATATGTCTATTGAGGAGCAGGTGAAGGAAATTGTATTCAGCTTAGGCAAGAGGAGGTCCATGGAGTGACCAGAGCTGTCTTCAGATGGTTAAAGAGTTGACAGGTTGTCATGAGGAAGAGGGGCTACATTTGTTCTTTATGACCTCAAGGGAGAGGATCAGAGCAAAGAAGGAAACATTTCAGGGTTTAGGCACAATGTAGGGAAGAGATTTCGAACTGTCACTATATCTGCAGAGGTGGACTGGATTGCTTCAAGAGGTTGAGGGCAATTCAAGGTTTGATTGGACAACTGTTTGCTGTGATGCTGAGGAATTTTTTAATATTAGCAGGGCCTTTAAGCTAGATGAACGGTAAGGTCCCTTCCAACATTGAAATTCTGGTCCTTGGACCCTCTTGGTGAATAGAGACCTAGTACTCTTCAGAGACTATTCCCAGGATAAAGGCTGAGATACAGCAATGTGTATGAAGAACCTGGAACCTCATTAATCCCAGTACATGTGTCTATATGGGCATGCTTTAAATTCAGGAAGAGACTGCGAAGAATAATTAATCAGTTTTAATATAGCATTAGGAATTGATGTGGACAGAAGGTAATTAATTGTCATCAAATACTGAAAATATCAATCAGACTCTAATTGCTGTACGGTTTCTTTTTTAGCAGAAGGCATTTTAAAATTTTGTAGTTTTCAGGTAAGAGTCTTGATGAGGAAAGTATCTTGTTGAATTATTTAACGTAATGTAGGTTTGCTAAAAAGTAAAGCTAGCATAGAAAATATACTGAGACCTTATTTACATTCGACCACCTGCATACACCTTCTTTGGGAGAGAGTCATAGCATTTTAGAGCTGAAAACTATCTTCAAATCCCCCTCCTCCTGCCCCATTTTCTGCTGGACAGCTGACCAGCAGTGATTTGCCCCAGGTCACACACAGCCAGGGTCTGTGATGTGTGTCGCTGACCAGGGCCTGGTTGCCTCTTGTCTCAGGTCTAGGGAGTGGCCGTCTAGAATTTAGCCCAGAACATTCCCCGTCTCTGCCCAGGTTCCCCCTTCTGATAAAGGGATCACACCTGTTAGATTGTGGCTGGAATTTGTTTCAGTTTGTTGCTGTGGTCTGAGCTTTCATCTGGACCAGATGTGGCATTACCAGGGTGACACCATCTGGATGTCACCCCTGGGCCTTTGAAGAGGACAGGGAGCCAAGGAAAGGAGTTTCTAGGAAATGTGGTGTAATAGTACACTGTATCTTTGCTATTGACTCTCTACAAACTTTATTTATATTCAGTAAAATCCCATTACAGTAAATATAATTCCAGCAAAGTGCTCCATAAATGCACGCTCTCTTCACGAGATCCACATGAACTGCCTTTTCTTTACCAGGTGCCAGTGAATTCTCTGTAATGAATACTGTGATATAACAGAATCATCCTTCAAACCCTGTATCTGTCATAGGGAGGCTCTTTTTTTGTGTGTGTGAGGAAGATCAGCCCTGAGCTAACATCCATGCCAATCCTCCTCTTTTTGCTGAGGAAGACTGGCTCTGGGCTAACATCTGTGCCCATCTTCCTCCACTTTATATGGGAGGCTCTTAATTCAGCTTGCTTACAGGTCTCGGCGTTCCACAAAGACTGGCTTCTGAAGTTGTTTCTAGGGAGGCAGCATTGCAGAGTGGAAGGAACATCAGCTTTGAATTCCAGGCCTGCCTACGTCAGAATCCTGAGTCCGCCTTGGTTCTATGTCTTTCAGCAAGTGATGTAACCCCTCTGAATCTCCATTTTCTCATCCTTAAAGTGGGACTAATACTGTCTTCCTTGTAGGGTTATTGAGAGATTACATGTGTACGAAGAAACTAGGACAATGTGTGGGTCACAGCAGGCATTTGATAAATGTAAACTTCTTTATTTCTTTCCCTTCCCTTCCTTTTCTTCCTTTTTCTCCTTATCACATAAGGAAAAGGATACCAGGTTATGTACTGTTTGTAGGAAAAATTTTATTTGATCACGGTCATAAAGTCACAGTTAAAGTTGAGGAGGAGAAAAAAAGAGGAAAATAGATTTCAGTTCTCATTATTATTCTCTCCAGAGAGCCATCAGATCAATCAGTGATCAAGCTGTATATTAGAAATAATTTAGTTCTACTCATTTTTCAGATGACAAAATGAGTCTTAAAACGACTCAGTGAGTGACCAAGAGGCCCACAACTCACAGTGCCCCTGGTTGAGGCTGGCATTCTCTGTTGGTTCAGGGTGGCAAAGACTTGGCTGGTGACATTGGACAGGAAGGAGTCAGTGAGAAGGCAGAGATGTGAAGAAACATTCAGCTTTTAAAAACATTCATGGGTTCTGAAGTAGCTGTTAGAGAAGGAACATCTGAGTTGAGTGGTAACCAAGAGAGTTATATACCCAGGAAATGGAGAAACTGGCTCAGAGAAATTCTGAGAATTCTGGGAGGATCCAGAGAGGCTGCGTAGGAGACCACAGTGCAGTCTGTTTCATTTGAGGACTGAGGGGGTGGCTCTTCGGTTCTACCACAGGATGATGTGACGTCTAAGAGACCAAGGATGACAGGAGAAGCAGCTCTGACTGTAGGTGTACTGAGAGAGGGAGTTTTGAGTGTGTACACATGTATGTTGGGAGGGGAAGGTGGAGCAAGTGGGGAAAATGAGAGAAGAGAATGGAAATGAGCACTTATTGAGTACCTACTATATGCCTGATACTTTTACGTGTTACTCATGAAATCCTTTCAATGACTCTGTGATTAGTATTATTTCTATTCCTAGCTTATAGATGAGGAAACTAAGCCTTAGAGAGTGTACGGAGCTTCCCTGAGGCCACACAGGTGGTAAGTGTTTGAGCATACAGGCCTGGTTGAAATAGACCACATTCAGTGCTCCTGAATCCATGTCTGCAACAACCCGGGAACTTGGTAGAGGAAAGAGAGAAGTGAAAAGAGAACTTTTTTCCTTTCTTTGTTCAGCGCTACGTTTTTTCTCCATGTAATCATTGAATTTTCACTTTAGAAGCTTCAAAGGAAGATCTGAGCTCTCCATAAACTGGCACAACAGTTTCTAGGAATACTTGCATTATAAAAATTCATCGTAATTATAAAAAATGGTCCATTAAATTTTCAAAGAATTCCAATTCGGTTCAACAGATTTTTCCTCCTGAGGAGCCTAATACAGAAGGTGCCATGTTAGGTGATAGAAAACCAAGTCTAGAGAGGTGAGCCCCATTCTTAGTTCATGGGAGGAGGTTACAACACAGAAGCCCATAGTCATTCCATAGGGTAGACTATATAAGCACCTGAGTTAAGAAGGCTTGGACATGCTCTGAGGCTCCAAGAAGAGAAACTTTGTATCTGAATGGTATTCTGTAGAGACTTAAGGGAGAAGGTGATAGATGAAGTTATTCTGGGTGGATAGGCAGGATTTCCAAAGGCAGAGGTGGGGGTGGAGGATGAAGGGCATGAGCAGATAACATGGAAGTCAGAGAGGGTGGTAAAGGGACAGAGTGTTCCAGTTTGACTGAGGGTAAGGTATGGGTATTAGAACTTTAACAGCTACCTTAATTTTGTTGATTATAAAAGTGACACATGTGCATTAGAGAAAATTTGGAAAATATATAAAAACACAGAACAACCAGAGGCGACTATTATTCCAACATTTTATTGCGTTTCCTTCCAGACTATCAATCAATTTTTATAAACATTATTCAAAAAACTTATTTTTGATTATGACAGTTGGAATACATACTTCTTGAAGAAATTTGGATAATACTGAAGAGTATAAAGAAGAAAATAGAAATCACCTGTAATCTTACTCAGAGATAATAACCACTATTAACATTTGGGTTTATTCCCCTTGAGTCTGTTTTTCAACATATATACATTAAACCAAATATGAACACATTCTTCATACAGTTTAATATCCTGCTTTTTTCCCCTTAACATTATATTTTGAATATTTTTCCATGCAATTAAATAATCTTAGAAAAATGGATGTGTAATAATTCTCTACCCCAAATTATGAGTGGACCATCCTTGATTAAATACTTTCTCTAATATTGAATATTTACGTTGTTTCAAAATTTTTTAGTATTATAAATAATACAGTTAGAAACATTTCTGAAAAATCAGTATTTGTTAATTAAAAAATATTTCCTTAGAACGTCTTCTTAGGAGTAGAATCATAGGATCAAAAGGTGTTATTACTTTGAAGATTCTTGCATATACCTATTTATAGTATTAAAGAAGACAAATGGCATTTTGAAAGTGTATGTAATGAATATCAACCTGAAAGCAGTGTGAAAGATGGGCAGCAGTGAGGGAGCAAGCTGAGGTGGGGAGACAGTTGAGGAGGCAGTAACTAACTGGGGAGTTACTGAACTAGGGTGGTGGTGATGGGGAAGGAGCAAGAATTTGAGGGGCTGGACACCAGGAAACTGTTAAGCCTGAGACAAGTGAAAGGGAAGAAACAGCGGTGACTCCCAGCTTTCCTATTAAAGGTCTAGGAGAATGCTGATGCAATTAAAACAAATAGAGACATCAGAAGGAGATGCTGGCTTGGTGGTCCATTAGGCATTAGATATATACCTTCCAGGTGGAGATACGCAGCAGGGAGTTGGAAATGCGTGTCTTTCTAAAGCCTCCTCAGCTGGATAGTCAGGGGGGAGGCCTACAGATTGAGTCATTTTCAAATAGATGATATGTGGTTTGAACTATATACAAAAAGGCTATTTTAAAAGTGTAAAAAGGAAAGTACAAATGTGTACCTTACAGCAAGCTAAAACAGACAAAGTGATTTTGTGACCGTGAGCTGTCAGAAGCAGTAGAGGAGCCGGGGGAGAAAGGTCTGCAGTCTCAGAAGTGGGATGGCCCTATCACTCTTGCTATCCTGCCTAACTTTCTGGATCCTAGTCGTGGAGGGTGCCCTGGAAATGATTGCGAGCATGGCTGTATTTTATGTGAAGTCTAAAAGTGGGGAGAAGAGCTGGAAGAGAGGGAGCATTTGGATCAAATGTTGAAGGAACATGTGGTGACTGCACATGTTCTATTGAAAGCCGGCCTCCCATTGGTTTCCACTCTGACAAGACAGACCGCTCTTCCTACCCCATCTGTTGTCTCAGGGTTTGTTATTCAGTGACACCCCTAGCAGGCAGAGTTGGAGAATGGGGTGTGCTAGTTAACAGGGAATGGAGTGTGCTAGTGAGCAGAGCATGGAATGTACTAGTGAGCAGAACTTGCCCTAGCTTTGTGCAGGATGCTGAGGCAGATAAATAAGACTGTCTTTCAAGAGTACCAGAGTCCTAGAGGTCAGCCTCTCACTTATTTTTAGAAAAATAGCATTTCAACAATCACAGATCTTCACTGATCAGGTCAAAAATTGCAGTGTGAATGCAAAACGCTTTATGAAATTTTGAAGTTTCTTTAAAGTTCTTCAGCTGAGTATCATAAATCTTAAAAGAAAATAAAGTAGTTTCCACAAATATAAAAACATCCCATAGCCACAGATAATATTCATGAGAAATGACAGATAAAAAGTTTGATTAGAAATGCAGGGGTCAAGATGGCGGCGTAGGCAGACTCTGAACTCACCTCCTCCCACGGACACAGCCGATTTACAACTACTCGTGGAAAAATTACCCCTGAGACAGAACTGAAAACTGGATAAGAGGAACTCCTGCAACAAAGGACAATCGTAACTGAGGTGGAAGAGGCAGAACCTCCCTTCTGGAGAGAAAAAACGCCGCCTTCACAAGCCGCCAGCTTCACGGCTGCCCGGGAGCAGCTCAAAGGTACACAGCCTCCCTGGAGGAGCGGGGCCCTGAGCCAGGGAGCGCCCCCACAGCGGGCATTTTGTGGACCCAGCACAATCGAGACGAGTGGCATAATATCTGACTTTGCCTGCTATTAAAACATTGGGGAGTACCCCCAGAAAAGCTGGTTCACAAAGAAATTAAAACCGGCTCTTAAAGCGCCCATGCGCAAACTCACCTGTTTCAGAAAGCAACTTAAAATCACCAGAAAGAAAGGTGCACAGTGCTTTCGTGAAAAGAGACTCACCTGATAGGCCCTGAGTGCATCTCGGTGAGAGGTGAGACCTCTCCAGGGACTGGGACATTGGCGGCGGCCATTGTTGTGGCTTGGTGTGGGCATGCTGACACAGACGCCATTGGAGTTCTCCCTGAGGCCTGCTAGCCCAGGTCTGCACCACCCACTAGAGCACCAATTTAATCCAGCTCAGCCAGGGCAGGCAGCCCACCCTAAAGACTGGCCCCACCCAACAACAAGCCCTCAGGTAACTGGTGGGCCTGCATAGATTGGTGACTGGATTCTCTGCAGCCTGGCAACTGAGCTGACTTCAGTGGGGCAGGGGGTGCACAAGGAGTGGGTGGAGAGTGTGGGGCGGTGGTGGAGTGTGGGGGGCTCCCGCCGTGGAGAGACTGGGTCCACTTCAGGAGGACGGGGCACGCACACGGGTCAGGACTGTGTTGACTGTGTGTGTGGACCTGTGGGTGGCAGGGCTTGTCAGCTGCAGAAGACTTGTGCTTCTCAAAGACCCACATGGGGATTTGCTCCACCTTCTAAAGCCTGAAACAATTGGGTGCTCCCATGCCTGAGGCCAGCCCCACCCAGCTGAAATCCTCAGAGAGACCTAAAGGCTGCAGGCTTATAGCAGTTGTAAGGCCCTGAGCCTAACAACCTGCCACACTGGGGGCCTACTCACTTAAAAGAAATACTGCAACACAAATGTGGTATCAAAACTTGCAGCCAACTGTGCTGGGGCTCCCCACACCTGATAAAGAGACTGAAGGGCCCACAACAACTACAAGCAGCTGAGCATTACAACAGCTGGCCAGGAGCATGACTCAGCCTCCCTGGGCGCCTACAAGGAGAGCAAACAGGCCACAACAGAAGGACACACGTAGCCCACATAGGGGTCACCCCAGGAACATTGAGAACTGAGGGAAGCACACTGCAGACCTCCTAAGGCATCACTTATATAAGGTCACCTATCCAAGAGCAGGGGACGTAGCTGACCTACCTAATACGTAGACACAAGCACAGGGAAAGAGGCAAAATGAGGAGGCAAAGGAATTCATTCCAAGTAAGGGAACAGGACAAAACCCCAGAAAAGGAACTAAGTGAAACAGAAATGAGCAACCTACCTGACAGTTCAAACAAAGACTGTTAAGGATGCTCACTGATGTGGGGAGAAGAATAGATGAACCCAGTGAGAATGTCAACAATGAACTGGAAGATATAAAAAAGAACCAATCAGAAATGAATACAATACAATACTGGAAATGAAAAATTCACTAGAGAGACTCAAAAGCAGAGTAGAGGATACAGAAGAACGGATCTGCGAGCTGGAAGGAAGACTAGAAGAAATTACTCAAGCTGAACAGGTAAAAGAGAAAAGAATTAAAAAGAGTGAGGACAGTCTAAGGGACCTCTGGGACAACATGAAGCGCACTAACATCCGTGTTATAGGTGTCCCGGAAGGACAAGAGTGAGACAAAGGGGCAGAGAATCTATTTGAAGAAATAATAGATGAAAACTTCCCTAACCTAAGGAAGGAAACAGACATCCAGGTACAGGAAGCACAGAGAGCCCCAAACAAGATAAACCCAAAGAGGCCCACACCAAGACACATCATAATCAAAATGTCCAGAATTAAAGATAAAGAGAGAATCCTAAAAGCTGCAAGAGAAAGACAAGTTGCATACAAAGGAAACCCCATAAGGCTATCAGCTGACTTCTCAGCAGAAACCTTACAGGCTAGAAGAGAGTGGCACGATATATTTAAAGTGCTAAGAGGAAAAAACTTACAGCCAAGAATACTCTACCCAGCAAGGTTATCATTCAAAATGGAAGGAGAGATCAAAAATTTCCCAGAGAAGCAAAAATTAAAGGAGTTTGTCACCAAGAAACCAGTGCTACAAGAAATGTTAAAGGGACTGATTTAAGGGGAAAAGAGAAGACCACAAATAGGAAAAATTATCTATTTCCATGATAAGAGGGTAATGGATACAAATGCACAAAAAAGAGGTTAAATATGATATCAAAAACATAAAAGGAGGGAGGAGGGGAGTTAAAGAGTAGAGCTTTCAGACAGAGGTCAAACTAAAGAGACCATCAATTCTGTATAGAAGGAGAAAGGAACAGAGAAGGACTACTAAAACACTGAGGAAAAAAAAAGTTAAAAAATGGCAGTAAGTACATACTTATCAATAACTACTTTAAATGTCAATGGACTAAATGCTCCAATTAAAATGCATAGGGTGGCTGACTGGATAAAACAACAAGACCCATATATATGCTGCATATAAGAGACACACTTCAGACCTAAAGACACTCACAAACTGAAATTGAAGGGATGGAAAAAGATACTCCACGCAAATGGCAATGAAAAGAAAGCTGGGGTAGCAGTACTCATATCAGACAAAATAGACTTTAGAACAAAAACTGGAAAAAGAGACAAAGAAGGGTATTACGTAATGATCAAGGGAACAATCCAACAAGAGGATATAACAATTGTAAATATCTACGAACCCAATGCAGGTGCACCTAAATATATAAAACAATTATTAACAGACATAAAAAGAGAAATAGACAGTAACACAATAATAGTAGGGGACTTTAACACTCCACTTACACCAATGGATAGATCATCCAAACAGAAGATCAATAAGGAAACATTGGGCTTAAATAACACACTAGAACAGATGGACCTAGTAGATATATACAGAGCATTCCATCCAAAAACTGAAGAATACATGTTCTTTTCAAATGCACGTGGAACATTCTCCAGGATTGATCACACGTTAGGCCACAAAACAAGTCTCCATAAATTTAAGAAGATTGAAATAATACCAAGTATCTTTTCTGACCACAACGGTATGAAACTAGAAATCAACTATAGGAAGAAAATCAGAAAAGCCACAAATACGTGGAGATTAAACAAAATGCTACTGAACAATGACTGGGTCAACGAAGAAATCAAAGAAGAAATCAAAAAATACCTGGAGACAAATGAAAATGAAAATACAACATGCCAGAATTTATGGGATACAGCAAAAGCGGTTCTAAGAGGGAAGTTTATAGCAATACAAGCCTATCTCAACAAACAAGAAAAATCTCAAATAAACAATCTAACAATGCACCTAAAGAAACTGGAAAAAGGAGAACAAACAAAGCCCCAAATCAGTAGAAGAAGGGAAATAATAAAAATCAGAGCAGAAATAAATGAAATAGAGACCAAAAAAAAAAAAATAGAAAAAATTAATAAAACCAAGAGCTGGTTCTTTGAAAAGATCAACAAAATAGACAAACCTTTAGCTAGACTCACCAAGAAAAAAAGAGAGAAGGCACACATAAGTAAAATCAGAAATGAAAGAGGAGAAATTACAACAGACACCTCAGAAATGCAAAAACTTATAAGAGAATACCATGAAAAGCTATATACCAAACAATTCGACAATCTGGAAGAAATGGATAAATTCTTAGAATCATACAACCTTCCAAAACTGGATCAAGAAGAAGTAGAGAATTTGAATAGACCAATCACCAGTAAGGAGATCGAAACAGTAATCAAAAACCTCCCCCAAAATAAAAGTCCAGGACCAGATGGCTTCCCTGGTGAATTCTACCAAACATTCAAAGAAGACTTAATACATATCCTTCTCAAACTCTTCCAAAAAATTGAGGAGAGGGGGAAGCTCCCTAACTCATTCTACGAAGCTGACATTATCCTGATACCAAAACCAGACAAGGACAACAGAAAAAAAGAAAATTACAGGCCAATATCACTGATGAACATCGATGCAAAAATCCTCGAAAAAATACTAGCAAATCGCATACAACAATACATTAAAAAGATTATACACCATGATCATGTGGGATTTATTCCAGGTATGTAGGGATGGTTCAACATTGGCCAATCAATCAACGTAATACACCACATTAATAAAATGAAGAATAAAAATCACATGGTCATCTCAATAGATACAGAGAAAGCATTTGACAAGATACAGCATCCATTTATGATAAAAACTGTGAATAAAATGGGTATAGAAGGAAAGTACCTCAACATAATAAAGCCCATATATGACAAACCCACAGCTAATATCATCCTTAATGGTGAAAAACTGAAAGCTATCCCTCTAAGAACAGGAATCAGACGAGGATGCCCACTGTCACCACTCCTATTTAACATAGTACTGGAAGTCCTAGCCAGAGCAATCAGGCAAGAAAAAGAAATAAAAGGGATCCAAATTGGAAAGGAAGAAGGAAACTGTCACTATTTGCAGATGACATGATTTTATATGTAGAAAACCCTAAAGAATCCACCAGAAAACTTTTAGAAGTAATAAACGAATATGGTAAATTTGCAGGATACAAAATCAACATACAAAAATCAGTTGCATTTCTGTACACTAACAACGAAGTAGCAGAAAGAGAAATTAAGAATACCATCCCATTTACAATTGCAACAAAAAGAATAAAATACCTAGGAATAAACTTAACCAAAGAGGTGAAAGATCTGTACACCGAAAACTATAAAACATTGCTGAAAGTAATTGAAGAAGACACAAAGAAATGGAAAGATATTCCGTGCTCTTGGATTGGAAGAATTAACATCGTTAAGATGTCCATACTTCCTAAAGCAATCTATAGATTCAATGCAATCCCTATCAAAGTTCCAACAACATTTTTCACAGAAATAGAACAAAGAATCCTAAAATTTATATGGAACAACAAAAGACCCCAAATAGGTAAAGGAATCCTGAGAAAAAAGAACAAAGCTGGAGGTATCACACTCCCTGATTTCAAAATATACGACAAGGCTATAGTAACCAAAACAGCATGGTACTGGCACAAAAACAGACATACAGATCAATGGAATAGAATCGAAAGCCCAGAAATAAACCCACACATCTATGGACAGCTAATCTTTGACAAAGGAGCCAAGAACATACAGTGGAGAAAAGAAAGTCTCTTCAACAAATGGTGTTGGGAAAACTGGATAGCCACATGCAAAAAAATGAAAGTAGACCCTTGCCTTACACCATATGCAAAAATTAACTCCAAATGGATTAAAGACTTGAATGTAAGACCTGAAACTATGAAACTTCTAGAAGAAAACATAGGCAGTACGCTCTTCGACATCGGTCTTAGCAACATATTTTCAAGCACCCTGTCTGTCTGGGCAAGAGAAACAACAGAAAAAATAAACAAATGGGACTACATCAAACTAAAAAACTTCTGCACAGCAAAGGAAACCATCAGCAAAACGAAAAGACAACCTAACAATTTGGAGAAGATATTTGCAAACCATACATCTGATAAGGGCTTAATCTCCAAAATATATAAAGAACTCATGCATCTCAACAACAAAAAAACTAATGACGCAATTAAAAAATGGGCAAAAGACCTGAACAGACATTTCTCCAAAGAAGATAGACAGATGGCCAACAGACACATGAAAAGATGTTCAAAATTACTATCAGGGAAATGCAAATCAAAACTACAATGAGATATCACCTCACGCCTGTCAGAATGGCTATAATTAACAAGACAGGAAACAACGTGTGTTGGAGAGGATGTGGAGAGAAGGGAACTCTCATACACTGCTGGTGGGAGTGCAAACTGGTGCAGCCACTATGGAAAACAGTATGGAGATTCCTCAAAAAATCAAGGATAGAACTACCATATGACCCAGCTATTCCACTGTTGGATATTTATCCAAAGAACTTGAAAACACTTGAAAACACCAATGCGTAAAGATACATGCACCCCTGTGTTCATTGCAGTGTTATTTACAATAGCCAAGGCTTGGAACCAATCTAAGTGCCCATCAAGGGACTAATGGATAAAGATGTGGTACATATACCCAATGGAATACTGCTCAGCCCTAAGAAACGATGAAATCCAGCCATTTGTGACAACATGGATGGACAATCAGGGTATTATGCAAAGTGAAATAAGTCAGAGGGAGAAGGTCAAATACCGTATGATTTCCTTCATTAAGTAGTAGATAATTACAACAATAAGCAAACACATAGAGACAGAGATTGGATTGGTGGTTACCAGAGGGGAAGGGAGGAGGAAGGAGGCGAAAGGGATAATTCAGCACATGTGCGTTGTGATGGGTTGTAATTAGTATTTGGGTGGTGAACGTGATGTAATCTGTTGTAGAAATAGAAGTATAATGATGTACACCTGAAATTTATACAATGTTATAAACCAATGTTACTGCAATAAACAAAAAATTTAAAAAAAAACTGCGGGAATCTAAAAGTAATTTTAAATTAAAAAAATCCAGCAGGACTTTTGAAAAATTCTTATCAAGTAACAGTTTTTAATGATCATACCAAAAATGTAAATCTAATACAAGGGCACAGTTGTAATTTTGATATGTTCTTTAAATCTCTTAGGTGCTTAATTTATGATGTAAGTTTGAATCTTTTTTTCCTTCAATTCAAAACTTTATTTCTACTGAATTTAGATGTCTTTCAGAAGTTCTAGAGTGGTGGTGGTGGGAACAGGTAAATTCATTGACTCCATGACTTCCAAAGGCCAGTCTACAGACCGCTGACGTCAGTATCACCCTGCGATAAAGTATTCTTTAAAGAGCCATTTAGTTATATTCTGTAAAAGATACCTCTTATGCTCCAAGACTGCAAGGTTCACCTGTTTCTTGTAGTAGGTCACAAAATAAGCCTCAACAGATTTCAAAAAACATAATCAAGACTACATTCTCTAAGCTCAATGCAAAAAACATAATCAAGACTACATTCTCTAAGCTCAATGCAATAAAATTGCATCAAAATGAAAAGACTATAAAAAACAGGCCATATGTTTGAAAACTAAAATGTACACCCTTAAATAATTCATGGGTTAAAAAGGAAATAACATGGAAATTATAATATATTTAGAAAAGAATGACAAGGAAAATACTACTTATCTAAATATGTGGGATATATCTAAAGTAAAACTTAGAGGTAAATTTGTAGCCTTAAATACATTTATCAGAAAACAAGAACATTCGAAAATAAATAAGCTAAGTACAGATCTTCCTCGACTTACGATAGGGTTACATCCCTATAAGCCCGTTGTAAATTGAAAATATCAATTCGAAAATGCATTTAATACACCTACTGTAACATTGTAGCTTAGCCTACCCTACCTTAAATGCACTTGGAACACTTACATTAGCCCACAGTTGGGCAAAATCATCTACCGCAAAGCCTATTTTATAATAAATTGTTGAATATCTCAATTTATTGAATACTGTAGTGAAAGTGACAAACAGAATGGTTGTCTGGCTACAGAATGGTTGTAAGTATATCGGTTTTTTACCCTTCTGATTGTGGGGCTGACTGGGAGCTGCAGTTCACTGCCTCTAACCAGCATCATGAGAGAGAATCCTACTGCTTATCGCTAGTCCAGAAAATATGAAAAGTCAAAATAAGAAGTACAGTTTCTACTGAATGTGTACCACTTTCACACCATCATAAAGTTGAAAAATCTTAGTTGGAACCATCGTAAGTCCAGGACCATCTGAATTCATATCAAGAAGGTACAAAAGGCACAGACTAAAAGTAAACTGCACAATAAGATAATGGTAAAGAAAGAGCAGAAACAGAAAACAAAAGAAGAGGATCAATGAAAGCCAAGGTTTGTTATGTGGTGAAAACCTCTAAAAACAGAAATAGAAATAGGAAAATGAGTAAACAAATAACAATGAAACAGTTAACGTCTCCGCAATCCCTCCCTTCTCCTCTCCAAAGACACAGGATCCAGGTGGCTCAGCGAGTTTTATTCTAACTTCAAGGAACAAATAATCCTTTTCTAATACAACATTACATAGGAGGGAAAAAGAAAAAGAAAAGTTAACCCATCCATTTTATGAGGCTGATATAACCTTGAATCTAATTCTGGACAAGATAGTACAAGGAAATAAAATTATGACAAATCATCCTTATGAACATCAATGAAAAAATTTAAAATAAAATGTTAGCAAAAGTAATTCTTCAATATTAAAATGCATTATGAGTAGGTAAAGTTTATTGAAGGATGGTTCGGAAAAATCTATAAATGTAATATACTACTTTAAAAGATTAAAGGAGAGCAATCATATGATCCTCTCAAAAGAATGCAAGAATTGTTAAAACTCAAAACTCATGCATGATAAAAAGTTCATTACAAACTAGGAATGGAAGTAAACTTTCCTAACCTGAAAAAGGGTATCTATCAAAAACTTACAGCAAACTTCATCCGTACTGGAGTATTCTCACTAACGTTGGGATGAGACAAGGATTCCCGCCATCACCCTTTTTATTTAGCATTGTGCAGGAGGTCCTAGCCAGTGCAATAAAATGAGATAAAGGAAGGAGAATAATAATTGGACAGGAAGATATAAAACTGTGATTTGTACAAAATGATTCTCTGTATAGGAAATCAAAGAGAACGTGGAGACAAACCGTTAGAACTAATAAGAGAATTTGCTAAATTTTCTGAGTATATGGAAAGCATACTAAAATCAATGGTATTTTTATATCCCAGCTATGTGAAATAAAAAAGTGAAATAAAAAATAATTTTTATAGCAGCAACACAAATCATAGGATACATGGAACTATATGTAATAAAAATGTGTAAGACCTTTATGGAGAAAATGATAACAAGGACATCCAAGAAGACTTGACTAAATGGACAGCTGTGTTATGTTCATTGATGGAAAGGCTCAATGTTATGAAGTGACAAAATATTTTCAAATTAATCTATAAGTTCAATGTAATTCTAATTGAAATCTTAACAGAGAATTTTATGAAACTTGAAAAGCTGATACTAAACTAAATTTGGAATAGTAATGGACCAGGAATAGCAAAGAAAACTTTGAAGAAGTAGAAGATGACTTGCTCTACTAGATACTATGACTCATTAAAACCAGAGTGATTACAACACCTGATCTTTCCCTACAAACCTGCTCCACCCACACTGTTCTCCACTCAAGCCAATAATCTTAGAATCACCCTTGACTTGCTCTTTCTCTCAAACCCTGCTTCCAATCTGTCAGGGAATTATTTTAGCTCTATCTTCAAAATATATCCAAAATCTGATCATGACTCCTGACTTCCTCTGCTACCACTTGGTCTATACCACCATTGTCTCTCACTTGGATTACAGCAATAGTTTCCTAACCATTCCTTACTTTGGTGCTTGGTGCACTCCAGTCTCTTCTAGCAGAGGACAGCCAGAGTGATCCTTGTAAAACAATAAGTTATGTCATCCCCTCTGCTGCTCAAAACTCAACAGTGGCTATCCATTTCACTCAGAATAAAATCCAGAGTCCTTACAGTAGCCCCTAAGGCCCTCTACCATCTGGCTTACCTGATCTGTGTCCCACTACTTCCCCTTGCTCCCTCCACTCAAGCCACACTGGCTCCTTTCCTGCCCCTTAAACATAGCAGGCATGTTCTTGATGCCTTTGTAGTGGCTGTTTCCTCTGCCTAGCACACACTGTACCCCAGGTGTCTGAATGGGTGACCACCTCACTGCCTTCAAGTCTGTTTGAAATCACCATCTCTTTGGGGCCTACCCTGAACATCTTATTTAACAGTGTAACCACTCCAGCACTTCTGATCACTCTGACCCTGCTCTACTTTTCCTTCTTTTTCAAATAGCTCCTTGCATCTTCTAACTTGCTACACCATCTATTTATCTATTATTTTTAGTGTTTATTATCTGTCTTTCACCACCAGAGTGTAAGCACTATAAGAGGGTAATATTTTTGTTCACTCATGTATCCCAAGTACCTAGAGCACTTCTTTGCACGTAATGGGCAATGAATAAATATTTGCTGAATAAATGAATGAAGAACAGTATTTTATTGGTGCATAAACAGAGAAATGAATGGAACATAATAGAGAGCCCAGAAACAGGACCACTCATAATATGTGATAGAGATGTCATTAGGGATAAGTGGGGAAGAATGAATTATTTAATAAATAATAATTTATTTTGGATACTTGGTTATCTATATAGAAAAATTTAATTGAATCCCTGCTTCATACCCTACGCAAAAATTATTTCCAAATGGATTAGCAACCTAAAATGAAGATCAAAACTTTAAAACTTCTGAAAATATAGGATATTATCTATATAACTTTAAGGTATGGAAGGAGTTCTTATACATGATACACAAAAAGCATAAATTATAAAGGAAAATATAGAGAATATTAACCGCAATTAAAATTTAAAACATCTTATGACAATAGGCGTTACTGGTAATTATCCAAGTATATGTTAAGATCACAATGAGATACAATTTTTAAACCCATCTGATTGGCAAATATTTATATAACTTCTAACACCAGTTGTTTGCAAGGTTGTGGCCCAACAGAGATCTCCTACACTGCTTGTGGGTCAGTTCTGCCTGGCAAGCTCTTTTTGCCTGCTTGTCCCTGGACACAAGGAGCCCAGAGTGCCTGGGTAACAGATGCAGCATATAGTTCAATGGAATGTTGCTGTGTCCCCTGATGAAAGTGTACCTTTTTGGGGACCAGGACCTCTAACTCTGAAGAGCCAAGAGTTGTGGGGACAGGAAGTATAAAGTCCCCCAGTGGGTCATTGGGAATGATGGTAAATGGAGCCAATCCTCTTACCACCCCTTGTCTTCCTAATACATATATTCTTCTTTTGGGGACATGGTGCCCTAATATCTTGGGCATCTTTGATTCGGTGCATATTCAGTGTTCTGAAAGATAGCACCCCACCTTCACAGAGTATTTCCTCTGAACTGGTGCTGCAGCTGTGCCTCTGGGCTGTTTCAATGCTTTATTAGGATGGTGTGGTATATAATAAGATAGGTGGAAACTGTAGTCATGAATCCATTGCTGCATCTTCTGTGCTGTAAACTGGGCTCCCTGGTCTGGCGTGATGTTATATGGGACAGAGGCTGGCTGAGATTCTGAAGGCAGGAGAGTGAAACCCATACTTGGAATATGTGTCTGTTACCATGAGAATGAACCATTGGCACTTTCAGCATGGAAGGAGCCCAGCGTTTCCCCCTTGCCACCTAGTGGTTGGTTGGTCAGCTTGAGAAATGGTGCTATATAAGGCACTTTGAGACCATCTCTCTTGCTGGCAGTTTGGACATTTGGTGGTGGCAGTAGTGGATAAGACTTGGTAAGTGGGAGTCTAGTATTGTGCCCATGTGTGGCCTCCATCTCTGCTACTGTGGCCACTTTGTTTCTGTGCCCATCGTGCAAGTACTGGGGTGGCCAATGAAATAGGCTGACTGTTGTCCACTGGCCAGGTCATTTTGTCAGCTTTGTTGTTTAGTGCCTGTTTCATGGTGGATGCCCTCTGGCCGGCATTAAACATTTGATACAAATATTTTCATACTGCATACTCACTCCCATATGTCCATCTACATGCTTCTACCTCAGATTTCCTTTTTCTTGATTATTAAGTCTTTTTGTTTTTGGATTCTCACCAGTCAGCCAAGCCATTTGCTACTGCCTGTGAATTCACATGTGTTCTAAACTTGGGCTGCTTTTTTTTTCCCACATGAAGTAGATAACTGGTGCACTGCTTGAAGGTCACCACTTGGGAGGATTTTTCTTTGCCACTATCTTTTATGGCCACTTCTGAGAGAGACCATAGTGTGGCTGCTGTGCATTTTTGGCCTTTATCTGTACATAATAAGCCAACCATCCATATACCAAAAATCTGGCCTTTTTCTTGTCCTTCAGCTGGTTGTACAGAATCCCCTTGTAGCCATAGGTGTGAACTGAGGGAGTGGTGTTGGTGCAAGGGTGCTGGTGCAAGCCTGGTGGATGCTGTGGGAGTCTGGCTACCTATTCAGGTGGCTTGCTTATGCCTGCTCATGTATGATTCTAGATGTACAGTTTCTATCTTATGATGCATTTTTGCTGCATTCTTTTGACATTATGCTTTGGTGGGTCTGACAGGACTTAGATTTTGATGGAGATGGGCAATTTCAGCGACATAGTCTCTTGGTGTCCCATGGTTGGACACTCTGCAAAAAGTATCACTAGTACCCAGATTATGGTCTTGAAATGCCTTTTCTCATTTAAAGAAACAAGGCTTCTTGGAGAAGTAGCTGATTCCAGATATGGAGTAGGAAATATGTAAGATGAACCTGGAACATCCTTTTATACCAGATAGCAAGGAAGCAATAAGAGACTATGGAGGATATTTCAAAGGGACTCAGGAGACAATTTGAAGAAGCTTTCCCTGGCCAAATGTATGACAAGTGGAGCTTAGATGAGAGGAGAAATCGAAAGAGTGAAACATATCAAATAAGTTTAAATAAATGAGTTTATAGTGATATTTCAAAAACTAATTGGTCAATGTTGGAGTTGGCAAGTTTATCATCTTGAGGACAGCTAAGTAAATTTACATAATCAAACATTTATCTTCCCTTTTTTTGTGAATTACACCACTAACAAAATAGTAGTTGAGGGAAAACTTTTCATTATAAAGAAATTTCAACTAATAAATGAAAAAGAAGTGCTAGAATTAGAAGATCACCATTTTGCAACTCTCAAGGAATTAGCACATCTAAGCATTGAGCATCAATGGATGCTAACATCACAAAAGGAGAGACTAGAGATTATGTGCTTCCTGATCAAAGAATATAGAAACTAGCCTATAAAGACTGAAAGAAGTTTTTTTTTTCTTCTTCAAGTGCACAGACACCAACATAAGCCTACATGGATCGTGAAGAATCAGGCAAATATGACACCAACAAAGGAAACTAATAAAGCTCCAACCACAAAGAAGTAGAGATCTACAATTTGCCTGACAAAGAATTCAAAGTAATCATCTTCAAGAAATTGAACAAAATGCAAGAGACACAGAGAGACAACTAAATGAAATTAGGATAACAGTGCATGAACAAAATAAGAAGTTTAGTAAAGTAGTAAAACCATAAAAAAGAGCCAAACAGATATTGTGGAACTGAAGAATATAATGATAGAACTGGAAAATTCAATACAGAGCTTCAACAATAGATTTGTTTATTCAGAAGAAAGAATCATCAAACTCAAAGATAAATCACTTGAAATTAGCCAGTTAGAGGAAGAAAAAGAAAAAAAGAGTGAAAAAGAGTGAAGAAAACCTGTGTGAATTATGGGACACCCTCAAGTGAATGATCATTCTTATCATGGGAGTCCCAGAAGGAGACTAGACTAGAGAAAGGGGCAGAAAGATTATTTAAAGAAACGATAGCTGAAAACTTCCCAAATCTTGGGAAAAATATGGACATCAAAGTGCAGAAAGCTCAAAGGACCCCAAAGAAGGTTATTTTGAGACACATTATAATCAAAATGTTAAAAGTCAAAGACAAGGAGAAGATTGTGAAAGCAGCAAGAGAAAAATGACTTGTCACATACAAGGGAACCCCCATTAGACTATCAGTGGATTTCTCTGCAGAAACCTTGCAGTCCAATAGGCAGTGGGATGGTATATTCAAAGTGCTGAAAGAAAAAATTCCCAACCAAGAATACTATATCAAGCAAAACTGTCCTTCAGAAATGAAGAAGAGATAAAGACATTCTCAGAAAAACAAAAGCTAAGGGAGTTCATTACCACTAGACCTGCCTTACAAGAAATGCTAAAGGAAGTTCTTCAAGTTGAAATGAAAGGATGCCAAGTAATAACATGAGAGCATATAAAAGTATAAAACTGACTGGTAAAGGTAAACATAGTCAAATGCAGAATACTCTTACTATAATGAAGTTGTGTAAATCACTTTAACTCTAGTATAAAAGTTAAAAAACAATGATATTAAAAAACTAAAGCTACAATAATTTATTAACAGATGTACAATATCAAAAGATGTAAAATATGATGTCAATAGCATAAAATGTGAGAGGAGAAGTAAAGGTGTAGAATTTTTGTATGTGATTGAAGGTAAGTATTATCAGCTTAAAATAGAGTATTATATCTATAAGATGTTTCATGTAAGCCTTGTTGTAACCACAAAGGAAAAACCTATAGTAGTTACACAAAAGATAAAGAGAAGGATATTAAAGCATACCACTACAAAAAACAAATTACAAAGGAAGACAGTAAGAGAGGGAAAGGAATAAAGGAACTAAAAAAACCCCAGAAAACAATGAACAAAATGGCAGTGGTAAGTCCTTACCATTCAATAATTACTTTAAACATAAATGAACTAAATTTTCCTTTCAAAAGACACAAATTGGCTGAATGGATAAAAACAAAACAAAACAAAAAAACATGATCCAGCAATACTGTCTACAAGAGACTTACTTTAGCTTTAAGTAAGCATAGGTAGAAAGTGAAGGGATAGAAAAAGATATTCCATGTAATGGTAACCAAAAGATAGGAGGAGTGGCTATACTTATATGAGATAAAATAGACTTTCATTCAGAATTGGTCACAAGAGACAAAGAAGTTCACTACATAGTGATAAAGGGATTAATTCTTCAAGAGGATATAACAATTATAAATACATATGTACCCAACATTGCAGCACCGAAAGACTTGAACCAAATATTAACAGAAGTGAAACTGGGAAATATACAGCAATACAATAATAGTAGGAGACTTCAATACCCCTCTTTTAACATTGGATAGATCATCCAGACAGAAAATTAATAAGGAAACAGTGGACCTGAATAGTGCTATAAACCAAATGTATGTGACAGACGTTTACAGAGCATTCCGTTCAACAGCACCGGAATACACATTCTTCACAAGCACACGTAGAGCATTCTCCAAGATAGATCATATGTTGAGCCACAAAGCAAGCCATAAAAAATTTAAGAAAATTGAAATCATATCTAATATCTTTTCCAAACACAATAGTAGGAAAGTCGAAATAAATAACAGAAGGAAAACTGAAAAATTCAAAAATAAGAAATTAAACTACACACTCCTGTGCTGAAGAAGAAATCAAAAGGGAAATCAAAAAGTATTTTGAGACATAGGAAAATGAAAACACAAATACCAAAACTTATAGGACGCAGCAAAAACAATTCTAAGAGGGAAGTTGATAGCAATAAATGCCTACATTAAGGAAAAAGAAAGATTTCAAATAAAAGACATAACTTTACACCTCAAGGATTTAGAGAAAGAAGGACAAATCAAGCCCAAAGTTAGCAGAAGGAAGAAAATAATAAAGATTGGAGCAAAAATAAATGAAATAAAGACTAGAAAGACAATAGAAAAAAATCAATGAAACTAAGAGTTTGTTTTTTGAAAAGATAATAAACCTTTCACTAGACTAACCAGAAAACAAAAAAGACAGAGGGCTCAAAAACAAAACTATAACCAAAAAAGGAGACATCTCAGCTGATACTACAGAAGTACAAAGGATCTTAAGAGACTACTATGAAAAATTATATGCCAACAAATTGGATAAGCAGGAAGAAATGGGTAAATTCCTAGAATTATACAGCTTACCAAGACTCAATCATGAGGAAATAGAAAATCTGAACAAATCAACTAAGGAGATCGAGGCATAATCAAAAACCTCGCAACAAAGAAAAGCCCAGGATCAGAGGGCTTCACTGGTGAATTCTACCAAACATTTAAAGAATAATTAATGCTAGTCTTTCTCAAACTCATCCAAAAAATTGAAGAGGAGAAAACACTCCCAAACTCACTTTGTAAGGCCAGTATTACCCTGATACCAAAACCAGATAAGGATGCTACAGGAAAAGAAAACTACAGGCCAGTATCCATGAAGAGTATAGATGCAAAAATTCTCAAAAAATATTAGCAAACCAAATTTGACTGCACTTTAAAAGAATTGTATACCACCATCAAGTGGGATTTATCCCTGGGATGCAAGGATGGGTCAACATATGCAAATCAATAAACGTGATACATCACATTAATAGAATGAAGGATAAAAATCATATGACTCTCTCAATAGATACAGAAAAAGCGTTTGCTAAAATTCAACACCCTTTCAAGATAAAAGTGCTCAACAAATTTGGGAAGGTATAGAAGGAACTACCTCAACATAAAGGCCCACAGACAGACCCACAGCTAATGTCATACTTAATGGTGAAAATCTGAAAGCTTTTCTGCTCAGATTGGAAACATGATAAGGGTGCCTGCTCTCAATGCTCCTATTCAACATAGTACTGGGAGTCTTGGCCAGAGTGATTAGGCAAGAAAAAGAAATAAAGGGCATCCTATCAAAAAAGAAAAAGGAAAATTGTGTCTGTTTGCAGATGACATGATCTCATATATACAAAACCCTAAAGACTTCACCAAAAACTGTTAGAACTAATCAATGATTTCAGTAGAGTTGGAAGATACAAAATCAACATATGAAAATCAGTTGCATTTCCATACACTAACAATGAAATATCTTAAAGATGAATAAAGAAAACAATCCCCCTCACAATAGCATCAAAAACAATAAAATACTTAGGAATAAATTTACCTAAGGAAGTGAAAAATCTGTACACTGAAAACTGTAAGATATTGAAAGAAATTGAAGAAGACACAAAGAAGTGGAAAGATCGCCCATGTTCATGGATTAGAAGAATTAATGTTGTTAAAATGTCCATACTACCCAAAGCCATCTATAGATTCAATGCAATCCCATATCAAACCCAATATCAAAATTCCAGTGTCTTTTTTCACAAAAATAGAAAAAGCAATCCTAAAGTTTCTATGTAACCACAAAAGACTCCAAATAGCTAAAGTAATTTTGAGAAAGAAAAACAAAGCTGGAAGCATCACACTTGCTGATTTCAAATTATATGACAAAGCTATAGTAATCAAAACAGTATGGTACTGCCATAAAAACAGGCACATAGATCAATGGAATAGAATAGAGAGCCCAGAAATAAACCCACACATATGTAGTCAATTAATAACTGACAATGGAGTCAAGAATACTCAATGTGGAAAAGATAGTCTTTTAAATAAATGATGCTGAGAAAAATGGATATTCACATGCAAGAGAATGAAACTGGACCCCTATCTTATACTACTCATAAAAATTAACTAGAAATGGATTGAAGACATGAATGTAAGACTTGAAACCATAAAACTCCTAGAAGAAAACATAGAGAAAAAGCTTGTTGACATTGGTCTTGGCAAATACTTTGGACATAACACCAAAAGCACAAGCAAAAAAAGCAAAAATAAACAAGGGGGATTATATCAAACTAAAACGCTTCTGCACAGCAACAGACACAATCAACAGAATGAAGAGACGATGGAATGGAGAAAATATTCGCAAACCATATAACAGATAAGCAGTTAATATCCAAAATATATTACGAACTCATACAACTGAATACCGAAAAAACAAATAATCTGATTAAAAACAGGCAGAGGACCTGAATAGACATTTTTCCAAAGAAGATGTGGCTAACAGGCACGTGAAAAGATGCTCAACATCATAATCATCAGGAAAATGCAAATCAAAACCACAATGAGATATCACGTCACATCTGTTAAATGGCTATTACCAAAAAGACAAAAGGTAATAAGTGTTGGTGAGGATGTGGAGAAAAGGCAACCCTAGTGCACTGTTGGTGGGAATGTAAACTGGTGCAGCCACTCTGGTAAAACAGTATGGATGTTCCTCAAAAATTAAAAATAGAACCACCGTATGATCCAGCAATCCCACTTCTAGGTTTATATCTGAAGGAAATGAAATCACTATCTTGAAGGGATATCTGCACCCCTATGTTCATTCCAGCGTTATTCACAATAAGCCAAGATGTGGAAACAACCTAAATGTCCATCAACACATGAATGGTTAAAGATGTGGTATGTGTGTGTGTGTGAGACTATTATTCAGCCATATAAAAGAAGGAAGTCCTTCCATTTGTGACAACATGGATTGACCTTGAGGGCATTATGCTAAGTGAAATGAGTCAGGTAGAGGAAGACAAATACTGAATGATCTGACTTATATTGGAACTTAAAAAAAGCCAAACTCAGATATAAAAAGTAGAATGGTGGTTGCCAGGGGCTGGCGGGTGGGGGAGATGGGGAGATGTTGGTTAAAGGGTACAAACTTCCAATTATAAGATGAATAAGTTCTGGGGGAATCTAATATTCAGCATGGGGACTGTAGTGAATAATATTGTACTTTGAACTTGAAAGTTGCTAAGAGAGTAGATCTTAAATGTTCTCACTACAAAAAGAAATTGTAGTTATGTGAGGTGATGGATGTGCTAACTAACCTTATTGTTGTAATCATTTCACAATAAATATCTCTGTCAAATCATCACATCATATGCCTTAAACTTACACAGTGTCATATGTCGATTGTATCTCAATAAACCTAGAAGCAATTTTTTTAAAAAGAACATGGTACCACCTGTAGATTTGCCAAAGCTTGAAATCTGAGTCTGATCAAGCCTTGGGATCCAGCTGCAAATTTGCAGGAAATACTGAGGATAGAGGAACAAGTTGAACTGCACCATGAGAATGCAGTTGGCAAAATCCACATTGTGGGAAACTCTGCAGGTCAAGTGGCCCATGTTTTCTTCAATGGATAAATTAAAGGGAAAAAAATGGAGAGGGAACTTGTTGATTAAAAGATCGTAAAGATAAATCAAATATTAACAAATGATCAAGACCAAACTATAGTATCAGGATGGACACCCTGAGTGATAAAAATTTAAAGAAACATAAGGAAGTGATTACTATAAAAGTCAAATAGTGGTTACTTTTGGGGGGAGGAAGGGCATAGTGATTGGGGTGTGATACAAGGAGGGATTTCTGGGGTGGGTGCCAAAGTTCTATATCTTGACCTGGGTGGTGGTTACAAGGATGTTCACCTAATAATAATGCATTGAGTTATGCATTTGTTTTGTGTGGTTTTTCTGTGTTTTACTTTATAATAGAAGTTTAAAATATAAAATATTTTAAAGAAAATAGTGCATACTATATCTTCTTTGATGATATTCATATTGTTTAGTAGACTATTGCAAGTTCTGAGAAATTCTGCTATAAATAAACCTAGTTTCTTTGTTTAAACACACACTCTCTCTCTCAAAACCAAATAATAGAATGTGTAGGTTATACTGAAAGCACTAGATAAAACATCTGATTGCTTCAAGAGAAGTTTTATTCTTACAACAACTCCTGTCCTAGGTTAAGTACTTCTCCAGAAATTTTGACACTGATTATATACCACATTCCTGAGGCATTATTTCAGCCACACATGCCCATCTGAGGCCTTTGCCCAGCTGGAGCTGGGTCTTCCTCCCTCTAGCAGAGGTCTTTTACTGATCCCTATGAAACAACAAAAGGGGATTAAATATCTCTCTACTTGCAGCAAATATTTTATTTGGTTTGGCCAAGATCGTTTTAAGTTTTATAAACCTATACCATGAGGATATAGTGAAGATATAGAGGATATGGAGTCTGGGGCCATCTGTATGGGGCTGTAGACAATGGTCAGGGTAGGCTGACCGCTAAAATAGCCCATCATGTACCTTGTGTGTAGAACACTGTTAGTCATTGTGTGATACAGGAACATTTTATTCAACAAACCCCACAGACTGCTGAACTTCAGGGGCTAGAGTGCCTTCAGTGTGGCACCTCTGCACAACTCATGGTGCCTTTGTGGCCTGTTATGTTCAGTACTGCTGCCCAGCTCGCTTTTTACCTATCCTTCTCCAGAGATTCCCTGTCATCATTCCTGTGATGTTATCTGTGAGAGCATTTCCAGAAGAGGTTAGCATTTGAATCAGTAGACTGAGTAAAGAAGATCTCCTTCACCAATATGGGTGGGCACCATCCAATCCATTGAGGGCCTGGATAGAACAAAATGGCGGAGGAAGGGTGAATTCACTCTCTCTGAGCTGGGACATCCATCTTCTGTTCTTGGACATGGGTGCTCCTGGTTATGAGGCCTTTGGACTTGGGCTGGGACTTAACATCACTGGCTCCCCTGGTTCTCAGGCCTTTGAGTTTGGACTGAAATTATAGTACTGGCTTTGTGGGTCTCCAGCTTGCAGACTGTAGATCCTGGGACTTCTCAAGTCTCCATAATTGCAGAAGCCAATTCCTCATAATAAATCTCTCTCTATATATCTATGTATATCCTATTGGTTCTGTTTCTCTAGAGAACCTTGACTAATATAATTCCCTTATCCAAGGAATGCAGTGAAGTAAAATTAATAGTGAATCCTTGTTCCAGAGACGTGAGGATATTCAATTTGTATAAATACTTGGTAGATATTTCGTTGTGTTCACTAGCAGCAAACAATTGACTTGTAAACAGGAAAAATGTATCTAGCAGTGTGTAACTCAAACAATGCATATGCTTATGTTTTTCTTTTACTTTTTTGCTTTCCTTTTAAAAATGTATGTATTTTTCATTTTAAAGTAATATGAATCTATTACAGAAAAACTTGAAAAATAAAAAAATGTTTCTATATTCTTACCACTGTAATACAATCATGGTTATAACTTTGTATATTTCCTTCTAGTCTATTTTGGTATGAATATTTTTTCATAGTTGTAATAAAAACATGCATATAATTGTGTTGTTTCCTTTTAAATGTAGCTTTAGGTAATTATGATATAATCATATACATATTTCCATGTTGCATTGTTATCACAACAGTAATTTTTTTACTGCATTAAATTTCATCATTTGACTCTATTATATTTTTTAACTGTTAACCTGTTTTTGGTTAGTGCATTTGAGCAAATATATTTTTGTGTAAGTATAACATTATGCACATTGTTTTTTGGTTATTGTTGCTCTGAATTTTTTTTTTTAATTTTATTTATTTATTTTTTTCCTCCAAAGCCCCAGTAGATAGCTGTATGTCATAGCTGCACATCCTTCTAGTTGGTGTATGTGGGATGCAGCCTCAGCATGGCCGGAGAAGCCGTGCCTCGGTGCGCGCCCGGGATCCAAACCCTGGCCGCCAGCAGCGGAGCACATGCACTTAACCGCTAAGCCACAGGGCCGGCCCTGTCGCTCTGAATTTTTGAGGGAGAATATTAACAAGTGTCAAGAATTTCAGTAAACTTCCATCTGATTTTCCTTTCAGCTCTGTCATCGAACCTAACAAATCTAGTGATTGTAGAAGTAGGAAGCATATATTAATTTTCCAAGTGTTTTACTATCCAAGATCTTAATTATATGTGACTTAATAAAGGCATATAAAACTTGAGTGAGGCAGAATCTCATTTACATTTAGAAATTGGCCACAGAATCGCGGTTGTGTACAGTTGAGAAACTCATGGTAGGAAATGAGGGTTCTTTATTTGGAGCCAGGGACATGTATTGCAACATTTTCAATGTAAGTATGTGCATTCTCGAGAGATGGGTATTAGTTTTCATCATATGTTCAATTCAGTAACTACTGGTATGAGTACAATGTTTGCTAGTTGAAAGGAATGCTATTTTTATGTTTGTCATTGTTTCCTCCTTCCCTGCCTTCTCCCTTCTCTCTCTTTCCTCATTCGTTATATTCAGTAATAGAACTCAGAAAAATGTTCTTATTGGTGATCAGTGATTTATCACATGAAAATTTCTGATGACAAAATTTTTAAAAACTGGACACGTGAAATTGTTAATCAAATACTGTGTCTGTATTGATTTTGGGAAGTTTTCCCATTTCAATCAGTAATTGAGTGTTACCTTTCTTTGTTAGAATTTCTTTTCAAAGCATGACCAAGATGCTGATCGCTAAATAGATTTTGACTATTAATACAAGTTATTATGTTTTGAAGAACCCATAATGAATTGAGTGTGGAAATCATCAAATGCAGTTATCTTTTTACTATTTTTTTTTGAAAGGTGTAGCTTTACTAACTCTGTTAAAATTTGAGGCTTTCTATGTTTTTGTACAACTAAAACAAAGAGGCATTCTATGCAAATAACTTTAAATAAAATTATTTTTAAATGTTAGAAACTCTCTTTAAAAGGTAAAATCTTAGTCATTTTTGATTGCCAGATGACAGGAACAACTTCTCTTTTCTAGTGTAACAGAGCTTCTAATATGCAATGACCACCTCATTTTTGATAAAGGACTAATCAGTATCTTGTGTGTTTTTTAGGAATGGGTTGTTTCTGGGGAGCTGAAAGGAAATTCTGGACCCTGAAAGGAGTCTATTCAACTCAAGTTGGCTTTGCAGGAGGCTACACTCCCAATCCTACTTACAAAGAAGTCTGCACAGGTAGGAAGAATTTGTTCCATCATATTACTAGAAACAAGGAAGGGCCTGTCCCTGCTGGCAGGTGACAGGATCTTTAAAATGGAAATACATTTTTTTGTGTTTCCTTAGTCTTCTCTTTCTCGTGTCTATAAATATACTTGTTGGCCTCTCACTTTATATTTTTGGAAGATAATAAACTTCTTGTGTAATATATCATTTAGCTTTTGCTGCAGAACAATCACCCCAAAACTTAATCACTAAAACAGTTGTTTACTAGCTTATGATTCTGTGGGTCAGCAGTTTAGGCCGGGCTCAGCTTGGCGGTTCTTCTGCTGGTCTCGTCTGGGCTCACTCATGTGACTCCAGTCAACTGGTGGTTTACCTGGGGGCTAGTTGGCTTCACTTATATGTCTGGCAATTGGTGCTGGCTGTTGATTAACACTTGCTGTTGGCTGGGATATTGGGGTTGATGGACCATGTGTGGCCTGGGCTAAATCACGTGGTGGTGAATGCAGAGATACCAGGAGTAGCAAGAGAGGACAAGCCTCATTCTGCTAGCACTTTTCAAGTCTCTGTTGTGCACATTTTCTATCGTCCCATTGGCCAAAGCGAGTCACATCATCTAGCCTGGAGTCAATGTGGGAGAGAGTCCCCAAAGGCAGGTGTGCAGGGAGGTGTGAAGAAATTCGTACCATTACTGCAACAGTCTACCACGTGGGACATATGTGTCATATATCAGACATGTTTTCTTAAGGGAAAAATATTAAAAGCCAGGCTATAATGAAGAGATTGGAAAACTATGGCTCGCACGCCAAATCCTGCCCACCGCCTATTTATATAAATGAAGTTTTATTGAAACACAGCTATGCCCGTGTATTTATATAGTATCTATGAATGCTTTCATGCCACAATGGCAGAGTTGAGTGGATGCGACAGAGACTATATGGCCTGAAAAACCTGAAATATTTATGATCTGGCTCTTTATGGAAAAAAAGATTTGCTGAGCAGAATAGGCAGATACCCCCATGGCAAATTCTAGCTCGAATACTAGATAAATCTCTGGATTTGTTTTTTGTTTCTGGCCTTCACAGATTTCCTTTACTTTTCCACCAGCTCAGGTAGCATTTAAAACACATTTTTTTCTCTTAAAATTTTTTTTTAATTTCTTAAAAGTGGTATATATTTAAGGGGTACAACATGATGTTTTGATATACATAGTGAAATGATTACTCTAGTGAAGCTAATGAACATATTCATCTCCTCACAGACTTTTTTTAGTGTGGTAAGTACCTTTGATCTACTCTCTCAGCAAATTTCAAGTATACAATGCAGTATTATTAACTATGCCACCATGGTGTACATTAGCTCTCTAGAATAAATCATCCTACATAACTGAAAGTTTGTACCCTTTGGCCAACATCTCCCCATTTCCTGCTGCTCCTGCCCCTGGTAACCACCATTCTACTCTCTGCTTCTTGAGTTCGATTTTTTTAGATTCACATGTAAGTGAGATCATGCAGTTTTTTTTTTTCTGTGTCTGGCTTATTTCACTTACAATAGTGTCCTCCAGGTTCATCCATATTGTTGGAAATGGCAGGATTTCCTTTATTTTTAAGACTGAATAATATTCTGTTGTATACGTATACCACGTCTTCTTTATCCATTCCTCTGCTGACGGACACTTAGGTTGTTTCCATATCTTGGCTGTTATGAGTAGTGCTGCAGTGAAGCTGGGAACACAGATATGTCTTCAAGATGCTGATTTCATTTCATTTGGATATATAACCAGAAGAGAGATTGCTAGATCATATGATAGTTCTATTTTGAATTTTTTAGGAATCTCCACACTGTAAAACACATTTTTTAAAAGAATAGTTTATTCACCATCTTAAGAGTTCTTAATTGGGAGGGTTTATCCAGATACATAATGTACTGTATTGACAATGTTGGAATTTAAAAATGCATAAACAGTTTTATCTTTTTAAAATAAAGGTTTGAATTGGTGTCATTTGTGGAGAGCCCTCTCTGTTCTCAGGGCCCCGTGAATGAAGGTGGGGGAGGAGTTGGAGTATGGGTTTGTTCAATAATGAGCATATGGATTTGTTTGCTGTAATATGACTTCTGATTTTGGAATGAAATTTGAGCTGTGCAACAATGAAAATATTATAAAAATATACATATTCTTGTTTTTCTCGCCTCTAGAGAAGAATTGAAATATTCTGATTGGAGTTGAGAATGCGGAATATCAAACAAATACTTTAATGGTTAATCCATTTTTTTTTTTTTTTGCTTCCATTTCAAAATTAAACAAATGCTGATGCAGAGCTATAAATAGAGTCAGATGAACCCTGGAGATTGCCCAGGTGTGTCCTCTTAAGTCTCAGGAATGGAAATGAGTAGATTCCTTCCTGTAATTGCAGACATGACTTAATAGCCTAAGAGAAAATGTTGCTAAGAAAACCTGCAGATATCTGCTGCTTATGCTGTTTTCTCCACGAGCAACATGGTAATAATCAATTAGAATATCGTGATTGCTTGTTTGCTCAGACTCGTTCCTATGCAGCTCCTCACCTTCACAATGACACGATAATTCCCCTTCGTTGACTGCCTACTATGTGCCAATCAGAGGAAGAAGCACTTTTTGCATCTTTGCTTTTTTTCCATCTAATGTTCCAAACAGTCCCATGAAGTGTCTCGGTTTCTTTCTTTTGCAGAGAGAGTGTTGAGGCTCAGAGAGGAAAAGTAACTTACCCAAGGTCATCTGTAGCAGGAATCCCAACCTCGTTAGTTCTCAGCTCAGTGTGTGCCATTGAACAGGGTGTAAGTCACTCAGCTGTCATCGTGTCCCAGTGACTCTCCATTATCTGTTCACACTTTCCTTCACCAAGTCACACATGCTCTTTCATGTCTGTTCCTTAACTGTGCTTTTTAATGTATTGGTGTGCTTTTTAATGATTACTAAGGAAAATACCAAGTAAATTTTTTTGTCTTTCTAATGCTGAGAAGGAAAAAGGACAAAACCCTTTTAAGATACAGTTCCTGCAAACAGCTGGTGTGTTCGCGGCCTGTAGCAGTGGTGAAGTACAGAGACCAGGAGGTTGGTAAAGATCTCTCTATTTGATGTGAACACTACCTGCTAAGTTAGTGGTGGCATCAGGAAGCGTGGTTGTCATGGAAACACGTTCCTGATTGGGAAAAGATAGTTATAGGGTCTTACCCAGACACAGAAGAAGAGATGATTTCTTTCCCCAGGCTTTTTTTGTTCTGATCATGAAAGGGAAGAACAAAAAGGCAGAGAGAAGCTGTGATAGAAAGGTCCCTCTGGCACAGAAGTGGTAGAGCCTTCAGATCCCTGCAAATAGCAGGGAAGATGAACAAACAAGGTCCCTAGCTAGAGTAATTATGGTAACAGGCTAATTAAAGATTTTTGACTGAGGAGAGGATGGGGGAGATAGAAAGCAGGTTATACTGGTAAGGCCTCCCCGCTGAAGCCTCGGGTACTCACAGCCTTGTTGAACAAGTCAGCCCTGGAGGGGTCTGCCTTGCAAGAAAGAAAAACCAAGGCTCCGCTAAGATGCATAATAATTGCTGAGGTTTTGTGTGAGAGAAATACTAGTCTATGCTCCATTATTTGCATTCATTTCAAAATTGCTTACTCTTGTGTTTGTAATTAAGTTGTAAAACTTTAGTCACAACCAGGGGTCTTTTGTAAAGGTATTTATTTATTTATTCATTCATTCAAGAAAAGAAGGCTAAGGAGCTGGACTGTGTGCCAAATTCCTTCTCTCATACAGCAGTATACATGAGCCTAAGGCACCATTTGGTTTCTTGGGGCAGGTGCCAGAATTACAGGGGTAGCACTCTGGAGGGGGTTCTCAGAATCCACAGGGCTAGTTCTACCACTCCCCCCTACCCCACCCCAACCTGTCACATGATGACGAACGTCAGAGCTTCTACAACATTGTCTTGGCACACAGATTGGTGATCACAAGCCGTGGAACCAGACTATTGGCTGAAGTTTGTTGTGCCCGCTTGCTGGTGGGTATGCACAGCCTCAGGGGGTGAGTGAGCAAGCGAGTGTGTATGTGAGTGTAAGAGCAGGTGCATATCCAGACAGGATGCACGTTAATTTCTGAATGGTATTTCTGTGTGGCAATTGGTGGGTTGGTGATTCTGAGACCTAAGCTGGAGTTGCAATTAGGCATGTAGAAAAGATATGGGGCTTTTAGTAACAGCCAGGAGAGGAGGTGACCCCCATGGTGACACATGGATAGAGTTGACTCTGACATGTAAGCAGAACATTCATTAATGGCTCACCAATAGGTCTGTTACGTGCTGGGTGAACTGTGTGAGACTTGAACCTGCCACATGTGGAAGGTACAAGGGGACAACAGTTCCTCAAGAATTTGCAATAAAGTTGCCCTTTGGGAATGAAATATAAAATAAGCCTGCAATGCATCCGAGTGGAGATAGGCGCTTGCTTAGAAGAGAGCTTGCTTCCGGGTCTACAGGACCTCTGAGTAACCTGATGGAATGCCCTGACATATGTAAATGGAGAAAAAAGAGGACCTCAGAGGGAGGCTGGTCAGCCAGGCCAGCCTGGGAAAGGAGAAGCCCTGCTGGCACTTCATGGGTTGCCCTGTAAGGTTTGGCTGCTGGACACCATGCTGCTTTTAAGTTCTATCACTAACTCCTCTTGTTCTGATCTACACTCTGTAGAAACTTCTCATCTTTTGTCCTCCTGTGGAGATTATTTACAGAAAGAAAATACAGTGAGACCAGGTCTATCAGCCAGACAGTTCTACTTCTCATTTCAAATTCAATTAGATGCCATTCTGAGATGCGTATCTCAGTCTATTGTGAGTTTAGTCTACATGGGTCATTCTCTCCATATTGGATTAACCTTGGTTTGAATTAAATGATAAAAATGGAGTTTTGGCCTTCAAAGCTGAGAGGCAGAAGCCAGAACACCACAGTTGTCCAAAGGCCATGGTTGCCTCTTTGCATTTCCCTGGAGACTCCCTGCCCCTCACACGTGTCCATCATTTCATTTAAACCTATTTTAAAAGTGACCATCCTCCTGTAACAGGCATTTAAACTTCCCTTCCTTGGATTCATCAATTAGCACTGAACCTGGAGCTCACAGCCTTGGAAACTTGCTTCTCTCAGATGTTTTAGGCCTGAATTCTGAGCCCTCTGAGAGCTGCCCGCCACCAGCTCTTGCACCAAGAACCCAGTCTCAGCTTGGATGCAAGGTAGCATCCCTCACAGCCACTGTTAGGCCTCTGCGTCTTGTTGTGGTTCAAGTGTGTCTCTAAGAGATGTGCTGAGAAATAATTGAAGTCTTAGTGGCCACCATTCTGTTTCCAGAATGATTTCCACGGATTCATTCATTCGTTTGGTGTTTATTAAAAGCTAAGTGTATGCCTGGCACTAGAGAGCCCATGGAAACCTGGAATGGAATAGCCATGAAGACCCTAAGTTTCATGTAGGCTTTCTTGAATAAATTAAATACACCATTTATTGGGAACGTACCATATGCAAGACATTGTACTAGGTACTAGAGGAAGGTTGTTTATCATACAAAGTAGAATAATGCTAGTAGTACCTGTCTTCCAGAATTCTTTCTCTATAGTCAAATGAAAGCTTGATCTTTCACATTTATTTGAAAGAGTTGCGCTGACCCTGGCTTTCTCTTTACACACATACACACACACACGTGTGCACACACACACACACAAACACACAAACTCCCCCAAACATTTGTTATGCAAACCAACTGATTAACTGGCATGCTGTTGCTTTACTACATTGATTTTAGAAGTAATTGAGCTATTCAGATTCCTGAATACCCTGATAGAGAATTATTCTTACATTTTATAATAACGACTATACAGATGAAAATATGAAAAGACATTCTGCAGTGGATAAGCATTCTGGGTTAATTTCAGTGCATTAGCCTAATACACAAATAACCCCATTTCTGGCAAGAAAACCCAGGATGTTCATTCACTGGGTAATATCTTTTCGTATTTTGCTTACAGATGTTCAGAACAATTCCATGTTTATTAGTCTATTCATAAGCTCTTAGAAATCTGTGCAGCCAAGTGGCACCAAAACCAAAGCATGAAAGGGACTGTATAACTTTTCTCATAAGTGAGATTTATACAATCACCACAGAAAATCTGAGGCCCAGACACTTTCTTTATCAACAGAATACTCCGGTGGATTTTTAGGCAATGTGTCCAACAGAAGTCCCAAGCAGGAGCCTGGGTCTGGGAGGAGCAGAGCGTGGGAGCCCTCACGTCACCTTCCAGTAGTGTTGATGCCCAGGCCATTTCACTCCCTGGACTCAGTTACCTCTCTTGTAAAATCAAGAGAGTGCTGCTTTATGAGCCAATAGAGTTGTGGTGAGATTCTTATTTGAAAATAAAATTATTTCAGATCAGAAGTATTCTAGAAAATGAGGCCATGCACTTTCTATCACTCTAGCTCTTGGGCATGTTCATGATAAAAGTGATGGGTCATGAAGCATGGCTTGGGAGAGGACTGAGGTCGGCCCACAGAATGTGCACATGGCAGGGTAAGTGGAGGCTATTTTCTTCTTTTCCCTTTCTGTGTTCTTAGTAGGTCATATCCACCCCCTTCTACAAATGCCTAGCTTTATTTCCTTCATGCTTAAGAGCTCTAACAAAGCATTGAATAATTTCCCCCCTAATATAAAGCAACTCAGTATACTTTCTTAGTTTGACTTAATTTCTGAAGTGTTTGGGTGGATGTACATGTCTTTGTATCTTACATGAGATTAATGAGCCCATTCTTCTTCAAAGTAGTGACGAGTTCTCTTATTAGCAGATTTTACCAAGCAATGTAAAATTCTTTCTAAATTCCTTGCAGACTACATTAAATCTCTTTTTTAGTGCATAGTAAGTATTATTGTACTCATTTCAATGTCAGTCAAGGTAAATTACTAAGTTATTGACATATTCCTGAGAATGTAAGAATTCTGGTATTCAGTTCTTGCTATAAGCAATTTGATGGCTTTTTGTTCCTCTTATATTAGACATAAAATTGACCTTGAACTTGTAGCAAGCAGGATGAAAATGCTTCTCTCTCTCAAACACTGGGCAGAAAGCAAGCTCTGAGGTCGCAGTCCTCTGGCTCATAGTTAGAACCCCCAGGACCAAATACAGCTCCTCCACCCAGCCCATCCATGTAGCTCTTCAAGACAGAGCAGTTCAGTGCATGGACCCATTGCCCAAACGACAAAATATAGGTCATGTGAAAACTGCTGGTTTTGTTTCTGTTCTAAGCCTCAGTCACCAGAAAAGATAAGCTTGTGTTCTCGACAAGGGGCATCCCTCTGAAGAGCTGACATCAAGAGTTTTGGGGCATAGGTCATGGGGGGCGGGTCATGGCATTGCAGACCTGGAGGGGACTTAATCATCTTCTAATCCAGTGACTTTCAAAGTGGGCAACCATAGAACCCTCGTGCTCCAGTAAGGTGCTTCATGGGTTCCACCGATAATGAAATGTTTTAACTAAATAACAAAGATTTAAGCTGCTTGGAGAACTCATTCACCCTTTTAGATATATATTGTGGTTTTGATTAATATTTCATTTAAAAAAGTTCTTGAAAATGTTTGGAAACCACTGAGACTACTTTCTTTGTCAGATAAAGAAACTGAGGCCGAGAGGGAGTGATTTGGGAAATAGATTTGAGAAGAAAGGTTGAAAATTTATTTGACTTCCCAGATTATGGTGTTGCTAGAATCAAAGAGAAGTTGAAATCTGTGTCTATTATGCCCTTTTAAGTGAGGATAGGGATCAAGGAATCAGAATGGAGGTGGCTTTTGAGTTTGAAATGTTAAGATTTCAAGAGGTCAATATTTTTATCAAGTAGGTCCTGGTTATCATTTCAGTTAGGCTGGCATTATTTTTTTTTTAAAAATTGAGTACTAGGGTTTTCTATTAGACAGTTCTTATGTCTACTAGATGCTCTAAGTGCTACCGCTGCAGCCAAGAGCAGAGCTGAAGGTGTGAAGTAGAGCCTGCAGGAGCCTCTCTTGTTAACCAAAGTTTTGGCATCTCTTATTTCCCCAGACCTAGGGATGAGCAAGGAAATCATTAAACCTAGGGATGAGAAAGGAAATCATTAAACCTAGGGATGAGAAAGGAAATCATTCAACAAGAGAGTGTGGCTACCTCATTCTCTTTCAAAGCTTCTGCAAGTCTGGTTTCCAGCCTGGGTTGCAGACCTCCAGGGCTTGCAGGGTTAGGACGAACAGTTTGCAAACTGATTTGTCCACTAAGCATGGCCTGGAGACCTTAATAATCATCTCACTCACATCTATTTCCAGTTTTCAATCTATAAGGGAGGCGACATGGTGATAAGTAAAGTATGCATTCATTCACTGTTACTGAACTCAGAGCAGCTTTTTGTTATCACATATGTCCTTCATCCCTGGATTCTAAAATTTCTGCGACTGTACTGGGGGCTCTTATGCAGCATCTTGACAGAATTACGTGGTCTGTCATGCTCATCTAGGGATAGAACTATTATGCTAAAGGGTTGTTCAGAGTTCCCAAAGTTGAAATGAAATAGACACAAGCACATTTTGCTAGAGGTATTTCGAGTTTGCCAAAATATTTCAATCCAGCATTAGACCTCACAGAGGACGAGGATTTTCTATAGCTTCAAAGGACTGAAAGCTGGCAAGCACCAAGACACGGGGCATCACAAGCTGGCTGTCCTCAGATGGTAAAGGAAGCATTCATGCCTTTCCTTGCTTGTCGGGTCTATTGTCCAAGACTCTACTTATGTCAGTGTCTGTTGTTGTCATTTAAGCGGGGGCGGTGATGAATGAATTTTGACGATTTATGGATTCTCTGAAGACTATTGCGAGTTCAGTATATTCTTCGTATGACCTTGATATTTTCATATTCCTTAGCTTGTTTGGCTGTTTAATCCACTTCTTGCCTTGAGCAGCTTAAATCACTGCTGAGAACAGGTGTGGTGGTCAAAGGTCAACAGACCGACAGACTTGAAGTAGTTAAATGTGTCAATATTTCAGCATATCTGATGGTAAAATTCTAATAGGCCATTTAAATGGAAAATAAATTAAATGAAAAGGAACAATAATAAAAACATTCTTTTTACTCATCCAGCACTAGAAATAGGTTATTCTTTCATTGTTTCAGGATTATATTCTCAAAGATTTAGAAGGGAGATGAAGAGGAATTTGCTATAGCAAGCAAGTTCTTAAAACTTAATTGCAAAAGCAATTGATGAATGTGCCTGCGCTGATATTTTCAAATCGCATATAATGGAGCCATAATGTAATATGAGAAAATAACCTTATAGGGGGGTGAGCTTCTCTAGGAATTTTATGGGCTACTCTAGGTCTTAATTACTTCATAATGACTGACAATTTTTAGAGCCTCGGAATGAGATTTCTTTTTTTTTTCTGGTACATTAAAAATAAATATCTGGGTCAATTACTGCCACATCTGCCAAGTTAAAATTTCAACAAGAGGGACTCAGGAAAACAGTCGCCCATCGTGTGAGCAAATGGCCCAGTAGGATTTGAGCAGCTTCCGCAGAGGTCACTGCTGTTTGCCAGGCCCGCCTCCCATTTGCCTGGTCCTCATCAGCATGTGAATCAGTTACAGACCACTGAGTCCCCTCAGCTGGGCCTAGGCTTTGCTTAATAAATCCTGGCATCTGAGGTGTGGAATTGCAAGGTCTATCAGGGTACCGAGGGGCGGACCTCATCCCAGCATCTTCAGTCTTTGTGAATGGGAGCTAATGCGCCGTCTCTGTGGCAGAGGCTTCTGTGGGCGACCGCTTATCCACGACGGGGTTGGGACCCTTTCATTTGCAGTTGTCTCCTTGCAATTCTTTGTTGTCATTTCTTCTTCCCCCTCTTGCTCCCCTTCCTTCTTTTTCTCCTTCTTTCCTCTAGTTAAGGATACCTTGCTTTTCTATTCCAGTGCTGTTATTATGATGATAGTCCTAAAAAATCACAAGAACTGGTGACTTAGTATGTAGTGCCCATCTTAGGTTTAGAGCTGTTTATAACTTAATACCCTCAACAGATATTACAATGGTGGCTTATATTAATTGCTAGTTTATGAAATCTACAAAACATTTTCGCAGGCGATCCGTGTCACAGGCCTGTGACACGGAGAGAGTGGCATTGTGCTTCCACTCACAACAGCGCCACGTGCTTGGGGACAGCAGGCTGCTCAGTTGGCACCAGCTGATTAGAGGCACCGACAGTCTCTTCTGGTGGCATTTCCTTTGAAAAGAGAAACCGACTGTTCAGACTATTTTCACGTCTTTCTTGAGCATTTTAGGATACTTTAAAAGATATTAAATTAAACTGTGAAGTTCTTGTAGGAATAAACTGGAATTTTGAAAATAGGTTATAAAAAATGTCTAGTGGTCTGGAACTATTTAGATGACTGATTGATCTATAGAAACATGGATTTCTTTTTCTTTTTGTTGGATGGATCTTTGAGGTCATCTGTTCCAGTGAATTTTGAAACATTTATTAAGCGTTAGAATCTTTTCTCCAGATAAAAATTTTGCACACAAGTCTAATATAAAAACACAGTTTCCAAGGTACTCTGATTTCCCCCTACACTGTCCTCATTCTTTGGGCTGAGGCGATGCCTCCTTGGAACCCACAAGGAGCTAAGTTGAGGAAGCAGTCGAGGACCAGGGACAGCTTCACTCTGGGCTGAAACACACAGCTGAAGACCCCCCTCCCGCCCCCCATTAAACACTCGTGCCTGCTTTGAGGCTGTGCTCTGGAAATTAGAGAAATCCGCAGGGTTGTCAGGGAGGCCATCCAGAGAAAATGTGCTGGGAGGCATGAGAAAGGGGCCTTTTCATTCTCCGCCTTCTCAGAGATGTTCCCAGGCATGTGGATAGACCCAGAAGCCCTAAGCACAGGTGTTTTTGCGCGAGTTCCAGCCCTCGCTCGCAGCAGAGGAGCCCAGAGCATCCAGTTTCGCCCAATCACCTATGCTCCTTCCATTTTCAATTTCAGTTCTGGCTCCTTGGAGTGTATTTATTTTAAAGCCCTCCCTCCCCTCCTCAGTCGTGGGAGGTCAGGAACCGTTAGCTACTGTAACACCCCTGCTCCTGTCAGCAGACCTGCTTTGCTCCTGAAGGGTGGGTTGACAAAAAGTCATAGGTGCCTGAACTTGTATATCTTTGTGCACAAGAAAAAAACATCTGTCACCTTGTTTAAGGCTTGTTAGGTTGTATTTGATAGTTTGAAAATGCTCCAGGGAAAACCATCTGTCCACTTTTGAAAGTCAAGATTATAAAATGGCGAAGCCTCGTACTGGGGATGGGGAGTGGGTGGGCATTGAGAAGAAATTATCTTTTTTTGATCTTTAATAACTTTTTTAAATTAATAAACTTAATTTTTTAGAGCAGTTTCAGGTTCACAGAAAAATTAAGACGAAGGTACGGGGATTTCCCATATACCTCTACCTGCCCCACTATCAACATTGCACTCCAGAGGGTACATGTTACAGTTAATGAACCTACACTGACACATCATTGTCACCCAAAGTCCATAGTTGATGTTAGAGTTTACTCTTGTTGTTGTCATTCTATGGGTTTGGACAAATGTATAATGACATGTCTCCATTGTTATAGTAAAATATAGAATAGTTTCACTGCCCTAACATTCCTCTGTGCTCTGCCTATTTGTCCCTTCCTCCTTACCCCCAACCCCTGGCAACCACTGATCTTTTTACTGTCTCCATAGTTTTGCCTTTTCCAGGTGTCATATAATTGGAATCAAACAGTATGTAGCTTTTTCAGATTGACTCCTTTCGCTTAGCAATGTACATTTAAGGTTCCTCCATGTCTTTTTGTGGCTTGATAGCCCATTTCTTTTTAGTGCTAAATAATATTCCATTGTCTGGATGTACCACAGTTTACGCATTCACCTACTGAAGGACATCTTGGTTGCTTCCAATTTTGGGGAATTATGAATAAAGCTACTATAAAACTATGAAGCTGTTTTTTAACCAGCAGAGAGATTTTTAACAGCAGAGAGATTAATGCAGGAACTCTGGTGGGGGTATCTGGAGGCCTGGGGTGAAGGGACATTACACCAGAGAGGATTCCTATTAGCTAATGCCAGGAACCTGGGGGCTTTATCCACCAGAAGCACTTGAAATTAAATTCTTTACTTGAATTTTTTTGTGCGGGCCACATAGGTAACCAGAATTTGGACAGCACGCCTGTGTGTGGGTGGCTGGTGGTTACAAGATCCTAGGGGAAGGTAGCTTTCCTTTCTCCTCAGAGACCCAGTGTTCAGATAGGCGGTGTCCGTGCGGCTCTTTCTGTGGGCCAGGTGTTTCTCTCTGTTGAGCTTTATGCCGAGGGTAGAGCTCTTTGGAGTTCCACTTTTGTGGGGGTGCTTCCTATTAGATTCCTCACTTTGGGCGGCCGTGGGCATCATCTCCTGCCCTCCTTCCCCCTCCTCAAGCAGCTACCAAAGTAGATTCAGAAGAAACTCCTAGAGAGAGCTTTGGAGCTTCCGTCCCTTCTGGGGTTCTTATTTTCACCTCATCTTTGGCTTCTGCATGTTATTTTTCTTTCATATTAGTTAGTGAAAAATTTTTAAAGGATGAAAAAATATATTTTAGCCAACATTTTAGTTATAGCAGACAGGAAGATTGCTTAAGACATTTATGTACCGTATTCTTGGCCAGGAGCATTCTGAGGAGGGGTTAGTGCTCGGAGACAAAGGAAGGGTGGTAGGACGTGGGCACACCATTGTCCTCAGGCGTGGCTAGGGACCTGCCCGAACAGATGGAATGAGTGACTTGGAAGGGTCCTTGGGCAGCTTAGAAGTAAGAGGAAGATGACAGGCCTTTTCCAGCTCCAAGAAAAACAGTGTGATTAAATATGGAATACCCTTACACCAGGAAAAGTGATCTTAGAGACCTTGGGTCTCAATGCATCAGGCAGCCCAGATTTTCCATCAGCCCACGTGTTCTGTTCTGTTTCTGTCTATGAATCTTCTTCATTTATTTTAAATTACTGCCCCTGTATGACCTACCATTTGAGTATAGGTGTTAAATATGAACAATTTTATCTCAATCTTTGGGCTAATTTCTCAAGGCTTTGATGAGAAGTAGAGTCCCATTTTGAAGTGGACTTACCCTGGTCCAAAAATTCACCCTCTTCCCTAGGACATAATTTTATTTTTCTGTGTATAAGAAAACACACTCCTGTGTCCCTCCCCTACTCTCAATACTCTATTCAACACTACTTCACTTGTGACACCAGATGTGTGGGTTTTCCACACATCAAGCAATTCTGCGACACCAGCTGGGTGTCCTACAATTCAGTTCAGCACCAGCACTATTTATCTGGAGTTAACATCAGATCCTACAGGTTATGGGCTCAGTCCCACAAGATTGCCCCCACTGCAGATGCCAGTCGCAAGTCCCAGATTGTCACCTGTACTTGTGACTGACCAACTATAAATCAGGGTACCCATGATCTCAGTAATTTGGGTTCAGTAATTTGCTAGAATGGATCATAGAACTCAGGGAAGCACTTACTTACGTTTCCTGGCTTACTATAAAGAATATAATAAAGAATATGAATGAGTATCTAGATGAAGAGATACATAGGGCAAGGTCCGGAAGGATTCCGAGCACAAGAGCTTCTGTCCCCGTGGAGTTTGGCGTGTGCCACCCTCCCAGCATGTAGATGTGTTCACTAACCCAGAAGCTTTCCAGAGCCCATACTTTGGGGATTTTTATGGAAGCTTCATCACAAAAGCATGATTGATCATTAACTCAATCTCTAGCCCCTCTCTCCTTCCTGGAGGATGGGGGTTGGGGCTGAAAGTTCCAAGCTTCTAATCATGACTTGGTCTTTCTGGTGACCAGTCCCCATCCTGAAGCTATTCAGGAGCCCACCAAGAGTCACCTCAAAGACACTCCTATCACCTAGGAAATTCCAAGTGATTTAGGAGCTCTGTGTCAGGAACCAGGATCAAAGACCAAATATTAGAACAAGAGATGCTCCTAGGGCTCTTCTCACGAAATTACAAGGGTTTTAGGAGCTCTGTGCCAGGAATGGGGGGCAGAGACCAATGTATATATTTTCTATTATTTCACATTCTGACTGGACACTCTCGATGTCATTGGTGTCTCTAGCCTGATCAATACAGCAGAGGAGTGAGCATAAGCATTTCTTGTTTAGAAGTAGGAGGTGAGACTATGAGATTACCACCTATACATTTTGGTGGTCTTTAAATATGAGATTGGAGAAAGAAAAGTAATGGCTGATATTTTTGTGTGCTTACCATGTACCAGGCATAATTCTAAATGCATGTTGTTACATGCAACAATTTCTTCAGTTCTCTCATGACAGCTAAATGAGGGGGTGTTAGTATGCCTATTTTAAAGATGAGCAAATCAAGTCACAGGGAGATTATCTGATTTGTCTAAACCCACATAACCGGTAAATGGCAGAGCCAGAATTTACACCTCAGAGATCGGTGTCTAGAGTCCTTGCTTTTAACTAGGTTTCTCTAACAGAGAATTAGAGCACAAGTAGTTACAGTGAAAAGAACTGTATGGTCAGGAACCTATATAACCTCTCAAAATAAGAAAACCTAACACTCAACTAAAATTCATGGCTAATTGGGAAGCAGAATTTGTTATTACATACAGGCTTCTCTCCTACTAGACTGTATTTTCCTGGAGGGCAGGGACCGTATCCTTTCAGCTCTCTACTCCTGTAACACCTAGAGTGGCGCCTTGCACCCAGTAGGCACCCATTCAATGTCGACTGAATAAGTCAGAGTTGCTGAGTACCCTCATGTATTAAGTGAGGCAGAGGCTGAAGGTCCAACTTGAAAGTTTTGGGAAGGCCCTGGGACACTTGCAGTGAGCCCTGAGTGATGCTTCCTGATTAGCTGGAGAATGGGAAAATGCCATGAAAAAGGTCCAAAGACTCTTCTAAGTTCTGACCCATATCTCCCTTCTCACAGGCTGCAACTCTTTCTGATGGTTAAAAAGAGTAGAGGTTTAGATAAAACCAGGCTTTGCCTCAGATTTTTCGGTAGAAGACTTGTCAATTATGTAAGAAATTAAAAAAAAATCAGATATACATGTTCATCTGTTGCCTTTGACCCTTTGAATCTAGTGAAGTTCTCAATGCCCTGAAAAAAAAGGACTAAGCTCTCTGGCCGCTTACTGGTGATGATGAGTTAATTTAAAATGATTCTTGCATCAGCATCTTTTGGAGTGTGGCAGGGTGCCACAATCTATCACAGCTAGTTTCTGGAGTAATAAACTTGTGTTTAGTTAGCTTCTAGAGTATATTCTAAACATTGAACCTATAAAATGCAATCCAATTACATGAAGAAGAGTTAATTCCCAGATTGTTGAAAGGAACCTGTAAAAATTGTCAGGAACATGGTTCATTCAGGTGGTAAAGGATATAGTTCATGGTGAAAACATGTATTTAGAGACCCATGTCTTTCTCCAGTCTATAGTGATCTGCTTCTCGCTCCTCCCTCCTCAGAGTGGGATTCATAAGTTACTGTCCCTCCCTCTTTCTCTACCTGTGTCTATTGAGTATCCACCAGGTGAAAAGCTTCTTCTGGGGGTTTGGAAAGTTAAGAAAAGAATATATTGAATATTCTACTCCAGGAATATATACTCTAGCAGGGAATATAGGACTAAAAAAAAGTGATCTGGGTGTAGTGAGGAGAGGATCAAGATGCAATGTTTTCTACTCTTTCCTGAATCTTTTCTTCCATATTTTTTTTTTTTACTGTGACTGCTGCTTTCCTGGGTTTTTCCTTTGGGATTTGTAGCTTTGCTCTGCTCACTGGTGTTCCTGATATTAATTTCTTTAGGCTCTGTCTGCCTCATCCCCACCTGGAGGCCCTCATGGATGGGTGGTTCTACTGCCTTGTCCCCACCAGTAGGCCCCCAGGGATGGGTGGTTCTGCTGCCTCACCTTTACCTAGAAAGCCTCATGGGGTGGCTCTGTCCATCTCACCCCCACCTGGAGGCCCTCATGGATGGGTGGTTCTGCTGCCTCACCTCCACCTGGGGGTCCTCATGGAGTGGCTCTGTCCACTTCACCCCCACCTGGAGGCCATCATGGATGGATGGTTCTGCTGCCTCATCTCTACCTGGAGGCCCTCGTGGTTGGGTGGTTTTGTTGCTCATGGTCCTGTTTTGGTGTATGTCCTCTGATAACCTTGACACAGACACTCTAGAGAGGGCCCTGGACCTCTTTCCCTGAGATTCTATTAAGACACAAAAGTTCCAGAAAAGAAAATACAACCTGGTTATTTAGGTTTATTTCCAAATTTGGATTGGAAACAAATGCTGCCAAGACAAAATGGACACAAAAACTATATGATCTGTCAAAATAAGTGGCAAAGAAATGGAAGAAATCAGTGGCTCTGTGTAGGTGAGCCATGGATGAACAAGGCTCACCCCGTAATTTGGACCAGTTGCAGCAGAATAAAAGCTCCGCTTCTAGATGAAGAATCATACCTGACAAGTAAGCAAAAGCTATTTAATACCACTGTTCCTGCGCCAGGTGTACAGGGCACGGAATTTGGGTTAGTGATGAAAGTGGAATGAGAAAGCTGCAGGTAGCCCAAAATCAATGGAACAGAGAAGGAGCAAAGTTTCTGTAGGTGAGAGAGAGAGAGAGAGACACGAGGACACCCCACAGCTCTAGCAGCAGCACACGCGTATAAGCGAAGTGGCCCATGATGTCAACAAGCACAGATGGGCTGGTCATGTAGCCTGGAGTTAGGGCGACAGATGGACGGTTCATCGCACAAATTGGATACCCAGGGACTACGATGTCTGCTAGGAAATCCAAGTACGCATCAGGTTGACCCAACATACCTGGGCAGGGGTAGACCCAGGATCTGAAAGGGAAGTGAGTAGCAATTTGCACTGGTGGGGAGAAAAACGAATGAAATTCAGTAAGGGAATAAAGACTGTGCATGTGTGTGTGTGTAAGAAATGTTTTTCATAAGAGGACTTACTGTCTTTCATTCGTCTTTGTAAGACTTGATGTTATTATGTCACTTCTGAATGTTGTAATCATGACATTCAGAGCACTGGAAGAGGAAATAATATTTGGATATTTGATATATATGCAAAATATGTTTGAAATAAATTTTCTTGACACTGAATTTTTACCCTAAGCACAAAGAGAAAAATAATAACTTTCTTGAAAATAATTAATTATAGAATGTGGTTCAGTTTTCAAAATACAGTATAAAATGCAAGATGAAACCTTCATTTAAAAACCAAATAGTACTCAACTGAAACAAAAATCATTCTATCTGGTTATATTTAGGTCACTTTAATAGTGTACCACAGAAACTGTAGTCTGCTCTGATAGTACTGATCACGTTTTCTTTTGATGATGAAATGAATGAATTGGCATGTTTTTAAGGTGCAACATACTCAGCGCTTTTATATAATTTAGTGTATGCACACATTCATGTTAGGAGTTCTCTGTTGAAAGATTTTTAAGATTCATCACCTACTCTGTGTAAGTCACTGTGCTAGGTGCCAGGTACAGTGGTGAGCGGGACAGATTTGTTTTCGTTTTCATTAAGGTATACATCCATTACTTTTTTTTTTTTTCACTGAGGAAGATTCGCCCTAAGCTAACATCTGTTGCCAATCTTCCTCTTTTTTATTTCCTTGAGGAAGATTAGCCCTGAGCTAACATCTGTGCTAGTCGTCCTCTACTTTATATGTGGGTCACCGCCACAGCATGGCTGATGAGGGGCGTAGGTCCACACCCAGGATCCGAACTGGTGAACCTGGGCTGCCGAAGCAGAGCGTGCCGAACCCAACCAGTACATCACGGGGCTGGCCCCCATCCATTACTTTTTTAAAAAATAAACTTTAATTTTTAGAGCAGTTTTAGGTTTACAGACAAATTGAGCAGGAAGTACAGAGAATTCTAGTATGATCCCTCGCCACCCACACATACATTTTGCCTTTTATTAACATCTTGCATTAGTGTGGTACATTTGATATAGCTGATGAGCTGATATTGATACATTACTATTCACTAAAGTCCACAATTTACATTAGGATTCACTCTTTGTGTTGTACCTTTTATGGGTTTGGACAAATGTGTGATGACATGTATCCACCATTGCAGGATCACACCGAATAGTTTCAGTGCCTTAAAAATCCCCTGTGCTTCACCTAGTCATCCCTCCCTTCCTGCCTCCAAATCCCTAGCAACCACTGACTTCTTGCTGTCTATACTTTTACCTTTTCCAGAATGTCATATGGTTGGAGTCATATAGTATATAACCTTTTGAGACTGACTTTTTCACTTTATAATATGCATTTAAGGTTATTCCCTGTCTTTTTTGGCTTCATAGCTCATTTCTTTTTATCACTGAATAATATTCCATTGTGTGGATGTACCATAGTTTGTTTATCCATTCCTCTATTGAAAGTCATCTTGGTTGTTTCCAATTCTTGGAAATTATACAAAAAGCTGTCATAATCATTTGTGTGCAGGTTTTTGTATGCACCTGAGTTTTCAACTTATTTGGATAAATACGTAGGGTGTGATTGCTGAATTGTATGGTTCAGACTATGGTAGCTTTGTAAGAAACTGCCAAACTGTCTTCCAAAGTAGCTGTACCATTTTGCTTTCCCACCAGCAATGAATGAGAGTTCCTGTTGTTCCACATCCTCACCAGCATTTGATGTTGTCAGTATTTTGGATTTTTGCCATTCTAATAGATGTGTAGTGGTATTTCATTGTTGTTTTAATTTACAATTCCCTAATGACTTATAATGTTGAGCATCTTCTCATATGCTTTTTTTGCCATTTGTATATCTTCTTTGGTGAGGTGTCCATTCACATCTTTTCCCCATTTTTTATTTGGGTTGTTTCTTTTCTTAATAAGTTTTAAGAGTGTTTTATCCTTTATCAGATGTGACTTAAAAATATGTCCTCCCACTCTGTGGCTTGTCTTTTTGTTTTGTTAACAGTTTCTTTCACAGAGCAGCTATGACTTTTTAACTGCTTGAGTCAGGCACTGGTAGACCAGAGTGGTTCTGGGAAGGTGGGTTGTGGGCCTTCAAAGCAGCCTCTTTTGCTCCCTGTATTCTTCCAGAGAGTCAATTTGGCCTGTACCGTATCCCAGTCCTGGCATTCACACCTGGCGTTCCTTTTCATGTGTATCTGTGGACCTCGACACTGGCGTGCACCCATGGATTCTGTCTCTCGTTTTGTGCTTCTGCTGATGGTAGTGGCTGACCCTGGCCATGCTCCCTGACTTCCGTCCATTCTCTTACCTGCCTGGCCTGCCCACCCTTGGCTGGTGCTGGTCGTCTTGCCTGCTTACTCGTTTTGGCTTTGTTGTCATCTTGCCCCACCCTGATGCCTGGTGTCTGGAAGAGCTATTGGCTTTTCAGTGGTTTATTGTAAAACTACTTGAGCTGTTTATTACTTTACATGGCTAGACCCAAACTCTTCATTTCTCTCACTCCCAAATTAACTTCTCTTTCTGACTTTCCCATTTTTTCCATTAATGGTCTCACTTTTCTAGCAGTAACCCAAACTGTAAGTCACAGTGTTATCTTTGATTTATCCTATGCCTTCTTCTGTGTAGACAATCAGTGGCCTGGTTCTCAAACCCCAATCCCTTAATGCCCACCATTCACTCTATCTAAGGACCCAGATTCTACCATGATAGGAAAAAAAGGTCACATTATCCCAGGAAGATACTTATGTACATTCAGGTATTCTGTTAATGCGATATACATTTTTATGAAAATCCTGTATCTTCCTATCTGGAAAGATTCTTTGACTTTTTTTTTAGACACTGAAATGTTTCTCAAGTCTATTCTTCTCTTTTTTGTTCCAGCTGCCACTAGTGTGGACCTGGCTCTGGCTTTATGGCTGGCCCACTGAGGGGAGCCTGTCCTGGGGCAGGAATGCAGGACCAGATAATTTTTCAACTCATATTGTAGTCAGATCTTCACAGGGTGATTTTTGTTATTCTATTTGAAGCAAATTCTTAGAATATCCAATGCTGTTAGAAATCAAATATAGATACAAAGCACATTACAAAACTAAACTTTAGTAATTGTTAAAGCTTTGTCATTTGCTTGTTCATACCATCATTTCCCCTTTTGACTCAGGTAAATAATGATTTGATTATATTTTTCTTTACTTTAAAAAATATTTCTTTATAAACTTCAAGTTTTTGTATCTGCTTGTCATAAAAAGTATATTTTAACTTTAATGGGCTAATGGTTTATTATAATAGAGGAAACAAAACCCTCCAAATTTATACTTAGGGGCAACTTCAAAGCTTTGACTAAAGAGCTACTCTTCTAAAAGCCAATCTTTTGTTAAAATTCAGCCTCAAAGTATACCTATAGTGTGGTATTCACCCTCAAACTACACCTGTGTCATTAAGTCGCTGCTAAAATGATCTTCTCCTCATCTCCACTAGCTTATGAGAACTCCAGCTGTCAGCAAGTAGCATTTCATCTCATGTAATATACCATTTCCTTAGTTGTCCGAAACAACCTTATGATTGAATGAGACTATTATAAATTACATACATGTAGTTTAAAATAATTGCAAGATATATTTGATTCTAGGTTTTTTTCCCCAGAAACTCAGCATTGAATTTTTTTCAAAGTTTTCTATTCTGCAACTTTTCCAGATAGGTTTCAACTTGTTTGTTGGAACTCTGGCTGTCTGGGCTAAAGCCGGAGTTGCTGGGCAAAGCTGCTCCAGGCTGGGCCCAGGTGGGTGCACAGGGAGCTGGCTGTCGGGCTGGGCCTGAGCTGCCTGGACAAGCAGGAGTGAGCAGGTGGGCATGACTAAGGGCATGAATGGAGTGTCCAAGGTGAAGAAGGAGAAGGGCAGGTAGGATAAAGGATGCCTTCTGGAGCACATGGTTATTAAGTTTAGATGACTAATTAGTGAGAAACCTTTAGCCTTGATGAATGGGCCAGGGGTACAATCCTGTATGTCAAGTCCCAAGAAATAACCTGGGAATATAGTGCATGGCCAATGTAGAGAGTTCTGGGAAGTCAGTTAAATAGATAGAGAGGCCAGTGTGTTGAAGAGACTGAAATGAGAGCCAAATGGGGGAAGTGGGGATCAGGTCAGCCCTTAGAGTGATAGGAGGCTTTAAACCATCCCTGAGTGTGTGCTGCCACTGGAGCTGGAGGGAGGCTGGGGTCTTGGTGAGTCATGGGTGGCCACTAGATTAGATCGTGGCAAACTGAGGTTTTGCCTTTGATTCAGGAAAGCAAGAGCATGGAGGGTTATTGCTCACTTTTCACCTGTGGCTGATTTGATGCCTTGTCTGGATATCTAGGTGGTGTTTACCCAGTTAAGCCCTAGATGTGGGAGAGGCTAATCCATATTCCAGAAATCAGACCAGGGCTGAGGTGCCAAGCAGCTGGCTGGAGGCGCCCTGGCCAAACACCAAGTGGTGGGGAGAGAAGAGAGAGAAGCAAAGGGCACAGCTGGTCTGGAGCAGCCACACAGAGTACGTCAGGGCAGGTACCTCCTGGGGCCCTCTAGGCAGCAGTCAGCTTGGGGCACTTGCTTTAAGCCAGGTCTTCAGGCTAACTGAACGCCTCTGAGGTCATCACAAACTGATGACTGCTGGAACAAGGGACCCCTGCCTCCAGCCAGATTAACAGAGCTGGAAGGGCCTTGAGAATCATCTCTTTTCACACAGTGGGAGATGGGAACTCAAGAAGGTTAATGACTTACCTATAGCAGGGACTAGATCAGGACCCGGTCTTTTTTTTTTTTTTTTAATATGTTCTTTAGAAACAGCTCTACTGAGGTATAATTGACATATAATAAAATATATATAGTACACATATTTAAAGTGTACAATTTAATGTTTTAACATATATAGACACATAAAATCATCACCACCATCAATATAATGAACATATTCATCACCCTCAAAGTTTTCCTATGTGCCTTTGTAGTCCCTCCCTCCTGCCTTCCTCATCCCACCCTCCCCTGCCACCCCTGCCACCTGTTCCCCCCACGCCATGCCCAGGCGACCTCTGATCTGCTTTCTGTCAGTATAGATAAATTTTCATTTTGCAGAATTTTATATGGAATCTATATAAAATTGATGTACTCTTTTATGTCTGGCTTCTCTCATTCAATGTAATTGTTTTGAGATTCATTCATGTTCTTGTATGTACCAATAGTTTGTTCTTTTTTATTGCTGAATAGTATTTCATTGTATGAATATACCATCCATTCACTTCATGGTGAATTTGGAAACGTTTGGATTATTTTCAGTTTTTGACTATTACAAATAATGCGGCCATGAACATTCATTTATGAGTCTTTATGTGGAAATATACTTTCATTTCTCTTAGATAAATACCTAGAAATGGAATGACTGAGTCATATGGTAGGTGGATGTTTAACTTTTTAAGAAATTGCCAAACTGTTTTCCAAAGTGGTTGTGCGGTTTCCATTCCCCCCAGTAGTGTATGAGAGTTTCAGTTTCTCCACATCTGTACTAACACTTGGTGTGCTCAGTCTTTTTCATTTTAGCCATTCTAATAGATGTGTAGATGCTATCACTTTGTGCTTTTCACTTGCATTTCCTTAATGACTAAATGATGTGGAGTATTTTTTTATATGTTTACTTGCCATATGTATATCTCCTTTTGTAAAAATATCTGTTCAAATCTTTTGTATATTTTTATTGGATTATCTTCTTATTTTAGAGTTTTGAGACTTCTTTATATATTGTGATTACAAGTCCTTTATCAGATAAATGATTTGCAAATATTTTCTCTGAGTCTGTGGCTTGTCTTTGATTTCTTTTAACAGTATTCTTAGAAGAGTAGAAGTTTTAAAGTTGGTTTTTTTTTTTTGTTGGTGAGGAAGATTGGCCCTGAGCTAACATCCATGCCCGTCTTCCTCTATTTTGTATGTGGGATACCGCCATAGCATGGCTTGATGAGTGGTGTGTAGATCCGCACCTGGGATCCAAACCTGCGAACCCTGGGCCGCCGAAGCGGAGCACACGAACTCAACCACTGCGCCCCCGGGCTGGCCCCAGAGTTTTAAATTTTGATGAGATTCAATCTATCAATTTGTTCTTTTATGGATTGTCTTCTTAGACATGGTGTCCTATCTAAGAAATCTTTGCCTAACCCACATTCACAAGGATTTTATCCTATTTTTTTCTTGAAGATGTATAGTTTAACATGTACATTTAGGTCTGTGATCCATTTTGAATTAATTTTTGTTTATGGTATGAAAACCCCACAGTCTGCTGACATATGCCATATAGTAAAAGGCTTGTGGTCTCTTTACCACACAAGGGTATAGGAATCTTTTAGCAATACTGTCATATTTAAATGCAAAGGTCAACCGTACATTAAATATGTATATCACTCAAAAAAAAAAAAACCCAGTAAAATACATTGCCCAGTTTTCATAATACATTTAATGAAGGAATAATAAGGTCATTAAGGGCAATCAGTGTTTTGTTATATTCTTGATTATATTCTTGATTATAGTATGTTATATTTCTTGATATGAACATAGTTGGAGTAAGAAGTATGCCTCTTCCCTTTTAATGGGGACCAACATTGTTCTGGACTCAAGTTTACAACCTTGTCAATATCCGTGATTGCACATTGTTTACCCCCCACCCCCTCCTGTTGTAGTAATTATGGCACTTTAGAATTCCTGAAGAGGATGCAGTGCTTAATCATGTAATTATGTTCCAAACAATGTGGGGCACTTTCTCTGCCATTCATAGGAACAGCCAAAAGAAAAGTTTGTTTGGGTTCTTATTGTAAAGACCCAGTGGGAGAGGAGGCTGCAGTGGCTGAAGAGAGCAGCTCATGGACAGGGAAGGAGTTGATTTGGAGCCTGAATAGGGCTGTGTTGGAATATCTGCAGACTTGCCTGTGCTTGTCTTTGTAATTACGGGAGGACGAAGAGTTCTTAGCACCATCCCATTGACTGTAGTACATAAGTATATATCAGGTTCCATGCCACAGTTCTCTGGGATTGGAGCTAGCCACTTCATCCCTGGGGATTCTTTATGGGTCCTAGTATTCAAGGTTCCACTGCGCTCCTGGTTGTGCATCAAGTGGTGTGCTTGCCTTCTGAAAAGCCGTAGAGATATGCAGGAATGGGCACTGTTGAGGGGTCAGCAGATAGAACTGTTTGTGTTCTGGCAGTCCCTTATACCTACCAGGGATCAAGAGTAAATCTTGTAGCTTCTCCCAACACCAGTTTCTTTATCTGCCAAACGAGAAGGCGACTATCTTTTTAATGTACTCATGGGCATGCTAGAAGAATGTGCTCTATACATGTACAGTATTACTATTGATGAGTGGGAACCATGCGTTTTCACCCTTTCATACAGAAAAAATTACTTGCACGTGTTCTTTTGGAAGTCACCAATTGGCCTCATCTCCACCAGGGATCTTCCCTAGCCCCATCCCCAGGCCCTGAGGCTAGGTTAGCTCTCCCTCCATCACCCCATTCCCCTTTGCCTATTTCCCTCATTACACTTTCTACATCACAATCGTTTTTCTCCCTGCCTAGAGCAGTAGTTTCTTCAGGGCCAAGACCTTTAACTTATCTTTATAACCCTACTGCCATTTAATAAATGATGAATAAACAACTAAATGAATAAATATGAAGATGAGCAGGACATTCCTTGTGTCAAAGGAATTCGTAGCCTAGTGGAGGAGATGGACATGTTTATGAGTACTCGTAGCACAACTTCTACCTACAACAAGCAGCTCATTTATTCATTGTTAAACAAAATGAGAACACTTCATTCTTATCTAACAAAACAGCTTTTATTGGCACTCAAGACAGTTGGGGGGAAATTATGTTGCTGAAAAATGATTTCTAGAAAGAGTAAAAGAGATAAGGAGAGAGATTATTCCTTTATTCCAGACACTACTCCTCTGTAGGTCTTAGATTTCCATGGCACCTCCTCCTCTATTCTCTAGATTAAGTTAGCCTCCCGCCTTGTACCCTCTCCCAGCACCGTCCTTCTCTTTTCTGACACATTATTTGCTTTACATCTCCCTCAGTAGCTGTCTTATCCACTACTCCATCCTCATCATCTAGACCAGTGCCTGCCGTATAGTAAGATCTCCATAAATTGCTGTTGACTGATTGAAGATATGCTCAAACAAGTTCTGCACCATAAAGAATTTTAAAAACTAACCCTGGCTTCAAAAATTTTAAGGCCACGATTTCTTCTTTCACCGTCATGGGATTTTAATGTGGCTCTCTGACCCGATATTCCTTTTGAGCAAGACTACCGGCTGATTGTCTCAACAGGCCGCGCTAAGCCGTCGATGGATCTCCATCTGCCTAGCTGAGCTACCCTGTTGAAGAGGATGATTTCACGTTGCCCTCCTGGAATTCAGGCATAGTTTAACTTCTTGCCATTATCACTCAACTTTATAGTAATAACCTTTTCCCACCTCTTGGGATCCTTATTTTTAGTTTTCTGGAAAAGATGCAGATTTGAACACAGTTGCTACAAATAGATAAGGCAGACCCCACACACCCGTGTGCAGGTGCTTTCTGTTTGCCGCACGGTCGTTTGTCTCCAGGTTTGAATGCTTCTCCGGCGCCTTTATTGGCAGTTGAAAATAGAGTCCTAGCCAGTGTCGATGCATTGTTACCACAAAATGCAATTTGCTGCCACACGTTGTGTTCAGATAATGGGACAGAGTAGAATTCATCCAAACAATTGTGCTCCAACAATTGTGCTCAAAGAAATGATACCACTGAGGGAGCCATTCTTAGTTTTTCTGAATCATTTAAATGGTTTCATTGTAAGATATCTCTTTGTCAACTGTTTTTTCAGTGGGAAATAAAAGCTTAAAGGAATTTCTTTTCTTAAAGAAACAGAACTTAGAGCAGAATCAGAAATATATCCTGATATATACCCATTTATGAAAAAAAAAAACATGTTAGCGATGATTACAGGATCACTTTTGTAAGGTCGGGACAACATTGTGAATTCTTTGAGTTTTCTGGATGCATCAGGCATAGACTTGAGTGGACAGCAGTGAAGTGTGACCTGTGGGGCCTGGGGGGCCACAGTGACAAAAGCATGAGATGGAGGCAGAAAACTTGGCTATCACTCTTGTGGCTCCCACTTGCTTTCCATGTGATTGTGGAAAAATTATCCTCTCAGCAACCTCGTGGGTTTGTTATGAGTGTCCAAGAAGACAGTACAGAGGTATATAGTATTGTTTGAACAGGGAAGGAGAAAAATTTTTTCGTTACTATGGGAGTAGTGTAGTCTTGTGTGAACTGAAAAACTCATTGAAGTTTCACGTTGGAGGTTTGGTCCTTCCTTAATGCAATGCTATCAGAAAAATTTGTTATGTATCTATCTCTGAAAATTTTATTTATATACCAGGTTCTGTTATGAGTAACAAAATAAAGATCTGCCTATCAATAGCTATTTTTGTTTTAAAGTAATACACTGAGCTGCAAAATTCTACATAAAAAGCAACATAATATCCTTTGGTAGAAGACCACATTTCTATTCATTTTCCATAGAAATTATGTCTTTTTTTGAAAAAAACACATAGAAAAATAATGTATAATCTACTAGTTGCCTTACTCATGTAATGGAAATTTTAACCCAAGTTTAGTTTTAAAAAATAATGAAGAGAATTTTGCAAATTAAACACTGGCAGCTTGATGAAAATCATGCACAAAATTCTCATATGGACTGCTAGAGGAGGAAGGGGATGGTCACCAGGAGCTAGCATAGGGTCACTAAAACCATGTCAGGCCACCTTTAGTTGCAGATGTTTGTGAGAGATGCTTTATAGGGGCATTAGTGTCATATAGGATGGGCATATCTGAGATTCTCTGATTTTATGAGCTCTTATGAGGAATATTGACACAATGTATATCCTTAGCTCATTCGTATAGGATCCTATGAAGAATTTAGGAAAGATTTGTTTCCATGATCTTTGGGTTTTTCCTTCAAAAGGAGAGAATTGTTAAACCAGGCTGAAGGTACTCAGTGTGGGAATCTATGCAGGGGATGGGCATCCACATACAATGGAAAGCCAGGCGTCTTCCCCCACAGCTTGGCTTCCCCACCACAGAAACACTAAGTTGGCAGAGATCTCGTTCTGTCCCTGGAAGAGGGCTTTATTTTATTTCAAACCCCCAGCTGCCTCATGCACATTTTTGTTCTGGCAATAAATAGCTTTAAGCTCATTTATGAGCTCTCTCTATTTTTGTGTTCCATAGAAGAATAAAAGTTTTTATATAAAGAACTCTCAAAACTCAATAATAAGGTAACAAACAACTTTAAAAAAAGTGGGCAAAAGACTTGAATAGACATGTCACCAAAGAAGACATACAGATGGCATATAAAGACATTTAAAGATTCTCAACATTATTAGTCATCGGGGAAATGCAAATTAAAACCACACTGAGCTACCATTATAAGCTATTAGAATGATTAAATTAAAAATACTGACATTACCAAGTGTTTTAGTGTGGATGCAGAGCAACTGGAACGTTCATACATTGCTGGTGGGAATGCAAAATGGCATAACCACTTTGGAAAACCATTTGGAAGTTTCTCATAAAGTTCAATATACATTTACCATATTACCCAGCAATTTCCCTCCTGGGTATTCACCCAAGAGAAATGAAAACTTATATTTATACAAAAAGCTATACAGGAATGTTTATAGCAGCTTAATTCATAATATCCCCAAATAAGAAACACCTCAAATGTCCATAACAGATGAATGTGTAAACAGATTATGGTACATCCATTCAATGGAATACTACTCAGCAATAAAAAGGAATAAACAACTGATACACTCAATAACATGGATGAATCTCAAAACTAGTTAATTATGCCAAGTGAAATAAGCCAGACTAAAGAGAGTACATGCTGTATGATTTAATTTATATAAAACTCTAGAAAATACAAACTAATCTATAGTAACAGAAATGGTTGCGTGGGGATGGGGCCAGTGAGGGGTGGGAGGGAAGAATTATAAAAGGGAATGGGGAAACATTTGGGAGTGATGGAAGCCTATATTCATTATCTAGATTATGGTGATGATTTCATGAGTGTATACATATATTAAAACTTCTCATGTTATACATTTTAAATATATGCAATATAGTGTATGTCAATTATAGCGACCCCTGTTGCATATATTTTTAATTTCCCTAGTTTATGACCAAAAGTCATCTCTATAGAAGAATTCTAGCTATTAATGTAGAATTAATTGTGGAACTAGAAAAATCACCATTTTGCAACCTCTAATGAAATAGTTTCTTTAGGCAATGTCCACCCTGCTAAAACCCTTGGGATAAATGTTTCTGGTTTCTGGGAACAGGTTAGAATGGCTGTCACTGGCTGAATCCACTGATCAATCTTAGCATCACTACAAGTGGAATGACCACACATTATATATCTCCTGATTTGATGCAAGATGAAATACACAGCACCATCTATGAAGAACTCTTGCTAAAATAGTTGAACCTAAAGCCAAAACCATGGATCCAACATCCACTTAACAGGAAATAAATAGGATAGAGAAACACCTTACATGATATAGACCATGAAGAACCAATAAGGCAAATCTAGAATGTAGGATATGCTAAGGACAACTGACTTGGTTTCTTAAATATGTCAGTAAGTTAAAAAAGCATTGTCAATGATATAACGTTTAAGACACATAATCAAATATAATGTGTGGACCATGGGATGGAAAATGATTAAAAAAAAAACAACTCTAAAAAGACATTTTTTGGCAATAGTCAAGGAAATTTGAATAAGGGCTGGGAATTAGATGATGCTAAGGAGTGACTGTTAATTTTGTTGCATGACATACTGGTATTACAGTTATGAACAAAAATATCCTTAGTTTTTAGCAATTATATGTGAAAGTACTTAGGTGTGAAATGATGTGAGAAATTTGCCTTAACATACTACAAAATAAAGGAAAAAGGAAGGAAGAAAGGAAAAACGGATCGATGAAGTCAGTATGTTAAAATGTTTGTAATTTTTGCATCTGGGGGATTGGTGGGTAAGTGGAGTTTATTTTACTATTATTTTTGCTTTTGTGTATGTTTGAAAACTTTCATAATAAAAACTCTTTATAACCATATTTCTAGAAATTATGCAACTATAAAATATAAGTAAATAGACACAAAATTTTAGAAGTAGATTACTCTGCATTTTACATGCAAGAAACACCTGCCCATAAATTCAATTAAAAATAGTTTTATCTCTATTAAAAAATTCGGATTTATCAGCTGTCTATTTGCATTACAAAGGGGTTTGTTTCTTTTATAAAATGGTTTACCATGGAATTCCACTAAATGATTTTCTTAATTTCCTTGAGTATTCTTTTTCTAAGTCCTCACAAGTTAACCTTTTTCTTTCCTCCATCTCTTCTACTCTCCAGCCAAGCATGCTGAGTCCTTTCATGCCTCCAACACTTTATGAAAGCTTGTTTCGTCTGTCTGAAATTATTTTCTTCACTTTGTACTTCAGAAAAGCTTATTGTATTTATCAGGGTTCCCCAGAGAAATAGAACTAGTAGGATGGTGATCTACCTATCTCTCTCTCTCTCTCTCTCTCTCTCTCTCTCTCTCTCTCTCTCTATCATCTATCTATCAACTATCTATCTATCTAAAGAAGTTTATTATAAGGAATTGGCCCACAGGATCATGGAAGTTGATAATTCCCAAGATCTGCAGTCAGCAAACTAGAGACCCAGGAGAGCTGCTGGTGTGAGTTCCACTCCAAAAGCTGGTAGGCGCGAGACCCAGCAAGAGCCGATGTTTCAGTTCGAGTATGAAAGCAGGAAAAAACTGATGTCCCAGCTCAAAAGCAATCAGGCTGGATGAACTCCCTTTTACTCAGCCTTTTTGTTCCACTCAGGTCTTCAATTGATTGGACGAGGCCCACCCATGTTAGAGATGGCAATCTGCTTTACTCAGTCTACTGATTCAAATGTTAACATCATCCAAAAGCACTCTCACAGACACACTCAGGACAATGTTTGACCAAATATCTGGGCACCCTGTGGCTCATTCAAGCTGACATTTAAAATTAACCATCACACTTATTCCTGCAGTAAGGCCCATAATCAAATAGATTATATAGTGAAGCCTCCAAATGTTTGTACTATGTAGATTTACATGTCTGTATTTTATTCTAGGCTGTAAATTCCTTAGTGCAACGGTTGTGTCTTATTCATCTTTCAATCTCTAGAGACTAGATTAGGGCCTGGCTAGAAGAGGAATCAAATAAATGTCTGTTGAGTGAATGAATGGATGAATGATTGCATCTGCAGTAGATTTAGGAGAAACTCCACAAGTTGGAGAGTATCAAATTTTAATGTTCTAAATTTACATATGACTCCAGTAAGAGGATGGCTTTCAGGATTGGTATACGTAACCATGAAGGATGATGGTATATTGAAAAGTAGACCAAATAAAAGCAAAATAAAGTTATCAATTTCATTCTTAACACAATGCACATACAGATTTGAGATTGTTAAGTATGATCAAGTTATCACTCAATAGAATCTATTTGAATTTTTAGTCTAAATTATTTTTCCAAATTTTACATGCACACAGTTAAAAATCAATTACCATTTAAAACAAAAGCAATATTCCTCTTCCTTATTCTACACCACCTTAAGTCCTACTGCCCAGAAGTCTGTACTTTATTTTAGCTATTTCTTCTACTCGTGACCTCCATATCTTAAAATAATACATTTATACTACTATTTCTTGATTTACCCATTTTAGACATTATTTCCACTTCCTAGTAGCTATACAACTTTGGACAAGTTATTTGACTTTGCCGTGCCTCAATTTCAAGTTTCATAAAAGGGGGAAATAATATTATTGTATCTCATAACATTCTTGTAAGGATTAAATGAGTTACTATATGTAAAGTGCTGGTATGTAGTAAGAGTCATGTACGTTTTACTATAATAATAATTCTTATTATAATCATCAATAATAGATGGAAACTTAGCTTTCTTATGCCACCTCCCCACTTTCCACCATCTCATCTCCTTTCATTTTTCCTGTATAACTTTATCACAGTTTTCCATAAATCAGTAAACAAATGTGTAACTGTGTTCCCTACTGAAGTAGATAATATACTGTATATGTCAGGGTTCATTTACAGATAACATAAATTATTCAGATTACTTTGAGCACAACCTGAGAGAGAATTGGGGGCTGACAGTATGATCCTGGAGCCAGGAGTTGGATTTAGCAGCCGACTGTCTGTGGATGAGGTGGCGGTTACCCTAACAGGCCCACGTGAGCCTTGTGAGAAGAAACTGCTGTATGTGAGATGAAGGTGGGATAGAGCTGTGCCCTGCAGGAGCCTCGTGAAGGAATCACGGGGGAACCTGGAAGAGAAAAACCTTTCCTCCTCTAGTGTCCCTCCAGCGCCCTCTGGTGATGAGGCTTAACATCATGGCATCTGGCAAAGGAGACTATTTACAAAGCCCACCTCCATTATTACAGAGCAGGAAGGAAGGGTGGATTTGGAGCCAAGAGGCAAGGACTTAATAACTGCCACTTCCATTAAATTCAGAATCCTTCTAACATGCTATTATGGTTAAATTCCAAATGGTAAGTCAAAAGCTTGAGTACATGTGGTGGGAGATGGGGAGCACGTTAGTTGTTTTTAAATATTTGAAGAACCATTATATGAGGGAGGAAATCATTATTGTATATTGCTCAGAGAGAACAAGACCATTGAAAGGTATAGGGAGGAAGATTTTGGCAGATTCCCTGAGAAATTTGGACACTTATCTCTGAATGTTGCAATTATCTTGACACTAAGAATGATGAAACAGAGGCTGGGGCGATTCTCTGTCAAATTGTGGGAGTTCAACTGGGATAGGAGGTTGAACTGGATGATCACCAAGGTCCATCCCAATTTGGAGAGCTACGGACTTTTCAGGAATATCTCTGTTACCTCAAGCGAGGTATGCCTGCATGTCTATCCATCAATCCCCCATTTATTTATCTATCTATGTGTTACCCACCCATCTGTCCATCCATCCATCTTCTCTTGAGCTGCTTTAAAACTCAATGAAGTTACTTCACTCAGTTAAAATTCATATAATTTGGACCAGTGTTTATTGGTTGGCTTTGTAGGGCTATTGCATTAATATTGGAATTGACATTACATACAAATGCATTATTTTTATTTGATTTAAATATTAGAATAATTTTAATATGACATTTTTTGTATTCCAGGTGTCCTTTTTCTAAAAAATTCCTTATAATATGTCAAAAAGAAGGGAGTAATATCAGCAGAGAGACTGAATAAAACCACATACAACCAAAGCACTAAAGTGAGAAAACACAACATATTGTGCAATAAACTAAGGGGCTCCAAGGTAATTTCACACCGAAGTTTCAGACATGTAGCCCATGGTTGTCTAAGCAGAAGAGCTGGGACTAGGATCTAGGTCTTTCGTGTCTCCCATGCCTTGTTTCTTTAGTTCAAGCCTCTCTGTCTGAGTGAGTTAATGGTATAATTTTACTGTTTGAAACTGGATGTGTTTCTTTTCTGACACCTGGGAATTTTAAAGAGTCGGAGTGCTAAAACAGGAATGAAATTGTGCAAAGCATTTCCTCGGTAGGGCCTCTTCACTGTTCACTGGTGAACTAACTATTGATGATGGAGTGCTCTTCGCCGCTGTGCCGTGGTGTCTCCCCATATGTTAAAACGTGCATCAGTATATGGGGACACTGTGGGAAATTTGGAGCTGCTCAGCTCTGTTGTTCACAAGCTGTGTAACATGAGCTGGAAGCTTAGTTCGATTCATGAAGAAAGCAGGGCCCGGAGAATAAAGTGAACTGCCCAACATCACTCAGCCAGAGTTGCACGTCTGGGGTTAGAAATTAGATCTCTTGATTCACAACTCAGAACTTGTTTTTTTGCTTGACCTACTTTTTGTTGCATAGAAAATCATTAAGATAATTACTCAGGAAAATCAAAATCCCCCTGCTGAAAACCTGTTTTTATTCCCTTCTCTCTCTGAAATGCTCTGGCGGTGTTTCCTTGCTGGTGCCTATCCGGCCCCTCTATCCCTGTCTGGGTCAGTGCAGCCATCCCTGTGGAGGACGTAGGCAACATGTGTAAGGTGGCCTTCGCAGCGGTGCTTACTCTGTTTCTTTATGGACAGGCCTTTTTCTAATCGGTAACTCAGAGTAGTGACTCCATGACTGTGCTTCCTGCAGCAGCTGTCTGGGGCTCAATGGCTGGGGGCACAGTCGCAGTAAGTGCCTGCCACCCCTTCCCGACAGTGAGAGCTGGTTAATCACATACAACCCACCGACAGTGGGCCGCCTTGTCATTGTTACAGGGCCCTTTCAATTTCTTGCAATTTCCTTTGTCTCAGCAGTTTTGGTTGCATCCTGAAAACTGTCAGGCTTCCTTGTTTCTGTAAGGACCTGACAATTCCGGCCTCACAATGCAGCTTAAATTGGACCAGCTGCTGCCTCAATGGAGCAGTCTGCCCATCTCCAAGGCATTAAGCCCAAAATTATTTCGAAAATTGAAGCCTTTGACTTGCTCTGGATTAATGTGATTAAGCAGGGCTTGCTTTAATTTGTAGCCATCTCTTCCTTTATTAATAACATCTCATCAATTGGAGCAGCACGTATGTAGGCAAGACAACAGAAAGTTAGGTTGATTGCAGTTTGTCTATAAGAAAAGTCTTTAATGTTTCAGTAGCAACTGATACAAGGCTTCAGTTGTGGGCAGATTTAGATCTGCTTGTTATTCTTAATTTTTTATGAAAACCTAATAAGCAAATGAGTCCTCCCTCCTTCTCTCCCTTTGTCCCCACCCCCTTGAGGTCTACATTTGATTTACAGCTCCCTTTAAGTAATAAAGAAAGGATCTTTTTTTCATCTGAATTGTATCAGCTGTTGAAATCTGGAAGAAATATCCTTCAGGGTTAAGCAAGGTAAAATTAAAAGGGATTTGATTTCTTTTCTCTGTGTAATTGAAAGTGTATAACCATTATGATGATTAAAAATAATCTGTTAGCTTTTCTAAATAAGAAAGTATATACCTCATTACTTGAGACCTAGATTTTTATAATAACAGTGGTGAGTGGTGGTGGAAGAAATAAGGGTGGTGTTTTAAAAATGTCTTTAATAATTTTTTTAAGCTCAATGAAATTATTCTTATAAAATGTATTCTGGCTAACTTAAGATGGTATGAATTCTGGGTCTCATCTCTTTTCCTTTTAGTACAATTTAGTCAATTGGAAGTATAGTTCAAGTATTTTTCTGAGGTTAAGTTTGGTCTTCCTTCTGTTATTAGAGCCAAAGAACCCAGATCTGAGAGTCAGCAAACCTGGAGTTATTCCACTATTTTCTCACCAAAAAGCTGTATTACCTTGGGAAAGTGACTCGACCTCTCTGTGCCTAAGTTTCCTCATGTATAAAGTTAGGAAATTGAGGAGGAAGCTTTCTAAAATCCTGTCTAGTCCTATTATTCTATAGATCTAACTTCTAAGTTTTTTTTTTTTACCCCATTTAAAAATATGATTCACTGGGTCTGATTCCAGTGTAGTCTTCTTACTTTTCCCCTTTACAAAGTGTAAAGTATAAATGACCAAATTTACTGACATTTGGGTCAAATCTGGTAGTTTCTGGAAGTCAAAGAGCCTCAAATAACTCAATATCATTGCATATACCTTTTTTTTTTTTTTTGTGGGGAAGATCAGCCCTGAGCTAACATCCATGCAAATCCTCCTCTTTTTGCTGAGGAAGACCGGCTCTGAGCTAACATCTATTGCCAATCCTCCTCCTCCTTTTTTCTCCAAAGCCCCAGTAGATAGTTGTATGTCATAGCTGCACATCCTTCTAGTTGCTGTATGTGGGATGTGGCCTCAGCATGGCCAGAGAAGCAGTGCGTTGGTGCGTGCCCAGGATCCGAACCCGGGCCGCCAGTAGTGGAGCGCATGCACTTAACTGCCAAGCCACGTGGCTGGCCCCGCATATACTTTTAATTGTATCTAAAACCCCAGATGTGTTCCTTCCCCATGGTTTTCATTTCACACACACGTCAGTCAAGCTTCTTGTTCCTTAGTCCTGTTTCATTTGAGGGCGTATGTCTAAAAACCATCTTCATTTAAAAAAAACTTTAAAAATGTAACAGGATTTAATACTTCAAGACAGCTTTCTTATAAATAAATAGTCATCTTATTTATAGTTTTTTGGCTACTTATTGACATATAGTTTGGTTGCATTAAGAACTCTTTAGACGGACAATAAAACCCATATCAAGGAGAAATACATATTATGCAGGGAACTAAAAGTTCTAAAAACTCTTTCCATTTCATCCTCCCATTTTGCCCAATAATTTGATATCCCCTATAACTCTGGTGTACACTGTCTTGTTAAATACTTAACTATCAGTTGAATCATTCATATGACTTGAATTATTCTTTAGATCTCACTTCCAAGAGTGCTTTGTGATGGTACCCCTGGACCGAGAGCAGGTCCATCGGGGAGTGGCCCCTTGTGCTCCGAAGATGTGCTGTGGAGTTCCCCTGGGGCTCTGTTGAGCCATCTGTTTGGTAAGCCACTTTGTTACACAGGAGGCAGCGTACCTGCTTCTCGACCACTGTCTATGGGATTCGACCACCTGCTGTATGACAAATAGACCCCAAAAATGCACAATGGCTCAACCACAGTACGGATTTACTTCTTCACGTAACAGCTGAAAGCAGGCATTCCTGGTCAGTGGGCAGCTTTCCTCGCGTGGTGATTCAGGGAGCCAGACAGCTTCCATTTGGTGGCTCTGCTATCCCCTAGGACCCTGTTGTCATCTACAGCTAGCCCATCAGATGAGTGGAGAGAGCAGGGAGAGGGCAGATCTGCTGCTTAAAGGCCTTGGCTCAGAAGCGGATCGCGTTGCTTCGGCTCACACTCTTGGTAGAACGCAGTCACATGGCCACACTGCCTGCCAGGGAAGCCGGGAAGTGCGGTTGCGGTGGGCTTCCGAAGACAAGGAAGTCGATTTCTGGTGAAGAGCTTGCAGAATCTGCTGACATCTCTAAATCATTTTCAACTCTACCTTCTCACAATTTCATGGTAACTCTTGGGAGAAAGTGGTGAAATGGTTATCATTTGTGAATGAGGCTCTTTATGGAGCTTTAGAAGTTTCCCATTGTCTTTCTAAGTTGATTTCAAAGGACCTAGGCATCTCCAAACCCCCTTCTGACTCATTTGACTTCTAGCTTGGTCCTTTGATGTTTATTGGAGCTCTAAGTCTTATTGGCACTATTTGGGTGGTAGTCAGATGGGGTAATTGCGATAGTCTTGTTGAGCATGCTCAGTAACCAGAATAGATTTTTGCCTTAAAAGAGAATTAAAAAAAATTTTTTTCTTTGGCAGTTGAAGTTTTTTTTTTTTACAAAGGGCATTTAGGTCATTGATTATATGGGGATCATGCTATTGTTTTCTTATTTCCTACCATAATTTTTTCCAGGCTCTGCTACTAATCTGTTTGAGCCTCTGTGTCTTCATTAGTAAAAGTGAGGGTACTAATTCTCACCTTGATGGATGGTGTGATGATTAAAGTGTGCATCACATGTCTTCTATGGAAGCTACTCAACATAGCCCTGTTAAAAGAATTAACTAATACAAAATAGCTGGCTCTTCAGACATGTGTAGTAGGTGAAAATAGGGGGGAGTATCAACATTCATTTAGAAATACACATCCCCAGAGATTTAAGAAACCAGTCATATCAAAGCTAATTCCCCCCGAGAACTCACTTTAGACATCTTCTCTTTGGGGGCAACCTTCCCTGACCCCGCAAGTTTGGGTTCAGTGTCTCCCCCAGATGCTCTTAACCCACCCCGGGCCCACACTCCTACTGGGCGCTCGGCCACTGTATTGTTACTGCCGGTTTATGTCTGTGATTACCCACTACAACAAATGCTTTTTATTTTCTGCTGTATCTCTGGGCCTGGCAAGGTTGAAATGTACAAAATTACCATTTTTGTAGTAAAAAATGGTTGGATATTAGCAACTTCATATGGTTGAACCTAATACATAGGAGGCACGAGTTATTGCGTTGGCTGTTGAGTGACGTTTGACACCTGAACGTGGGATCCACACTACTTTTGAGTTTCATGCTATGTTTAGCATCTGCTATGCCATCATTGACGTCATATAGGCTGATGTATGATGTCGTCATATGATACATCAATATGTATACATACATCATATGATACATCCATACGTACATCATATTGTACATCAATATATGATGTAATCATTAGTGTGCTTCTTTAGCTATTTCAAGTATCTAAGACTCAGATTCTCAGGTGAACAAATTCTTTAAGGACAAGCTAGTATCTGGTTTATTGTGTGTCTCCCACAATGCCAAATAGTCATAAACAAATGGTTGGCACGTAATGTTTTCAGATTTGTGTTGAATTCGCCTCTTTTAAATTACAGTTGAAGAATATGAGTCTCCTAATTGAGAAATGTTAAGTGAGTCAACCATACCCAGAGTCTTTGACAGAACTAGTATTTGCACTCAATGGCTAGTCTATTTCCATGATGGCATGGTTGCCTTAGACTCGTTAAGAATGTCAGGATGATTTGACAGTATGTTTTGTTGCCCTAGGCTTTTCTGTGTGTGTCATCAGATTTCATGGGAAGAAACACCAAATTTGGAAGCAGACCTGGTTTCAGATCCAGTTATGCCATTTATAGACATGTGACCTTGGCACAGAAATTTCACTCTTTGCTCTTTCATTTGCTTCATTTGTGAAATGCCTGCTTCACACCATTGTTGTGAGGATTTAATGAGATCCAATATGTAGATTATTTAGGATACTTTTGGCAGCAAGTAACAGAAATCTCAATTAAAATTGGCTTAAAAATAGGAACATGTACTTTTTTACATAACTAGAAGTCAAGAAGTTCCAGAGTTGTTAATTCAGTGGCTCAAAAAAATCATCAAGAATTCAGGTTCTTCTCCTCTTTCTATTCTGCCATTCTCAGCTTTGCAGCATCCCTCATTGGCCCTGGATGGCTGCCACAATTTCAGGGATCCAAGTCCTCAACTTTGATATCCACTGTCATATGAGGGGTTAACTCTCCATTTTTGTGTCCTTTTTATAAGAAGAATTTCCTAGAAGTCCCTCAGAAGACATCCCCTTATATCTCTTTGGCTAGAATTACTTCACATGCCTGTGCCTAGACCATTCACTGAAAAGAGGAATGCAGTGGCCGTGAAGAGTTAGTCAAAACTTAACCCTGTTACATCAGAGTGGTCCAGCCTGCCCACAATGGCCCGACTGCCTGACTCCTGCACCAGACTGGTGTTCTATAAGCAAGGAAAATGTAGGAGGTGGAAACTGTTGGGTAGACAGCCAACGGTGTGTGCCATGCCATGTGACAGTGCTTGGCTAACCGTAAAGTATGATGTCAGTGCAAGTTTAGGATTGTAATATTTAACTGGGCAGATATTGGTGGTATCTAAAACCCCAGACGTGTTCCTTCCCTATGGTTTTTATTTCATACAATGTTAAGTCAAGGTTTTTTCCCTTAATCCTGTTTCATTTGAAGGTATATGTCTAAAAACAATCTCCATAAAAAATAGAACTTTTTAAATAAAGTATAAGTTCTATAAAAAATAGAACTTAAAAATGTATCAGGGTTTTAATACTCAGGGACATCAATTTGGATAAGAAACGTGCTTTCTGAGACTTTGCAAGAAGAATAAACGTGCAGCTGTATAGGTCTTTAGACATTTCATCCAATTACCATACAGAAGTAAAAACAAAATAAAAACCAAACAAAACCTTTGTCATAATAAAGGCTGGGCCCACAAGAGAAGCGTTGCCATAAGATGATCAAATTTATCTTACTCATTATTGTGGACTTGATATCAGATATGATTTGCATATTTTTACTTTCTGGAAAAAAAAAAGCCGACCATAAAAAAATTATGACTTTTATTGCAAAACACTGTAAAACCAAATCTATAAATCAAACGTATGAGCTAACCTTTGTCAGTCTTTCCTGTCACTGTAGAGTAAACTGTGAGCATTGTTAAGACACACACATTGATACAAAAATTCTTTCAACACTTGTTGAGTGCCATTCTACATACTTGTCAATGTGGGCGCCATCAGGGGTACAGAGGTCCATAAGACATAACTTTATTATAATTCAAGCAGCCCATCATGTAGTAGAGCAGGATAATTCTAATTTAAGGTAGAAAGTGCTGAGGGGCACAAGACAGATCCAGGTGGTGAGCTCTGAGAACTCAGAGGAGTGAGAGGTGGTTCTGGCTGGGAACCAGAAAGGTGTCACGTAGGAGCTGACGCTGGGCAGACTGAGGTGCCAAGGAGGAAGGTGAGTCCAGGTTGAAGCACTTAAGTGTGTGTGAGGAGCAGTGTTAGGAAAAGATGGCCCTTGAGGAGAAATGGTGGGAAAGGCTGGCAGGAAGGAAGATTGAGGCAAAATCATATGGCACACACGCATCATAAATGTAATATTCTGGCATTGAATAATTACCCTCAGATACTGAAATGTGTTTTAAAATAGACGAAAGGGTAATAAAAATTCATCAGTTGCCTTCAATTTTCATGAGTTTCTCCATGAACCCCAGGTTAGTCAGGCTCTCGAAGGCCTGTGTATTTAGAATTCAGTTTAAGGGGCATTCAGTGATCATCTGCTACATGGAAGACACAGATCTTAGATGATTGGGGTTCAAAGGCAGAATGCAATTCAGCTCATGCCCTGAAGAAGTTGGGGCCGGCTCGGTGGCATAGAGGTTAAGTTCGTGTGCTGTGTTTCGGAGGCCCGGGGTTTGCAGGTTTGTGTCCTGGGCGTGGACCTGTACCACTCATCAGGCCATGCTGTGGCGGTGACCCACATACAAGATAGAGGAAGAAGCAGGGCACAGATGTTAGCTCAGGGCCAGTCTTCCTCACCAAGAAAAAAAAAATTTGGGTCCCAGGGCTCTCCCACCAGCTAATCTCAGGCTCCACTCTCCCTTGGCCTCTAGGGTTGGTCTAAAATGTTTCCCTTCGAAGAACTTTGGCTAGTTCTTCTACCTTGTTACCTGGAGTGTAGGGAACAACTACACTCTGTGGGGATAAATCATCTGGCCTAACTACAAGGAGATTAAAACTGAGGAGAGCGAGAAGATGGGAGAGCCAGCCCGGCACGCCCCTTTGTCGGCTTGTATCTGGTTTCTGTCTGTCACCTTTACTGATAGATTCCTTCATGTCATCTACGGAAGTAGGCAGCAGGAAAGTGAAGTGGAACTGGATGTTAAATTCTACTCACCAAAGTCAGCAGAGCCCTAGCACCTAGAACAATGGAGGTAGTGCCCAGCCCCGCATTCTGTAGGAAGGTTTTAGAAGGTTTATATAGGACATTCCAGAAAATTGTAAAATGCTGTATACCAACACTAGACCTTTGAAGAGTTGAGAAAGAGGATTTCTTTGGAGGAGTTGTTGGAGACTTCCCCACTCAATACCTAAGGAGAGCCGGTAAGTGGGTACTTTATTGTTACCTCAAGCCAAGTGAAGGAGGCCTCAAGGAGCGTACCTGGAGAACTTAACATCTGCTCCTGGCATTTGAATTTGGGAAATGTAAGGATTGGTGTGCAATTCCTGCCCGTGGAGAATAAAGGCTAAGGCTGCAGCAGGATCCCCTAGAAACCCACAAAATTACCCAGTGAGGAAAAGAAGCTTTAATTATCTATCTACCACATATAAGGGAACCCCAGTGTCAGATGTATTAATTTCCTAGGGCTGCCATAACAAAGTCCATAGACTGGGTGGCTTAAGCAATGTAAATTCATTTTCTTATAGTTTTTGGAGGCCAGGAGTCCAAGATCAAGTTATTGGCAGGGTTGGTTTTTTTTCTGAGGCCTCTCTCCTCGGCTTGTCAATGGCCATCTTCTCACTGTATCTTCACATGGTCTTTCCTCTGTGTCCTAATATCCTTTTTTATAAGGACACTGGTCATATTGGATTAGGGACCACCCCAATGACCTCATTTTAACTTAATTATCTCTTTAGAGATCTTATCTCAAATATAGTTACATCCTGAGGTACTGGTGGTTAGGACTTCAACATACGAATTTTGAGGGGACACAGTTCAGCCCATAACACAGATTACAAATGTCACCTACCATATAAGGCTGAGCTCTTTTTCCCCTATCTCCTCTCTCTCTTTGGGCCCAACCATGGAGGGGTCAGAGAGACAGAAAGAGGATAAAGTGGGGTATGAAGAGGCCAATCATGTCCTCCCCTTCCACTCCAAGCTTCCTGGCCTGAAGCAGGCCCAAGTTAGGAAGAGGAGGTAGAATGTTCTCAGAAGGCCATCATCGGGAGGTCTTCGAACCTCACCAGCCATGAACAATACAACTCCCTTCTCAAGGTCTGATTTTTTAATTAATCCAGTCATTCTACAAGGGCATTTCCTGTGGTAGGAAAATACCTAGTTCATTTTAAGGTTTACTGCAAAAGGCAATCATTGAATGTTCAAACAGAGCCCCTCCAAGAGTCATTGAACAATCTCCAAGCCACCTTTTGGGTTTTATTATTTACAAGACTTCTGAAATTTAATAGAATAGGGAAAAAGAGGTTTGAATCATGGCCTCTGTAATGAACATGATTATTTTCAGTTCTAGATTGACACAGTATAACTTAAAAAAATTTAGTAGACTAGTAATTAACTTGTGTACTTCTACATATGATTAAAGTTAAATGCTTAGGTGAGGTGTTTGGAATAACTTGCTCTTAAAATGAAAAATAAAGGTTAATATCCATAGTTTCTTTTAATAAGAACAGATATAAGGCTGATATTCTAGGGATATTACAGGTGTTCCTTTTTAAATAAAATTCAATATTTGATCCATGAAAGGGATTATATAAAGTGATTTAAATTGTAAAGCCTAATAATAAAAGGAACCCATTGCTCACCTTAAGAACTAGAACTTGACCAATAATGTTGACGCCCTTGGCGTGCTCCTCCCTGTTGCGTCCTCATGCCTTCTTCCCAGTGGTGTCCACTGTCTGAACATGGTGTTTATTGTTCCTCTGCTTTTCTTTGCAGTTTTGCCACATGCTTGTGTATCCCAAAGCGGTATATTATTTAGTTTTGCCTGTTTGGACCATTTTATAAGTGCTTTTATCATACTGTGTGGATTCTTGCGTGAATTATTTTTCTGAGTCAACATTTTGTCCCTGAGATTCATCCATATTGAGCCACATAGCTGTAGTTCTTCTGTTTTTCTGCTGATGGTATATTATTGTATGACCATGCTGCAATTTATTTTTTCATTTTCCTATTGATGCACATTGGATTGTTTACATTTTTTTTTCCATTATAAACAGTGCTGCTTTGTACGTTCTTGCACGTCTCCTGGTGCCCATGCGTGAGAGTATCTCTAGGCTCTTTCTGGAATTTTAAGTTGTAGAGTGTCTATAGCTTTTGATTTCCAAGGTAGGATGGGCTTATTTCAGGGTTATACATTTTTTGCCAATTCTATGGGTATGAAATAATATCTCGTGGTTTTAATTTACATTTTCTTGATTACTCATGAGATAGAAGTAATTTTCATATATTTTTTGACCATTTGTATTTCTCTTTTGTCAAACACCTATTTAGATCTTTTGCTAATTGTCCTGTGTAGATTTTTGTCTTTTTCCTTCCCTATTTTAAGAAAGTCTTTATATATTCTGGACGCTAATCCTTTAATAGTTATATGTATAACAAATGTTTTTCTATCTTTGGTGGCTTTCTTTTTTAAAATTCTTTATTGTATCTTTTGATGAGAAGTTCTTAATTTTAATGTGGTTGAATTTATTAGTCTTTTTATTTATGATTTATGCATTTTGTATCTTGCCTAGATACCTTAACCTGGGATTGCAAATATCTTCCCCTCTGTTGGCTTCTAAAAGACAATAAGGGAGTTTTGCCTTTTGCATTAAAAATTTTAATGTAAATAGAGTTGATTTTTGTTTGTTATGTAAAGAACTAATTTTATTTTTGTCTTTATGAACAATCAGTTGTTCCAGGGATCTATAGTGTAACATGCTAAGTTCTCATACTTGCATGGCTCTCTTTCTGGACTCATTGTTTTCCCTTAGCTCTGTTTATCTATGACTGCACCAATGCACTGTCTTAATTATTAATTATATATTGGTAAGACAAGTCTTTTCAACAGTTTTTGAGGAGAGACTTGGCCATTCTTTTATTTTTTTATTTATTTGGTGAGGAGGATTGGCCCTGTGCCAATCTGTGCCAATCTTCCTCTATTTTGTATGTGGGACACCGCCACAGCGTGGGTTGATGAGCGGTGTGTAGGTCCACGCCCAGGATCCGAACCTGTGAACCCTGGGGCTGCCGAAACGGAGTGTGCAAACTTCACCACTGTGCCAGCGGGCCGGCCCCTGAGGCCGGGCCATTCTTAGCCCTTTGCTCTTCCGTTCTAGAATAGAATCACCGCGTCACCTTTCATGAAAAGTTCTTGGTTGTGATTTTTGATGACATTTTTGAGATAAACCTAGGTTGGCCATGAAGTTTTAGCTTTTAGATATATTGCTGGGTTCAGTTTGCTATTAATTTTAGTTTGGAGTTGGCGTCTTGGTTCATGAATGAGATTGGCCTATAATTTTCTTTTTTTAAATACCGTCCTTGTCTGATTTTAGTATCAAGTTATACCAACCTTGGTACCTCAAGTAGAATGTGTTGGGGAATATTCTCCCTTTTTTCCATTATTTTAAGAGTTTGTATAACATTTGGAGAATCTGTTTCTTGATTGTTCTGTAGAATTTACCTGTAAAGCCCTCTAGGCCTCATTATGTTTTCCTTTGGGGAGGATTTTTTTTTTTTTTAAATAACAATCCAGTTTTTTATATGATTATTAAAGAGAATTCATGCTTTCTCTTTATTTGTGGGTCAGTTTTGGAAAGTTATATTTTTCTAGGAAAGTTATTGGCATGAAGTTATAGTGTTTTTCTCATCTTTTTAATCTTTACTGCATTGGTAGTTATGGCCCCACTTTATCTGTAATATAATTTATTTGTGCTCTCTTTTTTTTTCCTTTATCAGCTTTTTGCTTCATGACCCTTTCTATTGAGTGTTTGTTTTATGTCTCATTAGTTTATGCTTCCCTTTTTGTTCCTTCCTTCAAATATCTTTTTGTCATTCTATTGTTTTCTAACTTGTTACTTTGTTCATTGATATTTTTTTTGCTCCTTCCTCTTAATATAGTTGAATTAATGTTATAAATATCAAAGAACCACTTTTGTTGCCTCCCAATAGTTGTGATAGTAGTGTTTTCATTATAATTCGGTTTTAAGTATTTAAAAAGTTTTATTGTGATTTCTTCTCTTTGAGCATTTAATTTTTAAAGTTTTCTTTTTATACTGATATCTGATAAGAGTTCTTAAGAGCATTTGTAACCCTCATATGTTGCTGGTGGGAAGGGAAAATGGTGCAGTCACTTGGAAAACAGTCTGGCAGTTCCTCAAAAGGTTAAACATAGGGGCCGGCCCGGTGGCGCAAGTGGTTAGGTGCACGCGCTCCGCTGCGGCGGCCCAGGGTTTGCCAGTTCGGATCCTGGGTGTGCACCGACACACCGCTTGGAAAGCCATGCTGTGGCGGCATCCCATATAAAAAAGTGGAGGAAGATGGGCACGGAGGTTAGCCCAGGGCCAGTCTTCCTCAGCAAAAAAAAAAAAAAGAGGAAGATTGGCAGATGTTAGCACAGGGCTTATCTTCCTCTCTCACACACACACACACACAAAAAGGTTAAACATAGAATTACTACATGACCCAGCAATTCCACTCCTAGATATATACTCAAGAAAAATGACAGCCTATGTATAGTTGTGCACCGCATAATGATGACATTTTGGTCAATGACAGACTGCATATATGCCAGTAGTCCCATAAGATTAGTACCGTATAGTCTAGGTATATAGTAGGCTATACCATCTAGGCTTGTGTAAGTACACTCTATGATGTTTGCACGATGAGAAAATCATCTGACACATTTTTCAGAATGTATCTTTGTTGTTAAGCAATGCATGACTGTACACACAAAAGCTTATGCTTGAATGTTCATAGCAGCATTATCTGGCTATTCATAATAGTCAAAAAGTGGAAACAACTCAAATGTCCATCAACTGATGAACAGATAAATGAAATGTGGTATATACAAATGGTAGAATACTATTTGGCAGTAAAAAAGAATGAAGCACTGATACATGCAACAACATGGTTGACCTTGAAAACATTATCCTAAGTGAAAGAAACCAGTCCAAAAAGACCACATAGTGTATGATTCTGTGTATTTGGAATGTCCAGAATATGGTAAGCTATAGAGGCATAAATTAGATTAGTGGTTGCCTAGGACTGGAGGGGATGGAGGGTTTGTTAAGAGTTAAAGGGTATGAAGTTTCTTTTTGGAGTAATGAAAATGTTTTAAAATATATGTGGTTATTGTTGCCCAACTCTATGAATATACTAAAAACCATTGTATTCTACAAGTTTAATGGGTGAGTTGTATGTGAGTTTATCTCAAAGCTGTTACTAAAGAAGAAAGCATTTTCTAGTGAAATTGCCAATAAATTATAAGAACTCTAAACTACTGACTTAAATTTGTATGTGCCTATTCTTACTCTCTCTCCTCCTCGTCCTCCTCCTTCTTCTTTCTCTCTCTCTCTCTGTCATCAGAAATGTTAAATAACAAAGTTGAACTTACTTATCAAAAAGGATTGATTTAATGAAAATTAATGGAGGACATTGACCTGAACGTAATTTTCCAATTTCCACCCTCATAGATAATTGTAGACAAACAGACTGAGATGACACAGCCTTGAGAATGTGTCAGTACTTACTAACCAGCACACAAGGCTTAGACTGTATGATTTTGAGAAAGCAGAATCTTGAAACAATGTAAGTGCAGTGAATGTAAGAGCAAGGAGCCCATGTATAGCATACCTTAGAAAATGCTGTAGATAAGAAACGGTCTTCAAGAGACAATTTCTGGTATCAAATCTACACAATGACTGGGTTCTATGGAGTGGCTCCTCTGTGGAGAATTTTACTTTATTCTCTGTGCCCAAGACCTTCACCTCACCCTGTCTGTGAAGCAGGAGCCTGCTTTGTAAAGGGGCGCTGATCAAGACGATGGCCATTATCAAGCTGGGATCCAAACATCTGAAGCTTATAACCAAGTACAATGGTCAAGGCTTCTTATCCTCGTTTCTAATTATATTTTTTTCTGCTTTTTATATAAAGGGACAAAGAAATATGGGACTTACTTTTCAGGTTTTTCAGGCTGCTCTGAAGTGTTCTTTTTAAGTTGGAGGGGTGCAGTTTTGTTTAATAGCGGGGCTGTGAACAAGGTGTGTTCTCCAAACAATCCTCCTGTGTACAATAGCATGTGGATGTCAGAGATGCATTAGGAGCTGAAATAATTCATTTGTTCTTTCTAATGAATAGTAATAATTTATAATTTGTACTAATCAAAACCTTTCATCCACAAAAACCAACAAGCTTTACAAACATTATCCTCTCACCATCCTCTGAAGTAAGTGTCTGGCAAGTATAATTATCCCTAATTTGCAGAAAGGCCAAGATAGAGAACATAGTACAGAAATAGTTACTGATGTATCTGCAGCTTGAGATTTATATTGAACTTATTTTCATTCGTTATTTTGGTGGTCAAGGAATATAGTTTATACTGACGTATATAATGATTATCTACCAGGTGAAGACTATAAAATTCATTTGTCCAGATGTTTGATATTAACAAACCTAGACAAGCTCATATGTGCCAGCAGCATGGCCTTTTAGGGGACAGGTGTCCACTGTATGCTCCATTAGATCCAGCCCAATTGTCTCTGCAGTCCCAGGTGACAGAAGTGGCCATGGTGACACTGTGCTTGATGCAAAGTCTTCAGCACATTCTAGTCTGTTCTCTGATAAGTGAGTGATGGGGATGTGATGAGGGTAAACCAAGAAGAGTGGGGATGCCCTCTTTTTCCTTTTTAATTAATTTATTTTTTAATTTTTAAATTTTTTTTGTGAGGAAGATTGGCCCTGAGCTAACATCCGTTGCCAATCTTCCTCTTTTTGCTTAGAAAGATTAGCTCTGACCTAACATTTGTGCCATCTTCCTCCATTTTGTATATGGGACACTGCCATATACAGAGCAGTGTGCATGTCTGTGCTCGGGATCCGAACCCGTGAACCCCAGGCTGCCGAAGCAGAGCGTGTGAACTTAACCAATATGCCACTGGGCCGGCCCTGGGATGCCCTTTTAAGCACTGTCTCTGCCTGCAGACCCCATCACCACCAAAATAGCCCACACAGGGCTGCTAAGTTCATCTTGAAATAATGCAGCTCTTAGCAACTGACTTTCTTGCCACCAAATCTGTACTCTTGATCCTGCAATTCAGGGTTCTCCATCAAAAACATAGAAAAGCAGATTGCTTCCATATCTCTCATCAACTCCTCTCTAGTTTGTTGAGGAAAAGACTTAGATTTAATTTGACTAACCTCCTCCCACCCCCACCCTCACACAAACAAAAATTTAGAGGTCAGTGTTGACCCTTAGAAAATACATAGAGCTTGCAGATTGCTTTTGAAGACAAAATGAGGGAAAATCCCATTCTTAGTTCTAGGAGCTTCCTTAAACTTAGTCCAGAGGACTTCTGTGAAAACCCAGCCAGTTCAGATGGTAGATGCAGACACATCATATGTACATATATTCACCTTATATATTGCATGAGTGTGCGCACGCACACACACACACACACACACACTGACCCACAAACACAGACATAGACACACACACATGCTGCTTTCTCTTTGCTTGGAAAAAGTTTCTTATGGGAGTTTCTATTTCAATAAACCATGTGAGATGCATCCAGACATTCTCTTAGGCGCCAGTGACACACAATGAATGCTACATTTTGTTGTATAAAAACTGCACATCACTATCAGCTGACTTCAGAGCCGTCTCCGTGTGTGTCAGGACTACTGCGTTCCTGTGGTGCCCGGGCAGCTGAAGTCATTTTTTCGTGTGGATTAGCAATGTGGGCCGACTGCTTCCTCCTGGGCTGCAATAGTATCCTAGGCTCCAGTTAGAATGAGTATAGTGGAAATGTTTTATCTACTGCTTTTCTTGGATGATAATTGGCTAATTAGGAAAATTGATTAAAGGGAGGATGAATCATTAAAAGAAAAGATTTACAGAAACCTTAAATATTTCTTAACTTAAGTAAATGTACCTCCTATGTCAACCTTCATATTCGGGGGCAGTGTCTCCTTTGATGGTGGGTCCTCTCCCTGGAGTGCCTCCTTGTCTTCCTTCCCCAGCACAGTTGGTAGAGGGGCTAGGAGTATACACTGTAAGGCTAGACTCTTTAGTCTGTATTTGACTCCCCCCATTATTGGTGTTGTGATCTTGGTCCTGCCATTTAACTTCTCTGTGCCTCATTTCCCTCATCTTTAAAATGAGTATAATAATAGTACCTCCTTTATTGGCTTGTTGGGAGGATTAAATAAGTTAGTATATGTAAACTGCTTAGAACTGTGCCTCATACAGAGTAAGTACTAAGTGTTTGCCGTTGTTATTATTATCAGGAATTTCTAATTTTGGCTTCTTTAAAATCAAGTAAGAACTTAAAAGACACGTGTGAAGCAATCTGAGCACAGAGTTTATCTGGATTTTTATGATTTCCTCTCCAATCTTTTTTTTCTTTTTAATTATGGTAATATATACATAACAAGATTTACCAGCTTAACCATTTTTAAGCGTACAGTTCAGTAGTATTAGGTTCATGCACATTGCTGTGTAACCGTCACCGCCATCCATCTCCAGGACTGTTCTCATCTTGCAAAACTGAAAATCCGTACTCATTAGACAACAACTCATTCCTCCCTCCCCCAGCCCCCGATGACCAGCCTTTCCAATCTTATGTAGTAGTTGTGCCCACACCTAATTTGATAGTATTTTTGAACAACTTCCTCTGATTGAGTTTTTATAAAGCATTCAGTGTAATTCTTCATAGAAACAAAACTCTATTTTCTTCTGTATGTGATATTTAATGGTATTTTGCAATTACAATGTAAAGTACAGTTGGTCTAAATAGGTTTGGGAACAAACACAACTAACTTGGTAAGTGTACCCATCAGCTTGTGGGAGCAGAAGAGTGCAGATGTACCAGAGAGAGAGTGGGGTTCTGGTGCTGTGGGCATTGGCACCATGTTTGCCGGAAGGAATGGTGGGCATCAGTTAATCCGGGCCATGGTCTCCATTCTGTGGTTTCCCTTCTCTGCACCATGGTCCTTGTCATTTTCATTGTCTGAACCTGATACTCAACTCTGTATGTCTGAATTGCACCCATTTTTCAATGTCCAGTTCAGATGCGTCTTTCCTCTATGAACCCTTCTCTGTTGTCTTCCCTTCCAAACTTCCGAAGCACTTACCTGCACGTCTCCAATGGCACTTAACGCTTTCTATCTTGAGTCATTAGTGTTTGTGTGAGTTCCCCAAGAGCAGGCTCTGTATCACATGTCTTTGGATTTCTCATATTGTTGGCTTAGTTCTGTGCATGTAGCCATGACTCAGGCTCATGTTTATTGAATTACTGCCTTGTCAGGATGGGGCAGAGAGAATGAGAAGAGCAAACTAAGTAGTTCAGCGTTTTATAGTTAACAAAGCCTGTGTGTGTGTGTGTGTGTGTGTGTGTGTGTGTGTGTGTGCGTGCGTGTGCGCATGCGCATGTAATGTAATTCTTACAGCGTGCCTTTTTGGCACTTTTCCTGTAACCGCTTTGCACATGAGGAACCTGAGACTCAGAGAAGATAAGTAGTTCATCCAGATCAAATACTCTGCCTGCACCTCAATGCCCTTGGCACAGTCGGCACTTCATTGTTAAAACCACTTGGTTTCATTCTCCAGGGCATGCCTTTGGGTTCCTAAGTTAATTACTGGCTGTCACCAAAGACCTGCTAATCAAGGCTAAAAGATTCTCAATATCAATCACATTCCAGCTGAATTTGGATCTATAGGCAGCCATAGGCAGCAGTCATTTATTGGTTACCCCTAGCCCCAGTGTTTTTGGGGACAGAGCATGAGGTTATGGAATCAGTGGTTGGAGCCTTGGTGCAAAGCTACTGAGTTCTGCCACCTACTGAGTGACCTTAATTAAGCAAATAATTTGACCTCATTGAGTCTTGGTTTTCTCATCTGTAAAATGGAGGTAATAATACATGGAGTTATTATGAAGACTTAATAAATAATTAGTGCATGTGAAAGTATTTTGTGATCTATAAAAGTATCGCACAAATCTAAAGTATTGTCGTTATCATCCCACACTTACTGAGTACCATTTATCTCAGGGCACAAAAAGTCCAGTGCAGAGTTTGGGTTAATATGGAACAAATTACCTTAAGTCCAAAACTGGGACTCTGGAGTTGTTACTATAGGAGCCCCTTTGGGACATACACCTTTCTAATGTGATGTGACTGGTATTAGTATCCTGGACTGATGAATTTTTTGCTCAGGGCCTTGTTTCCCTTCGTAGGTTCAAATAACTACAGGTAAAGGCATATAATCTAGATAAATGCTCCCCGTTTTTGTTTTGGACTGCCTGGATCAAGTGTGGAGTTGCCAAGAATGAGAGAGGCCTCGGGGCAAAAGGAGGCTATGGTAGACCTTAGTATTAAGGGCATTGGAGTCCTCCTCTCCTCTGAGAAGTCTTCCCTGACTCTTCAAGGCTGGCCTCAGTGCTCCTCCTGGGTGCTCCCATAGAACTCTGAGCATAGCTCTCTTCTAGCAGTAACTGCTTCATCCTGTGTATTCCCATTTACATGTTTCTCTGCCCTCCTGGACCGTGAGCTCCTCTAGGGCAGGAACTGCCTTATTCCTTGTTGTATTAGCTGCACCCAAAAGAGTGCCCAGACCTCATGCAAGCTGCTCAATAAGTACTCTTGAACAAATCTTTCGTCTGGTGGTTTTGTTCTATTACAAGCTCCACCCAGAAGTGAAAATGAGGCAGGAGTTATGCTAAGTTATTTCACCATTTTGATTGTACTGATGTATTAATTGAATTAATTAGACCAGTGTTTCTCAACCCTTAAAAAATTACAGCTACCCTAGAGAGCCTTTTTAGCTGTTTCTTTCCTAATTGTCTCCCTCAGCCCGCCATTAAAATTTAATATCACACATACACTATAGGTCAGTTTATGCACTGTGGCTCTTTGGACGACCATACCATTTTGATATGTAAGATGATTTTGTCCCTCAAGAACTAATTTTTTTCCCCCTTGGGAGTGTTATCACTCTCATTGAAAATGCCTGAATTAGACTGTATTTGACTAAATGTATAGAATCAGATGGTTTGGTATTGTGCAGATATTTTAAAGAGTTTCTATTTGATATTTACATAGTTATAGTGTTAAATTAAGCCTTGGTTGCTCATCTTGTTGACATGCTTCAAGATAAGGCTGTTGGATTGATTTTTTTGTACAAAATAACTGGCGTTTTTGGTACTATATAGGTAGACATAGCCAAGACTTTTCCCAGACTACCAACAGTATTTCAGTGTGGGGCTAAGTTATGCACAAATCTAAAGTCTTGGTTTGTAGTTCCATTCTTCTCAAAAATGTTTAAACTAAACATAAAGTTATATTTATTGTTAATGAATTTAGACATCTAAATAAGCCAGAGCCATGCTTCTTGGACGATCCTGCCAAACATTCCTGGGTGGGGTATTTATAAATAACATACCATGCGAGTTAGGAGAATATGCTTCTACCACGTAGACTTAAAAAGCAACTGTAATGTGGTTTATGTACAAAATGAATAGGCAATTATTATCTTTGGATGACTTGAAGTAGCTCTTCTGGAAATTCTGTATATACAGCCACAGTATTAGCAATGACAAGCTTCAATAGAGGTGCCTTTTGTCATCCATGTTATTATGAGTTGAGAATAGTTTTTGAAGAATATGAAAAAATATCTGACTTGAAAAAAACTGACTTCTTCAGTTTATGGTTTCGGGGGTTCTCTAGCTGTTTATTCACTCTGATTTGGAACACATACACTTTTAGGAAAACCTGCCCTTGGCAGCTTACCCACAGAAACCCATCTTTGCTTGGAGAGCAGTCCATTTTGTTCTGTTTATATTAACCTAGATCCCAAATGTTTGAAAATTTCTGGCTTTTCATAGTGAAGTTCCGTTACGACATGGAACTCATCATTAGTAGTGTATGGATATGGAAGACTAGTACTGATATCATAGATTTGATTACTACCAGTAAGTTCCCACAGTGCTTTCCATTTTAGGTCTGTTATTTAATGTTTAGGTCTGTTTTTTTTTTGTGAGGAAGATCAGTCCTGAGCTAAGATCCATGCCAATCCTCCTGCTTTTGCTGAGGAAGACTGGCCCTGGGCTAACATCTGTGCCCATCTTCCTCTACTGTATATGGGACGCCGCCACAGCATGGCCTGACAAGTGGTCCATTGGTGCGTGCCCGGGATCCGAACCCGGGTCGCCAGCAGCAGAGCGTGCGCACTTAACCGCTACGCCACGGGGCCGGCCCCCTAGGTCTGTTTTTTAATCTTAGCCATCCTCTAAGACTGATAGTGATACCGGCTCAAGACAAGGTTGACATAAGGGAAGCCGTTGAAGAAAAGAAACCCTATTGTAACTTTGACCTCTGACTAACTAACCCAGCTGGGTGTGCACCCTCCAGGAGATCTGACTGCTCTGTGGATTTTACGACCCCTTGTGCATGTACCTCCCAGCTGTGATAAGATGATAACTTTGTTCTTTTGAGTTCCTTAGGAATGTGATGACCCCCAAACAGAGAATCTATGCTGATAGCCATCATCAATGAAAACTGAAAGATCTGGTGTGGCGACTCCCAGTCTGTAACACCAGAGGGTCAACATTCCTAACCCCCTCCCCAATAACCCACCAGCCTATATAACTGCTGTAAGATTTTGTGCCCCCTGAAGATGGTTTTTTTGGACGTGAGTCAGCCATCTTCCCTCTTGCTAGCAAGCTGTAATAAAAAGTCCTTTCTTTCCTATGTCCTTGCCTCTTGACTATTGGCATGTCTTGCAGCAGGCAGACGAACCCCTCTTTGGGCAGTAACAATAGGACAGGTGTCAGTATCCCCATTTTACAGATGAGGGACTTGTGACTAAGAGAAGTTAAGTGATTTAACTGGTAGATTATACTCTCAAATTTAGGTCTTTTGACTCCAAAGTCAGTGCCCGTTTAACAGCCCTACGATGTCCTACACTTCCAGCTTTCTCAAGAGTCACTGTGGAGGAGTGAGTAGACCCCAAAAGGCACAACCAGGACCAGTGAGGAGGTAGATTTGACTCAATAAAGGTGGAACTTTCCAGTAATTAGGACATTCCAACAATGGCATTAGGAAGAAGGACCTGGCCACCCACTTCTGAAAAAATTGGCCATGAAAATCCTGTGAATAGCAGTGGAGCATTGTCTGATAAAGTGCCAGAAGGTGAGAGGATGGCGCAAAAAGACTGGGCAGGGTTCTGCTCTGCTGTGCACAGGGTCGCTAGGAGTCGGAATCTACCCCATGACACTAACAACAACAAACAGTGGCATGTACCACTTTGTGAGGTAGTTTGCATCCTATCACTTGAAATGGTCATCTAGATGTTGCAATGGGTAAAACACAATATGGCATTTGGCTAGATGACCTTTTAGATCCCTTATAATTCTGACACTTTGTTAAAAAATAATTCTTCTGTCTGGTTTTCTCTCTTTTGAGATAGCTGCATTTACGTAACAAATGCCTAATTTCATGGTTCCCTGTCCTAACTTTGCATCAGAAGCACCCATCAAGCTTTGTGAGGATACATATACCCAGGCCCCACCCCAGATCTCCTGTGTCAGAATTCCAGTGTGGGGTGGAGTGGGAGGTGTGAGAATATTTTTCAAAAAGTTCCACAAGTGATTCTAAGGCATAGGGTTGTGAACCACTCTTCTTGTGTAGCCATGATAACAGGGTCTAAGCAGGTCTCATTTTGGACTTGATGGTATAATTTAGCAGCATCGAGGAGTCATTGTTTCTCAGTGTGCAATACTCTTTTAAATATTAATCAAGCCATTTAATAAAACTGTGTTTGTTCTCTTGGCTTCAAGGGTACCATGATCCCTACTTGGCAGGTTAGTTTTGCTGATATCTCATAATGCCTGCCTATGTCATAGTAGGGTGGGAGTCAGTGCTGGTCTATGATTTAGGCATTGATCAGCCCAACCACACAGAGCCTTTCCTATACTTCATGTTCTGGGAAAAACAGCTCAAAGAGTTTGAAGGCCAGCCTCTATAATCAGCAGGTTGGATACAGAAACTAGTGAGCTGCTAACTCCTAGACTAGTTACTTACTAGTTAGCTTTGTAGCAGTAAGAAACCTCTGGTGGCACAAAGAATTAATGGTTATAGTTTATTTCTTTCTTGAGGAATTTTTCAAGTACTCAGCTGTGTTTATAGGACTCCCCTGAGAGAATAATCTCTGAAGGCTGTGTCCGTATTAAATATACACCGGAGGATTACAAATTCCCCACCATGTCTCCCCATGGTGGACCAAAAAAAAAAAAAAAAAAAAAATTACAGTTGCTCCAACAGTACTTTCTTTCTGTTTCAATCAACAGGATGCTTTTTAAAGCTTACATTTCTCTTTGGACAGTTTAAGTGACTGATGAGACAAAAGAAAAAAAGCCAAGATAAAATGACAATATAGACACTCCTCAAATCCTATAATGAACTCCACAGGGCATCCAATTTTGATGTATTAGGGTTTTTTTTTTAATAATGAGTACATTGTTGGAAATCACATTTTCTATCTGCAGGAGATGGAGATGAAACTGAGCTGACACCTTACCTCTTTCAAGTTAATTAGCAAGAGGAAAGTAGTGTTTTGAATCTTGTATGGGAAAAGGGAGGTATTAGTCATCCACTGCTCCCCTTCTCTCTTCCCACACCTGGATCTTTCTGTGTGCTCTTTCATTTGGTTTAACGGTTTGGATGGGTCTTGTTGGCTGGGAATGATGAAGGGAGGTGAAGAATGGTTATTATTTAATGAAAAAATAACTATAGCTCACTTCTCCCTACTGTCTTGCCTGTAGGATAAATACAGTAGATGAAGTCTTTTTCTTTTAAAGAGCAGTTCCTCACCTGGGCCCAGACTATAGGCAATACCCATCTGCAAGAGTTTTTTGTTGTCACCACATTAACATTTGTCACCATTGAATCCACAGCACGTAGCACAGTGTCTGGAACTTAGTAGACATTCAGTAAACATTTATTAATTAGTACATAAAACATCATCTTGACCCATACAGTAAAGTGTTAAAGTTGTATTAATTATATCTAATGCTTTTCTCCAGGTAGTAGCTCTGTCTATTTTAAGACATGTGGTGAGGTTTACGTGGAACTCAGCGGTTAGGGACAGAGGCAGAGCAGAGCATGTATGTGTGACTCCATGTAGGGGGCTGGTCCTCAGGCAAGTGAGCAGTGCTGAGGCCAGCATGGACACTCATCCAGATGAAGGCTAAGTAAGTGGTAGGAAAACTCAGCACAAAGACTCCTCCGATCTGTATGTACTTAATGTCAGATCATGTGCCCAGTCCTGGGGGATTATAAAGAAGAGCCATTGCCATGGTTTGTCTTCTCAAGGAGCTCACTATGTATGTGGGAAGACTGAGCAAGCTCTTGAAAACAGTTGACACTCACCACATAGGACTGATCCCAAGTGGAATAAGAATCCAGGGGAGGCTGGAGCAGTGGTGTTTGGAGGAGAAAGATCATTTTTTGAGTCCCCCCATGTGCCAATCACTGGACCCTACTTACTACATACATCATCTCTCTTCATTACAACAACCCAGTGCAGGACCTCAGGGGACCTGATTCAGTTGAGGAGCCTGAATCTGAGCAAAGCAGATCCCATAGGATCCCACTGACTGTGCTTTCCCCCCTGCATCATATCTCTTCTCAAGGTCCCATACTCAGAGAGGGCTTCCTGGAGGAGGCAGCACCTAAGGGGGCCTTGAGAGTAGGGGAAGGTTGGATTGCTGGAGGGAGGGCACTGCAGGCTGAGGGGCCACAGGAGCTGGGGGTGGAGATGGGGATATGGACTGTCTGGATCAGGGAGAGGGTGTGGGGAAAGGAGATTGGGAATAACACCAGCTATGGAGAGGCCTGTGCCCAGGAAGGGCTCCTGTGGGCCCTGGGCAGAGGACAGCTGTGGGAGAAGCAGCAGGCGGTGGAGCGCATTGGTCTTTGGCCAAGTTCTGGGTTGTCTCAGTTGCTTACGAGCTTGGAGACTTTGAGCGAGTTATTTAATCTAAGACTTGGCTTTCCTATCACTAAAATGGACGTAATAATATTAATCTTGCTAACCTCACAGGGAGGGTGGCTGTGATACTAAAATGGATTTGTGGATCCAGAAGCACTTTGCAAGTATAAAGTGCTGGGTCCAAATGCAGGGGGTTTATGGTTATGTTGGGTTGCAGAGGGCAGCTTGGAGGATGGGCCAGCTAAGAGACTCCCCCAGGTATAGGGGTGTGCTGGAGGGTCTGTGGCACTATGGCAAGAAAGATGAGCTCCTTGTCCCTTTGCCTGTCCCCTTTGAATTCCTGCTTTTGTTTACAACCTTGACATCGCTCAGGATGCCCTCCTTCTCCTCCTCCATGAAGCACCCCTGACTTCTGTCCACAGTGGCCATTTCCCTCCTTATGTATCTGATGTCCTGATTAGGATGTTACCCGTTCATAAACCCACCCTACGCTGTCCCCTACTTGTATGTGTCTGTGAGCCATGTTAACCATAGGTATGACTTTGTGCAAGTTCCTTTACCTTTCTGTGTCTCAGTTTTCTCCTCCAAAAAATGAGAATAATAATATTACCTCTCACAGGGTTTTGGTGAGGATTTACTTCATCAATATATATCAAGAGCTTAGGATAATGCATGGTGTTTAATAAATGCTATATAAGTTAGCATCTGTACTCTTATTATTAGTAGGGAATAATCTCCCTGAGGGAAAATAGTCTTGCATTTCTCTATTCACCCCCTCCGCATTCACACCGCAGATCTTTGTAATGGGATTTAAATTAATTCAACAAGGAGGCCGTTAGACTGAGGTGGCGCTAATGTCATGGAGTCTACACAGAAGCAAACCAGAATCTAGGGAATCAGAACGCTAGGGACATCCAGTGACCAGCAGCCACCTAGGCTTTCAGCTACAGCCAACCCAATAATTTCCATTCTTTGTTTCCACACTTTTCTCTGTATGAGTCTCTCCCTACCTCCTGTCTGTGGAGCGCTCCTAACCACTAAAGGTTTGGTGCTGTCCTATTGCAATCAATTTTTGCTCAAATAAACTCTTAAAATTTTTAGTGTGCCTCAGTTTATCTTTTAACAAGGGTTAATATCCTTCCTCCTTTCCATAATATCCTTCCTCCTTTCCACTGTTTTCTCCCTCCCCTCCCCTCCCCTCCAGTTCCCTTCCTCCTGGAGGCCTCCTGCCTTTCTTCCTTCCTTATGGCCTTTGAGGCTCCAGTGCGCCTCCTGATAACTAAGCCAACCAGTACTGAGATTCAGGAGAGCAGAGGTTGAGGGCTGGCTGCTTAAGGGGTGCGCTAGGCTCAAGATCAGTGGGTTTCACACTTCAGTTACTGTTAAGAGTCACCTGGGGAATCTTGTAAAAATACAGATTCCCAGACCCCCCAAATTATGAAATAACAGTAACAGCAGAAACAACAACACTACTATTATGAATAAAGCTAATATTGGGTGGGTTCTCATGTGGTTGATGGGCCAGACTATTCTAAATGCTTCCCGTGGATTAGTGAACTAATCCTCACAACAGTCCCTGAGGTGAGTATTAGTCATATCCCCGTTTCACAGACAAGGAAGTTAAAAGGTCACACGGCTGGTATGTGGCAGGGAGGCAAGCCCCTAAACACTCCGCCATGGCTGAGGAAGCCGGGTGGGGCCTGGCAGGTTGGGTCTGGACAGGCACCCTATTGACTGTGATTGTGGCCAGGCGCTGGATCTTGACACAGGGAGAGGAGTGAGCAGCCCTGAGGTCTCTCATAGCCCCAGGCATACAGCAGAAGCCCTGCTCACAGCAGAGGGGCTGTGGCTGCTGTGTCTGCAGGGGACCAGGCACGCGTCCCCCTCCCTGCAGCAGCAGCAAAGAGCCCCAGGAGCCCTGACACTGGGAGCAGAGCTGTGTGCACAGGTCTTCCTGCGGCCTCCATCTCTGTCTCCATCTCTCTTTGCTTTCCTCTTCCGTATCTCCACCAAGCCCCATTCCAGAAGGCAGGAGCTCTTTTCCTCCCACGATGGGACCTGGGAAGGCACCCAGACCACGCAGGCCTGGGCTGCTCGGCTGGGTCGCCCATGGAGCCCCTCTTGGTCAGTCTGGATGAGCACCCCTAGAAGCCCCTCACAGACTCCAGCGGCCCTTGGCGCAGGTGGCCCTTCTCATTCTCCTTATGGAAATCTCTTCTGCATCTGATTTACCCACCCTGTTGGGGAAGAGCTGTCATTTCTGTAGAGAATTTGGAGTATTAACTCTCAACTCCTGTCTCACTTGCTTATCACGCTGGCTGTGCGATTCTGACCACCCATCACTGCTGCCAGCCAACCTGTGGTCATTTGGCTCTGACCTGAGAGAAATGGCCTTGCTTTCTGAAGCCTGCAGCCCGGGGGGCACTGGGGGACTTCCGCTCCTCTCAATCCTGGCTTTGCAATGTCTCCTGGGTCCCACTGACTCTGACGGACAAAGGTTCTTGTCCAAAGGAAACTGTCGACAGCCATGGCACAGTAGGAAACAGCTTCTCCAGGGAAGCAAGATTCCAGCCTCAGCTTCTACTCCTGGACCCCTGCTTCTGGAGGCTTTTTTTAACCCAAATTAAGCACTCTTTCATTAAACTCCTGTCTTTTATTTCTGATTCTAAAGTGGGGAATCACACTTGAAAAATACAGTCTCCTCCCCCCACCCCACACTTGTCACAAGAGTGAGAACCTGGGTCCTCACCCTGTGTGGATGAAGGCCAGACTGCAGTCCTCCTCGGGTCTGGAATGTGTCGACTGGGACTGCAGCTCAGCACCTGGGTCCGTAGTTATAGACACTCGACCAATATTTCTAGAATGAATGGATAAATAAAATCAGAATTAGACACTCACAGAGATATTGTGTGTTTTCTCCTGGAGTTTAGTCCTTATAGGGGGAAGAATGTCCATTTTAAGAAAACATAAAAGGGAAATAGCAGTAGAAACCTCCCATTTGTGTGTAGAGAGCTTTACTCCTCCCTGCTGCTTTCCCACGTATGCCCTCATTTAATCTTGATCACTCTTCTGTCACTGAGGTTATTTTTATTCCCATCTGAAAAAGTAGGAAACCCAGGATCACGTCAAAAAAGTGTTAAACTGCTTGTTGGAACTGTGGTTTAAGTTACTTCTTGTGACTTTAATTCCAGTCTCTTCTCATTCCATCACAGCTGAGTAGAGAATAATGATAATAATACAACTTGTAATGATAAGACATAGAGACTTAGATAGACTTAGATCCTTTGTACCAGGCACTGTTCTGATTCCCCACTTGGCAGATGAGGAAACTGAGGTATAGAGTGGCTAAGCAGATAGAGGGCCTTCAAGAATGGGTGTGTGCCTCCCAGGGAAGCCACGGTGCAGAGGCCGGGGAGCTCTGGTTTGAACCAGGTTTTTCCTCTCTCCCTGGCCCTGCGAGGGTCACGCAGCTGCAAAGTAGCAGACCCAGAACGGCAGCCCAGGAGCCGGGCTCCCGAGTGGGTTCTCCTCACCAGCGCACAACACTGCCCGCGCTACAGTGCTCCTGCCCTTGGGTCTCACCAGCTCCCCGGCTCTCTTCTGTTCTCATCTCCCTGCTTTCTCTTCTCTTCTCACTAGCTCGACAGTAGCAAAAACTAATCACGCTAACCTAGAAGAGTTGAAGATCATATTTTCCCCATGGGATGGAAAGCTGTGACACAGAACTTTAAAAATCGGCTGATTTATCTTGGGATCCTCTTTAAAAATACCTGGTTCTGAGGATGACTTGGCTTCCACAAAGCTCCAGATGACTCCAGAATGCCTGATTTTTCTGCCCCCAGAACACTTCTGTATGTCTCTTCTGGGTGTTTTGTCTTGTAAGGAATGACTGCCCATAATCTCCCCCTCTGCGTTTGTTCACCTTCCTTTGGGGTCACGGGGTAAATTAACACAGGGAAATGCTCATAGAGGACATTCATCCTTTTCGTTTTTCCTTTCAGGACATTTTTGAACAACAATGTTCAAGCACCTGTAGTGCTGCCGTGAATTGTTAACAAACACATTTACACATCACACCTTTCATGCTATTTACACACTGTTACGTGAAGAAACAGCTCGAAGTATTTTTAAGATACAGCCTTTTATCTCTGGAAGCACCAGAAAGTATTTGCAGATTGGTCTTGGGAATCAAGTTAGTCTAGCACACTGGTGAGCTCCTGGAGGCGTGGGCATGTCTCTAAGTGGTTCCTAGCCCCTTAATCCTTTTGATCATTTGCACTGTGTATTTTTACACAGCCTCTTGTACTTCGGAGAAATAAAATAAAGAAACTTAAAGGTGAGTTTGACGAGGGCTTCTCCAAACTGTTTGTCAATGCAGATGGATCTTGAATTTTAATGGTAGTAGCTTCTTTTAAACAACCAAGCTTCTTTAAACCTCTCCACAAATAATGTCAGTGCTCAGATGAGGTCTGAAAATGTTTGCTGTTGAGTAGAAATCTTTCCTGACCCCATATTGCTGCCACAAAAGAAGAGCCTAATCCTGGAAAATAACCTTGACAGCCTGGATGTCAATTACCCTACAGCTGTGATTTCTCATTTGGGCCACTGCCTATGTGACATTTGTTGTCACCTGGTGACTTCAGGTGTCTATATTCAGGAGCCTGGCTCGGGGTCACAGAATGAACTCGAGCTTCACCTCTAATTGCAACCTGGTTGGCTCTTCGCTGGGTCCTGCCACTTACTGGCTGTGGGACAATGTGTGGAGAAAACTGGGAGGCCTTGGTTTCTTCATCTTTAAAATGGGGACCGCATCTCTTAAACATTGTGAGAAATATTTGTACGCCCGTGTTCATAGCAACATTATTCACAATAGCCAAAAGGTGGAAGCAACCCAAGTGTCCATTGACAGATGAATGGATAAATCAAATGTGGCATATACATACAGTGGAATATTGTTCACCCTTAAAAGGGAAGGAAATTCTGACACATGCTACAACATGGATGAAACTTGAGGACATTATGCTAAGTGAAACAAGCCAATCACAGGACATAAAAATACTGTATGATTCCACTTTTATGAAGTACCTAGAGTAGTCGAATTCACAGAGACAGAAGTAGAATGGTAGTTGCCTCGGGCTAGGGGAAGGAGAGAAATGGGGAGTTTGTGTTTAATGGATACAGAGTTTCAAGTTTGCAAGATGAAAAAAGTTCTGGAGGTGGATGGTGGTGATGGTAGCACAACAATGTGAATGCACTTAATGACACTGAACTTTACACTTAAAGATGGTTAAGATGGTAAATTTTATGTTATGTGTATTTTCCATAGTGGAAAAAATTTGTTGGGAGCATTAAAGAACATCAAGTAGGTAAAGTGCCCACCATTTTGTCCCATTCAGTAAATAGTAACAGCTTTTACTAGGGTTAGGACATTGGATTTTAATGGTTACATGACATTTCATCATGTGGCTATACTATAATTTGTTTCTTTTTTTTGTTTGACTTTAGGATTTCTTATAGTGCTCCACCATTGTAATAATGATGGAGTGATTTTTTTTGTGTATGTATATGTCTTTTCCATTATTTGGGGATATATCTTTGAGACAGATTTCCTGGATCACATAGTGAAGGTGAATTAGTCTTAATCTGACTCTTTGTGGCTCTTGCTACGTAGACCAATGGGGTTTCAAAAGGGTATAGTCACTTACACTGTCACCACCGAAGTAAGGACACCAGTTTCACAGTGTCCTCGTCAGCACTAGGTAGGCTTTTAAGCAGTTTTACAAAATGTAATAAGTAAGAGATGGTATGTTTATGTTTCAATATGCATTTATTTGCTTTTATCACTAAAAAATGTTGACCGTTTTTCAGTCTTGATTTTCGTTTATTTCTTCCTATGTGTAATGCCTGTTTACATCTTTTGCCTATATTTCTAATGTGGTTTCTATGCTTTTCTTACCAAATATATTTGTCATGTTTGTAACACGTTGTTGCCATCTTTAATATTCAGAGAGTTTTAATTCTTATGTAGTTAAGTCATTCACTTAAACATTTCAAAATAGAAAATAATAAGATTTTAAAGTAGATCAAAAGTGATTTTACAATAACATGATCATTGTACTTAAAGTATCTTTTCCCCATAGTTACCCTCATCATTCTTTTTATGTGTGTTAGCATAAAATCTTTTTAGATGCTAACTTACATGACTATAGTATTTGAATTAAAATTATGTAGACTGACTAATTAATAAAAAGATTATTAACCCAAAAACATAAAGGACATTACAAAAATTAGAGCAAATAAGAAATTAAAATTATTAATAAATATGACTTTCTTTTAAAACCTCACTAATAATTAAATTCACTGAAAATAAAATGAGAGGATACTATCTTCCAGCTATAAATTGTAAGGATTAAAAACATTGTAATACTGACTGAGATTGGTCCTTATATATGCTGCCAATAAGGAGAGAAAATTGAGTCAACTTTACCGAATAGCAATTTGGCACTAGGTATCAAGAAACCTAAAAATGTTTATAAACAGTGATTTAGAAATCCATTTATATAACTGTGGCTTGAGGCAGCCTCAGAAATGTGGACAAATATTCACATTCATAGATAAGAATAGGATTCAGTCTAAATACCCAATGTCAGGGAATGATTGAATAAGTAATAGTACAAGCATCTTTGGAGTGTTATATAATCATTATAAATGGTATTTTCTAAAAATTTCAGTGATATGGGAAAATACTCACAATATGCTGGTAAGTGGAAAAAACATGATGCAATGATTACAATAAAACAAATTGTGTGTGGCAGTGTGTGTGTGTGTATCCAGAAAGAGATGCATAAAAAAATATTGGTAGTACTTATCTTATGCAGTAGGAGTATAGGTGATTTTTATTTTTTTTTTTATACTTCCACACATTTTCTAAGCTTCATATTGTTTTCAAATTATTGTTTCTACAATCAGAAATAAATTTAAATATTAAAAAAATATTAAAGATAATGAGTAGATTTCTTTCCTTTTCTGGATTCTTGTTCTCTTTGCTCCCTTTGCTTTGTTGTATTGGACAGCATCCTGGACAAGAAGTCAGGAGGTATTTTTTCATGTTAGGGTCCAGAAATTCATTAGCTATATGACCTTGGGCAAATCTAACTTCCATGAATCTCAGTTTTCCGATTTGTAAAATGGAGTATTTCTACCTTCCCTGCCTACACTGTTGGATGGTTGTGAGAATTAACGTGTGGGAACGTTATGGGAACACACTTTCGCAAAGTAAGGTGTAAGTTCAAGGGATTCTCAAAATCACTGTGAGGTTTGATAATTTGCTAGAAGGACTCACTGAAGTCACTAAGAGCTGTTATCCTCACAGTTGCAGTTTATTACAGGGAAAGGACAGAGATCAAAATCAGCCAAAGGAAGAGATGCATAGGGCAGAGTCTGGAAGAGTTCCAGTGCAAAGCTTCTGTGTCATCTCCTGTGCAGTCAGGATGTGTTATCCTCCTGGCATTCACGTGTGACAATATGCAGAGTACTGCCAACCAGGAAGCTCGCCCAAGCTTTGGTGTCCAGAGTTTTTACTGGGGCTTCATTACATAGGCATGATTGATTGCCTGCATCATTGATCTCCGTCTCCAGGTCAGCTGATACTGTGTCACCCAAAGCCCCCACCCTCAGTCACATGGTTGCTCTTTCTGGCATAGCCAGCCCCAATCCTAACACTGTTGGGTATGTCCAACCCTATCCTAAGGTTCACTGTGGCCAGCCCCCACCCTAGACTGTTAGTGTGGCCGGCCCTATCCTGAAGAAGGACTCCGCTATCAAGTATGACATAGGTTGCCTTCCAGAGGCCAAGGCCCTATCCCGAAGAAGGACTCTGCTATCAAGTATGACATAGGTTGCCTTCCAGAGGCCAAGGCAAAGGCCAGATATCTCTTTGGACAAAGCTAAATTCTTCACTACACATAAGGTGACTGAAAAGAGATGGAAAACAAATTTAAATATAGAGGTATTGTTAGCATGGTCTGTTATTTACCATGTTCTAACACTGTAAAATAAGGAAGGGCATGAATTCCATAGGTACATGCAGCACCGCAAATACCTGCTTCCTGATCCACAGAACCTTGGGGACCACCTTTGAGAATGAGTGTGCCAACAGTGGGTGCTGCAGAGACATTTGCTACAGTAGTTGTTTACCACAGAGACGAGTTAGGCTGAGAAGACACTTACCACCCTGCTGGGTGTGTGAACCTGACCCTTGCCTCAGTGTTAACAGCACAGCAAATATATCCCACCATTAACGGATTTATCTAATGTGAGCGAGGTATAGCCTGTTCTTTACAGGTTACTCTGTCTGGCACCATCTCCCTCTGCAGTGCAGCTAAGCTCACTACACATAGCATGGGGCGATGATAAAAGTAAATTGGCTCAGTCCCCTTTCCAGAGTTTCACATCTCAAGCACTATGTCAACTTGGATCCATAAGGTTTCCTAAGGGTGAGATTATAAAAATGAAAACCCGAGCTTGTTTTCTCATGAAATTAAAAAAAAAATTAGAGCACAACGAAGAGAAATTATCCTCAGGAAGCTTCCTAGAGGACACCTATATGCGTTCATGGAAAAAGAACCAGTGACAGAGACAGGGTGAAACTGTGAGCTCAAGTATAATTTACGCTCTCACCCTTCCTTCAGAGGAAAGAATTTTAGCCTTTGTCTAGTGCTTTTGTTTTTTGAAATGCATAACTTGTCATAAAGGGATGTTGTCAGTAAATCTTGGTTGTACGTTCTGTTTCTTTTCAAGGAAAAACCGGCCATGCAGAAGTAGTCCGAGTGGTGTACCAGCCAGAACGCATCAGCTTTGAGGAACTGCTCAAGGTCTTCTGGGAGAATCACGACCCGACCCAAGGTAGATGAGGGAGCCAGTATTTAATTATCTTACTAATTACAGCTGGGATAATTAGTGTTTGAGCTGCATGGAAGAGATGAACCTTGAAATCACACAGGAGCTCAAGAATATGATTGCAGACATTTATTGACGAGGAAGAGGAGGGGCTGGCGAGAGAGAGGCTGAGAGAATAAAGGCGCAGCCCCAGTCGGCGCCCCTCCCCATTTACAGCTGTCGGGGTGGGAAAATTCCCACAGAGAAAGACGCCAGACAATAGAGATTCGTTCACCTTTGATTATTGCATTATTCCTCCTGAATGCAGTCTTTTGTCTACCAAATTAAAGTGTCTTTCTAGCAGCTCCAAAGTTTTCCTGATTTATGGTTCCTTTATTTCCCCGAATTTAGCCTTTGTCATCTTTTGACATTATCAGGTTTTTTTTTTTTTAAGTGTCTATGGGTGATAAAAAAAAAAAAAAAGAATATAAAGGTAAAATGCAGTCTTCAGTGGGTCCACAATGCTTGGGTTATTTAAATATTTCATTTGTCTTCTTTGGAATTTGTCCTATGGAGATATTAATATATTAGAGCTATAAACAATGGTGGCCAGAAATTTTATTTGAATGCGCACACAAGCAAAAATCCCATGTTGGCAAATATCATTGTAATAGTCAATAATGGAGCAATTTCCAGATTTCACCCTGGAACAGCATCACAAGCACTGCTTTGCCAACGCGATGATCTTATATTATGAGGCTTATGAACTGAAAAGTCCGGTATAATAGATGTGATTTTCACAAACCCTGTTCGTTTAGCGATCAGTCTATTTAACAAAAATATATTCCCTTTGGTGTCAGGTTTTTGTGTAAGAGGTATGCCGTGTGGGCTGTTTCCTGATGAAGGGATGTGTTTTTCCAAATGTTCATTGTGCTTTGTGGTGGAACCTTACTATAACTCCAGCAGCACAGGTTGGTGGGTCCTGAATTCTGGTTCTAAGAGCCACCCAATGCCAGGGTCATTTGCCAGAGGGCAAAGGTCAGAGCTAAGGCAAAATAATCAATGAGCCAGGATAAGGCAAGTCTAGGATCCAGGCAGATCCACCAGGGTGGGTGAGGGCCTGGGAAGGAGGCCAGAGGCAGACTTTCCATTATTGTGAAGTCTGATTTGATGTGGCGGGGAGGAGTCCCTGGTGCAAGAGCAGTGAGGTGTGGGGCAGGGGAGGTAGAGGACTGGTAGGGCAAGAATACTGTAATCAGAAGGTTCAGATGTCACCTAGTGTGGACTACAAGACTGTCATATCACGTGAGAATGGCAGGCCTAACAGCTTAGGCAGGCTTGGCTCAGCAGGAAAGCCTGACTGGTGAACATCATAAATAAGGTGGTGATGGCCAGGAGCTCGTGCTGGTAAGACTTTGATCCTAATGGAGCAGCCGTTCAGCCATTTGGTTCCCAAAGCCAAGCGTCAAGATAGGATGCTGAGAGCTACAGAATTCTCAGTGAAGACAGGTATCAGGAGCCCAGGCAAGCCTGAAGTCATGTAGGAGACAGGCTCCTCACGGCTCCCAAGCTTGCGTATGTGGCCTTTGGCCTGGCCAACCTTAATGCCAGGCGTTCATAGAAACACCTTATGCTTAGCCCAGGCAAAATTTTGAAGAGGGTGAAGTCTATCATCTGCTTCTCTCTCCTTACTTCTCTTAAATTCTTACCCATTTTATCACAGATTTACCAGCACGCCTCAGTTAATTAGGTCACCAGTCCTAGCCCCTGAATCTCAGGGGGAATTCTACCTTAAAAAGAACCTTAAAAGAATCTCTTGTTCTCTCCATCCCTCATATCAGATTTATCTCAGCTGTGCCTCAGTCCTCTGTGAAATTCTCGGTTTACTGTCTGTATTAATTTGCTCAGGCTGCCATAATAAACTACCACAGACTGGGTGGCTTAAACAACAGAAATTTATTTTCTCACAGTTCTGGAGGCTGGAAGTCTGAGATGAAGGTGTTGGCAGATTGGTTTCACCTTGGCTTGTAGATGGCTGTGTTTTCTCTGTGTCCTCCCATGATCTTCTCTCTGTGTGTCTGTGTCCTGATCTCCTTTTCTTATAAGAACACCAGTCAAATTGGATTAGGACCCACTCAGATGACCTCATTTAATCATAATATTTAAAGACTCTATCTCCAAATAAGGTTATATTCTGAGGTGCTGGAGGTTAGGGCTTTAACAGATGAATTTGGAAGGGGAACACACGATTTAGCCCATAACACTGTCCAATAATATAATAGGTTGCTGTACTAGCCTTGCAGAGGTATTTTTATTCGAACAGGGGGTTCATAGACTCATAGACTGGAAGGGACTTTAGAGGTCATTTGCTTAACCTTCAGCTTCAATTCCATAAGACAAAAGATGACATTGCTAATGATGGTGTTCACAGACCAGGGGATTTGGTTGTTGAATGACGTATTTTTTACACTGATATTGGACAAATTACGCATGGAGGAGGAGGGTTTTTCTACCCTTGCATATATTTGTTTCTGCTTAGAATAGTGCTTGATGCAGTATATATAGTCATACATATTAAATCACAAGATATCTGATCTCACATTATTATTAGAATTACGTTTTTGGATAGTTCAGTGTAATGGGCCATGGTAACAGTCTTTTTCTGCCTTGTAAGGTTTCCCATGACCCTTCTGGAAATAGGGCCAAAAGAGCAATCACATGACCTAGGCCTAGCCAATCGTAGTATCTTTTCCTGTTGTAAACAGTGTTGGATCCAGAGAATGGGCATGTGACCCAAGCAGGACCAGTTAGAGTCGTTCCCTGGGACTGTTGTATGAGAGAAAAGTGTTCTCACGTAGCTGGGGATGCCAAGGTGGAGGTGCTCTGTATGTGGAGAGAGCCTGTCCACAGGAGAAGCAAGGGAGGAAGATGAGTAGAGACACTGAGAGATGAGAGACAGGAAGAGAGAAACTTCAGGAGACTCTGAGGCTCCGAGACTTCTCATTCCTGCAGCTCTTCCTTTGATTCTGAGAGCTCTCCTTGTAGCTTTTCAAGCTATGAGAGCTACTAGGTGTCCCTCTCTTTTTTTATAACTTAAGCTAGTGTGTTGGGTTTCTATTTCTTGCAACAACAACAAAAATGCTAACCAATCCACTTATTCAACTTAACCAATCATTGTGCTCAGTGTATGCAGTAATTGTTAGTTAACCATGGTCATTTGGCTGTAGAAATCAGAGGTCTAAAGCTGTTTGGTTAATAGGTTTACTGTTGACTCAGACATGGAGTGGATGACACTAGAAATTGTTTCTTCAAGTTCTGTTGGTGGTTTTATTAGAGGGTTCCTTGGTAATTCAGAATTAAGAATTGGGTTTTAAGATTTGGGATATATGGCCTGAGAACATATCAGATCCCCTCTGAATATTTCTAAACTAAAGTGAAAGACAGTCATTCATTAGTGACATTTATCTTGTGTGTACTCTGTTTGCCAGGTACTCTGCTAAGTGGTGCTAAATCACTAAGTGGTCTGGAGTAAGCGGCAGTATCCAGCCTCTTGGTTAATGCACAGGGAAAATATATTCCTATAAGAATAAAATAGTTTAATCCCAATTTACTGAGATCAAATCAACATTCATATAAATGTTTGTAAGACCACAGACCAAAATATTCACCTGAAATCATTAAAACAAGTATATGTTAACACTGGAACATTAAACCAAAAGACATAAGTTCAGAAGAACTCTGGTATGAATGGATTTAATATTCCCAGGGAACTCAGAAGGTCTAAAACATGTAGTCGTGTAATTTTTCTGAGGTAAGAATTTGAAGCCCACTCCATTCTCCCTGAAGGATGGGCATACAGCAGGAGATAGCTAGGCTACAGGTGAACTTGGCCATCTGCACAACTTCTTTTGTTTTAATTGAGGTAACATTGGTTTATAACATTAATTTCAGGTGTACATCATTATATTTTGACTTCTATATAGACCTACATCGTGTTCACCACCAAAAGTCTAGTTCCCATGTGTCACTGTACACATGACCCCCTTCCCCTCTGGTAACCAATTCTGTTCTCCCTATCTATATGTTTGTTTGTTTGTTCATCTTCCACATATGAGCAAAGTCATATGTGAAGTAATTATTTTTCTCCATCTGATTATTTCACTTAGCATAATACTCTCAAGGTCCCTCCATGTTGTTGCAAACAGCAAGATTTCATCTTTTTTATGGCTGAGAAATATTACATTGTATATATATATACCACATCTTCTTTATCTGTTCATCAGTTGATGGGCACTTGGGTTGCTTCCACATCTTGGCTATTGTGAATAATGCTGCAATGAACATAGGGTGCATAAGTCTCTTTGAATTGTTGATTTCAAGTTCTTTGGATAAATACCCAGTGGTGGGATAGCTGGGTCATATGGTATTTCTATTTTTAATTTTTTGAGAAATCTCCATTCTGTTTTCCACAGTGGCTGCACCAGTTTGCATTCCCACCAGCAGTGTATGAGGGTTCCCTTTTCTCCACATCCTCTCCAACGTTTGTTATTTTTTGTCTTGTTGATTATAGCCATTCTAACAGGCGTAAGGTGATATCTTAGTGTAGTTTTGATTTGCATTTCCCTCATGATTAGTGATGTTAAGCATCTTTTCATATGCCTGTTGGCCATCTGTGTAGCTTCTTTGGAAAAATATCTGTTCAGACCCTCTGCCCATTTTTTGATAGGGTTGTTTGCTTTTTTGTTGTTGAGATGTATGTGTTCTTTATATATTTTAGATATTAACCCCTTATTGAATATGTGATTTGCAAATATCTTTTCCCAACTGGTAGGTTGTCTTTTTGTTTTGTTGATGGTTTCCTTTGCTGTGCAGAAGCTTTTTAGTTTGATGTAGTTCCATTTGTTTATTTTTTCTTTTGTTTCCCTTGCATGAGGAGACAACTTCTTAATTTTCTACTTGAAGTGACATAGTGACTCTTGTCCAGTGAAAAGAACAGCACTTGTAGAGCGGAGCAGATGAGGGAAGTAGAGGTGTGGAAGACTGATTGCTCTTACTCAGAAAATGGACGTTTCAGCAGACAGCAGCATGTTGGATTTGGTGGAGACTCTGGTCTGTGAAGCAATAGCCCATTCTAGGTTCTTTTCAGAAACAAGAGTGAGTGATTTCTAAAACTACTTGAGGAATATTCTTCCCTGTACCAGAATTGCTTATCAACAAAACGACAAAACTGTAGTAAAATTTGAGTAGGTGTTGAACTTTGATGTGAACATATGCCCAGGAAACACATGATTCTCAACAGAAATGTGACTCAAGAGAAATGTGTTTTAATTAGCATGTTGAAAGACTTTAGTACCTTGTTTATAAAGCCATTAATGATTTGAAGGGGCCATTTACATTTATTCTTATAATTTATTTCATTTTGTGGGAGAAGCAGTATTCTAAAATGATATTTCCAAATGTGGGGATTCTTGCTAATGTCAAGGTTCTACCATAGTAGAAACAGCAAGAATTTAAGCTTAATTAAAGTCCCCTCTCAATTAAGTCAGATCTTCATGACATAGACTAGACAGAGAAAATCCTGCATGTTCTTCACTGCTTCAAAGTACTGAGGGCAGCTTTCACAGTATCTGCCCTAATGGGAAGGAGGAAGTCCTCATGGTCCACCATCTTGAAGGAAGCAAAGCTGATAAGAGAGCTATCAGAAAGTGTAGGCTTTTAAAGATATAGCTAGGGCCAGAGACCTGTTATTCCACAGCCGATATGCAGTGAATCCTAAGAGAGTGCTGCTCAATAAAGTAGCGTCAGATGAAGTAACAGATCTAATAGCATCATCATACATTTGGCCAATAAATGGAATAGTTTTTTCTCTTAATTTACCAGTTACCACAAAGTCTGTACTTTTGTTGAAGCATTTAGATACTACTGTTTAAGCTAATGTGTCCTCTTCTGGCTTTCTCTCTTACTCATGGGACTCCAGGCCTCTAAGAATAGACTGAAGCATGCGCATTCCTGACCATGCAGTCCCCAAACTCCTCCGGTCTCCAGGCAACATGGCAGGACTTGAGATTTAGATTTGAGTTCTGGCTCCACTTGGACCTCTTCCTGAGCAACCTTGGGCAACACACTTACTCAATCTGAACCTCTCTTTTCTCATCTATGAAAAAGGGATAATAACATCTATACAGCTTACTTCATGGGCTATCATACGAATTGAATGAAATAATATGAAAATAACTTGAAAATGGTTAAGTACTATGCAAATGCCAGGCATTGTTATGTTCTTCTCAATACAACAATACAATTTCACTGGATTTATTTATTTATTTTTATATCCACGTTGCCCTTGATTTCTGTGGGAAAATATTTACCCTCCATCTACTTAAGTGTGAGTTTCTTCCCATAAAGATTCTTTTATACTTCCTGTTAATTGGAAATATTTTAGCATTGTTTATGTTGTCATTCTGTGATGAAACTGCTGATGGTGGTGGTGGCGAGGTTGGTGGATAGAAGGCTCCTTAAGTTTGCTGCTGACACTGTCATCAAAAGAATCAGATCAGATCTCAGTCTCTCATGCTTGATCCCTATTCCTCTACCTAGCATGCTTTGTAAATAAATTACACAATTTTAGTCCTTCGATTCCTGCATGGGGATACAGGGCACAGACCATGTACATTGGGCCAAGCCACAAGTACATAAGTGCACAATGTAGAGACTTCAGCTTTGTCTCACTTGATCCCATAAATCTGACTTCTCAATTCCAACCTGTTTCACTCTTCTCAATCTTGGGGGAAAGGATAGCAACATCTATTAAGCTCTTCTTATGGGCCAGTCATAGTGATAGATCCTTTGTATCCTTTCATTGAGTCCTTACCATAATCTTATGAAGTGGGGTTCATTGTCTTCATTTAACAGAAGAGAAGAAGTGAGGGTCTAGAAGACTGAACAATCTTGCTTAACATTGGTGGCAATATGTGGACCCAGCTCTGTCTAAAGCTCACATCTATTTTCTTTCCCCGACACCAGAGGGGTCCAAGCCTCTAGACTAGAAGGACTTCTTCTAAGGATAAACATTTTTGTAGATCCCCCACATGATAATAATTGTGTTCTTAGTATCTTTTTAAAGCAATATATTAAAATGCTACTATGAATTTAATCACACTTTAAATTGAATGCCTATTTTGTTAACCAACACGATGTCACATACCTCTGGAAAATGGAAATGCTTACACGCATAGTGCATTCAACAGCCTGTAGGCCATGCCTGCTGCACAGTTGGATTTATGCACCTCTTGTAGTAGCTCCAGGCCTTCCCAGGGGACTGTGGTCACAGAGGAGGAGGAACTGCTCCAGTGCTCTCCTGAGGCAGTAATGGCCTTTCTGCAGAGCCTCTCTGGCTGAGACTGCTAGTTGACCCCATATCAGTTTCTCCACTTCTGTGGTATTGGAATTTTAGTTGGATATGCAGCCACCAATAAAAACTAAATTTCCCAGACTCCTTATGGCTAAGCATGGCCATGTGTCAGAATTCTGACTACCTGGGCATGGGTATAAGTGATGGTGTGCAACTTCTGGGCTGTGTGCACTTAGAGGAAGGGGTGTTCTCTTCCTCTTCCTCCTTTCCACAAGTTGTAGTGAACTATTTGGAACAGTGGGATGGGAGCCTCATCCTTGTAATTGAGGAGCTACAAGATAGAAGGCTCCAGAGTCGCCATCCCAGGCTGGCCTCTATACAAGAACTGTCTTCTTTAACCTGCTGTTATTTTGGTTCGTTTTAGATCTTTTTTTCTTTTCTCCAGCAGCTGAGCATATATCCTTACTGAAATAGCTTTCAACTCTGAGCTGGCTATGAACTCCAAGTCACTCCTCTGAAGACCTTAATTAAAATGTTCCCCTAATTAAAATGTCTGTAATGAAATCTATTAAGAGTGTAGACTCTGAGGTTAGAGGAGATATGGCTCTAACCAGGCCTGCCATGTACTTGCTGCGTGGTCCGGGAAGGTTACCCGACACCTCACCATGTCTCACTTCGCTCTATCTCCACTTGACCAGTGGGTCTGACCATCATTTTCTCTCATCTGGCTGCTACAGTAGCTTCCTAACTGACCTGTCTTGCCCTTTCCCAAGCCAGTCTCCATAATGACCTGTTCAAAACACAAAACAAAGTATGTCCCTCTCCTGCTTAAAGCACTTTGCTGGTTGCCCATTTTCTTTGGGATAATATACAGACTCTTTACAATGGCCAGCGTGGCCTGGGATTAACTGATGGACGCCTACTTCTCCAGCCCTCCCCACCCCCATTCAGTGCATTTCTGTTACTGTGACCTTCATTCACTCCTTTCCTAGAACACACACACACACACACACACACACACACACACACACACACACACACACACACACTTTCTTGCCTTGAGGCCTTGCCTGCTGCTCAGCCTGCCCACGGCTTTTGGCGTGACTGGCTCTTTCCTTTCCTCCAGCTTAAAAGTGTCGTGTCCTCAGAGAGGCCTTTCCTGACCCACCCTAACTAAAGTAGTTCCCCCGCAGCCCTCACGCCCAGCTTTCTCTCTCGCTGCACTCCCCTTCCTTCCTAACACTTATCACAAGATGGACGATTTATCTGTTTACTTGTTTACCAACTGTCTCCTCTTCTAGAAAGTAACGACAAATAATTTTCTTGTTGAAGGAATGAATGAGTTTCCCCATCTGTAAAGCAGTTCCTGTCCCATAAGTGTGTGTCAGGATGTGTGAGGGAACGTAGTCTGGTGGGCAGAGCCCAGTACCAGGCAAAGGGTAAGCACACGCCATATGTAACAGCCACTGTACTCGTCCTCGTATGTCACAGCCACGTCACCAGCTCCTGTTTGTTTGCCTTGCTCTTTCTTGAACCCCAGTCTTTCTCTACTTTTTTCTCTATCATTTTTCCCCAGCTCATGTTCCGAATACCCCCGATCATTTCCTATTCTTGGTTTATACCCTTTATCCTCAGTCAACTCCACAGCAGCCCTTTCCCTCCCACCTCCACCCTCCACCCTTCCACAGTGAGCTCCCAGTTGTCCTCAGAAAGCTTTGTCTGGTTGTCCCAGTGGGCCACCCTATCTGTGGTGTTAGGTTTCATGGGGGTCCCAGGACCACATACCCTGGCCTGGTGCCTCAGCCCTCAGAGCCATGAGAAGAGGATTAATGCGGCTCCTCAGCCCCTGGTTGGAACTGGAGACCCCCGAAGGACTCTTCTTCACTCAGCGCTCTTGGACCCTATGTATCCCCCTCCCCACTCACCAGGACGCATTGCTATAGGCAGGTTATTCCCGGAGGATTGGGGGTGGGGTTAGTCCATTCCATCTTCAGCAGGTTTGCCTCATGGCTACTTTCCAGGTGCGTGGTGGAGCAGCAAGCCCCTGTGCCATCTACTGGGAAACATTAATTGGAGAGAGAAAAGTCCTATTTTCCTCCTGTTTCTCATCAAGTTGGCAATTACGTACTGGTGTTCATGTATTTGAACTTGCCAAATTAATATCTGAACTTGGTTGTGCTGACCCTTTTAAGATAGTTTTTTTTAATAAGTCACCAGTTTTGAAGGGCTATCCTTTTTTTAGACCATGTACAAGGAATCTATCATCTGCAAATAATTAGACAGTGGGAATTATATTGTACTGCTAATGAGCAGATGTGCATACTTATAGTGGAGGAACAGCTGCACACATATAAAATGCAAAAACCACCCAAACCCGGCATTATGAATTCTGAAAGGGATTTCATTCTTTTAAGAATTTCAAAAACAGAAAAAAATGAGACAAAGAATTTAACTGATATTTTTCTTTATTAATTGTTCTTTCAGTCGCACTTTTCCTTGCATAGCATTATCGTACATGTACATAGTATCTTTGCTTTTTGCAAATGTGCTATTTGCACTTTCAAATCCCTCTCTCATATAATACTATGGAGCTTATATTTAACATTTTTCCTTTGCAGTTCTAGTGCTGTTAGGGTTTAGTGCCTCTAGACTGAATGAAAGACTCTTACTGGGTGTTTTCTCTTGGCTGGGTGTGGTGCTACGTGCTTATGTGCATGTGATCCCATTTGATCCTTAAAGAAACCTGTGAGCAGGTGGTCTTAGACCCATTCTACAGATGAACAAACAGGCCCAGAGAGGTGAAGTGATTTGGCACAAGCCAGTTAGTACATTATGTGACAGAGCTGGGATCTGGGCTAATTCCAAACCTGTGTTCTTTCCATGCTATGGTACACAATCCCACATTGTTACACGATGCTGTGAGCCAACAAACACAATACACCATGACTGGTAATAGCAGCACACTATCCAATGAAGAGTTTCTGTCCTCGTGAGCTCCTTGTAATTTCCGTTACAATTTTATAATCCTGTTAAAGATTTGCAAGATGGAGAAGTTCAAATAGTCTGGCTTTCGAAAATTTTCAGCCAGGAAGAATTCCACATATTTTAGATAAAAATGGTTAAGTCATTTAAAATTTGAATAAATGGCTGAAATGGTATGAAATCAATAAAAAGAAATGAACTCAGAAGAATTACATGACTTCATGTAAAAGAGCACTAAATTAGATAAGAGAAAAATCAGAGCAGATAACATTGACAGGAGCTAGAATTTCCAGGTTCTGATAACGGCAGGCTAGGTTATTCAGATCAACTTTCTCAATGCAAACAACTCAAAATGTTGGATTAGATATAAAAACATATTAAAAGCATCACCTCAAAGAGTTGACAAAATTATTAGGAATTATCAGGTTAAAATTGAAGGGAACACAGGAACCCAGACAGGTAAGCAGAAGAGTAAAAACACCTTTGTTCTGAGGGAATTTGCCAAATCCCAGACAAGTTGAGTTTTAAGGGTGTCATTAAGAATATAGAGGATGTGACCAGCACAAGTAAAGTTCTTGACCTAATGGACATATATTAAACACTGTACCCTACACCTGGGGAGTGTACCCTCTTAATCACAAAAGAAAAAAAAATATGATTATCAAAATAGATGCAGAAGAGGTATTTAATACAACTAATTTATGATTTAAATGATTTAAAATGATTTAAATGATCACAAATGATTTAAAAAACACAAATAAAAGACGGCTTTCTTAATCTGATAAAGACTATGTACAAAAGCCTACAGAAAACTTCATACATAACAGTGAAACATATGGGGCTGGCCCCGTGTCTTAGAGGTTAACTGCGAGCGCTCCGCTACTGGCGGCCTGGGTTCGGATCCCGGGTGCGCACCGATGCACCGCTTGTCCGGCCATGCTGAGGCCGCATCCCACATACAGCAACTAGAAGGATGTGCAACTATGACATACAACTATCTACTGGGGCTTTGGGGAAAAAAAAAAAAAAAGGAGGAGGATTGACAATAGATGTTAGCTCAGAGCCGGTCTTCCTCAGCAAAAAGAGGAGGATTAGCATGGGTGTTAGCTCAGGGCTGATCTTCCTCAAAAAAAAAAAAAAAAAAAAACCCGTGAAACATTGAGAAACCAATGATGCCATTACAATTTCTAATCAGCATTGTGCCGGTGGTCCTGGCTCATGTAGTAAGTCAAGGAAAGAAACAAAATATATAACGATTGAAAAATATGGCAGATAACTTGTTTACCTTTCCTCACCTGGACACAGTTCTCATCCTCACTTGTAGTGGCCACATGACTGAGTTCTAACCAATGGAATGTGGACAGAAATGACATCTGCTACTTCCAGGCCTGGCCCATAAACACCTCCTGTGTGATCTTTGAACTTTTCTCTTCACCTGTCTGCCAGCTGAATGTGGATGCTGAGGGAAACTTTTGTAGTAACATCTGAAGATGGTTAAGCTTCCATCAGGCCCCTGAAGAGTTCATGAAACAGAACCATCCCCAACTGATTTTTACTAATTGGTCTTTGCATGATCAAGAAATAAACTTCTAGAAGTTAAGTCACTGGAATTTCAGGGTTGGTTTATTTACCAGGAATTGGTATCTTGAAGTAGAATGAGACTAAAACTCTAAAAAATGTGGCATTGGCTCAATGATTGGGCAGCTGGAAGATCCACTATGGGATTGTGCCTATGGTTTGTGAGGATGTTAGTTCTCTCCAAATTGTTTTATAAATTCAGTGCAAACCCAAATGGGTGAATGAACAGTTCATTCATGAATCCCAACAATTTTTGTTGCTATTGTTATTTTTTCAGATCTTCAGAGCTGATTCTGTTTATATGGAAATGCCAGAGTTCAAGAAAGGCAAAGACACTCTTACATAAGAACAAGAGAATGGGAGGACTTATTCTTCTAGATATCAAGATTTATTATAAAGCAATGGTTATTAAAACTGTGAATTTGCTGTAGGGACAGATGACTAGACCAATGCAGTAGAATGGAGAATCTAGAAACAGACCCACAAGTATACAGATAGGACAGATGACATACCTGGCATTTCATTGAGCTGGGGAAAGGATGACTTTTTAATAAATAGTGATAAGACGATTTGGATTTTCATACGGAAAATAATTCAATTGGATTTTTACCTAGCACCATGCACAAAAGTCAATTCCAAGTAGATTAAAGACCTAAACGTGAAAGCAAAACTACAAAACTTCAAGTAGATAATATCATTATGATCTTGGGCTTGAGAAGCATTTGTTAAGCAAGAAACAAAAAGCACTAACCATAAAAGGAAAATATTTGATAAATTAAACTATATTAAAATCACGCTTTGGTTCATCGGAAAACATCATAAAGAAAATGTAAAAACAGTGAGATTACATTTGGCAAAGGATTAGTATCCAGGATATATAAAAAATAGATTTAAAAAATATCTCCAACAGATTTTTTTAGAAAAGACCACTGAATAGAAAAACGGGCAAAAGACTTGAATAGTGGTGAGGAAACATATGAAATAATAATCAATGTTTAATCAGGAAAATGCAAATTAAGATCAGTAAGATTCTATTACACACTAAGCATACTGACAAAGAGTAAAAAGTCTGACATGAACAGACTTTAATGAATTGGCAAGCATTTAGAGCTCCAGGAACCCTCATGCATTGAGGGTGGTTTGTAAATTGGTACCATGACTCTGGAAAATGGTTCAGCATCTAGTTAAGTTGAAGACATGCAAACCCTATAAGCCAACAATTGTATTTCTAGGTATGTGTTCAAGAGAAACTCATACATATGTATAACAGAATACATGTCAGGAATGTCTTAGCAGCCCCAAGCTGGTAATATTCATTAACAGTAGAATGGATAAATCAAATGTGGTCTATTCATACAACGGGATATTATGAAGCACTGAAAACTAAGAAAATAGAAGAATCTCATGAACATAATAGTAACTGAAAGATTAAAACTACAGTATAATTTCATTTATATCAATTTCAAAAACAGGCAAAGCTAAACTGTGTTTTTTCTGGCTGTGTGTTTGCACCAAGGAAATTATTGTCACAAAAATCAGGTGTGGTTACAGCTAGAGAGCAGGAGGGTATTGTCATCATTCGGGACACATGGAGAGCTTTCAAAGGTGCTGGCAATGCTCTATTTTTTGACAAGAGTGGTAGTTATATGAGTGTTCACTTTATGATAAGTAATTTAATAGTATTATATATAGCAACATATATAATATGCTAATATTAATGTGAACACTTTAATAAAGTGTGCATTTGTTTTATGTACTTGTGTACATTTATGTACCTTTCTGTAATCAGATCCAGAAATTACAAAGGTTAATATGGTGATGGCTACTTCTGCTAATAATATGAACAATGTCCATGATGAAGGGCCAGCTTTGTGAATGTGTGTGTACATGTGTGCTTGGTACTGATTCAAATGTAAACATCTTATAAATCTCATTTTCATGCCTAATGTTCTGTAGTGGAGTACTTTGACTGACTCATTGCTACAGAACTTTAAGATTTGGATAGGAAACGGTTATAGAAATTTTAATATTTTGAAGGTTTTCTTATACATTTTTATGATAATTTGAACATTTCAGTACTCACTATTTGGTCAAACTTGGGTGTTTATAACATAAACGAATATGGAGTCCCAGACATTCTAAGAAAGATATAATAATTAAAAATATTTCCTTTGGCCAGCCATAAATAGAATTTCCCTTTTATAGAAGCAAAATCTATACTAAGATAACTTTTTTTATCTTTTAGGAAGAAATCACCACATCTTTTCAACATAATTTATTTATGATTATAGAAGTAATGTTTTCTCATTGCTGAAAATCAAAACTTTCTTTTTAGGTACAGAGTGAATATTTGGCACCTCTGTTATATAGCAATAGTCTTTTATCTCTCTTGAGATGCATTTTCTTAAAAAATAGAAAGAATATTGTGAAAATGATAAGGAACACAGGTATTTCCTTTTAGAAGAGAGCCACATAATATCTTTCACATTTCATTACATTCTACTTCATTTTTTTTTTTACTTAAATGATATATTATTTACAACTTGGGATAGTCCTGGTTAAGAGCATGGAATTTGGAGTTAGCTAGTTCCAGATCCAGCACTGGCCTTGGGCAGTTACTCAGCTTCTCTCTGAGTATCAGTCTTATCTCCTGGGAAATGGGTTTGAGTTTTATAATAATACCCCATGTACTTGGAGAATTGGAAAACATAAGTAAAGTACAGTGGCACATAGTAAGGGCCCTAGAATCATTAGCTATTCTGTTGGTCACTTGAATCAAACATTATTTATATTTGTAGTTAAGGTGTGTTTAGTTTAATAGGCATGTTTGTGTGTAACTGTAACTAACTGTAAGTATGATGTGTAATGTTCAGACATGAGAAGTGAAAAAGGATCAATTAGTTTTTCTTAACTGATATGGCTTACATTCTTATCAGGCAGAGGTTGAAATGGGCCATTAGAGTTCTATTAAATCTGGAAGGGCCAGTTTCATAGTGGATCATTTATCATAGTTTCTCAACCCCAATTTCTTTTCCTCTGATAGTTATTTTCACACTTCATAGGAAGTAAAGAGGTAGTTGACAAATAGATAACATATATCTCCCTCTTTCTTCCTTTCTTTTCTTTTCTTTCCTTTGCTTTCCTTTTTTTCCTTTCTTGCATGATGAAACAAGGGCTATCCATCCATTTGTTCAATGTTTTAAATTTAAAATGAGATGTCAATTAAAATTGATAGAATTAATTTTTCAGTCAGATAAAGTGAGATTGCTCCATATTAATAAGGCTTGTCTCCAACACCTGAGTTAAAGGGCAGGTATGCCAGGAAGGGTCACGTGGGTAATGGTAAGAAATGCCGGCTGTTACTGTGAGGGGTGTGGTCTCATCTAGCTGTTGGAGGACGTCATGGACTGTGATGTTTTTCCCTTAGAGGCTCTATTTTCCAGCAGGAGGCAGGAGGCCATCCTTGAAGCAGCACTTGTGTAAGCTGTTCCACTAATGCCAGTCATCTGTGGTGGTCTTCCTGTGCCACCGCAGCACACAGATGGCCTTTTTGTGCATTTCTGTGGAGGCAGGGACAGTTTAAGAACAAAGAGTAGAGGGACTGTTTATGTGCCTAGAATGTTTGAGGTTCTCAGTCATTTATTGGTTGTTTCATTTTTCATTGAGATAAATTTTGAAGAAGCAAGTGGGAGTGTTCAAAATCTAGTAAATAGAGTTATAGCAGCTAAGCTTCTCCTTATGCTGGTCTCACAAAGAGAATCAAGTAATGTAATGTAGACATACCATCCTGAGTGTGACCAATGCAGTATGTAGGCCTGTGATCTTTCTCTGAGAATAATGCCCCTCAGGTGTGTGTAAACCTTATGTTGACCACAGGAATTTGAATCTCTTAATTTTATAGCAATTTAATAAACTTGTCTAATAATACTTTAATAAACATATCTAATAAGAGTTTATCCAAAGACCTAAACAACTGAAGTGGTAGAATGTAAAAAACAACATAGCACTAGAGGTGGGTGGTAAGGAAGCTCGAATGAGAGAAAAACTAGTTGACTAGCTTGAAGTCCTAGGTTTCCCTAGATGCAGAGCCTGAGACAGGGATTCAGTGCATGTGACTTATTAAGGAAAAATAAAAGAACCTGTAATGGAGTGAGGGAAGGGGAAGTAGGATAGGGAAAGGGAAGAAGATGAGCAAGGATGTAGCCTCAGGTAGTGTGGCCTTCACCTGCTCCACAGTGGGGACAGGGGAGTTCTGGAGGTGTGGCCATGTAACTGTGTTCTGACCAATCAGATATGAGTGAAAGTGTGGCATGGAACTACTGGGAAGGCTCTTTAAAGATAGATGAAGTGAGAGGAAGTGTCCTTGTATTTTTCCTTCTTCTAGCCTGCAACTTGGATGTGATGGCAGTGGCACATCTTATGTCCTTGAGAATGAGAGCCATATGCTAAGGATAGTTGAGTAGAAAGAAGAAATCTTAGTCCCTGGTGACCATGGAGCCACCCCGCCACCCCCAGACCACCTACTTCAGTAGCTTTCACTCATTTTAAGTGAAAAAGAAATATAATTCTATCTCGTTGAAGACACAATTACTTTTGTTCTCTGTTAAACTGATATCAATTCCTAATTGGTACAATGAGATAGGACTGTACTAATGTTTGAGAGGTATGAGACCTTCTGAGAGATACGGTAAGATGCCATAGTCACCAGAAAACACATTATGATGACAACTGTAATGCTGCTTCTTTTTTTCCTGCCCAAAATATTAAATAAGAAACAAAAAAGACTTTTTTCTTGCTTTTTCCATACAATTGAGAACCTTACCTCTTTCAAACTTTATACATGTTGATTTCAATTTGTGCTTATTCGCTTAGTCTGTAATATTTTCTTGCCTTCTTTTTAGACTTTCACTGTGTAACTGAAAATGCTACTTTACTAGAAAAGAAAAAAAAAAGCCTTGTATTCCCTAATGCAAATCTCCATTCTCTTGAATTAGAGGGTTAAAAAAAAATGACACCACACTGGTAACCACTGAAATTAGTGGATCCAGACAAAATATGAATACCAAAGACCTCTGATCCCTTTTTATAACTATTGGTTTCCACCCACCTTAACATTTCACTTCATACATGTTGCTTCATTTAGCTGCCTTGAAAATGGAGGCTTTGAAAGAGATGATATCAGAAGATGTGGTCCATTATATATAGCAGTGGGTCTCAACTGGGGGCAGTTTTGCCCTCCAGGGGACATTTGGCAGTGTCTAGAGATATTTTTAATTGTCACAACTGGGTGGATGCTGCTGACATCAGTGGATAAAATCTAGGAATGCTGCTACACATCCTACAATGCACAGGACTCTCTCTCACAACAAAGCATTACCCAGCCCGAGATGTCAGTAGTGCCAGGGTGAAGAAACCCTGATAGAGAGAGAATCCTTGGTAGTCAGTCTTTCATTTTAACAGTTTAGTTACCCAACAGTGTCTTTAAAAGCACTTAAATTTCATTTCTAGTATATTAGTTAATTTTTTAGCATTTCTTTCCCTCTTTAAAATAGCTCAAGTACTCTTCCCTCCCTCAAATGACCTAGTTAACATGTTCCCTTGCTGATGGTTTATCATCTCCTGGTATGCAAAAGAGTGACTGAAGGTTTACACTCAGCCAAAATCACATGGAAGTCCAAATTTCAATGTAATTTCCTGGGTTGCCTTGTTTAAAAAACATATTTATATTCTAAATTAGTGGATTATTTGAAGGAAATTTTACTTTACTTGCCTTCAGTTTACTTTTCAAAGGCATCTCACTTGAGTGAATATTGATATGGAAAACAACTGACCAATGTATTGGCTTTCGTAAAGTTGAAAGGGATAATAAACAAGTGGAAACTAGAGGTCTAGTGTAAGAATTATGAAATTGAGTGTGTTTATAGGAGGGAATCACAGACCTCTGTCATTTTTCAGCATTACGTTCACTTTGCTCTGAGAATGGAAAATCTGAAAAATGATGCCCCTTAGGCTTTGTTCATGAGAAGAGGAGTGAAATATTAGGCTTGCAGTTCTGGAAGCAGTGATGGGATTTTGTAGTGAAATGACTCACTATTACCAGTTCATTTATTCAACCTACACAACCAGAAACAACCAGGAAGCATTTATTAAGCAACCTTGAATTAGGGCTCTACAGAAGAGCTAGGTGTTCATCCTGGCTTTATCGTCACACACAATTAGGTATCGAGTCTAGATCAGGGAAAGGGAAAGAAGAACATTAGTGAAGGATTTTACAGAAAACAAGGTAAAGCTAGGTGACTGCCTGGCTTAAGGTATAGAAGAGGCTTCAAATGCAACATGGATTACTTAAAGATCGAAAGCTTGGCTTGCTAGGAGAATGATCATGTCAGTTGATAGAGATGAGAAAGGTGGGGGACAATAAAAGATAATGAAGTCAAGGTGAGAACTGAGGGACAATGGAGCCGAGATATGTAAATGTCTAACAGAATGTGAAGCTGGAAAGAGAGCTTGGATCACAAATTTAGATTTGGAAGCTCTCAGCGTAGAAAGGGGAGATTCCATTGGAGGGCACATGGAAAGGAGGGCGACAGCCAAAGACTGAACCAGGAACCTCCGTAGTAAGGAGGACGAGGGGGAAAAATGGAAAAGCAAATAAATATAGAGTGGTCAAGAAATAGTGGAAGTCTTAGGTAAATGTAGAGTTACAAGGCCAAGGGGAAAGCATTTAAGGAAGGAGGGTGCTGTTAACACTGTCAGATGGAGCAGAGTGATCAAAAAGGATGAAGACAAAAGGGTAAAAAATAGAAAAAATTAATTTGTTGGTTAACGATGGCAATTTAAAAATATTTGTCACTATCCAGATGCCATTTATTTAATTTTTGGTGTGTGTGTGTGAGGAAGATTCGCCCTAAGCTAACATCTGTTGTCAGTCATCCTCTATTTTGTATGTGGGTAGCCGCCACAGCATGGTTTGTGAGTAGCGTAGGTCTGCGCCCAGATCCGAACCCATGAAACTGGGCCATCAAAGTGGAGAGTGCCGAACTTAACGACTACGTCACCGAGCTGGCCCCACCGTTTATATGAATTTTTAATCTGAGTTATTTTCCTGAAATAAATTTAAAGAATCCATTTATTAACAGAATAGTAACACAAAACAAAAAATACCAAAAAACCCCCCCACAAAAACCTAAAGGAATTTTTTCAGTCTGTCTGTGTCCCCATGCCCTTTATTTAACTATAAATGATTTTTTTAAATTGGACTAGAAAATATTTAGCCCAAAGACTTCTGCTTATGATCAAGAATTAGTAATAGGGACTGGATTTACTCTCCCACTTGAAACGACTAAAAAATTAGACAAATTATATGAAAAAATGGTTCTCAAGACATTGGGCATCAGACAAACAAATTAATAAATCCTACAATTGCCCCATCTTATTTCCCGGAGAAAGTTTCTAGGCTGTGGAGCAGGGAGGAAGAACCCAGGCCAAGTCTTGCAGTCTCCATGGGTTGAGGAGGTGGAGCTGGAAGTCCAGGGATACTGAGGAAGGTAGAATTCAGAGAATGGAAGAAGGGAGGAGAGAAATGTTCAGGGGGAGATCGCTGGAGATCTGCAGAGGGTTCCCGTAAGTAATTGTCTGAGTACTGGCCAGCATATGTGTATCATTAAACAACATGAGGCCAGGAAAAGAACCACCTTGAAGAATTAGAGGGAACAATTCCCAGAGCTCACATGGGGTTGAGAATACTGCCTGTTCTCACCAGTCGGCGTGGAAAATATAAAAATTCATTGGGCATTAGGTAGAGTACTCAGAAGGGTTTACCTCATTAGTGGGGAAATTAACCTACATTAAAAGCTCCTCTGGTCCAAAGTAACAATGCTTGAAAGCAGGAACCCAAGGAATATGTTACTTTTGCCAAGTAAGTCAACCTCATCTCAGAACAAAGAATATGAATATATATGTAGGAATAACAAAATATCTACCATCCAACAAGATAAAATTCACAATTTCTGGAATCCAATAAACAGTAACCAGGAATGCAAACAAGAAGGAAAATGCTATCTATAATGAGAAATAGCAATCAAAAGAAAATGACACAAACTTGACATGACACAGATAATGGCACTAGCAACAAGAGTATTAAAGCAGTTAAAACTGTATTCGATATGTTTAAGAAGCTAGAGGAAAGATTTAACATGTTACATGGAAGGATGGAAGATATAAAAAAGACTTCAAGAGATGAAAACTACAATGTGCAAGATGAAACAAAATTTGAATAATGTCAGAAAAAATTCCAAATTTGATCAAAATTATAAAACCACAGATTCAAGAAGGTAAGTGAACACAAAGCATAAGAAACATGAATAAAATTACATCATGACACATCATAATCAAATCTTTAAAATCATTGGTAAAGAGAAAATCTTAAAAGCAGTCATGAAAAAAGGTAAATTTCAGGGGCCGGCCCGGTGGCGCAAGCGGTTAAGTGCGCGCGCTCCGCTGCGGCGGCCCGGGGTTCGCTGGTTCGGATCCCGGGCGCGCACCGACGCACTGCTTGGTAAGCCATGCTGTGGCGGCGTCCCATATAAAGTGGAGGAGGATGGGCACAGATGTTAGCCCAGGGCCGTCTTCCTCAGCAAAAAAGAAGGAGGATTGGCGGATGTTAGCTCAGGGCTGATCTCCTCACAAAAAAAAAAAAAAAAAAAAAAAAGGTAAATTTCATATGTGGAACAAAGATACAGAAGATGGCACATTTCTTATCAGGAACAATGGCAGCTAGGAGACAGTGGAGCAACATCTTCAAGTACTGACAGGAAAAAGAACTGTCATACTAGAATTCTTTGCCTGGTGAAAATATCTTTCAAAAATGGAGAACTACCTTTTAAGATGTACAAAAGCTGAATGAATTTATTACCAGCAGTCCTGAGCTAGAAGGAAATGTTACAGGAAGTCCTTCAAGCAGAAAGAAAATGATACCAGCTGGAAATCTGGATCTACACAATGATAGAGTGCTAGAAATATTAACTACGTGTTAGCTGAATATAAAGACTTTTAAGGGTTTAAATTCTTTAAAAGAGAATCCACTGTTTAAAGCAAAAATAATAACAGTGTATTTTGAGAGTTGTAACATATGTGAAAGTAAAATGTTTGGCAAAAAGAGCACAAAAGTCTGGGTAGAAAGACTGTAAAGTGGAGAAAAGATAGTCTTTTCCATACATGGTGCTGGAACAATCGTATATCCATTTTCAAAAAAACACAAGAATAACAAAAAAATCAAAACAGCTTTGATCTGTACCTCATACCATATACAAAACATAAAATGAATCAAATTGTACACTTTATATACCATTTATTGTATGTCAATTATACCTCAATAAAACTGGTTTTAAAAGGATCTATCCCAAATCCTTAATTGTGTAAATGACGAACTGAGGCCAGAGATGTTAAGAAGCATGGATTCTAGGTAAATCTGTGTTTATCCTTAATGATCATATCTTGCTTCTCTTCATTCTTATCTGATGGATGATATGTTATAGAAATTTTCTGAGACTGGAATCAGGGTAATTGGTCTGTGTTTTAGCTGAATCCCTAGCAAGGTTCCTAGACTGAGGTAGATGCTTAGTAACTCTTTTGTTAACTGAGGAATTTTTAAATTCTTAAGTAGTGTGTTAAGAAATTCTCCTCCTTGAATTTCTGCAATAGAATTCACAAGTAGATAGGGGAGATATGTTTACTGAGCTCCTATGTAAGATACCTAACAACCCAGTGAGGTATGTGTCATCATCCCCATTTTTCCAAACGAGGAAACTGAAGCTTAGATAGGTCTAGTAACTTGGCTGAGGTTACACAGTAAACAACAGAGCTGGAATTGGAATCCAGAACTGTCTCGCAACAAGACCCATGCTGATTTCTCTGCTTCGTGCAGCAGACTGTGGGTCAGGATCCACTTTTCCTTAGCAACAGTCTATAGAAGAGAAGAATATAGATTCATCCTGGTGGGAGTCACCCTGTCTATGCAACCAACATGGTAGTCCTCTAATGAGATGTTCCTTTGAAGTTTCCTAACACAGAGTTAGTAATTCCAGACCTTTAGGAATATGTCCTTAACTGCCCTGATGTTCACTATCAGCTGGTGACTCTTGGAATTTCTTAATCTTTCATGACTCGTAGTGTGAACTTCCCTTTACAATTTCCATGTTCAAGCATATTTCTCATCTCTCCAGTCAGAATGTATAAAGTAGGGCTAGTACCCAAGGATGAGCTAAAGTTTAGAAGGCCCACTGAGCAGATGAGACCTCATCCATCTTTTTGCTTCTTTATAGATTAAGCATTCCTCTGTTTTCCAGTGCTTTCTCTGGCTCTGCTGAGAGAGAGAAATTTTAGAGCAGTCTCAGGCTGGTTTGTCCCTTTCAGATCTTATTAGAGAAGGTGGGTGGAGAAATCTCAAACAGTTGGTAGATGCCAAGAGGTCAGTCCTCTTCAAGAATGCCCCAAAGCCCAGTCCTCATTAATCAGTTTAGAGAGTGTTATGGAAGAATTTTAAGCACAAGATGTTGTTTCTGAGCCAGTTTTTCTCTCTTCACCCACTACAGCAAGCCTATTGCTTGCTTTCCTGGGACATGAAGACATTCAAATAATGTCAATAATTTATCCTCTTAGGTTTTCCAAAGCCAAGTGGAGGGCACAGTGAACTTGGTAACACTTGTTGAATCTGTGTGAAAGAGAGTTCTGGATTTTTGATGATTATCATGATTCTGTGGCTCTTTTCAGACTGATCTTTCCATACATCTCTGGTCCCCAGTGTGTCCTTTCAAGATGCTTGTGTGGCCTTGTGCTTAACTGACCAACTTTATTTCCTTCCAGGCCTCTTGACAGAACCCAGTCCTGTCTCTTCACAGTCCTCAGTGTTTACCAAGCTTGTTGTTATTCCCTGGCCTTAGGCTGTGATGCGCCTCTCCCCACCAGATACAACACCTGTGGGGCACTGTGTTCCATTGTCCTTGATTGTTTTCCTCTAACTTCTAGTGCATCAGTTTTGAAAGGAGAAAGAGCTTTGCTGTCAGGTCGATCCAGATTTAAATCATAGGACAGCCATTTACCTACTGTGTGACATTGATGTCCTTGATTCATAGCTTCCTTTGTATCAAAGAAGGTTAGGAATACTTACTTTACAGGGCTCATGTGAGGATTAAATGAGAAGTGTTGGCAAAGACCCAGTAGAGGGAAGTATAGGGTCAAGCTCATAACTGTTTCTTTCCCTCCCTCCCTTTTCCAGGCTATTTCTTGAATCAAGGCTTATAACCTAATTCTTCTGTAGCCTCCATAGTGCTGAGTACACAGTTGGCACTATATGAATACTTTATACTGGAGAGAACATACTTGTTTTTAGAAAAAGGAAAGACAAATAGGAATTCTCTGTCTCTCAATGACATTTTTCTGTCCTTTCTCCAAATACAATTTTGGTTAATTTTGCCCTCTGGAGAACAGCATCGTAAAGGCTGTTTAGATCAATTTATAACAGTCAAATACTTCATTTATTTTGTGATTCGATGAGTAGGCAGGCAGGACCACTTGTTGTATTTCTAGCAGCTCCTAGATGTTGGTTTTCTCATCAGGGCTTCAAGCTTGATAGTAAAGTGCTCCTCCTTCTTGAGAAGATGTGCCCCAGGGCTTTGACGAAGATGCTGACCATTTGCTGCTGCTGCTTTTGCAAGCAGTCAGGTTCCTTCCAAGTCCCTGAAGGCACCATACTGTTCCATAAACCTTACCTTTGTTCTTTGGCCTCCTGGAGAATGTCTTTCACCCCTCATGCCCATCTACCACTCTTTCAAGACAAGAGTCACTCCCTCTATACAGCCTTGCAGGGCTTAGGTCCCTCCCACATTGATTAGGTGAATTTACCCACCCCTTCCTCTGAACCCCTGCATTTTTCTAATTTGCCCAGATTTTTCCCATAACATCTTGCTAATGGACTCAATGTTTGTGTCTCCCCAAAATTCACATGTTGAAATCTAATTCCCAATGCGATGGTATTGGGAAGTGGGGCCTTTGGGAGGTAATTAGGTCATGAGGGCTTCACCTGCATGAATGGGGTTAATGCCCTTAGAAGAAGAAGCCAAAGAGCCAGCTTGCTTTCTTTCCACCATGTGAGGACACAGCAAGGAGACAGCTGTCTGCAACCAGGAAGAAGGTTCTCACCAGGCACTGAACTGGCTGGCATCTTGACTTCCAGCCTCCAGAACTGTGAGAAATAAATTTCTGTCACTGAAAAACCACCCAGTTTATGGTATTTTGTTATTGGCCTGAGCTGACTAAGACACACCTTTAACACTTGATATGCTTATTGGTTTCCATCTATTTCCTTTTACTGTACTAGGAAGGTGACCTAGTGTGACCTAGAAAAATGAGACGGTGTCTTATTTCTGAATCCCTGTGCCTAGTACCTTCTCTGAGATAGGAAAATATGGATGAATGGGTGGAAGGAAGGAAAGAAGGCAGGCAGTCAGAAAAAAAGGGCTTTTTAGACTATTTTCTTCAATGAATTTTGATTGTTTTTGTTTCTTTCTACCATTCTGCAGGTCTGTCTTTCCCCCTATCTAGTACCCCAGTGTCCATGAGCTCAGAAGATACAAGATAATGCCAACAGGCCTGATTTTTCCAAACTTTAGATCAGAGACCAAGAATGAGGACATTGCATTGGAAAGCTCTTCATGGGTGGGAGTAGGGACAGGAGAATTCACTCAAAGAGTTTTTTCTCTTTCTTAGGTTTATTATCAATTGAGATGAAGAACAGGGCTGGAGATTAGTAGGGTAAAAATTTAACTAGGAAGATAATTCTGCTAAAAAAATGTAATAAACAGTTAAACACTAAATAGTACATTTATACACACATAAAATGAATTTTGATCCTCTTTGGATTTATCTGTGTCCTCTGCTGTGTGGGTATTTGAGAGATCAGTATAAATAATACTTTACAGGGGAAAAAAGGTTACTCCTAAAGTATCTTGTGTGATGTCATTTGTTATTTTTATTTCAAACTAGGTGTCCTGAAATGTCCTAAGAGTGTTAAAAGTTGTAAAAATAAAAGTATTTAACACCTACGTAATTTTTTTATAGTCAACAAAGTGCTTTATAGTTTTCATCTCATTTACTCCTTACAACAAACCCACAGTTTAGGCCCTTATAATCCCTGTCTTACAAATAACGTTCGAGGCTCAGAAAGATTAGATAATTTGCATAAAACATGTCAGTGGCAGAGTCAGACTTAAAAATAAGATCTTGTAGCTCTAAGTCCTAGGCTTCTTGCGAGAGATTTAGTAAACAAGATTTAGTAAACAGATATTCCTCACCTGTGAATTACTGTTTTGCATTCATAACATAAACCAATGGAGGTTGAAAGAAACGGTGAAAAGTTTAATGATGCTCAACATTTATAAATGCAATGTATTAAAAATAACAAGAACAGAAAATCCATAGTTCTGTAGGTTTTTCAATCTGTTGAACATCAAATCAGATTTCCCAGTGAATCATCTGCTTCTAAATTTCAAGCTCCTATCCATTTAATAAGCCCCCTCATCAGTGAACTGAAAGGTACGTGCATTAGAATTAACCAAACACACAGACAAGTATATGGATATGTGTGTAGTTTTTTTTTTTTTTTTTTTTGTGAGGAGATCAGCCCTGTGCTAACATCCGCCAATCCTCCTCTTTTTTTGCTGAGGAAGACGGCCCTGGGCTAACATCTGTGCCCATCTTCCTCCACTTTATATGGGACGCCGCCACAGCATGGCTTGCCAAGCAGTGCGTCGGTGCGCGCCCGGGATCCGAACCAGGGAACCCCGGGCCGCCGCAGCGGAGCGCGCGCACTTAACCACTTGCGCCACCGGGCCGGCCCCTGTAGTTTTGTTTTAAGACACTATACCTTCTCCTCCAGATGAACTTGGATGGAAAAAAATTCAGTCAAATTAACATTGTTTTTCCTGAGTTGACCAGAGGGTTAATGCCTTGTCCAGTATCACTCAAGTTCAAGGAAATCCAAATAAAGGCTTTGATGTTTCTCTCCACACCCTAATGTATCTCTTTAGCACTTTCTTGTCTTCCTTCCTGGCCAGGCAGGGGTTTAGCCATAGTGACCAGGAAGAGAGTGTGTATTGTTTCTGACATGGGGAGCTTTTAGTTTCATTAAAACATCCAAGAAGGGTTGGGATCAGAAGGTCAGGGCTATAAATTCAAATCTGTAAGACTTCCACCTGCAGATAGTGGCTGTAACTGTGAATAACTCCCATCTTCCCAATGGATAAATAGTCAGTTTGGGTTCATACAAAGGGAAAAGTGCAGGGAGTCTGGGGCAGAGCTGTGGATAATGCCCACGATGTTACTCCTCTTTAAAGCTGCCCAGTGTGGAGGCGGAGTCAAGATGGCGGCGTAGGCAGACTCTGAACTCACCTCCTCCCGTGGACACAGCCAATTTACAACTACTCGTGGAAAAATTACCCCTGAGACAGAACTGAAAACTGGGTAAGAGGAACTCCTGCAACAACGGACAATCCTAACTGGGGTAGAAGAGGCAGAGACTCCCTTCTGGAGAGGAAAAACGCTGCCTTCACAAGCCGCCAGCTTCACGGCTGCCGGGAGCAGCCCACAGGTACGCACCCTCCCAGGAGGTGCGGGGTCCTGAGCCAGGGAGCGCCCCCGCTGTGGGCATTTTGTGGACCCAGCAAAATCGAGACCAGCGGCATAATATCTGACTGTGCCTGCTACTAAAGCACTGGGGAGCAACCCCAGAAAACCCGGTTCACAAAGAAACTTAAACTGGCTCTTAAAGGGCCCACGCACAAACTCACCCGTTCCAGAAAGCATCCTAAAATCACCAGAAAGAAAGGTGCACAGTACTTTGGTGACAAGAGACTCACCTAATAGGCCCTGAGTGCATCTCGGTGAGGGGTGAGACCTCTCCAGGGACTGGGACATTGGCGGCGGCCATTGTTGTGGCCCGGTGTGAGCGTGCTGACACAGACGCCATTGGAGTTCTCCCTGAGGCCTGCTAGCCCAGGGTCTGCTCCACCCACTAGAGCACCGATTTAATCCAGCTCAGCCAGGGCAGGCAGCCCACCCTAGAGACTGGCCCCACCCAACAACAAGCCCTCAGGCAACGTGTGGGCCTGCATAGATTGGTGACTGGATTCTCTGCAGCCTGGCAACTGAGCCAACTTGAGCGGGCAGGGTGTGCACAAGGAGCGGGTGGAGAGTATGGGGCGGTGGCGGAGTGTGTGGGGCTCCCGCCGTGGTGAGACTGGGTCCGCTTGGGGAGGTCGGGGCGCTCACACAGGGCAGGACTGTGTTGGCAGTGGTGTGGACCTGTGGGCAACAGCGCTTGTCAGCTGCAGAAGACTTGTGCTTCTCAAAGACCCACATAGGAGGTTTGCCCCACCTTCCAAAGCCTGAAACAATTGGGTGCTCCTGTGCCTGAGGCCAGCCCCACCCAGCTACAATCCTCAGAGAGCTGACAAGAGACCTAATAGGCTAGAGGCTTACAGCAATTGTAAGGCCCTGAGCCTAACAACCTGCCACGCTGGGGGCCTACTCAGTTAAGAGAAATACTGCAACACAAATGTGGTATTAGAACTTACAGCCAACTGTGCTGGGGCTCCCCACACCTGATAAAGAGACGGAAGGGCCCACAAAAACTACAAGCAGCTGAGCATAACAACAGCTGGCCAGGAGCATAACTCAGCCTCCCTGGGCGCCTATAGGGAGAGCTAACAGGCCACAATAGAAGGACACACGTAGCCCACATAGGGGCCACCCCTGGAACATTGAGAACTGAGGGAAGCACACTGGAAGCCTCCTAAGCCATCACTTACATAAGGTCACCTATCCAAGAGCAGGAGACGTAGCTGACCTACCTAATACGTAGACACAAGCACAGGGAAGGAGGCAAAATGAGGAGGCAAAAGAATACATTCCAAGTAAGGGAACAGGACAAAACCCCAGAAAAGGAACTAAGTGAAACAGAAATGAGCAACCTGCCTGACAGTTCAAACTAAGAGTGTTAAGGATACTCACTGATCTGGGGAGAAGAATAGATGAACTCAGTGAGAATGTCAACAAAGAAATGGAAGATATAAAAAAGAAGCAATCAGAAATGACGAATACAATACTGGAAATGAAAAATTCATTAGAGGGACTCAAAAGCAGAGTAGAGGATACAGAAGAACGGATCTGTGAGCTAGAAGAAAGACTAGAAGAAATTACCCAAGGTGAACAGGTAAAAGAGAAAAGAATTAAAAAGAGTGAGGACAGTCTAAGGGACCTCTGGGACAACATCAAGTGCACTAACATCCGTGTTATAGGTGTCCCGGAAGGAGAAGAGCGAGACAAGGGGGCAGAGAATCTATTTCAAGAAATAATAGATGGAAACTTCCCAAACCTAAGGAAGGAAACAGACATTCAGGTACAGGAAGCACAGAGAGCCCCAAACAAGATAAACCCAAAGAGGCCCACACCAAGACACATCATAATCAAAATGTCCAGAATTAAAGATAAAGAGAGAATCCTAAAAGCCGCAAGAGAATGTCAAGTTACATATAAAGGAAACCCCATAAGGCTATCAGCTGACTTCTCAGCAGAAACCTTACAGGCTAGAAGAGAATGGCACGATATATTTAAAGTGCTAAAAGGAAAAAACTTACAGCCAAGAATACTCTACCCAGCAAGGTTATCATTCAAAATGGAAGGAGAGATCAAAATTTTCCCAGATAAGCAAAAATTAAAGGAGTTTGTCACCAAGAAACCAGTGCTACAAGAAATATTAAAGGGACTGATTTAAGGGGAAAAGAGAAGACCATAAATAGGAAAAATTATTTATTTCCATGATTAGAACGTAATGGACACAAATGTACAAAAAAGAGGTTAGATATGATATCAAAAACATAAAAGGAGGGAGGAGGGGAGTTAAAGAGTACAGCTTTCAGACAGAGGTCAAACTAAAGTGACCATCAATTCTGTATAGAAGAAGTACGGAACAGAGAAGGACTACTAAAACACTGAGGAAAAAAAAAAAGTTAAAAAATGGCAGTAAGTACATACTTATCAATAGCTACTTTAAACGTCAATGGACTAAATGCTCCAATTAAAAGACATAGGGTGGCTGACTGGATAAAAAAACAAGACCCATATATATGCTGCATACAAGAGACACACTTCAGACCTAAAGACACTCACAAACTGAAAGTGAAGGGATGGAAAAAGATACTCCATGCAAATGGCAATGAAAAGAAAGCTGGGGTAGCAGTACTCATATCAGACAAAATAGACTTTAAAACAAAAACTGTAAAAAAAAGAGACAAAGAAGGGCATTACATAATGATCAAGGGAACAATCCAACAAGAGGATATAACACTTGTAAAATATCTACGCACCCAATGTAGGTGCACCTAAATATATAAAGCAATTATTAACAGACATAAAAACAGAAATAGACAGTAACACAATAATAGTAGGGGACCTTAACACTCCACTTACACCAACGGATAGATCATCCAAACAGAAGATTAATAAGGAAACATTGGCCTTAAACGACACACTGGAACAGATGGACCTAGTAGATATATACAGAGCATTCCATCCAAAAACCGAAGAATACACGTTCTTTTCAAATGCACATGGGACATTCTCCAGGATTGATCACATATTAGGCCACAAAGAAGTCTCCATAAATTTAAGAAGATTGAAATAATACCAACCATCTTTTCTGACCACAACAGTATGAAACTAGAAATCAACTATAGGAAGAAAATCAGAAAAGCCACAAATACACGGAGATTAAACAAAATGCTACTGAACAACGACTGGGTTAACGAAGAAATCAAAGAAGAAATAAAAAAATACCTGGAGACAAATGAAAATGAAAATACGACATGCCAGAATTTATGGGATACAGCAAAAGCGGTTCTAAGAGGGAAGTTTATAGCGATACAGGCCTATCTCAACAAACAAGAAAAATCTCAAATAAACAATCTAACAATGCGCCTAAAGGAACTGGAAAAAGAAGAACAAACAAAGCCCAAAATCAGTAGAAGAAGGGAAATAATAAAAATCAGAGCAGAAATAAATGAAATAGAGACCAAAAAAACAATAGAAAAAATTAATAAAACCAAGAGCTGGTTCTTTGAAAAGATCAACAAAATAGACAAACCTTTAGCTAGACTCACCAAGAAAAAAAGAGAGAAGGCACAAATAAGTAAAATCAGAAATGAAAGAGGAGAGGTTACAACAGACACCTCAGAAATACAAAAGATTATAAGAGAATGCTATGAAAACCTATATGCCAACCAATTCGACAATCTGGAAGAAATGGATAAATTCTTAGAATCATACAACCTTCCAAAACTGGATCAAGAAGAAGTAGAGAATTTGAATAAACCAATCACCAGTAAGGAGATCGAAACAGTAATCACAAACCTCCCCAAAAATAAAAGTCCAGGACCAGACGGCTTCCCTGGTGAATTCTACCAAACGTTCAAAGAAGACTTAATACGTATCCTTCTCAAACTCTTCCAAAAAATTGAGGAGGGGAGGAAGCTCCCTAACTCATTCTACGAAGCTGACGTTACCCTGATAGGAAAACCAGACAAGGACAACACAAAAAAAGAAAATTACAGGCCAATATCACTGATGAACATCGATGCGAAAATCCTCAACAAAATACTAGCAAATTGCATACAACAATACATTAAAAAGATTATACACCATGATCAAGTGGGATTTATTCCAGGGATGCAGGGATGGTTTAACATTCGCAAATCAATCAACGTAATACACCACATTAATAAAATGAAGAACAAAAATCACATGATCATCTCAATAGATGCAGAGAAAGCATTTGACAAGATACAGCATCCATTTATGATAAAAACTGAATAAAATGGGTATAGAAGGAAAGTACCTCAACATAATAAAGACCATATATGAGAAACCCACAGCTAATATCATCCTCAATGGTGAAAAACTGAAAGCTATCCCTCTAAGAACAGGAACCAGACAAGGATGCCCACTGTCACCACTCCTATTTAACATAGTATTGGAAGTCCTAGCCAGAGCAATCAGGCAAGAGAAAGAAATAAAAGGGATCCAAATTGGAAAGGAAGAAGTGAAACTGTCACTATTTGCAGATGACATGATTTTATATATAGAAAACCCTAAAGAATCCACCAGAAAACTTTTAGAAGTAATAAACGAATATGGTAAAGTTGCAGGATACAAAATCAACATACAAAAATCAGTTGCATTTCTGTACACTAACAACGAAGTAGCAGAAAGAGAAATTAAGAATACCATCCCATTTACAATCGCAACAAAAAGAATAAAATACCTAGGAATAAACTTAACCAAAGAGGTGAAAGATCTGTACACCGAAAACTATAAAACATTTCTGAAAGAAACTGAAGAAGACACAAAGAAATGGAAAGATATTCCGTGATCTTGGATTGGAAGAATTAACATCGTTAAGATGTCCATACTTCCTAAAGCCATCTATAGATTCAATGCAATCCCTATCAAAGTTCCAACAACATTTTTCACAGAAATAGAACAAAGAATCCTAAAATTTATATGGAACAACAAAAGACCCCGAATAGGTAAAGGAATCCTGAGAAAAAAGAACAAAGCTGGAGGTATCACACTCCCTGATTTCAAAATATACTACAAAGCTATAGTAACCAAAACAGCATGGTACTGGCACAAAAACAGACACACAGATCAATGGAATAGAATCGAAAGCCCATAAATAAACCCACACATCTATGGACAGCTAATCTTTGACAAAGGAGCCAAGAACATACAATGGGGAAAAGAAAGTCTCTTCAACAAATGGTGTTGGGAAAACTGGATAGCCACATGCAAAAAAATGAAAGTAGACCCTTACCTTACATCATGCACAAAAATTAACTCCAAATGGATTAAAGACTTGAATGTAAGACCTGAAACTATGAAACATCTAGAAGAAAACATAGGCAGTACGCTCTTCCACATCGGTCTTAGCAACATCTTTTCAAACACCACATCTGACCGGGCAAGAGAAACAATAGAAAAAATAAACAAATGGGACTACATCAAACTAAAAAGCTTCTGCACAGCAAAGGAAACCATCAACAAAACGAAAAGACAACCTAACAATTGGGAGAAGATATTTGCAAACCATATATCTGATAAGGGCTTAATCTCCAAAATATATAAAGAACTCATGCATCTCAACAACAAAAAAACTAAGGACGCAATTAAAAAATGGGCAAAAGACCTGAACAGACATTTCTCCAAATAAGATAGACAGATGGCCAACAGACACATGAAAAGATGTTCAAAATCAGTAACTATCAGGGAAATGCAAATCAAAACTACAATGAGATATCACCTCACGCCCGTCAGAATGGCTATAATTAACAAGACAGGAAACAATATGTGTTGGAGAGGATGTGGAGAAAAGGGAACTCTCATACACTGCTGGTGGGAGTGCAAACTGGTGCAGCCACTATGGAAAACAGTATGGAGATTCCTCAAAAAATCAAGGCTAGTGAGTGACGTCAGCATCATGGCGGAGTGAGCTTTCCCGTGAATTCTTCCCCCACAAAATACAACAAAAGTAACAGCCACAGACAAACAACGGAATCCCAGACAGTCAAAAGCTGGAGTGGAGGGATCCACACTGCCGCACATCTGAGAGCGGAACGTGCTGGGCCCCCGGAGGAAGTGGGGAGAGGTAAGGAGAACTCCGCTCCCTCCCCATCAGAGCAGCGATCCGGTCCGCGCGGCTCCCAGAGAGGGGGGAGGGGCGGCCCTCGGCGGGAAACTGCAGCTCTTCGGGCGCTCTCAACCAGTGGGAAACTCCCGCACAGAGGGCTCAGAGGAGCCACAGGGCTACCATCAACATCTGAGCAACCCAGAGAGCGGATAAAGAGGGGCAAACGAGAAGCCTCCCACGTCAGGGACCCAGAGGGCAAAAGAGAGAGCTCCCCCCTCCCCACAACCCGGAGTCTGCAGCTCGACCAGATCTAGCGGTCCGAGGCAGACCTGAATAAATTGGACTGGACCCGTGGATCGCAGTGGGGAAAAGAAACAAAACAAAACAAAACAAAACAAAACTGCGGATCGCAGCAGAAAAACTGGGGCAGAGCGCAGGGGGCTTAGACTACACAGCCCTTCACCACCACACAGTGGCGGCAGGTGGAAAGTGCAACCAGAGACTTCCAGGATGAGGAAAACCAAAACCAACACAGGAACCACAATGCAAAAATATATGAAATCACCAGACCAGAAACAAAATGACAAGCAACCAGAAATCAACCCCGAAGACACAGAAATCCATAAACTAAATGACAGAGATTTCAAAATAGCTATCATAAAAACACTCAACGAAATACGAGACAACACAGACAAACAATTCAATGAGATTAGGAGTTTCTTCACAAAAGAGATTGAAATCATAAAGAAAAACCTATCAGGGCTGATGGAGATGAAGAACACAATGGAGGAGATAAAGGAGAATCTGGAATCTTTAAAGAACAGAGCTGACAATATGGAGGAAAGAATTAGTACTTTAGAGGATAGGAATACAGATATACTCCAGATGGAAGAAGAGAGAGAACTAAGACTAAAAAGAAATGAAGAAAGACTCCGAGAAATATCGGACTCTATTAGAAAATGTAACATAAGAATTATAGGTATTCCTGAGGGAGAGGAGAGGGAAAGAGGAACAGAGAGCCTATTCAAGGAAATAATAGCTGAAAATTTCCCAAATCTGGGGAAGGAGCAGGAAATACCAGTAAGCGAAGCCAACAGGACGCCTATATATATTAACAGACAAAGGCCTTCACCACGACACCTAGTGGTAAGGCTAGCCAGGGTCAACGACAAAGAAACAATATTAAGGGCAGCTAGACAAAAACAAAAAATAACGTACAAAGGAACTCCCATCAGGCTCTCAGCGGATTTCTCAACAGAAACTTTTCAGGCTAGAAGAGACTGGAATGATATATTCAAAATACTAAAAGACAAAAACTTTCAGCCAAGAATACTCTATCCAGCAAAAATATCCTTCAAATATGATGGAGAAATAGTAACTCTCCCAGATAAACAAAAGCTAAGGGAGTTCATGGCCACGAGACCGCCACTACAAGAAATACTCAAGAAGGCCCTCAGGCCCGAAAACAAGAAGAGAAAGGGAACACAAAGCTTGGAGTAAGGAGAAAAGTAGGCAGACAAAATCAGAGAAATAGTAGATCTTTACCGGAATAGGTTAGCAACCACTTAAATACTAAACTCAAAGATCAAAGGAAGAAATTCACCAAAAATAAATTTAACCTCATCACTGTAAACACACAGCCACAACACAAGATAGAATAAGGTATAACAAGAGCAACTTAGAAGGGGAAGAGGAAAGTGACTGAATTGACTTAGTATAAGGAAATAGGAGGCTATCAGATAATGGACTATCTCATACAGAAGATTTTTTGCCCAAACCTCAAGGTAACCACTAAACAAATAATCAAATTAAAACCACATATGATAAACAAAGAGAAAACTAGAAGAATCATAAGACAGAACAACCAAACTGAATTGGCAGTCCAAAACAAATGGGACAAGAAACAAAGGAAATGCAAAAGAACCAGAAAATAAGTGACAAAACAGCAACATTCAACCCTCATATTTCAATAATTACCCTAAATGTAAATGGATTGAACTCTCCAATCAAAAGATACAGAGTGGCAGGATGGATTAAAAAGCAAGACCCAACAATATGCTGCCTTCAGGAAACACATCTTAGCACTAAAGACAAGCACAGGCTCAGAGTGAAAGGATGGAAGACAATACTCCAAGCTAATGGCAAACAAAAGAAAGCAGGTGTTGCCATACTCATATCAGACAAAGTAGACTTCAAGATAAAACAGGTTAAGAAAGACAAAGAAGGGAAATATATAATGATAAAAGGGACACTCCATCAAGAAGACATATCACTTATAAATATATATGCACCCAACATAGGAGCACCAATGTACATAAAACAACTATTAACAAACCTAAAAGGAGAAATCAACAACAACACAATAATAGTAGGGGATCTTAACACCCCACTTACAGCAATGGATAGATCATCCAGACAAAAAGTTAATAAAGAAATATTAGACTTAAATGAAAAACTGGACGAGATGGACCTAGTAGACATATACAGAGCACTCCACCCAAAAACAGCTGACTACACATTCTTCTCAAGCGCGCATGGAACATTCTCTAGGATAGACCATATGTTGGGAAACAAAGCAAGCCTCAATAAATTTAAGAGGATTGAAATCATAACAAGCATCTTTTCAGACCATAAGGCTATGAAACTGGAAATGAACCAGGAAAAAAAAACTGGGAAAGTGACAAAAATGTGGAGATTAAACAACATGCTACTGAACAACCAATGGATCATTGATGAAATTAAAGGAGAAATCAAAAACTATCTGGAAACAAACGAAAATGATAACATGCCATATCAAACCATATGGGATGCAGCAAAAGCGGTCCTGAGAGGGAAACTCATAGCGATACAAGCCCACCTTAACAAACAAGAAAAAGCCCTAATAGGCAACCTTAAATTACACCTAACAGAACTAGAAAAAGAAGAACAAACAAAGCCCAAAGCCAGCAGAAGGAGAGAAATAATAAAAATCAGAGCAGAAATAAATGATATTGAGACCAAAAAAACAGTAGAAAGGATTAATGAAACAAAGAGTTGGTTCTTCGAGAAGATAAACAAAATAGACAAACCCTTAGCCAGGCTAACTAAGAAAAAAAGAGAAAAGGCTCAAGTAAATAAAATTAGAAATGAAAGAGGAGAAATTACAACGGATTCCATGGAAATACAGAGGATTATAAGAGAATACTATGAGAAATTATATGCCAACAAATCGGACAATCTAGAAGAAATGGATAAATTCTTAGACTTATACAACCTCCCAAAATTGAACCAAGAAGAAATGGAGAATCTGAATAGACCAATCACAAGTAAAGAGATTGAAATAGTAATCAAAAACCTCCCAAAAAATAAAAGTCCAGGACCAGATGGCTTCTCCAGTGAATTTTACCAAACATTCAAAGAAGATTTAATACCCATCCTCCTCAAACTATTCCAAAAAATAGAGGAAGATGGAACACTTCCTGAATCATTCTACGAGGCCAACATCACCCTGATACCGAAACCAGACAAAGACAATACAAAGAAAGAAAATTACAGGCCAATATCGCTGATGAACATTGATGCAAAAATCCTCAACAAAATATTGGCAAACCGAATACAACAATATATTAAAAAGATCATACACCATGATCAAGTGGGATTTATACCAGAGACGCAGGGATGGTTCAACATCCGCAAATCAATCAACGTGATACATCACATCAACAAAACAAAGAATAAAAACCACATGATCATCTCAATAGACGCAGAGAAGGCATTTGACAAGATACAACATCCATTTATGATAAAAACTCTCAATAAATTGGGAATAGAAGGAAAGTACCTCAACATAATAAAGGCCATATATGACAAACCCACAGCTAACATCATACTCAACGGGGAAAGACTGAAAGCCATTCCTCTGAGAACAGGAACGAGGCAGGGCTGCCCACTCTCACCACTCCTGTTCAACATAGTACTGGAGGTTTTGGCCAGAGCAATTAGGCAAGAAAAAGGAATAAAAGGAATCCAAATAGGTAACGAAGAAGTGAAACTCTCACTATTTGCAGATGACATGATTGTATATATAGAAAACCCTAAAGAATCTGTTGGAAAACTGTTAGAAACAATCAACAACTACAGCAAAGTTGCAGGGTACAAAATCAATCTACAAAAATCAGTTGCATTTCTATATGCTAATAATGAACTAACAGAAAGAGAGCTCAAAAAGATAATACCATTTACAATTGCATCAAAAAGAATAAAATACCTAGGAATAAATCTTACCAAGGAGGTGAAGGACCTATACAATGAGAACTACAAGACATTATTGAGGGAAATCAACGATGACATAAAGAAATGGAAAGATATCCCATGCACGTGGATTGGAAGAATAAACATAGTTAAAATGTCTATATTACCTAAAGCAATCTACAGATTCAATGCAATCCCAATCAGAATCCCAATGACATTCTTCACAGAAATAGAAAAAAGAATACTAAAATTTATATGGGGCAACAAAAGACCCCGAATAGCTAAAGAAATCCTAAAGAAAAAGAACAAAGCAGGAGGCATCACAATTCCTGACTTCAAAACATACTACAAAGCAATAGTAATCAAAACAGCATGGTACTGGTACAAAAACAGACACACAGATCAATGGAACAGAATTGAAAGCCCAGAAATAAAACCACACATATACGGACAGCTAATTTTCGACAAAGGTGCTAAGGACATGCAATGGAGAAAGGAAAGTCTCTTCAATAAATGGTGTTGGGAAAACTGGACATCCACATGCAAAAGAATGAAAGTGGACCATGTGCTATCGCCATACACAAAAATTAACTCAAAATGGATCAAAGACCTGAAGGTGAGACCTGAAACTATAAAACTCATAGAAGAAAATATAGGCAACACACTATTTGACATTGGGTTTAAAGGAATCTTTTCGGATGACATGCCTACCCAGACTAGGGAAACTAAAGAAAAAATAAACAAGTGGGACTTTATCAGACTAAAGAGCTTTTATAAGACAAATGAAATCAGAATCAAGATGAACAAACAACCAACCAGCTGGGAGAGAATATTTGCAAAACATACATCTGACAAGGGGTTGATCTCCATAATATATAAAGAACTCACACAATTGAACAACAAAAAAACAAACAACCCGATCAAAAAATGGGCAGAGGAAATGAACAGACACTTCTCCAAGGAAGATATACAGATGGCCAATAGGCACATGAAAAGATGCTCAACATCACTAATCATCAGGGAAATGCAAATCAAAACAACACTAAGATACCACCTCACGCCCGTTAGAATGGCTATAATCACCAAGACAAAAAACAACAAATGTTGGAGAGGATGTGGAGAAACAGGAACCCTCATACACAGCTGGTGGGAATGCAAATTGGTGCAGCCTCTATGGAAAACGGTATGGAGATTCCTCAAAGAATTAAAAATAGAGATGCCCTATGATCCAGCCATCCCACTACTGGGAATCTATCCAACGCACCTGAAATCAACAATCCAAAGAGGCTTATGCACCCCTATGTTCATTGCAGCATTATTCACCATAGCCAAGAAGTGGAAGCAACCTAAGTGTCCCTCGACTGACGATTGGATTAAGAAAATGTGGTATATATATACAATGGAATACTACTCAGCCATAAAAAAAGACAAAATCGTCCCATTTGCAACAACATGGATGGGCCTGGAGCGTATTATGTTAAGTGAAATAAGCCAGAAAGAGAAAGACAAACACTGTATGATCTCACTCATATGTGGAATATAAACAAACACATGGACAGAGAAAACTGGACTGTGGTTACCCGGGAAGTGGGGGTGGGGGGTGGGCACAAGGGGTGAAGGGAGTCATATATGGGGTGAAGGACAAACAAAAATGTACAACCCAAAATCTCACAATGTTAGAAACCATTAAAATATCAATAAAAATGTAAAAAAAAAAAAAAAAAAAAAAAAAAAAAATCAAGGCTAGAACTACCATATGATCCAGCTATTCCGCTGTTGGGTATTTATCCAAAGAACTTGAAAACACCAATTTGCAAAGGTACATGCACCCCTGTGTTCATTGCAGCGTTATTCACAATAGCCAAGACTTGGAAGCAACCTAAGTGCCCATCAAGGGACGAATGGATAAAGAAGATGTGGTATATATACACAATGGAATACTACTCAGCCATAAGAAACGATGAAATCCAGGCATTTGTGACAACATGGATGGACACTGAGGGTATAATGCAAAGTGAAATAAGTCAGAGGGAGAAGGTCAAATACCGTATGATTTCCTTCATTAAGTAGTAGATAATAACAAGAATAAACAGACACATAGGGACAGAGATTGGATTGGTGGTTACCAGAGGGGAAGGGGGGAGGGAGGAGGGTGAAAGGGATAATTCGGTACATGTGTGTGGTGATGGGTTGTAATTAGTATTTTGGTGGTGAACATGATGTAGTCCATGCAGAAATAGAAGTACAATGATGTACACCTGAAATTTTTACAATGTTATAAACCAATGTTACTGCAATAAACAAAAAATAAAATAAAATAAAAAATAAAGCTGCCCAGAGTGACTTGGGGACAGCCCAAATGTGCACAAAGAAGACAAGGACAACAGTGACAGGAGCCATATCGATATTGTAGTATTACAGTTACCAGATGATAATGTTAGAATTTAAATCAGGGGATCATGGCTTCAGGGAACGGTCTATAAATCCCCATCCTGGATGGCAGTGGTGGTAACACCTGTAGTTACATAACTAATCCATGGATTGTTTTTTATAGAAATGCATTGCCTTACATAGTTGCCTAGAATGACAGTCATGTGCATCTTTTCTGGCCAACCACACAATTTTGTGAAATCTTCCAGATGTTTCTACCCGTTGGTTGTCATGTCACTACAAGAGAAGCTCTAAATATGGATGTAAACTTAAGAGTTTCATTGTGCACTTCTTTTTCCAGAATATTTGTGAAAATATGATCAGTGGAAGAGCCCACTATTATACCATTTCCTGGAATGGTTCTTAATTATTCCCATCTTGTTTGCTAAAAAGCCTATTTTTATCCATAAGCAACAATTTCCCATGATTCTATGATAATTCAAAGACCTTCAACCAAACACACAGATATTTATTGTCTTCAGTGTACAAGGCATATGGACCCTTAGCAAAACTTGTTGAAAAATATAAATAAATCACACCTGCCCGTTCTCTTTTACTCACATACTAATTTCTCTTTCAAAAGAAAGAAAATTTAAATAGATTTAAACAACTTTGCATGGAGACCCTGCTTTTCTGCATCTTGTGCTGAATGGAGGGATCAGATTTTACCAAAAATCAGCCATCCAGCAATCTTTTTTCTTCGTGGAGAATATTTCAGAAGGAACAATAATGCTACAACCGTGTCTTTATGCACAAAAGGATGGGAAGCAGTCATGTAAGAGGAGCCCTACTTGTAAGTGAAGAAGGGAAAATTGAAGAAAGCAAAAAAAAATATAGCCAAAGTGCCACTCTGGAATGTATATTTATCCAGTCTCTTAGAATCCACTAGAATGTGAGTTCTGTAAAGGTAGGGTTTGCTTTTATTCATTGCTGTGTCCTCAGCATCTGGAAAACACTTGGTACATGTTAGGTGCTTAATAAATAATATGTATACTATAATAATACTTATATAGTATATGCTATAAATAATATTTATACTGTAATAATACTTATATATTGTATACTATAATAATAATAATACTATAGTACTTAAATGAATATACAACTTACACAGAAATAAAATAGATATCCTAATTTTGTATTATACAGTGCTTATTGGAAGCATGGGCTGGTTTATTTTTATTATATATTGTTAAATTAATATTTTGATGTCATTATTGGTATTGACTCTTTAAGCCCTAATTAGTTTATGGACCCCATGTGACCTTTGTGCGTCGAGGAGAGGATGGGACTCTGAAGGTGGCAGAATGAGATTTTCAGGAAGTCAGCTAAGCTGGGGGTGTGAACAAGTAGGCATCACATGCACACACATACACACCATAGACAGCCTATGGCTTAACCCTAAATCCTACTAGTTTGTTACCATTTAAACCTCTATTCTTGGCCTGCAGTTTTGATTATGAATTCTGGCTTGTCAGTCCGTGAACTGCTGTAGCGAACCTTTGGTGTCTTCAGCTGCTGCACTTACCTCTACTAGTCAAACGTATGAGCTCATTTGTAGCTTTTCCTATAGCTCTTAAGAAAGATCATTTTATTTACGTTTGAATTTATATTTACATTTACAAAGTCAATGTGACAAAGCACTTTGATTGATTGCTTCAGACTCCAGTGTTGATTGCAGGGTCTTGGATCACCAGATATAAACTCATATATTCTTCGTGCCACACATGTTTGTGGAAGTATATCCCTCTGTCTGATGCTGCACCAGGTCCTATGGCTGTAAAGCTCTGCCCTCTGGAAGGCTCACAGAGGAGGAGAGGGAACCACGTAACAACAATGCAGTGCAATAAAACCTCTAAGAGGGACCCGCAAGGCCCGATGGAGCCCAAAGGAGTCAGTGACTGTCACAGCTGTGAGGTGCCGTCAGGGAAGGTTTTGCAGAGAGAAGATACTTGCACTAAGTCTTGAAGGTTGAATAGGGGTCCAGTGAGAAGTGTGTGCATGACGGGTGGGTGGAAGGAGCATTGTACGTGGCGTACTCGAGAAAGGGCGTTTGGAAGATTCAGGTTTTCCTCACCACATTATTGGAATTAGAAATGTTGCTGATTGATTATAAAGGAACCTTGAAAATACCTGGGTACAGGCTAAACCCTCACTACTCAAAGTGTGGTCTGGTGACCAGCACCATCTGTGAGCAGGTTAGAAATGCAGACTCTCAGGTTCACCCTGGACCTGCTAAACCAGAACCTGCATTTTAACAATATCCCCAGGTGATTTCCATGTGTGTGAAAGATTGAAACTGTTCTTTTTGGAAGATTGAATCTTCTATTGGAAGAGTTTTGGGGCACTTGTTAAAACTGAAACTGATTCTTGAATGATGCAGTAAACGTGTGAAGTTCATTATGACAACAGCATGGAGATCTATAGAGGATTTATATTAAGCCTTTGGCTGTTTAACTTGGGGGACTACATTATCCAGATAGAAATTGACCAGCATCTACACTTGGGCTGCTGCAACAGGTGGAAAACACGCTGGGCTAAGTTCAAGTCCCAGGTTGTCCTTTGATTAGGTGTATGACGTTAGGTAAACGCTTTCAACTTGATGAGCATCACTTTGTCATTTATAGGCACCTCCTATGTGCCAAGCAGTATCAGGCACTTGCACATACATTATCCCATTTCCTTATCTGCCAAGTGAGGGCCAACAATACCCGCCACACAGGGTGTCTCATTATGATCCGAAGAAATAATGTGTATCACAGTGCTCTGCAAGTGATAAATGGAATAGGCTATGATTTAAATATCTGCATAGAAAAATACATATTTATAGAGCATCTGCTATGACCCAAGACCTGTGATAAATTTACCTAAGTTCAAAGATATTTGTTGTAATTAAAATAGGCAAAGCAAAAGAGATACATTTCAGGCTTATTTAAGGTGTGTGGTGTCAAGATGAAATTAAAACGAGCACTTAGCAGCACACAAGTCACAGAGAACATGTGACACTGGCCTTGTTCCCAGTCCATCCCAGTAATCGTCTCTACTTTCCACATTCCCAGGCATGCGCCAAGGCAGAGACTACGGCTCTCAGTACCGCTCAGCCATCTACCTAACCTCCGCCGACCACATGGAGGTGGCCCTGAGGTCCAAAGAGGACTACCAGAAGGTGGGGTCTCCTCTCGCTCCTGGGTCCCCATCGTCGGCCCCTGCCAGGTTGCGCCCCACCTGTAAAGAGAGAGTCTGGTTCTTTTCACCTGGCACTGTGTTCCATTTGCACATTTTTGGGAAATTTCTGTCAGCCTTTTGGAATAGAGCCACTCTGCTTCATAAATGTGCAAAATGAGATTTTAAGATTAGGCCCTTATGTATTTCTATTTAAAATCAACTCATCCAGATGAATATGTAGCTTAACATATAGTCTTTCTTTCTCTCTCTCTGAATCTCTCTCTTTTTCTTTCTTCTCTCTGTGTAAGTCTGCTTGGGCTGCCATAACCACGTACCACAGACTAGGGGGCTTAAACAACAGAAATTTATTGTCTCACAGTTCCGGAGGGCTGAAAGTCCAAGATCAAGGTATGGGCAAGGCTGGTTCCTTCTGAGGCTGTGAGGGAAGGATCTGTTCCAGGCCTCTCTCTTTGGCTTGTAGATGGCTGTCTTCTCCCTGTGTCTCTTCACGTCCCTCTGTGGGTGTCTGTTTCTGTGTCCAAATTTCCTCTTTTCATGACAACTCTAGTTGTATTGGATTAGTGCCCAACCTAATGACCACATTTTACCTTAATTACTCTGTAAAGACCCTGTCTCTAAATAAGCTCACTTCTGAGGTCCTGGGGATTGGGACCCCAACATATCTTTTTTGAGGCGCACAATTCAACCCATGATGCTCTCTCTCTTGCTAGTAACAGTAGATTGAATTATAACGAAAATACTTCTCAGAAATAGATATTACATCATGAAATAATTATTTTCACTATTAACTTGTATTATATTTAAAAAATATCCTCCAATACAGATTTAGTTCTTTTTTTAAAAATAACTTGAGTTGCTTTAATTTTTAGAACTTCATGATAATGTTTAAATTTTAATTATCATGATATTTTCTGATTTGGATTCACATTTAACAATAGAGCCAGTAGCTACTGTAATGCTGATCTATTTTAGAATTATGTAGAAAGTCTGGTATGCAACAGTTCCCAGGAATGTGTGGGTTCTCCACCTATCCCCCATGGTGGCAGAGGTGGCAGTGAGGAGGAGGTGGGACAGGAGTGTATCTACTGACGAAAAAGTAGCAGGACATGCAACTCGTGGTCATTTCAACTCTGGAAAGCAGAGAGGGCTAAAGGAGATGCTGACAGAAGATGCCCCATTTATTCCTCAGCAAGCCCCCTCTGCCCCTTTGTAATCCCCTCTCCTTCGGTACAGGCTGGATTTAATGACTCACTCCTAATGAATGACAGAAGTGAAGGGATGTTACAACTGAGAAGAGTTTATTAAAAGATTGTGGCTTCCATCTTGGGGGCCCTCTCGCTCTCACTATCTCTTAGATCACTTACCTGGGGGAAGCCAGCTGCCATGTTGTGAGGCAGCCATGTGTAAAGGCTCATGTGACAAGGAAGGAAGCCCTCCAGGCCATCAGAGGTGCTGCACCAGGAACTGCTCTCTCCTTTTCCTTTCTGGAGATGCACAGCATGAGGGTCAGATAGTCTTCCTTTCAGCCACCACCGTAAAGAGCTGAGTACTGAAAGCCACAGCCCCAGGGACCCTTGGCTGAGGTCAGTCAAGTACAGAGAGCTGTTCCCATTCCTGACACACCCATCGCCCAAGGGCCCCACCCAGAAGTCTTAGGTCAGGATTTATCCTTCTATCCTCCTTGAAGCACCAGGAACTACCAGCCCTTTTCCCCCTTTTCAGATCTGCACCACGAGGAGTCATTTTCCTTTTCAGAAACCAAAGAACAAAGTGTCTCATTGTGTCACCTACCCTGGTGAGCAGTGGGGCTAACTGCACACCTGCACACAGGGGACCACTGTGATTTTTATCTTAATCTGGGTCCCATGGAAAGCAGAGCCCATGACAAAGGCTTGTGTCTGAGGACTTATTGGGGCGTGTGGTGCCATGGAGCAGGAGTAAGGGTCAGGGGAGTAGAAAGGAAAAGGGGGAGAACCAATATCAGTTGGCTATGCTATCAGTGAGGGGTTGTTTGGTCCTTATGGAATGCCCAGCCATTCCAGGAGAAGAAGAGAAGCATATGTCCATTGGATGCCATCCCCCATGGGTTCGCTCTGCACTTGCCACTTGCACATGTGTGGGCTCAGGATACTGTGTCCCAGAGGCAAGAGGCCCGTGGCATGGGTGCGACGTGAGGGGCTGTAGGGTTGCACCTACGTAAAGCTAATCAGAGCCCGTACAGAGCTGGGCAGTGCAGCGGGGGCTGGAGAAGAGAGAGGTGAGGCCGAGAGGATCTGAGCTGGTGCACGAGAGGTGGCTGATACCACGACCTACAAAGGGTCCTTCACCCACCCTGACCCAGTCCAGGCAGGCAGCTGACTACAGTGTCTCAAGGATGATTTACCAGAATCCAGTGGGTTTCTGGCACCTCTGTTAGAGCACAGAAAGAAAACACAAGTGTAATTTTCAGCATGCATCCTGCTACCATCATATAGTTATATAACATACAGTTGCATATATAGTTTACATATAATGTGTATACATAGTACATTATAGCTATTAATAATAATGATGATAATAATAGAACAGCAACAACAGTACCAACTTAGTACTTACTACATGCTAATTACTATTTTAAGCACTTTATATAAATGAAGTTATTTATGTATCTCTGACTATATTTATCTATATACATGCATAGATATAATGAATATATTTAGATAAGATATGTATGTATGTATCTCTCTGTATACTTACGTAAAATTGTATGCATTCTTTGAAACTTGTATAAATTTGTAACTGTCCATTTAATTGGTATAATTGATAATATACACACCAAAAAAAAAAAGAAGTCAATAATTTGCAATGCCCATGAGAGGTGACATAATTAGCTTTTACACCGTAAAGAAGTTGATCCGTGCTTTTACCTTAGCCTTAAAGGTAGTGTGGTTTCTGATAGATCCCGCAGAACAGGGAGAGCCTCAGACTTCACCAGATGCCTTAGCGGGTGAGTGAAGGAGAGGAAGAAGCTGAAGAGGTGACTCCTGGAATTGGCTTTCCGGTGTTTTCTGTCTAAGATAACCTTGAACAAATTCCTGAAACAACAGAAGTCTTTAATCCAGGGAGAGTCATTTCTTAACAATACTAGATTGGGGCCTAGGATTCTGCAATCTCATCACAAACACTGAGGTTTATTCTGAGAGTGGGGAGATTCTGCAGATGACTTTGCGTGCATTTTGTGTGTCCTATTTTCCCCTTTAAGAGTTGGCATTTCTGGCTCTTGCACTACTTTCTGGCAACTCATCTTATTTGAGCCCTGGTGGGACCCCTATGCACTGACTAGAACATTGACGTAGGTTCCTAATTTAATAGTCTTCACTAGTTTGCCCCCAGTGACCCCCCAGTCACCAGCTTCTTCAGCAACTTCTTTGTACGTGAAGTTTAGAGTGACAGGATTGCTTACCACGGAGCAGCCATTTGAACATAAAATTAGCTGATTTTATCGCAGGGACCAATTGTCGAGCTAATTAGTTGTGCAGGCAGTTCTGCTGATGAGCCAGAAACCCAAAGTGATTTTCCATGTAAACTGTGGTTTTCTGCAAAGTTGGCTGGCTTGTGGGCACCAGGCTCACCAACAACCCAAGGAAGGAAAAAATGGCTGAAGAAGTTTGCTAATTTCTATTCAGATTAGAGGAGGCTGGAGAATCTTACAGAGGAGGATCAGAGTGAAACTTAAGCTTCACACTGGGTCCATTGACCTTGAAGGGGCTGGATTCTGTTCAGAGAATTTGACAGGTGCTTTGTGTCTTTGGTGAGCTGAAGACTTGGCACTAAATGTGGAGGCGTTCTTGCCTTTGGACGAAGACTTCCTAATCTTTTCTTAACTGAGTTTTCATATTTTTTCCTCAGAGTTTCATGGTGGAATTATTTGCTTATGGTATTAATTGGAGGCGATAATCTGATGTATTATTAATTGTTTCTGGATTATCAAATGTAGACAGTTTACCTCCCAGGTGAACCTGTCATGACATTTCCTAATATTCTAAACTGAATCGTGGCTTATGGCAGGGGTGGGGGATTCACCTGTGATTCTTACATCCTGAAAATGTAACTCTTCCTCATTTAGGAATTAAATCTTTTGATCACTGATAGATTATTTTTCTTGAAGTTTGATAGATCATTAATAAATCTAAATATTGTTCTCCTGGCTACTTGACCTATCTCCTCAACTCCTCAAAGCTGCATGAAAAGTGAGCACAACCTTTCCTCTGCATAACCTTTATGGGTGAATGTTAAATTACCTACTATGTGTCAAACATAAAACAGTGTTTTAAAGTCTGTCTCTCTCAGTCTCTCAGTCTGTTTGTTCATCCATCCATCCATCCATATCTTCAACATAGCTATAATCTCTAAGTATTTACCCTATTTTATCTTAAATTTCAGTTATCTAGCAATCTGTCATCTATACCCTATACGGTGTCATTTTAAAGAAAAGTACATAAAGTGAAAGATAAAAAACAATATGCAATGACTGGATTACAACGAGCATTTTTTAGAATTGCTTCAGCTTTGATTATTTAATTTTCTTTCTGATGCACTTAGATTGCAGACAGATATTCAGTGACTCCCCATGCTCTCCGGTTAAGCCTTGGCAAGTTGTGGTTTGGCTGTGTGTGTGTGTATGTGCATGGGCATGTGTGTGTGTGTGTGTGTGTGTGTGTGTTTAACAGAGAGAGAGAGAATAGCTTTCATTTCCAAATAACCTACCTACCTGTGCTACCAACTAAGTTTTTGCTTATTTTTTCTAGCATAGTTTAAATGCCATCTCTAGGCCGATGATACTCAAAATTTCTGGTGCAGAACTACCCTCTGGCCTCCAGATCCCCAGATTCCACTGCCTACTTATTATTTCCACTTACTTGTCAACATACTATTTCCTAAACTGGAGGCTTGATTCCCACTCCTCCCCCCTCCCAAACAATCCCCACAGCTTCCTCTCCTGCCCCACCCATTGACAGCCTTCCCAGCCATCGTTTTTTAACTTGCTTAAGCAAGATTCCTAGGAGTCATCACCAATTCAGTCCTCACCTCCAATTAATCAGATTAACTGAGATTCTACTTCTAAAATATATCTCCAATGTGCCTGCTTCTCTTTCATTTTCATGTTCACTATCATAGTTCAGGCCACTGTTATCTGCTCCTGGACCACTGGGCTGCTTACCTCTCCACTGCCACATACTCACACAGGGCAGCTGGAGCATCTTCCTCAGTCTAATTCCAATCATTTCCTTTTCCTGTATCAAACTCATCCGTGGCTTCCCACTCCATTTACAATGAAATCCAAACTCCTTAGCGTGGCCTACAAGGTCCCACACAATCATTTTGCTGTCTTCTCATAAGACATATGTAACTTCTAGTCAGAGTGCCTAATTATCATATAAGATATATGATAAGAATATCTAAGATAAGTAAATCTAAGAATTAACACATAATTCTTGCTCAGAGCTCGGATCCTTTGAATAAAGCTCAAGAAATTCTAGAGATCTGGGGACTGAGGATGAGAACCATAGTCATGCATAGAAAATTTTACGGCTGTGCAGTGAACATCATAAAGGATGGTTTTATATTTGTTTGTATTTCAAAGTTAATTCCTGTGTGGACTCACTGTTGCCACAAAGACACCAAATTCAGAGGTTCGAGGAACTGCTGCTTTGTTTAGTATGTGTTGTGTACCAGGAGGAACAAACCACTGCATTAACCGTAGTGTTCCTAACCCCAAAGCCTATCTTGCAAACTCTCTTGACACAAGAAATTGCTAAATGTCACAATCATAAAATAATATTTGGTAAGATTAAGTCAGTGGTTGCTATATGAAACTTTCTCTAATTTGCCAAATCCTTGACTTTTTGTCCCTGTTTTAGTTACCTATGGTAACTACAGATGACAACAAACTTGGTGGCTTAAAACAACAGAAATTCATTCTTTCACAGTTTCAGAGGCCAGAAGTCCAAAACCAGTTTCACTGGGCCAAAATCAAGGTTTCAGCTGGGCTGTACACCCTCCAGAGGCGCTAAGGGAGAATCCCTTCTTGCCTCTTCCAGCTTCTAGTGGTTGCTGCCATTCCTTGGCATGTGGCCGCATCACTCCAGTCTCTGCCTTGGTGGTCATGCTGCCTCCTCCTCTTCTGTGCGTCTAATCTCCCTCTGCCTTTCTCTTATAAGGACACATATATTTGCATTTAGCACCCACCAGATAATCCAAGATAATCTCCCCATCTCAAGACCCTTAATTTAATCACATCTGCAAAGTCTTGGCCACATAAAGTAACGTTCACATGTTCCAAGGATTAGGACCTGGATATTTTGGGGGCTATTATTCAGCCTCCAGCAGTCCCCAGGCCTGGTTTCCAGCCTACAGCTGTCACATGTCCAGCCTCAAATGGGGACTGAAACTGGAAGTAGTTCTTTCCTGGGCTGCTCAGGAGAGGCAGGCCATGCTCACCCAGTGGGCGCCAGTCTGGCTTCCTCTGGGTCCCAGGGCCACACACAGAAGATGCTCAATTCCCCAGAGAGGATGGGACTTGATCTCCTCTCTTGGAGTCCTTGTCTAGTTTTGAAGGGAGGGAGAAGTTTTGCATAAGCTTATCTCCTTTTAAACATCTCTACCTTCAAAAAAGACGCAACTTCACCCCCATACTACTTACCAAAATAAAGTAGCATACCAAAAATAACAACAGAGAAAAAAATCCTAAGAGTTAGATTTGAGGGAGGATGGGGGGAGAAAATTATGCACGCGTGTGTGTAAGCAATCCAAATAGCATTTGAATGGTTGGCAAGAATGTTCTAGTACTCTCTTAGTCACTTACTATTTGTGAGTCTCTGACTTCTCTAGTCTTCATTTTTAAATTATGTAAGTGTGTGGATAGCAACGTCTCTTCATAGGATTGTTATAAGAATTAAATGAGATTTTATATATATGTAAAATACCCTTTGTTATGGACTGAATATTTATATATATACATATAAATACTAGCATACATACATACTACTAGCATGTCGTAGTCACCCAATATACATTAATTGAAGCTGAGCCCCTCTGGTGTTCCAATCCAGAAAGTAGTTTTAATTTATGCCAACTCAACTGAGAGAAATTAAATACATTCAATAAATATCCAGTTATGCTATAATCATCATAATATAACTGGACCCGATAATTCCCTACCAGGAGGTCCAGATCCTTTGTGTCTTCTTGTAAGCATCTATAGGCTGAAATTTGAAAATGTCCTTCCTTCCTTACCTTCCCCCCACCCTCCTCAGTAAATTAATACATTAATTACCTTATCAAATATTAATTATGTACTGATTAGTTGGCAGACTCTCATTACAATTGTTTCAAACACAGCTATCTGAAGAAGGATCTCATGAAGTTTGTTGTAATAAACTGTGCTACATGCAGTCACAAAAGCTCACGTGTCACAAATGCTCTTTCCTGGGAACTATCCTGACATTAAGTGAGTTCTTTGGGGACCCTCTTCACCCTTGTTTCCCCCAATTGTCAGCAGACATTTGTTGACCAGAATTGAAAATATGTAGCAGGATAAAGAAGCCCACTGTTACCCCTTGCTATGGACTGAATATTTGTGCCCCCCTCCCAAATTCATATGTTTGAAGTCCTAACCCCCAATGTGATGGTATTTGGAGATGGGGCCTTTAGGAGGTAATTAGGGTTAGATGAGGGCTTGAGGGTGGAGCCTCCAGGATGGGATTAGTGTCCTTATAAGAAGACATATCAGAGCTCTTGCTCTCTCCATTTGCACACAGAGAAGAGGCCCTGTGGGCACACAGTGAGATGGTGGCCGTCTATGAGTCATGAGAAGAGTCCTCACCAGGAAACCTACCCTGCTGGCACCTTGAGCTGGGACTTCCCAGCCTCCAGAATTGTGAGAAGTAAACATCTTTTGTTTTAAGCCACCCAGTCGGCTGTACTTTGTTACAGCAGCCGGAGCTGACCAAGACACTGTGGAGGGGTGGGAAGAACCACTGCCTTGGATGAGAACACCCAGCTGGGGCCCTGCTCAGCCTTCACTGTGACCTTGTACAAGTCTTTACAGCTCTAGTTCCTTGTTTATAAAATGGGGAAAAGAAGAACAGCAAAACTTGTTATAAATCTTAACAGTGTTCAGTGCTTCGTCCCATATGAGTGACCCTGACCCCAGACAAGAAGGTAGTTCAGGATCTGTTCTCCTACCTGCCTTAGGAGGAAGCTAAAGGTCCAAGGGCTCCGTACACATTTCCAAGATGACCCAAAGAGTGCATTTAGAGAGGTAGAGTCGTTGGCCTCTGAGTCCCGTATGCTTTTCTCACGCTGTGTGGAGGTACTTGGTAATCTGTCAAGCATTTTACAAATATCAGGATTTAACGGGGTGACTCCAGAGACAAGGCTGTCTGTGATGACTTCATCCTGCTTTTCCAGAGGCCCTCAAATTTCAAACCATTGTGAAAACATGGGATCAGGAATCTTCCTTTCCATCGTGAATTGAGAAGCTGGCGGGGTTATTTCTGCTTCTTCGTTCCCAGAGAAATGGGTAGGTTGCACACTGGAGGTTTCCTGTCTCAGTCGGTTAATATTCTCCATGCGGTGATGTTGAAACCATTAACCGCACTAAAAGACTCTGCTTTCATCAAAACCAAAAATCATTTATTTGCATCGAAGGACCCTAAATAGACATGGGTAAATGTCAGTTGATATTTTATGATTTGGGGATTAGCTAGTTGTTCTTCTTTTTTTTAATTTGTGCTATCGTTTGAAGCATAGAGTTATGATTTTTAAATGTTCATGGAAAGGCCCTGAATAATTCATTTACTTACCTTAGTCCAAAGAGAAAAATCCTTCTTTATGTGCCCAGCAATAAAGATCAAATTCCTCTTCACCTCTCTTGTAGCTTCATGGTTATCATTACAGATATTATTATGAACTCTAAGTAAGAGCTTGTGAAATAAATGTTTTAAAAACACTCGTTTCTGGGAGACAGGCATCTCTATTTCCATGTATGCAGCCATGTAGATAGCTAAATTTTTAGCCTTAATGGTTTAGTTGCATCTGGGTGATTATTTTCATTTCCACTTATTACTGTGTGTTAGACTCCCTGTGTATGAGTACAGATTGCCCTTTCTTGCACTGTATTTAGAAATATCTGCATTACCCCTGGGCATTTGTTCATTAATAGGGGGTGGGGAGAGGAAAAGCTTGTAATAATGGGCTTTACATATTATTAAACTGTGTGCATCCACATTTTGGTCCAAAAGAAAAATCTGGTTTGTGTTACTGCCCTCTGTTGGTTGTAGTGCGTTGCTGCAGTGGCAGGGAAGTGAGTCCCTGGGGTGGGTTGGGTCTGCAGTGGCAGCTTCCAGGAGCAATGCAGACACTGGGCATTGCTGGGCCATCAGTCTTTTATTCACATTCGCTGCTTTTCATTCAAATGCATTGCAAGCACCCTAGGATTCCACTTACTGGCTAGAATAGTGATAGAAGAAAGCGTTCTTGTGAAGACCAAGGAGACATTTTCATTTTAGTGGTGGTATGTATACAAAATAACCCTGGCCAACATGGGGTGACATTTGAGTGAATTCAAATTCTCCTCGGGTCACACTTCTACGTATCTTTCAAGGCTAGCGTGGGAAAACTTTAGGGTATATCCAGATGAACCTCTTAACTTTTAATAGTTATGTGTTTATTTCAATATGTATTAGGAAGAATGCGGTGAGTGTTTGAAGCCCACGACTTCATGGACGTTATTGCTTAGGGGAAGACCAGGAGTTGGTGCCGACACACACACAGCTGCGTTCTTTGCAGTGATGCATCACTTGGTTGATGGAGCAAAAACTCCCATGGAGGTGGGTGGGTGACTTAGGGTAAAGTGGCTCTGTTACTTGCTTGTGGTATGACCTTGGACTGTTAACCTCTCTAAACCTGGGTTTCCTGATTTGTTAAATAGGAAAATAATGGCTACTTCTTAAGGTGTTAGAAGCATTGTACGATACAGTGTATATATCAAGTGTCTGTCACAGAATAGGTGCTGTCATCTTCCCACACCCCAGGACACTTCTCAGAGCCCACCTTCCTCCATGTCCGCATCATGCTTTGCTTGCACACACATTTCATCTGACCCATTGTAAGAGTTTCCATGTCTCTTTTCCCTCTTGATTATAAATGGGACCTTCCCTTGCTTTGCATCATTTGCAACACTCCATGTGGCACTTTGCACAAAGCAGGCACTCTATGAATGTTTGTCGGGGAATTAAGTGCAAAATAATTCTAAGCAACATCTTCCCATCCTCTAAGACATTCAGTGCATTTCATCTATCGGATTAGGACAGGACCTATACGTTGTCCCTCCTGTCTCCCTAATTCATGTGGTCTGATAATGGAAACAGGATTAGGTTCCTGCCCATTGGCTGCAAGCAGGGAGGAAAAAAGGCCTGCAGTGTCTAATGCCTGCCTGCGGTTAATATCACTCTTATCTTTCCAACTAATGTATAGGTTTATCGTGTGTGCCTGCGTGCACATGCCCTACTTGTTAATTTCAGTGGAAGATAAATGGAAGGCGGTGGAAACATTTTAAATACAGTATTGGAGCTGGGATAGGATCTATTTTAGAGACAACAAAAGAGGCTTTGTTGCTGAAGCAGGTAGATTTATATGCCTTGCCCTGGTTTAGGCTATGTAAAAAACGGCCTTAGGAGTGGTAGAATCAGATACACCACCCCGGGGGGGCAGGGAAGTAGGAGCCCTTCCATTTTAGTGGCAGTGAGAGTGACACAGGGTTTGCTGTGTGCCTCCAGAGGCAGTGCGTTTGCCTTTAAAATTCCCATGAATTTGCCTCAGCTCCCAGTGGTTCTGTTTCCCCGATTCACCTCAACAGAGCTTCCCAGCCTGTTCCTCAATGGCCACAGAGTGCCTGCTGGCAATTCCGCAGTGGAGGTGATGTTCATTTAAGGCTTCGAGAAATCAGAGCTTTCGTGTTTGCCGTGAAAGCCAGAGAGCTGCAAGCACCTCAGTAGCGGAGATGAAAGGACGTGTGTGTGCATGTGTGTTGAGAATTTGAAGGACGGGGAAAAGAAAGAAAATAGATGTTACCGGTTTGCCCTTCCTTCAGAATATGCCTCACTCCCTCTGGTGGGACCATTTAACTCCAAATGCGTCCCCTCATGCCCCTCTGTCCCCTCCACACGCTCCCCGCCCCTACCACATTCATCTTGGCTCATGTGACATCTGTTCTGGGCACTGCGGAGCAGTGTCTCGTTGCCATGGCAGCCGGTGGAGAGAGCCTGCTCATTGGCTGCTGGCGGAGAGGAGGAAAAAAAGGCCCGCAGTGTCAGGGGTCGTGTGCCTAGTGCCCGCCTGCCGCTGTTTTCAGTCAGCCGCTGGCTTGGCCGCAGTGACGGAGGGCGCTTCAGCGGGCAGAGGCCCGCAGGGACCGCGCGCCACAGCTGTGTTCACCGCCGGGTGGAATGGGGGCCCCGAGGTCAACGTCATTAGTTTCTCCCTCAAGTGTAAAGAGTGTGAAGGACAAAAACAGAGCACGGAAAGAAAAGTGGGCTGCCTTTTCCTTCACCTTGAACCCCTCCGAGCTCTCTTTTTTTATGCAGTGTTTGGATTTGAAATTCAGAGAAGGACCCCTTTACTCCCAGCCATCCCCATAGCGAGAGGGCCTGGGCCTGAGTTAAGCTGTCAGAATAACAGCCTCTATCAGATTCCATTTACCTTGACCATTACCCTGTCACTCTAAACGAAAAGAGGACGGCATTCCATTTTGAAATCTGCGCCTGAACCTGAGTGTTTTTAAAATCATTTTCCTCTTGTTGGAGTCACCTCTGAATTTAACAGCGCGACTGGAATCACTGTTCTGACCTCATAGCTGTAGGCTCCTCGAGTCCTTACCCCATGGCCAAGTGAGTTGATGCCCAAGTGCCTGATTTGTACCTGGCCAGTCAGACAGGTATAGAGAAATACAGCCATGAAGGCCTTGCTGGCCGAGCCCCAGCTGCCTCTCTTGGGCTCCCCTCTCCAGGCGGGGTTTTAGATCTCCACCCATGAGTGATGGGGGTGCCGCTGCACCAGCCACACCCAGGGCCTTCAGCCTCCAGGGCCGGGCCACCAGTGAGATTTGGCTGTGGCTGGTGACCTTGCCCCACTGGGCTGACACTGACGGCACCAGTCAGCACAGTTGAGGGAGAAGGAACTTTGACGAACATTCTCTCATCTGCTCCCGGTGAGCATGTGAGGTGGTTGCTCTGGTCCCTGCTTTACGGGAGCCTGAAGCTGATAGTATCCAAGGTCACACAACCTGTAACTGGGTAAGCCCAGGTTGCACACTTCGGTTCTTTGCTTCCAAACTCTATGTGTGCTTTTTCCATCCTGTCACACGGCCACAGCAGACCCCTGGACATTTCACATCCCCACAGATTTCTACATGGGGAAGGTAGCCTACGACGAAGATCACTCCTCACATTTCCACTCATATCTTATCATGTCTATTTTACATTTAATAAGAATGTGTCATTAGGGTTTAATTTGTCAAGATCAGCAGCTAACGGCCTGAGGAGTTTGTTGTTCCTTGTGGTGGCTGCTTGTGGTTATAATCTGAGTGGAAGCACCACATACAATGCACTTTCACTGAGCACAGGCTCCTGCTTAAAGACAAGGTGGGGGGCCGGCCCCGTGGCTTAGCGGTTAAGTGCGCGCGCTCCGCTGCTGGCGGCCCTGGTTCGGATCCCGGGCGCGCACCGACGCACCGCTTCTCCGGCCATGCTGAGGCCGCGTCCCACATACAGCAACTAGAAGGATGTGCAGCTATGACAGACAACAATCTACTGGGGCTTTGGGGGAAAAATAAATACATAAAATCTTTAAAAAATAAATACATAAATAAAGACAACGTGGGGATTTGCACCAGAGCCAGTGAGACAAAGGCAAAAATTATTGTCCCTCCTACTTCGCTTTCTCAGACTTATTTTGGTCACTTATTTATTTTGGGATGCTTTGGGCTTTATCAAAATAGAAACATACCACGAAATCATGACAGAGAAGGTCTGTATTATTAATGTCTACCTCTCTGCCACCTTTGCTCATTCCTTTTGGCCTGAATCCAGAAGTTTGAGGATTTACTCCTAAATCTTTGAAAGAACTAAGGAACGGGAACAAAGTGTTGTATCATTTACCTTTTTGTATGATTATATGAGAGTAGTTGCTTCTGCACCTTGGCAAAACCAGGACTGACACAATTGTCAGTGATTCACATACTAGTCTTTTCTATCCGTATAGATAGATGGATATTTATCCATCTATCTGATATGCTGATCATATGCTGATATGCTGATCACAGCCAGCAAAGTTAACAAACATCGGATCAGTTTGGAGATGAGGCAGAGAGTCCTCAAAAGCTTACTCTCAAATCCAGTGTCTTAATGTAGCAAGAGGTCATTAAACCAGCAAACTGAATTCTTGCCCTTCCTCCCTCTTAGACTGGGTACAGCATCCACTTAGGGGAAATTAAGCAAAATTAAGAGCCTTTGCATAGACATATGACCTTAGCAAGCATTCACAAGAATGCACGTTATTGGCAACAAGAATGCTAGACTATTTCACACTGCAACTCAAATGATACTTTTATTAAAGCTGGAGTGGCCAAGTTACCATGAGTAATACTCTGCCCCAAGTGTAGGATCAAGTCTATAGAGTAAAGATATAAGGGACTAGATTTTGACTTAAGAAACCCACAAGAACCATTCTTCTAATTAGACCTTCCATTTGCCCCCAACGTTGGTTGTTAATCCTCCAATGACTGTTCTTGATCAGTATTTATGAAGCCGTAAGAAAAAATGTAGTGAGAAATAGGTTAAACAATGAGTTTTCTGGAGAGAAAATTAAACAGATAAAAGCCAGAGAAGTTCCTGATATCCATTTAGGCACCTAGAAGAAATATCGGTCTAAACTCCCTGAATTGGTAAGAAGTCTCCATAGTCGGTAATCATGATTTACTGGACACACAGGAATAAGACCATTAGCCATCATTACTCCTGCTGCCTACTTCATGTGGAAAAAATGGGAAGGTTTTCTTTTTTCCTCATTTTCTTGTCTGTAATTATAGATTCATCTACCTGGAGAAAGTCCTCTAAGTTATTTAGTTCAACATTATTTAGCCATAATGATGTGAACTAGCGGTTATATAAAATGACCCTTAATTTCCTTACTACTTCTCAGACTGTATAACATAGTGATGGTGAGAGACTATGGATTGGGGTTAGAGCTGATATTTTCTCAACAAAGATTTATTGTGTACCTGCTATATACCAGGAGACTAAATGACAACATTTGTTTTTGATGTAAACTATAAACACTTTATGTTGTATCTTCTTTGCATGTTTTGTGGAACATCGGGTCCCTTACTGGGCAGTAAATGCAATGTACAAAAGCCTCTGAATGTAGATCTCATGTTTGTTTTATTTAGACATTCTCATTTCCTTAAGGAAAGCACCAGATCCTTGTGCCACAAGGATTATTTCACAAGTGTAGAACACATTTACCAATACAAATAGTTTATTACAAAATAGCAAGATTTCATAGGAAAGAAAAATAATTGTGCCAGAAACAAGGAACCTGGTTTCAGGAACATCATTGTTTTTGCCAAAGACACTTAGCTGAATGAAACACTAGTATATGATTTTTACACGTATTCACACAGAGGGTGTTGTGTGGTTTCAGGAATGCGCAGAGTTTAACATCCAAGCACTTGTGGTAGGAGAATGTTATTAAAGCTTTATTAGCCTTCAGGAAAGTGCCCTTCTTTCTGCCAAATCAGTTTGTAAAGTGGTCCTAAAAAATGCAAACGTTCTTTGTTATGACAGCAGAGCTGTGTGCTTCTGATGCAAGACTAAGACTACTTGAAAGTAGAGAGGTAAATTAGGAACCTAGGAAATCAGGGGTTGGGGAGTTGATAAAAGATAAGAGAAATGAACCAAAGGGATACTCAAAGAGCAGCAGAAGGAAAAAGTGTCCTTAGGTAGGAGAAAAAAGATCAATAGGATATGTGAGAGCTCAGGCAGGACTAAGAAAGAAAATCTGAGCCATTGTATGTACACTGTGTGTGAAAAAGGAACCTAGAAATGTAGACCTGGATAAAGAAATACTAGCAGAAAGTGAAAGGTGGCCCAGAACAATTGTGTTCCTGTGGAAAGAAAAACTGAGTATTTTAGGATTGAGAAAACACTGGAAAGAAGTCACAGAGGCGGAAAATGTCTAAGAAGCACTGCCTTGTCCTGAAAGTTTCCAATACCCTTTGAGGGGTTTTTGTGGTGCTTCAGCCATGCATACAACTCTCTCTTTTTTTTTTAATAATTTTCTAATCTGCAAAATCGAGCTAGTAATCCTTGCCCTGCTTGCTCACGTTGTGGGTTTGAGGATGTAGGGAGATTAGAAGTGTGAAGAGTACTGTAATCTAGAAAATGCTCTACAAGTGTAAGGCATTAACTGAATTGGGGTTGTGGGAGCAAAAGATAGCCCAGTTCTCAGTCTTTCCCAAACTGCATTTTTTAACTGATGAAAGATCTGACGTTTTATTCTCTTCTGTTTTTTCATTCACTGGGATTATTACCTTGTTCTTATGAAATGAGATGACTTGATTGCAGAGATAAAGTTGAGGGTGGCTTGTATAGGAAAATTTAGTTAATGTCCTCCATGCCACCAACTGTCAGGGTGGCCCCTTGGCTTGAGCTCAGAGTGTCATGGACACTCACTGAGGGGCTGCGTTTCAGTTGGAGTCTGTAAAATTCTTCCATTATCATCCCTTTCTCTGAGTTTGGAGACGGGCCCTTTTCTCTAAGTTTCCCAGCTGCATCACTTTTCTTGAGAAGGCAACTCACCCTTTAAATCTGAATTGAGTTTGTGTGAATTGCCATAATTTATGCTTCAGGTTCTATGTTGGCCACTTTTAAATTGGCTCAGTTTGAAAGTCCACATACAGAACACAAGTAAAAGAAATTCAGCACCTGCCCTTTTCCTGGCCGTCAGGGGTTTTTCCTCCTATAAAGCAATGGGATTTTCTCTGCAGGTTGTCTGACAATTTAAGAGAGGAAACACAGGGACTCTTGTGGCCTGCCCTCTTGTGGTGTCCTCAGGCCCTGTCCCACCCAGGCCTCAGCTCTCCCTCCTTTCAACCTCAGATGGATCTCGAAGGCAGCAGCTCTGGCTGGTTTGAGTCCTCCTAGGGTGACAGCAGCTATCAGCACGGCCATTACCTTGTCCTGTGTGGTGTGAGAATATGAGTGGCCGTTAATGTCATCACAGACTGGAGAAGAGACAACAAATGAAATAGGTGGCGACCAGAGACCAAGGAGCCACCACTGCCCATTTCCAGCAGAGCCTTGCAATTCTTAGTTCTTCTGAGTCGACTCCAAGGTGTCTGGCCTTTCCCAGGTCAATGCCACTAAGTTGTTGAACTAGATTTTGGAGATGGAAAAGTATTTATATCCCCGTTCTATTTATTGTGGAAAACCTGGGATCCATCACATTGGGAATTATTAAACCTACTTTACAGAGTTGTGAGGATTACATATGATCACATTTCAATTCAGTTCAAAAGCACTTACCATGTACCTGCATATTGTGGGGAGAGGATGTTGTGGAAACCCATATGCAGAATCAAAATCTAAAAACGTGTGCATGACTGCTCGGAGCTTGGAAGAGCATTCTGCCTCAGCTTCTCTATTGGCTTAGTCTCTAATTAGCTCCAAGTAAAGAGCAATGCTCATGACACGATAAAAATACTATTTCTTCGAGAAAAGAAAGCCAACCAGTAGGGCTGGTGTGGAAGAGCCTTTCATATGTGAAATGACTTATCTAACTAATCAGATAGCTATATAAAACCAAGCTAGAAGCTGATTATTTGTGGGGTTTTGTGAATTCCAGAGCCCCACCCAGACCTACTGACTTAGAATCTTCAGGGGTGGGGCTGGGAAATGTGAAATTTTTAGTGATTTTATCCCCAAATGATTTTGATGCACAGCTAGGTTTGGGAACCTCCGTGTGGTGGACAAGTCCTTGGTCCTTAGTCTTAGGACTCAGTCTTGGGTGTTTGATCCTGGATAACTGACTTGACCACTCAGCTTCCATTTCCTAGTCTCCCACATGGATTTAATCATATGTACCTCAGAAGATCATTGTGTAGAGTAAATGAGATACCATGTACCAAGCCCTTGGTGTGCAGGAGAGCTGGATCGGTATTAGTTGTCTTCCTCCTCTTCATGCTCTTTCCATCCCGGCATATTGTATTCAATTTATACTGAAGTCTTCAGTTACATCAGCAATTGGCATACAGAGGCAAATGACTTGCTCAGGAGATTCCACATTGAATCATGGAAGATTCTAAGGAGGAAGGCATGGGTCAGGACAGTTGCTAACTGAGGTGTGTTTATAACTGTTTTCCGCCAATACATTTCCTCCCCTGACGTGAGCTACGCCTGAGTGGTGAGCGCTCAGCCCATGGTTAGGGGTTTTAGGGAAGAGTTAACCCACAGGGTCCTCATCAAACCGCCTTCTTTCCCACTCTCATCCTCCTGTGCTGTGTGAGTCAGTTGGATCTGCTCAATCCAAGGAGTTAAAAATGGCTTGTTAGTAATCAGCTGTGCAAAAGCAGAACGGGTCTTTTTGTTCTTAAGTTCTGTTCTCCAGTGTTTGAGATTTTAGGCTATTTTATTTCCATTGGTCTTATAGGCATGACCTTGAGCAGTGGTTCTCAGACTTTTTGGCCTCAGGACCTCTTTAAACTCTTAAAAATTATTGAGGAGCCCACCAAACTTTTGTTTTTGAGAGTTATATCTATTGAAATTTACCATATTAGAAAATAAAACTGAGATTTTTAAGACACAAGCCCACATTCCATTAGCCATCACAGTGATGTCATCACACTTCATGCAGCTTCTGGAAAATTCCACCTACACTCATGAAAGAATGACAGTGAAAGAAGGAAATATTTCTTAGTATTATTTTGAAAATAGTTTTGACTTTGCAGACCCTGGAAAAAATCTTGGGGACCCTCAGGGGTCCTGGAACCATGCTGAACTGTTGATCTTGGGTGTATACAGGTCATGTCCTGCTGTGTTGATCTGTCTCACAGAGAAGCACAGAAATCAAAGCAGAGGTCATTGATTCACTCACAGATACAGCTGGAAAAGGACCTTGGAGGAGGCCTCAGAGCCCACATGCCAAACTGAGTTTATAACCTAGAGCTTCTGACCACTGGGCTTGGCCTACATCTCGGCATAGTGGCTTAGGACACAGGCTCAAGCGAAAGACAGCTGGATTTCAATCCATGCTATGCTACTGTGTGACCTTGGGCAAGTTTCTTAACTTCTCTGGCCTCAACATCCATATATAAAATGTGGACAATAAAAGTATCTACCTCATAGGCTTGCTGGGAAAATTAAATGAGATGATGTATGGAAAAGGATTGGCATTTTGCATAAGCGTCCAATAAATACTAGCCATAATCACACTCTGATAGAACCCCCTGACTTGTTAATCACTTTTATATTCTTTTAGCTTCAAAACAACTAACTCTTCAAGGTGTACATTTGTAATATTAGAGCAGTCACTATGCCTAGGAATTACTACCAGCTGTTTCCCATCTCGTGGTCTCAATTCTTCCTCTTTCTGACAAACTTCAGGCTGCATCAGCAACTGAGCAAAGCAAGGCTTTGGTGAATGCCATATCTGTCTGCCTTCCCAACAGGCTCAAGGCAGAGCTAAAATCGGATGTAATTAGTTTACATGTCAGACCCAACAATCCATGCTGTACGTCATGCAGGCGTGATCAGTGTTTTCAAGGTGGTATGAAACCTCATAATGAGCCAACGAACAGTATTATTGCGGTTGAATAAACTGAAGCATTATTTGTGATGATTAAAATTTGTTTATAGCATATGTTTTTCTTTTTCTCTTTTGTCCCCCAAAGTGGAATGTGTGCTTCTGTAGCACCATCCATTTGCAAATTGCATTCCCAAACCACTTCTTAATTGTCTACTAATCAGTTCATGGGAGAGCTTAGTGATGGTAGGTGACCCAGTTCTCCTTATCTGACAAATGTTAATATAATGCTTTGTTCCTTGGAGGGAGTGGGGGGTGGTCCCTGGTGGCCCTCATATACAAGCCAACAGATTTCTGCTGTAAAAATTTTAATATTGTTTTTAAACAATATACATGAATTTGAAGACTTCACTAGCAAACAACAACAAAAGGCAGAGATTTTAAATAAAGTCCTATAAATAACTGGTTTTATGTATCCAGCCAAATGAGATAATCTACAATCCATGGCCCTGCTAAATCAGACCCTGTTCAGACATATGTGGGTATCAATAATGAATGAATAAATTAATTCATCCTCGGTCTTGCTGAGTATCTCTCTGGGAGACACCTCTTATGGCTCTGTTGGTCACCCAAAGGTCTTTGAAGATAGAGCACTCCCGAGTTGCAAATGGCAGCATCATGCCTAGGACTGACATGTGATCATTATCTCTAAGCCTTGAGATTGGAGCTTCTCCCTCTTGCTAAGGAAGTAGTGTGTATCACCTAAGAGATATTGGCTTTGGAGTAAGAAGACCTGGGTTCTCATCCTGTCCCTTACACCAACAGCTGTATGATCGAGGCTAGTGCCTTTGTCTCTCTGGTCGTCCTTCACCCGATCTGTACAAAGACGTCTCAGCAGCTGTCACCTCTAATGTTGGTCTAGAGAGTGGTGGCTGGTTCTCTCCAACCTCAGGCATGCAAAGCTAGCCTTACTCAATGGCCTTGAGAGGAGGAGTGTGTTGCATAAAATGGGAATCAAAAATTGTTAAGCAGCTGGATGAGAGCCAGCCCAGTGGTGAAGCTGTTAAGTTTGTGCTATCTGCTTTGGTGGCCTGGGGTTCGCAGGTTTGGATCCCGGGCGTGGACCGACACACTGCTTGTCAAGCCATGCTGTGGTTGCGTCCCATATAAAGTAGAGAAAGATGGGCATGGATATTAGCCCAGGGCCAGTCTTCCTCAGCAAAAAGAGGAGGATTGGCAACAGATGTTAGCTCAGGGCTAATCTTCCTCACCAAAAAAAAAAAAAAAATGTTAAGCAGCTAGATGAGCTAACCACAGTGATTTTGAGGGGATCTAGAACTTGGAATCTCAGGTTTCCAAGTGAGTGATAGCTCAGTTGACCAAGACATTCTCATTCTTGTGTGAGGTGGTAGACTTTGAAGACCTCAGGTCCACTCTTGGGCCTGTGAATGACTGCCATGGACAAATTTCTTTTCCCTTAGTGTATCGGTTATCTATCGCTGCCTAACAAACCACCTCAAAACTTGGTAGTTTAAAACAAAGATGATTTTCTATTTCTCATGGTTCTGTGGGTTGGCTGGATCATTCTTTTGGTTTCGCCTGGACTCCTTTAGGTGACTGCCTTTAGTTGGTGGGTCACCTGGTGGCTGGGCTCAGTTGGGGCATCTGGGATGTCTTTCTCTTCATGTGGTCTTTCCTCTTCAAGGAGGTTGGCCCAGGTTGGGTAAGCGCACAAGGTGGTGGCAGAGTGCTAAGCCCTGATGTGCAGGTGCTTATCAGGCCTCTGCTTACGTTGCTGATGTTCCGTTGGCTAAAGCAAGTCAGGCGTTCAAGCCCACAGTTGATGTGGGAGGGGAGTGCACAGGAGTGTGGCTGTCAACAGACATGATTCCTGGCTATTGGTGTAACAGTCCACTTGCTAACCCCTTAGCCTCAGTCTTCTGGTCAGTAAGATGGGAATAGATTACTAAGAATGCCTAGAGGGCCAGCCTGAGAGTCAAGAGGTGGGTTTTTTATGTCCAGTCTGTTTCTAAGTAGAAGTAGATATTTTCCTCAGGAGTAAAGGGAAAGTCTTGGACCAAGTGATCCAAGGGCCTACTTATCAACACACATACACACACACACAGACGCACACACACACTCCCTTTTCTATCTCTCATACAATGGGGAAATCAAATGTGCTTGGAGGTATCTTGAAAGTGGTACAGAGCTGTACAAGTGTAATTTATTGTTACAAGTAATATTTATAAAGGATTCTAGTAAATATATTTTTAAGAAAACTTGTGATGAGATTGTTAATATATCTATTAAAATATAGCATAATTAAAAGAAGCACTTTATTCAGGGTTCCATTTCTTTTCTGGTGTTTTCAATTCACTCTAATGAAGTTTGGCAAATCAAGGTGTGTTTGCATGAAGTTAAACCTAATAGGAGGGGACTAAAAGCTCAAATCCACCATTTGGTTGCAGCCTTTGTTCAAAGTGGAGGCATTTTAGCTAATTCCTGTTTTTATTTACTCTGAAAATTGGACAGCCCACTCTGATACAGTCATAATTCAGCCATCCTCTCCTGTCTTCTTTGTGTTTTGTTTGCTTGGTTCGTTGTGTTGTGTTTGTGTCTCTGTGCGTTAGGGCCGCTCAAGCTTCACCTCTTGCTCAGTGTTCTAAATTTGCAAAGTACCCAAGGGTACCAGGGCATCCATGGACCCCTAACTTCTTCTATGGTGGGCAAAGACTGAGTGACTTTGGGTCCTTGCCTCAGTAAATGTAGTCTCGTCCCTACCCATTCCTTTGTTCCTTCTCTGAATACTAGTCCTGGAAAGATGGGACTATTGATTCAGAATCAGCTCCCACCTCTTTATGGACGACTTTACACTCAGCACCAACTTCATACTCCTTCTCCTGGCTTAAAAGGTCATTCCTAATGTGGCTGCTGATTCCCCACTCTCCTTAGCCCAAACTCCCTTCCCTTCTGCTGACCCTCCACCCCAACATATACCACTGCACTCCAGTCCTACTGGAGTCCAGTCATGTGCTGTTGTGGAAATAAATGAAGACCACCGAACGTGAACAAGGAATGGCTACTCGTTCAGAGCTTACTATAACAAGGGAGTCAGCCACCATCACTTGCGTTTGGCAGAGACTCAAAGGCAAGCAGGAGGGGGAAAACTTGATAGTGGAAGGAAGGGAAGGCTTCCCGTGTGTCCTGATTGGAGGCTGTGGTCCTGGGGAAGTTGCAGGGAGGCTAACTAGAAGTGGGATATCCTATGTGATTGGTTAGGGGTGCATATTTGGCTTTCTCTGGTTGGTCCTTAGTTGGAAGTGGGGGCAAAAATTAGGGAAGCTGGCAGTTATTAACCAAGTCCTGGCTGTTTGGGGCCAATTGCTATGGGGGTTATGGTTTGGCTTCCTGGGCTGCTTACTGTAGACAGTAGGTTGGCTTCCTGTGCTGGTTGCTGCAGATCAGAGTTCTCTTTTTATAAATAGTCTGGCCATTGTCCACCTGTATATTCAGTCTCTCACCATTCCCCCAACTGAAGGTGCTAATCTGCTGTTCCTGTTCTCTTTTCTCACATACTCCCTTTCCTGCCTCCATAATTCTGGCTTAAGTCCCCCTCCAATGTGTTTTCATAGCACCTGCCTTTTTATCGTAACACTTATCCCCTTTTATTATAATCATTACAGGTTTGTTTCCTTTTTCAGTCCAGAAACTCCTTTAGGGCAGGGATTCTGTCTTGTTCACCCTTTTATCTCTAGTCCCTAGCACAGTGTCTGGTACCCAGTCAGCTTATAGTAAATATAAATGTTAATTTAACAAATGACTGATGAATGTCGAATACAGCTCAATTTATCTCCTGCTTTCCACCTTCTGGTCCAATTTTCCCACTGCTTTATGGATATTTTCAACTAGATACCCCACTTGCATCTTAAAATTAACATATCTACAACCAAACTTTTGATCTTTCTCCCAAGCCAATTCCTCCTTGGGTTGCGCCCATTTTTTGAAGTCCCACCATTCTACCAAACACTCTCCCTTTTCCCCACAGCTGCTAGGTCACCAGTCAGTCTCCTTCATCGTTGTCTCTTCCATTTCTGTCCATTGTCTTTCATTCTCATCTCAGCCCTTGTTCTGGCTTGGACCGTTGCCTCAGCCTCCCACCTGGTCACTGGGTTCCAGTCTCACCCTCTCTAATCCATCCTCCACATTGTTCCACAGTTCCACTTGGGTTTTACTTCTTTCTTGTGGAAAATGCTTCTGTGACATCACACTTCAGAGCCTGGCATTTAGAGCTCTGTACAGTATGATCTTAAATGATGTCGTCCACCATAGTGCTCACTCCTCCTTGACACATACCTAACCGTCTTATCAAATTGTCCTAATTATCATTTCTAGGACACACCTTCCCCTTCCCTCCTCTATGCTGCCTTTGCCATCACTCCAGCCTAAATGAATGACTAATCATTCCTTTGTGTCATTCCAATGGCAGTTATATATCTTGTCCTGTATTGCAGTTATCAAAGCAGAGTCTTCTCTCTCTTACTGGACTAAGCTCATTGAAACACCCACCCTAGCTGGTCTTTGCCTTTTATATAGAATAAACACAAATAAATATTTGTTGAATGCATGAATGAATGATGCAGCTGCTCTGTGCCTCTAGAATAACCCTCACATAAAGTGGGTTCATCTTTAGAATGATTTGGGGGTTGATTAATTCAAACCTGCAATTGAGCGTTTGCTTGTAAATCATGGGATCAGAGAGTATCAGAATAATTATGTTCTGAACTATCAGCATTTACTTAGTCCTTCCTTTTGTAGTGCTAGTAAATTGCTTTGTATTTGAGGAAGTGCTAGGACCCTCTCCCCAGGAGATCTCTTTGTTTGAGGTCCATACCAGCAGCATGGCCAAATGCCTGTTTCCCAACTTATATCCAGAGATAATTGACTTCTCTTTAGCAGAAGTTCAGTTCACACTACTGAGGCACCTGAAATATTGATTTCCTTACTCATTAACACTTTGCAGTCATATGTTGTACTGGAAAGAGGGATAATTGGGCAGAATCCGGGACTAACAGGTAGCTGGGGTCTGAGAGGTATTAGGGGAGAGAAGGCTTGCTGAAGAAAAGGCGTGCATAACAAGCCTGAGAGCCCAGCATGGTGGAAAAGAAGGAAATGCTGCTCTGTGGCTTGCTCTATCCGAAAAAGCTTGCCAACTTGGTATTTTGGTTCATGAATTTCTGCATCTGAGGAAGAGAATGCCAGCACCATGTAGGATGCCACCCTAAGAGAATGGGATAAAAAGAATGCCTACGTACACCTGAAACTAATAGAATATTGTATGTCAGTTATACTTCAATAAAAAAAAATACCTACAAAATCTGAATAATCATATGCAATACATCTATTAGTTTTAAAACGTGATTAGATAATGCAAATTATACATAATAATCATAAATGAAAACAATTACAAATAAAACAGAATACATTCATTGTTTAAGCTGCTGAGGTTTATATTTAGAGATTGCTTTTGGTAGCATCAACATTTACACTGCCAGCAGGTTCACCTTTGCTGTCGTCACAAGATGACGACATTGCAGCCATTTCAAATGGTTTTAATAACGTGCATAATATGTGCTTCGGATACAATGTTTCTCTGATCTGCTACATTCTTCTCCGCTCTCCTTGGTTTCATCATGGTATACGTTTATACACACTATTCCCTCTGCCTAGATTATCTTTACCTCTTCTTCATTTTTTCATTCTTCAAGATTTAATTAAAACTCCAACTCTTCTGAGGCCACCCCAACTCCCTTTGGCATTGCTTTCTCCTTGCAACCACTTGACATCTTACCCATTTGCTAACATTTCCACATTTGCACCATGACCTCGGTAATGAACCTTGAGCATGTGTCTCTCTTCCTCTAACTCCTCGAAGATATGGAGGCCTTGCCTTAGTTGCTTTTGTAGACTCCCTCCACGCTGTGCCCCATACAGGGCCTGACACTTATTGGAAATCAGTAAATGTAAATATTTATTTAATGAAATTGGACTAATACAAGATGGGGACTCGAACAGCTTAGTTCTTAGAGAACTGCTGTCTCCCCATTGCTGCTCTTTTGGCCCTCAAGCCCCATCGCCCTTAATGTCTATAACAGGTCACTCTTGAGTCCTTTTTGTGAGGCCTGTGAAGGCTAGAATGTCAGAGCCCAAAGGGACCAAGGGGCCTTTTCATATAACCCCCTTTTCTTAGTTCCTTCAGACTGCTATAACAGAATACCACAGACTGGGTGGCTTATAAACAACAGAAATTTGTTTCTCACACCTCTGGAGGCTGGCAGTCTGAGATCAGGGAGCCGACATGGTCAGGTGAGCACCCTTTTCCTTCATACTTCTCGATGTATCCTCACGTGGTGGAAGGGGCAAGGGAACTCTGTCAGCCCTCTTTTAGAGCATTAATCCCATTCATGAGAGCCCTACCATCAGGAACTAATCATCCCCCAAAGGCCCCACTTCCTAATACCATCACCTTGGGGGGTAGGTTTTCAACATATGAAATTTTGGGGGGAACACAAACCTTCAGACCATAGCACCCCTCATTTTACAGGTACAAATGCCAGACAGGTAAAGGGACTAAATGAAGGTCACAGGTTCCCTTTGAGCTGCCGTTTAAGCTGTTGACTTTGTTAAACAAACCTCCATAGGAAAAACTGCTGGAGTCTCTGAGTCGGGAGACCTGGGTTTTCCTTTTAGACTTTACATTAACTAGCTGTGCAATTGGGGCACTTCCCCCTTTTTAAAAAATCATTAGTTACAAACCAGTGACTTGTGAATGGAATTTGGTCTGAAGTCTTCTTTCTTTTCTTTTTTTTAAGCTTGAATTTTAACGCCTTTCAAAAAAGCATCTACTTTGCAGTTAGCTGTAGTCTCCACCCTCTCTGTTGTTCTCCACCAGCACTGTCCCACGGAAACATAATGCAAATCACAAATTTGAGTCATGTTGTAACTTAAAATTTTCTAGCATCCACATTAGAAACATTAAAAAGAAACAGGTGAAATTAATTTTAATAATTTAGTAACCCAATATATCCAAACTATTTTCATTTCAACATATAATTAATATAAAACTTATTAATGAGCTATTTTTCATTTTATTCTCCTTCTATACCTCTGAAAAACTTTGTATTTTATGCTTACAGCACCTCTCAATTTGAACTAGCCACATGTTAAATATTCAATTGCCACCTGTGGCCAGTGGTTATACTATTGGACAGTGAAGTTCTAGATCCTTCTCACTCAACTCGTTGACTGTCTTTACTGGCTTCTGAAGACATTCGAATCTGAAACTTCTGGATGAGAAGGTCATATAAAGCCTTCCTGCTCTGACATCCTGTGAATCTATTGTCAAGGTGAATTTCTGAGTTAAATTAGTTCAGAACCACCATGGTTGTTTCACCAAATTAGAACTCACTTGTCAGCAACCACAGTGTTTGAATTGGAACCAGAAAGTGGCTCTCAAATTTGCCGAGTCAGATTTGCTGGCCCTCTGGCTGAGTGGGCTTGTAGCTAGTTCACCTTTGTCTCTGGCCCAGGTATGATGGCCTATTGCCATGGGCTGCTGCCCCTCTACGCTCAGCAGCACCAAAGCGAAGCCCCCAGCCACTCACTCCCTGTAGCAGCGCCCACGGGGGCCTCTGCCTCCATTTCCACAGCAACAAGCTTTCCCTCGTGTGTGCCTTCTCTGGACCTCTTCTGGTCCCAAGGATCATTTCAGATTCCCTTAGCCATTTGCCGTGGTCAGCCTGGCAGGCAACAGTTAAATGGGGGCGTCCTGAGCAGCCAGAGTCCTTCTCACTGCCCTTTCCTGCCTGTGGTGACAAAGAGTAGGTTTTTTAAACCACCACACAAAACTATTATTTCCTGTTAATTCTATGCAGCTGCTCCAGAATTGGCTGGAAAGAGAACCTCATTTAAGCTGCCTGAGCAGGAGAAGGCCATGAGTCAGAAGACCTCTTGCCAAGGGCAATTGGAGATGCTTCCCTGGGAGCTCATGTCTTAGTAGTGACAGTCATCCGTTCAGGTGAAAACACTATACTTTCCCTCCCTTGTGCTAATCTGTGCAAAGAACACTCTGTAATGAACAATGATGTTTTTTCTTCTAAACAGTGGACTGAGTTCTAACTGTAAAGATGATCACTGTGAAAAAGTTAAAGGTTTCTGTTAAAACCTGGTACTTGTAAAATATCTTTATAGGGAAGTGTTCTAGATGATTCAACTACTTCCCTGGTAGGACAGTACACCCTGTAAGAACACTTGGGATCTGGATTCAAATGTTGTTATACATAATTAGAGGACTGTAAGGCAATGCTGCTCAAACTTTCACCTGCATACAGGTCACCTGGGGATCTTGTTAAAATGCCGACTTGGATTCAGTAGGTTTGGGTTGGGGCCTGAGAGTCAGCATTTCTAACAAGCTCCCAGGTGAGACCCAGGTTTCAAGGCTATGAGGAACTTTGTCTGGACTCTGGATAATCCCACACAATTCATGAGAAAAGAACCTGATTGTGTGGTTGTGGGTTTTTTGGGAGAGAGATGAAAACTGAGCTGACTTGTGAAGTTATGACTTTAATGTTCGTGAGCCGAGTCGCTAAGATTTAGTAAAACAGCAGGAAATGTGGGAGTTTAGAGAAGGGAAAAAGTGAGCTATATGAAACAGCTTCCTGTTTCCTAATTCATTTTTAGGAGTCAACTAGTCTGTTTGCTGGTGCTGAGGACCAGGCAAACACTCAGTCGAACAACGTTCTATCACAGTTGGACAAGATGGAGATCTTGTAGAGTGCACTTAAGCAATTTTTCTGAATCCTAAAGTTGTTGTTATATATAAGAACATATAGATAAGAATACATTAAAATAATATATAAGATTCTATGTGTGTGTGTGTGTTGGTATCTACCCCATGACAAATGTTTTTGCTAGTATGTAAGTGAGAAAATCGAGTGTTTGGAATGAGTTCTACATTGTGCTTTGGGACCACAAGCCCAGCTTGGGGCAGGGCAGAGAGGTTGGAGAAGAGGAAAAGGGCAGGGGGGCAGGATGGGGCCGTCGTTTCTGTACAGTTCTTAGCATATTACTTTAATTTTGGTCAGAGATGATCTAAGAGCTGGCTTATCAATGTGTAGAAGATTGCAGTTGCGATTTGCTGGTTAGTCTCTGTTCTTTTAATGCTTTCCTGAAGTGCCATTTTGTCTCAGTAAAATGCTCCCTAAAAATACTCAAATATTTTTAGTTGTAGAGTACAAATCAGATTGAGCTGCACATTTCCCTGGTGAGCGAAAGTGATGAGTTTGTGTTCATTAACTCAAGGCCATCTGGTGCAGACACGCAGCAGTCTGTGAATCAACGTACATCAAACTCCAGGGATCAGAACCGCGCCAGACCCAGCGTTTTGGAGAGTCAACAACAAGCAGGGGGAGAAAAGGGCCACGACTATCTCTTTCTTTTATTTTTAAAAATCAGTTCCGCCATGCAGTATATCAGAGCATTTCGCGCTGCTCAGCTGGCGAGCCACATTGCTTTCCCTTCATTGCCCATCTGAGCTGTCTTTGGGGTGTGCTTCCACAGTGGAAGTCGTTTTCCCAGGCACCATCTCTGTTTGTGTGGGGGGAGGAGAATGAGAGCGTTAGGCTCCCTTTCTCTGCACTTTCCTGTAACTGTCGGCGAGAGCCACCCACACGCGTGTGCGCTCACACCCATTCTCACTGTGAGACAAAGAATGGTGAAGCAAAGCAATGCTCAAGGTAGTTGGCACGCTGCAGAGTGTTCTCAGGAGAACCGCCTTTTGCAGGTAGCCCCTTTCTGGAGGAGAGAGTGAGTGCTGCTTACAGCCTTGCTAATCAAAAGCCACTCAGCAGCGGCTAGCTTTCTGTTTAAGCGTGCTCTCCAAAATATAAATAGGGAAAATAAATTGCTGCCCTGATTTGTTACTGATTCCACCAGACCCCTTAATGGCATGTATGGAGAAGGACCCAGGAGGGACTGGGAGCCTTCTTGGGGCTTCCTCCCACCTCACAGTCTGTGAATCTGTATTTGACACGGAGGTCAGTGTATTTAAAACTAGTGGTCAGTGTCCCCTGCTAGCAGCACGGCTGACTTTTCCAGGATTAGATGTGATTTTCTGGGTAGCCTCTGTTCTTTAATGCTTTCCTGAGTACCTTCTTTCTAGCTATGCAGTTCTCTTTAAGGCACGCATGTATGTTTAATTGATCAAGATTAGATAGACCGGGCTGCCCATGGGGAAGATGTGACTGGTGACTATGCCTCTCTCGGTCTCTGTACCCACCTAGTGCCCACCTGTCTATGTTCTAAGATGCCAAGCAGGTGACAGAGTTCCATCTGGAAAATTCTTTTGAGTCCCACACAGGACAAAAATAAATAAACAGCTATTTTCCCATGTCTTGTAACATGTTTTAGGAAACTTTGTATTTCAAAAATTATAAAGAAAATCGATAAAGCAAAGAACTTCAAAGATAGGTGCAAACAAGTTTATTATTAATGGAAAGAAAACCAACGTGTATGAGAATTTGACCAAGTGCTGTAAAGAAAGCTAAAACTAATTATTTTTTTTCCAGTGGGTTAACTTTTAAAAGTATTCAGTGCACTGCATTGCAATGTTTCTTATTATGACCTCACCAGCCCCAGTGCTATCATAGTTTTTAATGTTTGCTGATACGATAAGCATAAAACATCAATTTATTTTGTTTTGCATATCTTTGGTTAGCACTAGAGTTTAAATTTATTGAGGTTTTTTTTAAGCCCTCAATAAAGATTTTCTTGTACTTAGGAAAGCTCATCTTCTAATATGCAGAGAAGCTAGCTCACTGAAGGTCTTGTTAAGACATCAATTGAATTGTAATACATTTGTTGTGGACTTTATCTCTAAGTTGGTGGAATTGACGTTGTTTGCAAGGTCCAACTGTAGAGCACAAAGGCGAGAACACACAGCAAGAATAAGTCAGAATCAGACAAACTTTTAATGAGTTTTCTAGAGGAAGAAAATTTTGTTTTAATTTTTTTATTACACAACTAATGTATATTTACTGTGGAAAACACAGATGAGCAAAAAGAGAATAAAAATTATCTTTAATAATCATATTTTTAAGTGTATTGGTATATATACTTCTGTTCCTTTCTCTGTGGGAATAAATCCTCAAACAATAGGATCTCAGTGTACATTCTGTTTTGTAATATGTTTTCACTAATGAATATTTTATGAATATATTTTCATACCATTATATTTTATTTTCCTATATTATTTTTTTCACTACATAGTTTCCACTGAATGGATATACCATCATTTATTTAACCAATCCAGTATCGTTTGACATTTGTGTTGTTTTAGACAATTTGCGATCTTAAATACTGCTGTGATGATCATACTCGTAGTGAAAGCTTTTCATGCATCCATGATTATTTCCCTAGGATGAGCTCCCAGAAGGGGAATTGCTGCATATACGGGCGTGCAGACTTTTACAGATTTTGACACGTGTGTGTGTCAAAAGCACCATTTCCTTTCTGTACTGTGGCATTATTATAGAAAAAAGTGTTTGTGACACTTGTTGAAGATGGTAAGGCAGACTTTCTTCAAGGGGGTCATGGTGATAGGTGTAGGGACCACTGCAATGAGGTGTTGCAGTGGGGGAATGGAGATTGGACTCAACTCCAAATACAGCATGGGCAAGTGGGAATTTATAGCCAAGGAGCCAGGTGAGGGTGAATGGATGGAAAATTACTAAGAGGAAGCATCAGGGGTCAGGAGGGATTCTGGCTAAACCGACCTAACAGAATTCTTGCTGAAGGCAGGCCAGGGTGATCTGACAAAACCTGGGGGAGGGTGGGGGATGAGGAACCTGATCAGATATGAGGGTGATCAGATATTGAGGATCGGGGGTTCTGGTTAAACTGACCTAGCAGGATTCTTGCTAAAATTGGACAATGCAGAGACGAACACACAAGTCCAAAAGTCAGGCCTAGTTAAAAAGGAGTTCAGGGGAATCTGAATAGAGGTTGGTCAATGAGAGAATGTGTGTCAGCATTTAGCATGCTCTATGGTAACTTCTTGTTTCTTGTCCTCCCTGTAAATCTTTATTAGTATTAGGGTAGAACTGTGTGTACCTTGTTCAAACCTACAGCACCAGGATACCCCACCAGCCCTCTAGCACCACCTCTCCGTACCCAGCGTGGTTCCTGGCGCAGAGCTAATGGCAACTTGCATGGAACTACTGAGTATTAATGCATGTTTGAAAAGAGACAATGGCCAAGGATGGTTATAGAGGAAGGAGGGAGAAAGTCATTGTCAGAGACTCCTAGATTCTGGTACAAGCTTTATTGCTAATAGATGTGGGATCTGTCAGACCCACCATTACTTCTTTGATGGTCACTTTCCTTACAAAAGCAAATGAGGTAATTAAAAAAGATGATCTGTCTGAGGGCATTTCCAAATCTACAAATTTATGAGTCTTTGATTGTGACTCATGTGTGAGGGATGGAAAAAGCTGACTTGGGTGGTGTGCTGTGTTGAAGAGAAAGAAACTGCAATGAAGTTGGAGAAGTTTGCCTACTGGATAAATTCCTTCAGAACATAAATGACAGCAAGGGCCTGGGCTACAGCAGGACAGTCACTCTTTGGGAAGTCAGGCTGTCAGGGTGGCTCTTGGGAATAGGCAGCATCTGAAAGTCTTAATTGGCTGGAGACCAGCTTCAGACCCCTAATGGGCACCTTCAGAAGGCAAATGATTGGTGGTGTCCTGGGTGGGGGGTTCTAGAAATGGGTAATGGTCAGAGGTCTAGCCAGGCAGATGGCCTGCATGAGGGAGACCCAGCAGTCATGGGACTAGGATTCAAAGTCAAAACCCAATTTCTTAGAGATTTGGAGGTGACAAGGCCTGGCCTTGTTCCATGGGAACTGGAGTTCTGGAGTCTCAGTAACAGGAAAACTGATATCCCATGCTAGAACTGGGATTTGAAGAAAGGGCCTGTTCGCAATGGTCAGAGTGGGGCCAGCAGCCCAGACTGCTGAGGTGTTTATCTGATGCTGCTTAATTTGTGCAGGGAGCTGGGATTAAGTGGTCCCACCTGTGAAGGTCGAGTGGTTAGAGTCAGGAAGTCTGGACATTCCCTACTGTTTACTCTACTTGGCAGCCTTATCTCTTGGCTTTTATCCAGATAGAGCCTAGAGCACTCTAAACATCCTTTAAAACTGATCCTTGTTGGAATTTTTAAAAATTTGTTTTCATCTTTCTATTGTAAAATAAACAGATACAAAAAGCGATACTAACCAAATCTATAGCTTAATGAATTTTTGTAAGGCAAACACTCTTGTTACTACAGAACTTTGCCAGCTACCCTAAAAGCCCCTCCATTTGCCCCATCACAATCATGGCCCTCCACCCTTCTCAGCCTTTATAGTAATAACTATCTTGCATTTCTTTGTAGATTTTTCACCTAAGAATGCATTTCTCGCTGCTATTTTTTAGTCTTGCCCATTAAAAAACAAAGATATGTCTTGGTAGTCTCTTTTAAAAGCTGCAGCAACCCCTCCATCCTTTCTTTTCCTTACACTTTTTCTGTGGAAGGACCCAGGTATTTTTAAGTAGATTCCCACGAGCTGTGTACTGGTGGTGCAGTTCGACATGCTCCTCTGTCTTTTGTGTTTCCTGCACATTGGCAGCTGCACCAGAAGCTTGACCAGACTCAGGTTCAATCTCTTTGGCAAGGCAATGGTGTTTTTCATCAGGCAGCACATAACCTGTGGTTTTTCCTTTTTCACGTTAACTCAGTGATGCTCAACGTCTAGACCATCACTTCACTGAGGGCTGCAAAATAGTGTAATTCTACCTCTATAATTTTGTTTTCATTTATTAACTGGGATAATTTTTTAAAGACAAGCTTCTGTTCATCTACCATTTGATTACCCAGTGGTACAGTTCTTTTAGGGAAGGGAAAATAAATATTCGGTGCATTTACATAGCCAGTTTTCAAGATAATAAATTGGCTTCCTGTCATTCTTTAAATGTAACCAGTTAGTCTTTTTCAATAGTATTATGAACTCATGGATTTACACATATTTGATGGATTTCAATCCATTGCCAATTGGAGCTTCTTCGGTTGGCTTATGGGTCCTTTTGACATGACCTCAGGAGGTTTCTGATCTTTCTTACTATCTGGTGTATGAAGATGCTCCAGGCTCATGTTGTGTACTCCTTGCCCCAGACCTGGAGTCAGCCATTTCTCCAAGAAGCCTGGTTTCTTTTAATGGGAAAAAGTGTTTAATGCCACAGTCTGGATTCTATGGATGCTTATTCCTCCTGGGTTGGTTATTGTTTCTAGCTATTTCAGCAGACATAGCATACGCATGTGTAATATGTGTGTGCATTGGGGATGTGTCTGATCAAATACTTTGAGTTCAAACTATTTCAGACTCAGATTCAAAACTATAGAGTTTTTACTTAACTAAACTCTATATTGCATTTGTATTTCCTTTATTCCAAACCAAGAATCTTGGTTCTTAAAAACACAATTAGAATTAGAATATCCCATAATTATTACAAGAGTCTCAGAATCACAATAATAACAATACTACCACCATCAATTATGATTACTGAAAACAGTTAAAATTTTTTTATCTCCATATTCTCTTCCCTTCCCCCAATTTTTATGGTTGTATTATATTTGTGTTATCAGATCCTATAGCCAATACATACTGTAATCTGTCCCTTTTAGCCCTCATTTAGTTTTATTTCTACAAGTAGCTGTATATTTAATACTCACTATCCTTATGTTGATATCAATTTAGTCATTTTGCTTGTCTAAGGCTAATTCTCTAATAGGTTCCTTAGTAAAGGTTCATCCCATGGAAACAATATTCTCTGTTTTCTTGCATGTTGATAATTGTTTGTGCTCTTTATATGTAAAGTTAGTTTTGCTGGATATAAAATTCTTAGCTCACACTTTTTTTCCTAAGTATCATAAATATGAGTATCAAAAATATAAGAAAATAGTCCAATTTTTTCTAGCATAAAATATTGCTGTCAAAAAGCATGTGATAATCTAATTTTCTTTCCCTTATGTCATGTATTATAAGGATATTTATCTTTAAGGTCCAGTGATTTTACTAGATTATGTCTTGATGTTGATTGCCTGGGTTGATAGTTTCAAGTATGTGGTGTGCTCTTTCAATGTGTAGTTTCAAATTTTTAAAAAAAATTTTTCAGGAAAATTGTCTTCAGTCATACATTTTAACAATTTTCTGTTGTCTTGCCTTGATTTTCTTTTCAGAGACTGACTTCTATTCTCCATTGGTTGGATCTTCTTTCCCTATCTTCAATATTTGTCCCTTTCTTGAGATCCTTTTTATCTTTTTCTCCATTTCTTTTTGGTTTTTAAAAAATTTTTAAATTTTATTTAAAAAATTATCCTTTTTACCTTCCATTTCCCTAGGATGTCATTTGTTTTATGTATTAGCTTTGGTGTTTCTAGTTTAGTTTTCATTTCTAAAATAATGTTTTAGTGTTATTTCAGATTTTGTATCATTTTCTTAACACCTTTAGCTGATTTTGAAATAATATGCTACATTTTTGATAGTTTTCTGAGCCCGTCTTTCTCACATGCCTTCATTATCTGTAGGGATGCTATTCTGCTCCTAATTGTTTGTGGGGTTTTTGTGTGGTTTTTTTTTTTTTTTTTTTTTGATAATAGCTTTGTATGAGATTTTACCTGCATTCACACCACAACAGCAAGACCCTTTCTCTCAGTTCCCTCACCAAACCCCCACAAGAGGAAGGTGGTCTCAGATGGAGACTCTTTTGCAAACTATGAATTTTTATGTGAATTTACTTTTCCTGAATTTTTAGGAGGAGGATTGGTTTATTTAGCATTTCTAACTTAACCATACTCCCTCTTCTGTTGGTTCACATAGTGTTAAAAAAATATGGCAGCTTTCTTTCTGAGATTTCCCGTTTCCGTTCCCCTCCTCTACTTTTATCTAGACCACATCTTTCCTTTATCTTTGTAATTTCTGTCTGCTCAATTTTGATTCCACCCCCAGCAGTGGAGTCCTAGAAACGCTCACTGAGAGTTCATAGGGACCACGCAGCTCCAGTGTCTTCCCTTCAGACCCCCTAACACACGTCCTTACGTGCTCCTACTATTAGAGTCAGCAAAACTGCTCCCAGTTTTAGCCGCTGTTCTCAAGGTGACCCTCGGTGCTTCCCAGTGAATTGCTGTTGGATGTTTTGGTGTCTTGTTCTCAGGTCCATCAGATGCCCTGTTGCTTCTCTCTGCTTCTCTAGCACAGACGCCAATGATGTGCATGTCTCATAGCTATTTGTGGTTTCATCCATTGGCTTGTATTTCCGGGGTTCATGGAGATATGTTGTCACCTAGTTTTGTCATAAGCGTCTGTGCATTTTTGATTTTCATTTAGTTTCTCTGTTTGTTTTTTCTGTGAGGCACTGGGAGATGTCACTGCAGCTACCCTTTTCCTAGAATCCTCTGGAGGGATTTTAAGCTGATGGAAGGCCGGGCTCATGGTTGAATCTCCAGCAGCACTTCACACATTGTTCTGTGTATAACATGGACTCGATAAATGTTTGTGGAGTGAAATGAACTTGTCTACCTCTGGATTAGAACCCCAGACAACAAACAGTGCTTTTGGTAACTCATCTTATTTCCAAAGAGACTTGCTGTTCATTGGGATGCCAGGGACACAGGGTCTGGTCCTGGTGTGGGAAGAGTTCACCCTCTAGTGGGAGGACAGTCTCTCTCTGCTGCTTGTTACATGGAGATAATGAGTTGCAAATGTTGAATTGGCTTTTAGAGTTCACAGCCTGCCACTTTGAACCACGACCAGGATGGAAAGCAGTTGGGCAAGCTTGTGACTCCCAGTGCCTTTGCCTATTAAAGCACTTTGTATGGCAATAACTTATGTGCTTCTTTGCTTAGGTCCATAATTAAAGCTGTTTTCAACCCAGTAAACAGCCTCACCCCTGCTAATAGAGTTGGACAACTCCTTGGTGGCCTCTTCCTTTGTCCTCTCAGGCTCGATGGCTCTGGGGTCAAATTCCTGCTGCCTTCAGCAGGGCCAGCCACTGAAACATTTAATAAGGAGAAGAGTATTGTTTCTTGGAGACATAATTACAAGAGACACTTAATGCAACCTTTTCTGAGATAACAGGCCTTTTGAATTGCAATGTGTTGGGGGAAGGTTTAGCCCAGATCGGTGACTGCCTTAGCTGTTATGAGTCGTATTAATAATGCCATGTTTCTGCCTTGGTCTGTCTCTAAAGTTTATTAAACTTTTGTTTGAGAGACTTGTACTTGGGATTCTGGTTCTAAGTCTTTTCTTTCAGCTTTTTAGGCTGTAACCCTAGTTTCATTGTCGTGGCAGTACACACAGCTGTGAAATGGGTAACTTCCCTTAATCTCCATTACTGTAAGACTAGTATGTCCTGGGTGTTGGGGGCATATAAGCCTGTTTTTGCATTTTATTAGGAAGACTGGAAACTGTGGATGCAAATAAAAAACTCCTGCTGGGAGCCACATTTGAGACCTTCAAGGACTCTTATGTTGCCCTACCTTCTCAGGACCCCACCTGTCTTCCTCAAGAGTTACCTGTGAAAGACTTTTATTTGGTCTTAGCTGAAATGTACTTGAGGAGCCATTTACTTAAAGTTACTCTTTAGAATATCACTTTGTTAAGTAAATACTTTGGTAGTGTAAAAAATTTATCTGTCTTAAAATTTCAACTTTCTAATATCCCACTGTCATCCTTCAAGGCAAAGCTGTGTTTTCTTTTTTCTTTTCCCTTCCCATTGTCTTCCCCTTCATTTCCTGGAAAGGGAAATAGTTTCCTTCACATGAGATATGTGGTTTCTCTTTCCCTCATCTCCTATATCGTTGTTTCACTTTGTTCGAATCTCTTGTTTGTGAAGAAGCAGAGGGAAAATCCTGGACTTGAAGTGAGAGAGCCTAGGATTCCCATTCCAGCTTTGTCCTGACTTGCTGTGAGACTTTGACAAGCTAGTTAACCTCTCTGAGCCTTAGTCCTCTCATCTGTAAAATGGGTATAAAAATCCCCACATCACTTTCTTGCTGCAGGACTAGTGTAATTATATATATAAAGCACTTGGTGCCTGGCACAATGTAGGTGCCCCCAAAATAAGTGCCCTTAATTGGGAGCTCTCCTGCTAATGAAAATGTGACCTCAGCCAAAGGGAAATACTTTGTGATATTTGTTCTCACTCACCCTGCCCCCTTCATGGGTGGAGCTTCATATCTTTCTCTTTTTGAGCTGTTGAGGATGTGTTTCTACCATACAAATTTATCTACAGCCATGAAAACAAATCACAAATACCCATTCACAGGGATGCCATCAGCAAAGAACCCCAAGCCAAAAATGTGGGCATAGACCTTCAACAGTGCGGGTCGTGGGATAGGGGAGGGGTCACTGCGACATCTCTTGTCCTGTTGGCTCCATTCCCATTCCTGAATTTTTCGTGTCTCAACTGTTTTCTCTTCATATATGTGACGGGCTCTTTTCATAGACATGACTCCTAGCCAAGCAGTCCCCTTAGAGTCCAGGATCCACGGAGAAGCCCCTTCTCCCTCCTCCCCCACCATTGTCTCCCAAGGGGAGGGTGATCTTAGATGAGGCCCTTTTGCAAAATGTTGCTTGAGAGACTGGAAAGTCGAGTTTATGCATCCTGGTCCTGATTTCTCTCCTGGCCCCCTGTCCCTTCTTTTTTCCTCCTTGTCAATCTTTAAACACAGTTCCCTCCACCAACCTCTGCTGTCCCTCATATACCCCACCCCTCCTGGCCTCCAACTCTTTTGTTCTTCTGTCCCTGCCACTCCCCCCCCCCAATACACTCAGCTTCATTGCTGCTTAAATGTCATTTTTGAAACAACAGAAGGACATGCTGTTTTTTGCGGCATCTCGGGGAAAAATTTTTTTTGATCCGTTTGGTGTTAAGAGCACTCACAAGAAATGTATTCAGGGACCTTCGCCAGCCTCTTGCGCGGGTGTGGTTCACATTTGGTGGTTGGTGATATAACAAGCACAACATTTTCCCCCCAGAATGTCCATTCTTCTATCATCTGTATCCTTCTTCCTTCAATTTCTTTGTCTTTCAGGTAATTCTGTATTTGAAGCACAGCAGTTCCTAATTATTTCCAAGCTGGGGATCTATCCATCCAGCCCCTTCTCAGGGTTTGGAACAGGTTCTCAGGAAAACTGTGAGGGAACATGGCGAAGTCCAGCTTACTTCTCTGGGCTGTAAGATGGAGGGAAAGGCTTGAGACACTCTGTGCCCCGCTTGACCCATGGGGCCAAAGTAGAGCGTGAGAGGAATCTGTCAGACTGTGTGTGTCAGGGCCTCCCTTCTGGAAGGGAGCAGTGAATCTCCTCAGGAAACCAGGAACCTGGAGTTCCCTGCGTTCTTTATCTGTCTCTTTTCTCCAGGCCCTACTGTGCTCCATCTGTGATTATGAATATTCACACGTTATTATTCCCCTTAGACTGGAAAGTTCTTTAGGGCAGGATCCACGTCTGAGTCATCCTCGTGCCTTGTAGATGCTACAGGTTTGCTGAAAAGTAGATTCACCCACACTTCTTCATTTAACCGAGTGTGCGAGGGGGAAGCAGCAAGAAGTGCTCGCTTTCGACAGACTTCTTCCTGACAATGCTCTGCTGAAGAAATGGCTCACTCAGGCTTGTATTATTATTTGAAAACCCAGAGACCCTTTACTCATTACTGAAGGTCCCGATGAGCAATTAAGTTATGAATTGGAATTTTAATTAGCTTGTTGTTCTGGCCAGAACACCTGATTGCAGTATGGTGACCTGGATTATCCCTGCCATTTGAGTTATTCGAAGTCGTTAGGACTGAGATGCTTTGAATTTAGTGAGGTTGTAATCCACGAACACCCAAAGTGAGAGTTTTGCTACTTTTCAGAACAAAGCAAGCTCCTCAAGCCAAGGTACCAGAGGACCCTTAAGGCAAGAGGAGTTTGAGAGATACTGTTACGTCTGAAAATCTTACCTGGTAGGAATCCATTCCAGTTCCTTTGCGGGTCTCCTGCTCACTTTGGGCACCCTAGGAAGAGAACTGTGGGGCACTTCACAGATTCTTCCCTACTTGCCTTCTAGCCATCATACAAATTTGGAGGAAATGAGAAATAGCTCAATTTTCACACACATAAGAATCAAGAGTTCTGGTTCTAATGACTTGTTTTGACATTCCACTTGACAGGAGTCTGACAACTAGAGATTTGCAGCCTGAGTGACCTTCTTTAAAAGTATACTGAGTCTACACTGACTTTGAATAGACCTTCACTGTTGGGTGAATCTGGGCAGAGTTCAGTTGCTTTGCAGATGGGCAGCCAGACACCTTCTATGCTACCTAGAGTCTAATTGAAATGTATAGTAGACATTACCTCCCTCCAACTTTGTTCTGGGAAATTCCCTGGATGTCGAAACACTGGAGTTGTCGATTTCATGTGTGTAGGTCTTTTCTAAACTGTGAATCCTTCCTTCCTGAAATATCATTAATTGATCCTGTCCTAAAAATCAGCCCAGAGGTAGGCTCCTTATGTAACGCTGCCCTTGGGTCCTCTCTGTTGAAGAACATGTTTGAGCTTCTTTTTATCTGCTGTCTCTTCACCTTTGAATTCCTCATTGAGGATGAGCTTTGCCAACCAGACAGCTATGGAGCAAAATTAGAAGCTTTTTGCTGGGCTGACTTCTAAGGGCCTTCCTGGTTTTCTAAGAAGCAACCAAAAAAAAAAAAAGAAAAAGAAAAAAGAAAAAGTAGATGCTGAAAGAAGCAAACTTTCAGCTAATTATCATCTTTTTTCCCCTCTGAGCTCCGAGTACTGCTCTTAATTTCCTGACCAGCTTGTGCCCCTCCCCCGCTCCCTCCGAGCATCTGTGGTGGTTTCAAATTGAACCGCATACCTGCTGCTCTGAATTTCCAACATACCATACCAGTTGGTTTGCCAAACAGTGAACTGCCAGCCATCTGCCATCCAAAGTCAGAATTTACATTGTTTCATCTTAAAATAACGCCTCCGGAATAGCAAGCCACTCTATGCATCAGGTTTTAAAGTTGGCAATCAGCCAGAATTAAAAACAAATACCAAATGGGCATAAAAAAAGAACATGGGGGGGGGGTTGGCATTTGACAGAGAGTTTATTTTTCAGCATTTTTACCTGATTTTCCACCAAAATAGCCATGCCATTTAATTTTATCTGCAACAGCAGGAACTACTTATAGACTGAAAATATTAACTTTTTACTTGCCTGGCTCTAGACAGAAGAAGATCATGACCACGGGGCTGGAGCAGTTGTCCTGGTCCCAGAGAGAGCGGATGTCTTCATCCTCCCTGGCTGTGGAGAAGGAAGACCTGTCTTAACCTCTTCTCGTCAGGCTTCCTTGTTGCTCAGATGAGGGAGCTAAGATGCGTGAAGGTGGAATATCTGGTCCAAGGTCACATGGTAGTTAATGCAAGAATGAAGTCGCGAACCCACAAACCCTGGTTCCCAGGCATGTCCTCCTGCCACCTCTTCCCTCCCTCCCTTTCTTGACTAGTCATTACGGATGTGGGAGACCCTCCATCCCCTTTAGTTCTTATCTAACTGTAGCAACCTTTCCTGCCTGGTTCCCCTGGTGCTTCAGGACAGACAGGAGAGAAGGGATTTCTGCGGGATTTGGGGAACACCTGGGAACCTGTGATGTTGGCCTCGTGGAAGAGTGACCGTTGAATCTGGGTGGCTTTCCAGAGCAGACGGGCTTCAAGGAGATGTTTTTTGAAAGAGAAAAAGAGAAGAGGTTTCATGTTTCTTTTAGGGAAGCTGTTCCAGGCGAAGGCAGCTTGGGGAAAAGTGTGAAGTTATGAGTGGGCAGAGGAAGCAAAGGGCTCTAAATTTATCCCAAAGCCGCCTGCCTACAGGTTGGCATCCTGTGCTGTGGGCATGCCAACCTGAGCTAAGAGGATGCAAAGAGCGCTTGTACCTGACCCTGGGCAGGGCAGGGCACTGGGTGACCCCTGAGCTGGGCCTCGTGCCCCCTCTTTGGAATTCTCCTTGAGCTGATGGTGAGGACAGTGGCAGGCTTCACCCCCATATGGACGTAGGCATTCTGGGGTCCAAGCGAGCTGCCTGCTCAGCCTGGGTCTTGATGTGAGTGTCAGAGACGGGAACTGTGGCTACAGTGGTGGGTCGTTTTGGTTTTTTGCCAGATGGTGGCTTCTCCTCCTGGAAGCCTTCTCTTGACCCCAGTTGGACCAGGGGTCCATCTTCTGTGTCCCACAGCCCCCTGCCTGTAGCTCTGACATAGCTGCCCCACTAGCTGGTCTTCATTGCTGGGACCGGCTGTCTTTCCTGTGAGACTCCTTGTGGTCAGGGCTGCTTAACTCCTCTTTGGGGTCCTGAGCACCATTGGTATGCACTTAACTCATGCTCCCTTAATGAGTGAATCACTGAGTTGCTGAGATGATGCAGAGCTTAATTGGTTGTGGTGACCTCTAGACCCAGCCTCACAGTAGTTCACCTGTGAAAGCTGCTTTTGATTTACCCAAAATCTCTGATTTTGTTGCATTTCAATTCGCATTATTGTTGCTAACTACAGGTTACTGAGAGTGTGCTCACTGGCCAGTCACTGTACTAGGCACCTTAGATATGTTCTTATCTAATATGATTTAATTCAGTTTATTAATAATAACCCTGTGAAGTCACTGTTGTTGTTATAGTGATGAGCCAACCAAGGCACAGAGATGTTAATTTTCCCCAAGTCACACCTCAGGTGAGTACCAGAGGCAGACAGGAACGCACGAGCCTGAGAGAGCTCCTTTGAGACCGTCCCTGTTGCTCTGTATCGGGCACTGATCAGGCCTCACTGTGCTCCTGCACACTGGAGCATTGTGTTTGGTGTTGGGACAGCCTGAAGTATCCTGACACCCACAGCACACCTGGAAGGGGGTGATGAGATGAGAGGGGCCATGTGAGGAAGGTTCCAGAAAGCAGTTCTATTTAGCCTGAGAAGAAAACACTGAAGTGAGGTGTGAAGGCTGCATTCTAGATTCTGACGGGCTGTCCTTGGTAGAGAGAAGGGGTGTGCTCACTTACTCCAGGGGAGAGGAGAGGGCTCGGGAGTAAAAGTGGCAATGAGGCAGATGTTAGCCCATCAGAAAGGATTTCCCAGTGAGTGGAGCTGCCGGTCAGTAGAATTCCCTGCCCTATGAAGGAGGGAATGCCCCTGCACAGTAAAATCAGGCAGCCGCAGGATGACCAGTTGTCATGAAGCCACAGAGAGGACGCCTCAGTGATTCGGAGCGTGGTTCAAGTGTGCCTTAGTGTTCATTCCGACTCCAAAATCCCATAGTTCTGTGTTCTTAGTTTAGTACATAAAACAATGGTGATTATGATGATACATTTTTAAAGCTTAAAATAGTCTTAACTCATTTTTTGCAGAATGAGTCATTTTCAGGCCTCCTCCCCTCCCCTTGCCTTGAAAATCTGATCAGAAGAATCCCAGAAAAATCTAAAAATTTAAAAACAAGATCAAATGCGACATTATCATTTGATTTCCTAAGAAGTGTTTTCCTTTGCAGAATTGGAAGATAAATGAGTGACCCCTCCAGGGGCTGCGGATATTGATCTGCAGAGGTCCTGGCGGGAAGGCTGCAGGTCCTGCTCAGCCGAGGGGCTTAGGGCCAAAGCCACTGCAACAGGGCCTCACCCCTGATTGCTTCTAGGACTAGGAGCATTTAAAACTCTGCCCAGCTACCTGCACAAATGCTGTTTGCAAGATGCACCGTCGTGTGATAAAAGGCAAGAGCTCTTTTATAAAGCAGTTGTGAGACCCTGACTTAGAGTCGTTACTAAGGGAACCACAAAGAGAGAGAGAGATTATATTTAAATGAGCTTACATCTCAAGATTCCCCTGGGCAGGAGGGATGTTTCTCCCCCAAGAGAGAGTGGAACATCACTTTCTTCCATGTAGTAAAAGGATTCGTGGTGTTTGCTGCTCACAGGATCTTGTACCTGTCTGTCACTGCCTGTCCCTTCTGCCTGGGAGATGGGACAGTCAGCTCTGAAGGGCCTTCTAGCTGACCTAATAGCCAGAAAAGCAAAGCAAGGCTTCTCCTCTAGTTGTTTCTAAGAGCCTAGTAAGAAAATAGAGTTCTTGGGGTTACAGCTGGGCCAATGAGGGAGCACATCTCACAGGTGTGTTAAACCACGAGCAGACGTTCAAAAGCTAAAAGAGCAATGACAGAATTCAAGCTTAGGATTGTTAGTGAGTTTGAGATGAACTCTGCATTCAGTTCTGGGGGAAAAATCATTATATTAAATAGTGACTGAGTAATTAAGGATGAATAGTTAAAGTTTATAATGGTGTAATATTACTTTATATTAAGTATTAAAAACTAAAGTGGTCTTTTAAATACTGTTGAAATGTGGCGCTTTTCATAAAGAGTTCTTTTTTTTTTCTTTTTAAGGAAGGAAAATAGGTTCTCCCTCTAAGCTAAGAAATAATCTATTGTAGGTAGAATCTTATTTGGATTCGGCATGATTATGACCCTACTGCCACCTAATGGTAGAGTGCCTTAATTGCAGACCAAGTACCTTAAGAAATGAGCAGAGACTAAAATTTCAAAACTAAATGTAATTACAGCAAACCAAATGTCACCTATGGAGACTGACCTTACATACAGTGTATAAATTACTGTTAGACGCAGTTAAGAGGAGGGGTCATCTTATGACCTTTTCTGGCCTTCTTCACCTTGTGGTCTTTTATGCTTTAAAAGCCACCCCTGGTGGTCTAGTGATTAAGATTTGGTGCTCTCACTGCCGCAGCCCAGGTTTGTTTCCCAGTCAGGGAACCACACCTCCCATGTGTCAGTTGTCATGCTGTGGCAGCTGCATGTTGCTGTGATGCTGAAAGCTCTGCCACCGGTATTTCAAATACCAGCAGGGTCACCCATGGTGAACAGGTTTCAGCAGAGCTTACAGACTAAGACAGACTAGGAAAAAGGACCTGGCTGCCCACTTCTGAAAAAGTTGACCATAATAGCCCTATGAATAGCAGCAGAGCATTGTCTGATATATAACACTGGCAAATGAGAGGATGGCACAAAAAGATGGGGCAGGGTTCTGCTCCACTGTACACAGGGTCGCTAGGAGTCAGAATTGAGTTGGCGCCACTAACAACAACAAATGCTTTGAAAGTCGACCAGAAATTAAGACAATGTAAAAGAATTATGAACTTTACAGTATATCAAAATTTGATTTTAGAATGAAAACTATTGTTAAAAATGAGGTATAGATTAAAATAATTATTAATATATGGTAGGTAATGGTCAATAGTCATCCTATTTTTGCATTATTGATAACTCAATAATTTATTTAACTTAATTGGGGCCCATTAATCACAAAAATGTTTAAAAAAGAGTCATAGGAAGAAACATACATGGGAATTATTCATCAGTTTTTCAGGTTTAAAATCATCCTTATATAACTTATCCCAGCTAAAGGAGGAGCAGCCATTCACACATTCTCCTATGTGGTTATGAAACCGTGAGTTCATAAGTGAAGTATCCGCACAGGCAAAGTTCCATTGTCTGATCCTTGGTGGTTACTGGGCACATAGGTTCTATTCTTGTTGAAGAAGAAACTTGATGTTGACTCTTCAGTAAGGGTAGACAGGGACACCTTTATTAAACTTTTGCTTTGTCATTATATTACTTGCTGGTTTAATAACCTCTCCTTATTTCTAACCAACATTTGTGTCATGTTTTGCAACTGCAAAATACTTTCACATGTTTTCATTCTCCCAACCACTAGATAATTACTACCTTTGTTTTACAGCTGGGGAAACTATTATGTTCATAGAAATGAAATGACTTGCCCAAGATCACATAGCCAGTAAGTGGCAAAGGCAAGATGTAAATGTAGATTTTCTGGCTCTAAATTTCATGCTCCTTCTACTATAGGGCACTGCTTCCTAAGAGAATATAAAAATTGTTCCTCAAGACGGAATTCTTTGATTCTGTTACGTATGGTGGCACAGCATTCATGTGGCCAGTCAAGAAATGGCAAGTTAGGCAGAGAATCTTCCAACGTCTGAGGCTTCTAAGGAAACAGATTTCTCACTGAAACTGTTAGATATACTCTTCTTTTAATGAGATTTCAATTCTATTAATTCATTTATTCATCCAGCAATAATTGCTTAAGAGTAGCAGCCACATTGCCCACACTGTCAGCACAGAGAATAAGGCCTGGCCCATAGACTGCAGGGCCCACATTGTGATGACCTATAAAATGCCTCTCCCTTGCCTGAACCCTTTTTCTCTTCTTCACCTGCCACCTCCAGTCCACGTTATGTACCTAGAATACAGGGGAGCGTCATTGCTTGTCATGGGGAATGACAAGGAGGATAACATACTTTGTTAGAAATGCCTTATGGTTTCTACTCGCGAGGTCTTGTTGGTCAGTCTATGGATTGGCACATGACTCTGTTCTCCTGCCAGATGAGCCAGTCAACATGGGAACTTTTATTTGAGCAAATATGTGCCAGCGTTGCCATAGAGAGAAAAAGGTGCTGGCATTTGGTTCTGGGATGTGCTGTCACACATACGTGTGCACACACGCACTGCTAGTCATTAGAAAATGTATCTTAAGTGTGATCCAAGTCTCCTCTCCTTAACTCTAATCCTTTTCTGACTTTGGCCCTTCCTGAAAATGAAGAGTGCGTGTTCACCATCCTCTGCTAATGATGCTCAACCCAGGCTTATCATAATCCCCTGGGGACATTTTCTCGCCGTGCTGACCCACTGCACCCTCTCTGCAACCCCGATTAAGAAACAGAGCTCTCTGTGTCATGATGGGTGATTGATAAAAACAATTCATTGGTTATTTTTAGGGTATATTATTTTGGGACAAGATCAAGAAGGAGATAAAAACCAGAAGGCACTTGAAAGTCAGGAAGGAAGTAATTTGCCTTCTCAGCTTCTAGAGATGGTACAGATTTAAGATTGGGAAAGCACATATATAACGGGAGAAGCGAGGGCTCGCCTTCATGTTGGACACGGGAAGAATGTCATCAGTCCCCAATGCTCTGCTCCCGCACCTCGTTCCCCAATTTCCCTGACCTCATGCATGATGAATGCAAGATTGACTCAAGCCTTCCCCGGATGGTCCCTACACTTTGAGACTGATGTAATTGTCTGTGTCTTGTTCTCAGGTTTTTGCCTGGGCAAAAGTAAACAGCAGCAAAGAGAACTGTTCTTACCAGTTGGGAAGGGAGAAGAGGAGATTGGTCCCTCAGCCAAGACCAAGTTTGGACTCCTTAGTGTGGTGTGCAATGCTGTACACAACTGCCAGGCTCCCTTTTCTCCACCAAGCCCTTTTTACTACCATGAGCTTCTTTGTTTGCCTGGATACCTCTGTGCCTCTGCACGCAGGGTTTCCTCTGCTTTGGAAGGGCCCTGGGAGCTCTTCTCGCCAGGCCCTGGGCCCTACCATCTCTCACCTCCAGCCCTGCTCAGGGCTTTCTCACTGGGTGTCATTGGCCCTGCTGGGCAGCTGCTGCCATATGAGCCCAAGGGGTCCAATTAGGAATGAAGAAATAAACTATTACAATCACAGGCCTCATTGAGCTGAAAGTGTTTAGAGTAATTTTCCAAGTGAACTCCATGGAGATTATTTTCAACATGCTTGCAAATAAGATAAACAGTTTCCATATGCATTGGTAGTGCTTTGCAATTATAAGATGCTTGTACATATACCACTTTATTTTCTTCCCTTCAATAATGTTACAAGGTAAGGCAGGTCCTCTTTTCCCTATTTCTAGATAACTAAACTGAATCTCAGAGAATCTGACTTATACAACCTCTGTGTTCCTAGTGACAGAAATGATCCAGTCGACATGAATCTGCTCCCACCTCTCCTTCTGGATGTGAGCAAAGGGAGTAAGCCTACAATTAGACGAAGCTAAGATATGAAAAATCATAACGAATAACACTGAATGAGGTGAAGCAGTCTATAGACTATAGGAATTTGCAAGAGGAGGTTGGAATAGTCAGGGAATAATGATTAAAATAATAGCTACCATTTTTGAAGGTTTAAAAGTTGAGGTAGACAACTGAAACTGGTTTAGAAATTCCAATCAGGTTAAAAATAGGATTTCCTGTAAAGGTTTAACTGTGTGCCAGGCACTGTGCTAAGGGACGGTTTACAAGCACGATCTTATTTAGTCCATTCATCCATGAGGCAGTAACGGTTATCGTTGTCATTTTCCAAATAGTCAACCAAGGACCGGAAAGGTTGGGTAAATTGTTCATGATGACCTGGTTAGCTGGGAGCTGTGAGTTGAACCCAGGCCTGTCTGACTGTGCTTTGACACAACACTGAGCTGCTGCCTGTGTAGGCTTCATGGAAGAAGCAGGGCAGGAACTGGCCCTTGACCAGGGTTGAGATTGGCCTTTCTGGGGAAAGACCTAGGGCGCTTCAGGAGGGAAGCCAGCATGACTGGAGGCACAGGGGCAGGACATATGCAGTTTACAGAACTCTGGGAACACCAGGAGAGAGGGCAGAAGTCAGGGGGCTGTGAGGATCAACTGGGAAGTGGCAAGAATAGGCCAGATTACAATGCTGTAATGGACCTCAGTCAGAGGAGCTTGGACCTGATGGGGTAAGCCATGGAGCCTTTGGGGGGTTTTGAGCAGGTGCAGGGCGTGAGAAGGGGGTGCGTGTAAAGACCACTGAAGCAAAGCCTTGGCTGTGGGGTCAGTGTTGTGGCCACTGGCTTTCAGAATCCACGAAAAGACCCCGCGCAGACCTGAGGGCAGGGTCATGACTCACTGCCACGTTAGCATCTTCAGCCGTGGTGTTTGCCCTGCCCCGGCACACCCCATTCCTGGCTTACATGCAAACACAGGGAACGCCAGTGGAGACGTTTGCCCCTGCTATTAGGCTGATTGATGGAAAAGTCAAGCCTCCTTCTGCTCAGTGTGGTGAGCTGATGGGCTTTTGTTCTCCAGGCCAAATTCCTAGGATCCTTTTGGTCTCAGAACACTTTGCCTGTGGAGTTTATGATAAGAAAGTACAGAAGTGAACTCACAGAATATAATTTGGAGATTATGGATAGAGACAGGGTAGGAGAAAATGGCGATTCTCCTAAATCCAGGGCCTTGTGGTATGGGATTGGTTGGCTGCCTTGGTGGGAGTGTGGAGACCACTGCATCAGCCACCACGCTGTGTTAGAGATGAGATAAGGGCAATTGTGAATTTAGCAAATGCTGGGTGCCAGGACCCAGGCTAGGTGCTTTACGAATGTGTCTTATAGAATTTTATGAGGAAGGTGTTACGGATCCAATTTACAGATGAGTCAGTTAAGTCTCACAAATATTAAATAACTTGCTCAAGGTCTTAGAGTTAGTAAATGGACAGTAAAATTACAATGTAGGTAGGTCTGTCTGTGTCCTTCCCACTGTACACTGGCAGGAAGAGAATTACGCAGATGTAGCTGGCTGGGTCAAGAGTCTGCTTTGAAACATTGAGTTTGCATTTTCCTCTCAGTTTCGCCTTTGAAATCTTTTGTATGTTTGAACAGACAAAAGACTTTTGGAATTGGCTTGTACAGATACATATCTGCTCCTCTTTCTGCTTTTTCCTCTCTTTCCAGCATCTTCCTTCCTTTCCATCACCAGTAAATCTAGAAAAAAAGTAAGGCTAGCAACAGCTCTGTAGCAATCTGACTTATTGTTAGACTTAACCCGATCTGGAGGTGTCGGCATCGTGCACTACATAGGGATGCCTGGGGTGGATCTGGGGCCCTTGAGGTAGATAGAAAGCTCCGTGTCCGGGGCACTACCACAAATGCATCTGCAGAACTGAATTCAGATGCGCATGTTTCTCTTTTCGTGCCCCTGTGGAATGATGTTTTGTGGTGGTTCTATGGGTGCCTCATTAGGAAAAGGCTGTGTTTGGGTAAGCAGGGACCACAGGCAGGCTGCACATCCTTGACAGCCGAGCACCAGCAGGGAGTCGAGGATTAATGGGAGATGCCCGTTAACCAGCAGCAGGTCACTGGGCTTGGGAGTTTTCAGAATGGCAACCCCTTGGTAAATACAGCATCATGCTTGCTCTGTCTCTTTGTCTGAAGGAGGCCACGTCACTAATTGGAACAGGGGAACACACACAGGTACACCCTGCATGTGCCTGCCACCCTGCGAGGACCAGCGTTGTCCAGCCAAGTCTTCGGGACTTTACACAAACACTGGGTCATGGTCATTTCTGTTCTTGTAACTGTGGTTGTCGCAAATTGGCCACTCTGCAGGAGGGAATTTCCCCTTCCTTCTTTGCACTGGAATGGAATTGAGTATTAGGTCAATAACATCAGCATTCTATTGGAGGTTTCTGTGTGGATTTTCAGATAGGGCGGTTGCTAACATGAGCTCCTATTCAATAATGGTGTCACCCTCCTCCATCAGATTAAGGCCTTTCTTCCGAAGGGCCCTGGAAAGATTGTGTCTTCCTGGAACTTGAATTTTGTTCAGATTTCTATGAGCGACTTTACTTTCTGGGTTGCAGACTTACCTTTCTGACAGTCTAAGGAGCTCATTGCTGCTTAGTGGATAGATTGTCTACTCCTTTAACTGAATCACTTGGCAAACATTCGTGCAACTTGTACATGTGAGATGATGGATTCCTCAGGCATTGATGTTTCTGGCATGTTTTCTGAGGATCCTCATAACCCCTGCTCCTACAGTCCAACCAGGAACAGCAAAACCCCTTGGATTGCTAACTGCAAGTCCTCTTCAGAACTGCAAGGACATTTCTAGTCAAGTGCAGATTCAGAAAATGCCTAATTAGAGGCAGAATAACACAGTGTCAGTGTCATGGGTTCTGCTGTCATATTGTCTGGGCTTGAATCTCTGCTCTGCCTCTTGCTATGTGCTCTTGAGTGTGGCATCTTCCTGCTCTACTCTGCCTCAGTTTCCCAATCTGTAAAATGAGGGTAATGATAGTACCTCCCTCCTAGGGTTTGGTGAATAATAAATAAGTTATTCCATGTAAACCATAGAATAGTGTCTGATACATAGTACTCAATAAATATTAGCTATTATTAAGCACTTCAAACCACAAGGAAATCCTATTTTTAACTTTATTGAAATTTTTAAACCCGTTTTAGTTTTACACCAGTTTTAATTTAGTTTAGTTTTTGAGTTTGAGTTGTCAACTCTTGTAACTACAAACATTCAGTGCGTCCATACAATGAGCTGGCATATGCTAGGTGCCAAATATATAAAGACAAATAAGCTAAAGTCCTTTTCCTTAAAGAGATCCTTAAAGAGTCTAGTGGAAACAGGTATTCCTGGGGACGGTCCCACCAATATGTAGGGGCTTTCACCACTGTATCATTGTGCTTAAGTTAGGTTAAATAAAAGATCTTTCCTGAGACTTTAAGAAAAGAAGTGGAGGGGTATGGGGCTCGAGAGCACTGTCTAGGCCCAGATTCGTTACTCGTGGGCCCTCGGGTCAGCCCTTCAAGCTTTCTGGGCCTGACTCAGGTTCCTCATCTGTGAAATGGGGCCACAAAGTGATGCCCTCATTTCTAATGGTAGTTCACATTATGCAGCTGTGTGAAAGACCCATGGTGATCCATCTTACTGCAAGTCATGATCACAAGGTTTTTTTGCAAATAATTCACCTGCTATACAGGTGGACCCCGCCAGACGGTAAAAACCAGGCCAGTTTGCCTGCGTGGTTTTACATTAATTACATTTGACATTCTTGGCTGGCAAAATCCCAAACCTGAAGGTGGCCTGAATCCCCCTTAACGAGATTTCTGCCAGCATCTACGTGGGGCCTCTGATTTGAAGCACAGTTTGACCTATTAAGAACCAGATCCTCTGATATTACTAGTAGCAATCTTTTTCCATTAGCAGATATTGATTCTTTGTTCACTTCAGCAAAAGTTTAATAGGGTAACTGACCCTGTTAGAAGGCACGGCTCCTGTGTAGCAATATCCTTGGGTGAGTGAGAAAGGGGCCTGAGGTGGATGAGGTAAGGAGTGGGTAGATATTTTTACCCAGAAATGCACTCTGCACTTCCGACCCTTTGGTTTTGCTTCTGCACAGCAAGATGTAGTACCAAAATGGCTCATAGAGACTGCTGGAAGCCTGTGCACTGGAGCTGGGAGACAGCAGGCAGCACGTGTCTCTCAGAACACTGGGCTGACTGATTTCAGGCTCTGAAATCGGATTTGAACCTCTGCTGGGGCTCTCTGGGCTGCTTTAATTACAGCAAGTTCACAGGGCAAACTCCTGCTGGCAAACCACTTTTTCAAAGGAGGGTCATGAATACCGAAGTGCTGGGCATGGAGGGGGTCCTGCATCTCCCAGGGCCAGCCAGCTGGGAACCGTTTAGCACAGACTCTCTGGCCCACCAGGAAGAAGTTCCCTGGCAGCGCTGGCGTTTGTGGTCCAGGAGGGTCTCCCTGTGAGCTGAGGTGGTGGCAGCATGCATGTGACCCCCACCCTGGGAGTGCTGGCCCCAGCACAGAAGCTTCTAATCAGCGACACCTGCTCAGGGTGAAAGGCTCCGTGTGGCCAGGCCAGCAGATGTCTTTATCGGTGACTGAACCTTGGCAGAGGAGCTCCGCTTCCTCTTGAGAGCAGAGGGCATAATGGGAGAGAGAGAGCTGTGGCCCGGGGGCCAGGAGCCCTGGGTTCTAGTCTCAGCTCTGCCAGTAGCCGGCTGTGTGGCTTCTCCCCTCTGGGCCTTGGTTTCTTCACACAGGAAAGCTGGCAGTGGGGTTAGAGCGCCCGCGGGTCTCTGCGGGGCTAACCTCCGTGTTCTGGATTCTGGGGGCCTACAGGGGAGAGCCGACGTGGAAGAACAATCGCCCAGTGAGGGACTCCTGGTGCGGACAGCTGCCTAAAGGAGCGTCTGCTGGGGAGCCCTGCGGTCAGACACCACGGCACCCCAGAAACTAGTGGGACTGGTAGCTAACCCACCTGTAATAATCTCTCAGTCTCTGTGAGCCATGAGGAGCTTTCCAATTGGGGTTGGAACCTCAGTGACCTTGCTGGGTTGGTGACCCTGACTATGAACAGGATGGAGGTCACTGGGCTCACCGTGTCCATCAAAACATAGAATCACATCATCTCCTGGGCCAGGTAGGGCCTTGCCATGTTGGCTCCCGACATCATCCTCAACAGCTGAAAGTTTATCCCTTCACAGAGACCACACACTGGCCCAGTGGTTCCCAAAGTGTGCACCCAGTGGCACCAGCATCCTCTGGGAACTTGTTAAAAATGCAAATTCTTGCGCTCAACCCCAGGCCTACTGACTTGGAAACCCTGGGGGCTGGGCCGAGCAATCAGTATATAACCAGCTCTGCAGGTGGTCCAGGGCAGGCTGAGGTCTGAGAACCACTGCACCAGCCCAACCCGTGGTTGGAGAACCATTGTCTATGTGTGTGTGTCTCTCTCTTATTTCAGACAACACTACAACTATAAAGATACTTTGAAAAATTACCCATAGCCCCGCTGCCCCATCACGGTAACCGTTTCCATCTTTCTGGGCCTTCTTCCAGTCTTGGTCCATTTGCACACATATTTTTTACACAGACGACATTGTATAGAGACTTTTTTGTGTTGTCTTTTTTTCACTTAACATTATTAGTGCTTTTTTCCCCATTGCTTCATAACTTTAATACTTGTCATTTTCAATGACTGCAAAACACTTCCCTCATGTGACCGGCTGTACATGCTTGACCACCCTGTCCCTAGACATTTGGCCACTTGCCACTTTTCACTGTTGGAGGTCACCTGCCTGTCTCGGGCGAGGTCAGCTTCTGGGGCGTTCCACACGACCTCCTGTCAGCCCAGCTTCTGACCTTCTGTGGTCCTCAACGTGAGGTTATCCAAAAAAGGTTACCCAGTGGAAAAAACAACAAAAAACCCAGGACAGATATTTTAAATCTGCAGAGATGTATCATGATGGAAAGATTCCCCGCTCTCCTGAATTTCGTTAACCCGAGTATCTTCTCATTTGGCTTGCAGGTGGTGTCAGCAGAGTGGGGCATGGGGTGGGGGTGGGGACGGGAGCCCCTCCTGCCCCAATGGCTGGAAGCCCGCGGCCTCGCCCTGTGCCAGGCCTGCTGTCGGTCATTTCCTGAGCATCCTGGTCCCCAGCAGGAAGGCCCCTCCTTCTTTCTTGTGCTGCCTCCATCCTCTCGCTCTACGATGCCTGTGCACCCTCTTGGCTCCTTTCCTTCTCCCAGCCTGGCACAATCCTTTTAGAGTCTGAAACACATGGCTTGACCCAGCACAGCCGCTAGTGGTCACCCCTTTGTTTTGACAAGACCACTGATAGTTGTTGGACCATAGAAATAACACAGTAGCTTTTAAAAAGATTTTGTTAGGATAAATCCCTAGATATGGGATTACTAGGTCTAAGGGTAATCGTTCGGGCCTCTTTTGTGCTTCTGTCTCTTCTCCTAGTGGCAGTCTGCATTTTGCTCTGTCAGTGGCTCCACATTGATCTTCATGACTTGGCAAACTAGGTTCTTCCTTATTTGACTCATGAATCACAAACTCAAGTCAGATGCCTAGAAGGGGCAGGCTGGTGACATGAGTATCGACTGGGCCAGACCATGGGAGAGAGCGGGCCTTTAATGAACTGGAGAGTACACCCAACCTGAAAGCATTCATATGCAGTGAGGAAAAACACTTCCAGTGAAAGATAATGACAGACAAATGCTAGCTTCAACCTCGATTTTGGTTGATCCCTTCAGCTTTGTCTACCATGCCTCTCCCAGCACATTCCAGCCACACCAAAGTGGGCCATGCTCCCTCTTGCCTGCTCTGGTTTTTGATTGGCCTTGTTGCCTTTTCACATGCTGTTTGTTGCCTAGAACGTCTCTTTCCCCTTTATCTGTGGATGACTCTTGCTCTTGATTTAAGACTCAGCTAGAACGGTCATCTCCTGCCAAAAGCTTTTCCAAGACAACCTCTACTGGGTTAGGATGAGGCCTGGCCTTTGGGTGGGCAGCTGGAGAGGACACTCCCTGCCCTGTGCTTGGTGAGATGGACCACAGGGTGCTGAGCCTTACTTCCCTCTGAGAGCATTGTTGCAACTCAATTTTGAAATTTCTTTCTATCCCAAGGGATCTATGAAATACACTGATGTTGTGGCCGCTTTTCCTGTGCAGTTATCCTGGTTAGCCCATACTGGCTGAAATGCCCTGGACTCTGGGCCCTTCTAGGGACAGTCCAGGATAGGAAAAGGCAATTATGTTTAGCTTAGATTTCTTTCCTTTTCTAGACTGAGAACTATGTTTTTTCATCTCTATGTCTCCAGCAACCAGTTAGATGCTTGGCACACAATAGGTACTTGGTAATTTTCTTTGGATGGATGGATGGGTGGATGTCCTGTATCTGTATGCCCGTGGCCCCTGAGGGATGCTTGGGCAGCCTCCTCCCCAGTGGGGCTCTCCCAGCCTCTCCCCTCCATTGGAGCCTCTTCCTCACTCAGCCTTCCCGCCTCTGTCCTCCTTCCTTCCCACCTCTCACTCCCCATGCTCCTCTTTTTAGCCTTACCTTGATTTCATTATTTTTCTCTCTCCTTTTTTTCTTGCATCCACCCTCTTTCTAACATAAATCAGTCCATTCCCTGCCTCCTCTAGTTTGCTTCGTCCTGACTAAATAGCCAGGGGGGGGTTGTTTGGCTCCTTCCCAGGGCTTCAGGAAGGAAGGAGTTCAAGGAGCAGAATCCCCGCAACATTTCAGGAGAATAGCTGCGAGGAAGGGGGCCATGAGGCTTCGATCTTGTAGCTGCGTCTGCCACACTGGTCCCTTCCCAGGGAATTCTACCACGCTTCACGTTGGAGTCAGGCCTATCCACCTTCCTGGAGGTCAGGCTGGTGGGGTGGGAACCTCATGCTCCGGGCCCCTGTGGCTGGAGCCTCTGGGTTCTGGCATGCTTTCTGCAGTTGCTAGATTGAACCACTGAGTGGAGCTCTTGCCCCCGCCCAACCCCTAATGGCAGGGGTAGTAGATTCTGTCCCAGCCAGTCTCGAAGCAGAGGCAGGGCAGGTCCTCAGGAAGGTGATGAGACCCTTGCTTTTCCTTAGAGATCTAGGAACTGTGGCAAGGACCCCTGAAGTTAGGGCCATCCCTAGGGGCTAGAAGAATCACCCTGAATTGGTCTGCTCCCTGCCCCACCTCAGGCACTGCCACTCTTGTGATCCTAGGGGAGTAGAGGGATGTCAAGGGCAAACTTGCAGGGGAAAAATCACAAATAGGTGACTGAAGAAGTTGAATATGACTGGAGAAGAGTAACACTAAGCCATTTCATCCTGTGTGGTGTGGGCTCCTCCTGCCCATTCTACAGGTGAGGAAACCGAGGCCCGATGAGGTTAACAGTGACCGCTGGATTGGGGCAAGCATTGTTGTGTATTACTGAGTTGTAGGTCTTTATTTTCGCTTCAGCAGAGGGAGCCACCTCCCCCTCCTCCGGCTGCTTCTCCAAGTCATCAAGCACTGCCAGCAGCTCAGGAGCCTTTGGATTTGGAACAGCTCTGCCCATAGGCATCCCCCATTGTGGTTCTCTCAGGTCTTTAGGGTGAGAGTTTAAGGCCATGACCTTCTTAATCTTTATCCCTCAACCCACACTGGTTCTAAGGAGATGCCTGTCACCAGTCTCCCTTGAACTGCGTTTAGTGCCCAGACCATTGGTAGCAGCTGGCATAGAGCTCAGCTCAACCTGGGAGGGAGGCACACCTTGAGTGCTCTATTTGCAAAATGACCAGAGGCTGTCATTCTCCACCTGCCTCTCATTTGGAGACCTGATCTCGAGTTGTAAAGGTGGTGCCAGGAGAGAGCTTTGCCAAAGCATCTCATGAAAATATGGCCAGTGGGCCTTTGGGGTCCACTAGCTCCAGCTTCATGTGTTCAAACACTGTGGCTCTATTTTCAGATTTGGCAGGTGGCAGGTGACAAAGGTCTTGAGTGAGCTGAAGGTCAGTCAAGGGCCAGAATGGCATTTCTGGACCCTTCTCCCCAAGTGGACGCACCCTCCTAGTCATGGAAGGACAGGCCGTGCTTGGAAGAGGTCCAGCTCTGCCACCAGCTAGCTGTTAGTGCAGACTGAAATCACACAGTCAGCCCCTGCTGATTCCCCGTCCTGACCCGCCTTCGATCCCACTCTCCACCCTCCTAGCCAACTCCCTTGTAGGTATTCAACTTCCTAAATGTGTTTTCTCCTTTACAACTTCCATGTTCTCTTGGGGTGCTGGATGGGAGAGTAGAATCTCCAGATCTTCACTTTTAGGAAAAGGTGAGAGTGTGGAGCTTTCCTAGAACTCTGGAAGCATCTGTGAGGGAAAACCTCGTTTAGCCCCCTGACCTTTGAGACGGAACATTCCAGGCCTGGTGATTTGCTCAGGTCCATGGAGCCAGTTGATGGCAGAGTCAGGCCTGTCCAGGGAAGGGTGTTAGGCATTTCTGCCGCCATCTGGAAAGCAAGAAGGCTGCAGGGAAGAGGCGGGGTTCAGGTGTCGGTAGGATTGCCGGTGTAAGCCAGGTGAGGGGGAGCTCAGAATGGCAAGTGGGCTGAGGGGGGTCCTGTGATGAGAAAAGGTTCCAGTTCATCTTGCACAGGTTCAGTTTTTTTTAACTGAGATATATTTGACAATTAAGAATTGTACGTATTTAAGGTGCACAATTTGATGATTTGACGTCCACATATACTATGAAACTATCACCGTATTCCAGCTAATTAACATGTCTGTCTCCTCAGAAGTTACCACTTTTGTGTGTGTGTGTGGTGAAAACACTGATCCACCCTCTTCGCAAATTTGCTTCAAAGTGTGTGTGTGTGTGTGTGTGTGTGTGTGTGTGTGTGTGTGTGAGGGAGAACGAGTCTTGTGGTCTGCACTTACTCAGACAGCTTCTGGGCTCCACTTAAGCAATTTCAATTTGGTTCTTGTGGCTTAAAAGGTCCCTGAAACACTTCAGTGAAATTACACCTCCTTAATTTAGCTGCCTGTCAGTTATGTTTTTTCCAGGTGGTTTAGGGTTGACAGTGAGTTTGACATTTGTAAAAATGTTTTGGAAACCATATCAGGCACCCTGAAGTCAAAAGGAGTGTAAGGTATATTATTCTGAGAAGCACGATTGGAATTATTCTTCTGACCACCCAAGTCATCTCTCTCTTCTTTCAACAGTCTTTTCAGACAAAGCCCAGGGATGGGCCATAAAATTGCAGGCTACTCCTGAGCCTGGTTGCTTTTGTGAATTTCCTTCCTCATCACTGTCACCCTCATTTTGGTGACTTCTGCTTCATTCGTGCACAGCTAAGGACAAAGCACTTCTATTTTGTTTGTCAGAGCATTGCAGGATGTTAGAGATGGGAACAACTTTAGGGGCCTTTTTCATTTGCTCACCCTACTCCTTTCCAGAGGGCGGAGATGTGACTGCCTTCCATGACTGATGCCTGCAGAGCCGAGATTCACCCCCAAATCAATGACTCCGGACCACCCGGGCTCCACGAAGCTACAAGTTAAAATGCCAATTGTGACATTTAACTGCCAGTTTTAGGACACTTATTGAGCCCAGAGCTTGTACCTTAAATTAGAAATGCCTGACGGGCCCAGCCCCAGTGGCCTAGTGGTTAAGTTCAGCACGCTCTGCTTCGGCGGCCCAGGTTTGGTTCCTGGGCGTGGACCTACACCACTCTGTTAGCAGCCATGCTGTGCTGATGGCCTGCATACTAAAAAATAGAGGAAGATTGGCATGGATGTTAGCTCAGGGCAAATCTTCATCAGCAAAAAAAAAAAAAGAAAGAAAAAGAAATGCCTGACATATAGGACTGTGTCACCCTGGAGAACTTGTGACAACTCCTTCTGTACCCTCATGGCTGGGGAGAAGTCGTAGCAGCCTTCCTTGAAATTGGAGAGTCTCCCTCTACCCCAGCCTGCTTGCTCTGACTCCATCAACTCGGTTCACAAACATTGCCAGGCACCCTGCCAGTGCTAGGAGTCCAAAGAATGAAAAACCAGAATTCCTGCCCTCCAAAAAATGGCAGTACAATGTGATAAACACTCTAATGATGGTCAGCATGAAGCCTCTCAAGATAGCCCCTGCAGAACTGCTTTCTTTCTCTAGATGGTGAGGGGGAAGGATGTCCAGACAGAGGTTCTCAACTCTGGCTCCTTGTTGGGGTCACCTGTGGAGTTTAAGAAACTCCTCCTGTCCACTCCCCACCCCCATTCTGGTGTTCAACTAGCTGGTCCAAGGTTGGACCCAGGCATGAGGTTTTGTTTAGAAGCTTCCAGATGTTTCCAGGATGCAGCCAAGATTGAGAACTGCTGGGCTGGGTAGAAGGACTCACATCTGAGTCCCATTTGGGGAACTGTTAAAAAATAAAATTATTTGGGACACTGGTTAAAGGCGGGAAGGAAGACTTTATCCAACAGGGGCTCTCCAGTGAGGTTTTGCAGGAGGGGAGAGAGATGTGGCTCGACTCTGAATATAACGAGGACAAGTGGGAGTTTATAGTCCAGGAGCAGGGTGGGGGTCAGTGGATGAAAAATGACTAAAAGGAAACATCAGAGGTAAACCGTCCTAAGAGAATTCATGTGGAAGGCAGGCCATGGTGATCAGACATCATCTGGGGATGGTAAGGGATGGGGAACCTCATCAGTTATCCAGGGTGATCAGATATGGGGGGCGAGGGGCGGTGTTCCGGTTACACTGACTTAGCAGGAGTCTTGCTAAAATTGGACAACGCAGAGACGAACACGGAAGTCCAAAAGTCAGACCTAGTTGAGAAGGGTTCGGAGGAGCCTGAATAGAGTTTGGTTGAGGAGAGAACCTGTCAGAATGGTGGCTGGCACATTGCAGGTGGAAGGTGTGGCGCAGAGGGAAGGGTGGCAGAAGTGACAGGAAGGGTTTGACCTTTATGATTGGGGTGGCATTGGGGCAGGGGATTGAGAAGATCAGGTCTGCAATTTAAAAAGATTATTCTCTTGTCGGGAGATTGGGGAGGGCCTGGCTCTCAGAGAAAGGGACTCTGTTCAGTGTGGGATATGTGGCGTCTGGGGTCCTCATTGGATAATCCAGGTTGGGATTTCCAGAAGGCAGTGAGATAAAGGTCTGAAGCTGGGGGTGCAAAGGTAGGATTGTTAGCATTTAAAGACCATTTAAATGGTTCCTGCAGCCAAGGGAGTGAATTGTGAATTTTATCACTCACCCCAGGGGAGGTGTCATGTAAAATCAGGTGAAGGACAGAACATCAACAGTTGTGGAGAGAGCAAAAGAAGAGGAGCTTGCAGAGGTGACTAAGAGTGAATAGTCGGTGACAGAGGAGGACCATGATATATTGTGGAAACCAGGAGAGGAAGGGGTGGCTTTCTGGAGACAGTGCCCCTCCCTTCGTCATAACTCATTCGTTAGCGGCCCCCCCACCCCGTCTGTGGGTCTTTCGTGGAGAGTGAGATGGAGGGACATGTCAGTTCCTCTTAAAATTTCGGAACGTAGCGGCCATTCAAGTGCATGTGTCAGTATTGTTGCCTACTTATTAAAAATAGTGGTAAACTACTATATACTGAGTTTCCTTTAATTCTCACGCAGTTCTATGAGATCAGTATTGTTGTCTCCAGCTTACAGATGGAGAGGCCGAAGCTCAGAAAGGTGAAATAATTTCCCAAAGTTTTGTAGCTAAGTGGAAGAGACAATCTGTCTGATTCCAGACTTTTCCACCGTCTCACGTTATTTTCCTACCAATTACTTTTCTTTGATCAGACTTTAGGAAGATGTAGAAGGCAGCTAAGGAAGGCAGAGTGATGAAATAGATATGCCTGAAGCAGGAAAGAAAAAGAGATTTTTGTAGGATAATCTTTCATTAGAGCATTACTGACAGAGCTCCAACAACAGAGGAACAGCTATTTCCTTAGGATAGATTCTCAGAAGTGGTGCCACGCTGAGTCAAAGGCTGTGAACATTCACATCTGTATTAGTAAAGGCTACAGTCTGCTCCAGTGGTTTTCAAACTTCAGTGTGATTGCAAGCGCTTGGAGGGCTTGTTAAACCTCATTAGGTGGGGCCGGCCCTGTGGCTTAGCCGTTAAGTGCACGCGCTCCGTTGCTGGCGGCCGGGGTTCGGATCCCGGGCACGCACCGACGCACCGCTTCTCCGGCCATGCTGAGGCCGCGTCCCACATACAGCAACTAGAAGCATGTGCAACTATGACATACAGCTATCTACTGGGGCTTTGGGGGAAAAAAAGGAGGAGGATTGGCAATAGATGTTAGCTCAGGGCTGGTCTTCTCCCCCGCCCCCAAAAAAACACATTAGGTGGTTGGTCCCCACCTAGAGAGTCTGATTCAGTAGGACTGGGGCCACACCCCAAATTTGCATGTCTAACAAGTTCCCAGGTGATGCTGATGATCCTGAGATCACACTTTGAAAACCACTGGTCTAATGTAACATGCACATGTGGTTCTATTTCCAAAACTGTAGGATGAATTCCTTTGGCTTTAGATCTCTAAATTGTGTTAGATCCCTTCTCCAAAGAAGAATGAGATGCTAACCCTCTGAGGAGACTCTTTAGAGTTTATTATTTTTTTAAAAAGCCTTCAGAGTCTGCAGAAAAGTGGTGCCCTAAGCTGACCTGCCGCTGGTTGAGGTTGCCCAGCAGCTGTATCTCATCATGGTTGACCTGAAGCTCATCTTGGTTGACCTGCAGCTGCTTCTCAAATGTTCAGGTGCTTGCGAATCACCTGGTCACCTTGTTAAAATGCAGGTTCCAATTCAGCAGGTCTAGGGTGAGCCTGAGCTTCTGCATTTCTAGCATTTCTAGCAGCTGCTGGTCTGCACAGCTGACCACACTTTGAGTGGCCAGGCTAGGGGATTCTCCATTGCACTGCTACATGTGACCTCTCAATTGATTTACCCCCTCCCTACCTGCTGAATAACCTTATAGATGTCTGAAGTCGCTGTTAGAAAAGCTCTATACTGTTGAAGAAAGCAGATAAAGCAGAGCAAAGGGATGAGTAGTGATCATGTTAGCTTCAAAAACCCCTGCAAGGTAGGAGAGAGTATATCTCCCACTTTTCTGATGATAAAACTGAGCCTTCAAGAGGCAAAAGAATCTGCTCAGGGTTCAATTCCTGGCATCTTCCCATTCTGTCAAGCTCCAAATAACACACACAACACAAGCCTCCATATCGTATTTTAACGAGAGCAGTGTTTCTCAACAGCAATTGACAGTTGTAGCCAGGTAATTCTTTTGTGGAGGTGGGGGCTGCCCTGTACATTTCAGGATGTTTAGCAGCTTCCCTGGCCTGCCCCACTAGAGGCCAGTAGCTCAGTCTCCACCACCACCACCCCGCCCCAGTTGTGTCACCCAAAAATGTCCCCAGGCTTTACCAAATGTCCCCTGGGGGGAGCTTGTCTCCAGCTGAGAACCACTGGACTAGAGTGCTGGTTCAGAACGCTGGCAGTGTACTAGAATCGCCTGTGGGGCTTAAAAAATGACTAACACCTAGGCCCCACCCTGACCATCCAATCAGCATTTCTCTGAGGAGAAGGACGCTGGCATTTGTAGTTTTTAAAGTTCCCCAGGTGATTCTAAATGGGTAGCCAGGCTTGAGAACCACTGGAGTAGTCTTCTAAATTGAGGCGTGATATACTTGTACCAGAAATATTTTACATTATTTTTGAGGCACAATGACAGAAGAGAAGACAGTGCAATTATAGTGTGAGGGTTAAAAAAAAAGTATTTGGTTCCCTTTGCAATATTTTTTAAAGTAGCTATTATGCTCTAAAATCCCGTGAAATTAATTTATCATTGTTTGTGTTTCCCCATCCAATTGCAACTTTCTTGTTACTAATTCAGGAATCAAATTATTCTTTTTAAAAAAAAAGATGGAGTGGGGGATGGTCAGAACTCCTGATGAGATGTCCTCTTCCATGTGTCTTTTCTGTTCCCGCTGCTGCCCCTGGGTTGGGTTGGAGTAGACCCTGCGCCCGCTCTTCTGCCTGCCTTTCTCCTCCCCTGCCCTCTGGCTTAGCTGTCACATTAACCTTCCTCTACATCCTGGCTCTTCACTCTTTTTTTCAGAAGACTTTTTTTTTCCACAGAATTCTTTTTTCAGAAGACTTCAGTGGTTCCATTGCCCACAAGCAGACACTTTTGCCTGAAATTCAAGGTCGTTCACAGTGTAGCCCCCTGTGTGATACCTAAGCTCAAGCCAGGCGGGTTCAGGTGTTCTGACCCTCCCACGCCCGCTCCCACGCTTTGCTCACGTTGTTCTTCCTGCTGCGGGCTCAGCTTAGTTGCCACCTCTGCTGTGTCCCCTGGTTAGACTGCATCTTTCCCTTGCTGTGAGGGGACAAAGGCATCCATGTGGAGTGGGCATGTCCAGGTTGAGTGGAGGGGTCCTTGTGTTGGCAGTTTTTTTTTTTCCTAGTGCAAAATTGGGGGCCTGGCAATTACGTGGTTAATGAGTCCATTAAGGATAGATGACCAGCCGGACTAGTCTGCCTCACTGTCAGTTCTGATCAGGCTCGTCTGTTGGGCTCCTTGCCCTTTGGGTCTCACAGTCCAGCTCCTGCTCCCTTCCCCCACCCACCCCAGGAGCCCGCGGCATCCCTGTGAGCTCTAATGACAGGATAGAAAGCAAAGTGAAAACTTCTAGCTAAATTGCGTGGTTATATGTCTGAGAGTTGTCGCATGATGATTTGGGAAACTTTTTAGGTATTTATCAAGGCAAAGTAATAATTACAACAATAGAATGACATCTTACATTGGTTTAAGTGAATTTTAATTGTCATATTGTTTTTGTACATTTTACCTTCCTTGACCCTCCTAAGAGGTGTGGACACATATTAACTTCATTCTGAAGAAGACGACACGAGGGATATAGAGTTACATTTTAAAAACAACATGAAGTATTGTACTCTGAGGTTTTAAAGGTAAATTCTACCCATTCACAAATGTAGCTCCTGTTCTGGGGCTTCAAAAAGCAAAAACAGAGGGAAAGATTTCTCAGACTTACTGATTAATATTCTGACTCCATAGGAAGAACATTTTTATAAAAATATTAACTTAATTTTGTGTTGACTTTTATTTCCCCCTTAAATCTTTAAATCATCCATAATGCAACCCAACTTAACCTGGTTAGAAAAGTTTGTTCATCATTGTTGTGTAAGCAGGAAACCTGGATTCCAGTCTTGCTCTGACATTTGGCATGCTTTATGCTCTTGACAACTTAAGGTCCAGTTTCTTCATTGGAAAATGGGCATAATTCTTTAGATTGGCCGTGTCTGGGGGAAGGCACTATACTGTACATGAGGTATCTTGTGCACTGCCTGAGACCTAGCAGATAATTGTGGGTATATGTGGCATTCTGGGTGATTAAACTAAAATCATATCTTTGATTAAAACTTTGTTAAAATATTTTTCATCACTCATTGATAATTCCGTGGGCATTTTACTAATACTAAATTCAGTGAATGAGTCCACGAGGATTTGCTAGAGGTCACGTAAAGCCAACGATGACATGACACAGATGAGGATGCTGAGGCCAGAAGAGGTGGTGAGTTCCCAGGGTCACACATCTGGCCATCTGACCGCTGGCTAGCCAGGTTTAGAAGCCTTTTCTTTTTCTATACCACCATGCCTAGAATGTCTGTCACCCACTGTCCCAGCCTGCCCTGCCCTTGAGTCCAAGAAGAGTAATTTGTGGCCTCATTTGTTCGTGCCTCCGTTTGTCCCACGTTAAAGGAAGTGATGGAACAGTGAGTGGGCAGGCGGTGACATCTTTAAAATACTTCGTTCCACTTACTAGGGACTTGGGTCTCTGGCCTAGTTTTGCCACAGTGCTATTCATGAAGTGAACATTTCCTGATCCATAGAAATGTCTGAAACATTTCTCTACATTTCTAAAAGTTAATGTTTTAGGCTTAGTTTTCAGACGTTCAGATTTAAAAGAACTTACTGCATGAACATAGAGCGCTCAGAAAACAAGGTAAGAAGGTTTGGTGAGTTACAACCTCCCCGTGGGCTTTGTGGAGGAAGATTCACCTCTGTGAAGGGAAGGAGACTGTGAGGATTAATCTTGCTGTGTGTTGATGACAGTTGACTTGAGACCTTTGTGACCAGGGAGAGGGGAATGAAGCACACCGTCTAGGCTGGCTAGAGCTGAATGGATGGACATCCGTCCCCTTCCCTCTTAAATTTCAGCTGCCTGTATGCAGGGCTTCCTTACGTGTAGAATGATGGTTGTACCTCCTGCATCTGTCTGAATTGTGACTGTTAGAAGGGATTATAGAGGCTGACTCCCCCTGTTTACAGCCCAGGAAGTGGTTGGCCAGAGAGGGAAGGTGGCTTCCCTGAGACCACATGGCTGATTAGTGTCAAAGATGGGCACTGAGCCCAGCCCCTGCTCCCAGCCCAGTGTCCCTCCCTGCTGTTCCCTACCTCCAACCTCCTCTCGGTCCTGAGCTCCACTTTCCATCATCATCTCCCACTTCCATCCTCTCTCTGGATCTGATCCTGATGCTCTTTTTGTTATCAGTAAATGTGCTCGGTAGCTGAGTGTACTCTGTAATTAAAAATTAATCTGGTGGCTAAGTATGTCACTGTGAATATACTTCAGCCTTTAATCAGCACTGTGGCCCGAAGCCATCACTTTACCCCTCAGCCCTGTGATGTTCGGGGGGGCTGAATTAGCTGACATCAAAGGAACACTCCCATATAAGAGAAATGTTCTGCACTTCCCAAGCCCTGAGTTATACAGTAAGAACAGAACTGACCTCTGCTGCCCATAGCTTCTCCTGGAGTCCCGGGAGAGTAGGGGGGAGGACAGAAAACAGAGCCCAGTCCCCTGGTGTTTCCATCCAATGTGTGAAGAGGAGTCAAGGCCCCTTCTTCTGCTTTTAGAGCGGATACGACACCAGCTTGATATTTGTTTTCTTGCACTTGGTTGAGCACATTTTTACTGCATTATTTTTCCATTGGGCTTGCCATAATGGAGTTTTCAGACTTGAATCCAAAGTTATTACAGCAAATCCTGCTGAATGGCTGAGAGGCATTTCTTGGCTTTTAGTGAAAATGGGCTTTGTGTTCTAAGCAAAAGGATGCCATCTTGAAGGGAATTGGCACAATAATTCCATGCCTGTCACACGGTCACCATGTGACATATGCACTCCTGGGTGCTGTGTGAACAGTGTTGTGAGCAGCGCCTGAGTATTATAGATTGCAGCTACGTGGCGGTCATACAGACATGGAATACGTGGTTATATATGCACAGAATGTATATGGAAATATTCTGTGTATTTGATTACAGCACGGGAATTGTAAACACTCAGGCCCAACCAGCTTGAGGCTGTCCTGTATAGTTTATGAGCTGCACACAGACAGCATGAATCTCTGTTGTGTAGTCAGCACATGGGTAGAATGCATGGGCAGTGATGCAGCTAATAGGTGAGCATGCAGCTATTGAATAGAGACAGTTTTGTGACTGGCCCCTGGGCATCATGTGTGCCTTTCTACATGGTCACTATGCAAGTTTCATGCATTTACATATCTAGGACTGGCGTGAAGATGCCACATGGGTGGTTATGTGGTCTGCAGGCAGCATAATGTATGTGTGGCCACACGGTCAGCCCACAGGCCTTGTGTCGTGGAAGCTTTCTGCGATGGTGGTGAGGTAAACGGCAGATGGGAGAAACCCTAAGACAACACATCCAGTGCTAGCATTGGGTTTCTAGGGAGTTGTTAGGACTATTAGCTAGATGGTATCTGCATCTTGTATGTTTATATTAACATTTAAATATTTTACTGGTCTCTTCATCTTCCTTGTTATGATGAGTTTTTCTCATTGACCTTTCCAAAACCAAAAGAGACCGTTTAATGTTTTTATTATAGAGAAAACAAAGTTAACACTGTGTATCTGCATTTTTGGCAGCCAGAGAACCCTGTGGTCCCCAAAGATAATAGTTTGTATTTTCAAAGAAATCCCAAAATATCAGACCCGTTACCAACACAGGGGCGTTAAACCATAAGTAGAGCTCCCCACTCTTCCCATCCTGCCCCTTTTTTACACAGTCCAAAAAAAGGCGATTAACTTTATATTAGCTATGAAAATTTGCTTATCACAGTAGGATTTACAAAATGATTATGTAAGTGTTCTCATTTGACTAGTACGGTTTTAATTCTTAAATCCCTTTCACATGTATTGTCTCATTGATTCTCTGAGCAGCCTTGTTAGACTGGCAGGGTTCTTACATCCATTTTATAGATGGGGAAACCAAGGTTCAGAAAGGCTGTGGAACTTAGCTGAAGTCACACAGCTACTAGGAGATAGATCCGACTCCACAGCCAGGTCATTTTCCACACCTCCCGCTGCTCTCGATAGTGAACTAGGACCTCTTTCTTTCCACAGTCTGTTCTAGTGAAGAGCATCAGTTACTGCGAGGTACAAATGTGAGTGGGCTTGTCCAATTTCTGTCTAATATTGTAGTGGTTACTTGTCTGAGTTGGATCCAGATTTCTTTCAATATTATTGATACTTATTGATTGTAAATCAATGATCTGCAATTATATATTCAATTCAGTTGATATATGGTCTATCTACCATGTTTAAGACACTGCCTTCGGCCCTGGGATGTGTGGTAGCATGGTGGGACCAATAAATATGATTTCAGCTCAATCCCTGCCTTCGAATTGGCTTATAGTCGAGTGGCAGAAACCAACACACACACAGCCACCTAGAGCAATGTGATAAATGTGCCAAGGATGAGCTCAGGTTGCTCTAGGAACACACAGATGGGAGCGTTGAATTCTGACCCAGGGAGACTAAGAAGGCTTTCCAGAGGATGTTCCTATTTAGGAGGATGCCTTGAAAGATGGGTAGGATTTTTAACCAGAAGTGGAAGAGAGAGAGAGAGAGAGAGAGAGAGAGAGTGTGTGTGTGTGTGTGTGTGTGTGTGTGTGTGTGTTTGCAAAGGGCTGTGATGGGTAAGGGAAGAGGAAATGTATCCCCGTGAGAAGGAATAACATAAACAAGCATGGTTCTGGGAAGCAGTGTGCTCACTGGGGTAGAACCACAGGATGTACGCAGCAAAGGGGTGGGAAGTGGAGGGACTGAGACTGCAAAGTTTGGTTGAGGCTAAAACGTGGAGGAAACATTTAGCCATATTCTTGAGCAAATGGATGATATGGCCAAGGATGTGTTTTAGGAAAATCCTTCTAACAGTGGTGAGGTGAATGGAGCAGAGGAGGCAGACTAGAGGCGAAGGCTGGTTTGGAGGCTATTGCAGAGGTCTTGGCAGAGCATGAACGAGTCATCTCAGGTTGGGGTGAGAGGGTTATTGTCACCACCCCTCCATTTGTAATGAAATGTTGAGAGTGTCTGCATGTCCCCTGACCCTGGGTTCACCCCGGCTACAGAAATGACCTTTCAGCAATTTGAAACCCTCCCTGATTCAATGAAAATGCATTTATTTGCCTCCTTCTGAGAGTGTCTTTCAGCTTTTTTTTTCGCCCTGCACCCCTGAAAAATGCTAAAGTCTTGAGGTTGTGGATACCCTACCTTCTGTGGAACTCAGAGACATATACCTTTAGTGAAAATATAAAATGCTGCTCCTAAGCACACAGCCCGCTTCTGTGTAAAAGCTGAAATCAGAAACAGGATTTCACAAAGATTCCTGTTTCTGTCCATCTTCACAAGGCCCTCCGAGTGGGGTCAAGCTCAAGTGGGCACTGTCTTGTCCACACTTTGTGTTGCACAATTTCTGTTGGATTAACCCATGTGGAATGCTGCTCACTCCTCTCCCCCTTCCCACAAAGGCCCTTAGCTGCAATGTTTCATCTCTCATACTAGTGTCGCCACCCGCCTGCCCACCCCGCCGCAAGGCCTAATCTCCCACCTTCTTTTCCTTTCGGGTGTTGTCTTTCCCGCTTGCTAACTGGGGCCATTGGCCAGTTGAATTAAGGGACGAGTAGGAGGTGGTGTTGTTATCAATGGTCTCTGTCCCCAGAGGGCAGGGGCCACATCTTTTGCATGTCTTTATCTGTGATGCTAGCAGATAAAGGAACTGCCATTAGAAATGTTTCAAGACTAGTACCTCCATTTGGAACCTCGAAATTGTTAAGTAATGAAATTGCCTAAGCCACAGGCAGATGAGGATCTGGGATATGGCCCCTAAACTGAGGTTTCAGCCCCTATGGTGTCAGTATGCCCTGTTTAGCAGGGGCCACCATTGCTTGAGGAATTGTGTGGCATGTTTCTTTATAGTACCACGTCCATTCTACTGGCAGTGGCAGCAGTGATTACTGACTTGGTGACTTTTGGCAGTCCCCCCATTGAAGTAGCCCAACTTAGATGAGACCGCTTGGGTAAAGCCTTCCCTGACCCTCCCAGCCAATGTTATTCAACTGAGTGTCCGTGCTCTGAGGCATGACTTCTTGTATGCTGATGCCCCCACTCGGCATCCAAACAGGGAACATTTAGAGCCTCCACTGTGTGCCAGCTTCTATGCTTTCATACTCCAGAAATTGGTGTAAGGGTTGCTTTCCATCCCCAGATGGCTTGGAGACTGTCCTATTCATCCATGGAGTCAAATTCACAGTTCTATTTTAGCAACTATGTAGGACTCGGTGACCTGCATGTATGCATTCTACCTCTGTCTGCTAGAATGTACGCTTTCCCTGGTCCTGTTTTATTTTTGAAAGCCGCCTGTAATGCTTGGGGAATAAAGTGGAGACGTAAACAAACAAATGGACACATATTTAGAAGCTGCTCACCTTTGAATCCTACTCCTCCAAGACCCTAACATGGACTGGTACTTTGTGGAAGTTTAACAAATGTTGGTTGGATTGAGCTTGTTTGAAATAAAAGCAGGCAAAGGACAAGGCTGTTGATCTGCAGAGAGTCCATGGGGCTGGCGGGGGGAGTGGGAGCTAGGGGAGAGGGGCAGGGGGCCTAATGGGGGCAGAGGCAAGTGCAGCCCAGTGTGAGCAGAGCAGCGGTGTGAGTGCCGTGGAGCACGTGTGCTTCTCCGGGAGCACTTGCTGTGCCAGGCTTCAGTGTGCGTATCAGAGGTCCCCAGAGGGCAGGGGCCTCATCTTTTGCATGTCTTTATCCGTGATGCTAGCTAATATAGGGCCTGGCACGTAACAGGTGATCCGAGTTTGAATTGGAAGGCTCTCCACAAGTGAAATTATTTTTTCTTCTACCTACTTCATTTTCTCTTGCTTTAGATTTCCAATTAAAAATATTCCACGTTGAACATGAAGATGTTTTTGGAGTACTGGATATCTGGATTGAATATAAATGCAAAAGCTTTTCTTTGAAGAACATTCTGTTTTCTAAAAATCTTTAGGACTTTTTATTCCTGTTGTTCTAAATTACCAAAAAGAAAAAAGCAGACGTAAGGAAGTGAGCCCATTATACCAGCGTGCTGAAGAGCAGAAGTGGATAGAGGGCCTCTATTTTCTCTGGTGTTAGTGAGGAAAGCCTTGAACTTGGGCTATAACATGAACATTGTAAAAGGCAGTATGGATTCAAAGAAGATTGGCAATTACTCTGTGGCTTCAATCAAAGCAAATCTACAAATTTGTAATTTAGTGTAAAAATCTACTTTGGAGTCTATTAAAATTTGGCATTCACTAACCGGTTGCCTGTCCACAGTGATACCTTTCTCCACTGGCCATCCCCACTTTAGGAAGCTAAGTTCTTTTCCCGCCCTCCAGGGATCCCTGTTGTGAAATTCCTGGCAAGCAGTCAGTCAGTCAGCCTCTATTTGAACAGTTCTGGGCAACCCGTTCCGCCATCAGAGACCTCTGTGTGAGGGGAGTTTTCCTTCGTAATGAAACGGCTAAATCCTGTCTTTATGTAATTCCCCCCACTGTCCTCATCTCAGGGTTAGAGCAGGACAGAGCAGGTCTTCTCCCCTTTTCCAAAAGAGAGCTTCCTTTGAGGCTGGCAGTGAAGTTCTCCTGGAGTCTCCTTTTTGGGGGGCTGAGCACCCCTTTCTCCTTGAAAGGTCTCTCAGAAGGCCCTTGACCACTGGGATTGCTTTGTCACTGTCAGTGCAAGAGCAGGGTGCCCAGGCCCAGCCAGGGGTGCTCTGCCCAGATCATGTTGGTGCCCCTGCATGCTGTGCAGCGGAGATGCTGCCTGGTGCCAGCAATTCCTCTACCAGCTGCTCAGCCAAAAATAAGTTCTCAGCTGCTGAGGGCTGATCTTTCCGCTCCCCTTCTCCTCGGAAGCTGAGAGTCCAGCGGTCTGCCAGCTGGAACTGGGAGATTGGGGATTTTTTTCAACTCTGCTGAAAGAAAAAGCAGTATGAGGTTTTTCTATTCTTTCTTAACCTTATTGTGTCAAAGGAGTTGTCTTGTTGTTAAAGGCAAAAAATATCACCATTGCTTCTGAATTTGCTTTTCAAATAGCATTAGAGATGGTAGGGCTGCGTGGAGTCCAGCTCCCTGGCAGAAGCTCCTATCAAGAGAGTCAGATGCGGCTTCCGCTTGAGTAGAGGGATGGTTCTGGGAAAAAGCCTGAGGACTGAGTTCGGCTCAGCAGATCTGCTGCCAACCTTTGGATTGATAAACTGCCTATTTGCACAGAGGACATGAGCAGCTGCCCAAACCATGGAATTTTCCAAGGGCTGCAAAACTTTAAAGGAGGAGCTTGAAGTCATTTCTTTATTTAGCAAACATGTATTAGCACCTGCTGGGTGCTGGATCCTGTGCTGGGGCTGCAAAGATGAGTAGAGAGCAGTCCCTGTCCTCAAACCTCTCACTGTCTAGGGAAGAAATGGGCGAGAGAACAAATGAGTGTGCTGTTGCTGTGATAAGTGTTCTACAAGTGTCCTCCTTAGTGCTGAAACACCAGAGGCCTGTAGTCAATGGTCGTGGAGGTGGTGATGGTGGTGGTAGCATTGATTATTATTGTCGTTGTTGTTACTGATAAACTACAAGGGATGTGCAACACGTATGAAGGAACAACCAGTTCTGCTTCAGATGGTCTTGAGGGGTAATCCAGAACTTGTGACAAAGGAGGCGATATTTGAGCTGCTTTGGAACAATAAGCTGGACAATGGGAATAAGGACTTCCCTGACAAGAGGAAAGGAATGTACAAAGGCATGAGGATTAAAATGGATTGTTTAGGGACCAGCAGCAGTTTCAGTGTCTCTAAAGCATTGTGTGTGTTAGGTTGTGTGTGTGGGGCGGGGGTGTGATAGACTGTCTTCCTAGAAGTGGGGAACTTTGAGGAACTTTAAGCAACAGATACAAAGTCAAATTTGCATGTTACATGATCAACTGAGGAACTGTGGAGGCTGGGCTGAAGCTGAGTGGGGCTCAGGGCAGGGAGATGAGTTAAGGGTGAGAAATGATGAGAGAAGGAGCCCGGATTAAGGCAGTGGTGGGGAGGATGGAAGGGAGGAAATAGATTGAAGAAAAACATCAGAGGTGAGATTAGGAGGACTTCATGACCTATGACTTATTCAGTCTGTGTGTGGGAGAGTAGTGGTTACAAGTGATGAGTAAGCGAGGTTGGGGCTAAGAATAACATTAAGGTTTCCCCTTATATGGCTGGTGTTGGAACTGAGATAGGGAAAACCGGAGTGGGAACAGATATGGGAGAAGAGAGAGAGAATTCTGTTGATCTGTGCTGATTTTGAATGGTGCATCTGCTTTTTGGGGCTGCCGCCTGGAGGCAATAATGATATGGTTGGAAGATGTAGGGGATGGGCAGCTATCACACTTTCAGGGGAGTCACATTGCTGAGGTGGTGGCAAAAAGAAAAGGGTAAGGGGCAATTCAAAAGGAAGACTGCACCCTCATATATTTGGTCAATTGTTTTTTGACAAGAATGCCAAGACCATTCAATGGGGAAAAGACAGTCTTTTTAACAAATAGTACTGGGAAAACTGAGTATTCGGTTTTGTGACTGACTGTAAGTGCAGAAGAATGAAGTTGGACCCTTCCATTACTCCATATATAAAAATTAACTCAAAATGAATCAAAGACCTAAACTTAAGAGCTAAAACTATAAAACTTGTAGAAGAAAAAAAGAGGAAAATCTTCATTGGGTTTGCAGTGGATTAAAGACACATCTACATTGGATTTGGCAATGATTTCTTGGACATGACTCCAAAAGCACAGGCAACAAAAGAAAAATAAATAAATTGGATTTCATCAAAATTAAAAACTTTTGTTCATCAAAAGACACTATCAAGAGAGTGAAAAGACAACCCACAGAATGGGAGAGAATGTTTGCAAATTATATATCTGATAAGGGAGTAATATCCAGAATATATAAAGAACTTCTGCAACTCAACAACACAAAACAACTCAATTCAAAAATGGGCAAAGGACTTGAATAGATATTTCTCCAAAGAAGATCTCCAAATGGACAATAAACACATGAAAAGATGTTCAACATCATTAGTCATTAGAGAAATGCAAATCAAAACCATAAGGAGATACTACTTCATACCCATTAGGATGGCTGTTATTAAAAAAAATGGAAGGGGCTGGCCTGGTGGCATAGTGGTTAAGTTCACGCACTCTGCTTCGGCAGCCCAGGGTTTGCAGGTTTGAATCCTGGGCGCAGACCTGCACACCACTCATCAAGCCATGCTGGGGTAGTGTTCCACATACAAAATATGGAGGAAGATGGGCAAGGGATGTTAGCTCAGAGCCAATCTTTGTCACCAAGAAAAAAAAAAAGAGAAAATAGCAGGTATTGGTGAAGATGTGGAGAAATTTGAACACTTGTGCATGGCTGGAAGGAATGTAAATTGGTGCAGCCACTGTGCAAAACAGTTTGGTGGTTCCTCAAAAAGTTCAATGTAGAATTACCATATGATCTAGCAATTTACACCTAGATATATGCCCAAAAGAATTGAAAGCAGGGACTCAAACAGATATTTGTACACCCATGTGCATAGCACCATTATTCACAATAACCAAAAGGTGGAAACAACCCAAGTATCCATCAACAGATGAACAGATTAAACAAAATGTTGTATATATACCATGGAATATTATTCAGCCTTAAAAAAGGAATGAAATTCTAATACATGCTACAACGTGGATAGACCTTGAAAACATTATGCTGAGTGAAATAAACCAGACATCAAAGGACAAATATTGCATGATTCCACTTATATGCAGTAGCCAGAACAGACAAATTCATGGAGACAGAAAGTGGAATAGAGATTACCAGGGATTATGGAAAGGGGGAAATGGAGAATTATTGTTTAAAGGGTAGAGAATTCTCTTTGAAATGATGAAAAGATTCTGTAAATGGATAGTGTGATGGTTGTACAATAATGTGAATGTACTTAATGCATTGAATTGTACACTTAAAAATGCTTAAAATGGTAAATGCTATGTTATATATATTTTAGCATAACAAAATAAAATGGAGGCCCTGAACTTGGGAAGCTCTTTGCTCAGGCTCCCATAGTTCTTCCATCTGAGTGCATTTTGAGCTTTGACATGGCTGGGGTCTGCTGTCCACGCCTTGTGCGATTCCCATTACCCCGGGCTGTGCTGTGCGTTTGTGCCCCACCATCCCTGGGCGTTTGGCTGAGGAGTTGCCCCCAAACTAAGGGGAGCTCTAGTGGGGTCAACCTACCCTGAAGAGTCCTGCCCTCTCATTCCAGCTCCTGCCTGACTCGGGGGAGAGAGAGCCCTGAGAGGCCTCTCATGCTAAGGGCAGCACCAGCTGGGGTTGGTCCTCAACAGCCACTAGCTGCTTGCTGGGCCTGAAGTCTCTCCTCCAATTACAGCTTCCTCTTGCCCAGTTTTCCCCAGGGAGGAGAGCCCTGAGGCTGCATTTTGTGCGACATCATCGGAAGGAGCAAGCATTCAGAACCCCCTAGGACCCTCCCATAGCCCGTGATGCTCCCTGGAGGCACCTGGAAGCCAGGCGCCCATATCCTACTTTCCCAAGACGCTCCTGGCTTGTGGGGAGCAGTGGGAGAGGGACAGAGGTAGTGAAGGAGCATCAGCGATGGAAACGCTGTCCCCACAGCAGCATGATCACCTTTGTGTCCGGAAATGCCCCTTTTACAAAAGGTTTAGGTGTGGGTGACCAAGCTGTTTTTAAGAGGATTAGAGTGAGACTTTTGAGTGCTAGTTGTAGTTACCTTGTTTTGCAATATGGAATCAGTTGAGAATTTTCCAAACTTGAGGTTTAAACACAGAATTGTATTTTCCCTCTGCTGGATGGCCCTGACATTGGTGATGAGCCTGGTTCTTCCTGCTGTTTGGAGGAGTTTATTTCTGAGAAACAAAGAGAATGCCACACCTACCACGTCCTTGGCCACTGAACCCATGGCCAAAGTACCTCCCAAGTGACAGAGTGGTCTCAAGTGTCTGAAAACCAGAAGAGAAAACAGCTTCTGAGCAACCACAAGATCATTCACCGGGTCCCTCGCTAAAGCCAGGACACTCCACCCCTGTGTGGCTCTGGTTTTAGGCACACGTACATGTAAAGCTTGAGATTCTTATTTACCGGCCCCTACAAATTAGAAACCACAGATTGAAATGTCTTGGGACTGGTTTGAGGAAGGCCCTCTAAAGGCACCAGTGAAGCTTCTGGAAGCTTGGCAGCCTGAGAGGAAAGAAACACCAGTCAGCAGACAGGGAGAAGCAGCTGTGACGATTCCGGAAGCAAGGTTCCTCTCTGGGTGACATCCCAGGAGAAAAATGACGTCGACCCAGCCCACAAGAAAAAGTCCCCCTGTGCCGTGTGAGGAGGTAGACGTGACACCTGATGCATTGCAATAAGCTTGTGGTGCGCCTGTTGGAATTTGCGACGGTGTGGTCCCTGCCCCCACAGAGCTCCCAGGCCAGTGGAAGGGCCCCGTGGGTCCTGGGGTGGCTCAGCCCCAAGGCCCCCCCAGCCAGTGCTGGGATAAGGGAGCCTGCGGAGGGCTCTGTGAGCCTGGGCAGGGAGGACTTCCGACTGGGCTCCAGAACTGCTTGCTGGGGACAGGGGCCTTCCAGCTGGCTTTGACACTCGAGAGAAAGGCTGTCCAGTGGCTCTGCTGAGAAAACCTTTCCAGAAGAGCCCATGGCATGTGCTCTGTGTGTGTTTGTGGCCCACAGAGGCCCGGCCTGTGTGTGCCTCGCACAATCATGGGTGTTCACTAAGGCCTCGCGAAACAACTGCTTGGGGGACACACTTTGCACGTCCCGGCTGTGTGTCCCTGGTGAGGAACGTTGCCTCTTTCAGCCTCAGTCCCCCAGTGTGGCGAGTAGGGATAAAGCCTGCACCTACCATGCAGGCTTGTTGTGAGCGTTAAAGAAAGTAAAGTAGTAAAATACCTGCAACTACCGAGCATTGAAAACATGACAAATACTTAAAACATGGTGGGAGTGGGGAGTACATAACTCATAGAAAGCTTTTTCATTACAAGTTATTATAATATTAAAGGTTTTTATTTTATCTTAATGAAGTAAACTTTGTTTACCTGAAAGAAAATGCTTCAGAGCACCCACCCCCGAGCCACGTCATCCTCTGATGCTCATTCCAACCTGTCCCCTCAGCCCCCGGTTGACACAGGTGGGACATCTCGTTCCCAGTGGGGCCAGGAGAATGGGGTGTTTCCTGTTCTTCCTCATAGACAGGGCGGCAGGGATTTTCCCCGTGGGGTCTCTCAGCTCAGACCTCCAGAGAAGAGTTGCCCTGGAATTTTTCTTTTCCCAGCAGGAAATCCTGAATGTATTTCTCCTCAGCCCCTGTGACAAGCAACTGTCATACCTGGTACGGGGAGGCAAGGATAGTGGCGTTCCTCCCACCTTCCCCTTGAGGAAGTAAATGAGCAGCGCGGGATTTCATCACACCCCCTACAATCAGGATGGGCTTCGGAGCGAGCAGTTGGCATTCCTGTGGGGACAGGCCGTGCTGCCTGCAATAGGCCAGCCCGGGGTGGGGCTGCTTCCCTCCCTCACCTATGATCTGCCATCAGCAGCTGTTTCCGACAGGTGCTCGGGCTCTCCACGGCAGATGGTGACCAAAATGGGCTTGTTGGCAGGTTTACCCACGCCGCCCTCCCATCACACACTAATGTGTGTACAAACACACGTCTGGGTGCTCAGCTTTGTTCTAAAGGCACCTGCCTTGGGTTTCAGGTGACACTAGAGGACTCATTCCAGAGGACACACTTGGTCCCTGAGGCCATCCCCTTCTGTCTGACACCCTTCAGTATTTGGCCACCAAACTGTGAATGTGGCATGTACCTGCTCCCAGGCACAGCTTTCTGCCTCCTCCGTTCTGCAGCCACGTGTCTCCTCACTAGTGTGTTTGCCCAAGAGTGTGGCTTTTCCCCAAGGGTGCCCCACGACTTTAGCTCGGCCAGGATGAAGCCCACGAAGGCCAAGCTGCAGTGGGCAATGGTCGCAGGACCCCAGATATAGAGGCTGCGCCGTGCTTTGCTCCTATCATCTGTTTCCTGGAGTGTGGTCTCGTGTACATCGTACATCCGATGAAGAGACCTGTGGGGAGCAGGAGCTGCTTTAGTGTTGACTGGATCCCAAATGCACCAGGAGCCTTGTCTTCGTAAAGTAGCAAGATATGTCTATGCCCCAGTGCTGGGGGAACGAGATCACACAGCTCACCCTTGGGAGAGCCAGGAGGGAATAGACAGGTGTGCCCTTCTGAAGGGCCCTCTGCCTTGTGCCGACCCTGCTCCTGAGCAGAGAATAGTTTGTTAACTGTGCTGTCCCCCACCCCCAGGGATCAGGGCATTGCTAGGGCCGTCACCCAGCTTTGCCGCCCACAGCCTCACAGGAGCCCCGCCTGCACCGTGTTTGGGCTGCTCATTCCAAACAACTAACCAGCCAAGGCAACCAGATGAGGGTGACATCTGGCTTGAGACTGTTGCCAAGTCACTACTGTTCCATCCCTGGCAGGAAGGAGGGGAGCGTTCTGTGCCAGATTCTTAAAAAGAGAATAAAAATGTGTATTCCACGCCCTACATTTTTTCTCCTTTTTACCCTGACACCTCAGCTGTCACTTTTCCTTCCCTGGACTTGGACACCTAAGGACCCAATATCCATGACTATTTTAGAGCAGACTTTGACCATCCGATGGGGATTAAAGCGTTGGAGTAAATGATGTGAGTGGGGGCAGAGTGGTGAGGTTTAGAGGTGAGCTCTGAGAAAATGCGCACAGGCGCACACACACACACACACTCACACACATACACGTGATGGATCACAAGGGACAGAAGGGTGACAGAGAGGAGCTGTTTGCTAACTGTTTTCCATGCGTAAGGCTCTGTGCAGTGAGTGCATTTCTAGTGAACTGAGCAGGATCAAAATAAGACACTAGGAACTAAGTACCATGTCTCCTGCTCTTTCCCAGTAAGGAGGAGAAATGTTAATGATTTTCACCGTATTTGATTCCTTGTGGAGGGACAGGCACAGCCTGGTGCCTATGGGCCAGGCTGGAGCTAGAAACAAGACTCATCCACTTGTGTTGAGCAGGGCCAGGGGAGAGGGGATGTCTGTACTCAGTCAGAGGAGCTGAGAGAGAGTCGAGCTGGCAGGGCGAGTATGGTATCCAACAATCATGGCAACTCGTTAGCTACGTGAACTTGGGCAAGTCATTTAACCTCTCTGAGCCTCTGATATTCATCCGGAAAATGGGAATAATACCCTCTTAAACAGCATTTTGTGAACTTCCAACAAACACCTTTACAAGGTGATATATTGTCATTTTTATTTTAGAGATAAGGGAATTGAAGTACCAAAAGGATAAGTGACTTGGCCAAGGTCATGCAAGTAAGTGGGGTATCCTGATAGGTAGTCAAAGCACAGAGAGGGGAGAGGTGGTGCAGGGATGCCCAAGAGGAGATAGGCCAACACTTATTTAGGAACGTCAGCAGCAGATAGGGGGCGGCACAGCCGAGTGTGTCATCGTTGTCTCCTCTGCCTTGGCCTCTGTACATTGCTTACTTATCTTCAAGGCACCCACTTTTCCCTCTTGGCAGTAAGTTAAGCTGACAGCCTACTCCCAAACACAAAAATATGTTATTTTTTTCACGTGGAGCTGTGTCTCCCCTGCTCTGTGCTTGTTCCTTTGATTTCTTTGAAGCATGCAGAGGTTTTCTTTATCTCTTTGAAACATCTTGTTGTTTGGACCTACTTTTATGGCCAGGTGAGAACTCCTTGAAATATATCCAGCTCAAGGAACCCAGGTGAGACTCATGCTGAGGATGGGCCTGAGTCTTGCTCTGTCAGATGTGACTTTTTCTTTGTGTCATTTGTGAATGTGATAAACGAGAGTTATATATTTCATGGATGTAACACACCCATGTCGTCACAGCCTTTTATCAGCTCCCTTTGGTCCATGGTCAGAGTGAGGGATAGATTTTAGGGTTATGACATGAGTCAGCGAGACCAGATGGGGGATTATGGCCACAGTCCAGGCAAAGGTTGGTGATGGCTGAGCGTGGGAAGTGTCGATGAGGATGGGGTGGATTCGTGCACCATTTAGGATGAAGTGTCAAGATTTGCTTGATAAACGTGATTTGCTCTGAGACATCAGATGGGACAGTTGACAATAGCAATGAGAAGGATAGCTTCAGGGATAGGCGGCACATGATGTCGTGTACCAAGAGAGGGGACTAGAGAGGAGGAACAGCTTTGGGAGAGGAAGAATAATGGCTCCAGATTTGGACTTTCTGTGTCTGAAGCTCTGGGGGGTAGTGGGGTGAATGGCAAGATTTAGTAAGCAAGTAAAGAGAAGGGTCTGGATCCCAGGAAATGGTGAGGGGTAGAAATATGGAGTGTAAGTCATCAACAACACAGTACCTGGCACATAGGATAGTTTGCATTTTTATTGTAATTCTTCCTTGCTCGTTATACTTATACTTTAATGCCTATTCTGCATCCTATGATGATTGCATTCTGAATCCTGACTAGATATCAATTCTGAGAGTTCTGTCTGGGATCACTTAAATCTTTAGGCTGTTCTGACAATGCAAAGATTCTTTGAGAGAATTGATAGGATTGCAAAGAAGAACCAATAGATATAAACTTATTAGACTTTCAGTAAAAAGCATTGGACACACTGACAAGCTTCTACACCAAATTCTAATTTTGTTTCGAGGGTAACCATGAGATCAGGAGCACAGCAGAAAAACTGTGTCGTTACAAACAGGGAACTAGCTTACTGATAGGAAACAAAAGCCAGAGATAAATGGCCACATCTCTGGCAGGAGAAGTATAAAAATCAAGGTTCTCAGGATGATTAACTTGGGCCAGTCTTATTTTACATCTTTATAGGGGTATTCAAAGGAGAATATGTAATAAAAACATCCAAATTTTTAGCTGAAGTTCATCTCTTCCATCATATTGAAAACAGATAATATGAGTGAATATTCTAGCCTGGGCCAGGTATATTGCCACACAGTGGACAAGGAATCCTTTTGAGTTAAGAAGGCGGCTGTAGTGAGTGGTTAAGAGTGTGGGCTCAGGAGTTGGGCTGCCTGGGTTCAAATCGCAGCTCACGCTCTTCTCTGTGCTGAGTGTCCTCCTTGTAGAAATGAAGTTGATGACAGTACTTTCATCAGAGGGGCTGTTAGGAGGCTTGCGTAAGTAACACATGCAGGGCAGTACCTGACTCGAGAAATGTCGGGTCTTAGCTCCTCTCCATCTCTACCCCTTCTGCCAACACGCACATTCTATTCCTTGTCTTCCAGAAACACGGGATTTTTACTGGGTCTTAATAGACGTCCGTCGAGGTATTTCTTAATAGAGAAAATTAAAGGAAAAAAGATTATCCTCCAAAGCCTGTGTCCAGGTTCTCCCCAGTGGCACTCCCAGTCCCATCCACTGCTGTGCAACTTGTGACATTTGGTACATGTGCGGACTGAACGCTTGGCCAAGGGCCACCAGCACTGTGGGAAGTCTGGTCTGCAGGCTGTGTCTTCAAAGTACCAAAAATCTGCCTGACGTGAAAAATTAAGTCACTCATTTGGTTGTGCCGGGGAAAAACAGGAAAGGGTGAAATGAAGCTTCAGTTAACCAGGTGCTGATTTTCTCACCTTCTCTGGGCATAATCCCCGCAACCTCGAGTTCTTGCAGTGTGACGTTCCAAGGGCCCAAAAAGATCATAACATCTTCAAAAATAACTAACATAGTAGCAAGTGCTACTGAAATGGGATATATTATTTCAAATATATAATCTCATCTATTCCTCAAAACAGTGCTGAGAGGTAGGTGTCTTATCCCCATTTTGCTGAAGAGAAGGCCAAGCCTCAAGGTCATATGGTTTGGTAGAGCCAGGAGTAGAACTTAGACCCCTCTTGTCACTAACGTCTATACAAACATGGTCTACTTGAGAACCCTTGGAGATATGATAAGGAATTTTTGATACTTGGAGATGCAAAGTGCTACTTTAAATATATAGCACCATTGTCTTAACTCCAGTTAACATGGGTTTATGTTGCCTTAACCGGAAAGCATGCCAAATATATTGTATTACCAAATTTAAGTTGTATAATTAGCTTATGTTCCTGCCATGTTCTCTTGAGGGAGTTCCAGTTCTTCCACTGGTTCTGAGCCTTGAAGAAAATTAAAATTATGCTTTGGCAAAGAACACCCATAGCCTATCTTGGATTCTTTCTTTTTTATTTTCCCATTTCTTTCCTCCCTCCCTCCCTCCCACCCTTCCTTTCTTCTCTCGAACAAATTCTGACTGTACTTCATTGCTAAGAAGCTTAAACGGCCTGAATAGAGAGTCTTCATTAATCCAGACCCCTCCGTCTTATCTCCACTTGGGTTTTATTTTTCCCTTTGTTATTGTATTAGCAATTAGAAGAACTGAAGAAGCAAGAGTCCTCCAGTGATGCCTGCTTGGAAGTTGAGATGATGTTGCCTGCAACTAGCAAGCAATGCATGCTCATCACCTGCAGCTTCTAGACCACACGCTGACAGTATCGCAGGGAAACAGGCTTTTGCAGCCCGTCCTCCATTTACTCACACTGTGTCATTTTTAAGCTTTAGAGGAAACTAACAAAAGCTTCTTTTCTTTCTTTATTTAACATCATCATATATTCTCGACCATGTGAGGCTGGAAGCTAAAGCATTAAAGCAAAATGTGTCCTAAATGCATTTTCTCTTATAGCTTATATTTTATTTTACAGTCCTATTTTTAGTTTCCTTTGATAATAAAAAAAAAAATTCCAATCATTTAATTCTTAGCCCTAGACAATCCAGTATGGGGTGATACATATTGCAGCCCCAGGGAGAATCTCTGCTTGCAAGCTGGCCAGCCTGTTTGCAGTTGACAGATGTAACCTACTCCAGGGCAGAGCAAGTCTCAAGGGAGGTTTTAATTTCTTAATATTGAAATGAACACAACTTTTATTGTCTTAATCAGTGAATAAAAAAACAATAAAGTTGCTAAGTCCCATTTTTTAAACTCCGTGTAAGAAGATTTTAAGAAATTGCAAATGCTTTTTAAGTTACTATTGAAAGTTAATTTTCTCTGTGTTTGGGAAGATTCTTGCAGCAGTTCTGCAGATACATAGTCATACTGCAGTTAAGCAAAACATTTTTCTGTGCTGTTCTATAGACACCACCCCTTGGCAGGGAAGGGTGCGTGCTGAGATGTGCAGAGTGGTCGTACTTTGTCTTTGAAGAGAACATGACTTGGCTGTCATCACATTTGATGGATACAGGAATATCCATTTAAAATTGCAGCACATTCCTTTTAATACAAACTGTCTTCCTTCAGAATATATGCTACTTTAGGCAAGGGGCTGTATTGAGGCATATTTCTGAAAGGATTAGTAAATCTGAAAGGATTTACTAATGATAATTAACAGCCTTTATAAAGTCATAATGAACATGTTTCAACTGTTTGTCTGAAAAAATAATTAATTTTACACACAAGAACCTGATGTATTACATGCAGTCATTCTTATATATTTCTTAATTTAATCCAGCTTAAAACTACATTTCTTAAAACTGAAAGTTCTTCAATTGTAGGGGCCAAATGCTCTTCAATTCTGGCTCCCTGGTACCTTGTACAAGGCCTTAATAGGGACATAATAAATGTTTCCTGAACTAAATTGAAAAAGAAAACTGCTTATGGAGCTGTATATGTGTGTGTATGTATATGTGGATGTATATAGATATTATATAAAATATAAAACATTATATAGAGCCAAGATGCTCACTGGGAGCATACCCGAGTCTCAGGGCAGGGCTTATGCATTTGAGATCAAAACATAACTTCGGAATATATAAAGAATTCTCAAAACTCAATAATAACAACAAATAAATCAATTAAAAATGAGTAAAAGATTTGAACTGATGCTTCAGCAAAGATGATATACGGAAGGCGAATAGGAACATTAAAAGATGCTTAACATTATTAGTCATTGGGGAAATGCAAATTACAACCACATTGAAAGGCTACTCCATACTAGCTAGAATGGCTAAGTTAAAAGATATTGGCAATGCCAAGTGGTGGCAAGGGTGCAGAGCAGTAGGAACTCTCAGACGTTGCTGGTGGGAATGCAAAATGGCACAACCAGTTTGGAAAACCATTTAGAAATTTCTTATCAAGTTTAATATACATTTGCCGCATGACCCAGCAATCCCACTCCTAGGTTTTTGCCTAAGAGAATGAAGACTTATGTTGACACAAGAACCTATACCTGAATGCTTATAGCAGCTTTTATTCGTAATAGCCCAAACCTGGAAACAACCCAAATGTCCTTCAGTTGGTGAATAGATAACCAAACTGAGGTGTATATATATATATATATATATACATACATACTATATATATATACTACATATATACATACATGTATGTATATACATACATACTACTACATATATACTATATATAGTATATATATATATATATATAGTATATATATATATATATATATATATATATATACTCAAGAAGGCCCTAATCTCTCACCTCTGGCTGACCTTGACGCCCTGTGCAAGTAGAGAGAAAAAGATAAGGCAGAGTTGAAAACTGCTGTAATAATAGAGCTGTGTTTGCTCCAACACACACACAAGGCCAAAGGGCAGAAAACTTACTGCTTCACAGCATTTAAGGACTCTGTGCCCAATCATTAGTTGATTATTTGCTAGCCAAGCAGAGACCTCAGTGGCCCTAGATGAAAGGGAATACAAACTTTACAGAATTAGTCCAAGAAAGTCATTAAACAAATGAACAGCAGCAGCAACAACAAACTGAGGGGGAAGGTGGTCTGATTTTTAGAGTTATCACATTATATTATTTAAAACGCCCAGTTTCCAAGAAAAAATTATGAGACAAACAAACATGAAAGTAAGATTTACTAGACAAAGACTTTAAATCTATTTAAAGCTATTATGAATATGCTCAAAGAACTGGAGGAAACCATGTCTAAAGGTAAAGGAAATTATGAGAATGATGTCTCACCAAATAAAGAATGTCAATAAGGAGACAGAAACTATATAAAAAAAAGAACTAAATAGAAATTCCGGAACTAAATAGAATTAAATATAAATTCAAAGGTACAATAACTTGAAAAAAAAATCACTCAAGAGGGCAAGCTGGCAGAAGAAAGAATGAGCAAAGATAAGTGAATTGGGATAATCCAGTCTGAGGAACAGAAATGAAAAAAAGTGGTGCCGAGATTATGCTAAAAACCATTGAAGTGTAAACTGTAAAAAGGAAAATTTTATGGTATGTGAACTATATCTCAAGAAAAGTTATCTGAAAAAAGAAGCACAGTTCAGAAAAGGCTCTGGAGCACACGGCTCAGAGAGAGAACATGTTTAACAGGAGGGTGACCTCCTGGTTCTACCTTCTCACTCTACAACTGAGGATCCTGAGGCCCAGGTGGGTGAAGCAGACTGCCCAGTGCTTGTCATGTAAGAGACATGAACTTCCTTACCTATTCTGCAGTTACGGTGACCTGCCATCCCAGGTGACCTGAGGCTTTCCTAGTTTTAGCCCTGACGGTCCTGCATCCTAAGAAACCCTCTAGTCCTGGGCAAATCAGGACGGTTGGCCACTCTGCCTGAAGTTCAAATTGGGATGAATCTTCTCTCCTGTGGTTTTGAATCTCTGAAATTTACACATAAATGAGAAATGGTGGTATTCAGAAAAGTTCCTTTACCTTGCTGAATTTAATGTTCTAAACTTAAGCAGCTGGCATTTTGCTTTAAGTTCTTGTCTACTCGATCTTTTGGAATGAAAGATCTTTCCTTTTAATGAAATCTGTATTTCATCCCCAAGGTGAAAGCCAGTGTCCTTGACTTCCTCTGAAAAGTGACAAGTGGATTCTTTTGTATACTAAATGCTACGAATATAACAAAAACAGAGGTTGTAGTTAATTGACTTCAGATATGAAAAAGCAGATTATAACCCCTTAGAGATATATACAGAGGAGACAGATATCCGTTTCCTGTAAAACTGAAAGCCATGAAAGGAAAACTCATAGGAAAAGTCATTTGAATTCCTTTTCAAAACCAGCAGACCTAGGGGCCGGCCCCGTGGCGCAAGCGGTTAAATGCACACGCTCCGCTGCTGCGGCCCAGGGTTCCCTGGTTCGGATCCCGGGCACGCACTGACACACTGCGTGTCAGGCCATGCTGTGGCAGGCGTCCCATATAAAGTGGAGGAAGATGGGCACAAATGTTAGCCCAGGACCAGTCTTCCTCAGTCTTCCTCAGCAAAAAGAGGAGGATTGGGAGGTGTTAGCTCAGGGCTGATCTTCCTCACCAAAAAAAAAAAAAAACCAGCAGACCTCAAAGGCAAGATCAAATCCAGAGAAACCAGCAGTCTTTGAATGTGTGATGGATGTAAGTCACCTCGTAGGTGAAGGAAGCACTGTGTAGCCAAAGCCAATGGGCAGTGGCACATTCCAGCCATACAACCCTAAGCTTCTCCCCCTGGTCTGAAGCAGGAGTCCTCAGCAGCCTATCTCTTCTCCAGGCCAGGGCTGCAGCCCAGCCCAGCCCAGTGTAGTGGGGTTTCACCTTTCAAGGCATGCAGAGGAGAAGAAGGAAGGACCCAGTTCCTCTCGAACCCGGGAAATGGTGCTTGGCATGTGTAAGGTGTGAGGAGGTGAAGGATAACAGCTAAGTAATGGAAAAATAAACAGTAGCCACCTCCTTCCCTCATGTCCCCACCTTGGCTCAGGTGGGCTTAAAGACATTGCTGCAGACGAGCAGGTGAACCTCAGAGGCCTCTGCCAGCTTTGCCTGGGTTCAAGTGGTTCCTTTAATCTTGTAAAGTGCTTCTGCCTGTCACTGTGGTTACAGGGCGGTGGATGAACAGAAAGTGTGTAGCTGGGTCACCTTAAATGCGAGAAAACAGAAAAAAAGACCATACACTTGATGCCTCCAAAGGCATCTCTTCCTAATTCCTCTCATCTCTTCCTGCTGTTCAGCCCAGTCCCTTTCAGTTTCGCCACCCTCCTCTCCAGGCCCTTCTGCACTCCTCAAACAGGCCTCATTACCTCCCGTCCTCCATGCGCTGGATTACAGAGCTTCCCCTGCTTAGAACAGGCCCTTCACTGCCCTCACAGCACCCATTGTAAAATTCCCAGTTCAACATCCCCCTCCTCAGGATCCACCTTCCCAGCTGCAGTAACCTTTCCTTCCTCTATGGCCTCAGAGGACTCTATTTGCACCTCCAGTATTCCTCCAGTATTCCAGCACAGTCCCTCTGCCTTGCATGTGCATATATGTCCTGTCTCTTCTGGCGGAATTCTGACCTCCTGATGGATGGACAGTGGTCCTCTTCACTCCTCAGCGTGTGGGCGGGGCTTCTGTTTTGTCACGTCTTAGCCGTCACTCCGCACTCTCAGGCCATCTCATCCTCATCCTGTGACCTGACTCCCCTCTACACCGTAAACTCCTTGAACACAGGGAGCTTTTCCTTCTTCAGTCCTCCATCACCAGCACCCAGCGTGGTGCCTGCTACCTAGTAGGCACATATGTTGTAAACGCTCATGTGCCGGTCATAACAACCACCTCCCCACCCCTGCACCGCTCTAGTGAGAGCTCCTTCAGGTCAGTGGTTGTCTGGTTTGCCTCTGTGTTCCTAAAGCCTAGCACAGTCCATGGCGTATAGCAAATGCCTCACAATGATTGCTGAAATTAGTTAATTAAGTGAAGTTGGAGAGCTAAAAAACTTATTTGCAGAGAAGTCTTGTGACTGGCTTACACTGAGCTGTGTTCCATGATCTTTCAGCTTCACACCCCAAACTGGGAAAACCAGGGAACTGTAATTGAGGAAACAAAGCATTCTGTGTGGAGGCTCTGCTCCTGGTTGTCGTTGTCCTCACACTAGGACACAGAGTGATGGGGCCACCACTAGCTGGAACAGTGCTGGCCACGGTGGCAGAGGGGAGAAGTATGAAGGTCATACTGACACTGGACAGCTTCTGCCCAGAAACGACATGGATCCCTTCCACTTGCAGCCTATAGACCAGAGCAAGTCACATGGGCAACCTCACTTCACAAGGGGAGGCAAGGGATGTTGGCGACCGCTAAGACAGTCTGCCACACTTGTCTGCTAGAGCAGAGCTGCTCAGATTCTAACATGCACGTGGATCGCCTGGAGATGATTTTATAATGCAGATTCTGATTCAGCAGGTCTGGGGAGGGGGCCAGATTCTGCACTTCTAACAAACTGCTGGCCTGTTGTCCACGCTCTGAGGAGCAAGGGTAAAGCTTTGAATCCTTACTGGCCAAACCGAACTCTTCTCCTCTCCCCCTCCGCTGCAGACAACACTCAGCTGGTAGCTCCATCATTTTGCAAACCAAAAATACCCTTGCTGGTCAGAAGACACTTGTGATTTACCTCGAGGGTGAGGGGGACACAGAGGAATAGATGGTGAAAGCCATTAACTGCTTGACACAACTGCAGAGTCTGGGGAAGGACAGAGCACAAGAATGCTGTAGCTGTTCTAAGAAACCAAATCATTCCATCTAGAGGCCACCATTTGCATAAGCAGTTTTTGTAAATGGACCAAACTAGACCTATTTGTGTCACCTCTTTTTCTACTTTGCTTCCCTTAGTTTCACAAAGGTGGGACGGGTTAGTGCAGCTCTGACTTGGCCTCATAAAGGCTTCAGCCCCTTTGAGCACTCTCCTTGTCAATGTCACATCGCTGTTCCAGGGATCTTACGGTTGCCCTGAATTGTCCCCCTGCACTTGCTAACAGTCACTGATTGATTCATGGTGATTCCATGGTTCCAGAGCCTGGAGCTCCTGTTGGTCTGGGGTCCTCTCTCGTGTTGAAGATGAGCAGCCTGACCCTCTCCCCGTCGTGGCTGAACCACCATGGGCAGGGGCAAACCTGGTCCCTGCACACCTGCAGTTTTGTGGGTGCTCTGGGCCATCCTGAACCGGAAATGCAGGAGGCTCTGCTCAGCTCAGAATAGATGGTGTTTTTCTTTCTAGTGGTTTTATTTAAAAGCCATGCCAGTCATTTTATATCCTTTCCCAGAAGTTTTGATTGATGGCAATCTGGTCAGCCAGAAGCTGCCAATGGAATAAACTACTGACTTGGGCATTGGCCTTGGCTGAGCTTATGAAGCCTGTACGGGTGTGTGTGTGTGTGCGCGCGCGCGTATGCGTCTGTGTGTGTGCACACACAGGATGGAAATATAGCACGAGACTCAAGACTCAATGGAATTAGATCTGGATGGAACTGGAGAGGTCTCTCAGTGCAGAAGGGGAAAGTAGGAACCAAGGAGGGGGGCTATGCCTGGTACACCCTCCCTGCTGCCACTAGAGGGCGGTGCGAAGAACAGAATCCAGTCTCCAGCGTCCTGCCCCAGAGCCTTTTCCTCTACTGCAGACCTGGATGTCCCCTGGGCAACAGTTTCAGGCTGAGCTCTTAAAAGTCAAACCTTGATTTCCTATGAGCTCAGTATCATAAACTGGATTTCAGTTCTAAGAAACTAATTTCTTACTGTTGAAATATTTTTAAAAAGTGATTATAAAATAAAATGAAACACATTTACGTCTTACAAATAGTTTCATAAAGACCCAACACTTAAGGTAAGGCTGAATTCTTTCAGTGGGTGGAGGAGGTGGGTTTGCTTGAATCAGACTTACCGAGGCTTTAAAAAATATGAATCTGATGAGGTTTGAACTGCAGGTACCTTCTTCCCTTCCTGGTGACTGTCTCGTTGGCAACACAGCCATTTCTCATTGGGCCTTTCAACTGTGATTGAAATTAAGGTCATCTGTCTTGACAATGTTCATGGCCGATTGGATATGCCTGCATGTTTCCAGAGCCCTATGAATGGGGACTGGGCAGTTGCCATGGTGACTTTGGACTTGGTGGCCCTGTCTAAAGCTTCTGAATGTGGAGCCCATGGGTGGACTCCAGAGGGTCGTAGAATCCTTTGAAATCATAAGCAAACATGTCATTGTGAGTTTATGTGGGAAGAGTGTCCATAGTGTTTACTGGATTCTCAAGAAAATTTGTCACCCCTCAGGATGTTAAGAACCACTATGGTAAATACAAGTTTCTTTTTATAATGGTACATTTTCTAAAAGATGAAGGGTGTCTATAGGTCACTGCATCTAACCTGGGGGTTGAATGCATATCATGTGGCATCCTTACATGCATTTGTATACACATACAGATGAGTGCACACTCACATGCAATTGTGCACATATACGCCTCTCCCACACATGTGCACATGCACACACGTGTCAGTGTCTCTAGAGCCAACCCCCTCTCCTCCCTCCCTGCCCTGCTCTGTAGAATTCCAATACAAAGTTCTTGAGGGGTTCATGTCGACCTTTTGTAGCTCAGACACACTGCAGGACAGTACAGACCCAGCTCCTGGGGATCTTACTTGTCCTACATCCCCAAATTCCGGGGACAGCATGTATGTGAGAAGGAGCATGGAGTCCAGAGCCAGACGGGCCTGGATTCTTGTCCCAGACACACCACTAACTCTCCAGGCACATGAATTTGAGCATGAGTCTAAACCTCTTTGAATTTCCTTGTGTAAAGTCAGAATAATGATTCCCCCACTCCTGCAGGATTGCTGGCATGATAAAACGAGAGAATGAAAGAAAAAGCACTCTACTACCTGCATCTGCCCTATTGGAGGGGCCCTGCAGACTCCTCTTCTGACGTCCATTGGAAAATCCATGTGGAGCCTGGCACTTAAAACGCAAACTCTGCTTCCCTGACACTCTGAGTAGGTCTTCTGTCATCTCTTGGAATCAGATGATACTCGGGAAGTTTGTGGAATTTGGTATTTGGAGGGCATTTGTCCCTCTGAGTGGATGAGAGGCGGGTAATCCCGGGTCTCTTTCTGTTAGGTGGCCTTAGGTGAGCTCTCTGTGTTAGTTTTCCGTCTTTGTAATGCAGTCACTGACACTCACGATGAATTGAGGTGGGGCAAGAAAAGGAATAACTGAGCCACGTGTTTGGCCGAGTCTTTTCACTGTTGGACTCCTGTTGCACTTCTTTGGAGGAGTTTAACATCGTAACAGGAGGCTAGTGAAACAAACAAGCCAGGAAGCTCCTAAGTAACTGTTGTGGGTGTGCTTGTCATGCGGCAAGATGTGTTATTTGACAGCTAAAAAAAACCCAGTGAGATGCAACCCAAGTGTCCGTTGATGGATAAATGGCTACACAAAATGTGGCATGTAGGTACAATGGAATATTATTCAGCCTTACAAAGGAAGGAAATTCTGACACATGCTACAGCATGGATGAACCTTGAGGACCTTATGCTAAGTGAAATAAGGCAGACACAAAAAGACAAATACTCGATGATTCCACTTGCGTGAGGAGTCTGTCAGATTCATAGACAGAAAGTAGAATGATGGTTGCCCAGGGCTGAGGGGAAGAGGGAATGGAGAGTTGTTACTTAGTGGGTACAGTTTTAGTTTTGCAAGATGAAAACTTCTGGAGATTAGTTACACAACAATGTGAATGTACTTAACACTACTGAACTATACTCCTAAAAACGGTTAAGAAGGAAAAATTGAAGTTATGTGTGTTTTACCACGATTTAAAAAAAAATCAATGAGATGACCTGAGAAATATATGTTACACATTCTGAGTTCCAGGGATGTGAGCAGGGTGGGGAGAGAGTATGATCCAAATATGGGATGATCCATGTCTAGAACTCCTTTGGATAGTTTGAAATAAGCTGTCTCCCTCTCAGGGAAAGGCAATATCTTTATCTGGCCACCTGGGACAGCGGTAATGTAAACAGTTAGGAGACAGGAGTTCTGGTCCTAGCTCTGCAGCTTATGGGTGAGGGACTTGGGACAAGCCTCCTCTCTCCCTGGGTTCACTGTCCTCTGCTGAGAAATTAGAGTAGTAATTCCCCCTCCTAAGTCAATGAAAGCCTCACATGGACTAGGGTGTGTGAGGAAGCCCTTTGGAGACACTGCAGTTCAGGACAAACGCATGGGCTTGGGATTGACACTGGCCTCTCTGCCTGGATACACTTCTAACCTTACCTGTCGAAGCTCCGCCATAGCCTCTGCTGCTGCCACCTCCAGGCTGCGCTTTGTCACGGCGGTGTAAGAACGTGTCCTTTCCATGCGATATGCTGAGTGTACTGGGCACTTGGAGAATCTCAGCAATGCTAATAAGCTTGTTAGCCGGTTGCAGTAAGCAGAATGGTCACGTGTTTGTTAATTTTATTAAAAGAAAGGCTTCCTGCCTGCAGCCCTGGAAGGACAGGTTGGGCCCAGGGCGCTCCTGCTGGCAGAACATCTGTAAGGGAATGGCTCAGCCACTTCCTCAGGCATTTGTGATGTTTGGCAGGAGTGGCTGGGGCTGGAGATACCTATTGGGGGACCAGGAGCTCTGCCACAGCTTAGTGACGCCCACCTCTTTTTCCCGCACCACAAAGATGGGCTGCGCAGCTGTAGAGGTGGGGAGTGCATGGGGGGGTGTAAACGGAGGCCTACTTAAGGAGGACAAGATGGGTGGGCTTCCTCTCCCCCAGCGTGGGTATCAATGGGAAAGGGATCCAGTAGTATCTCGTAGTTAAAATATGCCAGAGTGCTATGCACTTTCTATGCCGTATCTGGGATTCTCATAATAGCACAATGAGCTAGGGTATTGTGCCCATTTTACCAATGGAGAAACTGCTTCCAGAAAGAAAACGATAGAGAATAAAGGCATAGGAGGCTTCTTGGGACCATCTAAGAAAAGGATGACCTAAGAATCTGTGAGAAAAGCATGACTGATCAATTCCATGAGGTGACCTTCCAGAGCACACTGATGTGCGTTGTTTTAGTTAGACCCCACTTACTTCCCTCTAAAAAATCAGCAAGGAAAGAAGTGCCACAAATAAACAGCTTTAGATTATTGTTTTGGAGTCAACAAGAGTGGGAGACAGAAAGCTGAGGGGTGGGGGAGTCAGGCCCAGGTCCTTTCTTCCTCTGGAGCTGGTCTTGGTTGGGCAACCTTGTAGAGGAAGGGGATGTGCAGGGCTAGCTTTCCGTGCAGTGGTGGGTGCACCCAGCCCTGGAGCCCTGGAAGGACCAGTGGGTCCTGGGGTTTGACCAGTAAGAGAGCTTATTTCCTGGCAGCATCATAGTGGGGTTTTGAGCCAATCTGGCAGTCACTTTGACAAGGCAAGTCCTTCATCACCTGTACTCATTCCCTACACCACAAGGCGGCTCTGTAGAGCCTGAAGGAAGAGCACAAAGTCTCCTGGGGGTGGCATCAGCCCAGTGCTGGAGGCAGGCCCACTAGCCTGAGGTCCCTCAGGGATTCATCCTGTGAGGACACCTACACTTGAGGCCAGAGCGTTTGCTCCAGCTGCTTTCAACTCTTTATCCGCCATGATGTTCCTGTGGACAACCCACCCTCATGGGTTCAGTCTCCTTTTTGTAAGATACTTTTATAAGATATAAAACTTTGTAGGTGATGTGATTCATCATTTCTAGAATCGGGCCTGGTCCATCATGGGCATGGGGGCCCCTCAGGGATGGTAGGAGAGACCACACAGGTTGTGGATTATGTGCTGCCCCTAGTTCTAGCCCTCCCCACACTCCCTTCCCTCTCACTCTAGTGGGCAAGTGGGCAGGAGTGACGCCAGGATCAGGATAGCCTTCCGTCTGCTCTAATTCATTGAGGAAAAGTAAGTTACTCACAAATTTTGATGTCAGTAACAAATTACTTATGACCCCTGATAACTGATTAGAGCACCTAGTGTTTGGTGATGTCACAGGAGAGGGGTCAGAAGACCAAGGCGCCCCCTGCTTGGGCTTGGGGCCAAACTGACCAGTGGACTTGCGGGCCCAGAAGAACGATCGGTAACCCAGTCTTCATCTCCCACTTCCTCTCGCTTCTCCACCTCCCGCATCACCCCACTCACCCCCCAGAAGAGCGAATGGGCTTTCTCAGGAGCTGTGGGGGACACTAAGGCCATCCTTCTGTGGAAGACGATTGGTCCTCCCTGCTTCGACACAGCCGCCACTTGCCACGGTCTAAAGAGTAAACCCACTCATGGAATTGGCCAGGGTCCTGTGGCGAGGAAGGTGACAGCCTGAGCACCCTGGTCCCCCAGTCCTACCATCCCCAAGCCCTCTCTCTGTTCTTTCTCAGGTTCCCAAGGAGGCGCTTCAGCTTGAAGCAGCAGCAGGGACCCAGGTAGAAGCCCCAAAGGTCGAGAAAATCTTCAAGAGAACCCCAAGACTCAACTGTTCTTTTTTCAAATTAATTAATTAATTTCTTTTTTATATATTAAGCACTGAGATGAGGTAGAGAAACAAGACAGTCCACACTCTCAAGGAGCACGCAGTCTAGTCTGTAGATTGCTGGAGGGGCGTGGAAGTGCGTAGAGAGACGAAGGATAACTATAATGCAATGTCACAAGCCTTCTAAGAGACCGTCCTGTTGTGGGAGCACAGAAGAGGGAGCAACTTCTGCCTTATAGAATCCTTTTGTAGAGGTGGGGACATTGGATCTGGGTCTTGAGAGATGGGTAGGAGTTCCTGCGATAGGGAAGAGAAGAAAGAACCTTCCAAGTAGGTCGTGTGCAAGGGAATGGAGTGTTCAGGAGTTATATAAAGTTCAACACGACCCAAGAAAACAGTGTCAGAGAGGAAGGGAAAGGAAAGAGTCAGAAAACGGCGAGGGGGCCGAGGCTGAGGAGGTGGCGTGGAGGCCAGCACGGGAGGGCTGGCGGGTTCTCCTGAGAGTTCCGGGGGAGGCTTCCGCTCTGTGGTTTAAGGAGGTGCTGTTACAGCACGTGCTCTCCCAGCTTCAGACCGAGTCCCTGGAGGGAGGCGTCATGTGCCGTTTAACCCTGGAGCTGGTGCCCAGCACGGAGAGGGGACACGCGCAGTGGAAGGGGTGGAATTAAAGAGCAAGAAGGAGGACAACTGTGACACTGACAGGACAGACAAGATCGAAAACAACAAACAAACAGCCACCACGGGAACCCCGTGCGCCACATCTGGCTGTGTGTGTCTGGCAAGACCCCCCGAGGAAACAGGCCCTGGGAGGGGCTGAGGGCAGGGACTTGCAAGTGAGAAAACCGAGGCCTGGGCTGTGGGGAAGGAGGGAAAATAGAGACTAGATGGGACTTTTCATTTTCCCACTTCTCTTCTTCCGCATCTGGTTTCTTTTGTCCGTTGTTGACCCTTCTCCCCCAGTTTCAGAGAGAAGGTTGAGGACAGCCACAGCCCCGTGCTGAGGGGATGATGTTGACCTGGTGGCTCCAGCGTGTGTCTGCCACCCCAACAAGACCTGGGCGGAATGTCCCAGTTTACTGGGAGGTGGAGGAGGGCGGTTTGTAGCTCTGCTGTCTGTGGGTTTTCATCACTGTTTATTCTTGGTTGTTTTTCCTCTCAAATAAAAGTGAAGTGTCTGCCATCTTGTGGCAGAGGTCTGGTACTGCCTGGGCCCCCATTGTCATGCCTCCCTTCCCACTGCTCCCCAAAAGGGATGCTGCCCCTCTGGAGTGGTCTGTGGATTGGTGAAAGCTGGTATGGAGAGGAGGAGGGGGGCCTGGGCAATAGCGCTCACTGGCACCAGCCTCCCTGCCTCGGGTAGAGAAGCTACTGGAGACAGCGGCTGTGACCACCGGGGCTTCGGGAAGGCCATCCTTGTTCATACAAGGAGGATGGCCATTTGTGAAGGAGAGAAGTCAGGGCGAGCAGTGTGTGAGGAGGTCGCCCTCAGAGAGGACAGAGCTGGATGAGGCCAGTGAGCAGAGACATGGGCAGACCTGGGAGCCGTGTCCTGGCCCTGAGGGTGAGGAAGACAGGGGAGGGGGCAGAGGATCTCGACAGCGGGCAAGCTCCCATTCAGTGTGGCCACAGTGGGGAAACTTTTGAGGTCAAAATATGAGGTCAACACAGAACACGGAAGTCTCGTGTCAGCATGCATAGGGGGTAAGCGTCTCTCAATGGGCGGTGTCCAAAACAGTGTGCGTGGACGAGCTCTCTGAGGAGGTCGCTGGGCTTCAGACCGAGGGAGGATGTGGCCTCCACTTGTAATCTGGAACCCTCAGGATCCATCTGTTGATTTGGTATTTGGATACAGCTACAAGAAACAAGAGATGATTTCAAACAGTCCTAGAAGTTCTCTGGCTCTCTGAACTTGGGCCAGGAATGTCAAGTCCTCACCTGGCATCTTTTACCTCCTACAAGGTCTCGAGTGCTGCCTGAAGCAGCCAGCACACCCCAGACCTCATGCTTATCATCTTCACCAGAATATTCCACTGCCACAGCCACCTGGTGTCCCAAAGCCTTCCTTCAGTGGGCACTTCTTCACAGGCGAATACTAGGGATACTTTAAGTAAACATGTTGCCGTTACACACTGTGGGCACTGATCTGTTTTCCACTCACACTGAGGTCATTCCCAACTCTAAATCTAACCAGGACAGGTAACCAGCACCAGATTCTCATTCTCATTGAGGTTTGGTTCCTGAAAACAATTCTGGCACCAAATGCTGTGTTAGCCGGAGTTCCATCATGGAAACAGAGTGTTAGCGTTATTTCATGCAGGGTGGATTTTACAAAAGGAATTGGTGCTTCCAGAATCATTAGAAAGGCTGTTGGAGGGAGGGTCAGGGAAAAGCACCACTGGATTTCAGGATGCCAGGAAGTTATAGAAATTGCTAGAAATCATGCAATTTCTGCATGATTGTCTGCAGCAGACAGTGAATGATTCTCGGGAGTTGCTGCAGAGTCTCAGGGCTGCTCTCTCCGCATACCTGTGCCATTCTCACAGCTGCACCTTGCAAACAATGGCTTCTCCCTTGACTGAGCCTGCCCAGTTTCACGTGTGCTCCTCTCATTGGTGGAGTCGCAACTGGAGTGCTGCTGGCAGTACCGTCTGGGAAAGGTAGTTTCCAAGCGTTCAGCCTGTGCAGTTCCAGGGCGAGCTGAGAGTGTCGGGGATCAAGACACACTATCTGACACACGCTTTTAAATATGGATGATAATAATAGCGCTTCCTTCAGATGGCTGTTGTGAGGCTAAAATTAACATCGTAAAGTCTTTGCGCAGAGTGTGGCATATGGTAAACCCTCAATAATTGCTCGTTTACAAAAAAATTGTCAAAACTGAAGTCAGAATGGCTCCTCAATCTCATTCCCAACCCCTGTAAGGAAACTGGCTGCTTCTGAGCTGTGGGGTCCAATCCACCCGCCTTGGCGAGGATCCTGTCCCTTACCATCCTGGGCCCGCTTGGTGTCAGATCCGCAATCGGCCTCATTCTGGCTCGGAGGGCTGGATAGAGATTCAGGAAAAAGGTGAAAGTTCTCAGGGAAAAACTGCCGCAGTGAATCATGCTGAATATTAATATTGGATTCCCCGTGCCCTGCAGATTTGAGGGCTTCATCTCAAATGCACCAACGGACAGTTAGAGACTGGTCATTTCCCTTATGGAAACACAACTCCGGAGTCCTCACCTTGCGCCTTGGTGCCAAATGGAATCAAGGAAACTTGGGTCGAGTCTCTGTAGCCTTGTGCTCAAATACTCCACACAGCCTGTAACAAGAAAGAATTAGGGCACAGCTGAAATCCAAAAGGGAAAGGAAACGGGCTAAAATCCATGGGGAACAATGTCTATTTCTTAATCTGTCTCCTGCCCCAAATAGCTCTGCTCTCCTCCCCCCATTTGTGTTTATGTGTCTGTTTCTTTCCCCGGCAGCAGATGTCACCAGGCCTTCAACTAGGTCACAAAGGGTGGTGATGAGCTAACACAGGCCCTCAGGGCACATTCTCCCCTGACCTCACTCTCCAGGCTCTTGGGCCTAGAGTGGCAGAGCCCAGACCCCAAATGGTCCTCAGCCCTCCAGGGCATCCCGGCAGGATCCCTGCTCCCTAGAACCACAGGAGTGAGTGGGGGTCCTCTGTCCTCCCTGTGAGTGAACAGGGGCCGTGTTCCTGAGCTGGGGGCAGAGGGGACAGCGCTGCCCTTTCCCTCTCCTGTCCTGCCCTTTCGTCCCCTCCCACCGCAGCCCTGCCTGAGTGCTCTCAGGGACACCCATTCTTCCCAGCGCAGCTAGGGAGCCACACGTCCCTGTTGTTTCCCCTGGGAGAGCACTGGGGCCAGTTTCACACAGACCCACAGGGCTCAAACCAGGGCTCCGCACACGCACTGGGGCAGAGATGGTGTAATGGGTAGAGCATAAATTACAGGGTTGGAAAACCTGATTTCAAACCCCAGTCATCTGAGGCACAGGGAGGTAAGACCTTGCCCAGAATAACCCAGCTGGGAAGTGGCAGGGCCCAGGCCCACAAGGACTCACTGCACATCCCCAGCCACTCGTGTCTGCCTCCCTCACATCCCAACCTCCCTGTCCCTCCTCCTTCAGATGATCTCTGCCCAGCATCGGGTCATGATGGTGCCTTTGTCTCCACAGGTTCTTTCAGAGCACGGCTACGGCCCGATCACCACCGACATCCTGGAGGGACAGACTTTCTACTACGCCGAGGATTACCACCAGCAGTACCTGAGCAAGAACCCTGATGGGTACTGCGGCCTTGGGGGCACCGGAGTGTCCTGCCCGCTGGGTATTAAAAAGTAATTCCCACGTGGTCTGCCCTTGGAGTCACAGCAAAAATGCTTTCAATAAATTGGGCAATTCTTTTGTGGTTCACATCAGGGGCTCTTTGAAGTGCACCAAGCACAAAGTCATTCATAAAAATCTTGTTTATTGAGGTATAATTTCCATGAAGTGCAGTGGCAAGTTGATAACATATAATTTATCTTCTGTTAAGTTGTGGTGGGAGTAGAACTGTGAAATTTTTTGGATTACTTGGGATCTGAATGAGAATAATATGCTGTGTTCATGCTTCTTGTGCCTGGGTGCCTGCCGTGGAAGCCAGGAGATTGTCGGACGGGGCAGGGCATGCTGGAAATCCTTTATCTGTGCCCTGTCCCATCTCACATGCCCTCCTGTCCTCCAGTTCCTTAGCATTTGCAAACATTTATAGCCTCAATGAATCCTTCACTGAAATGCTTTGCTCTACAATCCTATCCATGGGGAAGGGGTTTTCTCTCCCTTTTCAGCCCTGGGTGTGGCAGAGAAAAGATGTGTTAGTTTGATGAATTCTAACACTTTGCTTACAGATGTAAGAAATGCTTGTTCTAATGAAAGTCTACAGTCTACTAATACAAACTGCCTGATGTCTCATCTGTCTTTTACTTGTTTAGGTAAGATACTTCTAAGTATCGTAAGATAAATCTTAGAGCTCTAAAAGAGCTTAGGAGAGACAAAGCCTCAGAGTCATTTCCCCAAAATGGGAAATATGGTTGAAATTTTTGGAAAACATGTTCACCTCTGGCTCCTTGCAACTTTCATAATAATAGCTGTTTTCCACGCACCTGTTATAGCCATCACATCAAAGACTGTTCTAGTTAGAGGGAACAGACACACACGATCCCTGCCCTTAAGAGTCTTTATATTTGAGACAAGGGGTGGGGAGCGTAAGCAATAAACATGTAAGCATGTGAATTAGAAAGATAATTGCAGGTTCTGACAAATGATATGAAGACGATAAATAAGACAAGATAAGTTGTGTCTGGGGCCATGGAGTTTTGTTTAGGGCTGTTTTAGCCATGTTGGTCAGGGAGGCCTCTGTGAGGCCGTGAAATGTAAGCTGAGAACTGAATGGTCTGGATGACGCAAAGGAGACACGTAAACACAAGTTGGGGAGGAGAGCAGAGCTGTTTGGGGCAGGAGACAGATTAAGAAATAGACCTTGTTCCCCATGAATTTAGCCCATTTCTTTTCCCTCTTGGGTTTCCACTGTGCCCTAGGCATCTCAGGAATACATAAGTGGAGTAGGTATACCTAACATTGTCAGCCCCACTTTGGTTGCTTGAAGGAAAAATTTTTCAAATAGAAGAACCAGGAAGTATAAATGGCCCAAGACAGGGAGGAATCTGTGGTATTTGGGAAACAGAAAGGCCAGTGGGGCTGGAATAGTGTGAATGAGAAAGTATTGGAGGGCGATATCTTGGAGAGGTAGGAAGAGCCAGATCACGTAGAATCATCTAGGACATGTTAACGGGATTTTTTTTTAAACTTAGTCTACTTAATTGGCAGCCACTTGAGAGTTTTAAACAATTTCTCCTTTCTTTTCTAGCCTGAGCAACTGGATGAATGGTTGTGGTATTTACTTGTGAGGGAGTAGATAAAGGGTGGAGATGAGTGAACGAATCATTCAGTTTTAGCCACACAAAATTTGAGACGCTTCTCGAGCATCTTCATGGAAATGTGAAGTAGGGCAATTTGCTGTTTGGGTCTGGAGCTTGCGAGGGAGCTGAGAAAGAGAAATTTAAGAAACACCAGCATATAGATGACATTTGAGGCCATGACACTAGTTGACATCATTTGGAGAAGGAATGGAGAGAGAGAGAAGGGGTCTAAGGATTGAATGCTGCGGTATTCTAACATACAGAGGTCCAGTAAAGGAGGCAGAGGAGCTCGAGAAGTGACACTTGAGCTAGGCACATAAAGGAAATGTGTTCTCCCAGTGAAAACCAGGCACAGATGTATACCCTAAGCTGCATCACAAGTCTGGGCAAAGCTTAGACCAACTTTTTTCTGTGTTCAGACCAGAACAATGCTTAGCAAGCATTCAAAAGAATGTACATTATTGGCAACAAGAATGCTAGAATATTTCACATTGCAACTCAAATGATGCTTTTATTAAAGCTGGAGTGGCCAAGTTACCATGAGTAATACTCTGCCCCAAGTGTAGGATCAAGTCTATAGAGTAAAGATATAAGGGACTAGATTTTGACTTAAGAAACCCACAACAACCATTCTTCTAATTAGACCTTCCATTTGCCCCCAACGTTGGTTGTTAATCCTCCAATGACTGTTCTTGATCAGTATTTATGAAGCCGTAAGAAAAAATGTAGTGAGAAATAGGTTAAACAATGAGTTTTCTGGAGAGAAAATTAAACAGATAAAAGCCAGAGAAGTTCCTGATACTCATTTAGGCACCTAGAAGAAATATCGGTCTAAACTCCCTGAATTGGTAAGAAGTCTCCATAGTCTGTGATCATGATTTACTAGACACACAGGAATAAAACCATTAGCCATCATTACTCCTGCTGCCTACTTTACGTGGAAAAAATGGCAAGGTTTTCTTTTTTCTTCATTTTCTTGTCTGTAATTATAGATGCATCTACCTGGAGAAAGTCCTCTAAGTTATTTAGTTCAACATTATTTAGCCATAATGATGTGAACTAGCGGTTATATAAAATGACCCTTAATTTCCTTACTACTTTTCAGACTGTATAACATAGTGATGGTGAGAGACTATGGATTGGGGTTAGAGCTGATATTTTCTCAACAAAGATTTATTGTGTACCTGCTATATACCAGGAGACTAAATGACAACATTTGTTTTTGATCTAAACTATAAACACTTTATGTTGTATCTTCTTTGCATGTTTTGTGGAACATCAGGTCCCTTACTGGGCAGTAAATGCAATGTACAAAAGCCTCTGAATGTAGATCTCATGTTTGTTTTATTTAGACATTCTCATTTCCTTAAGGAAAGCACCAGATCCTTGTGCCACAAGGATTACTTCACAAGTGTAGAACACATTTACCAATACAAATAGTTTATTACAAAATAGCAAGATTTCATAGGAAAGAAAAATAATTGTGCCAGAAACAAGGAAGCTGGTTTCAGGAACATCATTGTTTTTGCCAAAGACACTTAGCTGAATGAAACACTAGTATATGATTTTTACACGTATTCACACAGAGGGTGTTGTGTGGTTTCAGGAATGCGCAGAGTTTAACATCCAAGCACTTGTGGTAGGAGAATGTTATTAAAGCTTTATTAGCCTTCAGGAAAGTGCCCTTCTTTCTGCCAAATCAGTTTGTAAAGTGGTCCTAAAAAATGCAAACGTTCTTTGTTATGACAGCAGAGCTGTGTGCTTCTGATGCAAGACTAAGACTACTTGAAAGTAGAGAGGTAAATTAGGAACCTAGGAAATCAGGGGTTGGGGAGTTGATAAAAGATAAGAGAAATGAACCAAAGGGATACTCAAAGAGCAGCAGAAGGAAAAAGTGTCCTTAGGTAGGAGAAAAAAGATCAATAGGATATGTGAGAGCTCAGGCAGGACTAAGAAAGAAAATCTGAGCCATTGTATGTACACTGTGTGTGAAAAAGGAACCTAGAAATGTAGACCTGGATAAAGAAATACTAGCAGAAAGTGAAAGGTGGCCCAGAACAATTGTGTTCCTGTGGAAAGAAAAACTGAGTATTTTAGGATTGAGAAAACACTGGAAAGAAGTCACAGAGGCGGAAAATGTCTAAGAAGCACTGCCTTGTCCTGAAAGTTTCCAACACCCTTTGAGGGGTTTTTGTGGTGCTTCAGCCATGCATACAACTCTCTCTTTTTTTTTAAATAATTTTCTAATCTGCAAAATCGAGCTAGTAATCCTTGCCCTGCTTGCTCACGTTGTGGGTTTGAGGATGTAGGGAGATTAGAAGTGTGAAGAGTACTGTAATCTAGAAAATGCTCTACAAGTGTAAGGCATTAGCTGAATTGGGGTTGTGGGAGCAAAAGATAGCCCAGTTCTCAGTCTTTCCCAAACTGCATTTTTTAACTGATGAAAGATCTGACGTTTTATTCTCTTCTGTTTTTTCATTCACTGGGATTACTACCTTGTTGTTATGAAATGAGATGACTTGATTGCAGAGATAAAGTTGAGGGTGGCTTGTATAGGAAAATTTAGTTAATGTCCTCCATGCCACCAACTGTCAGGGTGGCCCCTTGGCTTGAGCTCAGAGTGTCATGGACACTCACTGAGGGGCTGCGTTTCAGTTGGAGTCTGTAAAATTCTTCCATTATCATCCCTTTCTCTGAGTTTGGAGACGGGCCCTTTTCTCGAAGTTTCCCAGCTGCATCACTTTTCTTGAGAAGGCAACTCACCCTTTAAATCTGAATTGAGTTTGTGTCATGAATTGCCATAATTTATGCTTCAGGTTCTATGTTGGCCACTTTTAAATTGGCTCAGTTTGAAAGTCCACATACGGAACACAAGTAAAAGAAATTCAGCACCTGCCCTTTTCCTGGCCGTCAGGGGTTTTTCCTCCTATAAAGCAATGGGGTTTTCTCTGCAGGTTGTCTGACAATTTAAGAGAGGAAACACAGGGACTCTTGTGGCCTGCCCTCTTGTGGTGTCCTCAGGCCCTGTCCCACCCAGGCCTCAGCTCTCCCTCCTTTCAACCTCAGATGGATCTCGAAGGCAGCAGCTCTGGCTGTTTCTTACCATGGAAACCACAATAAAGACTCTTGTCCACAGTTCCTCCCTCTCCCTCTGCCTCCTGACTGACCCCGGTGCTTCCCTTGGTGGCCTCCCCATGGCATGGCGTGCCCCTTCCTCTTCAGATCTGTGAATAACAAACTGTCTTTTTAATGGCAGTCGTCTCTTGGTCTGTTAGCTTTACCATATCTAAATAATAATAAAACCTATTAAAACATAGTGAGGATAGACTAACAAAATCCTCATTTTAGTTCCCTGATCCATGGAGTAAAGACCCCCAGCCTCCCCTTCCCAATATAGTAAATAAAAAATAATACCTTATCTCTGGGGGAATTTAAAATAATAGTGGCACCAATGGTAAACCTAAATGATTCAGAGGTGGGGATTGGTACATATCCCCATTTTGTTCCTTTGTTTGGCAGATGGTAAAGCTAGGTAGGTCTTGGGGAATGAAAGTAGATTATTATGCACTTAATGAGGTGGATATGCTGATTACTTCATGGGTTCCAGATATAGTATATTTACTGGAACAAGTTAATACAGCCACTGGCACCTAATATGTAAATATTTGCCCAGCAAATATTTTCTTTTCTGTCCCTACAAGTAAAGACAATCAGAGAACTCTGCCTTCACATAGTAGGGTCATCACTATATCTTTGCTGTCCTTTCTCAAGGCTATGCTAATTCTACTTGATGTCATATATAGTTCAAAGAAACCTTGATCATCTTGATATTTTACAGATCATCAGCTGGTCCATTGCATTGATGACACTAGAGAAATTGAACTTGGTGAGCAGAAAGGAACAAGCAGCCTAGACAGTGAGGGATTTACCCCCAAAAATTCAGGGACTGCCATATTGGTTAAGTTTCTAAGCATCTGATGATCTGGAGCATGAAAGACAAGTTACTGAACTACCCATCGTGAAAAAAGAGAAACAATATTTAGTGGACCTCTTTGGGTTTGGGAAGCAACAGATAACCACATTTGGGTGGGCTGATTTGAACTATGCACTAGATGACCCACCAGTTTTGAGTTGGGCCCAGAGCGAGAAAAGACTCTTCAGCAGATCCAAGCTGTGATGCAAGCCACCTTGCCACACACAAGTCCCCAACGTGTTGAACATATCTGACAGGTAGAGATGTTGGAGAGAAATTCTGGCACACCGTAATAGAAGAATCACAGTGCAGACCCTGGTGCTTGAGGAATAAAGCTATGTCCTCTTCCCTTCTACATTTGAAAAGTAACTCCTGGCTGGCTACCAGGCCCACGTAGAGAAGTAGGCAACTCAAATTGTCCATCGTGACTTGGTTACTATCTGATCTTCTGAATCATACAACTGATTGTGCACAGCAGCAGTTTATTGTGAAGTGGAATTGAGTATATGAGATTAGGCTCAAGCAGATTTAGAAGACATGAATAAACTGCAAGACAGGTGGCTCAGAGTTACAAGATACTTCAATTTTCACCACCTGTCCTTCAAGCCACACTTTTGACCTGATAGGGAGTTTCCTGTGACTAGGAAGGAGAAAACTGTGGGTCTGGTTTACAGATAGGCTGGCTGTAGCCAGAAGGAGACAGTTGCTGCATTATAGCACCACTTGGTTTGCCTTGAATGACAGTGGAGAGAAAATTCTCCCATGAGAAGAAATCTGAGCAGTACATTTGGTTATCTAATTGATATGGAAGGAGGCATGGATCTATGCTGATTCGTGGGCTGACAGGGAATATGAAAGAAGAAAATTGGAAGATTGATGACAGTGAGGTCCAGGGGTAAACGATATGGATAAATATCTTGGATTGGGCACACATATGAAAGTCCTTGTGTTCCACATACATATATACCAGAAGCCATCCATTTTGGAGTCAATAAGCAAGTGGTAAGATTCCTCATCCTGTGGATATCAGCTTCTTTCCCCAGGCAAGTGGGTGCTTGGTCAATGGACTCATGAACAAAGTGGCCACATGGTAAGAATGGAAGGTATGCATGAACTCAGAAAGATACACTCACCAAGTCTGATATGGCTATCCCCAGTGCTAAGTAGCTGAAGATGAATACCCTAGATGGTCCTATTCACCCCTGATAGGGTATGTGGGTGGAGTGGTGGAGGGAGCCAGCCAGTCACCTGGGGCATGTTAATGATATTGCACCTTTTCCATCAGGGAGGTGATTATGATTTGTGCTCACAGAGTGGGCACATATTCCAGATCTGTATTTGCATCACTATTCATAGAGCTCCTTTAACCACCCCATATGTGTAATTGCAGTATGCCTTGTCCATCATTATGGCATAATGCTCCACAACAGTACCTCTAATCAGAAGACATATTTTATAGTGAAGAAAGCGTGGAAATGGATTTCTGGTCATAGAATTCACTGATCTTACCACATTCCCCATCACTCAGAAACAGTTGACAGAATTGTGGAATGGCCTACTGAAGGCTTTGTTACTACATCAGCTGGGTGGCAACCCCCTGTAAAATTGAGATGCTGTTATACAGGATGTGGTATTTGATTTAGATCTGCATCCAGTATTTGATGCTGTCTCCCCTTGAACCAGAATGTACAGGTCCAGGAACCAAGACATGGAAGTGGGAGTGATCTATCTCATCATAACACTAAACAATCCATTGGAGAAGTTTTTGCTTCATATCCCCAAGACTTTGAACTCGATAAGCTGAAGATTCTAGTGTTCAAGGGATCCATGCTTCCGTTAGGAAGCACATTCATGATTCTCTTTAAATGTGAAGTAGAAACTCTCCCCTGGACATTTTTGGCTCCTTGTGTTGATGAACCAATAAGAGATAAGGGAGTTACCGTATTGATTGAGATGAATGATCTTAACTCCCAAGGGGAAACAATGGGAGCAAGGATTATATGTGGACCCCTGGACCCAACAGGAATGAAGGTTTGGATCATCCAGCAGGCAAAGAACACTGCCCATCTGAGTTGCTGGCAGAGAGAAAGGGGACCATGAAATGGATGGTAAAAGAAGTAAACTGTATCATCAACTTAGGTCTCATGCTATGTTTTAGGTACATTAATTGTCCTCTTTCCCCTGCATTTTACCCCACTACCTTATACAAAAATTGCTGGTGGTAGCTAACCTTTTGCTGAGAATATGACCGTATTGAAATATGATAAATTTGCTAATGGCACTTTGTGTGTGACCTGTGTTGGGGACGTGACTTCTTTACCCAGACAAAAGAACAAGCTGGATGTGGATGTTGAAAGACAAAGAGATAGTGTTATGGACTGCATGTTTGTGTCCCCCTAAAATTTATAAACTGAACCTGTAACCCCCAATGTGATGGAATTAGGAGGTAGGGCCTCTGGGAGGCAGTCAGGTTTAGATGAAGTCATGAGGGTGGAGCCCCCTTGATGGGATTAGCGTTCTTATAAGAAGAGAAAGAGACAGGAGCTCTCTTCTTTGGCCATGTGAGGACACAGCAAGAAGGCAGCTGTCTACAAGCCAGGAAGCAGGCCTCACCAGACACTGGATCTGCTGGCACCTTGATCTTGGACTTCTCAGCCTCCAGAACTGTGACAAATAAACGTTGGTTGTTTAAGCCCCCCAGTCTATGGTACTTTTGTTATTGTTATAGCAGCTCAGACTAACTGAGACAAGTAGCCTGTGCTGATATCTTTTTGTTCCTCCAGATCCAGACTCAACCCTTCTCCGTCTTGCTCTGTGTCCTGGGAGTCCTGAATGGACTGGAACAATAGGCTTCCTTGCTCTCTTGATTTAATTTGGGTCTGGCCAACAGGAGGCACTAGTAGGAGATTGAGGGTGGGAGATGAATAAGGTCAAGGTATTCGTTCTCCCTGCAGGTCCCCATGGGTTGGCTGTGTACAGGTGGTAACAGCTCCATGCTGGTGCTGATTACAGCCTACAACACTATCTTTTTGGGGTTTACCTAAACCCTGTTCACTTTGTAAATATTCCCTATATGAACCTCTCCTTAACTATCCAGTCTGAGTGGGCCACCTGTTTCCTGGCAAGACCTTCACAGACACGAATAGGGAAATCAACTTTCTTCCATAATTCATTCCAAAAATTATTATAGGAAGATGCACTTGTTCTCTGTTAATGTTAATCAAGTAAAAATGTTTTTAAAATACCATACTTCAATATGTAAAACCACAGGGTTAGAGCTGGAAGAAGTTTTATAGATGATTTAGATGACTGCCCTCATTTTATAGGTGAGGCAGCTGAGGATCCAAGAAGCAACTTTTTCACTATTGGAAACTGCCGCAGATTCATTTACATATCTTGAAAGAAATCTTCTCCCTATGGTTTTCAGACTACTGGTCCTAGTCCCGCCCTCTGGGGCCACCAGGGAAGTCTGACCCTCTTCCTTAGGAGATACATACTTATGGATATTTGAAGATAGCGCTCACTCTCCCTAAATCATCTTTTCTAGGCTAAATAGCTTTCTAGATTCCTTCTGAAACCCCGAGATGCACACCTGCTGACCACAACTAGATGCCCAGGTCCAGAGATGAAGGTCAGTTGTCTAAGGTTGTGCTGCCCAACATGGTAGCGGCTAGCCACAAGTGCCCATTTAAATTTAAATTCATTAAAATTAAATATAATTAAAAATCGAATTCCTCACTTGCACTACCTACATTTCAAGTACTCAATAGCCACAAGTAGCTAGTGGCTACCATATTGGATAGTACAGATTTAGAACATTTCCATTATCACAGAAAGTTCTATTGGACAGCACTAGTCTAAGAGGAGAGTTTGATGGGACTTGTATGTCCTTTGATCTTTGTGATATCCTCTTATTAATGCAGTCAAGTCATCTTGGTGGCCCATAGGATCAATAAAAGCCTAAGTATTTTTCATATGAACTACCTTCAAGCCAGGGCTCTCCATTCGTGTTCTTATACCCTTGCTCTATTATTATCATTTTAACCCTGGTTATAGGAATTGACATACATTCTTTGTTGATTTTTGGTTTGTTTATTTAGGCCCTGCATTTCAGTTTCTTAAAATAATTTAATTCCGACTCTGACATCCGAAATATTGTTTCCCTCTCCCGCTCTTGTGTCATGCAAGTGCTTCATTAGTATGTCCTCCACGTCTTCTTGAAAGTCATTATGCACAGTATTGAGCTGGGCAGTTCACTTGAAAAGACATGTCACTTGCTTAAGGTCTTAGAGCATCCATGCTAATTGGCATGCCTTGTCACTCCACTGCTGCTCCTGACCCTCCCTCCCTCAATCTCTAATAGAAATTGCAGTAGGTTTCATGCTTTTTCCTGCTGAGCCCAGATACACCTTCAGAATTCTTCCCCACAAAGGACTTTGGGCAGCCACTGCCAACCAGACTTGGTTTTCCAGGTGAAACCCCTTTTCTTCCAGGTTGACACAGAATTTTTGACTAATGCTTTGGATATAATGCTTTAACCAGTTGTAAGTTCACCTAAGAGAACAATCATGCAAACAACATCCCGTTATTTTAGCCACAACATGATGATCAGAGGATGGGCAAATGCTTTGCTGAAATCTAGAAATACCACAGAAGCTGATGGGAGAGATCAACTAGGGTCAGACAGACCTGAGTAAAGATGCTAGATCTGCCTCTCATAGGTTGAATGACCTCAAAAAGTCACATGATCTCTCTGAGACTCAATTTCTTGGAGTGTAAAATGGTGATGATAACACCTATGTTGCCAGGTCATTGGGAAAATTAAATTTGTATTTATATACATGTAAAGGTAATTCCCTAGAAATTTTATAAACTATTCAAACAAACTAATAATGTTTGGAAAAGGTCACCACTGTTCGTTCTGGGACCAGAGGGAATTCACAAAAGTAAGTGAGAATAAAAATCTCATCAAACGATCTCCTTTTCTCCTTTCCCTAAGAGGATTTAACAACAATATCTACCATGTAGGGAGCACTTACTTTGTCTCAGGCTCTGTACCAAGTGTATATATAATATATAATATATTAAATACTATGCCATATGAATATATTATATATTATGTAATATACATATTATATACAACTGTATGAATATATAATATGTATGTATATTATATATACACTTATTTATATATGTACTATATAATTTATTATTTGATGAGACTTTATTAATCTCATTTACTTTTGTGAGTCCACCCTTGCCCCAGAATGATCAGTGACCTTTCCAAACATTATTAGTTTGCTTGAATAGTTTATAAAATTTCCAGGGAACAATTTTTTGCACTGTATGTGGATTCCAGGAGGCCCTTTTTGTCCCTAAAACTCCAGATATTTCCCTCTGAGATCAATCTACAGGTTCATGGCAATGTGTTCTTGGGTTCTAATGGGGACATTGGGATGCAAAGAGCAGGTCTTCCCTGACAGCAGCAATGGGTGGGGCACAGATATTCGTGGGTACCAGCAGTTTACTTACCCTGTGTGTTTTCATGTGAGAAGACAACTCTACGGGCCACCCACTCTTTCCTTGCTACATAGATGTTCTGCCTTGGAGGTGGAAGTAAAAGGAGTAGCTCTGGACTGAGGCTCCTTGATCACCTGTAAAATTCACTTGTACATCAGAGAGTTTCATCCATGACATTAAGATCTTCTTCTCATTGCTCTTTTATTCATTCAACTATTCATTCACTCATTTCTTCTCTCAACATGTATTTATTGAGTTCCTACTATATGCCAGGGGCTCTGCCAGATGATGGGGCATCATGTGAGCCAAACATTCTTGCTGGATTCATAAAAATTATTTTCTATGGGGCAAGCCCCTTGGCCTAGTGGTTAAGTTCAGCGTGCTCCACTTCGGAGGCCCAGGTTCAGTTCCCAGGCATGGACCTACACTACTCGTCGGTGGCCATGCTGTGGCAGCAACCCACATACAAAATAGAGGAAGATTGGCACAGATGTTAGCTCAGGGTGAATCTTCCTCAAGCAGAAAAGAGGAAGATTGGGGGCTGGCCCAGTGGTGTAGCGGTTAAGTTCACGTGCTCCGCTTTGGAGGCCTGGGGTTTGCGGGTTCGGATCCCGGGCATGGACAGACATGGCTTATCAAGCCATGCTGTGGTGATGTCCCATATAAAGTAGAGGAAGATGGGCACGGATGTTAGCCCAGGGCCAATCTTCCTCAGCAAAAAAAAAAAAGAAGAAGAAAAAAGAGGAAGCTTGGCAACGGATGTTAGTTCAGGGCAAATCTTCCTCAGCAAAAAAAAATAAAACATAAATTATTGTCTAGTGGGGAAGATAGCAATTAAACTAACAGCATCGCAAATATATACTTATAAACTATGGACAGTGCTCTGAGGGAAAATCATAGTGTATTATAAAAGAATAAAAATGAGGAGCTCTGATCCAAGCTGAGGAAGTTGCCTATGGGCTGAATTCTGAAAGATTCATGAGAATTAACATGCAAAAGGGAGGTGAAGATGCAGTTAGTAGAGGGGCACAGTCCAGGCAGTGACATATGCAAAGGCCCTGAGGTGGGAAGGAACAAAGCATTTTGGGGAACTGAAAAAAGGCATAGAAGAAGGATATTTTTTTATAACTTAACTTTTTATAGCTGACCAGTACGATGAGGGATCTGGGGATGAAGATTGGTGATGCCAACAAAGTGGGTTTCTGTCTTTTTGAGCATCCACAGTTGAACCTGGCACCTTGATTGCATGAGGCTGTTACCTTTTTTTCCCTTTTTTTCATCTTTTCGGCCATCTTTCAGGGTCACATCCTAGGTGCCCTTTGGGGCCTTTGATTTTTATTGTTGATGCTTTTCTTAAAACTGCAATTACCTTACTTTTGGACTTCATTTTTTAAAGAAAGGATAATTGGAAAAAAGGGAGGATATATTGAGACGTAATTGACGTACAAAAAACTGCACATATTTGAAATATATAATTTGATAAATTTTTGACATATGTATATAGCCATGAAACCATCACCACAATCAAGATAATACATATATCCTTTACCCCAAAAGTATTCTCATGCCTCTTTGTAATCCCTCACTTCTGAGCCTCCTTCCCCCATCCCATTTTGTTCCCCCAACCCAGTCCTGAGGCAATCTGGTTTCTGTCGTTATAGATTAGTTTGCTTTTCTAAAATTGTGTATAACTGGACTCATACAGTATTTACTCTATCTTTGTCTTGCCCTTTCTTCTTACACTCAGCTTAATTCTATTGAGACTCATCCATGCTGTTGCATGTCTCATTAATTCATTCCTTTTTATTCCAAGGAGTATTTCATTGTGTGGATATAGCAAAATGTGTTATCCATTCATCTGTTGATGGACATTTGGGTTGTTTTCAGTTTATGACCATAACACATAAAGCTTCTATGGAATTCATGAACAAGTCGTTATAGACATATGCTTTCATTTCTCTTGGGTAAATATCTAGGCATAAAATAGCTAGGTCATATGACAGGTGCATGTTTAAATTTTTAAGAATCTGACCCACTCTTTTTCAGAGGTTGTAACATTTTAACACCAGCAACATATGAAATTTCCAGTTCCTCCACATCCTCACCAACACTTGGCATGACCAGTCTTTTGATTTTAGACATTAAAATAGGTGGATAGTGGTATCTCACTCTGGTTTTAATTTGCATTTCCCTAATGACAAATGCTGTTGAGCTCCCTTTCGTGAATTTATTTGCCGTCTGGGTGTCTTCCTTGGTGACGTGTCTGTACAAATATTTTGCCCATTTTTTGTTAGATTGTCATCTTAATATTTAGTTTTGAGAGTCCTTTATATACTGTAGATACAAGACCTTTATCAGATATCTATTTGGCAAAGTCTGTAGTTTGTCTTTTCATTCTCTTAACAGGGTCTTTTAAAGACAGAAATTCTTAATTTTGATGAAGTCCAATTTATCAAGTTTTTACTCTATGAATTATGCTTTTGATTTTATATCTAGGATAACTTTGCCTGAGATTAGAAGTTTTGTGGTTTAGGGTTTTACATTTTGGCCTGTGGTCCATTTTGAGTTGATTTTTGTACGTGATGTAAAGAATGAATTGAAGTTCTTTTTTTTTTTTGCATATGGATATTCAATTGTTCCAGTACCATCTGTTGAAAAAATGATCCTTTCTCATCTGAATTGATTTGGCACGTTTGTTGAAGATCAATAGTCCATATACGTATGAGACTATTTCTGGACTATCTATTCTGTTTTATTGATCTATTCAACTATCTTTATGCCGATAGTGCACTGTCTTTATTACTATAGATTACTAGATAAATCTTAAAATCAGGGAGTGTGAACAGTGAAAATCAGTGAAAGTTCAGAAAAGTCCTTCTCTGGTTTCAAGTAAGGTACTTAAATGGTCCTTTTCCATCAGTCAGCACTAATATTCCCTCAATTTCTCTAAAGTTTGGTTTTGTTCTTTATTTCAAGGGGAAAAAAGTTCTGTGAACAGTCGGAACCTATTTTCCCTGGCAGTGACAGGTTCACATGAAACCATTGCAAAGGAATTGAATTTTTGAAGCAGGCTTTGGAGGGGCTGTGTGGCCCCAGGGCAGTGAGCTGCCAGCAGCCCAGGGGATAGGACTGAAGTGGGCTTCTGGGAGGGGACGTGGGAAGGATCTGCACACTAACTGGGTATGAATACAATTGTTTTTAAGTTTCTCTCTGGAAACTTAAGCGTTAATAGTTAACATCTTCACTTTATAGCGTATTAAATCACTTTATAACCTTTAGCAAAATCAGGTAGTGTAAGTTCTCCAACTTTGTTCTCTTTTAAACTTGCTTTTGGTTATCTTGGGTCCTTTGAATTTCCATGGGAATTTTAGAATCAGCTTGTCAAGTTCTATAAAAAAGAATTCTGCTGAGATTTCAACTGAGATTGCATTAAATCAGAAGATCAATTTGGGGAGAATTGACAGCTTAAAGATATTGTGTCTTCCAATCCACGAACATGATCTAACTCTCAATTTAATTAATTAATTAAATTTCTCTTAATAATGTTTTGTAGTTTTCAGTATATAGGCCTTGCACATATTTTTTAGATTTATCCCTAAATATTTCATATTTTTATGGAGTTAAGAGTATTGTTTTTGAAATTTCACTTTCCAATCATTCATTGCCAGTTTATACAAATACAGGTGATTTTTATACATTGATCCTATATACTGCCACCTCACTAAACTCATTATTCTAATCTCTTTTTGTGGTTTCTATGGGACTTCCTATATAGATGATCATGTCACCTGCAAATAGAGATGGTTTTACTTCTTTTTTTTTGGTAAGGAAGATTAGCCCTGAGCTAACGTCTGTTGCCAATCCTCCTCTTTTTGCTGAGGAAGATTAGCCCTGAGCTAACATCTATGCCCATCTTCCTCTACTTCATATGTGGGACGCCGCCACAGCATGGCTTGATGAACGGTGTGTAGGTCCATGCCTGGGATCCAAACCTGCTAACCCCAGGCCGCCGAAGCAGAACACACGAACTTAACCACTATGCCACTGGGCCGGCCTGGGTTTTACTTCTTTATTTCCAATTTATGTGCCTCCCCCCATCCCTTACCTTATTTAGAACCTGATCTCCAGTGTAATGTTGTGTAGAAGTGGTAAGAGCAGATGTCCTTGTCTTGTTCCTGATCTAGGGGGAAATCGTTCAATCTTTCACCATTAAATGTGATGTTAGTGGTAGATATTTCCTGGAAGCTCTCTGTCAAGTTTCCTTTTATTCCTGGTTTGTGGAAAATTTTTTTTGTTTTTATTCAGGAATGGATATTGGATTTTGTCAAATGCTTTTTTGTAACTGGAGATGATCATATGGATGTTCTTTATTAATCTGTAAATATGGTGAATTACATTGATTGATTTTTGACTTGTTAAATCAACCGTGTATTCCTGGGATAAACCTAGTTGGTCATGATATAGTATCCTTTTATATAATATTGGATTTGATCTGCTAAAATTTTCTTAAGAATTTTTGCATCTATGTTGATGAGGGATATTGGTCTGTAGTTTTCTTGTAATGTCTTTGTCTGATTTTTGGTATCGGAGTAATGCTGGCTTCATAGGATCACTTGGGAGGTATTCCTTCTTCAATTTTCTGGAAAAGTTAGTTAGAATTGGTATTAGTTTTTCTTTAAATGTTTCATAGAATTTGCCAGTGAAACCATCTAGATCTTTAGTTTTCTCTGTGGGAAGGTTTTTAATTGCAAATTCAATTTGTTTAATAGATATGGAGCTATTCAGGTTATCTATTTCTTCCTGAATGAGCTTTGGTAGTTTTTGTTTTTCATGGAATTTGTCTATTTCATCTAAGTCATCAAATTTATTTGGAATTTGGAATTTGGAATTAAAGGAATTACATAATATTCCTTTATCTTCTAATAACCGTAGAATCTCTAGTGATGTTACTCTCATTCCTGATATTGGTAATTTGTTTCTTCTCTCTTTTTCTCTACTCAGTCTTTCTATAGGTTTATCAATCTTATTGATCTTCTGAATGAACCAACGTTTGGTTTCATTGATTTTTCTCTACAATATTTCCTATCCAATTGATTTCTTCTCTGATCTTTATTATTTTCTTTATTCTGCTTACTTTATCTTTACTTTTCTTTCCATGTTACTGGTTTCTAGTAGAAGTTAAGACAATTGGTTTGAGACCATTTTTTCTTTCATAATATGGGTATTTAGTGCTATAAATTTCCTCCTACTACCTTTGTGTCACCTCACAAATTTTTATATTCTGTGTTTTCATTTTCACTTAGTTCAAAAATACTTTTGAATTTTCTTCTTGATTTATTTTTTGACTTATGGGTCATTCAGAAATGTGTTATTTAGTTTCCAAATATTTGGATATTTTCTAGATATCTGTTATCAACTTCTCATTTAATTCCATTGTTGTCAAAAAACATACTCTATATATCTTGAATGCTTTTGAATTTATTGAGACTTCTTTTGTGGCCCATAATAGGATCTATTGCAAATGTTTCAAGTGCACTTGAGAAGAATGTATCTTTTGCTGTTGTTGGATGGAGTGTTCCATAATTGTCAGGTTGAGTTGTTTGTGTTGTTTAAGTCTTCCATATCCTTGCTGATATTCTGTTTACTTGTTATATCAATTATTGAGAGTAGTATTGAAATATCCAACTGTAATTGTGGATTTGTCTATTTCTTCTTGAAATTTTGCTTCATATGTATGAAAATCCTGTACTAGGTGTAGAAACATTTATGATTTTCATATTCTCCTGATGAGTTGACCCTTTTATCATCATAAAAAGAAACTCTTTATCCCTAGTAATATTTTTTGTCCTGAAATCTACTCTGTCTTGTATTAATATAGTCACTCCAGCTTTCTTTAGGTTAGGTTTCACAGGATATATAATTTTCAATCCTTTTATTTAAATCACTATGTATCTTTATATTTAAAGTGAGTTTGTATGCAGCGTATAGTTGAGTTGTTTTTTAAACTATATCTGACTTTAATTGTGGTGTTAGACCACTTAAATTTGATGTGATGATTTATATGGTTGGATTTAAATCTTCCATATTTCTGTTTGTTTCCTACTTGTCCTACCTGTTCTTTGTTCCTCTTTTCATTTTTTCTCCCCTCTTTTAGGATATTGAGGGTTTTTTAAAAATTCCATTTCATCTACTTTGTTGGCCTATTAGCTATATCTCTTTCTTGTGCTATTTTAGTGGTTGCTTTAAGGTTTGTAGTATACATCTTTAACTTATCACCCTCTACTTAAATTAATATTCCATCACTTAATGTATACCATAAGTGCCTTCAAACAGTGTACATCTGTTTCTCTACTTCTCGTCATTGAGCTATTGTTCTCGTACATTTTATTCTATGCATATTATAAACTCCACAATACATTGTTATTATTTTGACTTTAAACAGTCAATTATTTTATAAGGAGATTTAAATGATAAGAAAAAGTTATTTTATATTTACCCACACTTATAATTTCTAGTGTTCTTCATTCCTCTGGTTAATTCATATTTCCATCTGGTATCATCTTCCTTCTGCTTGAAGAACTTCCTTTAACATTTCTTATAGTGCGGTTCTGCTAGTGATGAATTCTTTTAGCTTTTGTGTGTCTGAGAAAGTCTTTATTCCACCTTTGTTCATGCAGCATATTTTTGCTGTATATAAAATTCTAGGTTCACATCTTTTTTTTTCAGTAATCTAAAGATGTTGCTTCATTGTCCTTTTTTTTTGTCTTGTGTTGTTCCCAAAGAAAAATCTGCTATCATCTCCTGTACATAATGGACATAATTTTTTCACCCATTTGGCTGCTTTTGAGATTTTCTCTTAATCACTAGTTTTAAGTAAGTTGCTTATTATAGTGTGTAAAATTGTATTGCCCCAAAATAATATGTTCTAGCCCTAACCACTGATATCTGTGACTGTGACCTTATTTGGAAACAGAGTCTTTGCAGATATAACGAAATTAAGATGAATTCATATTGGATTAAGATGGGCCCAGGAAAACCAAAATTACTAGGGCCCACAAAATCATATGTGGCCTTGCATGAAAGGAGGAGAAAGTATCTTGGCTTAGAGCTGGAGGTAGAGATTATCTCTCAACAGGTAGTAATTGAAACCGCGGAATTGGGCGAGCTCCCTGATGGAGCTGGTTTCCTGGGAAACAAGCAGAGAGCAAAGCCTGAGCCCTGGGTTTGGCCCACGGTGGATCAGTGAGAGAAAGAAGAGGAACAGGGTGGCCAGAGGGAGAGAAGCAGTGAGAGAGGCTGTGTGTGGGGGAGTGGGGGGCAGGGACTGTACAGTGGGCACACTCAGGGCAAGTTCACTTATATTTCTCAGCCTGAGTTTCCTAAAAAGGAGTTGGTGCTACAGCTTTGCAGGAGGCTATGAGAAGTCAAGGAGATATATGTGAAAGTTTTGTATAAAGGACAACACTTTCTTGAAGGGTCTGTTATTGGAGAAACAAGAAGGCTCTAAGTAATGGAAACCAAGATTATAGAGAGGTGGGTGGTACTAGAGTCACCAAATGATGGAACTGGGAGAGGCCCGTGGGGCCGCTTAATCCCACTTTCACACAGGAAGAAACTGAGGCATCAAAGACATCGGAGAGCATAGATGGGGACTCACCCATTGTAGAAAGAGTCTAGGAAATAAGATTTCCAAGATGTCAGTCACTATGATCCTGGGAGAGATTAGGAGGACCAGCATGGTGCTGAGTATCAAAACCAGTATCTGGCACACAGAATTAAATGTGGATGATAATATAGTACTTCCTCCATTTGGTTGTTAGCAGGGTACAATGACACAACACTTGGGAAGTCCTTGGTCCTCAGAATTTGCTGACTTACAAAGACATTTTCTCAACTCATACTTCGAGTGACCGACTCTTCAATCTCCTTTCTAACCCCTACTGGTTCAGCCTGTTTTGGCCTTGATCAGATTCCTTGTTTTATAATCACAGGCCTGCCTGGTTCCAGGACCATCAGTCTCCTTTATTGCAGCTCAGAGGGCGAGTGGAGATTCAGAATTCCATGTGAGTGCCCAGAAAAAAAAATGAATTAAGGGAACAAGCTCAATATGGAGACTAGGTCTAACATTCTTAGAAGACTTCAGTTCTTCACTCTGAATGGAATCAGAATCTAATCAGTTCCTGCATGAAGGCACAAGCCCAGGACTCACCTTGCTCCCTCTGTCCCAGAAGGAATTAGTGAAACCAGAGTCGAATCTCTGTTATCTTGTGCTCAAATACCCTAGCTGGCTGGTAACAAGAAAGAATCAGGGCATAGCTCAAATACAAAAGTGGAAAAAAAGAAGCAGCCTAAAATCCATAGGGAGAACTTTCTGTTTCTTAATCTGTCTCTTGTCCCAAATAGCTCTGCTCTCCTCCCTCAATTTGTGTTTATGTGTTAGCTTTCTTTCTCTTGCAGCAGATGCCACCAGACTGACAGTCCCTCAACTAGGTCAAGAGAGTGCTGATGAATTGACACAGGCCCTCAGGCTATGTCGCGCCTCGTCCTCACACCCACTCCTGTCCCCTGGCCTGATCTCCCTGGCATCTTAGTATAGTCCTGCTCCCCAGAACCATGGGGGCTTGGGGAATCCTCTGTCCAGCTCCAGGACTCGCGACTTGCAGATTTTCAGCCTTCATGTCTGGGAGGAGAGAGTAAGGTAGATCTTGACTGTCCTCAGCCTTTTTGCCTCTCCCTAATCCTGAGTCCTCTCATTTTCATTCCATTCCAGCACTGATGAAATAATTTCAGAGGACAATTATCCATTTTTCATGGCAGCCAGAAAACCACGCTTCTCTTCTAGGACTTCCATTGCATCGAGGCCTGTTTTAAACAGACAGACAAGATGTAAGGCAGGGCTCCTCTATGTGTGATGGTGACAGCATTGGTGTAGTGAGTAGAGTATATGTTTTAGAGTCAAACAAACCTTATTTCAAATTCCAGGAAACTGAGATTGAGAGAAATAAGTGCCTTTTCCGTTGTGACCCAGTGAAGAGCAGAGTCTGGTGTCAAACTGCAGCCCTGCAATTCCTACTTCACTCCACCTTTTGATAATTCATTTAAAACCTGCGTTACCCCTGAGTACCTCTCTCCTTACTTGATAACCTCTGTCAAGAATCTAGGTTCAAATTTTTCCTTTTCCTCAAGATGTCCTTTAATAGAATAGCTATGACATGCTTATGACTAATATTTGAAAGAAAAATATTATATTACCTGACTATACCATCATTATATTACCTGAAGATTACCATCAGCAGTGTTCAAGCAAAATCCTGATGGATAGTATGGACCTGAGGGCAGGGGAATTTCCTTTCTAGTAGTATTAAAAAAAAATAGTCTCTCAATTTTCACTCCTAGGTAGTAGATTGTAAGTTATGGTAGACCAGGGCTCCAGCATAGAACAGAAAAACCTGGATGAATTTTTTAAAATCACAGAATAGGAAAGCCCAACAGAGGAGAGGGGAATCCTCTCTTGTGGAAGACAACAGTATGTTCTTTTTCTTTTCTTTTTCAAAATGTACAATGAGTATTTGAGTTGGTTAAATTTAATTAAAATTAAAAATTTCAAAATTACTAACCATACAAAGAAGCAAGAAAATATAACTCCCAAATGTAGACATTAACATTGCCAGTGTGGATTTAAAAAGAAAGCCAACTATACTACTTACATATCTTAAATATAAGAACACAGAAAGGTTAAAAGTAAAATAATAGGAAAGAAACTATGTAAACACTAACCAGAATATGGCTGGTGAAGCTATACTAATATCAAAGTAGACTTTAAGACGTGAATAGAGACAGAATTACATAGGCTTCAGACACTGGAGGTAGCCACCAGGGGGCTTTCGATGAACCATAATTAATATGTTAAATAAAATGGAGGCAAGGTGCACAGAATGAATGAAAGGGTCGGAACTTCAAGAAAGAACTGTAAATTATAAAGAGTCAAGGGATCTTGTAGAACTTGAAAAATACAATATCTGAAATTAATAATGAAATGGGTGGTTTCAATAGCAGATTAGACATAGCAGAATACAGAATTAGTTAACTGGAAGACAAATCAAGTGCCAAGAAACAAATAAAGGAAACATGCACAGCATGAGAGATGTGGGGCACATTCATAATGTCCATCATGTGTATAATTATCATTTCATAAGGAGGGGAAAAGAAAAGGAAATGAGACTAAATCAATACTCAAAAAGTACTGAATGAACATTTTTCAAAACTTACAAAAATCTATTCCCATATTCAAAGAGTTCAGAGAACCTCAAGCAAGAGAAACACAAAGAAAACCACAACTAGGCATATCATAGTAAAACTGCTGAAAATCAAAGACAGAGAAAATCTTTGAAGCGGCCAGAAGGAAAAAAGGACACATTACCTTCCAGAGAACAACAATAAAAATGACAACTGACTTCTTAACAGAAATGATGGAAGCCAGAAGATAATGTAATGACATCTTTAAAGCAATGGAAGAAAAATAAGAGACAATCTAGAATCCCAGCCCAGTAAAATTCCTTTAAAAATGATAGTGAAATGAAAATGTTTTGAAGCAAATGAAAACAGAGAATTTGTTGCCAAAAGGCCTACATGAAAAGAATAATGAGAGGGAGTTCTTCTGGTAGAATGAGAATGATCCTGGATAGAAATATAAAATACAAGATGGAAAGAAAAAAATCCAGAAAGAGTAAATATGTGGTTAAATATAAATGAATATATATTGCACAAAGCAACACTATAATGTCTTTTGGAATTTAAAATATATATAGAACTAAAATGCATAACAATAATAACATGAAAAGTGGGGGTTGGTAAATAGAAGTCAAAGATTCTAAGCTTTTACCAGTATCAGGGAAGTCGTAAGGTAATGCATTTTATCAGGCTGAAATAAGTTAGAGATGATTGTTTTAGTCTCTAAAATATTATAAAATAAAGTATAACTAACAATCTAATAGATGGAAAATATGGATTAATAAAAATTATTTGACTACTCTAAAAGGCGGCAAGAAAGAAAAAAAAAAAGAACACAAAATATGTGGGTCAAATTGAAAACCAATGTAAATTTGTATATATAAACCATTCTATATCAATAATTACTGATATAATTAGTAGAGGACTGTCAGACTGGATAAAAAAGAAACCCAACTTTATCCTTATCACAAGAGTCACATTTAAAATATAATACCACAAAAAGGTAGAAAGTAAAGGATTGAAAATATATATACAATGTGAATACTAACTGAAAAAACTATACAATATTAGACAAAGAATCCTTTAAGAAGTCAAGAAGCATTACTAGAAATAGTTTCATTTCATGATAATAAAGGGGCTATCTAATAGGAAGATATCTCAATACTAAATCTGTATGCTCTTAATAACATAGCTTCAAAATATATAAAACAAAAATTTCAGAACTGAAAAGATAGATAGACAATTCCAAAATCGTAGTGAGAGCCTGTAATACACCTCTCTAAATAGCTGATAGAACAATGAGATTAAAAAGAACAATAAGCTTGAAGAAGAGCCAAACAATACAGTTAACAGACTTGATTTAATTGATATACAGTCACACTCAACAAAGACACAAAACATTTATCAAAATTGACCATGTACAGGACCATAAAAAAAACATAAACAAATATCAGATGACTGAAATCACGCAGAGTATGTTATCTGACCACAATGAAATTAAGGTAGAAATTAATAATAAAATGAAAACTGGAAAAACACTTCCTCTGCTTGGAAATTAAACAATGCAGTTCTACATAATTCAAAGATCAAGGTGAAATGAAAATAGAAACTAGAGAATATATTAATCGACTAAAATTGATATCATAGAGGTGATGTCAGCAACATGTCAGCATAAGACATTCCTCCTTTTTAATCAATGAATTGGACATCCGTACACAAAGATAAGTACCTTCATGGACAATTTGGGACCTAGCACCTTACATTAAGGGACCCAAGAGGAGTCTTGCCTACCAGTGTATCCAGTAGGAGACAGACACACCTCCATTCATGCTGCAGAGCCAGTAGAGCCAGCAAAACTGCCTAGACCCCTCTTGCCACTGTTGGGCAAAAATCAGGTGAGTGCTGACCTGGGCAGTCACTCACACATGACAGACAACTTGCAGAAGTCTAGCCTTCCCAAAGGAAGACTCAAGCACAGCTTTGGAGAAAAAGAAGAAAAGAAAAATACAAGTTAGGTCACAGTGGAGGTGATATGAGAAACTTTTCTGGCACTGCCCTTCCTCCAAGGAAACACTGAATGGGGCTGATTTATCTGGTGGAGGTAACCTCTCCTACAGGGAAAAGGAAAGCAATGAGTGAGTGCCTGGCTACCCAGCTGGGTGGGACATGGCTGGAGAAACCCATTTCTCTCCACCAGCACCTGGAATACTAAGGTGGGAGCTCTATGATTGAGGGAAGGGAGAATATTGGGAAAGAGGCAGATAAAAATTTCACACTGGGATTGTGCTCAGCAGGAAGTCCATGAACATCTGGGAGTACCACCCCCAGGGATCTCCCTACTTGGTCCACAAGCACTCCCATGTACTGAGTGCTAAACTCATACCTTCCCTCATTCTGCTGGAGGCTCTTTGTGCAAGCTCCTAAGAGTGTCTGTCAGAGTGAGCTCCAGTAGATAGGGAGCCTACTCAGAAAACAGGCCACAGTGGATGGGCAAGGGAGAAACCACAAACTTGAGCTATAGCACCACCTTCTGGAAAACAAAAGAGAGGTTTTCAATAGCCAAGACATAAAAGCTTAAAAATTCAGTCACAAGAGGGAGCAAGAAGAGTGGAGCAGGTACATCTTCATAACAGACAGAAGAAAAACCCAGTTAATAACAACACCGTAGAACATAACACCCCATCTGCTGAAAGCAATGAGCAAAGAGTTAAAGATCCTTCCTTTCCTTTCCTCCCTCCCTCCCTCCCTCCCTTCCTTCCTTCCTTCCCCTCCCTCCTTCTTTCCCTCCCTCCCTCCCTCCCTTCTCAGGAATATTTGCCCTGAGATAACGTCTGTGCCAATCTTTCTCTACTTTATATGTGGGTTGCCACCACAGCATGGCTGCCGAGGGGTGTAGGTCCATGCCCGGGATCCAAATCCATGAACCCAGACCACTGAAGAAGAGTGAGCCAAACTTAACCACTACACCATGGGGCTGGCCCCCAAAATGAGTTCTTTACCAAAGACATTGAAATTATTGAATTTTTTTCCTTAAAAAAGAACCAAACAGAAATTTTGGAGCTGAAGAATTCAACAAATGAGACAAAGAATGCAATAGAGAGCATGTGTAGCAGGGCAGATCAGATGGAAGATAGAATAAGTGAAATGGAGGATAGGAATTTTGAAATAACACAGAAGAGAAGAAGGAACAAATTTTAAAAAGAGCAAACAAAGCCTATGTGAGCTATGAGGTTCAATCAAAAAGACAAATATTAGAATAATCTGAATTCCAGAAGGAGAAGAGAGGGAGAAGGGGGTGGAGAGTTCATTTAAAGAAATAATAGCTGAGAACTTCCCAAACCTGAGGAAGAACTTGGACATAAAATTTCAGAAAGATAAATGATCACCCCATTATCTCAATGCAAAAATACCTTCTCCAAGACACAGTACAATGAAACTGTTAAACATCAATGATAGAGAAAGAATTTTCAAGGCAGCCTGGGAAAAAAAGAATGTAACCTATAGAGGAACCCCCATTAGAGTATCAACAGATTTCTCAACAGAAACTCTACAGGCCAGGAGAGAGTGGTATGACATATTCAAAATGTTCAAAGATAAAAATTGCTAGCCAAGAATACTTTATGAATACTTTTCAGATACAAAGGAGAAATAAAGGCTTTCCCAGAGAAACAAAAGTGGAAGGAGCTTACTAGATCTGCCTTGTGAGAAATGTTGAAAGGACTTCTTCAAGCTGAAATGAAAAGATGCTAATCAGTGGCATGAAAACATACGAAAAGATACACTACACTGGTAAAAGGTTAAAAATTTACAGTCAGACTTAGAAAACTATAACTGTATATTAAGATGGTGGATTAACTACTCAACTGTAGTATAAATATTAAAGGAAAAGAGTAGTAAAAATAACTATAGCTACTATAAATTATTAATGAACACACAACATAAGATAAGGTAAAGTGTGACAGCTATAATATAAAAGGCAGGAGTAAAATGGGGGAGCCTTTATAGGCAATCAAAGATAAGTTGCTATCAGCCTGAAATGGACTATTTTATCTACAAGATGTTTTATGTAAGCCCCATGGTAACCACAAAACAAAAACCTAGAGTAAATCCAAAAAAGACAAAAAAACGGGAAACAGAGCACACCACCATGGAAAATAACCAATTTACAAAGGTAGGCAGAAACAGAGATGAAAAGAAACAATGCAAATACAAAACAACCAGAAAGCAATTAATAAGACAGCATTAGTAAGTCCTTACATATCAATAATTACTCTAAGTGTAAATGGATTAAATTCATCAACCAAAAGTCACAGAGTGGCTTGATGGATAAAAAAAAACGTGACCCAACTATATACTGCCTATGAGAGACCCATTTCAGTCTTAAGGATGAATGTAGACTCAAAGTGAAGGGATGGAAAAAGATATCCTATGCAAGTGGAAGCCAAAGGAAAGTGGGAATAGCTATACTTATATCAGACAAAATAGACCTTAAGCCAAAAATAGTAACATGAGACAAGGAAGATCATTATATAATGATAAAGGGATCAATCCATCAAGAAGATATCACAATTGTAAATAAATATGCACCCAACATTGGAGCACCTAAATGTATTAAGCAAATATTAACAGATATGAAGGGAGGAATAGACAATGATACTATAATAGTAATGGACTTCAATATCCCACTTTCAACAATGGATAGACCATCCAGACAGGAAATTAACAATGAAATGATGGACTTGACTCATACATCAGACCAAATGGACCTAACCAACATCTATAGAAATTCCACCCAACAGCAGCAGAATACACATTCTTCTGAAATGCACATGGAATAGTCTCAAGGATGGATCATAAGATAGGTCACAAAACAAGTCTTAGAAAATTTAAGAAAGTTAAAGTCATACCAAGCATCTTTTCTGACCACAATGGTATAAAATTAGCAATCAACAACGTGAGAAAAGCTGGAAAAATCTACAAATATGTGGAAACCAAACAACATACACTGAACAAACAATAGGCCAAAGAAGACATCAAAAGGGAAATCAAATAATATTTCAAAACAATGAAAAACACAATATACCAAAACCTATGGGACACTGTAAAAGCAGTTCAGAGAGGGAACTTTATAGGGATAAATGCATATATTAAGAAATTAGAAAGATCGCAGAAGACAGCCCAACTCTACACCTCAAGGAACTAGAACAAAAAGAACAAATTCAGCCCAAAGTTAGCAGAAGGAAGGAAATAATAAAGATCAGAGCAGAAATAAATGAAATAGAGACAGAAAATCAATAGGAAAGATCAACAAAACTAAGAGGTGGTTTATTGAAAAGATAAACAAAATTAACAAAACTTTAGTTAGGCTAAACTAAAATTGACAAACTTTTAGTTAGACCTTAGACTAACTAAAAAAAAGAGAGAGAGAGAGAGAAGACTTAAATATAATCAGAAACTAAAGAGGGGAAATTACAATTGATAAAACAGAAATACATAGGATCATAAGAGACTACTATGAACAATTATACACCAACAAATTAGATAACCTAGAAGAAATGGGTAGCTTCCTAGACTCATACAACCTACCAAGAATAGACCAGGAAGAAATAGAAAGTCTAAACAGACCGATAATGAGTAAGGTGATTGAATCGGTAATCAAAAACCTCCCAATACAGAAAACCCTAGGACTAGATAGCTTCACTAGTGAATTCTAGAAAATATTTAAAGAAGAATTAATGCCAATCCTTTCCAAACTCTTTCAAAAAATTGAAGAGGAGGAAACACTTCCAAACTCATTCTACAAGGCCAGCATTACTCTGATACAAAGCCAGATAAGGACAATTCAAGAAAAGAAAACTATAGACCAATATCCCTGATGAATATAGAGGCAAAAATTCTCAACAAAATATTAGCAAACCAAATTCAAGAATTCATTAAAAGAATTGTTCACCAACCAAGTGGGATTCATCCCTGGAATGCAAGGATGGTTCAACATATGCAAATCAATGTGATACTGCATTAATAGAATGAAAGATAAAAATCATATGATCATCTCCATAGTGGTAAAAAAAGCATTTGACAAGATACAACATCTCTTCATGATAAAAACCCTCAATACATTAGGTATAGAAAAAGCATACCTCAACATAATAAAGGCTGTATATGACAAACCCACAGCCAATGGCATACTCAATGGTGAAAGGTTGAAAAATTTTCTTCCAATATCGGGAACAAGACAAGGGTGCCCACTCTCACCACTCTTATTCAACATAGTACTGGAAGTCCTAGCTAGAGCAATCAGGCAAGACAAAGAAACAAAAGGTATTCAAAATGGAAAGGAAGAAGTAAAATTGTCATTATTTGCTGATGATATGATCTTAAATATTGAAAATCCCAAAGACTCAACTAAAACATTGTTGGATCTAATCAATGAATTCAATAAAGTTGCAAGTTATAAAACCAATACACAGAAATCAGTTGCATTTCTATACACTAGCAATGGAACATTTGAAAAAGAAATAAAGAAAACTATCCCATTCACAATAGCATCAAAAACAATAAAATACCTAGGAATAAATTTAACCAAGGAAATGAAAGATGTGTACAATGAAAACTACAAGACCTTGTTGAAAGAAATTGAAAACACAAACAAATGGAAGGACATCCCATATTCATGGTTTGGAAGAGTTAACATTCTTAAAATGTCCATGCTACCCAACCCATCTATAGATTCAATGCAATCCCTATCAAAATTCCAAGGGCATTTTTCACAGAAATAGAAAAAACAGGCCTAAAATTTATATGGAACCACAAAACACCCTGAATAGCCAAAGCTCTCAATCATGAAAAAGAAGAACAAAAATGGAGGCATCACACTTCCTGAATTCAAACTATACTGCAAAACTGAAGTAATTAAAACAGTATGCTACTGGCATAAAAATAGACACATAGATCAATGGAACAGAATAGAAAGCCCAGAATTAAACCTCTGCATATACGGTCAACTAATATTTGATAAGGGAGCCAAGAATATCCAATGGAGAAAGGTAGTCTCTTCAATAAATGGTGCTGGGAAAACTGTATAGCCACATGCAGAAAAATGACACTGGATCCCTATCTTAGGCCATTCACAAAAATTAACTTGAAATAGATCAAAGACTTAAACATAAGACCTGAATCATAAAACTCTTGGAAGAACACATAAGGAAGAAGCTCTTTGACATTGGTCTTGGCAATGATTTTTTTGATATGACACCCAAAGCACAAAGAACAAAAGAAAAATATCAACAAATGGGATTACATCAAACTTAAAAGCTTCTGTACTGCAAAAGAAACAATTAACATAATAAAAAATAACCTATGGAATGGGAGAAAAATGGACAGAGGAACTAAATAGACAGTTTTCCAAAGAAGACATACAAATGACCAACAGGTACATGGAAGGTGCTCAGCATTACTAATCATCAGGGAAAAGCAAATCAAAACTACAATGAGATATCACCTCACAACTGTGAGAATGGCTATCATCAAAAAGACAAGAGATAATAAGTGTTGATGAGTACGTGGAGAAAAGAGAACCCTTGTGTTCTGTTGGTGGGATTGGAGGCTGGTTCAGCCACTATGGAGAACGGTATGGAGGTTCCTTAAAATATTAAAAATAGAACTACCATACAATCCAGAAATCCCAATTCTGGATATACATCCAAAGAACATGAAAACAAGTTACTGAAGAGATATATGCACTCCTATGTTTGTTGCAACATTATTCACAATAGCCCAGATATGGAAACAACCTATGTGTCCATCAACAGATGAATGGATTAAGAAGATGTGGTATATATATACAATGGAATACTATTCAGCCATGAGAAAAAAGGAAATCCTGCCATTTGCAACAACATGGATGGACCTTGAGGACATTATGCTTAGTGAGATAAGTCAGAGAAAGACAAATATTGTATGATAGCCTTTATATGTGGAATCTAAAAAACCAAATTCAAAAAAAACAGCATGGAATGATGGTTAACAGGGGCTGAGCGTGGGGGAATGGGAGAGATGTTTAAGGGTACATACTTGCAATTAGTACATAAATAAGTCCTGGAGCTAATATACAGTACTGTGATTATAGACAACAACCTGTGTTATAAACATTAAAATTGCTAAGAGACTAGATCTTAATTGTCCCTAACACTAGAAGAAATGATAATTATGTGACACAATAAAAGTGTTAGCTAACACTATTATGGCAATCATATTGCAATATAAATGTACCAAATCAATATATCGTACACCTTAAACTTATTCAATGTTATTTGTCAATTATATCTCCATAAAAATGAGCTCACCCTCCAAAACTTGTAGAATGGAGGTAAAGCATGGGCTTTATTAGAGAGAATTTAATAGCCTTAAATGGACATATTTGAATTAAAATGGTAAAAATAAATTGTTTACATCTCAAAATGCTAGGAAAGGAAGAGCAAATCTAACATAAGGAAAGTAGAAAAAAGAAAATAATAAAAGCAGAAATCAATTAAATCTAAAACAAGTATAAAATAAAATAAATCAACCGAGTCAAAAGTTGGTTCTTTGAAAAATATTTATAAAATTATTTTCTGCTTGTAAAATCAATCAGGATCAAAGGAGAGAAAAAGAAATTGCCAACAACATGAATGAAAAGAAACAGAGCTATAGATCCTTCAAATATCAAAATATAAGATTTTATGAACTATTTTATTACAATAAATTTGACAAGTTGAAAGAATGAACAAATGCCTCAAAAAATACAACTGACCAAATCTGACAGAAGAAAAAACAGAAAACTTGAATTGTCCTATATCCAAGAAATTGATTCTGAATATAAATAAGAATCTTCTCACAAAACAACCCTTAGACTCAGATGGTTTCATTGATGATTTCTTCCAAACACCTAAGGAAGAAATAAAAATCTTGCACAAACTCTTCCAGAAAATAGAAAAAGAGGCAACCCTTCAATCTTTTTATGAAGCCAGCATAAACTTGATCCCCAAATACGACAAAGATAAATGAAAAATGACAGACCAGTCTCAAGATTATACTGTAAAAATCTTCAGCAAAATGCTAGTAAATGAAATCCAGTGTTATGTGGAAAGAAAAATCCATCATGTTTAAGTGGAGTTTATTGCAGATATGAAAGGATGGTTCAAAAATAAAAAATAAATAATTATGTTAATAATCATGTTTTTCACGACATTGACAGAAAAAAGGAGAAAATCATAATTATCTCACTAGGTGCAAAATGCTAGGGAAGGAAGTGTTTGAAAAAATTCAACACCTATTTATGATCAAAAAATTTCTGCAAATTAGGAATAAAAGGGAACTACTTCATTCTGTTAAATAATGCCTGTCCCCAAAGACGCCGTAGGAAACATCACACTCAATGGTTAAATATTGAAAACTTTTCTCATAAAATCAGGAATAAGACAAGTTCTAGGTATCTTTATCACCACTTCTGTCCAGCATTGTGTGGAGGCCTGGCCAGTGCAATCAGGCAAGAAGAATAAATTTATGGCATAGGCGTTGGAAAAGAATAACTAAAACTGTTGTTAGCAATGAATAACATGCTTATGTAACTAGAAAATCTGAAAGAATTTAAACACAAATGGTTAGAATTAGTAAATTTAGCAAGGTCGTTGTATACAAGTGTAATATACACACAAGAAAAATTAGTATTTCTCTACACCTGAGACAAAAATAGAGAAAGTAAAACGTCCAATTTATGACAAAGTGGACATTGATATGCAGTGGAAAAAGAATGGTCTTGTGAATAAGAGTTGCAAGATCATTTGGAAATTCATATGGAAAAAAATGTATCTTGACTTTCACCTCACACTAGGAGCAAAAGTTTACTCCAGATTGATTTCAGATTTAAATGTGTAAGGCAAAATAATAAATATTTGGGGGGAAAATATAGGAGAGCATTTTCATGACCTTGGGATAGGCAAAGATTTCTAGTCGTCTCTGGGACAATAGTTTACAAACATGGCTCTAGTAATGTGTAAAATTTTAGAGTCATCGTGTGGAGAAATCTCACTGGGTATGACTGTGAGTGAGTGTGTATGTCTGTGTGTGTGTAAATGTCTTTATTATGTATCAGAGTTTTTCCAGAGTTAATTGTCAGTGTAAGTAAAGTGAAACCGTTTTAGAAACTCTAGGATAAACTCAGCAGTCCAAAATGCTAAGAAGCCATGCAATGCAGTTTTAAGGGTAAGTGTATATAGCGTGGTGGTTACCAGGGGCTGGGGTGTGGGAAATGGGTTGATGTTGGTCAAGGAGTACAAAATTCCAGTTAGAACGTGATTAGATTAGATTAGATTAGATCTGGGGATCTAATGTACAACATGATGATTATAGTTATTATATACTTGAAAGTTGCTAAGAGAATTAATCTTAAATGTTCTTTCCACAAAAAAGAAATGGTAATTTTGTGACACGATGTAGTGTTAGCTAAAGCTATAGTGGGAATCATTTTGCAAAATATAAGTGTATCAAATCAACACGTTGTACACCGTAAACTTACACAATGTTATATGTCAATTATATCTCAATAAAGCTAGAAGAAAAAGGGTAGTGTATAATCCTAAAATTTTTTTTTTATCAGAAAGATAATTTCAGGTCCTAATAAATGGTATCAAGAAGATAAAATAGAATATACTAGGGAGAGACTGGGGACTATGGGGAAGGTGTTGGGTCGTGATGTCAGATGCAGAGAGACTATTTGAAGGTAAGAGATGATGGGGATTTTGATTAGGGTCATAGCAGTGGGAATGGTGAGATGTAGTTAGAGTCTGGATATAATTTGACTTCAATGCTCATAAGACTTGCCAATAGAGAAGATGCAGGGAAAGATCAAAGAGAGTGATCAAAGATAGCTCCTAGAAATTTTCATCTGGGCAACTGGATGGGTGGTAATGCCATTTCCTGCATTGTGGAGGGCTTGAAGTGAAGGAAAAGATTTGGGCTAGAGTAAATGAATCCATAGTCAAGTTTGCCACTTTAATTTTGAGGTGCCTTAGACATCCCAGTAGAAATGTTGGTTAGGGCAGTTGGATATATGGATCTGGAGCTCAGGGGAGAAGTCCAGGAAAGACATTTAGACTTAAGAGGCACGAGCATAGAGATAGTATTCGAAGCGGTAGCATTGGATGAGATCATCTAGGGAGAAACTGCGGACTGAGGATTGAGGCCTGGGGTGCTGCAGCATTTAGATGTCTGGGGAAAGAGGAGGAATCAGGGAAGGAATTGACGAGGAGTGACTCAAGAGTCAGGTGGAGAAATGTTTTCCCAGTAAAAACTAAATTTCTCTGGGCAAGTGTGTTCTCCCAGTGAAGACAAAGCAAAGAGACATACGCTAGATTGCACCGTGATTCGGGGCAAAGCTCAGACTGACTTCACTCTCCTTTGTTCAGAGCAGAACTGACATGAGCCCTCTAAAGGAACCTGTTGTTGATAAATACACGGAAGGCATCATTATCACTTATCTTCGTATTAAAAGTCAGAAAGCTGAGACTTAGAGAAGTTAATAACTGACCAAAGGTCACATGGCTTGCAAGTGCCATGACCAGAGCCAGAACATGAACCCAGGACTTCTGACTAAATTAGACGCTTTTCCCAACTGCACCAAGTTTCCTGCCAGCCAGGCCAGAGCAGGTAGTTTTCCATGCTCAAACCACACTGGCTGCTGCAGACGAGTTCTGTCTCTCCATTCACCCTTCTCTCATTCTCGTTTCAAAAGTATTTCTTCAACTAACAGTCAGCAGCTCTTGTGAGATTCTTCAGGGAATAAAAGTTGCTGAGACAACACTGATGGAGGAAGCCAACTGGATTCGAAAGCTGACGTGAGACCCCCCCCACCCCACCCCACCCCAGGCTCAAACCATCTGCTCTGATGGAATCCCTTGTTCTGGCTTAATGGTCATTTGGGAAAAATCTGTGCTCTGAAATGATCTAATTCTAGAAAGACCTGTAATCCACCAGGAGGGAACATTTTATATCCCCCATGGCAGGGTGTTAGGAGGTTCTGTCACTCCCTTTTGTCTCATGATACTGGTGGATCCATGATCTCACTTGCTGCTTAAAAACTCCAAATATTTGGGCTCCTTGGAAAGTCCCTAAGAATAACAACAATCACAGCTCTCAAACTTGGTAGGGCAGCAAAAATTTAACGTAATCTCCAGCAAAAGTGAATCACTAAATGTATATAACAATATCTGAATTGTTATTTCTTCATAAGAATTTTAGCTTTTTAATTTTTTGACCACTTTATTAGGGTATGATTTACATATCATAATATCCACCCATTGTAAGTGTACGATTGAATGATTTTTTATTTTATTAAGTTTATAGTTTGCAGCCACCACCACCAATCAGTTTGGGAACATTTCTATCCTTCCAGAAAGTTCCCTCCTGCTTCTTTGCAGTGATCACTGCTCCCACCTCAGCCTCTGATATGCTTTCTGTGTCTGCTTTTTTTGAATATTTCATGTACACTGGCTTATACAATAGGTGGTATTAAGTGTCTGGCTTCCTTCATTTGGCATAATGATTTTGGCATTCTTCTATGTTGTACGGTATAGCAGAGGTTCATTCCGTTATGTTGCTACATAGTATTCAATTGTATGGATACACCACATTTGTTTCTCCATTTACCAGTTGGTAAACATCTGGGTTATTTCCAGTTTGGGACTATAAGGAATAATGGTGCTAAGAACATTTATGTACATGTCTTTGTGTGAACATAGACTTTCATTAATCTTGAATAGATTCCTAGGAGTAGTATTGCTGAGTTGTGTGATAAAAGTTTTTTAAAAAATATTTTAAGAAACACTAAACTTTTTGACAAAGTGACTATACCATTTTACATTAGCACCAGGAAGGTGGGAGGGTTCCAGTTTCTCAACATCCTTGTCAATGTTAGTTATTGTCTGTTTTTTTTATTATAGCCATTCTGGTGGGCGTGTAGTGGTACCTCACTGTGCTTTTAATTTGCATTACCCTAATAACTAATGATGTTGAGCACATTTTCATATGCTTATTAGCCATTCTTTTATCTTCTCTAATGAAATGTCTATTTAAATAGTTTGTCAGGTTTTTTCTTTCAAATTGGGTTGTTTGTTTTATTATTATTGAGTTGAACAGTTGTTTATATGTTCTAGATACAAGTCTTTTATCAGATATACGATTTGCAAAATTGTATCTCAATCTATGGCTTGACTTTTCATTTTCTTGGTGGTGATTTTTGAAGTACAAAAATTTTTAATTTTGATGAAATTCAACTTATCAATTTTTGATGGATTATGCTTTTGGCATTTTCCAAAACTTTTTTGCCTAACCCAAGGTCATAAAGACTTTTTCCTATGTTTCTTCTAGAAGTTTTGTAGGTTTAGCTTTAACTTTTAGGTCTATGGATCATTTTCAGTTAATTTTTGTGTATGGTGTGAGTTAAGGGTCTACGTTTGTTTTTTTGTTTTTGTTTTTTGCATATGGCTATTCAATTCTCCCAGGACCATTTGTTGAAAAGACTATCTTTTACCTTAGTGAATTATCTTAGAATCTTTGTAAAAAAATCAATTGACCATGAATTTCAGAACTCTCAATTCTGTTCCATTGATCCGTATTTCTATCCTTGTGCCAATGCTACATGGTCTTGATTATTGTAGCTTTATAGTAAGTTTGAAATTAGGTATTCTAAGTCCTACAACTTTGTTTTTCTGTTTCAAAATTATTTTGACTCTCCTAGGTCCTTTGCATTTCCATACACATTTTAGGATCAGCTTATCAATTTCTATCAAAAGAACCTGCTTGGATTTTCATAGGGATTATATTGAAGTTATAGATCAATTTGGGGAGAATTGCCATGTTGATAATTTTGAATCTTCCAATCTATGAAATGTCTCTCCATTTATTTAGATCTTCCTTAATTTCTCTCCACAATATTTTGTAGTTTTCAGTGTACAAGTCAAGTCTTTTGTACACTTCTTCTGCTAAATTTATTACTAAGTGCATTCTTTTTGATGCTGTTGTGAATGGCTCAATTTCATTTTCAGATTGTTTATTGCTAGTATATAGAAATACTACCCAGTTTTGTACATTCATCTTGTATCGTGCAACCATACTAAACTCATTTATTACTTCTACTAGTTCTTTTCTGTTTGTTTTTTTTTGTGGATGCCTTGGGATTTCCTACATGCAGTATATGTAATCTGCAAATAAAAAATGTTTTGCTTCCTCCTTTCCAATTTTGATGCTTTCAATTTCCTCTCTCTCTCCTCCCCCTCCCACTCTTTTCCTTATTGAAGTGCCAGAACCTCTAGTATATTGCTGTTATAGAAGTGGTGAAAGCAGCCATCTTTTGCCTTTTCTCCCAAGCAGAAACCATTCACCAGTAAGTGTGATGTTAGCTATAGGTTTTTCACAGATGCCCTTTATGAAGTTGAGAAAATTTCCTTCTATTCCTATTGTGTTGAAAGTTTCTGAGCATGAATGGGTGACAGATATTTTCAAGTGCTTTTTCTTAGTTTATCGAGATGATCATGTGGTTTTATCCTTTTTTCTATTAACATTGTGAGTTAGAAAAACCCTGTTGTCCACCTCCTGGATAGGGAAAACCCTAATTTTTCCATCCTGAGTTTCTCGTGTGTGTTTCCTTTACTGTTCTCCCTACTACCACCCTCAAAAAGAACACTTCACTTCTGTTCACCAAAGTGTTGGGATTGTCCCTATATGAAGCAATTCTCTGACATCAGCTGAGTGTCCTGCAATTTAACTCAATTTTGATGCTATCTACCTGGAGATGGCATCAGATCCCATAGGTTAAGGGCTCAGTTTTGTGAGACTGCCCCTAATTTCAGATGCCAATTGCAAGTAGTAGGTCCCCAAGTTACCCACAATTTATGTCTGATTTGGGTACAAATCAGAGGTTCCCATGACCCCCTCCTCGGGTATGATTAATTTGCTAGAGCATTTCACAGAACTCAGGGAAACACGTTTGTTTACTAGTTTATTAAAGGATATGGTAATGGATACGGATGAACAGCCAGAAGAGGAGATACACAGGGTGAGGTCTGGGAGGGTCCCGAATGTAGGAGCTTCTGACCCCGTGGAGTTGGAATGTGTCACCCTCCCACTGTGGATGTGTTTACCAAGCTGGAAGCTCTTTGAACCTCATACTTTTGAGATTTCTGTGCAGGTTTCATCATGTAGTCATTAACTCCATTTCCAACCCCTCTCCCCTCTCTGGAGAAGTTGTGGGGGGTTGGGATGGGTACTGAAAACTCCAAGCTTCTAATCATGGCTTGGTCTTTCTGGTGACCAGCCCCCATTCAGGAACCATCCAGGAGTCCACCTAGAGTCACTTCATTACAACAAGAGATGCTCCTAGTGCTCTTATCGTTTAGGAAGTTATAAAGGTTTTAGGAGCCCTGTGTCAGGAACTGGGGGCAGAGACCAGTATATATATTTTCTGTTATCTCACACATGTTAATTGCATTAATTGATTTTGAGATTTTAAACCAAACTTTGTATTCCATGATAAATCCCACTTTATCATGATGAATTTGATTTGCTACTATTTTATCAATAGATTTATAGTTTGCTTCTATGCAGATATTGGTCTTAATTTGTTTTGTTTTGTTTTCTTGTGATGTCTTTATCTGGCTTTGGCATCAAGGTAGCACTGTTTCATAAAATAAGTTAGGAAAATTTCCTTTCCCTTCTATTTTCTGAAAGAGTGTGTGAAGGATTGGTATAATTTCTTCCTTAAATACTGGAAAGAATTCAACAGTTGAAGCCATCTGGGGCTTTTCTTTGTGGGAAGATATTTTGTTACTAAATCAATTTCTATACTTGTTATAGATCTATCCATATTTCTTATTTCTTCTTGAGTCAGTTTTGTTAATTTCTGTCTTTCTAGAAAATTTTCCATTTTATCTAAGTGGTCTAATTTGTTGCATAATATTGCTCATAATATTCCCTTAAAATTCTTTCAATTTCTGGAAGATTACTAGTGATGATCTCATTGTTCTATCCTGATTTTGGTGATTTGTGTCTTCTCTCTGTTTTTATCTTGGGCAATATAAAAAGAACAAAGTCTTCATTTAATTGATTTTTCTCTATTATTTTTCTGTTTTTTTATTTCATTGGTTTCTGTTTTTATTTTTCTTAATTCATTTGTTATGCTTTTTTGGGCTTAATTTGCTCTTAATTTTCCTAATTTATTAAGGTGGAAGCTTTCATTATTTATTTGAGAACTTTGTCCTTTTCTGCCATGGGCATTTAAAGCTGTAAATTTTCTTCTCAGTATTGCTTTAGTGGCATCCCATAAAATTTTAACATGCCGTGTTTTCAATTTTAATTCAATTAAAAATATTTAAAAATTTACTTTGTGATTTCTTCTTCAACCCAGAGGTTATTTAGAAATATGTTGTTTAATTTCTAAACATTTGGGGATTCTCAGATTTCTGTCTGCTGTCAATCTAATGTAATTCCATTTTGGTCAAAGCACCTATTTTGTATGCTTTGACCCTTTTAAAATTTACTGAGACTTGTTTTATGGCCTAGCATATTCTAAATAATGTATATTCTGCAATTGTTGGGTGGTATGCTTAATATATGTCAATTAGATTGAGTTGGTTAATAGTGTTCAATTCTTCGATATCCTTGCTGATTTTCTGTCCAGTTATTCTCAATTATTGAGAGGGGGTTATTTAAATCTCCAACTATTATTGTACAATTGTCTATTTTTCCTTTCAATTTTGCTAATTTTTTAGCATTATTGAGGAATAATTGACAAATATAATTGTATAAGTTCACAATGTGATGATTTGATATACATATGCATTATTTTATTCGTGTATTTTGAGACTCTGTTGTTGGGTACATACACTTTTATAATTTGTATATGTTCCTGTTATATTGACTCTTTATGTCTTAAGTAATAGTTCTTGTCATAAAGTCTGTTTTGTCTGATATTAATAGAGCCAGTCCAGCTTTTTTATAGTTTAAGTTTGTACGTGGTTTATCTTTTTCAATCCTTTTACTTTTAACCTATTTGTATCTTGGAATCTAAGGTATGCCTCTTGTAGACCACCAGGTTGATCCTGCTTTTTTATCTGGTCTGACAGTCTCTGCCTTTTTATTAGGTTGTGTAGATAACATTTAATATAATTATTAAGAGAGTTGGATTGCCTTTGCCATTTTGCCATTTGTTGTCTATATATGTCCTGTCTTTTTGTTCTTCTTTTTTTCCTTTACTGCTTTCTTTTGTGTTAAATATTTTTAGTGAACAATTTAAAAATCATCTGTTGATTTTTAGCTATATATTTTGAAGTTATTTTCTTAGTGGCTGCTCTAGGGATTACAATACATATTTTAAACCACAGTCTATGTCATCTGAATACTAACTTAGTCTCGTAAAGTATGGAGACATTTTTGCAGTATGGCTCCATCCCCCAACTTCTTTGTGCTATTATTGTCATATAGATTGTCATACAGTTATGTTATAAACACAACAATACAATGTTATAATTATTGCTTAATATAATCCTATGTGTTTTAAAGAAAGTAAGGTACGAGAAACAGTATATTCTCATATGTGCTTCTGCATTCAATCTCTGGCAATGTCATTTTGTTCAAAGAGTATGAAGAAAAGCCAGCCCTGGTGGTCCAGTGGTTAAGATTAGGTGCTCTCACCTCCAGAGCCTGGGTTCATTTCCTGTTCGGGGAACCACCTTTCTGTTCGTTGTCATACTGTGGCAGCTGCATGTTGCTGTGATGCCGAAAGCTATGCCATGGGTATTTCAAATACCAGCAGGGTCACTGATGATAGACAGGTTTCAGTGGAACTTTCAGACTAAGACAGATGAGGAAGAAAGACCTGGCCACCCACTACTGAAAAATTGGCCATGAAAACCCTATGAATAGCAACGGAACAGTGTCTGATATAACACTGGAAGGTGGGAAGATGGCGCAAAAAGACTAAGCAGGGTTCTGCTCTGCTGTCCACAGGCTCACTAGGAGTTGGAATCCATTGGACTGCACTAACAACAACAATAAAAATGTGAAGAAAATCTGGCTTTAGACATATATGGAGTTGGAAAAGAGAGGATTATTTTAATAGCCATTTCAGATAATCGTGGATAGTCTTTGATCCTAGTCCAAAACTTGACAAGTGGCAATTTCTTAAAGATCAGTTGCAATGAGAAATCTGTAAACAAATCAATGCACTTTTCATACTCTGTTACATTAATGTACTTTGTGTTTTGAGTGGATCTTTACTCGTGCTTTATTTTGTAGCATCAAACCCAGGTCATTTGGAAAATGTTGGTTCACTGTTAGGCAGATTTACCAAATGCTCACACAGTTTATTATACAATATCAAAGAATCAGATTCATCAGTATCATCACCAATGTCATTATAAAAACTTTTAAGTTTGGGAAGCTGTCCAGCTTATGGCAGTGGATGTAAGTTTCCTGAAATTTTAATTTTTGCCTGAAAGCTCAAATTTTACCATTGGTAATAAGTAAAATCATTTTTAAAATGACACGATCACTTGATTAATTTTCAATAAATGCTTACTAAATGTCCACATCTGGATAATGATAGTGTGTCTATAAGTTATTCTTTCAAGAAAAAATGGTGTTCCATGAAAAGCCTTCTTAATTCAGCTTGCAACTCAAACAATTCCACACGTGCTTTTTCTTGAATAATCATCACACTTCCGCATACATCAGAAGTGCTTTGTGTGTACTTCCAACCTCTTCACATAGAACATTAAAAAGATGTATTCTTGGGGCCGGCCTGGTGGCATGGTGGTTAAGTTCGCACGCTTCGCTTCGGTGGCCCGGGGTTCGCAGGTTCAGATCCTGGGCGTGGACCTGCGCACCACTTATCAAGCCTTGCTGTGGCAGCCATCCCACGTATAAAGCAGAGGAAGTTGGGCACAGATGTTAGCCCAGGGCCAATCTTCCTCAGCAAAAAGAGAGGAGGATTGGCAACAGATGTTAGCTCAGGGCTAATCTTCCTCACACACACACACACACACACACACACACACACAAAAGATGCATTCTCAAGGGTTGAGATTTCATAAAAGTAATAATTTTTATGACTTCATCAAGGACATTCTTAAGTAAAACTGGCATGTCTTCTTTTATATTACTGTGAATAATTGGCAGTGAAGAATTCAATATTTAACAGTACAATTTGTTACCAGTGCCTTGATTCACAATCAGGCATACCGTTGCTTTTGGACATTAGTGCAAATATCAACACAGTGAAAAAGGGCCAGTGTATCATTATGAAAACAGTTTTTACCTTATGAATCCATGGAAATGTCTCAGGAACCTGGAAGGTGAGAGGATGGTACTAGGAGTCAGAATTGCATCAACGGCACTAACAACAAATAGATAGATAGACAGAGATAGAGATATATGGATATATATGTATAATTACTATACACACACTGTACATTGTATATGTGTATAACTAGAAGGGTTATATGACTATTTTATAATATTAAAATATTAATATTGTAATGTTTTTTAATATTAGAGTTTTCTTTTCTTTTTTTTTTTTGCCGAGGAAGATTCGCCCTGAACTAACATCTGTGCCAATCTTCCTCTCTATTTTTTAGTATGCGGGCTGCCTGCACAGCATGGCTGCTAACAGAGCGATGTAGGTCCGCATCTGGGAACTGAACTGGGGCCACTGAAGCAGAGCGCGCTGAACTTAACGACTAGGCCACTCAGGCTGGCCCATTATTAGGTGTTTTTAATATTATAAAATGAATATCATGCTGGATATATTCTTTTGATATATATATATTTAATCAACTTTACATTGCTAAAATTCATCCATATTATTGCATATGGCTGATTGTTATATGATTGTATGAATATGCATCAATTCAGTCATCTAGTACTCAATTATTGGGCATTTGTTTTTGTAAGATTTTTGCTATTCTGAGTAGTCCTGCTATCAACTTTCTTGTGTTGCCTTGTATATGTTGTAAACATGTAATTGTTTACATGTGCAAGAGTTTCTGCAATGCCTTCCACCCCCAAGATGGCCACATTCTAATTCCCAGAACCTGTGAATATGTTAGGTGACATGGCAAAGGGGAATTAAGTTTGCAGATGGAATTAAGTTGCTAATCAGCTGACCTTGTAATGGGGAGATTATCTAGATGATCTAAGTGGGCCCAATGTCATCACAGGGGTCCTTCTAAGTGGAAGACAGAGGCAGGAGAGAGAACCAGCAAAATGGCAGCTTGAGAAGAACTCAGGCTAATGTTGCTGACTTTGAAGATGGAGGAAAGGGGTTATGAGTCAAGGATACAGAAGCCTTCTCAAAGCTAGAAAAGGCTAAACTAAAAATGGAGCCTCCCCTACAGCCTCCAGAAAGAATACAGCTGTGCCAAGACCTTGATTTTCACTAAGTGAGACCCAGAACTGTAGGATAATAAATTTGTGTTGTTTTATGTCACTAAATTTGTGGCAATTTGTTATAGCAGACATAGGAAACTGTTATAGGTATATACTTACAAGTGGAGTGCCTGTCATAGGGTACTATAGTTCCATCTTGAGTAGATACAGCCAAAGCGATTTCCAAAGGGGTTGTACCAATTTGTCCTCTCAATAGAGGAGTGTGGGAGTTTCTGTTCACATTCTGTCGACACTCCATGTTATCAATATTTTTAATGTTATCCCTTCTGGAAAGCTATAGAGTTATCTCACTGTGGTTTTAATTTGCATTTCCTAGCAATTAATGAGTAAAGAACATTTTATATATGTTTATTGACTGTTTAAAGATCTTCTTTCAAAGTGAGTGTTTAAGACTTGTGCTCATTTATTTATTGGTTGTCCTTTTTCTTATTGATCTATAGAAGTTTTAAATAAGTTCTAATATTAATAGCTTTATTAGTTACAGGTGTTGCAAATATCGTCTCCCACTCTTGGAACTGTGCCTTCTGATTAACAGATATTCTTATTTTTAATGTTACAGTTGGTTCTATAAATCCACACAGAGCTCCCCAGTCCTGGAGGGTTCACAGTGTGGTGTGGCAGAACAAAGTGAGGGAATTCTTTGGCACTTCATCAGTCTTCACAGCTCAGAAAGTCAGGAGCTGGTGGCCTGGTAAGCAGGGAAGGACAAGGAGAACCCTCTTTTCAGCCCCTTTACCTCCAGGGAGCAGACTGGAGAGGAAGAGTATCATGACATGGCGCCTTTCTTTCCTCTGTGACATGGCTGTTTAACTAGCAGGGGCGCTATAGGGACACATAAGTTTTGTGGATGATATTGGAACTATATATGTGGAAAAAAAGTGCTGGCTCTGGAATGAAAAGAAGACTTTGAGCCCTGGAGAGATTATCACAAAGAGAGAGAGCCTGCTGAAAACTACGGATACGTACTCCAACCTGATGGAGTTCAATTCCAACTCAGGTCATCTTCAGAAAGAAAGCAACAGCATTCCCAGATATGACTGTTCAAGGTTCTAGCTCCTTCTCCACCTTTCTCAAACAGAAGAATGACTAAATAGAGAATATAAATTATTAATACCCAGTCCTGTAGGTAAAGAGAAAAGATCATAATAGTTCTCAAGAAAAATAAGTAGGAGAAGATATTCCGTCTTTTTTCTTATTTTAAGAGTTAAAAGCTGAGCTGGTTAGAACTAACCTGAATTCAGAAATAAACAACAAAAACAAAAACACAGAAACAACAAAACAGCATGAGTAAAATATAGCATTTTATATAGATAGATAGATTGGTAGATATAAATATATATAGACATAAAACAATAAATAAAACAAAAAATTGTGTTGGATGTACTCCAGGCAAGAGAAAATTTAGCTGCTTTATTTTATCATCTTTACCCAAAGAAATTAAAGAAAAGTTGACTTTATAATACACGAGTTCCAAAAAAGAAGAAAATGAAAAGGAAACTGTTGGAGATATACAAAGTGAGAAAATACAGTAGAATTGATGTAATTAAAACCAAACCAGAATCAGCAAAACAAAAACCAGTATCTTAGAAGTGAAAAGAAGGGCTGATATAAGATAAGCAGGCAGCATGCAGATGAAAGGATTGAGAAAACAAGATGAAAGATGTGGGGGAGAGATAACTTACATCCTACATATGAATAATCAGTACACCTGAAGTAATGAAAAGGGAAAAAATGGAACCAACAAACCTTTCAAATCTATAATAGTAGAAATAAAAACAATTTTCTTGAAATGAAGCCATAAATCTACAAAACAAAAGAATTTAATATAAGAACTTCCTCTTCCAGGTAGGATGGGAAACTTTGTAGGAAACCAAAGCGCTTGCCAAAAAAAAAATTAGAAAAGTCAGATAAAATACAACAAACATGTTTAAAGGCAAAGAGAACCTCTAAACCTGTTGTTAGAGGACTAACAAGACTAAGTTCCTGGAGATGGGAGAAATATGCAGAAGTGACTCAAGGATCTGCAGCCACTTTTTTCCTGAAGGCATTTGACAATTATGCATGCAAGCTATGGGCCAAGAATCTGTGGTTTGCTGAGGTCTGGAGGGCTACTGTTGGTAAAGAGAGAAACTAGTGCATTGTTAGTGATCTCATGGAGCTAGAGTGACAAAATTGGATATATGAGAAGCCTCAAACAAATGGACATTTCCCTCTAGACATATGCTGAATTCTGAAGTGTGTGGGGTTGGAAGCAAAAAGCGAAACCAAAAACAAAGTGGAGTTTTCCACAGTTTTGTGGCACTGAGGAAGCAAAGATGAGAATTCAGAATCTTCAGGAAAAGACGACCTGATGACCCCTGCAGGGTCTCATCTGTAAATGTTGTAGGGCTGCACCGTGTGATTAGAGTGAGCTAGAGTGAAACAGAGCCTTAAATAAACTGCAGTGTATCTTTGAGTATGGCTAGGACCATGAGTGGGTTGTGATGATTAGGTCTGCATTTTCTCTGCCTAGCGTAAGAAAGGATGAATCCTCTCTGGAAGACGGTAACATCACGTGGAGCATATACAATTTTTAAATACATGACATCTGGCTTTCAATTCAAATTTTCTAGGCATGCCAAGAATTGGAACTCTATGACCATAAACCAAGAGACAAAAATAGAACAAGAAATAAATCCACAGATGAAATAACTGTTGGAGTTAGCATGTAATAGCTTTAAAATGCCTTTGATTAATATGTTCAAGAATATAGTAGAAAGATGGAGAAAATAGAAGAAAATACAGATAATTTCACCAAAGAAATGGAATATACTAAAAGAATCAAATGGAAATTCTAGAAAAAACACCCCAAAATTTGAAATTAATAATTTAACGACTGTTTAACAGCAGATTAGATATAGCAGAGAACAGGATTGGTGAGCAAGCAGAGCAATAAAAATCAACTTACTTAAGAGCAAATAGATTTGAAAATAAAATTGTGGAAGAGATGTGGGACACAGTGAGAGAGTCTAACATAGACTCACTTGTAGTTTAAGAAGTAAAAGAAAGCAGAAATTGAGGCAGAAGCAATTTTTGGAGAAATAATGACCATGAATTTTCAAGAACTGATGAGACGTCAACTGAAGAAATTCCGTGTACCACAAGCAAGGTAAATACAAGAGAACCACAGCTAGGAACATCATAGCCAAACTGCTGAAAACTAAATAGAAGGAAAAAAATCTCAAAAACAGTCAGGGGAATAACAATGATACTGACAGCTGACTTCTCAACAGAAATCATGAGAATCAGAAGGAAATGACTTTAAAGTCAGCTTTAAATTCTTGAGAGAAAATAATTGTTAACCTAGAATTACATATGCAGTAAAAATAGTCTTCAAAAACAAAAGGAAGGGAATTTTTCTCTGGCTAAGATGAAGTAACAGGGGCTGGATTTATCTTCCTACCTGAAACAACCAAAAAGAAAACAGACAAAATATATGAAACAATGATATTCCAGACCCTGAGCTTTAGTCAACGAAGGACATTGATCCTTTAGAGATGGGAAACAAATGAATTGAGTCCTATAAGATTTCCAAAGCTTCATTGTGTTGAGAGATTTCCAGGCCATGGCAGAGGGAGAAGTAACTGAGGTGGAGGTTGACAGACTCCATGAGTTGAGGAGACAGATCTGAGAGTCTGGGGAGACCAAGGCAGCTAGAATTAATAGGATAAAGTACCAGAGGGGAGAGAGCTACACAGAGAGACCCCAGAGACCTACAGATAGTCCCTCTCAGTACCTGTGTGAGGAAATGACCTGAGGCTGAGGGAGAGTTATCTAAAATAATCAGGGGGAGCATTACCCAGTACTTACACAGAGCTGACAACAGTGACTGTTTCTACAAGCCTGATGGGAAAAACTCATAATTCACAAGGTGTGCAAGAGAATACTCAGGAAGGTCTTTCTTCAGTAGTGAGAAATAATTATCCCTAGACTGAGCACTATTCCAGACCTGCCTAAAAAATTATAAAAGCAAGACATGAAAGGATAAAATTTTTCCAAGTAATGTAACTATATCCCAGAACAAAGCTCTAGACAATTTATAGGAATACAAAAATATCCAGCACAATGCAGATGAAATTCACAATGTCTGGCGTCTAATCAAAGATTACCAGGCATGCAAAGAGAGAGAAAAACATGACCCATAATGAGGAGATACAGGCATACTTCATTTTATTGCACTTCACAGATACTGCATTTTTTACAAGACCCTCCACCAGCAAAAAGATTATGACTGGCTGAAGGCTCAGATGATGGTTAGCATTTTTTAGCAATAAAGCATTTTTTAGTTAAGGTATGTGTATTTTTTTAAGACATAATGCTATCGCACACATAATAGACTATGGTATAGTGTAAACATAGATTTCATATGCACTGGGAAACCAAAAATTCGTCTGACTCACTTTATTGCAATATCCACTTTATTGTGATCTGGAGCCAAACCCACAATATCTTTGAGGTATGCCTGTAATTAATCAATCAAAAGCAACCCATAACTGACAGAAGTGTTAGAATTAACAAAGAGATACATTAAATAGGGCATTTAAACTCTATTCCATAAGTTCAAAAAGCTAAAAAAAGGGTTAAGCATAATCTTTATGTTTAGTAGACATGTAACATATATATATATTTCATATACATATAATTTCCAAATTGAACATTAAGAGATGAAAACCATAATGTTTGAAATGAAAAATATACTTGTTGTGAATAATGGCAGATTAGACATCATAGAAGAAAAAAATTACTGAACTTGAAGACAGCAATAGAAACAAAAACAAAACTCACATTGACTGAGAATAAAATGAACAGAGCATTGGTAAGCTATGGAACAATTACAAGTACCCTAATAAATGGTTAATTGGAGTATTTGAAGGAGAAAGAGGAAAGGCAGAAATAATATTTGAAGAAATAATGGCAGAAAATTTTCTAAGTTTGAAGAAAACTATAAATTCCACATCCAAGAAGCCAAGAACAAGAAATATGAAGACAATTACACCAAAGTGCATCATTATCTAATTGCTAAAATCTAATGATAAAAAGAAAATCTTATAAGCAGCTAGTGGATAAAAAGACATCATGTACACATGAACAAAGATAAGGATGACAGCAGATTTTTCATTGGAAACAATACGAAACAAAAAAAGTGGAACAGTGTCTTTAAAGGACTGAAAAAATAATTGTCATCTTGGAATTCTATACTGAAAAAATATCACTTAACTCTGACAGTTTTGCATTTTTCCTGAGTTTTTGTGATAATTGAATAAAGTAATGTTTTGGGAATTAAAAATGCTGAAGGAAAGCACATTATCAAAGAACCATAGCCTTAGGAGCCAAATGGATCTGGATTTGAATTTTGGCAGTTGTCTAAACTTTGGCCAAGCCATTTCACTTATTTGAAACTGTTCATTGTCTGTAATACAGGGAATGGGCTAAGTTGCCCTAGATCACAGGTTTGTGGTTAGGATTAATTTTAATGGTATATGCAAAGATCCTGTTACATAGTAAATCATCAGTACACCTCAGCACCAGGCCATTCTCAATTCCCTTCTGCCCCATTTGAAAAATGGGAGGGTTAAATCAGAAAATGATCTCTACGGTCTTTACAATTGAAACATTGCTATGATTAGCACAGATGCGTCTTACCAAGACATCTAGGATATTTGCAACTTCTTTCCCAGCAGGTCCAGTCAGCATGATGTCATCAATGTAGTGGACCAGGGTGGTGTCTTGTGAGCTGGTGAGATGATCCATGTTCCTGGTGGCTACATTATGACATACAGCTGAAGGGTTGAGAGGTAAGATAGGGAAAGTGTCCTGCTATTTCTGTCAATTTAAAAAAACTTCTAGTCATCTTTGGTATATAGAGAAATAAGTAATTTCCTAATTTTTTAAATTTTTAAGTTATGTTGGTTTTCTCCAATAAAAATGTCGTATGTGGAATATCAGCTGCAACTGGAGTCAGCACCTTATTAAATTGATGATAATCAATTTTCATTACCTAAAGTCCATACACATCTGAAATGAGTTAAATGGAGAAGTGAAAGGAATCACCATTTCTACACTTTTCATTTTATGTTCCACTAATTTCTGCAATTGTTTTAGGAATATTATATTTCTTTGAGTTTATTACTTTGGTAAGGAGGGGCTTTTTCAGAAACCTCCATTTTGGCCTCTCCTGCCATAGTAGCCCTGAATCCATGGGTCAAGGAGTCAATGTGGGGATTCTGCTAGTTGCCACATAAGTTTGTTGCAGCAAACATATCTGATGCCTCAAATCACATCCCCTCAGCTTTACCATCCATTTCAGTGACATATGGAGTCGACAATTCCGTACAGGCTTCCACTCACTTCCTGCTAACAATGGCTTACCTCAAGCATGCATCTTGCATCTTCACCTTCTGTGCAGGGCTCCTCCAATGTCAAGAATGCTGGCAGGTGTGCAGTGGGCCCACTTAACAGGCACAGTTTGGAATTGCAGGAGTATGCATTCCTCTGGAGCAACCTTTGACCGGTGAGGGCAGGAGCTAGCTCTAGCTCCCAGTAATTAAAGGGACAGTTCTTAGACTCATTCTAAATAGTCCTTCAGAGGGACTCCAGTGGGATTGAGCCCAGTTTCCCACAGCAGTAACCAGCTCAGTGGCTTTCCCTTATTCCCTGTTTATACTCTTTTCAGTTGTCCACTCTGGTTCAATATACCAAACTGAAGAAATAACCACTGGATTGATTTGCAGAGCCATGCGGCTCACTGTCAGTTGGACTCAGGCCATCGCTCTATTTATTGCCTGACTTCCATGAGCCCCACACATTCTAGTGAACTACAGTGGCATGTGGGGTCCCCAGAATTAGCATCACCTCAAACCAAGTGTGCAATATTTCCCCCCAAACCTCAGTCTTTTTCTCTCCCATTTCACAGTAGTCTTGGTAAATGGCTGCAGGTGCCTTTGGGAATGACCAGAAGATTACATATTATGTCAGAGGCATAAAATCCTGCCTTTGTAGCCCTCTCAATGAAGCAAAGGTTCATTCAAGGGGCTACAGATTTGTAAATTGGCTCAGGTCAGAGAAGTGGGTGACAGAGATACCTCTCCACTGTGGTGACTCAAGGAGGCCTCTATTCATCACGTGTAGTCATTTGGGTTTTGGTTATTACAGATCAACTAAGACCTTAGTAGGCTTTATTTCAGTCCTAGGGATCCCATCATTAGTGACCACTGTCAAAGATCCCTGCAATGATTTTGCTGGTCCTGTTGCTTACCGTGGTCACCGTGTCCACCATGTTTCTAACAGTCAAAATCCACCTTCTGGCCTTTCACTTTCCAGGATGATTTTGACTTTCCAGGGTCATCCCTATATTAATCAATGGAGCCCATTTCAACCTTAGCATCTAACACTGTCCTCCTCGGTTTTCAGAAGACAGCTACTAGACAGTGTATCAGATATGCTGGGTTTGGTAAATAGGATAACACTAGCTGCTATAACACAAACTTAAAATTTCAATGGCTTAATGCAATAGATTTTATTTTTTGTTTCAAGTAACATTCCCATGTGGACATCCCTATTTAATGGTTGCTTTCTTCAGTATGCTGATCCAGGGACCCAGGCTACAGTTGTCCTGTGGTTCCATCATCCCTAGGGTCCTGGAGTTCTCTATGCAGCTAGCAAATAGAGAAAGAGAAAGTGGATAAGGAACACCCACTTCTTAGCCACCTTGGCCCAAAAGGGACACATCCATCCCAATGTTGAAAATTAGTCATATGGTCTTGCATCATGCAAAGGGGATATAAAATGTAATTTCTAGATTACATTTAGATGGGCAGAGCTGCCTTCTAGTGTCACTCTACAATATGGGAGGGGAAACAATTTTGGTAGGCAGTTAGCCACTTCTACTACATTGCTCCTCCAGCTTCATTGGTACATTTCTAATGCTGTGGTGGAGGAAGTATCTTTGGGTCTTCTTACTTAATGTAAGGAGGAGTGAGTGAACAGATTAATGTGATAAATCTGCTTCAACTTCCTATCTCCCTAAGAATTTGTATCCCTTTCTCTTCAATGTAACAAGGAATTTCTGACATAACTGCTTCATTTAATGCGATCCTCTTTTAAATCTAGGTTTTAATTAACCAACCAAGCGAACTATTAGAGCCTCTCCCGTTAAAGCTAGTTTATCAAATCCAGAATGTGTGGTAAATTAACGATATTGGTAAATTTGGCCCCATCCAATGCTGTGTTCTTCCCTCCCTGTTCTAGTGCCCTTTGACTTCATTTCATCAGTATTTTGCAGGTTCATTCTAATATGTTAGCAAAATCCTGCCATTCTTTTGTCGTTTATTGTCCTCTCAGATCTAATTTTTGTATTTTTTTCCTGTGGAATATTATGAAATTAAAGAGTATTTAGAAACCTGGAGGTCATGAGAGTTGGTGGATTGAGTCTTGAGGAGAACTAGCATTCCTTATAAGGTAACTGCGTCATGTGAGGTCATTAGAGGACTTTCAGTCAGAGGATGGCCAGAGTTTTCAAAGAAGAAGGAATTTTCTGCTGGCAAGTGAGACTCAGTGGATATGTGGGTTCAAAGTACTCAGATACTGTATTAATCATGCCTTTTTATTGAGCCCTCACACATTAAGCCACAATCTTCCTGCCCTAATCACCCCAGAGCCAGGCACCAGGCAACTAAAGGCAGTCCCTAAACCCCAGAGCCCGCTGATATTATTGAAACTAGCCAATCCTAAACGTGCTTAGGCTGCTTAGCCTGCCTCATCCATTTTCCTGCAGAAACCACAATAATGGCTCTTTCACCACATTCTCCCCCTGGTCCTTCTGCTTCTCCATGTGGTCCTGCATGGTGTAGTGTGCCCCCTCTTCCGGTGAACCATGAGTAACAAACTATCTTTTCAATGGCAGTCGTTTCCTAATCTGTTGGCTTCACCATACCTGAATAATAATAATACCTACATTTTAAAATAGATACACATAAATCCCCATTTTGGTTTTCAGGTTTCCACCCTTTCTCCAATCCTACCTTTCATATGAGAGACCTATAGTTCTCTCATATGTGGATTCATTTTATATTGTATTTATCAACCAGTATGATTAGATTTGGGGCCCAATTTTTGGCTACACTGACCCTGCAACTACATGAGAGAAGATATTTTTTGTATAGCAGGTATAAAAGCTCTCTGGTTCTTTGACAATGACTTTGGCCAAAAATCTAAAACCCTCAGCCTACTAGTTTTTTAAATTTAAGTTCTATTCTAAGCAGTTAGCTTACCCCTGTGGTTCTTGTGTTCTTCATGCCCATCATAATGATCAATTGCAACAACCATTTGGTCTGCCAAAAGCTTGCCTTCAATGGCCACTTTATTCTAAGGTCCTATAGGTGATAATTAAATTGCTACATGCCACAGACTCCCTATATCCCATTTTCAAGTGGAAACAAAGCCATTCAAGTCAGATATCAAACAAAAACCAAATCATAAATCCAATCCTAGACTACCCAACACAACAAAAGAAAAGCACATAACTCCAGAAATAGACCCACATGTATTTTTATGGTCAGCTGATTTAGACCAAGACACCAAAGCAATTCAGTGGGAGAAAAGAAGGTGTCCTCAACTCAATTGGCTGTGCATATGAAAGAAATGAATCTTGATCCATATCACCACACACAGGACAATTGTTTCAAGGTGAATTACAGACCTAAATGTTAAAGCTAAATAATGATAAAACTTCTAGAATAAAACAGTAAAATATCTCCTCAGTATTAGAATAGGCAAAAATTTCTTAGATAGGACTCAGCATGCACTAACCAGGAAAGAAAAAGTTGATTAAATGGATGTAATAAAAACTAAAATCTTCTGCTCATTAAAAGACACCACTAAGAAAATAAATAGGTAAAACACAGACTGGGAGAAGATACTTACTATATATATATTGATATATATATATATATATATCAACAACTATATATATATATATTGATATATATATATATATATCAACAACTCAATAATAAAAAGACAAACAATCCAAATTAAAAATGGGAAAAAGACTTTAATAGGCTTTTACACAAGTGGTCAGTAAGCATACAAAAATGTGTCCAACATCATTTGGAGGGAAATGCAAATTAAAACCATATCACGATGCCACTGCACACCCATAGAATGGAGAAATTAAAGAGACTGATGCTAGCAAATGTTGGCAAAGATGTGGAGCAACTAGAACTCTTATCTATTACTGGGGTTGTGGGGTGGGTGGTATAAAATGTTATAACTACTATGGATATCTGGCAGTTTCTTGTAAAGTTAAACAGATACCTATTCTAGACCCAGAAATTTTACTTCTAGGTGTTTACCCAAGAGAAATGAAAACATATACACAAAAGACTTGTTACAAGACCCTTCATAGTAGTTTTATTTTTTTAATAACAGGCCCAAACTGGAAACAGTTCTGGTGCCCATCAAGATGAGAAGGGATAAATGAATTGTGGTGTGAAATATTACCCTGCAGTAATAAGGAGAGAGCTACTGACACAGTCAACAACATAGCTGAACCTCAAAAATATTATGTTAAGCTAAGGAAAACAGACACAAAAACGTCCATACTATGTTATTCCTTTAATAAAAAGTTCTATAAGCAAAACTAATAATACTCAGTAGAAGAAACTAGAATGGTGTTTGACCCTGGTGGAAGGGGAGGAGAGCGGGAGCAAGTTGGGATTGGTAAGGGAAGGGCTTGAGGGGTCTTTCTAGGGTGATGGAAATATTCTATATCTTGATAGGGGTGTGGGTTACATGGCTGCAAGCATTTTTAAGGACTCATCAAACTATATCCTTAAGATCAGGGTATGTCTCTCTATGTAAGTTATATGTCAATTTGAAGGAGAAAGAACTGCTTTGAGCTCTCGTTTCTTCCTTACAGGATTGACAAAAATCTGTAAGTTTGACAACATACCTTGTGCTGGAGGCAAAGCTGCCCCCTTCACGCACACACTCCCTGTCACAGGAGCCTGGCTATGTGGCCTGGCTGTTTCACTTTCTCTGTCAGCCTGCTGCCCTGAGCTGGGGGAACAAGACCGTGACCTCTCTCAGTCTTTTCCAGCTTCTGCCTTCTGAACTTGAAGGCCAGGTTACTGTCACTGCCTCCTCTTACACAAAAAAGAGGAATTTCTTTAAACTTACTTAGCTTTTTCGGGGACACTAGCCCATCTGTTTGTAGCCACATTTCCCTGCTTACCAACAGCCAGAATTCTTGTGGTAACTCTGCAGCTTTGGCAAAACTTAACTACACGGTGATTCTTCCTGCCGTCATCCACCTAAATGCTTCTTCGCCTCGTCTCTCTCTAGATTCAGATGGTACCCAGCTGTCCTGTTTTGATGCAGCCCATGGAGGCCAGTGTAGAGAAACTGTCTTTTCATCCTCTTTTTCCTTCCCTCTCAGAATGCATATGCACAAAATTTGATGCGTTCTCTTTTTTGTTTTATTTTCTTGTCGTTGTTCACAGCTCAGGGAATTCCACTTACGGCAAATGCATGTAAAAACACACATCTTTTTGAATATTCTACAACTTTTCCTTCTCTCTTCAAAAATGTGCTGAGTTACCTCAAAAAAGAATGCCACTTATTAAGTCTTGCCTGGTTGAATAAATTTATGCTCATGGCTGACTGCACCAAGGATGGAGAGTCTACCCACTGTTCCAGATGGCCTGAAATGCACCCTTGGACTAAGTTAAACTCTCAGACAGCTGTTTACTGGAACAGCCTCCCAAGGCCTGACTGCTCTTCCTTTGATTCTGTGCTACCCCAGTATTTCTCATTTCCTTTTCTGCTTCAGGGTGAGTTTCTGATGCTGGCGAGCAAAAGTGCCTTGGTTAGTACAACCCGTTAGCTGTGTGTTTCTTTCCCACCTCATCTCTAGGACATTTATGCTTCAATGATTTCCTGATCCTGAATCTTAGCATTGTTACTCATGATCTTGGAGAGCCAAAAGCAGCATTTATGGGGACTCTGGACCAGGTGGTAGCTATGGAAGCAAAGGAGGGTGAAGAACAAAGATCCTTCTGGAGACCAGATCTATAGGTCTCAGGAAAGAGCTACAAATGAAGGGAGAGAGAGGAGTTGGAATGTTTCTTATTTCAGGAGCAAATGAAATTTGGGAACTGTGTACCCCTTTGGAAAATGAAAGAAGCTGTGGAAGGACAGATGTTTGTAAGAGAGGAAAGAGTAGGCTTTCTGTTCCAGTCCAAATTCCAGGGGAACCACAGGCCTTTTAGCGGGTCCAAGATATATTTTAATTACTCCTATAGGTATATGATTATTTCTGGTGCAACAAATTGTATGAGACTCTCTCCTCGTAACCTGCACCCCACCCTTGAGCTTATTCCATAAACTGAGAAGGACACTTGGTTTTGAGGCAATACAGTGTTTACTCATGGGGGTAATAGAAGCATCACAAAATACAGTAACAAGATGGCCCACGATGATAGAAGCAAACTGTTCCCGGAGTCTGGCTCATGCCTGTAGGGCTTTCCTGACAGTGTGGTCTCCGTGTTAATCCATAACAGATAATTAGACACCTTCGTGTACACTCCAGGCAGTTTCTCCCGGCCACAGCCCACTCCCCAGCTGACAATGCCCAGCTGGTACCACAGGCTTGTGTTGTTTTTTTTCTGGCAAACCAGAGGCCCCCCACTGTCACCCTAGGAGAGAAAAGTTGTTTGGGAGTGGAAGGGACAGTAGCAAGTTACTCCTATAGCCTATTGAGGTGTGGGCACCTGGCACAAGGCAAAAAGCACTTAGGATGTCTTTTGATGAGCAGACGGCTTTGATTTTGATTAGGCTCTCCAACTCCACGACTGTGCTCCCAGCTCTGTGACTGTCAGAAAAGGTGGCAAACAATTTGGTCAAAAGCAATGGTGATGAATGACAATTTGGTCAAAAAGTGAATATCCATCATCATCATCATCATCCAGTTGCATGCATTCATTTTGATGTACTAAGGAGTAGTTTTCTAATCCATTTTGCCTCGAAACACTTGCGTTGTTTTTCAGAATTCTTTCAATTTTTCCCTGGCTTTTTTACTTCAATCCGCTTTCAGCCAGCCCATTTTGTTCTTTCTGTAGTGTTCACAAGATCAAAAAGTAAAAAATAAAAACGAAAATCCACTGTGCCTCGTCATAGGTCATTGGTTGAATACAGCAGGCATACAAACTGATATATACAAAATGCAAAAAATACAAAAATTATGTTGAACTATTATACTGTGGCTTAAAACATTAAATTTTGGGGGAGTGACGTCAGCGTCATGGCAGAGTGAGCTTTCTCGTGAACTCTTCCCCCGACAAGATACAACAAAAGGAACAGTCACAGACAAACAACGGAATCCCAAACAGTGAAAAGCTAGATCAGAAAGATCCACACTGCCGCACATGTGAGAATGGACTGTGCTAGGCCCCCAGAGGAAGTGGGGAGAGGTAAGGAGCACTCCTCTCCCTCCCCATCAGATCAGTGATCCCGGTCTGCGCGGCTCCCAGAGAGGGGGGAGGGGCGGCCCTCGCGGGGAAACCGAAGCTCTTCGGGCTCTCTCAGCCAGTGGGAAACTCCCGCACAGAGGACTCAGAAGAGCCACAGGGCTACCATCAACATCTGAGCACCCCAGAGAGCAGATAAAGAGGGGTGAACGAGAAGCCCCCCACGTCAGGGACCCAGAGGGCAAAAGAGAGAGCTCCCTGCTCCCTGCAAACCGGACCCTGCAGCTCAACCAACCAGACCAGACCAGATGAAGCGATCTGCGGCAGACCAGATCAAATGACCCGAGCCGCGGATTGCAGCGGAAAAAAACAAAAAAACAAAAAACTGCAGATCGCAGCAGAAAAACTGGGGCAGAGCCCAGGGGGCTTAGACTACACAGCCCTTTACCACCACACAGTGATGGCGGGTGGAAATTGCAACCAGCGATTTCCAGGATGAGAAAAAACAAAACCAACACAGGAACCACAATGCAAAGTATATGAAATCACCAGACAAAAAACAAAATGACAAGCACCCAGAAATCAACCCCGAAGACACAGAAATCCATAATCTAAATGACAGAGATTTCAGAATAGCTATCATAAAAACACTCAACGAAATACGAGACAACACAGACAAACAATTCAATGAGATTAGGAGTTTCTTCACAAAAGAGATTGAAATCAGAAAGAAAAACCAATCAGTGCTGATGGAGATGAAGAACACAATGGAGGAGATAAAGGAGAATCTGGAATCTTTAAAGAACAGAGCTGACAATATGGAGGAAAGAATTAACACTTTAGAGGATAGGAATACAGATATGCTCCAGATGGAAGAGGAGAGAGAACTAAGACTAAAAAGAAATGAAGAAAGACTCCGAGAAATATCTGACTCTATTAGAAAATGTAACATAAGAATTATAGGTATTTCTGAGGGAGAAGAGAGGGAAAGAGGAACAGAGAGCCTATTCAAGGAAATAATAGCTGAGAATTTCCCAAATCTGGCGAAGGAGCAGGAAATACCAGTAAGCAAAGCCAACAGGTCACCTAAATATATTAACAGACAAAGGCCCTCTCCACGACACCTAGTGGTAAGGCTAGCCATGGTCAATGACAAAGAAACGATATTAAGGGCAGCTAGACAAAAACAAAAAATAACGTACAAAGGAACTCCCATCAGGCCTCAGCAGATTTCTCAACAGAAACTTTACAGGCTAGGAGAGACTGGAATGATATATTCAAAATACTGAAAGACAAAAACTTTCAGCTAAGAATACTCTATCCAGCAAAAATATCCTTCAAATATGATGGAGAAATAGTAACTCTCCCAGATAAACAAAAGCTAAGAGAGTTCATGGCCATGAGACCCCCACTACAAGAAATACTCAAGAAGGCCCTCAGGCCTGAAAAAAAGAAGAGAAAAGGAATACAAAGCTTGGAGCAAGGAGAAAAAAAGTAGATAAACTCAGAAAAATAGTAGATCTTTACCAGAATAGGTTAGCAACCACTTAAATACTAAATTCAAAGATCAAAGGAAGAAACTCATCAAAAATAAATTTAACCTAATCACTGTAAACACACAGCCACAACACAAGATAGAATAAGGTATAACAAGAACAACTTAGGCAGGGAAGAGGAAAGTGATTGAATTGACTTAGTATAAGGAAATAGGAGGCCATCAGATAATGGACTATCTCATACACAAGATTTTTTACACAAACCTCAAGGTAACCACTGAACAAATAATCAAAACAAAACCACATATGATAAACAAAGAGAAAACTAGAAGAGTCATAAGACAGAACAACCAAACTGAATTGGCAGTCCGAAACAAATGGGACAAGAAACAAAGGAAATGCAAAAGAACCAGAAAATAAGTGACAAAACAGCAACATTAAGCCCTCATATATCAAGAATGACCCTAAATGTAAATGGATTGAACTCTCCAATCAAAAGATACAGAGTGGCAGGATGGATTAAAAAGCAAGACCCAACAATATGCTGCCTTCAGGAAATACATCTTAGCACTAAAGACAAGCACAGGCTCAGAGTGAAAGGATGGAAGACAATACTCCAAGCTAATGGCAAACGAAAGAAAGCAGGTGTTGCCATACTCAAATCAGACAAAGTAGACTTCAAGATAAAACAGGTTAAGAAAGACAAAGAAGGGAAATATATAATGATAAAAGGGACACTCCATCAAGAAGACATATCACTTATAAATATATATGCACCCAACATAGGAGCACCAATGTACATAAAGCAACTATTAACAAACCTAAAAGGAGACATAAACAACAACACAATAATAGTAGGGGATCTTAACACCCCACTTACATCAATGGATAGATCATCCAGACAAAAAGTCAATAAAGAAATAGTAGACTTAAATGAAAAACTGGACGAGATGGACCTAGTAGACATATACAGAGCACTCCATCCAAAAACAGCTGACTACACATTCTTCTCAGGCACGCATGGAACATTCTCTAGGATAGACCATATGTTGGGAAACAAAGCAAGCCTCAATAAATTTAAGACCTATACAATGAGAACTACAAGACATTATTGAAAGAAATCCATGATGACATAAAGAAATGGAAAGATATCCCATGCACATGGATTGGAAGAATAAACATAGTTAAAATGTCTATATTACCTAAAGCAATCTACAGATTCAATGCAATCCCAATCAGAATCCCAATGACATTCTTCACAGAAATAGAAAAAAGAATACTAAAATTTATATGGGGCAACAAAAGACCCCGAATAGCTAAAGAAATCCTAAGAAAAAAGAACAAAGCAGGAGGCATCACAATCCCTGACTTCAAAACATACTACAAAGCAATAGTAATCAAAACAGCATGGTACTGGTACAAAAACAGACACACAGATCAGTGGAACAGAATTGAAAGCCCAGAAATAAAACCACACATATACGGACAGCTAATTTTCAACAAAGGTGCTAAAGAACATACAATGGAGAAAGGAAAGTCTCTTCAATAAATGGTGTTGGGAAAACTGGACAGCCACATGCAAAAGAATGAAAGTGGACCATCTGCTATCACCATTCACAAAAATTAACTCAAAATGGATCAAAGACCTGAAGGTGAGACCTGAAACTATAAAACTCATAGAAGAAAATATAGGCAACACACTATTTGACATTGGTTTTAAAGGAATCTTTTCAGATGACGTGCCTACCCAGACTAGGGAAACTAAAGAAAAAATAAACAAGTGGGACTTTATTAGATTAAAGAGCTTTTATAAGACAAATGAAACCAGAATCAAGATGAACAGACAACCAACCAGCTGGGAGAGAATATTTGCAAAACATACATCTGACAAGGGGTTGATCTCCATAATATATAAAGAACTCACACAACTGAACAACAAAAAAACAAACAACCTGATCAAAAAATGGGCAGAGGAAATGAACAGACACTTCTCCAAGGAAGATATACAGATGGCCAATAGGCACATGAAAAGACGTTCAACATCACTAATCATCAGGGAAATGCAAATCAAAACAACACTAAGATACCACCTCATGCCCGTTAGAATGGCTATAATCACCAAGACAAAAAACAACAAGTGTTGGAGAGGATGTGGAGAAACAGGAACCCTCATACACAGCTAGTGGGAATGCAAACTGGTGCAGCCTCTATGGAAAACGGTATGGAGATTCCTCAAAGAATTAAAAATAGAGATGCCCTATGACCCAGCCATCCCACTACTGGGAATCTATCCAATGAACCTGAAATCAACAATCCAAAGAGGCTTATGCACCCCTATGTTCATAGCAGCATTATTCACCATAGCCAAGAAGTGGAAGCAACCTAAGTGTCCCTTGTCTGATGATTGGATCAAGAAAATATGGTATATATATACAATGGAATACTACTCAGCCAGAAAAAAAGACAAAATCGTCCCATTTGCAACAACATGGATGGGCCTGGAGCGTATTATGTTAAGTGAAATAAGCCAGAAAGAGAAAGACAAACACTGTATGATCTCACTCATATGTGGAATATAAACCAACACATGGACAGAGAAAACTGTACTGTGGTTACCAGGGGCAGTGGGGGTGGGGGGTGGGCACAAGGAGTGAAGGGAGTCATATATATGGTGATGGACAAACAAAAATGCACAACCCAAAATTTCACAATGTTAAAAACCATTAAAACATCAATAAGAAACAAAACAAAACAAAACATTAAATTTTGAACAACTTACAAATTTTAAAACATCATGAAAAAGATTGCCAAATAAGCACAAGTAAGTGGAACAGACAACATTGACATGAAAATTGAGAAATACAGACACTACCTTTCATGCCCACAAAGCTTTTAGACCATTTTTAAAATTCTATTAAAGAATAATGCATCTTCATTAAAAATTCAGAAAACTCAGATATGGGAAAAGAAGATGAAGAATACCCATAACTATATAAATAAGTACATTTATATATAAACACACACATGATTACATATGAGAAGACCATTTCAGGTAGGACACAGTAACATGGTAACAATGGTTTCTCTGGGGAGTGAACCAGAGAACAAATGTAAGAGGTAAACTTCCTCTTCACTGTACACCCATCTGTACCACTTGCATTTTCTTTACCATCTACTCAAATAAATAAATGAAGTAAACAACATTTCTGACTCCAACCATGCAGAGGCAACTCCTTAGTCAAACATAACTTTCCACATCTTTCATATGCAAATATGCATCTATCGCTATTATTTTACAGACATAGGCTCGGGCGGTACATGTTGTTTCACAGCTGACAAAGATTTATTATTGAAAATATTAAGTGACATACAAAAATGTTGAAAAGAAGCACCATTCAATGATATGCCAAAAATCCAAATACAGAACGAATAAACAAAAAACCCAAAAAACTGGATATGGGTTTATTTGATTTTTTTCAATCAGATTGTTATTATCATGAACAAATTGCTGTGCCCATCAACTTACTTTGAACCAAATTATTCTTTAGCAAATTCCTTGAAGTCATTGGAAATTCCCATGACCTTTCTTTAAAGTAAAGAATTATAATCGCTTCCCTGGAGATGAGGGGATCTATGGGAAAGATGTTGGGCAGAATAGCAGTTCTTTAAGTTAAGAACTTAAATTTCTGGAGCTAAACAGACCTTGGTTCAACCCCAGGGTGAATATTTAGCTGAGAGAATGTGAAAATTTTCTTCAGCATTTCAAGGCTCGGTTTTTATGCTGGTGATAATAATTGTACCTCTCCCACAGAACAGCTGTGTGAATGGAAAGAAATGACGGCTGTAAAGCACTATGCCCGGCCCTCATATATGGTGAGCCTGTACTCAATGGTAGCTCCCAGCATTTTTGTGAATTTTTGTTGAACCAGGCAAATCTGGGCATGGCCAGGCTGGGCTGCTGGATTTGGAGCCCCGTTTCTACTGGAACCCAAAAGATGGCTCTAATACCAGAAGTCAGTGTTCCTTCATTAGAATTCTAGGTCTGTTATTTAGCTTGCTGGTGTGTCCTCTGCAAGGCTCTCAGCTTCCCTGATCCTCAGTTTCCCCATCTGAAATAGGCCCACTTCCTAGGGCTAGTTCATAACCCTTTCATGTAATATTTGTGGAAGCAGTTTATATGCTATTGAGCATTGAACAAGTGTAAGAGATGGCGATGGAGAACATGATATTGCTAACATTTACTATGACCCTCCTCTGCTCCATGTGGGTCTAAGTGCCTTTGTGCATTGGTTCACTTAATTTTCACAATGGACCTAAAAGCTAGGAACTCTTAGTATTCCCATTTTACAGATGAGGAACTCTGAAAGGGCACAGGCACAGAGAGAAGTCACAGGGAATAAGTGGAGGAGCCCTGAGGGAAACTGCACCCCAAACCACTACACTGCACTGCCCCCCTTTGCTTACAGAGCATCTGTACTGAGTTGAATAGCATCCTTCCCAAATTCATGTCCACCTGGAACCTCAGAATGTGACCTTATTTGGAAATAGGGTCTTTGCAGATATAATTATTTAAATTAAGATGAAGTCTTACTGGATTAGGATGGGCCGTAATCCAACGACTGGTATCCTTATAAGAAGAGAAAACAGAGGAGACACACACACAGGTGAGAAGGCTGTGTGAAGATGGAGGCAGAGATTGGAGTGATGCAGTTACACTCGAAGGAGCGCCAGGGATTGCTGGCAACCATCAGAAGCCAGAAAGGGTAAGGAAGGATCCTCCCCTAAAGCCTCAGAGTGAGCGTGGCCCTGCCGATGCCTTGATTTGGGACTTCTGGACTCTGTGAGAGAATACATTTCTGTTGTTTTAATTCATCCTGTTTGTGGTAATTTGTTATAGCAGCCTTAGGCAACTGAAACAGACAAGGGAGAGGGGAGCCAATTATCCTGGAAATGTTGGCCAGCACTCTGTGGCAGTCCCTCTCCAAGCAAAGGACAAGCTCCCTTACCTGGCAGGCGTCCTTCCCACCTTGAGGATTCCCAGCACACAGCATGTTCTTGGTGAGCATAGGCACCACTTCAGAGCACATGTTCCATTTGACCAGCTTAATGTCGACTTTCTGCAGCTCTGGATTTATACCTTGCATAGGAACTGACCCAAAGAAGAAGCAGATGGGGAGAGACCCTGAACTCAAAGTGGTCCCTTTAGGTTGAGGTCAAGCACCCACCCCCATCATGTCCTTTCACCTCAACAACGAAAGAACTACCTTATGGCCCAGAGAACAACCCAAATTTGGACTGAATGAGGAGGAGGTGGGAGTGGTGTCTGGGAGACTCTCAAGCCCACCCTCTCTGAATGCAGAGCTCCCCAGGACCGAGTCTCTACTGAATCTCAGCCTGAGCGTGCCATCTTCTACCCTGCAGAAGGTGCCAGGGTCCAGCTAAGGTCCTAAAAAGATGTTTTGTTTAAATCCATAAGGATGTAAAGAGAACTCATGATGACAAGTTCTGTCCTGGGGCCCATGGCACGTAAAGATGGGCTTAAGTCATGTCAGGGCCTTTGGGGAGTTCATTACCTATGGAGGAGATGAGCCCAACACCTAGAATGTTCGCTCCCTGAAGGTGGGGACATTTTCCTCTTGGTATATTACTGAGCCTAGAACACTGCCTGGTACATAGAAGGATTCAATGAACATATGCTGAATAAATAGTGAGGAGCTCCAAGTTAAGAGAGTGGCGTTTTTTTAAAGCTCATGAAAAGCTTCTAAGGGCAATTCCCAATGAAGAATTCTAAAACAGCTCTGAGCTTGGGGACCACGTGGGAGTCCATGTACAGCCGTTAGGTGCCTACTTGGAAGAGCAGCACTGACTGGAATTTTTTTTTCTGCTCTGTTGATTATGAGGAAAGACGCGTTTACCAAGAAGAAAGACAAAAGGGCACATTTTGTGGGTGGGCTGGGAAAAGTGGCAGGGGTGGGTTACAGGTTGACTCTATAAGGCCAAATTTATATTCAGTTTATCCCCTTCTCCTTGGCCTAGGTCTGTGGTTTTCAGATATTTTAGCTGCAAAGCCCTTGATCACAGGAAAGCAGAGCTGACACCATCCATTGGAGCAGAGCTGCTCTGGCTGACAGTAATGTGGACTTCTTGCAGCCCGGTCCTTTTCGCTGCCCTTTTGCCCATCAATACGTCCCTCAAAATTCTTCCAAATCACCCCTCGGACTCTGAAAACTTCTGCCCGGGTTATCACTGAGGCCCTATTTAGGGTTTATGTCTCACAATATGGGCATAAAACTGGCTACAGGAGCCCAGGAAGGCCCGTGAAGGATGGCTACCATGTGGACTGAGGAGAAGGTTCATCATAGGACATTAAATGAGAACTTGAAGTCCCTAAATCCACCAGACAGACTTCCCAGAGCCTCCAGAGTTTGCTTCTCATTGCAAACAGCAGCCAGGGTGCCCCGCCATGCCCCACTGGGTTGGGCTATAGTAACTCACTGGTAAAGCCCCATCCAGTCACCCAGCAGTTTCTCCATCTCTGTATGTCAGTGACCTCTGAAAGGCAGATGGGTGCTTTGTTGGCACTCAGGTTAAATGGGGATTTGAGCAAGAGCAAAGCGATGTCATTATCCATGAGCCAGCTATCAAAATAAGGGTGAGTAATTAGCTTGTCCACTTTCATCTTCGTCAAGTTCTTGGTGTTAAAGATTCCTTGACCGTGTATGATCTCCAAGGTAGATCTTGTTTCAAAACAAAAGAAAGAGAAAAAAGGTAAGTGGTGAAAGGGCAAAAGGTGAGCCTTAAGAGAAAATTCCACCAGTCTAGGGCTGTGATTCGGAGCACTGAGGGGAGGGAGGCATCTGGGGCGGCCACGGACTTGGCATAGAGCTGGGAAAAGAGCCCCGACTGAGCAGCAGGAGACGGACCTGACTTCCAGTCCTGCCCTGTTGCCAACCAGCTCTTGGCCTGATGGCCCCTTACTTAGGCAACTTCCCTTGTAAATTTCATCAAAAAATGTGTAGGAAGCCATGCTATGCACAAGTAATTGGGGACTTGACCTCGATTTGCAAGAATGACTGGATTGCCTAAATAACAAACTCCTGGGAAGTTTCTCAAAAATATTGATTTGTGGACTTGAGTTAAGGCCGCGCCTAAGGAGCATCTGTCATGCAGCCAGGCCTGGCACCCTGCCCTCGGGTCCTGATCCCTTCTAGGATTCTCTGACTCTGTAGTCACTGGCAGCCTACTCTCTCCCCGAGTGAGAGCAAGTGCTTAGGAAAGTACTTTCCAGAGGTTTGGACTAGGACCACATGCACTTGGCAAGATGCTGAGAAGTCCAACAAACATTTGTTCTGCCATTTGGGTCCCACACAAGAGGTAAAACATCCTAGGAGGAGAGCAGTGTCTCTTCCACCTGTGAAGTGTGATGTTCAACTACACGGGCATATATTTAGCCTCCTGGTATTTTGTTCTATGGCTGACAAACCTGGGTAGATGTTCCAAAAAGATAATAAGCATGCAGGGGTAAATATTCTACCACACTGGTTAAAAAAAATGCTATTTGCAATACTTACTTATTTTTGTTGATGAAGCAATGGGATGCAGTTAGAATCCACCACTCACTGAGGATGGATCCTCCACAGAGATGGCTCCCTTGGTGAAGAATACTCACTTGCCATGGGAAATCTATAATGTCTGCAGGTTCCCCGCCTGTGATTTTCAAAGTTTCTGACTTCTCAGATTTGGTCCTTATTCTTTGGCCACATGTCACTAAAAGCAAAAAGAGGGAAGAAGGAGGAGAGACCAGGGCCCAACAGTCGAGGTTGGTTGGCGTGGAAAAAACTTAAGTACAACGCCCGCTTCTCCTTGGCGTCCAGCACATAGATAGCAGTGGCTTAGCCAGGTTAACAGCAGGTGGGAGAGCCATCAAATGAAAATGATGCCCCCCCATGCCTAAGGGCACCCCAATTGTGAGAACATGCTTGTGGGGTGCAAGAGCTACTACCTTCACCATAGCTTTGCTTCTAGGAAGAGTCTCCCTCTGAGGGCCTGTTGGGAGGGGCACACAACCACAAGCCCTGGGGCTGGGTCTTTCTATTGTACCCCAGTAAGGAAGCCCAAGGGGGAACATTCATTTATTTGAAATTAGACCTCAGCGTCCTCTGAAAAACAGGGCCTTGGTGTGGTGTCTTGGGATGCACATTTTCACGGGCTTCTCCACACGGGTGACATAGACACCAAAAATTCTACAAGCAAAGGGAAATTGGTCAGCGCCTTCCTTCCTGACTGATTCCTCTCCTGCATTTCCTGTTGTGGTTAGTGGCAGCATCTTTCACCCAATTTTAATTCTAGGGATCATTCCAATTGCACCTTGAGAGGAATAAAAATTTTGACATTTCCTATGTGATAGGATTGTTTTGACATATTTTGATGTCTTTCAAATGTCATTTGAGTAATAAGAAAAATAAACATCATAAAATCTAAAATACTGTGTGCTTACTATTTGCCAGGCACCATTCTGTTTTGTCTAAAATAATTAATTTAATTCTTAATTAATTAACAAACCCCATGGACAACTGAAATTATTATTGCCCCATTTTAAAGGTAAGCCACCAGAGGCAAGTTTAAGGTTAGGACATCTGGCCAAGACGCAAAAGCTTATATATAATTGAGCTAAGATTTGAACCTAGGCAGTCTGCTTCCAGAGTCTGTTCTTATAACCACTGGGAAAACCACCTTTCAAATGTTAACCGTGCTTATACATAGGGAGAAAAGGCAATGCTACTCAAAGTTTTCACAGAAAAGTACAAGATGAAAGCTGTATCTATTCAAACCATCTCCACACCACACATCACCACCACCACCGTTACCATCACCACACATCACTATAGCCACACAGCCCTACTACTACACAACCCACCACCACACAACCCCCCCCACACGTCCCACCACATGTCCCCACGCTACACGTCCCTGCCATGTCACCGTCATCACACCACTCCTCACTACCACATTTTACTGCCACCAGAGCACATCGCCACCACTGCTGCTGCTTATCTCTGCCTTTAAGTTTCTCTCCTCCAACGTGCCTGGCCCTTTCAGCCCCTAGAAGTGCCCTGCTCCTTCCTATCTTGGGGCTTTTCCCCATGCCTCTGCCAGAAAGACAGGCTCCTCCTTCATCTGTCTCGCCCCTCTTTGCCTGTTTAATTCCTGTGTATCCTTCACATCTTAGCTCACTTATGAAATCCTTTTAGAAATCTTCTTTGTCTTTCAATATTACATAAGCTACCTTCAGTTTACTTTCTTATTCAACACCCTCCCCTCCCCTCAGAACACTAATAACAGTAATTAAACATTAGTGAAACTGTTAGTTTAAAGTCTATTTCTTCCTTTAAATTGTAATCTCTATGAGGGCGGGAACCATGTCCAGCTAATTTTCATATCCCCATTACCCACCTTAGAGACTGGCATGTGGTAGAAACCCAACACTACTTATTGAATAAATGGATGGATGGATGGATGGGTGGATGGGATGGGCAATAAAGATCTGAACATCCCTAAAATCCTTGACCTACCAATGACCTGTACAGCTGATCAGGAAGTGAGGGACCTCAGTTCAAAGATGCTATTTCACACCACACTCATGGAGGCAGCTGCCCTTTGAGTTCCTAAATTAGCAAGCCTGTGGGGGAAGGGGAGAGTAAATGACCCAGAGAGGTGTCATCTCATTTGAAGAGGCAAAGAAAGACTAAGTAGCAGGTGCCCAGGAATACTTGTGTCACCCCCATTCCTCCCGTCAAGGGAGACATGTTTTGGCATTCCCAGTGGAACAGTACACATTGCCAGCAACCTGTAATCTCACATGGAAATGTTGAATTTTGGGGGCCAATGAAGGAATCTTGGAATTAAAATACAATAAAGCAATGTTGGATCTCTGAGAAATTTTTAAAATAATAATTTGTGGAAGTTTAAACAAAATTACTGATGATTAGAAGTTAGATTGGATTCACAATTAAAAAGCCCCAATATGTAGTCTTTTTGCTACATAATGATAGCTACCAATTCTTGAGCACCTACTATGAGTCAGCCTCTGTATTGTGTGTGTGTGTACTTGAGGCATTTAATAATCTCAGCAAACCTCTAAATTATGTTTTATCACCATGAGAGATCATGGTGATGCCCAAGGTCATTTAGCTTGTAAGAGGCAGATGGGGATTTTTCAGCCAAGTGTGTCTGGTTCTAAAGCCCAACTGTCTGTTCATCTTGCTCATAGCTTGCGTGGTAGTCTATATTTCAGCAAAGCTTCTGTTCACTTCTTTGAGTATCTTATTTAGCTAAAATGATGGTATGTGGTTTGGATGATTGCTCTCTAAGGAGAATCTCAAACAGGTTGAGACATTACATCTAAAGCACTGATCATCAACTCTGTGTCCACCTGGAAGGGAAGCTTTCTGGAGCAAGGCAGAGAGAAGGTTTCACCTGGACAGCTAAGTCTGATCTGTCTGCAGTCCTCCGTGTAGAACAAGTCCAAAGGTGCATCTAAGCTTAGCAGAAAAAAGGATCATGATCTATCAACAATGTCTGCTGAAGGTTCTGAGGTTTTGGAGCAGCAGCAGGACAGCAAGCCAGGCTAGTGTTAATAGATGCCTTTAAAATTTAAATGGGTAAAAAGTCATCTCAAACTTGGGGGGAAAAAGTGCATAATAATGCATGACACAAAACTGAATGAGAATGAATATTACAGAAGACAAAACTGAGATTGAAAATTGTCTGGTCAGATCTGAATCCTGGACATGAACCATCAACAAGGAACAGACATAAAGTCTTACAACTCTCATAGAAAAGTAAGGGATCCATGGGCCGGCCCCGTGTCTTAGCGGTTAAGTGCGCGCGCTCCGCTGCTGGGGGCCTGGGTTCACATCCGGGGCGCGCACCGACGCACCGCTTCTCCGGCCATGCTGAGGCCATGTCCCACATACAGCAACTAGAAGGATGTGCAGCTATGACGTACAACTATCTACTGGGGCTTTGGGGGAAAAAGAAATAAATAAATAAAATTATAAAAAATACATATATATAAAAAAAAAAAAAGAAAAGTAAGGGATCCAAAGCTTGAGACTGTGAGGGGAGCCTCTGCCTGGAAGTTTTGCACATGAAAATATCAACCACAAGATGCTGACAAGATGTCTCAATGGCTATGCTCTCCGCTTCACAGACTGCAGCATTTGAATGGTCATTGGTCTGGGGCCTCAAGGTGTAGGAATGACATTAACAAATGGAGTGTATTCAGAGGTGAGGAGCCAGCACAAGCCTTATATTATAAGGAGCACAAGAGGAAAGAAGACTCAGATGGGCCTTCAGACTCCTGCAGGATTTTCTTAAGGATGAGGCATCAGGCTTGTTCAGATGTAACATCAGTGGGTGGAAACTGTAGGGTAGTATGAAAAATCTTACAGAAGTGTAAAAAATCTGGTATATTGTTATATTCCACTTTGTTGGAAATTACACAGAATTGAGGCTGACTTGGACAATTTGAGACCTGTGGTTGTAAAATTTAGGAGAGTCCCTGTGAGCCCAAGGAACTTGTATAGTCTTTAACATAAAAATGAACTTGCTGGAATTTCTCTATAGTAGAACAGGCTACCTGTAGAGTCTTCAGTTTTCTCACCCATAAAATGAGGGGGTTCAATAGAATCATCTTTAAGAAATTTTCCAGTTCTTAGGCTCTGTACAGTTCAAAATGGTGAGGGGGAAATATTTTTACTCAAATTACATTAATGTGAAACATAACTATCCTTATTTAATTTCTTATATATAAACATTGAAGCAAATTTTAGCTTCTTTATTCTTAACTTTTCCTTAAGATGTATATGATTTCAATTACAACACTTTAAATGCTGCATTGGTATTGATGTCAGGCTGCCACTGATCGTGCAAACTGAAATGTGAATGTATTTACATGAAATGTCTTATTCAAGTACAAAAATTATTCCATATTTTTATATGCTTAATGGTTCAACTTTGTTGAAAACTGCATAGAATTAGGGCTGACCTAGAAAATAGGAGACCTGTGGTTGTGAATTTTAGGAGAGTCCCTGGGAGCCCAAGGGATTTATATATTCTGTAGACAGAGAACTGAATGAATTCTTGGGTCTGCCAGCCCCACAGGGCAAAACTCCTGGTGGGGGAGTCCAGAGATGTTTCCTTGCAAGTTCCACTGGAATGAAATCACTTCAAACTCTAGATTTTTCCCAAGTGACTGATTGAGCCAGACCCAGGATATGACCAATCAGATTAAGATAGGGAGGTCTCATTTCAGCTTTTTAGTCCAAAGTGGCTTCTCTTCCTCTGCACTATCAGGGCGTCTCAGAAATTCTTTTTCCCTGGAAAGATCCTATCAACGTGTTGGTGACTATGAGAGAAAGAGGAGCATGACTGGAGAGACAGAACTCGAGTCTGCAGAATGCACTGTGGTTTTAGCGTGGAAAGTTCCTAGCTCTGTCCCAGCTAGCAGGGCACCTGGTGAAGAGGGAAGGATGTGAGATTTGATGTCAGGAGTTCTGAGTTGGCTCCATTGTTTGATAGATGTGTAACTTGGAGCCACTGATACAACCTCTCTGAGCTTCAATGTCCTCATCTTTAATACAAGACAAGCATCAGCACAGCCTGCTGCCTGTTTTTTCATGTAACATTGATTTAGAGGGATGGCGTTTGGCTTCATTCTAGTTTAAAACAAAGAGAAAGAAGTCTGATTTTGCCCAAGACTCTTGGTTCAATCTGGGTCATCTCTGGGTAAAATTTCACTGGGAGAATGCGCTTGCTGGTTGTCCTACATCTATGGCCATTCCTTCCCCTACTCTTGTTGAATCCTTCTCCTCTTCCAAAACCTAAGGCTCAATCCGCGGACCACTTCTCTCTGCATGCACTTTGGCTAGAGTATCTCAGCCCAGCCAAAACTTAAAATATCATCTTTGTACAGATGATCTCCCATTTATCCCCCTCAGACCTCTCCACTGAGCGCCCAACTCATTTAACCAACTGCCCTACTCAATATCTTACAAGAATGTCTAAGAGGCAACTCAAACTTAGTGCGGCCCAAACTGAATTATTGGCTTACCTGACCCCGCTCCAAATCTGCTTTCTTACAATCCTTCCATGGTTCAATAAATGGTACCCACATTCATTTGTTTGCTCAGACGAGAGAAACACCTACAGGTTATCCTTGACTCCTCTTCTTTCTCACTCCCTACATCCAGCGTATCAGCCAGGTCAGTCAGCACTACCAAACAATATCCAGCAACCAACCATTTCTCTCCATCCCCACTGCTGTGAACCCATCCAGGCCATCATCCTCTCATGCCCGCTAACTCATCTCCCTGCTTCCACTCTTGCCCCTGCACAGTCTATCCTCTGTCGCGGCCAGAGCATCTTTCTCAAGCGCCTCTCATTTCTCACTGCCGTTTAGACTCTCTGACGGCTTCCTATTGTAACCAGAATAAAACTCAAAGTCCTTACTGTGCCTTTATGAGGCTCTCCACTGACCTCTCTGAGCCCATCTTTCTTCAGTGCCCCTTCCCATTCACTCTGCCCCAGCTACACTAGCCCATCTGCCTCTAAAACATACCGAGCTATTCACTGCTCGGGGTCGTTGCGCTTTCTGTCATTTCAGCTCGGAAATATGTCTCCTTCCCATCAGGTGGGTCTCAACCCAAGTCTCGACATCTCAGGAAGGCTTTCTGTGACCACCTCTTCCAACAGTCTCAACAACCATCTGCAGACCTTCCATCACATTAGCCTATTTTGTCTGCTTCACACCATTTAACAGGAATTGAAATTAACTTACTTATTCACTCATTTATGTGTTTAATACTTTCTTCCCCTCACTAGATAGTAAAACTGCTTAAGGGTGGGAGATGAATTTGTCACTCTCTGTTAGAAACCCAGCTCCTACAACAGCTCCCAGCATGTGGTAGAGGATGGATATTTGTCAACCAACAAATCGACTGAATATAACACAGGCTCCATAAGTGCTCAGGACCCAGGGAGATGAATCCATAGTAGGTATTAATCCACTGCCTTCATTATAATTATAGCATGTTATGGTTTTGCATTAGACCAGTTAGGCTTCACATGATCCTTCAGAATGTTTTCAAAGAGAAAGCAGCAGAGAAACACATTTTTAGGACCACACATGGCCTTAAAGCTGCAGGATGTGGCTAGTTGGCATCTCCAGCTTGACAGCTGGTTACTCCTCTCAGAGGGCTTACTCACATTGGCCATGCACTCTGGAAAACTCTAGTGTTTAACATAGATATTAAATACAAACAGACACACACACACACACACACACACACACGCCAGGCTCCTCCACATCTAACTTTAAAGTTGGGGGTGTAGGAGCAATGATCGGGAAGTCTGGTCCAGAGGCCCTCTGCATCAGATTCACCTGAGGGGCTTATTAAAAGTTCAAGTCCCTGGATCCCACCCAGAACTAATGAATCAGCATCCTAGGACTTGACCTTTCGAACAAGCTCCCCAGGTGATTCTCCTGCCTGCCAAGGAGTAAGCGTCCTCGTGAGGCACAAACACAAGAATGCCAGGAGAGACCTACGTGCCAGACATCTGTGTACCCAGGGCAGCAGCAGGGCGACCGGCAGCAGAAACACTGCTCTTCCCTCCCTCCATCCTTTCATTGGCCCTGGTCTTGACTCAACCTGATGGAGAGGCTTCAGGTGAGGCTGGGCATGTTCACTTCAGAGGGACCCAGTAAGGGCTTTGCTCTCTGTGTCTGCTATCTCACAGCCCAGCCTGACTGCCGAGGTCACAATAGGGCACTGGGTGGAGCTGGCTCGGTCCAGACAAGGCAGCCGGGTGGCATCCTGGGCCCAGGACCTGAGGATTTCCATGAGCCGGTCCTCTGGGATGTGGACCTGCTCCCAGAGGAGCAGGGGGCTCCTGACACTGGGGGCTAGAGGCAGTGAAGTGGGAGGACTCTACACCAGTTGGGTTCCTGCAAGTCGGGGCATCTCAGATCTACTAATGTGTCAGGACAAAAGAGCTGAAGGCACTTCCCAGGAGAAAGGATCTCGGGCTGCTGGGCCCAACAGGTCAGGTGATACAGCAGGGTGAGCACAGACTTAGACTCCTACAGAAGAGAGCTCACATCAGAGGGACCTTACGGGAGCTACTTAACTTTGAACCTCAGATTACTCATCTGTAAAACAGGGATAATAATAACACTTACAACATTATACTGTTGGGAGGATTAATGAGATAATGCATGTATCCTAGCACAGGACCTGGCAAATACCCAGCCCATGATTTTAATTCTCTATTAATTTCATCTCTACTAATGTCTTCTCTCTACTCATTGCATCTGTACTAATGTCTTCCAGTAAAGAAAAGCATGTTGACCAGCAGATTCTATGAACAAGACATGCATAAAGTATAGATCCATGTATAGATCAGCTGCAGGGTGGCTTTCATTGATGCAGTTCATTCATTTGTTCATCCACTAGGTTAACTAGCACTTTTTGAAGGATTTTCTATATGCCAGGCTTGGAGGATGATGCAAAGATGAACAATGTTTGTTCTCTGTCTTCTAGAAGCTCACACTTACCTGGGAGAGACACGTGAGCAAAGACACCACCTTAACACAGTGGGATAAGGGTGTCCCTGGGAGGTGTGGAGGGGCACCCAACCCAGTCTGGGAGGAGCACAGGTGTGTGGTGGGTGGGGAAAGAGGCCATTAGGGAACATTTTCTAGAGGAAATAAGCTCTGTCTGGGCTGAGTCAATCCACAAAGAGAAATGGCATTGGAGAAGGGCAGAAAAGCACTTGTTATGGGTTGAATGGTGTTCTCCCAAAATTCATCTGCTGAAGCCCTAACCTCTAGTACCTCAGAATGTGACTTTACTTGGAAATAGGGTCATTGCAGATGTAATTAGTTAAGATGAGGGCATACTGGAGCGGGATTGGCCCCTAATCCTATATGACTGGTGTCCTTATAAGAAGGGAAAATTTGGATACCCACACACCCCCACACAGAGAGAACAACGTGTGAAGATTGGAATTAGGAGGCCACAAGCCAAGAAACTACCAGAAGATAGGAGAGAGACCTGGAACAGAGCCCTCCTTAGCAGTTTCAGAGGGAGCGTGGCCCTGCCGACACCTTGATTTCTGACTTCTGGCCTCCACAACTCCAGACAATAAATTTCTGTTTTAAACCACCCATCCTGTGGTACTTTGTTATGGCAGCCCTAGGAAACAATACGGCATTCTAGATGGGCAGAAATCAGGTGCAAAGGTACTGAGGTGCATGGGAACTGTAGAAACTTTTAAGTTAAACCATATAGAATTGCTAAAAAATAGTCTAATATTGGCAAATTTGATTGGTTCAGACAAAAATATTGAGTTGGAATAACATACAAGGTTGGGTAGTAGACAGTGGTCAATTTATTGAATAAAACTCAAATCTGAATAAACAATCTTCCTACAATGCATCCACTGAATAATTCTCATAGAAATCACCACAGATGTGACAGGTATGTGGAAAACAAATATTATTACTAAAGACTGGCAAGGAGCTGGCAGTGTAAACATTTTCCAAAATTCTACACATAATAGATTTCCACTTTAGGGGAAATGACTATGGGACTTTTTCTTTCCCTAGCTTTTTTGAAGCTTTAAAGTTTATCTTGAAAACTCTTGAAACTGCCCCATCAGAATAAATGAGAAGCAGAGGAGATATTAGGAAGTTAGTTCGTGTTATTGAATGTAGAGTTTTAACACACCAAGCATTTACTATCCTTCTCATAGCTCATTAGTTAAGCATTGAAAATTCATCATAAGTAAAGCATTGGAATTCATCAACCTAACTCATACAGTTTCTCTGCCAGAAGGGGGCCTAAAATGGGAGAGATAGCCTCCTCACTTTGGAAAACAGCATGAATTTGAGCTCAGTAGAGCAAAATGTTTTATTGCAGCTATAAATGTTTGCAAACTTTGGGGCACTGGAAGGCACGTGTTCATATGAGGTGGAAGAGGGCATAGATAAAGAATTCCCAACGTCACCCACAATCCTGCCCAGCTTAATCACATAGCTTCTATAGCCGGCCCCAGAGTTCAGAACAGGATAACACAGCATATACATTAACTTCATTCAGACCCCAAAGAATCTCAAAATTTCCCAGCACATCAGTAGATGAATTCACGTTTTTATCAAAACACCATTCATTGCATGAAGACATATGTCCACACCGAAACCAGTACACAATGTTTGTAAGTGGCTTTATTCATAATTGCTAAAAACTGGTAACCACCTACATGTCCATCATCAGGTGAACGGATGAACAAACAGAGGTACATTCAGATGGCAGCAATAGAACTCAGCAATAAAAAGGAACAAACTACTGAGACATGCAGCAACGTGAATCTCAAATGCTTTGTGCTAAGTTCCAGACACAAACAGCTATATTCTGTATGATGCCATTTCTATGACATTCTAGAAGAGACAAAAGGAGAGGCACAGAGAACGTAGCAGTGTTGCCAGGGGTTGTGGTTTGGGGAGTGGATGGGCTACAAGGCGCCTGGGGAGCTTTCTGGGGTGGTGGAAATGTTCTTTGTCTCGATTGCGGTAGTGGTAACAGCCATTTGCATTTGTCAGAATTCATAGAACCGTAAACTTTAAAAAGGTGAATTTCCTAAATATAAATTATATCTCAAAAACCAGACTTATAAAATGCCTTTGTGCTTTGTGCACTTCAAAGAGCCCCTGACATGACCCACAAAAGAACTGCCCAATTTGTTGAAAGGATTTTTGTTGAAAGGATTTTTGTTGTGACCTCAAGGGCTGACCATGTGGGGAGAAATTATCTTCTAATCCTGTCTTAGTCTGCTCAGGCTGCCATAGCAAAATACCATAGACTGGTAGGCTTACATAACAGAACTTTCTTTTCTAATAGCTCTGGGGGCTGGAAGTCCGAGATCAAGGTGCTGGGCTATTCATTTCCTGGGGAGGGCCCTCTTCCTGGCTTGCAGACAGCTACCTTCTCACTGTGTCCTCACATGGCCACAGGGCATGTTCATGGAAGGAGAGAGAGCACTCTGGTGTGCCTTCTTACAAGGACTTTAATCCTATAGGATCAGGGGCCCACCATTATGACCTCATTTAACCTTAATTTCTTTCTTAGTGGCTCCACCAACAAATACAGCCCCACTGGGGGCTAGGGCTCCAATATATGAATTTTGGCTCCATAACAAATACCCAGCATACAGGACGCTCCAGTGCTCCCGAGGCCGCAGTACCCGTCAGGGTTCTTGCTCAGGTACTGCTGGTGGTAATCCTTGGCATAGTGGAAAGTCTGTCCCTCCCGGATGTCGGTGGTGATCGGGCCGTAGCCGTGCTCTGAAAGAACCTGTGGAGACAAAGGCACCATCAGGACTCGATGCTGGGCAGAGATCATCTGAAGGAGGAGGAACAGGGAGGTCGGGATGTGAGGGAGGCAGACACGAGTGGCTGGGGATGTGCAGTGGGTCCTTGTGGGCCTGGGCCCTGCCACTTCCCAGTTGGGTTATTCTGGGCAAGGTCTTACCTCCCTGTGCCTCAGATGACTGGGGTTTGAAATCAGGTTTTCCAACCCTGTAATTTATGCTCTATCCATTACACCATCTCTGCCCCGGTGCGTGTTCGGAGCCCTGGTTTGGGCCCTGTGGGTCTGTGTGAAACTGGCCCCAGTGCTCTCCCAGGGGAAACAGCAGGGACGTGTGGCTCCCTATCTGCGCTGGGAAGAATGGGTGTCCCTGAGAGCACTCAGGCAGGGCTGCGGTGGGAGGGGACGAAAGGGCAGGACAGGAGAGGGAAAGGGCAGCACTGTCCCCTCTGCCCCCAGCTCAGGAACACGGCCCCTGTTCACTCACAGGGAGGACAGAGGACCCCCACTCACTCCTGTGGTTCTAGGGAGCAGGGATCCTGCCGGGATGCCCTGGAGGGCAGAGGGCCATTTGGGGTCTGGGCTCTGCCGCTGTAGGCCCAGGAGCCTGGAGAGTGAGGTCAGGGGAGAATGTGGCCTGAGGGCCTGTGTTAGCTCATCACCACCCTTTGTGACCTAGTTGAAAGCCTGGTGACATCTGCTGCCGGGGAAAGAAACAGACACGTAAACACAAATGGGGGGCGGGGAGCAGAGCTATTTGGGGCAGGAGACAGATTAAGAAATAGACATTGTTCCCCATGGATTTTAGCCCGTTTCCTTTCTCTTTTGGATTTCAGCTGTGCCCTAATTCTTTCTCGTTACAGGCTGTGTGGAGTATTTGAGCACAAGGCTACGGAGACTCGACCCAAGTTTCACTGATTCCATTTTGGACAGGGGTGCAAGATGGGGTCTTGGGCTGGTGCTTCCATAAGGGAACTGCCTGTTTGCTGACAGCCCATTGGTCTCTTGGAGATGAAGTCCTCATGTCTGCCACGAAGGATCAGTCCACTCTTAGTGTTCAGCATTATTTCACTGCCTGACCGTCTGCTGAACCCTGTCACGACTGTCTGAATTTCCATCCAGCCCTCTGAGGTGGAATTGAGGAGACTGATGGCTCTGAAATCACAGGCCTGGGGTGTTTAGGAAGATGATCTGAATGTATCAATTAGGGAGGATCCCAGAAGGAAACAAAATTCCACCCAAAAAGTTGAAATGAAGATGCTTTCATGAAGGGACGAAGAGTTGTGGGCGTCATAAAGAGACCCAACAAAGAGGAATAAGTCGTTCCAGAGACTAGCAACAGCAGTCAGCCACTGGGTCAAGGAGATAAATTACATAGTTACTGAAATCCAAGTGTGGAGGAGAGCTACCGAGGAGGAACTGGGTCAAGGAGGGACCCTGCCACCGGCGGCACAATGGCCTCAACAGGAAGGGATAGGGAGGAAATACCCCAAACCCTCTCACTTCCTGCCTTGTACCTTCTGTCATACCTCCTATTGCTGAGGGCAAGCCAAGCGACATTTAGGATCCCAGGTGACTAGTCCTTAGAAGCCAGCCTACCAAGACCTGGGGAAGGACAGCCAATGGATCTGCAGTGGTGAAACAGGGACAAATGGAAAATACCTGGGCAGAATCATCTAGTGCTCTCTCCCAGAGAATAGATTTGAAAGCTATGAATCATTCCTATTTTAGGGCTGATAAAGATACCAAGCTACCCATTAAGCCTTATCGTGGCATTATGTTGGTCCCAGCCTATTGATAATAATGCTATCAGCTAGGAATGAGACACTCGCCTGGGCCAGGTTACTTGCAGTGAGCCCCCACAGACATTTCCCCCAGTGCTGTGGCTGGACCCGCCCTTGTGGTTCTTATGATTGCAGGATGCACTTCAGCAAAAACCATCAGGGAACTTTGAGGAATAAGATTTATTACTCACAGGTCCTGGAGGGTACCCAGCAAGACCAAGGGGCACACAGCTAGGTTGCAGGGAGAGAGAGAGGGAGAGAGAAAGCACAGACCTGGGGCTCTGCCTCTATTAGGGTTGAGGGTGGGATGTCGGGGGTTTTGTGGGTTCACTTTTTATTGGCTAATTTAAAGCATAAGAATGGGAATTAGGGTGCAGGAAGGGAGAAGTGGGATCACTCAAGCAGTTATCTAGGTCACCAGGGCTTTCTCAAAGAGGAAACTTCATGGGTGGGGGGAACCCTAATTCCTTACCTGGTTGTTTAGCTAGTAGCTGTGTCATACAGCTGGCAATATGTTTATTCGGGATGGATGCCTTTTGAAAGGGATGCCTCAGCAATCAAAAACTTAATGTCAAGCACTTACACTACTCGTGTATAGTATACTGTGCTCAGGACTTTGCAAGTGTTATCTCATTTAATCCTCATACCAACTATTTGATAGAATTACTCTTCTTGTTTTCCACATTTAGTAGATCAATATGCCAGATATTATAAGTTGATGTTTAACAAGATCTCTGCCTTTCTAAACTCTCCTAGGAATTGTAGATGCTGAAAGCTGGCCACGTTTCTCAGAACCCCAGCAGGCTTCAAATTTAGATTCTCAGCCGAGTTTTAAGAGGCAGAGGACAGGGAGAAACCATTCTTTTCCCGGAGGAGCCGTGTGCAGGCATACAGATTGTCGCAGATGACAGTTGTGAGGTTTTGCCATTAACTTTGACTATCCTCCTGCAAACCGTCCTTCTAATACTGAAGACAATAATAGGATCATCAGCAGTGAGTTCGTATGATTCCTGAAGTTTGCTAAGCTCCTGAAAGCAAGCAGCTGTTTTTCCTGACCTTTGCACTCAAGCCCTTTTAACGGTTCTATAAGCAGCCATCTCTACGTACTAAAACCCTTTCAGCTTAGAATATATAGAGTATGTTCTATTTTCCTGATAGAATCCTGACTGATACAGTATTTGGAATTGAAAGCGGTTCCAGGAAATACAACTGCAAAGATGGGAATTGAAGATTTGTTGTCAGGCCTGGTTTGATTTGAAGGCAATGACGACCACATCACTAGTGGAAAATGGGAATCTGAGAGTCCATAGTATGCAATGACAAAGCAGTTTCTCGTGTTATTACCTGTCATTCCTGGAATCAGTTACCTGTTAAAAGAGACCAAGTGGCTTTTGCAATAGAATGCTCTGGTGAGAGAGGTAAGTCCTAGGGCTACTGTTACTGAATGCAATGGAAAGTTTACAGAAAACAAACCAACCAACCCAACAGTTTTGAGGCTTTACATTTTCAACTCAAAGGCATAATCTAAGAGCCAGAGAAGCTTCTACAATTGCCCTAAAAGAATCTTTCATCAATTGTATTAAAAATCAGAGCCAGAGCTGCCCTGCAGTGGCAGAATTACAACATAATTTGAATTCACAACCTCTTTAGATGCTTGCATGCAAGGCAATTAATCAAGAAAAAAAGTGACCAAAAAAATTGCAATGGGATATTTGGGTGGGTTAAGATGAATCAGTGTACTTTAAACCTCAGATCCCACTGAGCTTCCCTTCCTGTCAGAAGCAGCCCTCCACCCCTTTCTGGAGAGGCTAGTCTCCTCTTGCTTGAAGACATTGTAATGACTTAGCTGAAATAAGTACTTTCCCAGGGGATGCTTATTCTCCCCTCAATCCCCCCTAACACCTCTCATGGCAGTCAGAACCATAAGTAGTCATCTCAATAGACCTCATAGGTGATCAGTTCAAATTTGACCCAGGAGAAGATTGTATACGCATTAAAAGAACTGTAACGTTCTGCCAATATATATTTGTAGAAATCTGAGGATTGTGTGTGAAAATAGAATCTAAGGGAGTTAGACAAGGAGTGAAGTAAAATGAGATTGGGCCAAATTTATCCACCTAGGTGCACTTAAAAGAAATTTTGTATTCAGTGTGTTAGCTGGAGCAGCTGGATGTGGCTCTGTTTGGTTGAAAGATTAAATCTTTGGACAAAAAGTGGCCTACATTAAACGGAATTCCTTTGTAGAATATAAAAGAAGGAATCCAAAGTCTTAGATAGGAATGTTGGAATGTATTTATTGTGACTTGCTCATCTATTCTCTAACTCTATCCGTTATGTGAGTCCTGAGGACACTGTGTTAAATTAGGTTTTGAAAAATACATTTTCAAGAGCAGCATCAGTATCCTTGAAAAATGCAGTGGTGGCCGTCATCTGTAGGCTGAGGAGGATGTGGTACTTAACCCATCTGGTAGAAGGTTGATTACACTTGACTCCTTCCCTCATGGAGTAGGTGGCAATCTTTCATCATAGTAATAGACATTTGTTCTGTATATGAATGTGCCTGCCTTGCCCACAATGCTCCTGCTACCCCACCACACATAACTTACTAAATGCCTAGTTATTTATCATAGTGATTTTCCTTTTGGCACTACTTCTGACCAACTGGTTATAATGCAACAGAAATGAGGCAATTACCTGATGCTCCTGGGGTTCACTGATCATATTATGCATCCCACCACCAGAAGCAGTTTGCCTGGTAGAACAGTATAATGGTCTCCTGAAGGTTCTGTAATTGAGCCTCTTGAGATCTAACAACCTGAGGTTGGAATGTCCTTTTACAAAGTTAGGTATATATTGAGAAACCAGTGTTCAATATATGGTGCTGATTCTCCTATGGCCAGAAAACATGGGTTTGTAAATCAAGGGGTAGAAATGGGACTGGTTCTATTTACTATTCACCTAATGATCCACTCAAAAAATATTTTGCTTCTTATCACCACAACTTTAAGCTGTGAAGGTTTAAAAGTCTTAGTTCCCAAGGGAGAAATGCTTCTACCAGGGGACACAAAGGCTCTAGGGCCCTGAGAGTTGAGACTGCTCCTTGGCCATTTGGGGTTCATCATTGAACCAAGAGGCAAAGAAGGAAATTACTGTGCTCACCGAGATCGTTGACCCTGATTATCAAGAGAATAGAGTTTTGCTGCACACACTGGGGACAAAGAGAAATATGTCTGGAATCCATGAGATCCTCTGGGGATGCTCTTAGTATTTCATTATCCAAAGGGAGAAATTAATGGAAAATCATAGCAACCCAGTACAGACAAAACCAACCAGAGCTCAGAAATGAAATTTTGGGTCACCCCACCAAGTAAAGAACCATGATCAGCTGAGCTTCATTTAAGTCGGAAGGAGGAATTTACAAATACTGACTATGGCCTCAGGATCAGTTGCAGACTTGAGAACTGCCGTAGCTGCCCAGATTTTCATGTTTGCTTTGTTGTGTATTTGTATATACCAATTTCCCTTTATTTCTTCCTTTCCCATGTGTTGGTGGTGGTTAAATTTATTATTTAGTCTTTAGGGTACAAGACGGTGGTGGCCATGGAGATGTACCGCTCAGATCCGCCTTGAGAGAACCTGCTGTAGGGAACATAGTTGATGAGAGTCTTCAACTATTGCTCCTTTGGATCCATCATGGCATTCAGACCACAGCCACCCTTCTCTTGTGCCACATCCAGCCAATATCTGAGAATGGCAGGGGATATGAGAGCCAGTCCGTTACTGCCCAATGTGGCTGGACATCTTTGCTCAGGTGCTCCTATCAACCTGATAGAGACTTTCTCAGACCTGCACTGGAGTCTGAAGATGTCCTGCCTACTGCCATCCCCCCATCTATTATCCTTCCCAGGCATTTCCCCCAATAAATCTCTTTCAAGTATAATTCTGTCTTGGCATCTGCTTCTTGGAGGACTCAAACTGACTCAAAGATATGAAAGTGGGTTGTGATTGAACTGAAAGAGCAATGTCTATCACCCAGAGGTGGGTATTGTGATTTATGAGACTTTTGGCTCCCCATTTGGGAAGAGGATCAGTGTTTCTGTTTGCATGAAGGATAGTTGCGTTGTGTTAAGCAGCAGCATGCTGTTGTTACTCTTGTTTTTTAGAAATTTTAATGTGGTAGAGGGTTTAATGTGGTAGAGAGGTAGAGTTCAGCAACCGAGGTGGTGAGTTTGCTAGATAGTGTCTCATAGCACTCAAAATCCAGTTCCCTAAATCCTAAATCCCCATTTTTCTGTGTCATAAGACCCGGAAGTCTATGAATTGCAATTCCCAGCTCCCTTGCACTGACATCTTTTTGGGTGTCACTGACGTGATTTTGGGTCTGACAAGATGTCCTTGCTAATATTTGACATGCAGAAGGCAGGCAGTAGCAGCGGCAGCTGAAGCTGGGATCCAGCAGAGCTGAGTTTTTATAGTGGCCTAAGTCTTCATTCCCCCCTGGTCACCAGTTTCAGGGCTGTGGGGCAGCTGAATGGGGGCCGGAGGAAGCCATGTTTCCTGCTTCTTCCCAACCACTGGCTGCAGGACCAGCCTCCTGGCCTTAGGTCAGAGCCATAGTGACGAGGTCTGAAAACTAGTGGAGGCCGCTGACTTCTGCATATAAAATCACCGGTGAGCTGGAGGAGCAGCCCTGTAACTAAGCCTGCTCTTGTGATGAGAGTTGCTGTCTGCTAACTTTATCCAGAACTGCTTTATTCTCTTATCCTTATTTTCCCTTCAACCATCTCTCTCAAGTATTAACTTTATTTTGCTTTGCAAAATGAGAAGAGATTACAAATACTTCATATTTCCTTCCCCTTTTCTCTTTTTCATAAATTATGGTCAGATATTTAAGAAATTAAACACTACAAACACGGTTAAAGGTCTCTGTGGGTCTCTCTGCCTCCTCTAGTCCTTATAAATAGCCTGAGCTTTGTGTTTATCTTTCCCTTGCATTTATAATTTTCCTATATATGAATATATACTAAGCAATAGTAATGTCTTGCATATTTTAAAAACTTACAGAAAGGGTATCATAGTGAACACATTTTTCTGCAACTTGATTTTGCCCAACATTTTGAGACTAATCTGTGATGATCAGTTTAACTCTAGTTCATGTACATATTCACCTCTGAATGATATTCTATTGTATGGCTATACTAAAACTTAGATATTCTTGTCTTTGATAATGAGCATTTATGTTTTTTTCTAATTTTTTTATTACAAACTATGATGCTATGAGTATTCCTATATATACCTCTTTCTAAATTTTAAATTAAATGTTTTTAAATGTAAAAAAAATTAGTGAAGATCTATTAATGATAAACCATTTTTAAATCTGTTTTACATGAATGATAGTTTTTGGTGTCAACAATTTAAATATGGCAGTTATTTTCTCTCAGCGCCTTGGTGGTATTATTCCAATATCTTTTGGTTGTGGTTGAGAAGTCTGTCAACTTGATGTTTCTTTATAAGTACATTTTCTCTTGCATGTGCTGATTTTGAGATTTTCTCTGTCTCTATTCTTTTGCTATTTCACTAAAACGTGTTTAGAGATATATTTCTGTAAATTATGCCTGGGATTTGTGATTTCCTGAATTGGAGGATTCATGTCTTTCACCAATTATGGAAAATTCTTGGTCATTGACTCATTGAACATTTCCTTTCCTCCATTATTTCTATTCTCTCCTTCTGAAACTCCAGTAGTCATACGTTAGAACTTTTCTGTCTATCCTCCTTGTTTCATAACTTCGCTCTCATATTTCTCGTGTTGTCTTTTAGCATTAGGTAATTTGTTCAGATCCATCTACTGGTTTACTGATTATATTTCTTATTTCCATAAATTCTATTTGATTTTTTTTTAATTCTGCCTGGACATTTTTGGCAATATTTTGTTTTCAGTCTCAAGTTTTCAGTCCCCTTCTTTTTATAATATAATTTTTTATATTCAATATCTAATAACAAATATCTGAAGTCTTTAGGTGTATAATCTTCTGTTCTTTCTGAGCCTACTCATGATGGTTTATTTCCTATACGAGTTTAGCAATTTTATGTTTTGAACTCATGTTTGGCTGAACTTAATCTGTGGGAATCTGTAGGGAAAAAACCAAGAGGAGAATACCTAGTTAAATTTGAATTTCAGATAAACAACTAAAAATTTTTTATATAAGTATTTCTCAAATAGGTCATGCTGAATACTTATCCTAAAACTTTTTCATTGTTTATCTGAAATTAGGATTTAACTCTGTGACATGTATTTTTATCTGGCAGCCCTACCTATGCTGGAGATACATATCTCTAGAGAAGATTTGTTCTTGTTTCTGAGAGATTTTCTGGGATACACCCAACTGGGACCTCTTTAATTTTTCCATTTGGTGTTCTCTGGGCTGTATACAGGTTAACTTTGAACTCCAGAGTTCTTCCCCCATCTGTTGCTGAGGCTAAAAGAAAGAATAGTCTCCTTTTGTCAGAGAATGTTTTTTTCCCTAGCCCACACTTTCTCTGAGGCTATAACCCTTTAAGTGTCCATTCTTTCCGAATGGTCCTCAGTTCCTAACACCTACCTTCTAAGAGTTCAAACTCTTGTCCCCCAAGTGACAGTTAAAACCCAAGAGTCTAGGGGCCAGCCCGGTGGTGTTGTAGTTAAGTTTACACTCTCTGCTTTGGCAGCCCGGGTTCACAGGTTCGGATCCCGGGCATGGACCTACACACACAGCTTATCAAGCCATGCTGTGGCAAGTGTCCCACACAACAAGTAAAGGAAGATGGGCACGGATGTTAGCCCAGGGCCAATCTTCCTCAGCAAAAAGAGGAGGATTGGCAACAGATGTTAGCTGAGGGCTAATCTTGCTCAAAAAACAAAAACAAAAACAAAAAAACCCAAGGGTCTAGATTCATACCTCTTGTTGGCTTTTCATTCTGGATAACAACTCTGGACACCTACTGCTGTTTTGTTTTTGACTCCCTAAACATTTCCTTACTTTCTTGTGGGCTCAGCTATTCATTTTAAAGGATATTTGTTGAATTTTAGCCTTCATTCATAGATGTTTACTAAAAAGAAGGTTTTTTAAAATATCTTGTAGCCCATATTACTTCAGAAGTATTCTCTTTTTATTGCCTTTAAGAAATGTGAGAAAATTGCCAAAAAGAAATTGATCTGAGTGTCAGGAAATATAAATTTTAGTCCTGATCTGTTAATAACCTTTAGCAAAACCTTGCTTTCTTTAGGGCTCAGTTTCCTTAAATGTAAAATGAAGGTTATGATTGATTTTCATCAGTGTTTTTCAAATGGTGATTCACATTTCATGTCCTGTTATTGAATCATGATATCAATTTAGTGGGTTGTAACCAGCATGTAGAAAGGATATGTATTGTTTTACGAAACTTTAGCTCCAGGTGTGTGTGTGTGTTTGTGGACTAGGCCATGATGTAGTACTGTGGGTTACACAGGCTACCACTGTGGGCATTGATCCCCCTCATTGATCAGTGTCCCCCTTACAGTGAATGCTCTCTTGTGGGCACTGATGTGAAGCACAGAGGTCTCTCCTCTGGTCCATCCACATAACTCTTCCCTAGACCTTCTTGCTTTTGATCTTCCAATCTTGCTCCTTCCAAGCCCTTGACCAACCAGCCAAGCTACTGCCCAAGAGGCTTTACTTTATACCACCTATTTTTCCCTACAAAGGAGATCATTAAGTGCACTGTTCAAAGTTCTGCCTGCAGGGGTATTTCCCCTCACCACCGTCATTCAAGGCCAACCCTCAGCAGGTCTATATTACAGCAGAAGTACATTTTCATTGGCTTCTGAAGAACCAGGACTGAGAGATTTCCTCTGTCATTGGCTGGCATAGGGCCTCTTGTTAAGTCAATATATAAGCTGAGAGAGAAGCTTTGTTGCAACAGAAGTAGGTGACATGGAGGCCTAGGCAACCTGTTCATACAACATAAGTAGACTTGCTTGAGCCTAATCCTAAATTTCCATCAGAAGATGCAGTGTTGCTGGCCTGCCAACTATGTGAATTCATGGGTTATGACAGGCAGCTCCAGTCACATAGTTACTTGGTGTCTGATGGCTGGGTTTTCACTCTCTACTAGCTGTAGCACAATAGGAATTGTTTTACAAATAGTAATTCTCTGCTGCAGAAAACAAATTGCTTCAGATCCATAACAGTCTACAATTCTCCTATTCTGGTTTGCCAGAGACTCCATACAATGTCCATATCTACCATGGTAATGTGGACACACACACAGACATTAGAATTAATTGGAGGGGGGAGCTTATAGTGGAGAAGTATTAGAACACACACAATCCCCTGAATTCTCATTAGTTTAAGCTGGGCATAGATGGTCTGCAAATACCATGGCTAGTTCCAGGAGAGAGGAGTCCCATGGCCGTAATTATCTACATATTTATTGGACAAGGGAGAGCAGGGAACATCTCTGGAATCATGTAACAATGGAAGATTCATGGGTTGTGTCAGGGGAAGAGGAAGAATCTCCCTCTGCCCTTTTCCTTAAGGTTCTTATGGCTGGCCAAATAATTAACAAGACAGGTTAGCAGGAGAAAATAATACCAAGTTTAATAACATGTATACATGGGAGAAAGCAGGGACACTGCGTTTCTCAACACAATAGCAGAAATTCTCGTCTTAAATACCATGTCCAACCAAAGACAAGGAGGATGTTGGGGGTGGGGGTGTCAGTTACAGGAGATTATCACTAAAGCACTGTAAACAAGAGTAAGGTTTATTATGCAGTTTTAAGGCCTCACCTTCCACATTGATAAGTCTCTAGAAATGAGGTCATCCCCCCTCTTCCCAATACAAAGAGGGAGATACCTTTACAAATGGAGACTTCCCTTGTAAATGATTGTCTGGTAACTCCTCGCAGGGCCATCCAGAGCATGTGGCCAGAGAGACAGAACTTCCGATAAGATGGGCTTGTTGGTGCCTTTCCTATTGTAACATTTATCTTACATTATCTTTACAGCCATCATGATAGATCTGTTCTAGGAAGGAGCCACCATGTCAAATTCTTTAGGCAGTTAGTGGGGGAGGTCAAATGTCCCTAGAGAAAACAACCAAGGTAAAGAGATAGATTTCGGGGTGGCCAAATCTTGATCTCCCACAGTTGGGAAAGCGAACTTGTTTGAAAGGAGGAGCTCAAGGAGCTCAGAAGCCCAGCAAAGAGTGTTAGCCTTTTCTTCATTGAGCTAACTCAGACCTACTGAACCAGATCTCTATTAACTGCCAAAAGGGGAAGAGCCTTCAGGGCCGTCTAAAGTTTTTGTCCGCACACAGATGCCTTTAGTGTCAGTGGCTCTATTGGTCATATGGCCCAAGTAGCAGGGCAATTTGTACTGCACCCTGAACTTGATGCAAAGCCATCTCTTGCTTTGAGCCGCACGCTCAACTGGAAACCTTCTGAGGCATTGATAAATGAGTTGGAGCATTATTTTCAAATATAGTATATGCTATCTACAAAATCCAAGGAGGATCCGCCAATTGCTGTGCCTCTTTCTTAGTGATAGGAAGTATACAGTGCAATAATCTGTCCTTTCCCTTAAAGATGATGCCCTGAGAATGTCAAATCATTGGACCCCTAAAAACTTTGCCAATATATCAGGCCTCTGAATATTTGTAGGCTTATCTTTCATCCTCTGGAGTGATATGTCTTATCAGGACATTCGAAGTACTTGCCACTTTCTATTTCCCAGGTCTGATAAGCATGATGACGTTAATATAGTGGGCTAATGTGATACTGTACATTGTGACAGAGAGTAAGACAGTTAACATAGTCCTGGGTGCAAAACAGTGGATGTGAGTTACTGTAATTTCCAAGTCATTGCAAACTGATTTTGATCTTCTCTCTTAGAGGAATGGAAAAGATTGCATTTTCCGGATTAATATCTGCATACCATGTGCCAGAGTATGTGTTGTAACAATGATGCCACATAAAGTATAATTGGGGTTACCAATTGATAAAATGTATGGCAGTACATCACCATCTGCCATGATTCATCTGGGTTTTTGCAGGGGCCATACCAGTGAATTGAATGGGGGTATAATGGAGATCGCTAACCTCAAATCCTTTAAGATTTTGAGGGTGGCATTAATATTGGCAATTCCACCCAGGATGCAGTATTGCTTCTGGTTAACTACCATGGTGGACATTGTGATGTGGTGCTCAGACTCCCCCTTCGGGAACCTCTCTGACTTATTTCCTCAACTGTCAACTCTCTTTGGGAATTGCCTTGGCTAAAGAGGGCCTCTTCACCCTAGGTCACGGCTCTCTCCCAAGGGAAGCCCACGTTGAATGACTGATTAATGCAGGGAATATCAAATTCTAGGCCCCTCACCCCAGTTCAAGACAACTGTAGAGGGCCATCCCAGCTTTAGAGGATACTCTAGGGTTGCTGAGGCTTCATTGAGATTGCATCATAGCCCAAATTTTCCTTTGTCCAGCCCTGCTTCCTCCCCTCCATAGGTGCGTATCCAGAAGGCACTCCCTAATAAACCTTCGACACAGCCTCAGAGTCTGCTTCCTAGAGAATACAAACTATGACAACTATCCTGATAGGGAATTTTCAGGGCCTTTCTACTATAAAGGTTCTTAGGCCAGAGAATAGGAGGGTTCTTCTGGCTGCTACTATAACCATCCTTATACGCACCCAGGAACCAGGAAAATGGCCACAGGTTGGGGTCCATGAATCTGTTGTACCCACTTTGAGTCAGACTTGGGCCGGGACTATAACAGGGGGTCCATAATGGCATATTGGGTCCCTAGTATCAGTATTATCTCAGATGACTTATCCAACAGCCTTCAAAAGGTCTGAGTATTCTCCTTTCCCCAAGGTACAGCTACCTTGGAAAATGAAAAGGATGTTGGCCCAGGAATGGGTGAAGGACAGAGCCGATAATTCAATCTGCCACAGGAAACATGAGAAAAAATAAAAGGGCTGAGGGTAGGGGGGAGATTATTTTAGACTGGGTGGTCAGGGAAGGCCTCTCTGAGGAAGTTTGAAAGGAGACCTGGCTAATGAGTAGGAGTTAGCCTAAGGAAGATTGGTGGAAAGAGTGCTCCAGGCAAAAGATAAGCATGTGTGAAGGCTCTGGGGCAGAAAAGAACTTGGCCCATTGAAAGCATGGAAAGATCCGTATGGTGGAGCCTGGTGAATGAAGTGGAAGGAGACAGCGGTGGGAGAGATGAGATTTGTAGGCTACATAAGGGATATCCAGAGTTACTGTCAAAAGGTTTGATTAAAAAAACAGGTTCAGGATTTCGTAAGCCTCTGAGTAAGGCATGTATTACAGGAAATATATGGGCAAATGTTTATTATCTAGTTTAAATGAAACTTCATTACTTCAACTTAAGGGCTCCCCTATTTAATGATGTAATAAAGTATGAACAAGGCTCCCTTAGAGGAGGAATGTCTTCCCTCCTTGGCTGCAGCTTCTAGAAAACTCTAATGTTCCACTTTGGGGTCTCCTCTTAAACGTCATCCTCTGAGTAATGCCCATTTCCACATTCCACCCATCCTGCAAGCTCCAGACACCTCAGGAAGGTCTCTTTCCTTCCTGGCCTTCCATACATGTTGTCTGTGTCCCTCTTACTGCACAGAATACTTTATACCATGAAGTGGGTTATTTGTATACATGAAGCACAACCATTCTTACACAGGACTTAGAGCTCTCTACTTATGGCTCATTATGAAGGAGGATGCAAGTCAACCCAGGAGTAACCCTTGAGGACAGTCTGAAATTTGACCAGGAAGCAATTCTCTGGAAAGCACCCCTATCCCCACCCCATCAAGTGCCATAGAGAAAGAAAGAATGAGGCATAGAAGAAGCTAAGAAGAAAGTTTTCCTCTCACATTTTATTTCCATTAAGGCAATAAAGTGGTGGTTCTCAAATATCAACTACTGTGAGTGCTGCCAGGTGATAGCTCTCATCTCTCAGACATCTTCTAAATTGCCTTGGCTGGAAAGAGTTGCCCTGACCAAGGTCACACCCCATTCTCAGGCTGCCTGAAACCAATGACTAGTCAATGTGGGAGTTTAAAGGCCTCACCACATTGCTCCAACTTGGGACAACTGTGAAGGGCCATCTTGGTGTCAGAGCTGCCTGTAGAGTCAGTTGAGGTTCTAACTGAGTTTTCATCACAGCCCAACATCTCTCTCTATGGAATCCTCCTTCCTTCCCTGCTATAGGTGGTGATCCCATGACCTACTGCAAGCTAATCTCTCTCAAAGTCTGCTTTCCAGGGAACCCAACTATGACAGTGAGGAAGCATCAGAATAACCTAAAGGAGACTTCAGCTTCTGGCCAAGATGGAGTAACAGAGACCAAATTTACCCTCTTGCCTAAAACAGCAAGAACAAAAGCAGAAAAAAAAATGAAACAATGATTTTTAAGACTCTGCATAAAAAGCAATGAATGACAGCAGTCTCTGAGAAATGGGAAACAAATGAGATGAGTCCATCAATTGCCCCAGCCTACCATCTTGAAAGAGTTTCCAGGCCACAGGCAGGGAGCAGTAACCCAGGCAGAGCCCAGTGGAGTTACTGAGTTGAGAGTCCAGGGAGACCAAAGCAGCTGGAATTCATAGGAGAGTGACCTGGAGAGAGGAGATCTGCGTGGAGAGTACCCTGAAGATGTACAGAAGGTCTCTCTTGAGTTTTCAGCAGAGTACTGATCAGATGAATGTGAAGAAACTCTTCCTGGATGAAGAAAGAATGATCTGAAAGAATTATAAGTGCCTGTTCACACAAGCCAGAAAGGGAATCTTCATAATTCATGGAGTGTTGGGTAGAGTATTCAGAAAGGTCTTGCAGGCCAGCCCCATGGTGTACTGGTTGGGTCCGGTGAGCTCTGCTTCAGCAACCCAGGTCCGTGGGTTCAGATCCCGGGCATGGACCTACACTACTTGTCAAGCCATGCTGTGGTGGTGACCCACACACAAAATAGAGGAAGATTGGCACAGGTGTTAGCTCAGGGTTAGTCTTCCTCAAGCCCAAGAAGAAAAGGAAGATTAGCAACAGATGTTAGCTCAGAGTGCCTCTTCCTCACCAAAAAAAAGAAAAAGGTCTTGCCTCAGCAGTGGATAATAATTAGATCTAAATTAAACACTTCTCTGGTCCCACCTAATAAACGTTAAAAGCAAGACCTGAAAAGATCAAACTATTTCCATTCATGTAACCAAATCTGAGAATAAGAGTCAAGAATGTTTATAGGAATAAGAAATATCCAGCACCCAACAAGGTAAAATTCACCTTTGGTTGGATGTATAGCATTCAATTAAAGATTACCAGGTATGCAAAGAAGCAAACTATGACTCATAATCAGGAGAAAAAAATTAAATCAATCAATACTGACTGAAAACTGACATAGATAAATAGATCTTATATATAAATATATAAATACATATAATTTATATATATCTAAAATTTTTAAATTTCTGTCTTTTTAAAAGATAATTGTTTAAACAACATTAGAAACAATTCATTTTTTGTTTATAATATAAATAAGCAAATATATGACAATAATGGAATAAAGGCTGGGGGGGAAGGAAGTATACTATTATAAAGTTCTTATACTTGAATACATGAATTGCTATTCTGTCATAAGTTAAAGATGTGTACTGTAAACCAGGGTAGCAAAATTTATCTTAAAGGAATAGGTAGCAAATATTTTAGACTTGTGGACCATAGAGCCTTTGTCACCACTACCTCACCTCTGCTGTTGTAGCTTGAAGGCAGCCACAGGCAATATGTAAATGAGTGGGTGTGGTCGCCTTCCAATAAAATTCGACTCAAAGGCCATAGTTTGCCAACCCCTACTATAAACCTTAAATCAGTCACTAAAATAAAACTTAAAAAAAAGAGTAATAGCTAGTAAGCAGAGAAAGATGATACAATAGAATCATAAAAAATACTCGACCCAAAAAAGTCATTAAGAAATGACAAAGAGGAAAAACAGGTTGTGCAAATAGAAAAGAAATAGCAAGATGCTAGACTTAAACCCAATCATTTCAATAATTATACTCAATTTAAATGCTTTAAATACACCAATTAAAATGCAGATATTGCCAAATTGGATAGAACAGCAATATCCAACCATATGCTACCTACAATTAAGTCACTTCAAATATAAAGACACAAACTGATTAAAAGTAAAAGGATGGGAAAAGTTATACCATGCTAAAACTAGTCAAAATAAAGCTGGAGTGGATCTATTAATACTAGAGAAAGTGGATTTCAGAGCAAAGAATACTGCCGAGAATAAAGAAGATATTTCATAATCATAAAGTGGCCAGTTCATCAAGAGGGAATAACAATCCTAAACCTTTGTGCACCTAACTACTTTAAGAGACATGAAACAAAAACTGATGGAATTGCAAAAGGTAATAGACAATTTTAGTCACAAATTTCAATACTCCTGTCTCAATAATTGATTAAGTAGACAGAAAATCAGTCAGGATATAGAAGACCTTAACAATGTGATCAACCAACTTGATCTAATTTGCATTTATCAAACACTCCATCAATGACAACAGAATATACATTTTTTTTTATTGAGGTCATTATGGTTTATAACATTGTGAAATTTCAGGTGTACATTATTATTGATCAGTCTCTGTATATACTGCATCATGTTCACCACCAATAGTCTAATTTTCATCTGTCACCATATATATGTGTCTCTTTACTCCTTTTGCCCACCCTCCTGACCCCCTTCCCCTCTGGTAACCACCAATCTGTTCTCTTTGTCCATCTGTGTGTTTATCTTCCACATATGAGTGAGATCATGCAGTGTTTGTCTTTCTCTGTCAGGCTTAGCTCATTTAACATAATACCCGCAAGGTCCATCCATGTTGTTGCAAATGGGACTATTTTGTGATTTTTATGGCTGAGTAGTATTCTGTTGTATATATATACCACATCTTCTTTATCCATTTATCAATTGATGGCCACTTGGGTTGCTTCCTTGTCTTGGCTATTGTGAATAATGCTGCAATGAACATAGGGGTGCATAAGTCTTTTTGGATTGTTGATTTCAAGTTTCTTTGGAAAAATACCCAGTAGTGGGATAGCTGGATCATATGGTATTTCTATTTTTAATTTTTTGAGAAATCTCCATACTGTTTTCCATAGTGGCTGCACCAGTTTGCATTCCCACCAGCAGTGCATGAGGGTTCCCTTTTCTCCACATCCTCTCCAACATTTGCTTTTTTTTTCTTTTTCTGGTAAGGAAGATTAGCCCTGAGCTAACACCCGTTGTCAATCCTCCTTTTTTTGCTGAGGAAGATTGTCCCTGAGCTAACATCCATGCCCATCTTCCTCTACTTTATTTGTGGGATGCCTGCCACAACATGGCCTGATAAGTGGTGTGTAGGTTCGCTCCCAGGATCCGAACCCATGAACCCCAGGCTGCCAAAGCAGAGCATGGAAACTTAACCACTACCCCACCAGGCCAGCCCCAACATTTGCTAATTTTTGTCTTGGTAATTATAGCCATTCTGACTGGTGTAATGTAATATCTCATTGTAGTTTTGATTTATATTTCCCAAATAATTTGTGATGTTGAACATCTTTTCATGTGTCTGTTGGCCATCTGTATATCTTCTTTGGAAAAATGTCTGTTCATATCCTCTGCCCATTTTTTGAACAGGTTGTTTGCTTTTTTCTTGTTGAGTTATATGAGTTCTTTATGTATTTTGGATGTTAACCCCTTGTCAGATATATGATTTGCAAATATTTTCTCCAAGTTGGTGGGTTGTCTTGTCATTTTGTTCATGGTTTCCTTTGCCTTGCAGAAGCTCTTTAGTCTGATGTAGTCCCATTTGTTTATTTTTTCTTTTGTTTCTCTTGCCTGAGTAGACAGGCATTCAAAAAGATGCTGCTACAACCAATGTCAAAGCGTGTAATACCTATATTTTCTTCTAGGAGTTTTATGATTTCAGGTCTTACCTTCAAGTCTTGAATCCATTTTGAGTTGTTTTTGTGTATGATGCAAGATAATGGTCTATTTTCATTCTTTTTCATGTGGCTGTCCGGTTTTCCCAGCATCATTTATTGAAGAAACTTTCCTTTCTCCATTGTATGTTCTTGGCTCCTTTGTTGAACATTAACTTTCCATAGATGTGTGGTTTTATTTCTGGGTTTTCAATTCTATTCCATTGATCTGTGTGTCTGTTTTCATGCCAGTACCACGCTGTTTTCATTACCATAGCTTTGTAGAATATTTTGAAGCCAGGGATTGCAATGCCTCCAGCTTTGTTCTTTTTTTCTCAGGATTGCTTTGGCCATTCGAGGTCTTTTGTTGTTCCATATAAATTTTAGCATCCTTTGTTCTATTTCCATGAAGAATGTCATTGGGATTCTGAGTGGGATTGCATTGAATCTGTAGATTTCTTTAGGTAATTTGGACATTTTAACTATGTTTATTTTTCCAATCCATGAGCATGGAATATCTTTCCATTTCTTTATATCTTCTTCAATTTCTTTCAATAATGTCTTATAGTTTTCAGTGTATAGGTCTTTCACCTCTTTGGTTAAATTTATTCCTAGATATTTTATTCTTTTTGTTGCAATTGTAAATGGGATTGTATTCTTGACTTCTCTTTCTGCTGGTTCATTATTAGTGTATAGAAATGCAACTGATTTTTGTAACTTGATTTTGTACCCTGCAACTTCGGTGCAGTTGTTGATTATTTCTAACAGTTTTCTGATGGATTCTTTAGGGTTTTCTACATATAGTATCATGTCATCTGCAAACAGCGAGAGTTTAATTTCTCCCTTTCCAATTTGGACTCCTTTTATTTCTTTTTCTTGCCTAATTGCTCTGGCCCAAACCTCCAGTACTATGTTGAATAGGAGTGGCAAGAGTGGGCACCCTTGTCTTGTTCCAGTTCTCAGAAGGATGGCTTTCAGTTTTTCACTGTTAAGTATGATGTTGCCTGTGGGTTTGTCATATATGGCCTTTATTATGTTGAGGTATTTTCCTTCTATAGCCTTTTAATTGAGAGTTTTTATCTTAAATGGATGTTGGATCTTGTCAAGTGCTTTCTCTGCATCTATTGAGATGATGATGTGATTTTTATTCCTCGTTCTGTTAATGTGGTATATCACATTGATTGATTTGCAGATGTTGAACCATCCCTGCATCCCTGGTATAAATCCCACTTGATCGTGGTGTGTGATCCTTTTAATGTATTGTTGTATTCAGTTTGCCAGTATATTGTTGAGGATTTTTGCATCTATGTTCATCAGTGGTATTGGCCTGTAATTTTCCTTCTTTGTGTTGTCCTTGTCTGGTTTTGGTATCAGGGTAATGTTGGCCTCATAGAATGAGTTAGGAAGCATTCTGTCTTCTTCAATTTTTTGGAATAGTTTGAGAAGGATAGGTATTAAATCTTCTTTGAATGTTTGTTAGAATTATCCAGAGAAGCCATCTGGTCCTGGAATGTTGTTTTTTTGGAGGTTTTTGATTACTGTTTCAATCTTTTTACTTGTGATTGGTCTATTCAGATTCTCTCTTTCTTCTTGATTCAGTTTTGGGAGGTTGTATGAGTCTAGGAATTTATCCATTTCTTCTAAGTTATCCAATTTGTGGGCATATAGTTTCTCATAGTATTCTCTTATAACCCTGTGTATTTCTGCAGTATCCATTGTAATTTCTATTTTTTCATTTCTAATTTTATTTATTTGAGCCTTCCCTCTTTTTTTCTTGGTGATTCTGGCTAAGAGGTTGTCAATTTTGTTTATCTTCTTAAAGACTCAGCTCTTTGTTTCATTGATCCTTTCTACTGTTTTTTTAGCCTCTATTTCATTTATTTTGGCTCTAATTTTTATTATTTCCCTCCTGCTGACTTTGGGCTTTGTTTGTTCTTCTTTTTCTGGTTCTGTTAGGTATAGTTTCAAGTTACTTATTTGAGATTTTTCTTGTTTCTTGAGGTGGGCCTGTATTGCTGTGAATTTCCCTCTTATAATCACTTTTGCTGCATCCCATAAGGTATGTTGTATTTTCATTTTCATTTGACTCCAGGTACGTTTTAATTTCTCCTTTGCTTTCTTCATTGATCAAATTGTTGTTCAGTAGCATGTTGTTTAGTCTCCACGTATCTGTGACTTTCCCAGCTTTTTTCTTGTAACTGATTTCTAGTTTCATAGCATTGTGGTAGGACAAGATGCTTGATATGATTTCAATCTTCTTAAATTTATTGAGGTTTGCTTTGTTTCCTAACATATGGAGAATGTTCCATGTGCACTTGAGAAGAATGTGTATTCTGCTGTTTTTGGATGGAATGCTCTCTATATATCTATTAAGTTCATCTGATCAAGTGTATCATTTAAATCTACTATTTCCTTGTTGACTTTCTGTCTGGATGATGTATCCATTGATGTAAGTGGCAGAATACACATTTTTTTCCTCAAGTGCCCCAGAGCATTTATCAAGATAGACTATATTCTGGGCCAAAAAAAAGAAGTGTCAATAAATTTTAAATTATGCAAGTTCTACAAAGTATGTGCTATGACCACATTGGAACTAAATTAGAAATTGATAACCTAATGATATCTGGAAAATCTCCCAGTATTTAGAAACTAAACAACACATTTCTACATAATCCATGGGTCAAAGAAGAAACCAAAAGGGAAAATAGAATGTATTTTTTTGTGTGTGAGAAAGATCAGCCCTGAGCTAACATCCATGCCAATCCTCCTCTTTTTTTCTTTTTTTGCTGAGGAAGACTGGCCCTGGGCTAACGTCTGTGCCTATCTTCCTCCTCTTTATATGGGACACCGCCACAGCAAGGCCTGACAAGTGATGCATAGGTGCATGCCTGGGATCTGAACCCAGGCCACCAGCAGCAAATCATGCACACTTAACCACTATGCCACTGGGCTGGCCCCTAGAATGTATTTTGAATTGAATGAAAGTGAAAACACAACATTTCAGAATTTTGGAAATGATACTAAAATACTATTTAAGGGAAATTTGTAGTACTAAATCTCTGTATTAGAGAATAACAAAGATCTCTAACCAGTGAACTCAGCTTCCAACTTATGAAATTAGAAAAAGAGCAAGTGAAACTCAAAGTAAATAGAAAATAGGAAATAATAAATGCAAGGTCAAAAATCAATAAAATAGGGGCCGGCCTGGTGGCACAAGCAGTTAAGTGCGCGTGCTCCACTGAGGCAGCCCAGGGTTCGCAGATTCGGATCCTGGGCCCGCACCGATGCACCACTTGGCAAGCCATGCTGTGGCGGCATCCCATATAAAGTAGAGGAAGATGGGCATGGATGTTAGCCCAGGGCCAGTCTTCCTCAGCAAAAAAGAGTAGGATTGGCAGATGTTAGCTCAGGGCCGATCTTCCTCACACACACACAAAAAAATCAATGAAATGGAAAACAGAAATATAATAGAGAAAATCAGTAAACCAAAATCTGGTTCTCTGAGAAGATCAATAAAAGTGTTGCTATACCTGTAGACAGACTGATCAGGAAAAAAAGAGAGATCGCATGAATTACCAATATCAGGAATGAGAAAAGTAACTCTTTATAGATTACGTGCATGTTAAAAGGACAATAAAGATTATACGGATATGTAAAGGATAACGTTATGAAAACACTTTATGCCAAAAAATTTGACAACTTAGATGAAAATAAATAAATTCATTGAAACATATAAATTACCAAACTACCAAAGCTCACTCATGAATGAATAGATAATCTGAATAGTTCTATATCTATTAAAGAAATTGAATTTGGGGTTAAAAATTTTAAAACAACAAAAAAATTCCAAGTCCAGGTGGCCCCACTGGTGAATCCAATCAAACATCTAAGAAAGAAATAATACCAATTCTGTATAAACTCTATTAGGAAATTGGAAATGAGGGACTATTTCCCAACTCATACTATATGGTCAGCACTACCCTGGTATCAACATTAGACAAAGACGTTACAAAAAACTTCAGATCAACATCCCTCACAAACATAGATGCAAAAATATTAAACAAGATTTTAGTAAACTGAATCCAACAATATATAAAAAGGAAAATATAGCACCATCAAGTAGATTTTATCCCAGGAATGCAAAGCTGGTTTAACATTCAAAATCAATCTTTGAGGGGCCGGCCCAGTAGTGTAGTGGTTAAGTTTGAGTGCTCCACTTCAGCGGCCCAGGGTTTGCAGGTTTGGATCCCAGGCACAGACCCACACACTGCTCATCAATCCATGCTGTGGTGGCATCCCACATACAAAATAGAGGAAGACTAGCACAGATGTTAGCTCAGTGACAATCTTCCTCAAGCGAAAAATGAAGATTGGCAACAGAAGTTAGCTCAGGGCCAATCTTCCTCACCAAAAAAAAAAAAGAGAGAGAAAAGAAATAAAAGAAACAAAGTACAAAATCAATCTTTGAAACTTTGAAAGAAATCAAAGAAATCTAAAGAAATGGAGAGAGATCTCATGTACACGGATAGGAAGACTCAATAGTGTCAAGATGTCAGTTTTCCTCAACTTTACCTATAGATTCAACACAATTCAAATCAAAATCCCAGCAAGTTTTGGGGCCAGCCCCATGGCCTAGTGGTTAAGTTCAGTGCACTCCACTTCAGCAGCCCAGGTTCGGTTCCTGAGCGTGGAGCTACACCACCAGTCGGCGGCCATGTTTTGGCGGCAACCCACGTACAAAAGAGAGGAAGATTGGCACAGATGTTAGCTCAGGGCAAATCTTCCTCACCAAAAAAAAAAAAAAAAGTAGTTTTCTGGACTCTATCTCAATCTTACAGAATTAGGCGCTCTACCAGGGCATCTGCATTAAGAGGCTTTCTCGGTCATTCTTTAAAAAAAAATTTAATTTAATTTTTAAACAGCTTTAAGTGGACCATAAATTGTACACATTTAAATACAGAAGTAGATAAGTTTCAACATATGTATACACCCATGAAATGATCATCAAGAGTGTGAATGTAGTCGTTAACCCACAAGTTTCCTCATGACTTTTAGAGCACACAAGTTTTTGATTTTGATGAAATCCAATTTATCAATTTTCTTTTTATGGTTCATGCTTTAGATGTTGTAGCTAAGAAAATTTGCCTAATCCAATGTCACAAAGATTGCTTTTTTTAATTTTAGGTTTTTTTACTTTTACATTTTTAAAAATTAATAGACTTTTTTGAGAAGTAATAGGTTTACAGAAAAATCAAGCAGAAAGTACAGCGAGTTCCCATATACTCCCACCCCCTCCCAATTTCCCTGGTTTTTAACATTTGGCATTAGTGTGGTATATTTATTACAATTAATGACTCTATATTGATATATTGTTATTAACTAAAGTCTACAGTTTACATTAAGGTTCATTTTTTGTGTTGCACATTCTACAGCTTTTAACAAACGTATAATGACGTGTCCACCATTACAATATCATACAGAATAGTTTCACTGCTTTAAAAAATGCCTGTGCTCCTCCTATTCACCTTTCCCTCCTCCTCCAAACCCCTGGCAACCACTGATCTTCTTACTGTCTCTGCAGTTTTGCCTTTTCCAGAATGTCATATAGTTGGAATCGTATAGCATGTAGCCTTTTCAGATTGGCTGCTTTCACTTAGCAATGTGCATTTAAGTTTCTTCCATGTCTGTTCTTGGCTTCATAGCTCATTTCTTTTTACTGCTGAAAAATCTTCATTATCTGAATGTATCACAGTTTATTTATCCACTCACCTACTGAAGGACGTCTTGGTTGCCTACATGTTTTGGCGATTATGGGTAAAGCTGCTATAAACATAATACATGTGCAGGTTTTTGTGTGGTCATAAGTTTTCAGCTCATTTGGGAAAATACTATGGAGCATGATTGCTGGATCATATGGTAAGAGTATTTTCAGTTTGTAAGAAACTGCCAAATTGTCTTCCAAAGTGGCTGTACCATTTTGCATTCCCACCAACAATAAGAGTTCCTGTGGCTCCACATCCTTGACAGCATTTGATGTTGCCAGTATTCTGGATTTTATCTATTCTAATAGGTGTGTAATGGTAGCTCATTATTGTTTTAATTTGCAATTCCCTAATGATCTGTGATATGGAGCATATTTTCATATGCTTATTTGCTGTCTGTATGTCTTCTTTGGTGAAGTGTCTGTCCAGATCATTTGCCCATTTTTCAATTGCATTGTTTTCTTTTTGTTGAGTTTTAAGAGTTCTTTGTATATTTTGGATACTTGTCCTTTATCAAATATGTGTTTTGCAAAGATTTCTTTTCCCAGTCTGTGACTTGTCTTCTTATTCTCTTAGTGTCTTTTGCAGAGCATATTTTAATTTTAGTGAAGTCCAACTTAATCAATTTTTTGTTTCATGGATCATGCTTTTGGTTTTGCATCTAAAATCCTACCACCAAACCTAAGGTCATCTAATATTTCTCCTAAGTTATCTTCTAGAAATGTTATAGTTTTGCATTTTACATTTAGGTTTATGATCCATTTTGAGTTAATTTGGGTGAAAAGTATAAGGTCTGTGTCTGGATCCATTTTTTTTTTTGCATTTGAACGTCCAGTTGTTCCAGTATAATTTGTTGAAAAGGCTATTTTTTCTTCGTTGAATTGCCTTTGCTCCTCTGTCAAACACCAGTTGACTATATTTGTGTGGATCTATTTCCATTCTATTGGTCTATTTGTCTGTTGTTTTGCCAGTACTACACTGTCTTGATTACCGTAGCTTTGTAGTAAGTCTTGAAGTCAGAAAGTCTCCATCTTCCAAATTTGTTCATCTCCTTCAATATTTTGTTGGCTATTCAGGGTATTTTGCTTTTCCATGTAAACTTTAGAATCACTTTGTCACAAAATATTCACAAAATAACTTGCTGGGATTGTTTTCTTTTGCTGAGGAAGATTCGCCCTGAACTAACATGTGTGCCCATCTTCCTCTGTTTTGTATGTTGGACGCTGCCACAGCATGGCTTGATGAGCAGTGTAGGTCTGTGCCTGGGAACCAAATCTGACACACCAAAGCAAAGCACGGCGAACTTAACCACTAAGCCGTGGGGCCAGCCCTCCAGGAATCTGTATTTTTAACAGACATCTGGGTAATTCTAATGCACATTTGAAACACTGTCCTAAGATATGAGCAGCAGGATTTACAGTTACCCAGGTGTGAAGCAAATCCTGAGGACTGGCCAGGGAAAGCAGAAAAGCCTGGGAGGTCTAGAAAGAGACCAGGGAAGCCTCTCTTAGTGGCATGGAAGAAAAGAATCCAGAAGTCTCTCCATCTGTAGGTAAAAGGCATTAAGAAGAGTGGTGTTTTAGTAGGATAAGGGTATTTCAGCTTCCTTTTACCATTTGATGTTTGGTGTGCGTTATATTTTATTAAACTCCAAAGAGTGCAGGCCTGTATTTCATGTCATTTCCAGATGGCACTATGTCAGTATGATGGTTAGTTTTATCTGTCAACTTGGCTAGGTTATGGTCAGTTGTTTGGCCAAACACCAGTCTGGATGTTGCTATGAAGGTACTTTTTAAGATGCAATTAACATTGAAATCAGTAGACTTTGAGTAGAGCAGATTACCCTTCTTAATTTGGGTGGGCCTCATCCAATCAGTTGAAGATTTAAGAGAAAAGACTTAGGTCCCCTGAAGAAGAAAGAATTCTTCCTCCAGACTGCCCTCAGACTCCAGACTGCAACATCAGTTCTTTCCTGGATCTCCAGTCTACTGGCCTACCCTGCAGATTTTAGACCTACTAGCCCCCACAATTGAATGAGCCAATTTCTTAAAATAAAACAAATTCTCTCCCTCCATCCCCCCCCCCAAACATGCACACACGCACAAACACACACACACACAAGACACACACATACACACACACTGTATTGGTTCTGTTTCTCTGGAGAACCCTAATACAGTCAGTAAAACAATAACGTCCCATGAAACTAAGCGACTGTGAAAAGATACATAAATTTGGTTGTGACACACACATTTGAAGTCGTGAACCACTCATATCATCTACATCCCTTTATCTTTACAGTGCCTGATACGCATTCAGTGTTCACAAGGTATCTGAATGAATGAACATTTTTCTCTTCATGGACTTCTGTGGGCCTTCGTGTGGTGGATTGTCTCCTTCGTATCTTCTAATTCTGATCATACCTATGCCAGGTAGACTTAACCAAGAAAGGACCCAGAAAAGACTCTACCACTAGCCCCTGACTGTATCTTAGAGCACTAATATTTAAAAATTGTCTCACAATTTTATAAAAACAACTTCTTATCTTTTGTATTTCAGTCCGGCCATAAAAGCTATTCTGTTTCCATCAGTGAAAGGACCTGCTTGCTTTCTTGTCCTTGAATTTTTATGAGTAATGACTTTGGCCACTCAACAGTAGCCCTCATTCAGTCATCCACATATATGGAAAGGACGGATTTTGCTGCTTCCTCCAAGCCACCTTATTATCCTAACTTTTTACTTGGGTGTATTTACTGGGAGGGAAAGATAAGTGTGGTCTCTAAGTACCAACTCATAAACTCCCCACTTTCAATTGCAAACGGGACAAGAATCCCATGATCCTAACTCTACCATAGACTTTCTTTCATGAATGGCCCAGGAGATGAAAGCATTATACCTTAGATGGGGAGGTCTCTGTGTTTGGGTCTGTGTTAAGCACTGAGCTGATGGAATTAAAGCTGGTCGTTAGCTAGGTAATATTATGTTCCTTGAGAGAAATAAAAGTTATTAAGCAATACAGAACGTCAGAGTGATGAAAGACCTTAAATTCATCTGACCAAATCTCCTTGTTAATAAAGAAACCAAGGTCCAGAAACATGAAGTGATTTCTCAAGTTTGGTTTTCCAAGGCTGTCCTGAGGCCTTCCTTGACCTCCTTATCAGAAGTCATCATTTCTTCCTCTGGGATTCCCCATGCACTGCTTGTATCTCTTTTTAGCACTGTGTTTGACCTTCCTTCATTAGGCTGTGAGATTTGGGAGAACTGAGTTCACGTCTAACTTCCAGGGCCTGGTGTAGAGGCTAACTCATAGTAGATGCTCCATAGATGCTTGTGTATGGATGGGAGAGAAGAAAGAAGAAGGAGGAGAAGAAGAAAGCATGGGTCCAAAGCTTAGTGATTTGATTTATCACCATTAAACATGATAGTAAGCAGCATTTGAGACCCCCAAGCCTAGCAATAAGGGGTACTGCGGAACATGAGGCAGGGAGCTTCTCTGGGCTCCTGAAATGGTGTAGGCTTTCCCCTCCTTTTCCGTCTCTTCCTGGATCCATGGAATAAATTGAGCCACAGATACAAACATACCAGGCCTCCCCCTGAAGCCAGATCTTTTGCCCCAACTGAAGACACCCACTTGGAAGACCCTCTTGGTTCCACGCATAGTACAGATCATAGGTGCCCCACTGTCTCCCTGAGAATGAGAGAAGGAAGAAGGAAGAGTATGCAAGCAATTAACAGTACCTGTAGCAAGATGGCAGGGTGAGAGGGTCCTAGTGGTTTAGGCTAGGGGCCTCCCTCCTGGGGTCTGTCCTAAGAACCTAGAAAGTTGTGGGGCACGTGGAAGACAGGGCTGAGGCAGGGGCTGAGTACCTGGCAATTGCCTTTGGTGCCTGGTTCCTTCCAGGCACAAAGCATGTTCCTGGAGAGCTGGTCTACCCTCTTGCTGCATTCTTTCCAGTTAATCTGCACCACTCTCAGCTTTTGCAGATACGTATTTAAGTCGTCATATCCATCTGGCAAATGAGGAAGCTAGTGTGAGAATGAGCACTGCATCAACCGCTGAGAGTGACAGGCCCACAAGTGATCAGGGTGGAAGCCCTGGAAGGAGGCAAGCACTCAGCAAATCACAGACTCACCGGGTAGGAAGGTCTCAGAGGTGACCTAATGCAATGCTCCACTCAGTCTCCCCTCTAGTATCTCCAATGAGTGGTTCCTTCATCTCTGCTTATATGTGTTCTCTTTGGGAAACTCACTCCTCTGAAAGCAGTCTACTAAACTCCCAGCCCAGCCCCTGCCAGGTGAACCTGGAAAGAGCTTTCTCCATGGCCCCATAATCTCTCCACAGCCATGCTTTTTCCCTGTGCAGAGGTTCAAAGCAGCCCAACTTCTGAACCAGTGCTGTCCATTGTCTCTCCCTGGCCAATGGAGAAACCAGGAAAATGATACACCTATAAGAAGTGCCATCTTGTGGGAAGGAAATAACCATGATCCTAGAGGATCTTCTGGTCTTCTCCCCATCCCCCTCCCATCCTCCCAGAGGTCCCTCCGTCTGGCTAGCCTGGTGCCCACAGAAAGGAGTGGAGTCATTGTTGACCAAGCTTGGTTGGGGAATCACTGGCTCAGAGTTATCTCAGAATGGTGGTCTACATGGGCTTCATCAGATGATAAACAGATGAGGAGATGCACATTGAAGCCCATGAAGGAAGAATCCAAACTGGCTTTCTATAATCCTTTGGGCTCCAAAAATTATGATCATTCTCATGTTTTGAGATTCTTCTATGTTCTAGGCTTTTACTAGAGACCTTACACGTATAATTTCATTTAGTTTAATCCACATAACTTATTTGAGGGAGACATTACTGTCATTCTACAGATGAGAAAAGGTGAAGATGAGGAAGGTGAAGGAGCTAGCTCAAGATCACAAAGCTAGAGTAGTGAGGCCAAAATTCAGACCTGAGTCTTCCAAGGCATTGTGCTGTCTAGCCCAGGGAAACTTAAATGTGGGCTTTCTATGGGTTCTGAAGGGAAGGCATATACCGTACTTACTATCTGTCACCCACTCTGCCATCCAACACCGGTCCCAGATCTTCTCCTTCTTCTGCAGGCAGACGGGCATTTTGAAGTTAGTGAATTGTATTGGTGTAGCAAGCAGGAGCAGGGAGAGGTCACTGTCAAGGTGAGATGGCTTATAATCTTTGTGAATAACTATCTTCCGCACTCGCTTTCTCTCCAAGTGGACATTGCTGAATGTTCTGGTTCCCATGACCACAGTGACATTTCCCAATGCCATTTCTAATCTAAAGAGTGAAGACAATAACTTCAAACTGTAATAGTAGTTTCACTGCATTTCACATTTGTAGACACATTTGTAAGCAGTAAGGTTTATAACTGAATACTGAGAAGTCCAAAGTGGTGGGTCTGCAGAGAGTGGCTAGAGATGAGAATGGCAGAAGTCAGGGGTCCAAACTCAGGCAAATCTCTGAGCTAGTAAACCGTCAGCCCAGGGGGACTTCCTCAACCCAAAGGAACTGGAACAAATCCATCCAAGAGAATAGAAAGGGAGCTCCTTGACAAAGGAAGTTTGGGTGTCTTGTCCATCCCTATTTCCCCAGCTCTTAGAACAGTGTACAGCAGGTGTTTAATGAGTATGTGTACAATGAATGAATACAGTGTGTTGGCTGCACAGATGGCAGGCAGGAGAGAAGCCTTGTACAGATTTTCCAGTACTGGGTGCATATCTACAACTAGTAGCCCACCTTTGGATATGGTTAATGAAGTAAAGAGGGAGTAGATGTAGCTCAGAGATTTTTTGGTACAAAGCCAATGGGAACATACTGGGTATAAAGCCCATGGCTTCATAAGCCTTGTGCACTAACCTATTAAGCAACCCAGCCCAGACAATACATTGATGAGACATGACATAAATTAAGACAATACCTCAGAAACTTACAAGGTTCTTGGGAAGCAATGTGCAGCCGTTAGAACCCACCACTGATGTATGATTGAGCCTCCACAGAGATGTTTCTGAGAGATCTGGATACTCACTTGCCACGGGAACTCACCTTCCTGAACTTCAAATGGTTCATGAAATTTTAACGATGTTGAGTTTGAAAAGGCAGGTCTGTAGCCACATGGAGCTTTTTCTGAAAGAGAAAAGAAAGAGCCATTTGTACATGAGATGCATGCAGAAATCTTTCTTATCCGTATTCCCAGCATCTTCCCAGCTAAGACGGGTGCTGAAGCTGAGTGAAATAAAGTGAGTAGGCGCAGAGGGGGCAGATCTCAGAAAACACCAGTGAAACACCCTTCTTTTAGTGTCTATCCCTCACATTCAAAGTCCAAGCAGACCACCATCAGAAGCTGTAAAAGGGTTGGGGTGGCAATGGAGACGTGCCAAAAATATGCAGGGTCGGTTCAGGAGACAGAAACCATGCAGTATTTGAACAGGGAAAGTTTAATAGCAAGAATTATAAACTATAATGGAAGAGTACCTACAAAGGGTCAAGAGGACTCCAAGAATAACACAGGGTTAAGGGGGAGTGCCTAAGGAAGGACTAAATTTGAAAGGGTAGCCCCTCCCCAAGGCTGAGGTTCAGAACTCACTGGGGAAGGTGTATTTGCAGCCAAAGGGAAGGCAGAAGTTTGCTGGGCTCCCCAGGGCCAGAGCTAGTCCCTATTTCTAGTTAAGCAAGAAACACCCCTCTGGAGTAGAGCTGGGCCAAGCTGGAATACCCCTCCAGGGTGCAGGTGGACTGATGGCAGGGGGGCAGGTGCATGGAGGGAGCGTGTCAAGGGCCTACTCACCAGCCAGTGTGTGCAAGGCCTGGGGTGTGCATGTCTACATTGGGACAGCTGCAGTGAGGAGGTGTAGGGGTTCCAGGGAATTGGGGGCTCATCAGAGAAAAAGATATGACTGTGAGGTGGCAGTACCACACCCAAGCTTTCTTTGAATGATGCGTTGACAGGTCTGCATGCAGGAGAAGCCCTTTGCAGCATGAGACCATCCAGAGGCTAAGGGACAGGGGCCACCATCCAGAAGGGGAGGAGGACCAGGGAACTTCCGGGGAAAGGAGAGATCAGAGAGGCGCCTTATACATCTAGGTGATGTGGTTCAGTGGCACAGTGGGGAGTCTCTGGGTTAGAGAGCTCCGAGGGACAGCAGTGGCTGGGGTCTTTGTAGCCCCAGGGTTTTCTTCTATATGGCTAGCAGATGTTGGGTGCAGTTTTGTGGTTATGCAAAGCAAGCAGGTTCTAAACAGCTAAAAACTGCTTAGTTGGGCTATGTTGAAAACAATTGGATGTGTAAAAAAATTGTGTTCGGCACCAGTGGGCTTTTGAGGTAATTGATATAGCCTGCAGTGAAGAAATAAGCAATCTAGGGGCCAATAGACAGGGGCCATCTTTGGGCCATTTATATAACAGGAGGTCACTGAATAGTGGACAAGGCTCGAGCTCATAGAGGGACCCATGGCCAGAGCCAAGCACCAGTGGTTGCTCCCACCCTTGCTGGCAAGCATGCCTTACGAGAAGGGAGAAGCAAACAAAAGCATGACAGACAGAACCAAGAAGAAAAGCCCCTTCATTCTACTGAGGAGGCTTTTGTTTTCTAGGGATCAATTTCTGAGATATAATTGATATATAACATTGTATAAGTTTAAAGTTTTGATGTGATACTTATATATTTCAAGATGATTACCACCATAGCATTAGCTAACACCTCCATCATGTCCCATTGTTACCATTTCTTTTTTGTGGTGAGAACATTTAGGATTTACTCTCTTAGCAACTTTCAAGTATATAATACACTGTTAGTAACTATAATCACCAAGCTGTACATTAGATTCCCAGAACATATTCATGTTCTCACTGGAAGTTTGTACCTTTCGACCAACATCTCCCCATTTCTCCTACCCCCCAGCCTCTGGTAACCACCATTCTAGTCTCTGTTTCTATGAATTTGCCTTTTACAGATTCCACATATAAGTGAGATCAGACAGTATTTGTCTTTCTCTGTCTGACTTATTTCATTTAGCGTAATGCCCTCAATGTCCATCCATGTTGCCACAAGTGGCAGAATTTTCTTCTTTTTTAGGCTGAATAATATTCCACTGTATATATGTATACCACATCTTCTTTATCCATTCATCCATTGACAGACACTTAGGTTGTTTCCATGTCTTGGCTATTGTGAATAATGCTGCAATGAACATGAGAGTACAGATATCTCTTTGAAATCCTGTTTTCATTTCTTTTGGATATATACTCAAAAGTGGGATTGATGGATCATATGGGAGTTCTACTTTTTCATTTTTTGAGGAAACTCCGTAGTATTTTCCATAGTGACTGTACCAATTTACATTCCCACCATCAGTGAACAAGGGTTCCCTTCTCTTCACATCCTCACCAACACTTATCATCTCTTGTCTTTTTGGTGATAGCCATTCTAACAGGTGTGAGGTGATATCTCATTTCAGTTTTGATTTGCGTTTCCCTGATGATTAGTGATGTCGAGCGTCTTTTCATGTACCTGTTGGCCATTTGTGTGTCTTCTTTAGAAAAGTGTCTATTCAGTTTCTCTGCCTACTTTTTAATCAGATTGTTTGCTTTTTTGCTATTGAGTTTTATGAGTTCTTTGTATATTTTGGATATTAACCCCTTATTAGATATATGGTTTGTAAATATTTTCTCCCATTCTGTAGGTTGCCTTTTGTTTTGTTGATTGTTTCTTTTGCTGTGCAGAAGCTTTTTAGTTTGATGTAGTAGTCCCACTTGTTTATTTTTGATTTTGTTGCTTGTGTTTTTGGTGTCATATTAAAAGAAATCATTGCCAAGACCAATGTCAAAAAGATTCTTCCCTATGTTTTCTTCTAGAAGTTTTATGGTTTCAGTTCTTATGTTTAAGTCTTTAATCTGTTTCAAGTTAATTTTTGTGAGTGGTGTAAGATAGGGATCCAATTTCATTATTCTGCATGTGGTTATTCAGTATTCCCAGTACCATTTGTTGAAGAGACTATCCTTTCTCCATTAATTATCCTTGGCTCCCTTGTCAAATATTAGTTGACCTTATAAGTGAGAGTGTATTTCTGGGCTCTCAATTTGGTTTCATTGGCCTATGTGTCTGATTTTATTCACTATAGCTTTGCAGTATAGTTTGAAATAAGCAAGTGTGATACCTTTGGCTTTGTCCTTTTTCTCAGGATTACTTTGGCTATTTGGGATCTTTTGTGGTTCCATGCAAATTTTAGAATTGGTTTTTCTATTTCCTTGAAAATGCCTTTGAATTTTGATGGGGATTACATTGAATCTATAGATGGCTTCAGGTAGTATGGACATTTTAACAATATTAATTCTTCTGATCCATGAACATGCCATGTCTTTCCATTTGTGTCTTCTTCAATTTCTTTCAGCAAAGTCTTGTAGTTTACATTGTACAGATCTTTTACTTCCTTGGTTAAATTTGTTCTTAAGTATTTTACTGTTTTTTATGCTATTGTGAACGGGACAGTTTTCTTTATTTCTTTTTCAGATGTTTCATTGTTAATGTATAGAAATTCAACTGACTTTTGTATGTTGATTTTGTATCTTGCAACTTTACTGATATCATTGATTAGTTCCAACAGTTTTTTGGTTAAGTCTTTGGGATTTTCTGTATACAGAATTATATTATCTGCAAATAGAAGCAGTTTTACTTCTTCCTTCCTAATTTGGATGACTGTTATGTCTTTGTCTTGCCTAATTGCTCTAGCTAGGGCTTCCAGTACTATATTGAGTAAGGGTGGTGAGAGTGGGCATCCACGTCTTGTTCCTGATCTTAGAGGAAAAGCTTTTAGTTTTTCTCCATTGAGTATAATGTTAGCTGTGGATTTGTCATATATGGCCTTTATTATGTTGAGGTTTGTTCCTTCTATACCCAATCTGCCAGGGGTTTTTATCCTGAAAGGATGTTGTATTTTCTCAAATGCTTTTCTACGTCTATTGAGGTGATCATGTGATTTTTATCTTTCATTTTATTAATGTGATGTTACACATTGATTTGCATATGTTGAACCATCTTTGCATCTCAGGGATAAAGCCTGCTTGATGATCCTTTTACTGTGCTGTTGAATTCGTTTTGCTAATATTTTGTTGAGAATTTTTGCATCTATGTTCATCAGGGAAATTAGTCTATAGTTTTCTTTCTTGTAGTGCCCTTATCTGGCTTTGGTATCAGAGTAATTCTGGCCTTGTAGAATAAGTTTGACTGTATTCCCTCTTGCTCAATTTTTTGGGAGAGTTTAAAAAGAAGTTGTGTTAATTCTATTTTGAATGTTTGGTAGAATTTGCCAGTGAAGCCGCCTAGTCCTGGGCTTTTCTGTGTTGGGAGGTTTTTAATTACTGATTCAATCTTTTTACTCATTTATTGGTCTGTTCAGATTTCCTATTTCTTCTTAATTCAGTTTTGGTAGGTTGTATGTTTCTAGAAATTTAGCCATTTCTTCTAAGTTATTAATTTGTTGGTGTATACTTTTTCACAATAGTCTCTTATGATCCTATGTATTTCTGTAGTATCAGTCGTAATATCTTCTTTTTCATTTCTAATTTTACTTATTTGAGTCTTCTCTCTTTTTCCCCTTAGTTAGTCTAGCTAAAAGTTTGTCAATTTTGTTTATATTTTCAAAGAACCAACTCTTAGTTTTGTTGATCCTTTCTATTGTTTTTCTGGTGTCTATTTGAATTATTTCCACTCTGATCTTTATTATTTCCTTCCTTCTGCTAACTTTTACTCCTCCATTTTTATATTTTGATGTCACAATTTACCTTTTTTTTTTGCCAATATGTGGTTTTGTAATCTTGAGCCAATCTTTTTTTTTTTTTTGAGGAAGATTGGCCCTGTGCTAACTTCTGTTGCCAATCTTCCTCTTTTTTCCTCCCCAAAGCCCCAGTACATAGTTGCATATCATAGTTGTAGAGTTGTAGCTCTTCTATGTGGGACACCACCTCAGCATGGCTTGATGAGCAGTGAGTAGGTCCATGCCCAAGATCGGAACTGGTCAACCCCAGCCACTGAGGCGGGACATGTGAACTTAATTGCTATGCCACCGGGCTGGCCCCCACAATTTACCTCTTTTTATGCTGTGAATTCATTGAGAAGTTATAGTAACTATAGTTATTTTTAAAGCTCTTTTACTTTATCCTTTATATTATAATTGATAAACACATCATTCTAATATAGAGTTACAGTTTTCTAATTCTGACTGTTATTTTTCACCTTTGCTAGAGTATTGTGTACTTTCATTTGCCTTTATGTCACTAATTAGCATCTTTTCATTTCAGCTTGAAGTCCTTTCAGCATTTCTTGCAAGGCAGGCCTGGTGGTGGTGAACTACCTTGGCTTTTGTTTGTCTAGGAGAGCCTTTATTTCCTCTTCATATCTGAAGCATAACTTTGCCAGATAAAGTAATCTTGGCTGGCAATTTTTATCTTTCAACCCTTTGACTATGTCATTCCACTGTCTCCTAGTCCACAGAGTTTCTGCTGAGAAATCTGCTGATAGCCTAATGGGAGTTCCTTTGCAGCTTACTTCTTTAAAAAAATTAATCTTGGGGGCCAGCCCCATGGCCTAGTGGTTAAATTCGGCGCACTCTGCTTGGTGGCTAGGGTTCATGGGTTGGGATTCCCAGGGTGGACCTACACGATTCATCAACCATGCTGTGGCAGCAACCCACATGCAAAATGGAGGAAGATTGGCACAGATGTTAGCTCAGGATGAATCTTCTTCACCAAAAAAAAAAAAAAATTAATCTTAAACTTTATTTTATATTGTATACAAGATTTGGTACCAAATGAATTATAAATCTAAATGTAAAAGATAAAAAATAGAACTTCTAGAAAATAACATAGGAAAATATTTTTATCAACTTGGGGATGGGTAAAATATAAATTTAAGAAGTGAAATGATAAAAATTCTTTAATAATAATAGCCAACAAATTTTCAGTATTTAAAAAGTGTCTGGCACTGTTCTCAGAGTTGTATACATATTTAATCCTCACAAAAACCCTAATATGGACATTTTACAGATGGAGAAACTGAAATACAGAGATATTTAGTACCTCATGCTAAGGTCACATAGCAAGTACTTGGAGGAAACATAATTAGAATGCAGACAGTCTAACTTCAGAGCTCATCCTGTGCTACAGGTCTGATTGTGTTTATAATTTTGGGATGAAAAGGTCCTTCTGAGACATTGAATAAAAGCCAAGAACCATAAGTAAAAATATTGCTGAATTTTTACATATATTTTAAATTTCTGTTGGTCCAAAATAGACTTGGAAGACTAATAAAGAATTAGGAGAAAAGATTTTGCAGCACACATAAGAGACACGGGGCTAATGTCATTAAAATTCAAAAAGGTCCTGCAAATCGATTTACAACACCCACTCCAACAGATTAAATGGCGAAACTAAAGGAACAGGTAACTCTCAAAAGAATAAATAAGAAATGTTACAAATAAGGCTGGGAGTGGGAGTAAAGGGTGGTCTTGTGGCCAGATACATTTCAGAAATACCAGATTAAATAAAATTTAACCATTTTCTTTACTGGGAGATTTCTCAGAACCTTTAATATGTGGATATCCACTGTGACACTACAGAAAATGTATCAAAGGGAGCATTTCCAAATCTCATCTAACCATAGAGCTTTTTTCTGTGCAGCTTCTAACAGGACAGAGGCTCTACAGAACATACTATGAAAAATGCTGCATTAACTCATTTGCTCCTACAATAGCCCTATAACTTTTCCCACTTTATGAGATTACATAATCTAATACAGGCAGTCTAAATTAATAAGGCCCTTATTCTACCACAACTCTGCTGCTTTTCCCCGAGTTTGGGATGCAGAAAGATCCTTAACGCATTTACAAAGATGGAAGTGGAGACTGGAGAAGCAAAAGCAGTTGCTAAATTGTTGCTCCAAGTCCCCTGTACTTCCAGAACTCTGGGTCCAGACCCTGGGGGATTGTTTTAAATGTATACTCACTGAGCCCAATACGTCTACTTTGATTAATCAATTGTAATCTCTTCATTTCCTGAGTCATTTACTCTAACTCAGCATCCCCTCAGGCCTCTAAATCAACTCTACAGGAGCCAGGCTTCTCCCCATCCTCTGATCTGGGTTAGCCTGGCACAGACCTGGATCTTCCTGGACATGTCCCTTGAGCACCATGAGCAGTGGAATTAGAAGCCGGAGCATCTTCTTTTCATTCCAGTCCAGGATTGCCCAACCTGTGCTTCTAGCCAAAGCTGATAAAATGCCAGCTGCTGCTGCTTCAGTTGGGGCCATCACAAATGCATGGCAGAGCTGGTCCTGGGTGACATCACAGTGAGCCCAGGGTTAGGGAGGAAGCAGGGGAAGCAGGGCATCCTGGCTTAGCCAAGTCTGCGTAGCCCAATCCTTCCCTGTCTGTGTTCCCTCTGCAGTGGGGACTAAAGGGACACTGTGTTAGGTAAACTTTTGTCTGCACACTCTTCTCCCACTCTTGACTCTGAGCCTCTTGAGGAGCCATGTATTCTAGCATCTGCTTTGGCATTAAAGAGCTTTGGGTCTTTGGAAAAATTTTTGTATTCTCCAGAACCAGATCTCAAAGCCTGCTATGACTTGTTAGGAGATTTGGACTTTACTGTGAGGTTAATAGGGAGAGTGGTGGAATGAAAGCAGGTCATGTAGCCACATGTGCATTAAAAGATTACTCTGAGTGTAATGTAGGGCAGGAGGAACTATTCCTCTACCCTCTAGTTCCTTCTGGCTGGTCTAAGAATTAAATTGACATGAGACAGAATAACAGGAGAAAATCAAACAAAGTTTAATAACATGTACACATGGAAGAAACCCAGGAAAACTGAGTAACTCACTGAAATGGTGGAAGCCACTGCCTTAAATACCATCTTCAGCTAAGGACAAAGGAGGATGTTGGGGGTAGTGGTTGGAACTTCAAAGAGGAGGAAGGCAATTCACATGGAGATGGAAAAGCAAATGTTTAATAAACAGATGTTAACAGTGCCTTGCAAAGACAATGAGAGATGGAGAGGACTTTGATTAAAATGCCCTTGTTAGGTTCCTCCCTGTCTACCACACCTAGTTTATATTATATTATAGTTACCTTATGGTATTAGCTCCTTCCTGGAACAGGGCTTCTATCTTAAATGCTTTTAGGCAGTTACTGGGAAGGTCAAAGTTTCTTTCAGAGTCTTTTGTTCTTAAAAATAATCAAGCCAAAGAGACATATTTTGGGGTGGCAAATCCTGAATCCCCACAGTAACATGGAGATTATTTTAGAAAAGATGAAACTAGAAAAGAGAATATTGTGGGAGATCAAGATTTGGCCACCCTGAAATCTGTCTCTTTGCCTTGGTTGTTTTCTCTAGGGACATTTGACCTCCCCCACTAACTGCCTAAAGAATTTGACATGGTAGCTCCTTCCTGGAACAGATCTATCATGATGGCTGTAAAGATAACGTAGGGTAAATGTTACAATAAGAAAGGCACCAACAAGCCCCTCTTATCAGAAGTTCTGTCTCCCTGGCCACATTCTCTGGATGACCCTGAGAAGAGTTGCCAGACAATCATTTACATTTATAAGGGAAATCTCCATTTGTAAAGGTATCTCCCTCTCTGTATTGGGAAAAGGGGGGATGAGCTCATTTCTAGTAACTTATCAATGTGGAAGGTGAGGCCTTGGGGCTGCACAATAACCTTACTCTTGTTTACTGTGCTTTAGTGGTAATCTCCTGTAACTGATTCCCCCCACCCCCAAAATCCTCCTTTGTCATTGGCTAAACATGGTATTTAAGACGAGAATTTCTGCTATTGTGTTGAGAAACGCAGTGTCCCTGCTTTCTCCCATGTATACATGTTATTAAACTTGGTATTATTTTCTCCTGCTAACCTGTCTTGTTGATTATTTGGCCAGCCATAAGAACCTTAAGGGAAAGGGCAGAGGGAGATTCTCTCTCTTCCCACTACAATATCATTTAGGAAGTGGCTCCAATAATACAGGTGAAAGATGGTAGCAGTCTAAAGTAGGAAAGAAGGTGGTATATTAGTTTGCCAAGGCTGCCATAACAAAGAACCACAGACTGAGTGGCTTAAACAACAGAACAACTGCTGGGAAGTCCAAGATCAAGGTGCCAAAATGGTTAGTTCTCTTCTGAGGGCCATGAGGGAAGGATCTGTTCCAGGCCTCTCCGCTTGGCTTGGAGATGGTCACCCTCTTGCTGCTCCTTCGAGTGCTCGTCTCTCTGTGCACACATTCCCCTGTTGTCTCCTCCTCTTCTTATACGGACTCCAGTTGTATTGGATTTGGGTCCCACCCTGAGGGCCTCATTTTAAATTAATCACCTTTTCAAAGACTGTATCTCCAAATATGTTTACATTCTGAGGTACTAGGGGTTGGGAATTCAATATATGAATTTTAAGTGGGACAAAATTCAGCCCATAACAGTGGAGTTACTGAGAAACAGATGTAATTGAGAGATACTAAAGAGATTGAATATAGAAGTATTGTGATTGATGAGCGATGCAGGATGAGTGGGCAGATACAAGTACAGATCTGAAAGTTTGGGGGTAGAAGTATAAATTGGAAAGTCATCAGACTATTGAAGTCACGGGAAAGTTGAGATTGTCCACAGAGAACATGTGGAGAGAAAAGCAAAGAGGGCCTAGGACTGAGCTCAGAAGAACTGCCAACATTTATGGTCATATAGAGGAAGCAGAGCTAGAAAAGGAGGCTGGCAATTGCCAGAAGTGCTGGAGGAAAATCAGAGAAGGTGCTAGTGTGGAAAATGGGACTAGAATGTTCCAAACAGGAGCAATGCCTCCTGATTCAGGATAATTCCTCCATGTGTCCTCTGAATCTCTCAATCCTCCCACAGCCTCAGGAAACTATCAGTTACACACTCTCTCCCTCTTTACCCTATCCTTCTCTTCCACATCTTTTTCATCAGTTTTAGTCCTCCCCACCTTAAAACATTCTAAATAAACAACAGCGCCAAAATGCCCTCTGTCTACTCTGACTTACTCTATAGCCACCGCTCTATCTCCTCTCGTTTACAACAATCCTTGTCATTCAAAGAATGAATGTCTGGAAGATTGAATGAAGTACCTGCTGCCTGAAACAGCTGTTATCTACGTAAAGAAGAAGCTCCTGTTTCCCTCTAGTCTCACAACAATTCTGACACCAGACATGTGGGTTTTTCTACCCCAAACATGTCTCCAATTCTCAGTGGACATTGACTGGGTTTCCTACGGTTTAACTCAGTTCTGACGCTAGCTACCTAGAGTTAATGCAGACCCCACAGGTCAGGGGCTCAGTTCCACAAGACTGCCTCCACTCCAGATGCAAATTGCAAGTCTAGGTTGTCACCTATACGTCTGACCAACTGACTATAAATCAGGGGTTCCCACAACTCTCTCCTCACGTTCAATAATATGCTAGAACAGCTCACAGAACTCAGGAAAGTACTTTATTTACTGTTACCAGTTTATTATAAAGAATACAACTCAGGAACAGCCAGATGGAAGAGATGCATAGCACAAGGTATGGGGAAGGGGCATGGAGCTTCCATGCCCTCTCTGGGTGTGTCACCCTCCCAGCATGTCCATGTGTTCACCAACCCAGAAGCTCTCCAAACCCCTTCAGTTAGGGTTTTTACGGAGGCTTCATTACATAGGCATGATTGATTAAATCATTGGCCATTGGTGATTAACTCAACCTCCAGCCCCCCTCCCTTCCCCAGAGGTTGGGGGTGGGGCTGAATGTTCCAGCCCTCTGATCACATGGTTGGTTCCCCTGGCAACTAGCTCCCCATCCTGAGGGGATTTCCAAGTCACCTCATTGACATAAACTCGGTTGAAAGAGGCTTGTTATGAATAACAAAAGACATTCCTTTCACCTTTATCACTGCAGAGCTGTTTTAAGAGCCAGGACAAAAAACACACGTTAAAAAATGAGATGCTCCTGTTGTTTTTTATCACTTTGGAAATTACGAAGGTTTTAGGAGCTCTGGTAGGGAGCCTGGATTAAGATGTATATTTCTTATTAAATCGCAATATCACAACAAAGTTCTCCAGTTACCTACAAGGCTCCGCAGTTACCTACAAGTCTCCCCGTTTACCTACAAGGCTCCCCAGTTACCTACAAGGCTCCCCAGTTCCATACAAGTCTCCACAGTTACCCACAAGTCTCCACAGTTACCTACTGTGGGAGATCAAGATTTGGCCACCCTGAAATATATCTCTTTACCTTGATTGTTTTCTCTGAGGGACATTTGACCTCCCCCACTAACTGCCTAAAGAATTTGACATGGTGGCTCCTTCCTGGAACAGATCTTCTATCATGATGGCTGTAATGATAATGTAAAATAGATGTTACAATGGGAGGGGCACCAAGCCCCTTTTATCAAAAAACTCTATCTCTCCCTGACCACATTATCTATAGATGACCCTGAAAAGAATTGTCCTCCTGGCCTCTGAAGTCCCAGGCCACTACCCGCCCCCAACACACTCCTCGCCTTTAGCTGCAATACTTAAGCAAGCAGCTTAGACAGAGGGACGAGTTGCTCATTTTTGAGTTTCTCCCATGTATACATGTTATTAAACTTGGTATTATTTTCTCCTGCTAACCTGTCTTGTTAATTATTTGGCCAGCCATAAGAACCTTAAGGAAAAGGGCAAAGGGAGATTCTCCCTCTTCCCCTGACACTACAAAGCTCCCAAGTTACCTACAAGGCTCCCCAGGTACCTACAAGGCTCCCAGTTACCTACAAGGCTCCCAGTTACCTACAAGTCTCCCCAGTTATCTACAAGATTCCCCAGTTATCTACAAGGTTTTCCAGTTATCTATAAGATTCCCCAATCATCTACAAGTCTTCTCAATTACCTTCAAGGCTCTCCAGTTACCTACAAGATTCCCCAGTCACCTAGAAAGCACCCCAGTTACCTACAGGGCTTCCCACTTATCTATAAGACTCACCAGTTATCTACAAGATCCCCAGTTATCTACAAGATTCACCAGTTATCTACAAGATCCCCCAGTTATCTACAAGATCCCCAGTTATCTACAAGGCTTGCTCTCTCCTTCCTTCAGGTCTTTTCTGTCATCTTATCAGTGAGACCTCCCCAATCACTCTATTAAAAAACAGCACTCGGGCCGGCCCGGTGGCTTAGCGGTTAAGCGCACGCGCTCCGCTGCTGGCGGCCCGGGGTTCGGATCCCGGGCATGCACCGACGCACCGCTTCTCCGGCCATGCTGAGGCCGCGTCCCACATACAGCAACTAGAGGGATGTGCAGCTATGACATACAACTATCTGCTGGGGCTTTGGGGGAAAAAATAAATAAATAAAATCTTTAAAAAAAAAAAAAACAGCACTCACTACCGTCCCCAACCTGCACTCTCTATGCCCTTTCCCTGCTTGATTTTTTTCATAGCGCTTATGATAATCTGACATAGTCTATATCTTCAGGATTTATTTATTTTCTATCTCTTCCACTAGACTATAACCTTGATGAGGGCAAGGGCTTTTTCTTTTTAATTTACTCTTATATCCTTAGTTCTTAGAGCAGTGCCTGGTACATATTAGGCACTTTATAAATAGTTGGAATGAATGAATGAATGCCCTGAGAAGAAAAGGCTGGCCTCCCACCGAAGTTGGAGGTTAACCTGTGAATGTCCATGAGGTGTTCTAGTCCTGGCTCCACCCCTGATGAGATGTATTATCGTGAGCGAATCATTTAAAGTTTATGAGTTTCCTCTCTCCTCATGGGTTTTTTGAGAGGATGAGCCAAAATGATATGGGAATTAGATATGATTATATGTCTAAAAGCACAATGTAGAGCACTACGGCCTTTGCAGCTGGGCAGACCTGGGTTTGAACCCTGGCATGAATATTAGTCAGGGTTCTCCAGGGAAACAGAACCAAAGGATATTATATATCATATATATAATATATATGAGATTTATTACAAGGAATTGGCTCATGCAATTATGGAGGCTGTAGGGGAAGAGGGTGAATCCCCACCCACCCCCCGCCCTTTCCCTTAAGGTTCTCATGCCTGTCCAAATAATTTAAAAGGAAGGTCAGCAGGAAAAAATAAAACAAAGTTTAATAACACATATACATGGGAGAGACCCAGGAAAACTGAGTAACTCTACAAAATGGCAGAGGTTCTCATCTTAAATACTATCTTCAGCTAAAGACAAAGGAGGATGTTAGGAGTGGGGGGAGTCAGCTATGGGAGACTATGAGAAATGTACAGTAAACAAGAGTATGCAGATTTAAGTTCTTGCCTTCTGCATTGATAAGAGTTTCTAGAGATAAGATCATCCCCCTTTCTTCCCAGTACAGAAAGGGAGATGCCTTTACAAATGGAGATTTCCCTTACGAATGTAAATGTTTCTTACAAAGGGTAACTTCTACTTTTACTCGGTTTTCAGAGCTCTGATAAGAATGGGCTTAGCAAGGACCCTCCCAGTCTATCCATACCCAGAGTTATCCATGGTGATGCCTGTCCTGGGGACAGGTCTTTTATCTTAAATTCTTTTAGGCAGTTAGTGGGGGGGGGGGTGCTGTCAAAGTTTCTTTCTGAGCCTTTACTGTCTTCAGCTTGAAATAATCTGCATACCAGAGTGGCACACCTTGGGGCAGCCTGCCTGGAACCCCATCAAGGCTGAGAAGTCTCATGATCTGCCATCTGTAAACTGGAGACCCAAGAAAGCCAGAAGTATGGTTTGAAGGCCTGAGAACCAGAGAGCTAATGGTGTAAGCCCCAGTCTGAGGGTAGGAGAAGACCAATGTCCCAGCTCAATTAGTTAGGCAAATAGAGCAAATTCTCCCTTCCTCCACATTTTTGTATTATTCGGGCCTTCAACTGACTGGATGATGTCCACCCACATTGGGGAGCGCAATCTGCTTTACTCAGTCTACAGGTTCTGTTACAGAACCAGGTTCGTTTTTGCCTGCCACCCAGAAAGCCAAACACCAAGATGATGAAATTGCAGCAGACAGAGTGTTTTTTAATCACAAGGCAGCTAAGTGAGGAAACGGAAGAATGAGTTTCAAATCCACTTCCCTGAAAATAGGGACTCAGGGATATTTATGGGGTTCAAGGCAAGGTGGTCTGAAACGTGGAGATAGATGATTGGAGGTGAGGAGAGGTGAGGTAATTGATGATCTGCACAAGCGTAGTAAGACTTCATGCCTCTTTATAGGACGCATGTTCACAAAATGGTGGTGCTAGCATGACCCGAGGTTGCAGTTTTTAGCCTCTTGATGTCAAAAGTTGCTTATCGGACATCTGCTTGGGGCCAATTGATGGGTTGGTGGTCTCAACCAGCCTGAAGTGGACAAGGGGTTCTAATTCCTGAAAAACAGCTCAAACATCCATTACCATTGTGACCCAGGCTCCAAGGAGATGTTATCTATAGGAACCTCGTGGGAGTCAGATAGCATATTGCCTAAACAGCACAGTTACCAATGGGCTGAGGAACAACTAAAAGCTATAATCAGTAATTGCAGAAAGAAAAAAAAAATTTTAGTTACTACCTACTTAATCATCAACGGCTGTTTGCCGGTTTCAGTTCAAATGCCAATCTCATCTGGAAACACCCTTACAGACACACCCAGAAATAATATTTAACCAGATATCTGAGCATCCTGTGATGCACTCAAGTTGACACATAAAATTAACCTTCACGTTCAGTAACCTGTGATCTTGATCTGGTTCCTTAACTGTCTTCCGCTGTTTCCTTCTCCTTGAAATGAGGAAAGGGGCTAACTTAGTCTAGTTCACAGGGTTCTTTGGCAGATTAAATGTGATGGTAAAGGCAAACCCTTGGCACACAGGAAGCCATCAGAACAAATCTGCACCCTGTCCTTCCAGGGCCCCAGGGGCCTCACTCAGAATCCAAAAGGGTTAGATGTGAAGATGACCTCAGAGATCCTGTACACCTGAGACAAGTCTATGATGGTGATCTGGCACTGACTGAAAATGCAAACTTGGCGATTAAACTTGTGAAGTGGGCTCCAGAACTTCACCCCCATTGTCACAGCAAGCATGTTATGGCAAGCATATATACACCACATCTTCATTATCCATTCATCAGTTGATGAGCACTTGGGTTGCTTCCATGTCTTGGCTATTGTGAATAATGCTGCAGTGAACATAGGGGTGCATAAGTCTCTTTGAATTGTTGATTTCAAGTTCTTTAGATAAATATCCAGTAGTGGGATAGCTGGGTCATATGGTATTTCTATTTTTAATTTTTTGAGAAATCTCCATACTGTTTTCCATAGTGGCTGCACCAGTTTGCATTCCCACCAGCAGTGTATGAGGGTTCCCTTTTCTCCACATCCTCTCCAACATTTGTTGTTTTTTGTCTTGGTGATTATAGCCATTCTAACTGGTACAAGGTGATATCTCATTGTAGTTTTGATTTGCCTGTTGATTAGTGATGTTGAACATCTTTTCATGTGCCTGTTGGCCATCCATATATCTTCTTTGGAAAAATGTCTATTCATATCCTCTGCCCATTTTTTGATTGGGTTGTTTGGTTTTTTTGTTGTTGAGTTGTATGAGTTCTTTATATATTTTGGAGATTAACCCCTTGTTGGATATATGATTTGCAAAAATTTTCTCCCAGTTGGTGGGTCGTTTTTTTGTTTTGTTCCTGGTTTCCTTTGTCTTGCAGAAGCTCTTTAGTCTGATGAATTCCCATTTATTTTTTCTTTTGTTTCCCTTTTTGCATCCTGATTTTGAACTTCCAACTTCCAGAACTATGAGAAATAAATGTCTGTTGTTTAAGCCACCCAGTCTATGGTATTTGTTATAGCAGCCAGAGCTGACTAAGACACTCTGTGACCACAGCTGATCCTATATCAACCCTAATAGGCAGGTCCTATTATTATCCCCCATGTAGAGATAAGTGAAACGCTGAGAGGCTCAATAACCGGCCCAAGGCCCTTTATGGAAGTGGCAGAAGCAGGACTTGAAGCTAGGTATGTCTGACTCCAGAACTCACTCTCTAGTACAGCACACAGACCGTCTCCTAAACAATGCTGCACAATAGAAAGAGACGGATGACTTTTAGGAGCAGCAAGTCCCTGCATGAATGCCAGAGAGGAGACCAGACGCATCCCTCAAAGTCTCTGACCATTGTCTCTACCAGATGTTGGTGAGGCTCTGGCAACTGTGAGGTCATAGTCCAATGATGACAATGGGTTTCATCTGATCACCTGGTAACAGCTGCCTAAATGGCCACACTGGAAGAGAGTCTGAGGCCAATTCTTCGCTCAGCAGGGAAGAGTTGTGATCACCTGCCCACGTCTGTAGTGAGCTGGGGTGGGGGTGGGTAGAGCATGGCAGTTGCACCAGACATCTGCCTCCCTTAGCTAGGTGTGCTTGGCGTGTACAATTTAGCAAGTTTTCCACAGTCGCTATTCAGTAAACGTCTGTAAATGGAGAAATCACGCAGTTCCAACCAGATCTTTCCCACCAGCCATAAAGGCGCCGAGGAACGCAAGGGGTAACGTGACAGCTGTGTTTGAACAGAGCAATGCATGGATTGTGATCAAAACATGACTTTATTCTTGTCTCCCACCATCTTTCTAAACTCCATTCAGTGGAGATGATTTGTCCTGCCCCGGTGGGACAAAAAAGCCCTAGGTGCACCCTCTGATTATTCTTAGGTAATAGTCCTACAGTCACTTGAGTCCCAAATCCAGTTTCAGTGTAGGTATTAGAATACCCCAACCCTTGTCACATTCCAGGATCTGAATCTGACTCCTTGTCAAATCTCCCTCCCCAGCCTCGGTCCCTTAGGGGCACGGCCCTTCTCTCACCTCCGGCTCTGCTCACCTTGCCCCAGCTGCTGTTTTACTCCTGCTAGGGGTTAAAGTTGGGGGGCGGGCAAAGGTCAAGGTAAGGTAGCCCGAACATCAGCTTCCTGTCTCTGGGCCTGGGAGGCATTTCTGGCTGACTCTTAGGGTGGTGTTCTCGTGGGCTTCTGTGGTTCCCTGCTGGTCTCCTTACAGTCCCCAGGCCTGGAGGCACATCCCCAGCCTCTTTCTTCTGAAGTCTCCTTGCCCCCTCCAGGAAGCCCGCTGGGTGGATCCTCAGACACCCCTGAGCGGCTCTCTCCCCTGTGCAGCCACACTGCACAAACTCCAGGGGTCAGGGCAGTCTGTCCTCAGCAGCGTCCTTCCCAGAGCCTAACTGGTTGGCTAGCCATTCTCTCACCCTCCAGATTTCCCAGAGTGAGTCAGACTCCAGTCCCCAGTTTCCCAGGATTCCCAGGAAGCTCTCTACCCTAGGTCTGACTGATCCTTCTCAAAGTGGTCCAGAATGATCAGCACTGGAATCATCTGGAAGCAGCTGTTAAAGTGCTTAGACCTGGCTCCCTCCACTCCCCTCCCCAATCCGCTGGATCAGCACTGGAAGGGCAGTGAAGCCTGGGAATCAACACTGGGGTTGCCAGGTAAAATATAGGATACGAGATACGTTTGAATTTCAGATGAACAGTGAATACTACAGCTTCCTTATAGATCCCTGAAGTTTCTCTCTACACCCAGGCCCCCATGTTTGCCCAACCCCAAGCGGAGACATTCCCATTGTAGTCTATAGGAATGGCGCCCTCTGGAGTTGTGGCTGTGCACGGTGGTCTGTGCCCACCCATCTGTCCCTCCACCAGTTCAGACATGATACAATCCATTATTATTGTGAAGAAGCTTGGCAAAAAAGTGCTGGGCAGTGAATGATTATTTCACAAGAAATAGGGCCCAAGTCACGTTAATAGGAGGGATATAGACCCAGAAGGAAAAGGATCTTCCTAGAGGTGAGCTGTGATTATGTCTAGATACTTTCGCAGAAACTGAGCAGCAGTTTAGCGTGGATGTGCCCATCATCCCCGCCTCCCCATCAGTGAGATTAGCTGTTAGCTGTTGTCCTCCATCCTCCCAGTCAGACCCAGGGCCCAGGCTCCTCCCCACCTCCACACCCCCAACCCCAGGACCTGAGCAAAGGAGAAAGCCACAGCACACAGCAGGTGGATGGGTAGCAGGGCCGGGGAAGGGAGAAAGCTGAGTCCAAACAACAGCAGAGAGAAAGCCCGGAGCTTCCCAGTGGCCGGACCAAGGCCAGGTGACCAATGTGCTTTGGGACCTCTACCCATGTGCCAGTAAAGAAGAGCTTCGCCCTCCGTCAGGGCCAGGATATCCTGTCGGGGAGGCAGATGAGGTATTATTCAGAACAGGTGGGGATAGCACTGTCGTCCCATGGCCACGTAACAGGCCTTGGCCCAACCCTGAGTGGACACCTGGGCAATGGTGTCCTGCAGGGGACCATGGGACAGAGAAAGAGTAAATCACAAGTCCTGGAATTTCTCCTCAGAAAGTAGCTGCAGCCCACACCGCTGGTGTAACAAAGAGAGGCCACCACCCGAGTGGTGTGACCTTGTTTTGAGCTTCAAACAGCTTCACTCGTGAGCATTATTATCCCTTTTCTGCAGATGGGAAAAACGAGGGAGCAAGGCTGGGCAGAGTAGACATGGCGGAGAGGAAAATGACCTGTGGTCACTTTGGGACCTGATATTAGCACGATTCACTTCCAACTATTGGGCCTGGCCATTGGCCAGGAAGGCAGTACTGAGGATGATTGGGCAGAGTCCACCCAAGTCAGTGCACCAGAAGTATAAATAAAAAATAGTAAGGTCCGAATCCCGTGGCCGAGTCGCTGACATAAGGGGAAGCGATGTGCCGGGCATTTCCATCTCTGAGTCTGACCTTTTTGTCTTTAGAAATGGTCAGGGGCCCATCTGGAGATTTGGGGGCCATGTAGCATAAACCCAGAGAGTGGTGGAAGCAGAGATGTCACCCTGCTAGGCTGGGCATGAGGGGAGGCCAGGGCTCTGAACCCAGTCTGTGAGGTCCATGCCGGCGGCCCCAGGTCATAGGCCTGCGCAGAGAACCACAAGGGCAGCTGTCCTGTGCAGGGCGTCCGTGCTGGGAGAGGCCTCCTGGAGCTCTTCCTTATTCTCCAGGGTCCAGCTTGCCAACCCCTTGCTCTGGCCTTGTGCACACACTCACAGAGGACCCTGACATGACAGGGTCTGTGGAAGAGGAGGCATTTGAGACTTAAAGAGGACTGGGTGTGACCGGGGCCAAAAGCAAGGTGCCCACCACGGACTCAGTGAAGCCCAGGTCATGCCCAGATCAGCGAGATGGGAAGCTCTGACTAGAAGGCTTCAAGGACAAGGTCCCTCTGTGCAACCATCTTAGAAACAAAACAGCAAGAAAAGAAGCCCACATCACCTCAGTCTGAGTTCTCAGACCAGCAGCCCATTGTGACATCACCAGGGGGGGCTGGCTGTAAGAGCGGAGGCTTTGTGGGCGTCATTCCCCTCAGCCCTGCCCTCCGTCACCTCCCAGGCCGACAGCTAAGCCAAGGGCCATGATCCTGCTCTCTGTTTTGCTGCTCATGTCCCAAGCCACGGGGGCACGTCTCGGTATGTGGACTCCTCTCCCGGTGGCCAGAGCAGCTCTCCCCGGTGGGCTGGGCGTGACAACAGCCCTGCCCGCGTCCCTTTCATTCAGTCAGTGGTGAGCACTGGGGGCAAAGGGAGAGAGCTGGTCAGCGAGCTCAGGAATTAGCTAACTGGCCGCTGAGGGGCCGGCTCACAAGAGCACAGAGCAGTAGCTTCACGTCTTCCCACATACCCCTCCTCAAACCACTTCCCTTTCTTCTCCTCTCCTCCCCAGCCCACAGGTCAACCTGTCTGACCTTCAGTTTCGGTTTTGAAATATGAGACTTTATTCTTGAATGAATAAGGGAGTGCCTGGCAGCATGTGCCCAGAATGAGCTGAGCATCCATCCTCCAGCTCAGAGGGAGAAGAGCCTAGGGGCCGGGCCTTCTGTTCTCAATAGGCAGCTCCTCACAGCTCCCTGGTGGGTTGTTTCTCCAAGAGGGTGGCTGAGGTCAGAAGGATGCTGGATTACTTAGCAGCTGTTATGGATCAAATACTTTCCCACCTTTAACGCTCATACCACCATGGCGGGGTCTCCGCCCTTAGCCCCAAGCGTGGTAAGGATCTCTGAGCCTCATGGAGGTTGAAGATTTGTCCCAAGTCAGACCACAGGGAAATAGTAGAGCTGGGATTTGTACCCGTCTGACTCCAGCGCCCACATTTCCCTCTCTGCACCCTGCTGCAGGGAAAGAATGCAGCCTGTTCACGCAGCCTCCCTCGTTGGAACTGGGGTTGGCCGCACTGTGTGTGGATGGGGGGTGGTGCATAGTGTGGGGAGAGAATTGGCAGAATTTGCCCCTCTGCCAGCATGACCAGTTGCCACTGATTGCTCAGATCATTTGTCACCCGTTCCGACTTGACTCAGTCCTGCTCAGAGGCTCTGTGGTGTAGCATCCATCTACAAGTCCACATGAGTCCATGCTGGTGATGTGGGTTGTTCTCAGGACCAAGGAAATGGAGCATGGGGCCTACCCGCCAGACCTGTGGGGCCTTTGGTACAAGACAATATGAGAAATCTGACCCAGCCTGGCTTGAGGATTATCTCATTTAATCTGTAAAATAATCTCATTTGATTAATCTCATTATCTCATTTAATCTGTACATCTGTTTCATGGGCTAAGTATTAGCTTATGCCCATTTTAGGAACAAAGAAAAGGAGAATAAGCAAGGCTAAGTACTTTTCCCCCAACCATACAGCAAATAAGCAACAAAGCTGGGATTCAGAGTCAGGATTCAGACTGAGACCCCAGAGCCTTTGCTCTCAGCAAATGCCATATTCTGCATCTCAGAGAGTCCACACAATTGGCACCCATGACAGTCACCTGTCATTCGATCAGGCTTCAAGCTCATAATCACTCAGTATTTTGACACATTTCCTCCCACACTCATATGTCCAACTTTTTATCATGATTGAAATCACAAGTTTACATGGATTTTTTATCCTGACTTCCCCCCTCAACATTAATGTTATCAGCATTTGGCTCACATCATTAAAAGCTCCCCATAAACATAATTTTTATGGCCTAATGGATGTGCCTTACTGTACTTAATCATAACTTTGAAGTTGTCTCCCATTTGTTACTGTCATAAAGATCACTGCAGTGACATATTTAGACATAAGTATTTGCTGCATTCCAGATTGTCCCTTAGGATGAGTTCCCACGAGTGGAATCCCTGAATCAGAGGACCACTCTTTGTTGTTGAGTGTCTCCTCCGTGCCAGGTGTGATGCTGTGGCTCCAGGCTCAGGACCCAGTATCAGCAAGACAGACGTGTCTCCTTTCCCAGGTGGAGCTTACACTCTGACGTCAGTCAGGCAAACAGAGATGGCTAATGTGCGACTCAATGTGATGATGAAGTGATAAGAAACGTAATTCAGGGAAGAGGTAGGGTGACAGGATAGGATGGGCTGGGAAGACCTCTCTAAAGAAGCGACTCTTGAACAAAGGCCTGAACAAAGTGAGAGAGCGAGCCATGCAACCATCTGAGAGAAGAATGTTCCAGATGGAGAGCAGCGTTGGGTAGTGGTAAGAGTGCCACCCTTGAAGCCAGATTGCCTGCGTTCAATCTTGGTCTGGTCATGACCAGCTGTGTGACCTTGGGAAAATTACTTAACTCTCTGCACCTCAGCTGTCCCAACTGTAAAATGAGGATGATAATAATAGTACCTACCTCCTCATAGTGTTATGAAAATTAAGTGAATTGGTCTTCGTGAAGTGCTTGCAACGGTGTCTGACACATAGTAAGCACTACATGTGCATTTGGTAAATAAAAGAGAAAGTGCAGATCCAAAAGTCCTGACAAGAGTGTTTAATATTACTGTGAGCTGAAGGCTCTTGACACATTTGGCTAAATTTTTACTCCAATTTTTTTAAGCCCAAAATGACCATACCCAGGTCACTCCAGCTCAAAACGAAAATCCTCAAAACCTCTGTTGAGTGAGTAGTTGGAAACGTAGCATCAAAAAAGAGACAAGAGGGGGTCTTAGGCTCTTTAGAGTCAAACTCATTCCTTGTTCCAGAAGACAAGACGGACGTTCAAGTCAGCAGATATTAATGGAGCATCTCCTCCTCCTGGGGGCAAGGAGCTGGACCAGGACTCCATCCAGAAGGCAGATCTCTCTTCTCGGTGCAGGCAGCTGTAGCCTTTGCTCTCAGCCTCCCAGGAAAGGGAGCCGCTTTGCCTGGAACAGAATGTTCTTACCTAGAACAGTTCAGGGCTTCCAGTGGGTCAGGCCCTTTCTGCGCACCCTTCTGGTTTCCCATTAGTTTTTGTGGCTGCTGTAACAGCCATAACTTAGAGCCACAAACAACATAAATTTCTTCTCTTACAGATCTGTAGGGTAGAAATCCAACTTGGGTCTCATTGGGCTGAGAACAAGGTGTCAGTGGGACCGTGGTCCTATTGGGGGCTCTAGGGGAGAATCTTTTGCCTTCCCTTTTCTAGCTTCTAGAGGTCATCCGGATTCCTTGGCTTGTGGCTCCTTCCTCCACCTTCAAAGCCAGCAGCTTTACATCTCTCAGTGCCTTTTTCTCTTCTTCTGCCTCTCTCTACCACTATTAAAGACCCTTATGATTACATTGGGCCCATTCAGATCATCCAGGATAATCTCCCCATTTTACGGTCGGCTGATTGGCAACCTTAATTTCATCTCCAAAGTCCCCTTCCCCTTGTGAGGTGACATATTCACAAGTTCCAGGGCATGTCCTTTAGGACATGGACATCTTTTGTGGGAGCATTATTTTGCCTACCACTCCAGGTTGGCTCTGGACAAGTATTTCCCTCTGATTTCTCTTGGGCGAGAGCAGAAACAAGCTCAGTGAGACTTGCCTGAGACCACAATGCTGGAGCAGGGGCAGAGCCAACACACTTCTGACCCATGTCCCAGGCACTGTGCAACAAAAATAATGCATCTGTTAGCTTACTTGTGTTCCTAAGGGTGTTTCACTGGGCCAGCCTCAGTTTCCTCATCTCTAGAATGGGTATAATGACAGCTACTTATTCGCCTCCTATGGTATTGACTAAGTGTTGCATCTTTTCCCCTTTTTTCTCTTCCATTCCACCAGAATGCGGTGAAAGACCCATTTTTGAGGGAGGAGCTCAGTATTCCAGAATCATAGGGGGGATGGAGGCTGAGGTGGGTGAGTTTCCATGGCTGGTGAGTATTCAGGCAAGAAATAACCATTTCTGTGGTGGCACGATCATGAACGAGTGGTGGATTGTCACTGCTGCTCACTGCTTATCTTCTGAGGAGCTGTTGTAAGTATCAAGGGCCCATCCCTGTTGCTTCTGACAGTGTCCTCCCCTGGGGCACCCCCATGCTCAGCCAGACCTGATTGATGAGGGCAATCCTAGGGCTGGTCAGCCCTGAGTCGGGAATGAATGACTACCCCCTGTCCCCTCCAGCCCTGGGGATGAGGAGGCAGCAAACTTGAGGCTGGCACTCTGCTGTGCCCTCCTCGTTGTCAGCCAGGGCCAATAACTATGGCTTCCCTGAGGTCACACACTGCCTTCTCTGGGAACATCTCTGGCTTGGTGGATCCAAAGGGCTTGGTCGGTCCACCTCTCCTACGACACTCAAGTCCTTCTAGGGGGAAATTCTCCTAATTCTGGAAGTCTGGGTTCCTGGACCATATGACACTCTACACTCCTGCTCCTTACCTGCACTGCAGAAGATTGGTGGAAAATCTAGCATTACTGATTATTAATCGAGTGCCAGTGACCTGCTAAGAAACTACCTGCATTGACTTAATCACACAACAACCTGGGGCAGGTGGAATGAATAACCCACTTTTAACTCACTCAATCTTACAACAGCCTGCCGAGGCAGGTAGAACAGGCAACCCTGTTGTATAAAGAAGGAAACTGAGGTCCGATAAGGTTGGGTGACTGACCCTAGGTACCCACCTAGTAGACAGAATCGAGATTTAGATCCTGGCTCCAGCTCTTGTGCTGTCCGCTACACCTGCTACGCCACCTCAGGAAAGTTTGAAGATACACTTCAAGACTGACTTTAAAGGGTTGATCAAAAACCTGGAGAAAGTTGCATCATGGCATAATCAAGGACCCTTGTTGCATTTACTCCCGTGGGATGCTTGAGGATTGGCTATTGGGAAGCTCCTGGTCATTCTTCCTGGAGGGAATTCCTGAATTATTACTGAAGATTCTTTCTGCTTCATCAGTGGCAGGTCTAGATTAAATTCTGTTCCTGGGTCTCTAAGTTGCTGATAGACACATTGATGTAATAATACCTTGGCTATCTGAGGGCCAGTTTGATCTGTGCCAGGTGGTCTTCCATGGGCTCTTTGGGGCACCCAAAGCCAACTTCTGCCTTCTCACCATTAGGGAGGAGTGTCTCATTCACATCTCTGGGATTGTGCTGGAGCAGCGGTGGGGTTTTGGTCTGCCACACTGGCTGTTTCTCCCTCCTTCTCTACTTTTTTCAAATTCTTACATCTTCTGAGCAACAGCTCCAGTAGGACAAGTCCTAAAGTCCCCTAGAACTATATGGGATTAAGGGTTTTCAGGCACAGCAAATTCTGTGACTTTGTGACTTTCCTTCCCCTCCCACTTCCCTGTCTCTGATTCGGTGCCACCAGTCCAGGAGACTTGAGTGTTGTGATGGGAACCAACAACTTAAACAGCCAATCTCTGGAAATAAAGATGGTCACCAGCATAGTTCTTCACAAGGACTTTGCAAGACTCACCATGGACAATGATATCGCCTTGCTGCTGTTGGACTCGCCCATCACATTCAACGGGCTGAAAGAACCCATCTGCGTGCCCAGACATTTCAGCCTCTCTGCGTGGCATGAATGCTGGGTGGCAGGATGGGGACAGACCCAAACTGGTAAGTGACTGCTCAGCATCTTCTGAGAGTTGCTGGGGGAAGAGCCGCATCACCGGCATCTGAGGATGGGCCACTAAACCTAAAGGAGAGGGGAGGAAGGTAAAAAGGAGAGAGGGCTGAGGAAGGAGGGAGGAGAAAAGAACTTGCATTGGAGCAAATCCCTTCACACCAGAGGCTCACGGACGCCCAATCTCAGCCGCTTCTGTGTGCCAAGTAAGCATCTCCTCAAGGCCCCAAGGTGAGAAACCAGGTCTGAGCCAGCCAGCCAGGGTGTGTCATATTCAGCCAGCACAGAGCGGTCTTGTTTGTTTGTTTGTTTAATTGAATTTAATCTCTCCAGTTTGCCAGGGGCCCCTCTACTCTTTATTCTGTCACATCTCCCTTGATTCACACATTGATATTTCCCACTCACCTGGTTCCTACAGGCATTCAAGATGCCTGCTCTGCCCTAGACTTTGGATGGTCCTGAGTGCTGCCCAGCCATTCTTAGGAATGAATCTGTTGTTACTTGTTACATTGTTACTTGGCCAAAATAGGAGGAACTGTACCAGGGCAGAAAGGGATTATGAAAGCCCTGCTGGACTGTCCCCAAAGAAAACTCAGCAAAGCCAAGAGCAAATAGGTAGAGGAGGGGATGGGAGCAGCACAACACCGTCTCAGGCCTGAATAAGACTCTAGTCCATAGGGGTGCTTCACGACGAGCGGGGGTCTGGAAGGTGGTAGGTATTTCAGGAGTTTAGTAACTAAAGGGCAACTAGTGCAACATTGATTCTGGGCTCCAGGAACTACCTGAAAGTTAGAAGTGAGGAGGAGGCAGATGGTGCCTCCAAGATTAAAAATACTTCAGTAAGGGGAAGAATTTTGAAATTTCTGTGTGGCCAGAGTTAATGAGATGGAGACAAGTCCACACAAATTCCCGGAAGCTGGCAGTCCAGAAAGGGCCTTGGCAAACCCCCTGTAAAAACTCTCAGCCAACCTACCCTTGCCTGGAGGACCTGAAGGCTTCTCCAGGGAGTGCAAACCGACTTTCAGCAGCCCTGTGTTAGGGAAGTGCTGTCCTCACACAATAAAATGTAGCAATAGGCAAACAGGCTGAAGAGGCAGGAGTATGCTGAGAAATGATCAATAGCCAGTTCCAAGCAGTCAAGTCGGTAGGGCTGATTGGAGTCAAGCTGGAAGTCTTCTTGGAAGCAAGAATATGATTTGGAACGAGAGGAATAATTCAAGTAGGTGGGGAATTGTTTGGAAGAGCTCGAGGCAGTGGAGTGAGTAAATGTCATGGATTACTGGAAGGAAGCGGAGAGTGAGAGGCTGTAAGGATGTGAAGGAAGGTGGCTGGGTGGCTGGGGGGATGCAGGGTTGTGTGGGGTGGTCTAGGGCACGGTCAGTTGCGTTATTGGCTCTGGGACTGCTGTCCAGTGAATTTTCTAATGTGCTTTCTCTGCGGGCCAGATGATGAAAACTCTATGAAAGCTGAACTGATGAAAGTGCCAATGATCATCAAGGATTGGGAAGAATGTTTAAAGGAATTTCCAAAACTTACCAGAAATATGCTGTGTGCTGGATACAAGAATGAGAGCTATGATGCTTGCCAGGTAACTAGGGACTGTCCCCTCCCTCACCCTATAGGCCCTCATCTCCCCAGGGCTGCCAAAGCAAGAGTATCCTCTTTCCACTGGGAATAGGCAATAAGAGTCTGGAAAATGTGTGGGATTCAGGGCTCAGCCATGGGAATGGGCACGTGGAGTGGGGAGTACTCACTATCAGGTCCTTGGAATATCAGTGCATGCGTGGAAGTCAGTATCCAGCAACCCTGCATAAATATTTCTGGTCTTCTCCAGGTTCACTAGATAAATAGGGCTCCAAGATTTTTTCCATTTCTGGAATTTATTAGAAAACAAAAAGCCAAGGAGGATTTGAGATCCATACAAGGAGGCATTTTAACTCATTAATCTAGCAACCTTTGTTGAGCATACTAAGCCCTGGGGATCCAACCATGAATGAGACATGGTTTCTCACCTAAAGAAGCCCATGATCTCCTGAGCAGCAAGTCGGGCAAACAACTATAATATACTGAGTGATACATGTGGGTTTCATTGAACCAAAGTCTGGTATCTTAGCTTCTCTTTAACAAAATGAACCCAAAAATTAAGGGGAAAAAAACATTTTTTGATTGATGCTAGAAAAAATAGAAGAAAACATCAGAAATTAGCTTCCTCTGGCTCTCAGGATGAATGATGGGATTTATCTTTAAAGATAAAAGATTCTCTCTTCATCTTGAAGGGATCACCCTAATGAGCCCACTTAGTTGTACTCATTGGCTCACCCTAATGAGCCCACTTAGTTGTACTCATTGGCTCACCCTAATGAGCCCACTTAGTTGTACTCATTGGCTGGGCAGTGAATCTGGTCATTGGTGTAAAACTATAAATGCAGATGTTAAATATTCTGCAGAGTGATGAAAAGGCTGTCTCATGGAAGGGAGAGTATTTATCTACAGAATTATGTATTACTATTTAATGTTAGGAGATTGTAGTTTTCCCTGGTCACCTATGAGATAGAGCCTTGGGAGGAAGTTGCTGGGATAGGGGTTGGGGGCATTGAGAGAGAAGAGAATGGAGAAGGGGCTCTGAGGTAAGAAAGAGTGCACTCCAGCAGTAATGGCACCAGCTTTAGAAGGGGTCCCCCATGTGGTGAATACTGTGAGAACCAAAAAGAGACAAAATCAATGTCATACAAACCTTATATTTTCTTCACGTTCTGGACAATTTAAAACATTACAAAACAAAAAAGAAAATTGGAACTTCTGGTTCGGGACAAGATGGAATAGATACCAATACTCCCACCTCTCCTTTCAATCTCTTTGATTCAACACTATCCTATATTCAAATGGCCAAAGCCAACTGTGGCAAACCAAGTGTCGTCGTTGATGACATTTTCTGTCTGCTTTGCTTCAATGGCTGGATCTGCCATCTGGAGTCTAGGATTTTTGCTTCAACCCCTCCCAGATCAAAACTTACTTTAATGAAAGTTTCTAAAATTAATCATCTGTTACTTAAGTGCTATAAATAAATGTGCTATCATTTTAAGTTTTTTTTTAAAGAAATTGGGAAGTTGAAAGCTTTGCTCTCTGTTTAGAAAGCTTTCTATGTTAACAATAAGCTGACAGTGATCCAGTCAAGGAAATTCTTCTGAAATTATAAAATATTATCATCATTTAAAAACAGATAAACCAAGCAGAAAGTCCCCTAAGGTTTAAAAACAATTGCCGTTAAAAATAAAATAATGCTTTTAAACTTAGCAATCTTTAAAAAACCATATAATCACAGAATTAAGGGAAATTATAATTTTATAATAAAAACATTTAAATACGTTCAAAGTAGTGGCAATAAGATTATGCTATGCTTAAAATACAAAGTAAAATTAAACGCTAAAATTAAAAAGAACTGGATTTTCTGGTTTACTTTTCCCAGCACTATTCTTCTTTATAATCCTCTAAGGTTATACTATATATTTTTTAAAAGTTCAATTTAAAAAAAATAATTTTTAAGTGGCACAGTCAAGCAAAATACAGAATCACATATCCCCAGCTAGTAATGCAATACTGTTGTGAAGGATTAGCAACCTCTGGAGCAACAGTCATCACAATGAATTGTACGGTCTGTTTTCTTCTCTGTCTCCTCGACTACAGCAGAAATGTTGTCTTATTCATGTGTGAATTCCCGGTGCCTAGAGCAGTGCTTGGCACATGGGAAATGCTCAACAAACGTTTGTCAAATAGGTGAACCTTCCAAGGAAGCCAGCAACTATCTGTTAGGAGAGCAGCCCTAGTGGAAGGGACGTCTGACAGGGGTCTGAAGGAGGCGGCGAGTCTGAAGGCGAGAGGGGTTAAGAGCCGGCAGCCAGCTGTGCTGTTGGGCAGTTTAGTCACGAGGCTGCCAAGCTGACTTGGATTTAGACCTGAGCTGTTTTTTTCATAGACTTTATCATTTTTTTTTTTACAGCAGTTTTAGGTTCGCAGCAAAATTGAGAAGGTACAGAGATTTGCCATATATCCCCTGTTCCCACACATGGATAGCCTCTCCCATTATCAACGTAGCCCACCAGAGTGGTGCGTTTATTGCAATCTATGAAGGCACATTGACACATCATAATCACCCTAAGCCCACAGTTTACCTTAGGGTTCATTCTTGGTGTTGCACATTCCATGAGTTTGGACAAATATATACTCACATGTGTCCATCATTGTAGTATCACCGAGAGTATTTTCACAATCCTGGGCTACTTTCCAGAGTGTTGTCTTGAGCTCAGCACCCACAACATGTGCACAGAAGTCTTATTTCACTCCATAGAATCTTTGACTTTTAGAATCACAGACTTTTAGAGCTGAAAAGAATGTATAAAAATATTTAATCAAAACTCTGTTTTACAGATGAGAAAACACAGTTATTTTAATCATCGATCATTCCCTTCACTATCTGAATGGATCCTAAGCAGTAAAATAACTACATAGCTCTTTCACACAAATTCAATAATTTCATTCTCTCCACTGTCCTGGAAGATGGGCTGGGCAGGTCTCCCTTCCCCTATTTAATGGATGAGAAAACAGGGATTGAGCATTTAATGAGTTGCCCGAAGTCTGGGTAGCGGTGGGGCCAGACTGGAAGCCAGGTCATCTGCTTCTACCCCAAAATGGACAGGAGTGCTCATGTGTGTAATTATCTCACAGGAGTGAACACGGAGGCTCCTGCAGTCAGTATGTTTCTAACCAGTCAGGTCCCTGGCTACCAGCCTTCGTTCTTAGAAGAAAGGCCCCCTTAGGTGGGCTGTCATCAGTCCTGGGTCCTTGCTGACTGAGGCCAGACCTTCCTTTGGGTAATCTTTGCTTTCTTTCTAAGAAAATGACATGTATTTACAGACGTCCCTCTTGGGTCCCAGCAGTCTGTGAAGGGAATGTCTGTTTCCTAAATATACAAGTAATGTTTGTAATACATAAGGGTAAAACAATAAAACTAATACATTTCTGGAGCATTTGTTACATAGCATTTACCCTGTGCTGAGTGATTTATAGATTTTTGAAAATTCATCTGCCAACGATCTTGGAAAGTAGTTGGCATTACTTCCATTTTAACGATGCGCAAACTGACGCTTAGAGAAGCTACTTGCCCAAGGACAGTTCTCTCCCTGTTGTGTAAAGAAATAACAAAGAATCAAGGCAACATATTTATAAAATTTTTATAACATTCATGCCTTCATGAAATGAAGAAAATGATAAAAACAGCATTTATAGAAGGAGCTATTTGGGTGCAAATCCTGTTACTTTAGTTCTTGCCCCATGACTTTGAAACAGAAATAACACAACAAAAGCACATGCCCACAAAAAAACAAGTGTTAGAGGCAACGTTTTGTACTGGAAAGGGTAATTTTGGTTTTGGCCCACACTTACTTGGTGTCTTTGAGCTCTGACCTCTCTGTTAATTCTGCCCTAAATATCCCTTAGCTTGGTGATGTGTTCCACAGTCAACCCAAACTCCGCTTGAGCACAATTTATTCATTATCTTCCCCTGCACTTCATTTCTGTTAACCACACCCCATACCTTGGAACTAGACCTCACCGTCCATGTGCAATGTCACCAGTCACCAGATCATGTAGGTTTCAATCCATCCCACTCCATCCCGACCTTCTTGTGCCCTGGGTCAGATCCTCATCATTCTCACCTCCTCTTGACTAGTTCCTCTACCTCCTCTCTGACTCCCCCTAGTCGGTCCTCCACACACACTCTTCCTGTCAAATTCCTATCCATCCTTCAAACTCAACGCTTTGAAATCTATCCCGACAACACTTCCCTCAACAGACTCAATTCCTCCCCGCTCTGCCCTGCTTCCAGATCTTGTTCATACTTCTCCTGTCCCACCAAATGCAGTTGATCCTATTTGTTAACATTTTTATCCCCCCCACTAGACCATAAGGTCTTGTATCCCAAATGCCCGACAATTAGTTTTTTGTGAATGAAGATTTGTTGAACAAGTGTGATCAAACCTCTTCTGAGTTCCAATTTTCTAATTATAAAATGGAGATCAAAATACCTACCTCCCAGAGACGTGAGGTGGTAGGGTTAATGAGGAAAAAAGTCGACAGGCTAATGCTGTGCCTTGCACATCATGGCCAGGAAACGTTACTCCTCCTCCCCAGCCCCACCCCCGTTAGAGTTCATTATAAGATGCCATTCATTCTAGTCACCTGTTTACAATCATAGAAAAGGCGGCCATCTCTCCACTGAAGAAAGACCACTTAAAAGATTGTAGCTGCTCAGCTCCTTTGATGAGAGGCAAGGTAGAAAGAACACGTGTCTTGGCGTCAGGAAGTCCTGGTTCCAACTCTGGCCTGGCTACTATGTAACCCTGAGCAAGCCTTTAACCTCCTTAACACTCATTTTCTGTGTATTAAAATGGATGAAAGGCAGCCATATACATGTGTGGTACACAGTAGGGACTGCGTACATATTTTCTATGTAAATAGATAATCATGTGAGTCATAGACCCACATGATTCCACCCTGGAGGGACCACACATTCAGAAAAGTCTAGCTCACTTGCCCCTGCAAACACCCACACCAAAAAATTAAAAAGGAACATCATTCTTTCTCACGCCTCTGGGAGAACATCAAAAGAGACCCAATTCATATCCACAACCCTAACAATACTTCCCGTATCCTGTTTTCAGTCCTTCCCTTTACAGACCTTTCCAGAACTTCTGATTTGAAAAGACCCACAAAACTAGTCCCCATTCTTTTCTCAGCCCATGCAACATTTACTCTGTCTTCTAGCTCTCCTCTTACTGTGCTTCAGATGGAGTCATTTTCTCACCGGGCCCTGCCTCTTCAGTCCTGTCCCATCCACTGCTCATAATCTACTCTACACCCCACAGTTCCCGGAGCCAGCCTGACAGCAGCACGCTCCTCCCATGGACCCAGGATAAGGGTGGGCATTGGTCGAAATGACAAGCTTTCCTTTGGCAACCTGGAGTAGGGGAGATTAATGATTCCCCTTCCATCTGTGCCACCCCTCAGACCGACAGTTTAGAATGGGACTTGCTACTGAACTGTGTTCTCTGCCCACAGGGTGACAGTGGGGGGCCTCTAGTCTGCACCAAAGGATCTGGCAAGAAGTGGTACCAGTTGGGCATCATCAGCTGGGGAAGGAGCTGTGGAAAAAAGAACATTCCAGGAATATACACCTTGTTAGAAAATTACAACTTCTGGGTTAAGAAAGTGTCTGAGTTAGAAGGAAGGCCCTTCAATGCTGAGAAAATGAGAGCTCCTTCCAAACAGAAACCAAGGCACTCCCAGGCCTCAGAATCCCCGAAGCCAGGAAGCCCCAGATTCTGGCTCCTGCTCTGCCTTCTGTCCTACAAGCTATCCTAGGCCGTTTTATACTGATAATAAAACAGATGCTATTCCTTAACCAAGGAGGGTGTGTGAGAATGCGCCACCAGCAGAGGGACTGGCTACAGGTTAGAGCTAAGGACTAGGAACTGAGGCTGATAACAGAAAGTAGGACCAGAAAGTCAGGCAGGCTGGGACGCTGATTTGGGGACCGGGCTTTGGGTCCCTGCATTAGTCGGGACTCTTTCCATTGCAGGTGAGTCACTGAGCTCAAACTGTCGAAAACCTAAAAGGGTTGTTTATAAATGTACATGACAGGGCCGGCCCCGTGGCTTGGCGGTTAAGTGCGCATGCTCCGCTGCTGGCGGCCAGGGTTCGGATCCCGGGTGTGCACTGACGCACCGCTTCTCCGGCCATGCTGAGGCCGCGTCCCACATGCAACAACTAGAAGCATGTGCAGCTATGACATACAACTATCTACTGGGGCTTTGGGGGAAAAAAAAGGAGGAGGATTGGCAATAGATGTTAGCTCAGAGCCAGCCTTCCTCAAATATATAAATAAATAAATAAATAAATAAATAAATAAATGTACATGACAGAGAAAACCCAGGAGTGACATGTTGGCTTCAGGCATGCTTGAATCTAGGGGCTCAATGGATGTTTACAGGGACTGTAAACATCTTGTTTGTAGCCATCACCCTCAAAAAGGGCTTCCGATTGATGGCCGTAATGACCACAACTACCTCCAGTTTACAGCCTACCAGCTTAGTAGCCCCAGGAGAAAGAGAGAGCCCTATTCCTGATAATTCCAGCAAAAGTCTGTGGCCTGACTCTTGTGACTCATAAGCCCATGGCCCAGCACTGATCCAATCACTGTGGCCAGCAGTGGCACTCTTCTAGGCTAGGCCCAAGTCACATACCCACTCTAGGAGCCAGCAAAGGGCCCGCCATCCAGAACTATGTGCCCTGATAGTGGGTGTAGGTGTTGCCCCACACAGAAATCAGGGTGCTGTGAACAGAAAAAGAGGACTGGGTGCTGGAGATGTCCTTTGATGGTGGGCATTCTGGCTGGCTGACCTCCAGGGCAGCTAAATCCTAGGGTCTTGGGAGTTTCTGAAGAAATGATGTCCAGAGATTGCTGCTTTAGGACTGCTGGAGGAGCAGGGCTAGAGTGGGGAAAAGGAGAACTAGGAAGCATTTTCTCTCAGTCTCTTTCTGAAGAAGTATCAGCCATGCTGTAGGTCATGGGAAAAGTACAAGTTTTCATTTAAAGCTTTGCATTTCCTAAACTGCCACTGCATCTTTAGTGGAAGCCCAGGGGATCCAATGAAGAACAAAGCCAGAGGAAAGAAGCACATGGCAGCCATTCAGTCTTCTATTGAGAGCTCAGTGTCTGGTGCTGTGGGGGATTCAGCAGAAGGCAAGACCCCATCCTCAAGGAGCTTCTTGGCAAACAGTGATGCACTCTACACTCAACCCTTCCAATTGAGTGCTAGATGGTGTGGGACCTGAGAAGCCAGCAGAGTGCAGAGGGAGTCATCACTATGGGCTGGCGGGACCCAGAAGCCTCCTGAGAGGGGCTGAACCATGGAAGAGGATCAGCTAAAGGAAGAAGTAAGGTTTCTCCAAGCATGGAAAAGACAGCAGAGGAAGGGCCAGGTGGAGATAGGCATTGTCATTTTGGCTCAAGAATACACCTAAGTGAGACCTGGTAACAAGCTGAGAGCAGAGGGAAAGAGAACAGAGCCTTCCACTCCAAAAGAGAGGACTCCCAAGATAGAGAATGAAAATAAGATGATTAAAAAGAAAGAGGGTCCTTAGGAAAAATTAAGCTTGCTCCAGAGAGGTGAAAATAAGTTGTTGTCCTCAAAGTAAGTGTAAGCATGGGCACATTGTTAGTTCTAACATATGGGAGTAACATAAAATACCATGTGAAGGGTAGCTGGAGGAGAGTGATGGTTAATTTTATGTGCCAACTTGGAGGGTGTTTTTGGATGAGATTAACATTTAAATAAATGCCCTCTATAAGGTAGATGGGCCTCATCCAATTAGTCAAGGGCCTAAATAGAACAAAAAGACCAGCCTCCCCATGCAAGAGGGAATTTCTCTAGCAGACTGCCTTTGGATTTCATCTGCATTGTCATCTCTCCCGGGTCTCCACCTGCCAGCCTTCAGACTTCACCACCATCAGCTCTTCCGGATCTTGAGCCTGCCAGCCTACACTGCAGATTTGGACTTGCCAGTCTCCAGAATCACATGAGCCAATTCCTTATAATAAATCCCTCTCTCTCTCTCTCTCTCTCTCTCTCTCTCTCTCTCTCTCTATATATATATATATATATATAACTCCCTATTGTTTCTCTGGAGAACTCCGACTAACATAGTGAGGAATATCTTCAGTACAGTGAAGGGGGCTGCTAAGATAATGAGGTGGAAGCACTGTTGCCATTGAACATTTAACTAACCAATGCAACGCTTTATCATGATATGGGAACCATTAAGTTTAAACATTATCCAGTCAATTGACGTGATTAGTCAAGCCATGTGATTATCAAGTATGTCCCATCAGAGTTATAATACCTGGAACTGCACTTCCTAAACTGTGCATGGAGGGGCCCCAGGGCACAACCACAGACCTGTAGGGACATGATGGAAACAGAGAGACATCTGTTGGGCGTCGAGGGATACAGCAACATCTGTCAGACATTGAGCAGACTACTGCTGTTATTTGAACCTAACTACTTAATAAATGTAATTATTAGGTATTTCTTTTGGCCTAGGAGTGCTTTGAAAAAAATTAACATTAAAATTAAGACACTAAGGGCCCAAGAACTGAGAAAGTTTGGGAACCTCTGACCTAGTGGATAACTGCTGATGTAAACATCTTGTACTTAAGAATAAAGCCTGAGTTGTTACAGTAATTTTGTGCATCTTGGCTGTGACAAGGTTCTAGACTTTCTTTGTTTTGGGTGAACTTGACAGTTTTTAGAAGTGCTGGTCATGCGTATTGTTGAATGCCACTCTACTGGAATTTGTCTGATCTTTTTCTCATGATTAGACTTGGAGTTACGGGTCTGGGGAGGAAGATCACAGAGGTTAGGTGCCATTTGTATCACATCATATCAGAGTACATGCTACCAACATGGTCTGTGATGCTGATGTTGACTTGGATCACCTGTTTGTCAGGTCGCTCCACTGTAAAGCTGGTCTTCTTTCTTTCCTTTCTGTACCGTGCTCCTTGGAAGGAAGTCACAATGCACAGCCCACTCCTAAGGAGTGGGGAGTTAGGCCCTGCCTCCTGTAGAATGGAGTATATTTACTTGGAATTTTTCTGCGTGAAGATTTGTCTCTTCTCCCCCTTGATTTATTACTCTATTCAATCATTTATGTATATCAACATGGATTGATGGATATTTATTTTTTACTTTGGGTTATAATCCAAAACTATTTATTTTATTTTTCAAATTTTCCAGCTTTAGTCATTGGGAGCTCTCTGTTGGCTCCTGTGCCCTTCGACATACCCCCATCAATTGTGTGTTTGTGTGTTTGTGTGTGTGTGTTTTAAGCACTTTTTCACTTTCTGGCATGGCAAGATGCTAAAAAGCAGCACAGATTTTAAGTTAACCAATGAAATTCTTTTTGTTAAAGTTTGGTTTCTGTGTCTTGCAAATGGAAGTGTTCCAACTGATGTAAAGGGGACCAGCATCACTCCTGCACACTTTATTTTTTAATTTTTTAGAATATTTTTTTATTCTTGACAAATAAAAATTGTATATGTTTAAGGTGTACAATGTGATGTTTTGATACATGTGTACATTGTGAAATGATTACCAACATCAAGCTAATTAACATACCCATCTCCTCCCATGGTTACCTTTTGTGTGTGTGTGGTGAGAACATATGAGATCTACTCTCTTAGCAAATTTCAAGTGCACAATATATTATTATTAACCATAATCACTGTGTTGTACATTAGGTCTCCAGAGCTTATTCATCTTATAACTGAAAGTTTGTACATTTTGATCAATATCTGTCCTTTTCTCTCACTCCCCAGCCTCTGGTAACCAGTATTTTACTCTCTGTTACTATGAGTTTGACTTTTTTTTTAAGATTTCACATATAGATGAGATCATGTGATATTTGTCTATGTCTGGCTTATTTCACTTAGCATAATGTCCTCCAGATTCATCCATCTTGTTGTAAATGGCAAGATTTCCTTCTTTTTAAAGGCTGAATAATATTCCATTATATATATATACCATTTTTTCTTTGTTCATTTGTCTGTCAACAGACACATTGTTTCCATATCTTAGCGATTGTGAATAATGCTGCAATGAATATGGGGGTGCAAATATCTCTTCGAGATAATGATTTTATTTCCTTTGGATGTATACCCAGAAGTGGATTGCAGGATCATGTGGTAGTTCTGTTTTTAATTTTTTAAGGAAATTCCGTACTATTTTCCATAATGGCTGCACCAATTTACATTCCCACAGCCATGCACAAGGGTTCCCTTTTCTCTACATCCTTGCCAATGCTTGTTGTCTTTTGACTTTTTGTTTGTGTGTGTGAGGAAGACTAGCCCTGAGCTAACATCTGTTGCCTATCCTCCTCTTTTTGCTGAGGAAGATTGGCCCTGGGCTAACATCTGTGTTCATCTTCCTCTACTTTATATGGGACGCCGCCACAGCGTGGTTTGATAAGTGGTGTGTAGGTCTGCGCCCAGGATCCAAACCCGCACACCCTGGGCTGCCGAAGCAGAGTGTGAACTTAACTGCTACACCACCGCGCTGGCCCCTATCTTTAGACTTTTTGATAATAGCCCTCCTAACAAGTGTGAGGCGGTATCTCACTGTGGTTTTGATTTGCATTTCTCTGATGATTAGATGATTAGTTGAGAATCTTTTCATATACATGTGGGCCATCCGTATGTCTTCTTTGGAAAAATGTCTATTCAGTTCCTCTGCCCACTTTTTAATTGGGTTATTTCTTTTTTTACTGTTGCATTGTATGAGTTCCTTATATATTTTGAATATCAATCCTTTATCAGATGTATGGTTCATAAATATTTTCTCCCATTTCATAGGTTGCCTTTTCATTTTGTGGAGAGTTCCTTGCTGTGCAGAAGCTTTTTGGTTTGATGTAGTCCTGCTTGTTTATTTTTGCTTTTCCTCTATGTGTTCTTCTAGGAGTTTTATAGTATTAGGTCTTACATGTAAGTTTTTAATCCATTTTGAGTTGATTTTTGTGTTTGGTGTAAGCTAAGGGTTAAAGCTTTCAGTGGAACATCCAGGTGAGATGTTTAGTATGCTTTTGAATATATGGTTTGGAGCTCAGGTGAGAGGACTGACTGGGGGAAAATAAATTTTACAATCACTCACATAAAGAAGTTAACTGAAACCATGACAAGGAGCAGATTGTCAAATCAGATTCATGAATCAGATCTCTTGCCCAGTATCAAGTTTTACTAATAATTTCAAGGATACAAGTAATTGAAGGGCACAGGCAAAGCATGGCAAAGTCTGAGGCGGCCAGTGCTGCTTGCCAGACCTTTCCTGGCTGCGGAAAGTAAGCTCTGGCCCAGACTTAACATACGAGGTCTCTAAGTGATGGCTGTGGGAACATCACTTATGCAAGAAAGAACTATTTCATTAAGAGATATCTCCGTTCTCTATTCAATTAGGTATTTGATTTGTGTGATATTTTCCAGAGCATCATACCTATGAATTCATAGATTCCAGGTTTGTTTACTATAAGTAATACTAGATAGATCAGGTACATCCTGCTAAACTCATTCTGTAGAAAATATTCCACTAGAAAATATCATTTGTGTGTTTTCCAAGAGGTCAGGCATTATTATATTTACAAGGGGATTTAACATGATCATCCCTCTTTTCCCAAGGTATCCCCACAGTAAAGGGAAAGAATGGATTGCAGGCTCTATCCTTACCAGGAGTGAAAGATATTGCCGAGGGAGAGCGTAAATGAAAAGAAATAAGGGTGAGAACAGAGTCCTAGAGAAAAATTAAAGTTTGAAGGACTAGCAGAAGAAGAAATCTTGGCAAAGGAGAGTGAGAAGTGGCAGCCAGAGAGGTGGGAGGAGAGCCAGGAGAGCGTGGTGTCCCAGAAGCTAGATGGAGTTTTCATCTCCATCCACTGTGGCTGAGAGGTCAGAGAAGCTAAGAACTGGAAAACCTCCATTGGATTTAATGAGGAGGTCACTGATGATCTTGGAAAGGTCAGTTTTCATGGCACGGTGGGGACAAAGCTAGATTGTGGTGGATTGAGGAGTGACTAGAAAATGAGCAACTGGAGACAACGTAGGTGGGCAACTCAAGAACCTTGACCGGAATGGTGGGAGAGAAACAAGGCAGCAATGGGAGATGAAATTAGACTGAAGAGCATTTTCCCCTTTGGAGAACATGTTTAAATGCTCCTGTGAATGTGGAAATATGAAGGAGGCTGAAGGTATCAGAATGGGGATAATAGACGGAACAAGAGGGCAGGTGGTGTTCTAGGAAATTGACTTTCTGAACAGAAGGCAAAGCACTTGTTTTTTTGCATATGCTGATTTCTAGCATGTAAATACTACCACCTTGGCTTATTTTCAAGCTACCATTTTAAGAATGGATTTTGCAGGCTGGTGGGAGCCAGTCCCAGCACAGTGCTGGGTGTAGAGGCAGGATTCAATAGCACTTGGGGACAGGAGTTTGTAGCCAGTGTGTCAAGAAGCTGAGGGAATTCTCATCTAGTGGCTTCTAATTTTTGGTGAAATGAGAGTCAAGACGCAGTTTTGAGAGTGAAGGGAGAGGGCGTGGGATAGGGAGTTTTACAAGAGTGGAGAAGTTTTGAAAAAGCTGCTGCAGAGATTAGAAAATAAAACTGACTAGGAGATGAGAGAAGTAATTCTAGGCACCACTGACCACCCAGTAGAAGTGGGAAACTGTGCTTAGGGGTGGTTCCATTCCAGTGAGCCCATGTGAGTTTCTTCATCAGGGCTCAGCAGGTCAGGTACGTACACTTAACTGTCTAACTAGTGTCTCAAATTCCACTTGTGCAAAATTGAACTCTTGATTACTCTCCACCAAATGTGTTTCTTCCTCTAGTCTTCTCAAGACAAGTAAATGGCACAATCATTCACTCAGCTGCTCAAACCTGAGCAGCTCAAGCCAGAAACCAGGAAACCATTCTTGAGTGTCTCATGCACCATGTGAAACTCATCTTCATATCCTTTAGATATTTCCTCCAAAATAACAGCAAAATTTTCCATTTCTCTCCAACTCCACCACCAACCTGAGCTAAGCCATTATCTCTTGCCTGGACCACTCTGGTTTTCCTCCTCCTCCTCTTCCTTCGCGTTTGCCTCATGTCAGAGGGATTTTTTTTTAAGTTTCTTTATTAAGATAAAATTTACATATCATATAGTTCACCTGTTTAAAGTGTAGAAATCAACGATTTTTAGTATATTCACACAGTTGTGCAACCATCACAACAATCTAATTTTAGAACATTTTTGTCACTCTAAAAAGAAGCCACATGCTCAGTAGCAGTCACGTCCCATTCCTCCCACCTGCCTTCCCTTTTCAGCCTTAGGCAATTACTAAATGGAATCTTTTTGTCTCTGTAGGTTTTCCTATTCTGGCATTTTATATAAATGGAATCAGAAAATATGTGTTCTTTTGTGACTAGCTTCTTTCACTTAACATGATGTATTCAAGGTTTATTTATGTTATAGCATGTATCAGTGCTTCATTCCTTTTTATTGCTGAATAATATTCCATCGTATGATACACCACATTTTGCTTATTCATTCGTCAGTTGATGGATATTTGGGTTGTTTCCACTTTTTGGTTGTTGCAAATAATACTGCTATGAACATTCATATACAAATTTTTGTGTGGATGTATGTTTTCATTTTTCTTGGGTATATACCTACGAGTGGAATTGCTGGGTCATGTAGTAAATCTGTGTTTAACTTTTTGAGGAACTTCCAAACTGTTTCCCAAAGTGTCTGTACCATTTTACACTCCTACCAGCAGTGTATTAGAGTTCCCATTTCTCCACATCCTCGTTAACATTGTTATTGCCCATCTTCTCAGTTATAGCCTTTCTAGTGAATATGAAGTGGAATCTCATTGTGGTTTTGATTTTCATTTCCCTGATGACTAAATGATGTTGAGCATTTTTTCTCATGCTTATTGCCCATTTATATATCTTCTTTGCTCATTTTTTAATTGGGTTATGTATTTTTCTAGTATTAAGATGTGAGTTCTTCATATATTCTAAATGCAAGTCTCTTATCAGATGCATGATTTGAAAATATTTTCTCTCATTCTGTGGGTTGTCTTTTCACTTTATTATGGTATCATTTTCAGCACGAAACTTTTTAATTTTAATAAGTCCAATTTCTGTATTTTTTCTTTTGTTACTTTTGTATTTAAGGAAACCATTGTGTTTTATCTAAGAAACCATTGCCAACCCAAAGTCACAAAGATTTACTCCTATGTTTTCTTTTTAGAAGTTTTATAGGTTTAGCTCTTACATTTAAGTTTATAACCCCATTTTAGTTGATTTTTGTATGATGTGGGGAAAGGGCCTAACTTCACGGCTATCCATGTGGATATCCTGCTGTCCCAGCGCCATTTGTTGAAATACTATTCTTTCCTATTGAGTTATCTTGATGCACTTGTCAAAAATCAGTTGAACAGAAATGTAAGTGTTTATTTCTGGACTCTTAGTTTTATTCCACAGATCTGTATATTTATCCTTATGCCAGTACCATACTGTCTTGATTACTGTAGCTTTGTAGTATGTTTTGAAACCAGGAAGTGTAAGTCCTCCAACTTTCTTGTTCTTTTTCAAGATAGTTTTGGTTATCTGGGTACCTGATATTTCCACATGACTTTTAGGATCAGTTTGTTAATTTCTGCAGAAAAGACAACTGTGATTTTGGTAGAGATTGCATTGAATCTGTAGGAGATTAATGCCAAGTTAACAATATTGTCTTCTGATCTCTGAACATGGTATGTCTCTCCATTTATTTAGATCTTCTTTAATTTCTTTCAACAATGTTTTGTAGCTTTCAGTGCACAAGTCTTGCACTTCTTTGTTAAATTTATTCCTGAATATTTCCTTTTTTGGTGTTATTGTAAATGAAATTGTTTTCTTAATTTCATTTTAAGATTGTTAATTGCTAGGGTACAGAAATACAATTGATTTTTGTATATTGATCATGTATTCTGCAAGCTTGCTAAACTTGTTTATTAATTCTAATAGTTTTTAAATGGACTTGGGATTTTCTCTAAATAAGATCATGTCATCTACAAATAGACATTGTTATACTTTTTCCTTTCCAACCTGGATGCCTTTCATTTCTTTTTCTCATCTATTTTCTCTGGCTAGAACTGAACCACAGAGTGGTAAGAATGGACATCCATGTTCTGCACCTGATCCTGGGGAAAAAGCACCCAGTTTTTCACCATTATATATGTTATTAGCTTGGGTTTTATAGAGGTCTTTTATCAGGTTGAGGCAGTTTCTTTCTATTCCTGGTTTGTTGAGTATTTTCATCATGAAAGGATGTAAGATTTTGTCAAATGCTTTTCCTGTGTCTATTAGATGATTTGTTGGATTTTGTCCCTTATTCTGTTAATTTGGCCTATTACACTGATTGATATCAGATGTCAACCAATTGCATTCTTGAGATAAATCCCATTGTCATGAGGTACAATTCTTTGTATATGTTCTTTGATTTGTTTTTCTAGTATTTTTGAACATTTTTCTATTTATATTCATAAGTAATTATAGCCTGTAGTTTACTTTACTTACAATGTCTTTGTCTAATTTTGCTATCAGGGTAATATTGGCCTCATAGCATGAATTGGGAAGTTCCATCTTCTTTTAATTTTTGGAAGAGTTTGTGAATGATTAGCATGAGTTTTTCTTTAAATGTTTGGAAACTTTCACCAGCAAAGCCATCAGGACCTGGTTTTTTCTTTACGGGAAGTTTTGAAACTACTCAATCTCTTTACTTGTTGGATCAATCTCTTTACTTGCTATAAGTTGATTCAGATTATCTGTCTTTTCTTGAGTAGGTTTTGGTAATTTGTGTCTTTCTAGGAATTTGTCCATTTCATCCAAGTTTTATAATTTGTTGGAATATGGTTGTTTATAGTATTCCCTTATGTTTCTTTTTATTTCTGTAAGGTTAATAGTGATGTCCTATCTTTTGTTACTGATTTTAGAAATATGACCCTTCTCCCTTTTTTCTTGGTCAATCTAGCTAAAGACTTGTCAATTTTGTTGATTTTCTCAAAGAATAAGCTTTTGGTTTCATTGATTTCCTCTATTTTTTTTCCTGTTCTCTATTTTGTTAATTTCACTCGACTCTTTATGATTTCCTTCCTCCTACTTGCTTTCGTTTTAGTTTGCTTCTCTTTTCCAAGTTTCTTAAGAGAAAAAGTTAGATGACTTATGTGACATCTTTCTTCATTTTTAAAATAGGCACTTACAACTATAAATTTCTTTGCAAGCACTGCTGTAGCTGCTTCTCATATGTTTTGGTGTGTTGTGTTTTTATTCTCAATGATCTCAAAATATTTTCTAATTTTTCCTGTGAGTTCTTTTTTGACCCTTTGGTTATTTAGGACTGTGTTGTTTAACGTCCCCATATTTGTAAATTTCCTCTGTTATTAATTTCTAATTTAATTCCATTGTGGTCAGAGAACATACTTTATATGATTTCAATCCTTTAAAAATTTTAAAGATTGTTTTATGGCCTAAAATATGGTCTATCTTAGATAATGTTTGATATACTGTAGAGAAGACTGTGTATTCTGCTCTAATTGGGTGGAGTGTTCTATAAATGTCTGTGAGGTTTACTTGGTTTACAGTGTTGCTAAAGTCTTCTATATCCTTGTTAATCTTCTATTTGTTCTATCCATTATTTAACATGATTTATTTAAATCTCCAACTTCTATTGTTGAATTGTCTATTTCTCCCTTCAATTCTGTCATTTTTTTTCCTTCAAGTATTTTGGGGCTTTATTATTAGGTGCATGTATGTTTATAATTGTTGTATCCTTCTAATGGATTGATCCTTTTATCACTATAAAATGTCTCTCTTTATCTCTAGTGACTTTTTGTTTGATTTACAGTTTATTTGCTGATATTATTATAGACACGTCAGCTCTTTTATTATTACAGTTTGCATAGTCATCTTTTTCCATTCTTTTACTTTCAACCTATTCATATCTTTGGATCTAAAGCATGTTTCCTGTATACAGCACATAGTTGGCACTTGTTTGTTTATCCAGTCTGACAATCTCTGTCTTTTAATTGGATTGTTTGATCCATTCACATGTGACGTTATTATTGATACAGTTGAATTTACATCTGCCATTTTGCTTTTTGTTTTCTATATGTCTCTTATCTTTTTTCGTCCTTCTGATCCTCCTTTACTGTCTATTGCATTAAGTGAATATTTTATAGTGTAAGATTTTAATTCCTTTAATGATTTTAATTATTTTTTGAGTAATATTCTTCATAGTTGCACTAGGAATTACAATATGTATCTTAACTTGTCAGAATCTACTTCAGATTTATACCAACTTGTTTCTGCTGAGATGTAGAAACTTTACTCCTATATAGTTCCATTCCTCTTCTTTTTTGCTATTATTTTCATATATATTACAAACCCAACTTATATCATTATAAGTATTAAGTTATATAATTTTATGTCTTTTATGTGAGAGAAGAAAGGAGAGCAAGTTTATATTTATAGTCTTTGTTTTAATAACCTTTTATAATTAACAAATATTGATATTTGTTATATTAACCATGTTATATTAACCTACAACTTCTGGTTCTCTCTATCTCTTCCTGTGGGTTCAAGTTACTATCTAATATCATTTCCTTACTCCAGTAGAGCTTTGTTCCTATCCATCTCCTTGTGCTGTTTAGGTCAAATATATTACATTTTTGTATGATAAAGCTCCAACAATACAATTACATACATTGATTTAAGCAATTGCTTTTTATTTTTATATAGATAACATTGATTTATAACATTATATAAATTTCAGGTGTATATCATTATATTTCAACTTCTGTATAGACTACATCATGTTCACCACCAAAAGTCTAGTTCCCATCCATCACCATTCAAATGTGCCTCTTTACCTCTCTCACCCTTCCCCCATCCCTTTTCTCTCTGGTAACCACCAGTCCATTCTCTGCATCTATGTGTTTGTTTGTTTATCTTCCACATATGAGTAAAATAATATGGTATTTATCTTTCCCCATCTGACTTATTTTGCTTTGCATAATACATTCAGCCATTACAAAAAGATGGAATCTTGCCATTTGTGACAGCCGGTAATTGCTTTTTCAATCATTTAGTAGAAGAAATAAGCAATTATACTGTCTTTTGTAGTTACCAACTTAATTACTTTTACTGACACTTTTTATTTATCCTTTTGGATTTGAATTACTGTCTGCTGTCACTTGTTTTCAGTCTGAAGAACTTCCTTTAGAATTTCTTGTAAAGCAAGTTTGCTAGCAAAAAATTCTCTCAGTTTTTATTTATTTGGGAATGTCTTTATTTTTGAAAGATAGTTTTGCTGGATATAAGATTCTTGGTTCCCAGTTTTTTTCCACCACTTTTCACATGGCATCCCACTGTCTTCTGGCCTCTGTTGTTTCTGATGAGAAGTCAGCTGTTAATCTTAGTGAGTTTCCCTTGTATATAGTGAGTTATTTTTCTCCTGCTGCTTTCAAGGTTTTCTCTTTGTGAATGTGACATGTCTGGGTGTGGATCTCTTTGTATTTATCCTGCTTGGAGTTATTGGGCTTCTTGTATGCAGAGATTAATATTTTGTACCAGATTTTGGAAGTTTTAGCCATTATTTCTTTGAAATTTTTTCCCTTCCTTTCTCTCTGTCTTCTCCTTCTGATATCCATATGTGTATGTTGGTACCCTTAGTGACATTCCACATATCTCTGAGACCCTGTTCATTTCTTTTCATTTTTTCCCGTTTTTCAGATTTCATAATCTCTATAAATTTATCTCCAAGTTCTCTAATTATTTCTCCTGCCAGCTCACATCTACCATTGAGCCCCTCTAGTGAATATCTCATTTTTGATTATTGTACTTTTCATCTCTAGAATTTCCACTTGATTCTTTTAAAAAATAATTTCTATTTCTTTATTGATATTCTATATTTGATGAGATATCGTCATCATGCCTTTCTTTAATTCTTTAGACATGATTTCCTTTAGCTTTTGAACATATTTATAATAGCTGCTTTGAAATCTTTGTCAGCTACGTCTGACATCTGGGCCCTCTCACAGACAGTTTTTATTGCTTGCTTTTGTTTCTGTGTATGGGTAACACTTGCCTGTTTCTTTGAATGTCTCACAATTTTCTGTTGAAAATTGGCCATTTTATAGAATCTATCATAGGAACCCTGGACACTGATCTCCCTTCCCCCAGGGCTTACTGCTGTTTTCTTGTCTGCTTATTTTTTTAGTGACTTGGTTGGACTACTTCAGTGAAGTCTGCTGCAGTGTGTAGCCTCTGATGTCCCTTCTCAGAGGGTATAGATTTGGGCATGAGCATAGTCTCCCTGGGTGAGTCAGCCTCTATTGGTTTCACACTAAGCTGTTAGCCTCCACTGATTGCTAGTTGATTGCTCTATTGTTTTTGACAACACTCTGGGACATAAAATGTTCCACACTCTGATTCAACTAAAGTATGTCCTCTTTGCAGAGGCAGGATGTTGCCAGTCTTTGTGGCTACTCTGACTCAGGAAGTTTCCTCTTAGCTGTCTCTTTCCCTGATTCTTTCTGTTAAACTTCTGGCTCTTTCTGTTAAACTTCTGGCTTGTCTACTGGTTCACTTGTTGCTATGAGCATCATATAGCTACAGCCTCCTCTTAATTGTTTACAACCAAGTTCTCCATTGTTTTCTACAATGTCCTTAGGCAAGAACTTCCCCACACTCTGTTCCAAATAAGTCAGTCCTATTAGGCAGAGCTGTTCTCTCCCTGGGCAGAACTTCTGTGCCACACTATACGGGAGTGAGGAATGGAGACAGTGGCCTGCTTCTCCCAGAATGACATCTCTGCTCTATGAGCAGGATTCTGGATGGGGATAGCAACCCCTGGTTCCTTGGCTTCCCCCTCCCAGCGTGGAACGTTTGCCCTGCAAGTGAGCTGGGGTAGGTGCACTTGGGTCCCAGAGATCTCAGCCTACTGCACCTGGAGTAGAGATTTCACCCTATGAGTGGGGACTGGGTAGAGGAAGAGGGACTGGTCCTCTCAACCACATCTACTCAGAATAGAGTTTCTGCAACATGGGGCTGGAAGAATGATAGATGCCAGTGGCTTGCCCTCCCAGGGTGAAACCGTAGCCCAGGACTGGGAGCTAAATGGGGAAGGAGCCCCAACTTCTTGGAAGCATGCTCTTGAAGTAAAGCTCTTGTCACACTGAGCTGGTGGAGGGAATATGAATAAGTCATGATTCAAATGCCACAGACTTTCATGGTTCTTATCAAGATTTAATACATTTCCTTGAATAACTTTCTCCATTTATGGTATTCTTTTAGGACAATTTTTGCAAATTTTAAATGGTTGGGTTTTTTTAAATCATTTTTAGATGTTAAATTGTTGTTTTGCTCAGGTAGAGGGTTTGCCATGCTTCTCATGATACCATTCTGGAAGTCTCAGAGTGATTTTTTTTTAATGTAAATCAGACCATGTCATTCCCCAACTCAAAACCTTCTAATGACTTCTGAATGCACTCAGCATATAATCCAAACTTCTTTCCATGACTGTCTATCCCTGCCCTGTCTGATCTGGCATCAGCTTACATCTCCATCTCACTCACTCTACTGCAACCACATTGCCTTCTTTCCATTCCCTGAACACACTCAGCTCTTTTTCATCTCTTGGTCTTTGAAGATATTGTGCCCTCTGCCTGGAATGTCCTCCATCCACCTCCTACCGTGCCTTGCAACACTGGATCCTTCTCATCCTTCAGTTTTGATATGTCACCTATTATAAGAAAATGTCTCTAATCACCCCCCCTCGTTTAACTTGGTCCCCTTGTTACTCTTCATTTCAACACCCTACTGTGCTTATCATAGCACTACATTTATTTACTGACCTCCACTAGACTATCAGCTCTGGTGATGGCCCATGAGAGCAAAGACCATGTTTTGTTCACTACTGAACACTCAGACCCCATCCTAGCACTTAGAAGAACAGGCACTCAATAAATATTTGTTGAATAACTAAATAAAGGAAAGAAGAAGAGAGAGAGGAGAAGAGTGGAGAGAGAGAGCGGATGAGAGAGAGAGAGGGAGGAAGGGAGGAAGGAAGAGAGAGAGTGGGGAAGGAAGGAAGAAAGTTGGAAGGAAGGAAAGAAGAAAGGAAGGAAGGAAAGAAAGAAGGAAGGGAGGGAGGAAAGAAGGAGACAGTTGAACTGGTTCAGAGTTGGGTTTTTGCTGGCAGGTAAGATGGAAAGACAGGGGGACAACTGAGTCACAGATATGGGTAACAGTGCAATGAGGAGGAGGTGCTGCGAGAGAGGACCTGCCCGAAGTCCCTGGAGGTAAGAGGACAGTGAGGCTGCCTCCAGCTACAAGGATCAAGGGAAACTTTGAGGTGAGGAGGTAACATTTGAACAAGATCTTGAGGACCAGCATCAAGGACTGATCTGAGCTTCTGTGATTGGATCAGTTAACATAGAATTGTCCAAGTGATAGAGAGGTTGAAAAGGCAGTGGGAAAACATGAAAAGGTTTATTCTTTGATGTAAAGGAAGTCTGGAGATAGGCAGTTCATGGTGAGTATGCCCCCCCAGAAACCCAAATTCCTTCTCTCTCTCTACTCCATTGTCTTGACTGTAGGGGACCAGGTGTCTGACTTTGAATGGCTTGTGTGACGCAGGGCTCTGAGAAGAACCTCTTCTATGCATCCCTCCCTCCCTCAGCACATGAGCTGAGGTCTGTGGCAGAAACCCAAGGCTAGTTATGACCAGGATTACTTGAGGGTTTTCCTTTTCTATGTCTCAGTTTACCTGAATTAACATCCAATTTTCGTGAGTTTTATGGTGGATTTTCTCAATTAATTCCAAAATATCAGTCAGTATAAAGAAAACAAAACAAAATAAGACCACAAAACCTGAACAGCCCCACCCACTGTTGAGTGGGTTTAAGCCTATGTCATGGTGTCCAGCGGGCACCCAGCTAGCCCATCTTCTTTTCTAATAAGCTGGCTCTATTGCCCAGTACTAAAGCTCTCTCCATTTTGCCTACCTGCAGAATTAAGGTCAACAGAAATATCAGAATTATTCTTCATAGAAGCAAGGGTTAAATACCTGTTGATAAAAAGTTAAAGGCCCATCGTCCCGCTAGGACTACCTTCCAAACAGAAATTGTTTTCTGTGATTCTCAACCCAGGGAGATTTACCCCCTGCCCCTGCCCTCAGGAAACACTTGGTGATGTCTGGAGACCTTTTTAGTTGTTGCAGTCGGGAACTGGGGTGGGAGTACTACTGGTATCTATCTAGGGAAGAGAGGCCAGGGATGCTTCTAAATATGCCACAGTGCACTGAACAACCCCCACAACAAAGACTTATTGGGCCCCAAATATCAGTAGTGCCCAGCTCAGAAACCCTAGTGTAGACTCTGATTCTCTTATCTGAGCACTAGACTGGTGGTGTGGGTCTCCAAGGTCAGGAGTTCTGGCTCCTGACATCAGGCCAGGCCTTGTTCTAGGACCCCTGACAGCCTTGGGGTTGAAGGTCCCCTCCCCACCTTCCCTGCCGTTCCCCTCCTCCCCGTCTCTTCTCTGCCCTCTCTCTCTACACTGCCTTCTCTCTGCTGGATTGTCCCACCCTCAGACTCCAGCGCTCAAGCTTCCTTCCTCCCGGCCATACGTCAGAGGCGAGCAGGCAGGGTGAGCTCGGTTCCACCCTTGCACAGCCTCTGCTGCTCCTCACAGCACAGATGTGGGCTTCGGGCCTCCCGGGAAAACGCCACCCTGCTGCCCGGCCTCACATATGACCCTCACTGGGGTCTGCGCCTCTTTCACGGCAGGGATTCGCCCTGCGTTGCACGCAGGGGTAGCTCTCTGGTAACTCCTTCTGAGACAGGTAGTGTAATCTCTAACCCAGACAGCATCCTCCTTTTGGTCAGGGAGGAGGAAAGCGAGAGAGTAGGAGGTGCAGGGGGAGCCAGGGGAGGCAGTGGAGGAGGAGGGAGAGAGAGAAAGAGCGGACAGAAGCCAGGATGAGGGAGGAAACGGAGAAAGGGGCGGATGGGGTGGGTGCGGGAGAGGAAGCGTCCCGGTTTCCGTCATCTCCTGCCACCCATCATCCTTTCCTGGAGGGGAAATCAGTATTCCTCCCTCTTCTTCTCTCCCCAAATGTTCTGAATTTAGAAAAGAAAGAGCAAAACCCTGACAAATGCATATTGTTTTCCAACTCTAAATACCGCATCCGCTTCCGCCCCCGCGCAGCCCCTTCCTGGCTGCCGGTTGTGGGTGTTGCTGTCGCCGGCCTGGGCGCACTGCCACCGCCGCTGGCAGCGCCCGCGCGGGCACAGATGGAGCCAATGAAATGAACTGTTGGCTCGCCACTCGCGGTCACCTGGTTTCCTAAGAAACAGATTCTCCCCAACTTCTTGCTGGAGGAGCACTTCCTGCTCAAAGCGCTGTTGGCATTTCCCCCTGACAACTCCCTTGTTTGGAAAATAATTGTGAATCCTTTTTTTTCTTCCTGTTTAAAAGCATCTTCTCACCCACCCCTATTGCCTTTGGAGGTAGCAGGGAAGAGATGACCGGTTCCATAGTTCAGATAGGGAAATTGATGTTCAGAGAAGAGAAGGCATCACTCAGAGTGAACAGTGCTGAGAACCAGGATGAGCGGGGGACAGGCAAGTTGAAGCCCCTAAGCACCACATAAGCCCCGGTGGCCTAATTCAACCTCTCACTTGCTGCTAAAGTCAGAAATGTCTCAGATTCAGATTCAGTCCCCTCCTATCACACGAGTGAATGGCTCTGAGCAGGTGTAAAAAACACTTTGTTAATAACGGCTAACATTTGCTAATGATTCCTGTATGCCAAGCACTCTTGTAAATACTTTTATGTGTAAGATCCCCATCAATCCTCAGACTAACCCTGTGAAGTAGATCTTACTATCATGCCTTATTTACAGACTGAGGGAACCAAGGTCCAGTGAGGTGAAGTGACCTAACCAGCCCAAGGTCACGCAGTTCTGAGGTAGTAGTGCAGGTTCACACCCAGAGCATCTGGTTCTAGAGGCAGGGGGGAATGCACTGCCTCTGGACACTGTCCAAGGCGAGATCACTGGCCCACGGGTCTGATACCTGGGTTCAGGGTTTGCACTCACTCTCTGAGGGATTGGTCAAATTTGTTCAAACTGTGTCCTCCTTGGTAAAAGGGATCTCTAGAGAAACTCTAAGAGACCTTACAGAGGAAAAATCCATGATTCTACCTTTGCAAAGAATGTTGAGGCAGCACCTCTGCTCTCTATCTGGTGGGAACCCCTTTCTTGGATCCTGTAAGAGCAATGAGACAGGGGAGGAGACTCCTCCTTCCTGTTGGTGGCTCTTGCATGGAGAACCTAGGGAGCATCAGTCAATAAGACATTCAGTTAACACACACTTGTTAAGTGCCTGCAGTGTCCCTAGGGATGGGCATATTGCTATGACCAAGGTAGGCATGGTGAATGCCTTCCTGAAGCTTAAATTGTGGTAGGGAAGCCAGCATTGGACAGGTAATGACAGAGTGACAGGTCTCACTGAAGGGAAGCCCAGTGTTCTATGGCAGATTTAACCAAGTCTAGGGTTAGGAGAGACAAACCTGAGAAACCATGAGGTAAGACAAGTTCCCAAGGTAAGAACCTCCCTTCTCTGCCTCGCTGTAATTCACACACAGTGTTCTTCAGACCAGTGAGCTTCCTGTTCATTGTAGTATGTTGCTACATACTGTGTATGTACTGTGCATGTACAACACCATGCTACAATTCCTATAGCACTCCAGAAGTCTCTGTGGTTTAAGTCATTTGTTTACAGTCTATGGTCATCTCTCAGGGCGTGGTTAACAATGAAAATTGTTTGCTGGGTTTGTTGGAGTGAGCAGAGTAATGGGTGTATAAGCAAATATGGTGTGGCAAGTGAGAGGACAAAATGATCTACATAAGAAAGGACATGTCGTCACATGGAGAAGAAAAGAGGGAGATGGGGAGCAGCTGTCTAACCTTGAGACCAACTGCTTAATGCTTCCTTTAGATACCCTGCTCCCCTACACTGATCCCACAGGCAATACACAACACCTGACTACAGGCTTTTTACAATAGCATTCAACCAACATTTGACGAGAATGTATGAAGTGCCAACACTTCCTAAACAAAGAACAAGACGTACAAGGTCCCTACCCTGAGCCAAGAGCTGCTCACCATCAAAGCTTTGTGTAACCTGGATAAAATGGGGCTGCCTTGAGGCCAGCCTCAGCATGCTGTTGCATTCAGAATAAACACAAATCTGGCTCCAAAAACTCTGAGGTGCATCAGAATTCTTTACTGGAAATTTTCTTGAAAAGGAGATGAAGAAAAGACAACACCAGATACACATATCAAAACTTGCCACAAACCCTCTAGTTTTATCTCTCTTTCCCAAAATGCACATTTCACAGCAGCTGCTCAAATTCATCCCTCCTCCTCTTCAAATTCCTAGCCTGCTTGGTCTTCTTCCCCATTCCTGTCTCTCCTCTGTTGGCAAACTCCCTTCCCCACCTTCTTCTTCTCCACCCCAAGTATCTACATGCCCTTTCTTGTGCATATGACTTGAGATTCTTTCATTTTTCACATGTCTGCTTTTGTACACATCTCCCTAGTCAATGTCACAGAAGCCAAACACAACAATCCAGGCTCCCTGTCAGTCTCCATGTCTCCTCTTCTTCTCTTTCTGGTTGGGGGTATTCGTTCCCTCATTCTGCAGTCCTCAATCTCTTGTTCTTGTTATGTCCTCTATAGACTCTTGGTTAGAGGACTCATTCAGCGTCCTGCCTTCAACCAGGAATGCCTCCCAACTCTAACAATTTGATTTGCATTTCTCTCAACAGAGTCAACTGGGTCTTCCTTAAAGATCTCACCAAACATGTTCTCTTGGCTATAGTTTCCCTGGATAGTAGGTGGGGACAGTGGGAATCTCATTTATCCATTTTCTGCTGAACATTTTCACTTATCTTTGCTGCCATCTCCTGAAATTCAGTTGGTCTGAAACTATACACTCTGTCTTACTCACAAAAAGTACTCTACCTTCACTGGGCCTGTTTCTGCCACTGACACCAGCATCATTATCCTTCGGCCAGGCCGGAAACCTTAGAGCAGATATTCTTCATCTGGGTCCATGGCTAGGACTCAGGCTCATGGGTGACCTTACAGAGACTTGTAAAACTTCTTGACATTGTATACAATCACAAAACTAAAGACTAAGTGTTGTGACTGGGAGAAAATATTTGCGACACATATATCAAACAAAGGCTTTACCCAGAATATGTAAAGCATTCTTGCAACTCAATTAACTCAATTTAAAAATCGGGATAAGATTTAACAGACACTTCACAATAGAAGATTTACAAATGATCAATAGGCACATGAAAAGATGTTCATCTTCATTAGTCATTAGGGAAATGCAAATTAAAACCAGAGTGAGATACATTATGCATTCATTAGAACAGCTAAAATTTAAGACTGGGAGTACCAAGTGTTGACACGGGTGTAGAGCAACTAGAATTCTCATGCAAGGCTGGCAGAATTGTAAAATGGTACAACCCATTGAGAAAACAATTTGGTGGTTTCTAAACCCCGCCATTCCATTCCTATATATTTATCCAGGAGGAATGAAAGCACTTATTCACATGAAGACTTTTCATGAATGTTTACAGTAGCTTTATTTGTAGTAGCAAAAGCTGGAAACAACCCAAATGTTTGCCATCAACTATTGAATGGATAAAAATGTTGTGGTATATCCACACAATGGAATACTATTCAGCAATAAAAAGGAGTAAACTATTGATGCATACAACAACATGGATAAACCTCAAAATCATTATGCTGAGTGAAAAAACATCAGAAAAGGACCTACTGTATGAATCCGTGCATTAAAATTCTAGAAAATGCAAAGTCATCTATAGTGACAGAAAGCAGATCAGTGGTTGCTTGGGGGCCAGAGGTAGAGGGGAAAGTGGATTTTGACAGGGCACAGGAAAACTTTGGGGAGTGATGGAAATGTTCAGTATTTTGGTTGAGATGATGGCTTCAAAGGTGAATGCTATCTCAGAACTCATCACAGCATACACTTCAGATAGGTGCTGTTTGTTGTATTAAATAAACCTTCCTAGAGATGTAAGAAAATATGAACATTGACGTCAGTAACTCTTCTGTGTCTGTATGAACATACCACCTTCAATGTGCTCTGAGAGCTTGTTTAGACATCTGGTCTTGATCTTGTTTTACAGTGAGCCTCTCACTGGTTCCAAGAGCCAGTGTTGGAATCATAGAACAGAAGATCTGGGAGGATCTTGGGAACAGCCTGGTCTAATCTTTGCATTTTGCAAATGAGAAACCTGAAACCCAAAGAGGGAAGTGACTTGCCCAAGGTCACCCCGCTACTTTGTGGCAAAGTCAGGGTTTGAACTCACACATTCTGATTCAGTTGCTGGTCTGCAAGCCCCAGGAGGGCACTGTGGCTCCAGGAAGGTCAGTTGTGGTCACCAACTAAGGGGTCACACAGCTGGAATCCAGCACAGTGCCTGGCACAGAGAGCCCCGCAGCAAATAAAGGGCACGCTCCCCTTCACCAAGGGCCTGAGCTGCTACGTGTCGCTCTGCTGTAACTGGCCGTGGAGGGTCATGAAGCTGATGGTGTGCTTTGCAGACTCAGCCACAATGAGCAGGAAGGACTGTGGCCTGGACCCGTGCTTCTCAGGCCATCTGTCAGGGAAGAATCAGGGCTTTTTATTTTTTGTTTTAAATTTCTAACTTATTGTGAACCAACACTATCATAAAACATAATAAAATTGAATTCTAGAAAAATGCACTAAACAACGAGCTTATAAAATGCAAGCCCAAACTTTTATTATTAGATTCAACCCACATAAAATCCCTCTGTTAAATTGCTATAAAGGCTTCTAAGCACCTGCTCTCCATTTCTGTACTTATCTCTTCATGGACCAGGAGCAAGCAGTTTGCAGACCAGTGGTGGTCCGTGTTCCCTCAAAGAGCCAAGCTTGAATCACCCAGAAATAGGGGGCCCCTGGCTGCCAAGCCCAGGCTTTCTGAAGGATATGGATTGGATTGGAATGAAGCCTTTGGTGTGACTCATGAGTCATCATTTGAATTGAGACTGTACAGATTTATGTATTATTCATCCTTGAGCAACAAAAACTCTCAAAATTCCTAAGTGTCCCCAGGCCCCAGAATAGCTTAATCGGGCACTATTGCTCTGCAATGCAAAGAGCCTGTTTAATTCTGAGTTCTGCATTTTTACATCAGAACAGGCCCAGTAAGAGGCAGTTTCTATCTTTGGTCCCTGGCTCATCTCTCTCTGCTTGCGTGCGCGAATGGGCTACCTCTCTCTGTGGAGCATCCTTCCAAAGTGCTGTCCCCAGATCACCCAGAGGCTCAGGTGCTGTGTGAGCAGCTACTGGCACAGTTGCAGAGAGGAAAGGCAGCCTCCCTCTGGGGTTTGGAGAGCAGAGCCAGATCTCAGTGTCACCCACACCACGGGAAGCAGGCAAGGCTTGGGCTTCCCTGTTCTGTGTCAGCCTTGAGAGCAGTGGAGAGCAGTGATCCTGAGCTATGGGGTCAGGTCCAGAATCACAGTGGCCAAGGCTCAGGGCTCAACCTCAAGAACATGAGCATCTAAGCCCAGGTCCCTTGCCTATAAAATGAAAATCATCACAGGGACTCATAAGGCCAATGCCAGGACATAGCGATGTAGATAAAGTGATGAGCAAACACACAGTTAACGCTCAGTAGAACCAAATGCTTGTCACAGGGCAAAGCTGAGTGACAAGGCCTCAGGTTGGGATGGGCCCTTATTGAGTTCTCTCTCCTCCCCTCACCCCCTGCCTGGCCTGGACTTGAATCCTCTTGAAGTTCTCTGTATTGACCCCAGTAACTAATGGTCTGACTTGAATGCCACAAATGACAGGGAACTCACCACCTACAGGCAGCCTTTCTCAGCTTTGCACAGCTTTGACGGGGAGAACAAAGTCCCATGGTGAGCTCCATCATCCTCCCTGTAGCTCTCTGGCACATGCACAGGGTGAGGTTCCTGGGGACCACCCAGACAGCCATTTGTATGCTTGAAGACCATGCTTCTGCCCTCACGGAGCCTCGACTTCTCCAAACTCCACACCCCCAGCTCCCTGTCACCTCTCCTACTTACGGTTTTACAATTCACGCCATCCAGTCACTTGCCTCGGAACATCCCCCCACGTGAGATGGCCTCCCAAAGTGAGACTCACCCCATCCTGCTCTTGTGGGGTTCTCTCTCTGGTCCCCAAATGTGGATCTCACACCTGATCTCTCTGATCCCTTGAATGTGCAAATCCTGCCCCAATGCCCTCAGCTTCCTTATTTTTCTCTTCTTGACACCACAACTGCCTCTCCCTGAATCCTGAGGCCTCCTGGTCCTTCTCTTCCTCCTTATTGGCTCCCACTCAGCATCATCTACTCTGCGGGGAACACAATCAGGACTCAAAGTCTTAAGCTACCATCTTCTCTTCTCTTCCCTTCCCTTTCATCTTGAGCGATTCAGTCCTAAAGCCACAAGTGATATGGCATGGAGCACTTACTCGTGTCCTCAATTCAGGGCCAGGAGAGCCGTGGTGTCGTGGAGCTGCATGAGAGCAGCAGGACAACGTCCACAAGGACAGGTGGCCTGGCAAGGGGTGTTGGAGCCCAAGCCAGGTGAGGAGGACATCCTGGAGGAGGGGTGGCCCAGAGTGAGAGTCAGAGCCTGAGTGGGGCAACAGGGTGTCCACGCAGCAGGACAAGCTGATGTGGGAAGTCAGAGTCCAATCAGGTGTCCCTGTGGAGAGGGCTGGCATTAAGGAATATTCTACAAAATAACTGAGCCATAATCTTCAAAAGTATCAAGGTCATGAAAATCAAGGAAAGGTGGAGGCATTTTCCCAGACTGAAGAAGACCAAAGAGCAGTGACTCAAGGCATCGTGCCGTTCTGGATGGATCCTTTTGCTATGAAAGATCTTATTGGGCCAACTCGTAAAACTTCCTTGGGGCCTGAGAACTATGATGGAGTAATGTGTCAATGTTAATCTCCTGATGCTGATGGTTGTGTTGTGGTTATAGAGGAGACTGTCCTTGTTTGTGGAAACACACACGGATGGAGAGTCAGGTCGGCAACTTAACTCTCAAATCATCAGGAAGGAGAAGGTTTTATTAGATACTGTACTTCCTACTTTTCTGTAAGTTTATAATTGCTTGAAAATTTCTCTAACAGAGAATTTCAGAGCTGGCACTGAATTAGGGATTACCCAAACCTACTCTTTATTTATGAGATAGAGGCTAAGTTGCAGAGAGGTTAAGTGATTTGACCAAGGTCACACAGCTGGTTGGTACTGGAACAGGGACCCAAACGCTCCTTTTAAATCTTACTGTTGGATCTAGCCCAAGTCTCTCATTTTACGGGTTAAGAAACTGAGGTCCAGGGTCATGAAGAGATTTGCCCCAAAATGAGCTGAACAAATTTCAGGCATCAGTTAATGGGGACAAATTTGAAGAGCTTCTTAGGTGTCTGAAACTGAACTCTAAGTGCTTGCCTCCTCTGTCCATATGTACAGAAAGTTCTAGATGTTGGCCCTAAGGCATTCCTCTTAGAAGGAAGGCCCCCTGCCACTTGCTCAGGCTTTTAATTTGCCTGCAGGGGACTCTAGGACCTCTGGTGTTTTCGTCCTCTCAGTCACTGACAGCCTGGGACCTTGCCCTTCCATGGGTCAGTCATGAGCCAACCAGCTGGCAATTCTAGACAGGCAGAAAGGCATCTCTGAGGAGTGCACAGGCCAAAGGAGAAAGGTGACATCTGCCTGATCGGGGGCAAGGGCAGGGGGCGGAATGTTATGGGCTTAATTGTGTCCCTCCGAAATTCAAACTTCATTTGTTGAAGTTCTAGCCCCAGGCCCTCAGAATGTGACTGTGTTTGGAGATAGGGCCTTTAAAGAGGCAATGAAGGTAAAATGAGGTCATGAAGGTGGGCCCTAACTTAATGACTAGTGTCCTTAGAGGAAATCAGGACATGAACACGCACAGAGGGAAGACCATGTGAGGACACAGGGAGAAGATGGCCGTCTACAAGCCAAGGAGAGACGCCTCAGGAAAAACCAACCCTGCCGCCATCTTGATCTTGGACTTCCAGCCTCCAGAACTCTGAGGAAATAAATCTCTGTTGTTTAAGCCACTCAGTCTGTGGTACTTTGTTATGGCAGCTGGAGTGGATTAATACAGCAGGGGCACAGAATGCTGGAGAATCAGCTTTTCTACAGACCACAGCTTCTTTGCCTGTAATGTCACCTCCCCCCCAACAACCTTATCCAAGTCACAGTCTCCGCATTTGGATGCTAATCGAGGAAAGCAGGGAGCAGGATGCTCAGGCTGGAGTCAGAATTCCCAGCACATCTGCTCAGGAGCTGATCTCAGGCAAGTCATTTAACCTTACTGAGTCCCTGTTTCCTTATATAAAAATAGGATTCCTAATTCTTGTTTTTAATCTTTCATAGAACTGTCAAGAAGATCAAGTGTAGAAACTGATAGAAACTGTAAAACAGATTATAAATCTGAGGGATTACTATTAATGATAGTAATATTTTAATATTCATAATAAAAATATTTATTTATTGATCTTCTGTTTCAGTTAGAATATGCAACCATAATCCTCTCCCGAATCTGCAGTTCAAGAAGGAATATGAGATTCACACACATACAGCTATGTACAAGATGATGCATAATGAAATGCAGTTCACAAACAGAAATCAGGTGTTTAGAGAAAGCAAAATCATCATGGACTGGTGTGCATTTGGTGCTGTTCCTTCATTCAGACACGTTCTGGGAGCTTTTGTGTGCAGTGCTGTTCTAGCCGAAGGGGTAGAACTGTGAACAAGGAGCACAGCACACCCTCAGAAAGAGCTACATTCCAGTGTGTGTGTGTGGGGGGAGTAGACAGATGCAATAGATAATAAACACAATAAACAAACAGATGTTACCGAAAATGGCAGGTGGAGACAGCTCAGTGAAGGACAGGAAAGAAGGGGAAGAAGGTGGGAAGGCTGCGGGTGAGGAAGACAGGCAGCTGTATAGCCATTATTAGGGAGGACCTTGCTGAGAGCTCAGAGCTGGAGGAAGTGAGGGACAGAACCGTGCTGCTACATCAGTAAAGAGCATCGTAGATGGTATCGGGTGCCTTCACAGAATAAGGCTCCGCAGAACTTTTCAGAACGCGTAGGACTCGGTAAGGGCGTCAGAGGTGGGGGACCTCTGCCAACAAGGCTAATGTGTGCTTGTCCAGGACAGGGCTGCAATTCCCAGATGTCACCACCAGATGGCAGAGGGACTTTAGACAAAAGTGTCTGGGAAGAAAGTTCTACCTCCAAAAGAGGAGTGGTGGAAAGGCCCCAAGATGCCCAGGAGACCAAGGGGGCAGCACATACAGCCTTGAAGAGTGAGAAGGAAGAAAAGCTTCCTTGCCTGACAACTGGTTGGAGTTTTCTGGGAGCCACTGGATTCTCCCACGCTCCCGATGCCTGCCACCCGCTGATCGGCCCTCACTGACGGGGCCCTGGGCCCAGGGCAGTTGTAGCTGACAGATATTCTTGAGGGAGGCTGACCCCATTGGGCTCCACACAGTACTGGGAGCTGGCAACTGGTTTCCCTCGCTCTGTGGCCGGGTCACTCTGGGGCCTTCCTGTCCCTCTGCCCTAGTGGGCCAGGAATCTCGCCCTACAGCTCACCCCATGCTAATGCACAAAGCCTGGGGTTCCTCCTACTGCGATCCGGTGGAGGGTGCTGTTGGAGGCAGAAGCCCTGGTTTGACAGCACGGCGTGGAATCCCGAAGCCTGACCTGCTCATTGTGCTAGAGTATTAGAGTTGGACCCTTAGGAAAAACACGCTCTTCACTGCTGCCTCCACGCAGCCTTCCTGGGCGTACATTCATTCAAAAACTTTTTAATGAAACATCTACCCATGCCAGGCAGTGTGCTGGGGACCTAGAGGTCGACAAGGCAGACTATTCACGGTCACAAAGTGGAGTTGGCATACTAGAGCCCAAGGGCTGAATCCACTCGCTGCCAGCTTTTGTAAATAAAGTTTTATTGGAACACAGCCTCGCCCATTTGTTTACATATTGTTCATGGTTACTTTGTGCTATAAAGGCGGAGTTGAGGAGCTGCAACAGAGACAACATGGCCCACAAATCCTAAAGCATTTACTACCTGGCCCTTTACAGAAAACGTTTGCTGCCCCCTGGTTTGGAGGGAGAGACGGGGAAGTAAGCAGACGATTGCATCACTGTAATGAGTGCCGTGATGGAGGCGGGGCAGGCGAGAGGAGGGGAGGGGAGGGCCCGGGGGGCCTATCATTTAGGACCCTGAAAGGCCCCTGAATCAGCCATGAGGAGCCATTGAAGGGTCTTGAGCAGGAGTGACATGATCACATCCCAGGAAGGCTTGTGGGGAAAGTGGAGGAGGGGGAGAGCACAGCAGAGCCCAGGGCACAGTAAGAGGCTGTTGTGATTGTCTGGGAGGGAGAAGAGAGAGGCCTGCACCCGCCAGGAGCTGTGGGGGTGGAGAAGGAGCCAACGCTGGCAGGATTTCTGATGATGGGTAAGAGCATTTGAGTGTGAGGGTGGGAGCTGGGGTCAGGGCTGAGTCTGTGTCCAGTTTGCCTCCTGGCACTCTGGCGTCACACAGAGGCTCACCAAGCCCTGCCAGATGCGACAGTGGATGAGACCGTGTAGGTCATCAAGAGAAGCCCCTCATTCAAAGATGGGGAAATGAGGTCCCTGGTCAGCCCTGCAGCTGTTGAGTGGCAATGTCGGGAAGGCCAGGCAGGAGCTTCCTGACCTCAGTTTCAGTGTTCTGTCCACCTTTCTGGCTGCTTCTCTCCCCAGTACTGAGTGCTTGGTATCTTCCAGGAATTTCAAGCCAGTAACAGTGGCATGGGCCTCTTAGGATGCTCTGGTGGGACCAGGGCTATGTGAACTCAGGGAGCCTTGAAAACCCAGCACATTCAGGCTCGAGTTCATTCGCCAAAAGGGAGAGAAAGGCAGAGAAGCTGTAGCCCGTCTCGCACGTTCCCCCAAGGTGCCCGCGGTGGCACAGGGGATCTGGCAGATGAGCCCCAGGGTCTGCAACATAAAGGGCTCCACAGGTATGAGAGGTCTCTGAAGCCTCAGGTTTTCTGTAAAATTTAGGTGACTTTTGCCTTCTGTTCCGTAATATATCTTTTGTGTTTTGATATAGAAGGAATTTTTAAATTACTTATTGAGTTAACAGTGATGCTCTAAGAAGATATCTCAGGAGAATGTTCAGGTTTATTCTATAGCTCCTGGTATCCTGGGCTTAACCAGGTAAGGGAACCTCATTTTGAAAAGCCAGGATCTGGGGTGTGACAATGAGAACAAGGGCCCAGAAGAGAGGCAGCTGTTTGTGCTGATAGAACAACAGAAACCTAAGGAGGGACAGAGAGGTGGTCCATGACAGCAGGGACACACTTTTTCACCCTTGGTCCCTGGAAACCCCTGACACAGAGCCTTTACATGTTGTCAATGTGCCTCAGATCAATAAAGAGGAGAAAGATAGAATGCTCAGGGCCGTGAAATAGCCGAAGCACAGCTGGCTGCTCTCTTCTCTCTGGAATTTCTCTAAACCACAATTTCCTTACCTCCAAGATGGAAGTAATGACCCCTTCCTGCCTAGCTGTCAGTCTGGCTGTAATGATATAATGTAAAGGCAGGCACTTGATAAACTACAAGGCATTTTAGATATCCAAAGGACCACCATTATCCCATAGAGAATCATGATAGTAAAACCCTGCCACCACCCTGTAAGTGCGGGCTGAGAAATCCAAGCTCCTAAAACGTAAGGTTGGGGTTTTGCAAAGTCAGTGAGTGAGGGAGCCCCTGGGGGATCCATGGCAGTGCAGTCTGCCCCAGCCCAGGCTCTGCTTTGGCGCCACCTGGTGGCAGCTCTCTGCTTTGGCTTAAATATCAAAAATGATTGTGTCCTTGGAGTTTTGCTGGGACTTCTAAGACAGATGCAGATTCCAGGACTCTCCTAATTGGCGCCATTTTGTTGGCCTTTTTGGAGAAAGCTGGAGCACAGGGACCCATCCTCTGCCTCCCCACTTCGTGAACTAGGATTACCTACAGTTTCTCCACCCAGCTTTGCCCTCTCCCCCCAGCCTCCCCCCACATGAGAATATTTGATGCCAACTGTGTTATATCCAAATTCCTGTCACTCTGGGCTACATTATCTTGGGTTTTTACTGTATTAGCCTCTTCTGAAGAAGCGGCTTTCCATTCGATACTTGTGTCTGCCCCATGATCTACTTCCCAAAGGACGTGAGAGGTGTGCATTTGTGTGTGCATGTGTGTGTGTGTGCGCACGCACACATTTTTATGGGGTAGAGGGAGGGCTTGAAGGAAGGGTGTTTGTTCGGCTATCCCGTCTTCTTTCACTTTCAGATGACTCTCAATAGGTCAACTACTTCCACTGAGACTTTTTCCTGCCCCATCAACCAAGTGTACCCAGCCTCCCTCAGGACCGCTTGGAACTCCCTACCGCTGCCACCTTCCTCTGCTGAAGTCTTCTTACTTCAGAGCATGCTCAGAAGGTCCTGAAAGTGGGGGGCTTTGAGCACTGTCCCACCTCCCGTCCTTCTGGGAGTGCAGTGGAAGGATATCCTTTAAAAGCTGTCTGTGCTCAACAAGCAGGAAAGGTCATGCTTCATAGCTGCAGGTCAAAAGGCACAGGAAGCAATCCTGCATACCAGACTTCTTACTGGTCTTCTTTTCATCTGCCTTCTTTCCTCACGAGACAATGACTTCGTGAGGCACAGACACCCCTGGCTTTCAAATGCACTCATTCACTCGTTCACTCACTTATTCACTCATTCATTTTGTTATTGAATCGAAGTGTTAGTGCCTTTCTCTGTGCTGGGAAACACAATGACAGGCAGTGCACGGTTACTGTCTTGAGGAGCTCAATGTCTTGGAGGGGCGCAAAGTCCCCAGCAGCATCACAGGTCGATGGGTGCAGTAATAGAAGTGCCACACCAGAGGTGTGAACTGAGGGCCACGTGTCCCAGAGGACTGAGGACAAGTTTTCCTGTGATTGTTTTGCCTGCGTCATCTTGTTCAAGATTTGGGAACTGCACGGAGGGACCTCACTTCCTAACCCTGGCAATGCTGACGAATGTACCAACGAGAGGGGCTGAAAAGAACAGCCAAGCGTGATGGAACAGTCTCCTCATCCTGCACTGGCTCAGAGGCCCTCGGTGACTAGAGAAGTCCCCACCCCATCCTTACAGGGGCAAACAGATAATTGCATATTGCCTTGTCCTGGGTCAAGTCCCAAGCTATCTTCACTATAAAGGATTCCAGATTCCCTTTTCTTTCCATGTGTCTGCTTGATGGGAGCCAACAAACCGCTTCCAAAAGCAGGACCTTTGCAAAATCCCTGCCTTCAAATGTTCTTGCCCAAAGGGACAGTGAAATGACAGAACCATTGCACACTTAGGTAACAGAAGTACGGAGCGACCGAGTGGTGAGAAGCCCTGTAGGAAATGACTGAAGATTCCTGGAGAAAAAGGACTCATTCTCCTGCCTTGCCTCTGTAAGTCTTAATGTGAACAGCACAAAAGGGAATATCTTCCCACATTACAAAAGAAGGTATTGGGAGCTGCCAGTTGTGAAGACCTCCTCATCTTCCTCTTAGTATAAAGCTAGGGACTGTTTGATTTAAACCAGAGATCCCATTTCTAACCTACTGATGCCCTAACACTGGAACTTCTGCTCCCTTTCTTTGAAAGGGTAAAATCATGGGAACGTTAATATGGCAAAGCCGCAGTGGCTGGAGGGGCTCCAGGGAACATCTTCCTACTCTGATCTATGAGAATTGGGCTGAAAAAGCAAAGCTGTTTTCCCACTTTGTGAGAACTGGACCCAGGAAGCTAGCAAACAAGGGCCGCCTGGATCCCATGCCTTCCATCTGCAAAATCTGTGTTTCTCAGGGCAGGCCCAGTGGTGTAGTGGTTAAGTTCATGCACTCCACTTCAGTGGCCCGGGGTTCGTGGGTTCGGATCCTGGGTGTGGACCTACACCACTCATCAAGCCATGCTGTGGCGGCAACCCACATACAAAATAGAGGAAGATTGTCACAGATGTTAGCTCAGGGCCACTCTTCCTCAAGCAAAAAGAGGAGGATTAGCAACAGGTGTTAGCTCAGGGCCAATCTTCCTCACCAAAAAAAAAAAAAAAATCTGTGCTTCTCTTTTTGTTCTATATGAGCCATTTTCCAGGCAGTAAACACATTCCTTAGGCGTAGTCTCAAGTTGAAAATCTTCGAGGACTTGTTCTGTCCAAATGATGGAGAAATCAAGTGAAGCCTCTCTCTTTTGATAATGGTCATGCATTGTGTTGAAAGTAGCCTCAAAGTGTGGTTAGAGGGGTCCCTTTTCCTGCCTAATCATGAAAACTCAGGCAATTACTAGGAAAAGGACCAAGTTGGGCTGATGTGGAGAAGGAGGCCTCTTCACGATTGTGACTCTATTGATTATATTTCATAGTAAGAGAGGGGGCTGGGAGTCTGCCTCAATGAACCCTTGGATAAGGATTAAGATAGTAATACTATTTATTGAACATGTATTATATGTGCTGTTAGACACCATGTGTGGTACAAACTCTCATTTAAAACTCCACATGACCCAATGAAGTAGGCCCTACTATTTATCTCTACTTCACAGATGAGGAAAATGAGACACACAGGGGTTTAAATAACTTGTCCAAGGGCTCCAGGAGCAAGCAGCATGCTTCCCGTTCCTGGGCCTTCCCCACAAGGTGGCTGAGAATCATCCAGGAAAGTGGGAGCCCTGTGTAGCCAGCCAGGCTTTGGTTCTGAATTGCGCATGGTCTCCCACCCCAGGGACCGGGGCTCTGAGGTCTCCTTCTGCTCTTGCTTCACGGCCTCTGCCCCTGTGGCCACTGTCTAGGCCTCCAGATCCTCAACTGAGATGCACACATTAAAAAAATTAATACGTATCGCTATCATCCAATGCAGAAAAGAAACCAACAGTGATTTTAAAAGAAGGATCCAAGACAAGGTCTAACTATAATCCCTTTCACTAAATGTTCACCCGGCCTGCACTGCCCATTTTGTTTGTCCTTAAGGCCTCCATTTGGTCTTTCATCTATTTAACTGATGCCTGCTGATAAACCTTCCATGGGCTAGGTGCTGCTTCAGAAGTAGGCAGCAAGCAAAAAGAGCACTCGTTACTTTGTGGGGCTTGTATAGACTGTCAGGGAGACAGGCATCTATGAAAAGTCACTGCTGTGATAAATGTGACACTGGAGAGACAACCAGTGACAAAGAGGAGATGAGATTAGGATCTGGCCTGTTGGGATATCCTGGAAGACTTCCCGTGAAAGTGATATTGAAACTGAGCTAGGAAGTGATGACTAGGAAAACTATGAAGGAAAGAACATTCTAGGCAAAGGGAACAATACTGGCAAAGGCCTCAGCAGGAGGGAATGTGGTGAATCCAAGAGTCTGAAGGAGGGTCAAGTGGCTGAGGAGAGAGAACTCGGGGGCTTGCATGGTGGTGATGAGGCTGGAGAGCTGGGCAGGGGTGGAGCATGCAGGACCAAGGAGGCCACGTACAGAGTTTTGCCCTCCTCTTATGAGCCAGGGGAAGCCACTGATGGGGTTAAGCAGAGGGTGATTGGATCAAATTTGCATTTTGAGGAGGCCGCTGTGGATATGTCAGGGAAGAGGTTTTGAAATGGAGTAGACTAGATGCCTGTAGATCAATCAGGTGTTGTGGTTGGTCCAGGGGAGAGATCAATGGCTTGGGTGGGTAGGTGGGATGCGGGGAGGCAGGAGGAGAACATTCTCAGTGGTGGAGAGAAGTTGATAAGCTCAAGAGCTAGTTCGGAGGCCAAACTGATGGGACTTGATAGTGTACTGGACAAGGATGGGTGGGGCAAGGAAGTAATCTAGATTTCTGGGCAGAGGATAATGCAATTCCTTGAGACAAGGAAGAAGGAGAGTCAGCTAGACTGCCTCTGACTTTCCTGAAAACAGACAGAATGCACGCTGAAGCGAGCGCCAGTTTACCGGCCTGCGTATCTCCACATTCTAGAGGACAACCAATAGTTAACAGACTCGAACGCCTTTCTATTCGGAGCTACTTCATGAGTATTTTACCACACATCTGGAAAAGGCCCTGGCCACTGCTGAGGTTTTTATTGACTGGATTCCAGCCATGGCTCCTCAGTCTACATCCATGACCCTGAAAATCTTCTCCTTGTTCCTAGCCAACCCACCCTCCATCACCACCATGTATATAAAATAAAATAATATATGCAAAATAAAGGCAGGCACTATGGGCAGAAAGCAGGCACTATGGGCAGAAAGCTTACATTTTTGGAAAATTTCTGGACTCATCAAATTCTGTTGAAATCTACTTAAAATCCCATCACTCCAGATTCTCTCAGAGTTGAAAGGAAAGAACAACAATATGCAGAACCCAGGCTGGGTGATTGGCACCCTCCTGTAAATCACTATGGGAGTTCCTGGCCGAGATTGAAGTTTTCAGAATTAAGGCCATTTGTCCTAGTGAACCCATACTTGGGTACGGAACCCACACCAGCATTCACCTGTGTCCAGAGGCCCCACAGTTTCCCAAGACCTCCAGAGCCGCAAGCCAGATTCCAGGGTTCCCACCAGGATTAAGGAGTTATGCCCCAGCTAATCTCAAGTTCTAGATTCTCCTGTTCCATGGAGTCCTGCCCAGGGTCAGTCTGGTTCTCTGATTCACTAAATACAAATCCTACAGGGCCAGCTCCCTCCCCCCTCCCAAGAGCTTCCCCCAAGAGCTTTTTCTTACAGGCTAGAGGACTTCAAGCCTATTGCCCAGCAGAATGCATACAATCTGGTCAAAACGACTTTTGTCCTGAACCAGAGAAGTCCCAGCAAGGGGCTAAGACAACCTCTGCACATCAACCACCCTGAGCACACCACTTGCTCACTGGAACCTCTGAATCCAAGGTCAAGGTTCCCCACAGACACAGGCTTGGCCTCTGCCTGGTGCCTGGGCCTAAAGGGCTACTTCTGCAAGCCTCCTCCAGCCTGGGAGTCCCATCCCAGCTGTGGTCAGGCCACACCTGCAGCATGGCATGGCAGACCCCACAGCTAACCTAAACCTAGAGAAACTTGAGAAGGGGCCCCCAAGAGCCAGTGACTGCTGCCCACCCCAACTCCAGAAGGAAACAAATGCTGGAATTTCCCTGGAACTAGAGCACCCCATGCCCAGCACAGACCTCCATCTCTTGGCCTGTGAGCCATCTCCTGCTTTAATCACCTCCTCTTCAACTTGTTGGGGCGAGAGGGTTTCCCATCCCAGAGTTGTGGGGAAGGCCTAACATAACAACTGACACTGAGCCTATGAGACTGACAGCAGTTTATTAGTCACACAGACTCAAAGCCCGGGGAGAAGGATACTGCACCATGAAGGGCCACATGGGGATTGCACTCAGGAATAGCATGAACAACTGGGGGCTGTGGGAGGCAGCCTTTGTAGTAACAAGAGGGTGTGGTGCCCCCTGGTTCCCACAGGAGGATGTGATTCTCTTGTTTAAACAGAATACCATCTACTGGGTAGTTTGAACAATAGAAATTTATTTTCTCACAGTTCTGGAGGCTGGAAGTCCCAGATCAAGGTGTCAGCCGGGTTGGTTTCTGGTGAGACCTCTCTTCCTGGCTTACAGGTGGCTGCTTTCTCACTGTGTCCTCACATGGCCTTTCCTCTGTGCACGCATACTCTGTTGTCTTTCTCTTCTTATAAGAACGCCAGTCCTATTGGGTTAGGGCCCCACCCTAATGACCTCATTTAGCCATAATTACCTCCTTAAGTGCCCTATCTCCAAATATATATAGCCTAATATATATCCATGTATATATATGTACTATATCCAAACATTGAGGGTTAGGGCTTCAATATATGAATTTTGGGGAGACACAATGCAGTCCATAACAGGAACAAATAATATTGAGCCTTAATTTTAGGTCTTATGCTGTAACTCTAGACTCAATAAAGAGTCCCAGCTTCTTCTAGCTCAGACAGAGAGAGAATTTTAGAACCAGGAGCCACCACTCCTGAACTCTTCTTGATTCTGAACCCCTTGTGGGCATTCATGTCCTTAAGAAGCCCCCTAACCCAAAACAGGATCCCAGAGGCCATAGGATACGCCAGGATATGGGACCTGCTGCCCACATTAACCACCAGCAAAGAGCAGAGCCCTGAGGATGATCCCCCCTACCCTAGTCTGGCAACCCCACTAGGTTCCCAGTGGATCCCAGACCCAGTTGGGGAAGCTTGGACCCAGCCTGGTGAGGCCAACCCTATCAGGAAGAACTTGGCACTACAGTCACTACTGTAAGCAGGTCTGGCTGGTCTCCCAGCCCAGCATGCTAGCTGCCAGTGGAGGCCCAGGCCTTTCAGCTTTGTGAGCCCTCTAGGGCCTGATTCAAAGTATTATCTGCCCCTGGATTCCACCTGAAATCCTGACAGCTCTAAAATGGTTGTAGAGAAGGGTACAAGTGTTTAGCTTAAGCCTCAAATTGAGAAATGAAGCCTGAGGTCCAGGCAGGGCCATCATGCAGGAACTTGTGAGGCCCCTGTCTTCTCCTAGGCCCCATCTGTCCCCAGCTGGACTGGACCATTGCACTAGGCCTCCCAGGCCAGTACCAACTGTGGGCTCAGTTTCCCCAGCTCCTATCACACCCCATGGGCAGGCCACATCCTGGAACTGGGCTACTCCTCATCTTCCTGGTTCTGCCATAATGGGTGGCCCACTCCCCGCACCTCCCACCCTACATCTTAGAGCCAAGGAATGATTCTTGGATGCCATCGATGTGCCCCACATGGTACCAGACACTTTCAAGTACTTGGCCTTATTTAACCCGCACAAGAAGTCTGAAGGCACGTGGTTTTGTCATCCCCACTGTCGCAAAATAATGGCTCCCAAAGATATCAGGTCCTTATCCCTGGAACCTGTAACTGTGACCTCAGTTGGAAAAAGGGTCTTTGCAGATGTGATTAAGTTAAGAATCTTGAGATGGAAGATTATCCCGGATTATCCGAGTGGGTCCTACATGCAATCATAAATGTCCTTATAAGAGGGAGGCAGAGGGATATTTGATATACAAAGAGGAGAAAGCAATGTGAAGACAGAGCAGAGAGACTGGAAGATGCTGGCCTTGAAGATTAGAGTGATGCAGCCACAAGCCCAGGAATGACAGCAGCCACTGGAAGTTTGAAGAGGCAAGGAACAAATTCAGTCCTGGAGCCGCCAGCGGGAGCACAGACCTGCTGACACCTTGACTTCAGCCCAGTGATACTGATTCTGGACTCTGGTCTACAGAACTGTGAGAGAACAAATTTCCATTGTTTTAAGCCACCCAGTTGTGGTCATTTGTTACAGCAGCCACAGGAAACTCACACACCCACTTAACAGATTCTTCCTTGTGCCTGATCTCTTTTAGCCCCCGTCTCCGTTTACAGTTACTTATCCCCCTTATTATCCAATCATTATCCTCCTTTGCAGAGGAGGAGACTAAGGTCCAAATGATCCCAGACACTGCCTCCTGGAGACGTCTTGGTTCTCTCCAACCACTTACCATCAGGGCCTCTGCCTCCTTCTGGCACCTGGCCCTAATGTCAGCTGCTGCCTGGTCCAGTGGTTCCCCCTTATGGACGAGGGATATGTTCCAAGACCCCCTGGGGATACCTGAAGCCATAGATAGTACTGAACTCTATGTGTACTGTTTTTTCCTATACATACGTATTGGAGGTGCAATAGCAGAATTGGCACGAATTTCTTTTTCCTTCTTCACAATTTCACAAATAGAAGATGTGTGCTTACTGTAGATCTTAGCAAGCTTAGCATCAGTTTTTTTCCTTTCCTTATTAAGTCGAGAACTTTCACCTTTTCACTTAAAGGAAGCACTTCACAGCTTCTCCTTGGCTTATCCGAATTGCCAGCATCACTACTCTTGCGCTTTGGCATCATTTTGAAGTAAAATAAGGGTTCCTTGAACACAGGCATTGTGATACCTTGACAGTTGATCTGATAACCAGACGGCTACTACATGACTAACAGGCAGGTAGCCTATACTGCACGGATACTCTGAACAAAGGGATGATTCACGTCCTGGGTGAGACAGAGCGGGCAACTTGAGATCTCGTCACACTGCTCAGAACCGCATGTAACTTAAAACTTGTGAATTGTTTATTTCTGGAATTTTCCATTTACTATTTTCGGATCGTGGTTGATGGCGGGTAACTAAAATCACAGAAAGCAAACCGTAGAATGGGACTACTGCATTCTGGACAGAGGGTCCACCCGTCTTACTGGCCTTTCTCTATCAGCTGGAGCTACCCTGCTCTGTGGCCTCTCGCTCACCTTCAGGAAGGAGATCTGGACACAGAACTCTCTTCCCAGACTAGTTTGGTCCTTGGCTGTGAGCTTCCTCCTTCCCTCATTATGCCACACACTGGCCACACACAGAGACAGAAGGATGGGGCCAGAAGGGCCGCCAGCATGAAATGACTGTTGAGGCTTATGTGGGGCAGCTCTGGGGTGCAGAGCAGTGCCTGCTGGTCCTACTTCCCAGGGGTCTGGTTCCTGCTCCCATAGGTGCCGCCCACCCCTCACCCCCAGGGCAGAGTCCCAGAGACCCCTCTGCTCTCCCAGCTGGGGAAGGGTGAGACTTGTAGCCCCTTGGAGGCAATGTGTGTGTAAACCAGAGACATCAGTTTCTCGGCTGCGGGTCCTGAACATGCAGGCCCAGCGGGTTGTCATCGCCCTGCTCATTACAGAAAGTTCTTGGCAAGGGGATCGATGTCAGGGACACTTGTGTGTCACACAAGTGTGACAACAGTACCCTGGGCCAGGCCTTCTGCTGCTCTGGGTGGGGTGAGGAGAGGAAAGATTTTCAGAGGAAAAAGCATGTTGATAAGAGGTGGATTCATAATCACAGAATGTTCCAGGCTGGAAGTGTCCTTAAGATTATTTAGCACAATCTTCATATTTTGTAGATGAGGAAACCAAGACCAATAGAGGGAAAAACTCATTGAATTTTAGGGGAGGAAGCTGTATTGGAGAGTCAAGTTCTTAGGTCACCAAACCCAATGTTCTGACTCCACATTTCTTTTTTGTTTGTTTGTTTGTTGTGGTAACATTGGTTTATAACATTGTATAAATTACAGGTGTATGTCATTATACTTCTATTTCTGCATGGATTACATCATGTTCTCATGTTCACCACCCAAATACTAATTACAATCCATCACCACACACATGTGCCTAATTATCCCTTTTGCCCTCCCCCCCGACCCCCCGCTTCCCCTCTGGTAACCACCAATCCAATCTCTGCCTCTATGTGTTTGTTTGTTGTTGTTACTATCTACTACTTAATAAGTGAGATCATACGGTATTTGACCTTCTCCCTCTGACTTATTTCGCTTTGCATAATACCCTCAATGTCCATCCATGTTGTCACAAATGGCTGGATTTCATCGTTTCTTATGGCTGAGTAGTATTCCATTGTGTATATATACCACATCTTCTTCATCCACTCGTCCCTTGATGGGCACTTAGGTTGCTTCCAAGTCTTGGCTGTTGTGAATAACGCTGCAATGAACACAGGGGTGCATGTATCTTTATGCATTGGTGTTTTCATGTTCTTTGGGTAAATACCCAGCGGTGGAATAGCTGGATCATATGGTAGTTCTAGCCTTAATTTTTTGAGGAATCTCCATACTGTTTTCCAAAGTGGCTGCACCAGTTTGCACTCCCACCAGCAGTGTACGAGAGTTCCCTTCTCTCCACATCCTCTCCAACACTTGTTGCTTCCTGTCTTGTTAATTATAGCCATTCTGACGGGCGTGAGGTGATATCTCATTGTAGTTTTGATTTGCATTTCCCTGATAGTTAATGATGTTGAACATCTTTTCATGTGCCTGTTGGCCATCTGTATATCTTCTTTGGAGAAATGTCTGTTCAGGTCTTTTGCCCATTTTTTAATTGGGTTGTTAGGTTTTTTCTTGTTGATATGCATGAGTTCTTTATATATTTTGGAGATTAACCCCTTATCAGATATATGGTTTGCAAATATCTTCTCCCAATTGTTAGGTTGTCTTTTCGTTTTGTTGATGGTTTCCTTTGCTGTGTAAAAGCTTTTTAGTTTGATGTAGTCCCATTTGTTTATTTTTTCTATTGTTTCCCTTGCCCAGTCAGACATGGTGCTTGAAAATATGTTGCTAAGACTGATGTCGAAGAGCATACTGCCTATGTTTTCTTCTAGAAGTTTCATGGTTTCTGGTCTTACATTCAAGTCTTTAATCCATTTGGAGTTAATTTTTGTGTATGGTGTAAGGCAATGGTCTACTTTCATTCTTTTGCATGTGGCTGTCCAGTTTTCCCAACACCATTTGTTGAAGAGACTTTCCTTTCTCCATTGTATGTTCTTGGCTCCTTTGTCAAAGATTAGCTGTCCATAGATGTGTGGGTTTATTTCTGGGTTTTCGATTTTGTTCTATTGATCTATGTATCTATTTTTGTGCCAGTACCATGCAGTTTGGTTACTATAGTTTTGTATTACATTTTGAGATCAGGAAGTGTGATACCTCCAGCTTTGTTCTTTTTTCTCAGGATTCCTTTACCTATTCGGGGTCTTTTGTTGTTCCATATAAATTTTAGGATTCTTTGTTCTATTTCTGTGAAAAATGTTGTTGGAACTTTGATAGAGATTGCATTGAATCTATAGGTGGCTTTAGGAAGTATGGACATCTTAACTATGTTAATTCTTCCAATCCAAGAGCAAGGAATATCTTTCCATTTCTTTGTGTTGTCTTCAATTTCTTTCAGCAATGTTTTATAGTTTTCAGTATACAGATCTTTCACCTCTTTGGTTAAATTTATTCCTAGGTATTTTATTCTTTTTGTTGCAATTGTAAATGGGATGGTATTCTTAATTTCTCTTTCTGTTACTTAGTTGTTAGTGTATAGAAATGCAACTGATTTTTGTATGTTGATTTTGTATCTTGCAACTTTACCGAAATTCATTTATTACTTCTAAAAGTCTTTTGGTGGATTCTTTAGGGTTTTCTATATATAAAATCATGTCATCTGCGAATAGTGACAGTTTCACTTCTTCCTTTCCAATTTGGATCCCTTTTATTTCTTTTTCTTTCCTGATTGCTCTGACTAGGACTTCCAATACTACGTTAAATAGGAGTGGTGAGAGTGGGCATCCGTGTCTGGTTCCTGTTCTTAGAGGGATAGGTTTCAGTTTTTCACCATTGAGGATGATATTAGCTGTGGGTTTGTCATATATGGCCTTTATTATGTTGAGGTACTTTCCTTCTATACCCATTTTATTCAGAGTTTTTATCATAAATGGGTACTGTATCTTGTCAAACGCTTTCTCTGCATCTATTGAGATGACCGTGTGATTTTTATTCTTCATTTTATTAATGTGGTGTATTACGTTGATTGATTTGCGAATGTTAAACCATCCCTGCATACCTGGAATAAATCCCACTTGATCATGGTGTATAATCTTTTTAACGTATTGTTGTATGTGATTTGCTAGTATTTTGTTGAGGATTTTTACATCGATGTTCCTCAGTGATATTGGCCTGTAATTTTCTTTTTTTCTGTTGTCCTTGTCTGGTTTTGGTATCAGGGTAATGTTGGCTTCGTAGAATGAGTTAGAGAGCTTCCCCCACCTCCTCAATTTTTTGGAAGAGTTTGAGAAGGATAGGTATTAAGTCTTCTTTGAATGTTTGGTAGAATTCACCAGGGAAGCCGTCTGGTCCTGGACTTTTATTTTTGGGGAGGTTTTTGATTATTGTTTTGATCTCCTTACTCTTGATTGGTCTATTCAAATTCTCTATTTCTTCTTGATCCAGTTTTGGAAGGTTGTATGATTCTAAGAATTTATCCCTTTCTTCCAGATTGTCCAGTTTGTTGGCATACAGCTTTTCATAGTATTCTATTATAATCTTTTGTATTTCTGAGGTGTCCGTTGTAATTTCTCCTCTTTCATTTCTGATTTTACTTATTTGAACCTTCTCTCTTTTTTTCTTGGTGAGTCTAGCTAAAGGTTTGTCAATTTTGTTTATCTTTTCAAAGAACCAGCTCTTGGTTTTATTAATTTTTTCTATTTTTTTTTTTTAGTCTCTATTTCATTTATTTCTGCTCTGATTTTTATTATTTCCCTTCTTCTACTGGTTTTGGGCTTTCTTTGTTCTACTTTTTCCAGTTCCTTTAGGTGCCTTGTTGGATTGTTTATTTGAGATTTTTCTTTTTTGTTGAGATAGGCCTGTGTTGCTATAAACTTCCCTCTTAGAACCACTTTTGCTGTATCCCACAAATTCTGGCATGTCGTATTTTCATTTTCATTTGTCTCTAGGTATTTTTTGATTTCTCCTTTGATTTCTTCGTTGACCCAATCGTTGTTCAGTAGCCTTTTGTTTAATCTCCACATATTTGTGGCTTTTCTGATTTTCGTCCTATAGTTGATTTCTAGTTTCATACCGTTGTGGTCAGAAAAGATGCTTGGTATTATTTCAATCTTCTTAAATTTATGGAGACTTGTTTTGTGGCCCAATATGTGATCAATCCTGGAGAATATTCCATGTGCATTTAAAAAGAATGTGTATTCTTTGGTTTTTGGATGGAACCTTCTGTATATATCTACTAGGTCCATGTGTTCTAGTGTGTCATTTAAGGCCAATGTTTCCTTATTGATCTTCTGTTTGGATGATGTATCCGTTGGTGTAAGTGGAGTGTTAAAGTCCCCTACTATTATTGTGTTACTGTCTATTTCTCTTTTTATGTCTGTTAATAATTGCTTTATATATTTAGGTGCTCCTACGTTGGGTGTATAGATATTTACAAGTGTTATATCCTCTTGTTAGATTGTTCCCTTGATCATTATGTAGTGCCCTTCTTTGTCTGTTGTTACAGTTTTTGTTTCAAAGTCTATTTCGTCTGATATGAGTATTGCTACTCCAGCTTTCTTTTCATTGCCATTTGCATGGAGTATCTTTTTCCATCCCTTCACTTTCAGTTTGTGAGTGTCGTTAGGTCTGAAGTGTGTCTTTTGTATGCAGCATATATATGGGTCTTGTTTTTTAATCCAAGCAGCCACCCTATGCCTTTTAACTGGAGCATTTAGTCCATTGATGTTTAAAGTAGCTATTGATAAATATATACTTATGGCCATTTTTTAACTTTTTTTTTCCCTCAGTGTTTTAGTAGTTCTCTGTTCCTTTCTTCTCCTGCTCTCTTCCCTTGTGGTTTGTTGGCTTTCTTTGGTATTATGTTTGGGTTCCTTTCTCTTAGTTTTTTATTATAGTTTTCTGGTTTGTGATTACCATGGGGTTCATATACAGTAACCTACGTATATAGCAATCTATATTAAATTGATGGTCGCTAAGTTTGACCTCTTTCTGAAAGCTCTACTCTTTAACTCCTCTCCTCCCACATTGTATGTTTTTGATATCATATCTAACCTCATTTTTTTTGCATTTGTATCCATTATCCTCTTATCATGGGAATAGATAATTTTTCCTATTTGTGGTCTTCTCTTTTCCCCTTGAATAAGTCCCTTTAGCATTTCTTGTAGTACTGGTTTCTTGGTGACAATCTCTTTTAATTTTTGCTTGTCTGGGAAACTTTTTATCTCTCTTTCCATTTTGAATGATAACCTTGCTGGGTAGAGTATTCTTGACTGTAGGCTTTTTCCTTTTAGCACTTTATGTATATTGTGCTACTCTCTTCTAGCCTGTAAGGTTTCTGCTGAGAAGTCAACTGATAGCCTTATGGGGTTTCCTTTGTATGTAACTTGTCTTTCTCTTGCGGCTTTTAGGATTCTCTCTTTATCTTTCATTCTGGACATTTTAATTATGATGTGTCTTGGTGTGGACCTCTTTGGGTTTATCTTGTTTGGTGCTTTCAGTGCTTCCTGTACCTGGATGTCTGTTTCCTTCCTTAGGTTAGGGAAGTTTTCAGCTATTATTTCTTCAGATATATTCTCTGCCCCTTTGTCTCACTCTTCTCCTTCTGGGACACCTATAACACAGATGTTAGTGTGCTTGATGTTGTCCCAGAGGTCCCTTAGACTGTCCTCACTCTTTTTAATTATTTTTTCTTTTATCTGTTTAGCTTAGGTGATTTCTTCTAGTCTTTCATCCAGCTCACAATCTGTTCTTCTGTATCCTCTACTCTGCTTTTGAGTCTCTCTAGTGAATTTTTCATTTCCAGTATTGTATTCTTCATTTCTGATTGGTTGTTTTTTATATCTTCCATTTCTTTGTTGACATTCTCACTGAGTTCATCCATCCTTCTCCCCAGATCAGTGAGCATCCTTAACACTCTTTGTTTGAACCCTCTGTCAGGTAGGTTGCTCATTTCTGTTTCACTTAGTTCCTTTTCTGGGGTTTTATCCTGTTCCCTTACCTGGAATGTATTCCTTTGCCTCCTTATTTTGCCTCTTTCCCTGTGCTTGTGTCTATGTATCAGGTAGGTCAGCTATGTCTCCTGCTGTTGGAGAGTTGACCTTATATAAGTGATGCCTTATGAGGCCTGGCAGTGCGCTTCCCTCAGTTCTGAATGTTCCAGGAGTGACCCCTATGTGGGTTACATGTGTTCTGTTGTGGCGTGGTTTCTCTTCCTGTAGGCGCCCAGGGATGCTGAGCTATTCCCCTGGCCAGCTGTTGTAATGCTCAGCTGCTTGTAGTTCTTGTAGGCCCTTCAGTCTGTTTATCAGGTGTGGGGAGCCCCAGCACAGTTGGCTGCAAGTTCTAATACCACATTTATATTGCAGTATTTCTTTTAAGTGAGTAGGCTCCCAGCGTGGCAGGTTGTTAGGCTCAGGGCCTTACAATTGCTATAAGCCTCCAGCCTTTGGGTCTCTTGTCAGCTCTCTGAGGATTGCAGCTGGGTGGGGCTGGCCTCAGGCATGGGAGCACCCAATTGTTTCGGCTTTGGAAGGTGAGGCTGATGTCCTATGTGGCTGTTTGAGAAGCACAAGTCTTCTGCAGCTGACAAGCCCTGCCACCCACAGGTCCACACACACAGTCAACACAGTCCTGCCCCATGCGCATGTCCCAACCTCCTGAAGTGGATCCAGTCTCTCCAAGGCAGGAGCCCCACACACTCCACCACAGCCCCACACTCTTCAACCACTCCTTATGCATGCCCTGCCCCACAGAGAGGTAGACCCAGTCACCAGGCTGCAGAGAATCCAGTCACCAATCTATGCAGGCCCACAAGTTTCCTGAGGGCATGTTGTTGGGTGGGGCTGGTCCCTAGGGTGGGCTGCCCACCCTGGCTGAGCTGGATTAAATCTGTGCTCTAGGGGGTGGGGCAGACTCTGGGCTAGCAGGCCCCAGGGAGAACTCCAATGGCATCTGCCAGCGCCTGTGTCAGCATGCCCACACCAGGCCACAACAATGGCCATCGCCAATGCCCCAGTCCCTGGAGAGGTCTCACCTCTTACCAAGATGCACTCAGAGCCTATAAGGTGAGTCTCTTTTCACCAAAGGGCTGTGCACCTTTCTTTCTGCTGATTTTAGGTTGCTTTCTGAAATGGGTGAATTTGTGCATGGGCCCTTTAAGAGCCGGTTTTAGTTTCTTTGTGAGCCAACTTTTCTGGGGGTATTCCCCAATGTTTTAGTAGCAAGCAAAGTCAGATATTGTGCCACTCATTTCGGTTGTGCTGGGTCCAAAAAATGCCTACTGCGGGGGTGCTCCCCGGCTCAGGGCCCTGCTCCCCTAGGGAGGGCTGCATACCTTTTGGCTGCTCCTGGGAGGCCGTGAAGTGCTACGGCTTGTGAAGGTGGTGTTTTTTTCTCTCCAGAAGGGAGTTTCTGCCTCTTCCACCTCAATTAGGATTGTCATTTGTTGCAGGGGTTCCTCTTATCCAGTTTTCAGTTCTGTCTCAGGGGTAATTTTTCCAAGAGTAGTTGTAAACAGGCTGTGTCCATGGGGGGAGGTGAGTTCAGAGTCGGCCTATGCCGCCATCTTGTGTTCAAAAAAATGACCCCGCATTTCAAACTCTTGCATGCACATATTTCCCCAAGACTATCTTTCGCTATTTCATCCAGAGGACTGCATGTTTGGTCTGTCCATCTAGACTGGACACTAGTGAAGGCATCAATACCCACCCCCCAAAATCTCCCATCCATTCCAATTCAGAAGCCTAGTCTTTCTGGAGAGGTCCTGAGTGTCCTACCAAGTCCCATGTCATCCCAAGACCAGAAGATTCTTAGGAGATACATTCGAGTTCAAGGCTGTCCTAAAGACTTTGGACCATTCAGGTGGGTCTCCAAACTTCACTTAGACCTACCCCAAGACTTGCTTGCAATTTCAAGGAGAACATAAGTACTGCCACTCAGGGTCAGCCTCTGGCCTCTCCAACCCGTGAGTTCAGGTCCCTGAGAAGTCCGTGCTCTTTCTCAATGCTTCAGATCAATTTGGCAGACTCTGCCTGCACAAGACTCTCTTCTTTCCTTCCCCAGCTTTTTGTGTGCCTGGTTGCTATTCATTTATTAGTGTCATCTGAGATGTCACTTCCTTTGGAGCCCTTTATAGTCCCCCAGGACTAGCTAGGTGCATTTGCTCCAAGCCTCCTTCACTGTGCATATCTCTAGCATGGCTTCTAGCACTGATTGTACCTGCCTGTGAACTTGTTCATGTTCATTCCCAGATTGTCCTCCTTTAGGACCGCTATCCTTCTTCCAGTGCCCTGCCCCTGGTAGGCATGCAATAAAAACATTGGTGAACAAAAGAATGAATGAATGAGTAAAGGAAGTGTTGTTGATTAAGGCACAGTGATGGGGACTTGGAGTAGGAGGCGCTTCTCTGAGGTCCAGCTAGGCAGGGGAAGAGGCAAGTCCCCCTCATTGGCTAGAACTTCTCGCTGTAGCCTTTCCCCAAGCGAACCAGGGAGAAGGGCCACATCTCCTAGTGGTTAACCACAAACAACGCTCCCAATTCACAGGCAAGGAACTGAAACTAAATCTGGAGAACTAGAAGCTTGAAGTACCTTCAAGTCTCTTAGAATTCCACAGCGGAAATATGTTTTGATAGTTCCACTATAACTAGGCAATTTTCAAGGAGAAAAGAGAGCCCAGAGCCAAGAAGTGCTTCCCCTAACTCAGACACCTGCTTAGGAGCATATGTTCATCCCCCAGGAGGGCTTTGGAGGACAACAAGGACACAGGTCTTCCTGAGTAGACCCAGAATTGGTGAGAGGGCTTGGGTCTGTGGACTCCTGGCTCTGTCACCTCCTGAGGGCTTTTTGGGTTCCTGGGATTCCAACGGCCTAAACACAGAGGATGATCAGTTCTGGAACAGGTGCGTGGAGTAAGCATTGCTACTCCCAAATGAACTGATGTTATCAGCTGGAACAGATCAGCAGCTCAGAATTATGCAGCAGAGGCCATGCGTTAAATAAGGTTCAAGTGTCATCTGGGGACCTGTTCATCTGCAGTTTGCTAATCCATTGTGGCGCAGCATTTTTCTCTGCCACTAGGTGGCAGATGTTTGTGGTTCACTATGACTGCTGAGGACGTGGTCGGTCACCAGGGAGGGAGGATTCTGGTTTAGACTCATAAGTCAGGCCTCATGCTGCCGGGGCTGTGAGTCTAGAAGCTTCCTCAGCTGGGGAAGCCTCTGTGGCTACCCCAGAGCTGCCCCTTCTCTCAGCAGAAGCTTTGTCTCCAGCAGATGCAACATTTATGCTCCTTTTCTGGTTCCCCTGAATTGACCCTCACTCAGGTCAGCCTTTCAGTCTAACACTTGTCCCCACGTCCCCCAAGACCCAGGAGGAAGAATCAATCTCTTCCTCTAAAGTAGGCAGAACGTCCGCCTGTCACTTTTAGGTCACTTGTCCCAAATCCCACAAAAACCTCCCCCCCAAATCCCACAAACCCCATCTAACCCTCTTTTCTCCTTTACCTGTCCCTTGCCCCTCACCTGGCTGCTGGACCCTGTCTGTTCTTGCCATGAGCCTGGCCTCTCCTGGGGCCCAGAGTCAGCCCGCCCTTTTCCAACAGCTCCTGTCGTTAGCATCAGACAGCATTTCCCAAAGAGCGTTCCAAGGGTCCCATGAAATGCTCTGTATTCAGGGGAGTTTGGGAAACTCTCCTGGCTGCATCTCCATCGTGGGGATACACAATGCATCGTGGGGATACACAATGCATGTTAGCACAGTAAAGGTTCCGGAGAGTTCTAGAAAAGTCTACTGTTCGACTTGGAGGATCCAGCCTTCCCTAGACTTTTATGACCCTGGAAGGCCTTTTTCCATGTAACACTAGTGAACATCCCACAAATGGCATAAACAGGTGCAACCATCTGACACAGGCATGGAAAGGCATTGCCCCAGCTGAGCACAGAGATTTGGGCTACAGGCACATGTACTGGCTCTTTCTTCCCAGACATCCCAGGCCCAGCTCCCTGCTCTGCTTCACCAAGCCCCCAGCCTTCTTTTTGCCCTTGATTACTTCCTTATATTTCAGGCCCTGTTAACTAATATCAAATAAGTATCTGGGGCTTTCTGAAGGGCCCAGAGTTCAAGCCTGAGCATGCAGTTCTAAATGAGAAGTTGAAAGTTGATTTAAGTGGTGCCAAATAATTATGAGACATGTTTAAAATGTTTGTGGATTGAATGAATGAGTGAATGAACAAATGAAATTGCTGAATGAATAAAGGAAAAGCTAATGGCATCATTCTAATTTATTTCCAAGTGTAGGTGAAGACCATGATGTTCTTCCTTCAGATCATGTATGTGTATGTCCAAAAGACTCTCCGGGTCTAAGAGGGAACTTGCTCTAGAAATGGCTATGCATGGACGCACAGCTATGGCATATTTTAGCAGGTGCCCTGTTCTTTCCAGAGCACTCCCTCCCTTGATGCTTTTTCATTTTCCTTCTCACTTATTGGAGAAAGTCTCACTGGGACCCATGGTCACTGAATGTGCCTTTTGCGTGTCCTAAGCGCTTCTCGGGCTATAGGGAGGCTGTGCTCATAATGGCAGGTGCTTGAGTGTCTCAGGGAGCAAGTCCCAAATCCTACAACCCGTGGCTTTCCTTTTAAGGCTGGCATCCCCACTTCTACAGGTGGGGGAATTGAGGTCCAACCAGAAGGGCTGAACCGCCTGAGGGCGTGCCCTGGCAGAATCAGAATGTAAACCCCTGCCTCTCCCTCTTGCAGAGCTGGACCTGGGCTTCCAACCCCAGGTCCTGGCAGAATCACAGGGAGGCTTTTAAAACTATTGATGTCCGGACCCACTTTGAGAGAGTCGCAGGGAAAGGGCTCCGCCGTGGCACCCTGGCAACCTTGCACGGATCCACAGGGGCCACGCAGGCAAAGGCATGAGGCGCGGCTTGTCTGAGTCTCAGTAGGACAGCTTGTGATGATCCGGAAACGAGGGGATGGGAGCCTGGGAGGAGCTGCTACGAGGCCATCCCACATCCCCTGTTGCAGTCGTCCGGCCCCTTTTGTCTCCATGTTGTCCTTTCTGGTGTGGGGACAGGGCCCTCGGGGAGAGGGCTCGCTGTCACTGTGTGAAACAAACTGTCTGACTACCGGTGGCTCCTCACGTCAGTGAGGTCTTAACCTGGGCTCACATGTGCGCTTGACAAGAATCTGACTCTACAGTAGAGATGAGGCCTGGAATGTTTTGTTTTTGATTGTGGTTTTTACTTTTTATTTTGAAATAATTATAGATTCACAGAAAGTTGCAAAATAATGTACAGAAGCTCCTATATATGTTCGTCCAGTTTCCCCCAATGATAGCATCCTGCATAACTACAGTACATATCAAAACCAAGACGTTGACATTGGTACAATCCACCAGACTTCGGATTTCACCAGTTTTACACGCACTTGTGCATGCGTGTGTGTAGTTCTCTGCAGTTTTATCCTACATGTAGATTTGTGTGATCATCACGATCAAGATACAGAACTATTCCATCACCACAAGGCTCCTCCATGCTGCCTCTTCACAGCCTCACCCACCACCCCATTCCTCCCCCCTAGCCACCACCAATCTGCTCTCTGTCTCTATAATTTTTGGATATTTCAAGAATGGTCTATAAATGGAACCAGACAGTCTGTAACCTTTTGAGATTGGCTTCTTTTACTCAGCATAATTCCCTTGAGCTCCCTCCAAGTTGCTGCACATATCGATAATTCATTGTGTTTGTCGCTGAGGAGTATTGCACGGTCTGCATGGACCTCGGTTTGTGTAACCACTCACCCCTGAGGACATGTGAGTTGTTTCCAGTCTTTGGCTATTATGAATAAAGCTGCTAGGAACATGCATGTACAGGTTTTCGTGTGAATCCAAGTCGTCATTTCTCTGGGATAAACGCCCAAGAGAGTGATTGTTGGGTCAGATGGTGACTGCATGTTCAGTTCTATCAGAAATAACCACCAGGCTCTTCCAGAGGGGCTGCCGGACATGGATTTCTACTCTCGTCTGACTCTACTGTGCAGCTGGGACTGAGAATTGCTGCTCTTGGAAGCCAAAGTGAGGCATTCCCAGAAGCTGCGGGAACTTCAGCTAACGGAGCTGAGGTCTTCCATTCCATTTTTTCAAGGATAATTCCTGGGAAATCTTTCTAAATTGTTCCCCAAAGACAGAAGTGGGCTGTTTCCTCCTCCTTCCTAATTATTCATGTGCAGTCCTCTCAGATAGGAGCTCAAGAAAATTGGAGTGTCCAGACTAGCATCTATGCAGGTTTCAGCCAGTGGTAGGAAACTGGCCTCAATTCAGCTGGCTGGGGCTCAGGCTGAGCCTTGCGGCCCAGGGCAATTGCCCCTCTGACCCTGCCACCTCTCTCGGGGGGCTAGGATTTTGTCTAGAGAATGGAGCTCTTTCTTGTCACAGCTGAACCTCCTGGCACCCTGAGTCCCACGCTGGAGCTCTGGTAGAGAACAAAAGTCAAGGCGGGTTCTCTCCCAAGGGATGCGACTTCTCTGGGCTCCCTTGGGAGACAAATCTACCATGTCTGTCCCAGCCATGGGGAGCAGTGTTTACACTAAAACATTGGCAGAGCCTCCTTGGACCCCCTTCTGGAAGGCAAGCACGGAAGCAAGGAGCCACTGAGTCGCAGACTCCGAGCTGCTTCTAGATTCCCCTCCAGTTAGAACTCTTGGCCTTGCACCCCACCCGCCCTTCAACTAGTCATCAGGCACCTGTTATGTGTGTGGCCTTTGCCCAGGGGTCAGGCGCACTGTCTAAATCACGGCACACACGAAGCCCAAAGGCTGCATCCACCCAGCAGAAAAACATCTGGGGACCACATCCCAGCATCTTACTCTCCTTGCCTCACAAAGCCCCCAACTTCCCCTCACAAGCTCTCCCCACAAACCCCATCACTACCCCGTTCCCATGCCAACTCCCTTGGTTCCTTCAGAGAGCTCTCCAATCCCTCCCTCCCCACTCCCCAGTCCCCCCAGCCTGGGGCTAGCCAAAGGCCAAACAAAAAAAAAAGGGAAACCAAAGCAAACAAAAGAATTCCCCTGACCCCCCAATAAGCACACACACAAAGAGCAGGCTTGTGGGAAGAGGAAGCTCCCACCAGCATCTACCCCGTGGGGGGGGGGGGCCCGGGGGTCCCCTCATTGTTCTCCCTCCCCAGGCTGTGATGACAATCCCAGCCCGGCACAGGTTGCAGCCCCCCTGCCGGCAGCCAGCACCCCTCCTCTTTTCCCACCTTGGGCCCCCTGAGAAAGACGCCTTGAAGCAGATGTCATGGGCCCAGGAGTGGTTCCCACAGGAGGAGGAAGTAAGAGCTCACAAAAGCCTGGGCTTTTCCCTGAGGAAGTAGCAGTGGCTTTTCAGTGACAGACTCCTGCAAGGATGAGGGACAGGGCAGGCCTAGGACCCAGGGGACAAGGGCCAGGAGAGGAGCCGGCTCTCGGAGGAAAGGAGGGCATTGTGAGCCCTTGTTTACAGCGCTGGCGGAGGCCCTGACCTTGCTGCTTGTCAACAGCCCCCTGCTCCCCCTCTCCTCACAACCTTCAGGTATTGTTGTGGACTCAGCTCATTCATAATTTTATTTGGGGGCGGCTGTTTTTCGGCCTCCTGCCCCTCCCCCACCTGGCTCACTTTCAGCATTGTAACCCGGCTAAAAAGGCAAGACATCCGTCCGCTTTCCTGGAGCCAGCTTCCTATCCTGGCCTCGCTGGCTCCCAACGCTGTTAACCCTTAGAGGAGCAGGAAAGCGGGCTCTCCTCCAACAACAGGCGGGCAAAGCACAGAAAGACGGGGTCCCAGGAAGGGCTTGGGAGAGAAGCAGTTCCTGATCACGGACTTAGACACTGAAATGTCATTGTGCTGGGACATGGGGATGGGTTATAGGGCAAGAGGATGGAGGGTTAGGGACTGTCCTGAAAAAGGACTCACGTCTCACCAGCCACAGGGCCCGGCCCAAGGAGAGCACACACAGTTTCAAAGGAACACTGACGAACCAGGGGAGTGCGGGAGGGGGCTGCAAGCTGACGAAAGGCCTGGAAGTGCTGTGGAAAGCAGGGCACTTAAGCGGATTTAAAGGTCCAGCCTGGAAAAGACCAGGGGGCGATGATGGGGGTTCCCTGGTATATCGGGGGCCATCATGGAGCGTAAGGGGAGGTTTACTCTGAGTAACTTAAAGGGCAGAACCTGGACGGGGGGGAAGCTACTGGAGGCCTAGTTCGCTCACTAAAGGATGCGCCCCGATATTGAAGGCAGGATGTGCAGCCCTAGGAAGGCAGTGAACTCCATCAGTAGAAGCAGAGCCTGGGGGTGGGGGAGCCAGAAGGTGCCCAGGTACCACTAAGACCAGGCATCATGGGGTCGAGAAGCCGAGGCTTACCTTGTGACCAACTCGGGGCTGCACAGGGAGCCCAGCGCAGAGTCAGGACCAGAACCCAGGGCTCTGGACTGGCAAAGCAGTGCTCTCCCACACGTGTGTTCAAACTGAGGCTGGCTGCCCTTGCTGGGGTGCAAGCCTGCAGATAAAAGGCACTCCCAAGGGAGCATAAGGCTCCTCCCGTACTGAGATCTAAAGCTTCGAGGACTCTTGGGCTTCACCCTCCCACCATGCTCTTCCTTCCTGACACCCTGCATATTTGGCCCATTGCTTCCCTGACCTGATCCCTCATACCTCACACCTTCTCTCCTTGCATCCCTGGCTCCAGCTCAGGAAATTCACGGTCTGCCTGGGGCTCCCAGCCTGCTTGTTTCTGTCTCTGGAATCACCTCCCTTTCCTAGTTTGCCCCCTCCTGCCACCACCCTCATACCTCATGCCTCGTGAGGCTGACTGTCTAACTATTTTACAGCTTACTTGCCAAGGAACCTTCCCCCAAGAGTCCTAAGGGCTCTGAGGAGTTCTTGCCTCTGCCCTCTGCAGCAGTCACAGCCCCCCTTTGCAATGTATTCTTCGTCCCCACAGAGGTACCATGTCCCAGGTGTTTCTGAGCACTGGTTGGCATCAAGGTCTCTATTCCATAGTTGGAGTGGAAGTTTTCAGAAGACAGAGCCTCACTTCTGCTCATGCATTTGGGGGCTGTGACAGGATACAGGAAAGATGGTGGCCCTGCCCTCACAGAGCCCACAGGTCAACAGCATCCTCTGTGCTGCCCACAGCAGCCAGCTCAGCGCTGAGCACACACCTCGACAGCCCCGTTTCCTCACATGGTGGGCTGTACATCCTGAGTTGTCCGTGCATTGGGGGGTGTATTAGTTTGCTCAGACTGCCATAACAAAGTACCACAAACGGGGACTTAAACAACAGAGATTTATTTTCTCACAGTTCTGGTGGCTGGAAGTCCAAGATCAAGGTGTCAGCAGGGTTGGTTTCTTCTAAGGCCTCTCTCCCTGGCTTGTAGATGGCCATCTTCTCCCTGTGTCCTCACATGGTCTTTCCTCTGTGTGTCTGCGTCCTAATCTCCTCTTCTTATAAGGACACCGGTCATGTTGTATTGGGGCCCACGCTAATGATCTCACTTTAACTTTACCTCTTTGAAGGCCATATCTCAAATGCAGTCATGTTCTGAGGTACTGGGGGTTAGGGCTTCAACATATGATTTTTGGGAGAACATAATTCAGCCCATAACAGGTGTTTGGGGTACTCTTTCTCTATGATCGTCTCTGGGAACTCATTGATTCTGTGAATGGCCAAGTAGTCAAAGAAATAGAGCAATAAATAGAAAGGAAGGACAGCAGGATCTGAAACTGAAGAATGGGGTGAGCGTTAACATCTGGGGAGCCCTGGAATCTTCAGTGAGGAAGCATGTCCCTCCACCTCAGCCACCTCTTCAGTGGATAACTCGTTGGCATTTTGGGTAGCCTGAAGCCCACCCATGGCCATCCAGGGACTTTTGGTTAAGGTCTCAGTCAGGCCTGGGTACAAAGGTAGTGATATTTGTGGCAATGACAGAAATGGGCTGAGTGGAGATCAGGTCCACTTTGGGGAGACGCATAGGACATTGAGAGAAGTGGCCTAGCTGGGGACGGGGAGGGATGTACGGGGTTGGGACCTTTAGGGATTAATATGCCCAGAAAGGCTGCTAGTCCTGACCCAAAGAGGCCACACAAGGGTGGGGTAAGCAAAACGCCTTCCTGTGAATGCCGAGACTCCTGATGGGGAGCCAGCGTCTCCCCCCCACCTGTGTATATACGTAATGGGTATATATGCACTTGTGTATATGTGTAATGGGTGTTGATGCCTGTGTGCATGTGTATGCAGGTGTGTTTGTATGTGCATGTGTGTACCTGTGCATGTTTGTGTGTATGCCTCACATGTGTGTGCAGGCGTATATGTTCATGTATGTGTGCGTGCGTGTGTATGCATGCATGTGTATGTGTTTATACATGTGTGCATGCATGCATGTGTGTATGTGTGCAGGTTTATATGTTCATGTATGCGTGCGTACGTGTGTACGCATGCATGTGTATGTGTTTATACATGTGTGTGCCTGCATGCATGTGTGTATGTGTGTGTGGGTGTGTATATGTGTGCTCATGCACTGCAAGTGGCCCATTGCCCTGGACCAGATGAAGAAAGGACTTGGGCCCAGCTGGAGTGGGGAGGCTACAATTTGGGACACAGAGGTCTTTGCCAGTGGGTGGCCACAGCACGCCAAGCACCCGGTTTTACCCAGGAGCAGGCGGAGGCACCTGCTTTTCCCCACAGTTCACCCCTTCTTCAAAGGTTTCCTTCCGGCTCATCGTTGGTCTGTTTGCTTTTCTCCAAGAGGGCCTTGCTTTATAGTGACAGGGACCATCAGGATTTTAGATGGGGTGTCTTCTGTCCGAGATGGACATGAGGGATCCTGAGAAGCCCTTACACACAGCACGCTGCTCCAGAGCTCAAAGACACACTCTCGTGAGTTCCTTCGTGTGATTCTCACAATGGCATTGAAAGTGGAGTGCAAAACCATCCCCATTTTGCAGCTTGCCTGGGGAAATGCTGATGCTGGGGCTTCGGAGCCAGAGGGACCAGGACTGGGATCCTGGCTCAGTCACTTAGTAATGTGTTACTTAGGGCAAAGTTGACCTCGCTGAACCCCAATTTTCTGAGATTTAAAATGGGGACATTAATATCTACTGGCGAACTTTTTTGGTGGTTGATGAGACAAAGAATGTAAACATGAAGCACAGTTATAGTAGATGTGGCAGCCCCTCCTCTCCTCCTTCCCCCTTCAGAGACGGCTTGTGGCTGACCCATTGTCATGGAGAGCAAGACTCGGACTTAGACTCAGGAGCACATTGCCTCCACCCATCCTCTGCCTGTCTCTAGAAATCTCTTTGTTCGGCTGTCCCAAATTGAGGCTGCCTCTTATCAGACCCTCCAAAGTCTGGTCTAAGATGAAGTTGGGGTAACCAGCATGTTTTCTTTCCCACTTTCCAATTCCAGTGGCCCCCAAACTAGCAAAATCCCAAATTGGAACTAAGAAGGTAGAGACAGGATAACCTGGACTTTTCTCAGAACCCAAGGTGGGCTGAGGGTTCTCCAAACTCACAGAGATTCACCTCCCCAGGGATCTGCCAAGCAGCAGCTCAGGCCACAAATGGCCTCACTTCTCCCCTTCCCTCTACCCCTTGTGTCGCCCCTCAGGCATTCAACTCAGGCATTCATTCATCAGTTATGGGGATAAGCAACAAGGCCCTGGCACATGGTGGAGAACAAACCCCACACTCTCCCAGTTCTCCCAGAGTTGACAGTCCATGCCCCCCACCCAGGGTACAAGCAACTGCATAAATGAGATGAAAAAGGTGAAGAACAGAGAAAGGCTGAGTTCCCGCAAGCTGCTGCCCTAGGTGTACCCAGAAGCCCTCTATGTCATTCCCAAAGCACTTCTCCAATCCTGGACTCGGAATCAGAAGGCAACTGAGTCAGGATTTAGACCTGACTCCCACCTGAGGCAGGGCTCCTCTCCCACCAGAAGATAGGAGAGAAGAACTCGTCGACAGCGTGCCCTGGGAGGCAGGTCATTGAGACCCAGGAGAGAAAGCCACATTGGCAAACCCAATTCCCATGTTTGGGGCAGGGGTGTGACAAAGAGTCTCTCCTTGATCAACTTTAGACAGGCTTCTCTGAGCCCTCTTTTCAACTAGACCTCATCTCTGAGCTTCTGTGTCCATCCTTTCAGAGTCCACTTTTAGCAAGAGTCCTGCTAAGTCAGTTCAGAGAGAGTCCTCCACCCTCGGTTTGCGATTATCCTCAATATCTGATCAGGTTCCTCATCTTCCACCCTCTCCCAGGTGATATCTGATCACCCTGGCCTGCCTTCAGCAAGAATCCTCTTGGGTCGTGTCCTCTTAGTAATTTCCATCTACTGACCCACCCTCCCTGCTCCTTGCTATAAATCCCCACTTGTCCTTGTCATATTCACAGTGGAGCCCCATCTCTCCCCTATCACAATAGTCTTGACACCTATCAGGAAAGTCCTGAGTAAAGTCTTCCTTACTGTTTTAACAAATGTCTGAATAATTTTTCCTTTAACAGGTAATATTAAAAGCAAACAGACACAAATATCTGCTCTGTTAGGGTGGCTTTGTTGAATACAGGTGTTTGCATATGAGTTTTAGGAGCTGTGGAGCTGGCCAACTTTGGGGAATAATCACGAGGATAGTCAGCAATACACAGAGTTGTGGCTGGGTGGAATATCTGAGGCTGTTGGATTTTCCTTTCGGGGAGAAGAATCTAAGAGGCATGGACAGAAGTCCCAGCAGGTCCAGGCATCATTTGGGTAGCAGAGTGCGGCCACCACTCTGTCAACAGCTACCAAAGTTGGGTACTTCTTTATTGAGGATCTGACTCAAAAATGGAGCCCGAGCTCATGGCCAGCCTCACCCTCTGACAATCTCCTCCTATCATGGGGTGGTGGCCAAGGGACTTTGTGGAATCTTTGATATCTGGAGCTCTGATTGTCCCCAGTGGGCATGAACAACTCCATGTGTCGGACTGGTCTTGCCCTCTCTAAACAAAGACTCCCCTCCACGGGCCACACGCAAGAGGAAGAGTTGAGTCTCTGGTGTGTGCTCTTTGTATTCACAGCACTTGGGAACTAAAAGAGACCCCAGGTAGCTGGCCCACACCCTCATTTGACAGTTTGTAACCAAACCCTTGGTTAAATCCCTCACCCAAGGCCGACCAGCGAATGTGTGAGCTAAGCCAGGATTAGAATCTAGAACTGGAGCTAAGGGGAGCTCCCTTTCCAATTAGCGGGATCCCACATGATCGTCATCGAAAGGACTCAGAAATGGATCTCACAGTTATTTTTCACCTTCACAGTTGGGAGAAAACCACCCTCTCAAGTTTTCTTTGTGGGAGGAGGAAAAAATAAGAACCTGCAATTCAGTAGGGAATACAATTTTAAAAATAAGCCTCCCGGCCATTGCATTTAATGCCCGCCCCGTGGGGATCCTCAGCCCATAACTCAGGAGCACAATGGCTTTTCTTGTTATGAATGAGTGTGAAGTGCCAGCAGAGGAAATAGGAAGCCCCCAATGTAGTCTGAATGGACCTGTGAACAGGGATAATAAAAGTTGTCCTGGATTTCCGTTACCACCAGGTGTTTCCGCCGGGACTTGTATTCATTCAGGCTTGGGGATGGTGCCAGATCTTCCCCAGCCCTGACCCCAGCCCCTTGCTCCACTCTCCCGACCTCACTGCATCCACTAGAGAACACTTGGTCCCAGACTCCTGGGACTCTGTGATGGGCATGTTCTCACCCTTGGGGCCCCAACTCTGTGGGATTTGTTCTAGAGTAAAGGAGAGGACAAGGGGTTGGAGAGAGGAGGGGTCAACCAGATTACAGCCCCTCGCCCAGTTTGATAAGAGAAGCTCATGAGAAGGAATGCAGGTGCAGATGGGGACAGGTGGTCATGAGCTACGGGTGACAGAGACATGGTCAGGGACTCGGGCCAGGAGCCAGGAGATCCCCAGCATCAGGGAGGATGGGGGTTAGGAGCTGAGAAGGAGACCCATCCATGAGGGAGGGCTGAGACATGTCAACACAAGATACATATTGAAACCCGGAGGACTCCCCTGGGGTCTGCCATTAACTTGCCCACAACCTTGAACGTGTCACTGCTTCATCAAGCCTGTCCCTTAACTCCCAAACGAGAAAGTTGGAACACGCTGCCCATCCAGTGTTCCCTTCCCTAACCTGAAATCAGACTGTAAGACAGAAATGCTTCTAACCAAAAGGGAAAAGGAGGCTCTAGTCTCAAATGCCCACATGAATCGGACAGGAGTACAGACGATTGAGGTCGGCCTGGTGTAAGAAGCGGGACCGTGGGGGACAGGAGTCCACCTGCCGTGTCCATGTGTTCCAACACGACGCAGGCCACAAAACACACACCTGCCCACAGCCAGGGGAGGAATCCCGCCAAGGCAGCCTTCCTGTGACCAGATGCGGAGGTGATCGCTGGGATGGCGAGGCTGCACTTGAACCATTTTAATCGAGCAGATTCATAGATATGCTGCCACAGCAAGGGGGGGGGGGCTTTGTTGTTCTGAAATGGGGGGGATTTATTCTCTTGACGTAGAAAATATAGCATAAATGATGGCTCTTTACACAGTAGATGGTTTACAACACACACCAGCTAGATAGAGAAGAGATCTTGGATGAGCCGTGGCCCTGACCCTGCACAGGGAATCAGTCGGTCCTCCCTCACAAGTAAGAAGGCCCACCTCCTCCAGAAGCCTGTCATTCTAGCCGACCACTTCTGGCCTTTCTTGGTTCCATCTGCAGGACAGGTTGGTGAGCCAGGCAATGAACAGGTACCAAGAACCTCCTGGGAGGAGAGCAGCCCTCTGCTTGCCGTTGTTTGGAGAGCAAGTTCTGACTAATAAAGATATCAATCAGATATCTTTATTAGTCGCCTAAGGCCTTTGGTAATTAGTAATTAGAGTTACGCATCACAACATTCAAGATAATGTACATCTTCTGTTCCTCCAGGTGAAGGTGATAATGGTAATGGTGATGTTGATGGTACATAGATAAACCGCTTCAGCGTGAATACAGAGCTATATGCTGTTCATATCATACATTTTATTTTGGGTCTAGAACCTACCTGATGTAAGAAGGGTCTATATTATTGTACAGGTAAGAGCTTTGAGGCTCATAGAAACATGTGAGTCTGTGTGCGTCAGAGGTCTCATAAGTAGTAAGTGACAGAGACAATCTTTTGTTCCCTCAGCCAAGAGAGTTAAGTTTGCAAAACACTGTCTACCACAGCAGCATTACCCAAAAGATGCTAAGTGGCATGAATTTTGTCCACACTGGGAAAAATTCAGCTGGTCTCTGGAATACCCCAGGACTGGATGACGTTAGTTTTTCTTACAACAAATGTGGAAACCCTGGTCCTCCTCCAACTTCTTGGGTAGCTAAGTGGGCCCAGAGCCCTGCTAGACTTTGAAGGATGGCAATAATGCCCTCCTTTCTCCATCCTTCAGTCTGCACACTAATGCTGGGCGCTGGACCACCAGGCACAAAGCAGATGAGAGATGTGGTAGGAAAAAGAGTGCCAAGCTAGGGGCCAAAACATCAGTGTCAAATTACAAGGCAGCCACTTACTAGCTGTGTGGTCCTAGGCGAACATCTTCCCCTCTGGCCTTCAGTTTTCTCAGTCATAAAATGAGGGAATTAAATTAGATACTCTCTTGCATTTCTCCCAGTTTTATTATTGAGTGGTTCTACAGTGGGTCCAGTGCCCTTTGGAGACCACTTGCACCTTCCAGAAGTCCACTCAGTGAGGCTGCTAAGATGCCATTCCCTTACCTGAAAGAAGAGAAACCTGAGAGCAAGAGCAGGTGCTGCTCCAGGTAGAGGTTTTTCCCATCTGCTCTAGCCATCCACGTCCCAGACGCCCTGCAGGTCCAGACTCTGGAGTGAAACAGCAAACTCAGCAGCCACGGCCTGGCCTTCCTCACCCCCCATATCCCTGCCGGCCCCAGCTCTCCATCCTACCCCCAGGACACTGCCTTCCTCACCCTTTCTACTGCCAAACCACATCGCTTGAACTTTTTGCATCTTCCAAGCTGACCTCAGACTCTCACTTTCCAGAAAGCTCCACAGGCCCAAACCAGGACAGCCCCGCCCTCCACTCCTCTAAGCTCACTTATCCTAGTACTTTCCACACTTCGGGAATGGTTATGTTGGTGTGGACTTCTTTCTGATCCTCATGTTTTTGGAAGAGTGCAGGTTGGGAGGTGGGGCGAACTGGCGGGTTGGGGGCACCGTGGGTTCACGTAGACATTGTAGTTTTGCACCTGGGTTTCTGATTTGGCTTGTGATTTCTGCCAGGCCTGCGAGGTGGCTGAACCAGCAACAACACAGCCATCCCTAGGGCTGAAATTTCAGTCATGGAATCCCCTTGGAAGGAGGACAAGAACACAACCTCCAGCAAGACCACTGCTTTCATGCCTTCAGGGCAGGAGGAAAGAGTAGACAGAAGAAACACAGTGTCTTAGGCAGTTTTGGCTGCTATAGCAAAGTACCATAGACCTGAGGGCTTAAACAGCAAAATGTATTTCTCCCAGTCCTGGAGGCTGGGAAGTCCAAGATGGAGGTGCTGGCAGATCCTATGTCTGGTGAGGGCCCACTTCCTGGTTTGCAGATGGCCCTTTTCTTATTGTATCCTCACACGGAGGGGAGCAGAGAGAGAAGAAGCAGCCTCTTTTGTGTCTCTTCTTATAAAGGCACTAATCCAGTTAATGAGGCCTTCACCCTCAAGACCTAATCATCTCCCAAAGGCCCCCCCCAATACCATCCCATTGCGGGGTTAAGATTTCAACACATGAATTTTGGGAGAACACAAAGAGGCAAATAACTCATTACAATGGTACGGTTGAGAAAGAGTTCTGGCCTGGCTCCTGCCAGGGCAGAGGACAGAGTCAGTAGAGACAGACTCACACCATTCTCTCTCCCTTTCTCTCCACTCCGTTCATATTCTCCTTAACAGTTATCAACTTATCACCACTTGAAAGGATCTTGTTTATTATTCCTTCACTGTTTCACTTTCTGCTTCTTGTCACTAGGAAGAAAACTCCATGAGAGCAGGCCCTCATTTGTTGTGTCTGCCTCTGTGTTCTCAGAGCCTAGAAGGGTACCAGTTGGCACTCAATAAATGATTTGGTGAATGAAAAAATAAACCCTTGTTATCATTGTCCCCAAGTTATAGTTAAAGGAAATGGAGGCTCAGAGAAGTTATTACTTGCCCACAACACAGCTAGTAACAGAGGCAAGACCCCATCCCAATTCTTGGGACCCTTAATCAATTAACCATCTCATGCATCATGCTACTTGCTTCATTGTCCCTGAAACCAGTGACAAGCCCATGTCAGATGCCTTCTCCTCTTGGAAGCTTTCTCAGCTTTCCTGAGCCTAAAAGAGTCAAGAAGTTCACACCACTCTTGAGGCTTAGTATATACCACTGATGCCCTTTATTTTAGTTAGGTACTCACCATTTTGTTTTCTTCTCTACTTTGGAGTCCAGTTTAATAAATATTTGCTGAGGTCAACGCACATATATGGAGTACTGGATAGATTTTCTTCAATTGAGCCCAGCTGTGGCTCACTCACTGACCCTCTCTGAGAGTCAACAACTTAGGGCAGGGTCTGTGTCTCTCCCATCCTCCAACCACCACAGTTCCTAGAGCAGGCTCAGTACCTGGTGGAATTGAACCAAATCTTCTGCTTCCTTTATTGCTGCCCCTCCTGCCTCGTAGGTTCCTTATGGAGGGGATCTTCAGCTGGTCCTACCCTGGGCCTATTTCCCTTGACAACCAAGTTCCCACTTTTCTGCAGAGTTAACACCGACTCTAAGAGAGGTGCAGAGAGAAGACTTCCTTTCTCAAGATCGTCTCTCTTTCCAGGCAGTAGAGGCTAGAGATTAGTTGCTGGGGTCCAGTCAGGACCCCAACTTTTACATATCAAGCTTGAAAGCAGAACTTGGTGAAAGTTCCTAGCTGAGGGAATGCCTCCTTCTCCACCAGCCTCTCTCCCTCCAGCGTACTCCATAACCCTGATCAACAGAGCCTGGGTCCCTGGGCCTATGCAGACTTGTCTCTAACTGCTGCTCCTCATGGGATCTTCCTTCAGAACTTGCTGTCCTCTTGTTCTCTCTTCTTACAAGAAGGCACTGTGCCCTTCCTCATCTCCCACCTCCTTCCCTCAGCTCAGTTAAACAGTGGAGTCCCCACTCAGGTCATACAAAGGCCACAGTTACTGATGCACATCAGGCCAGTGCAGAGCACCTGTCTGGAGGGTCTCCATGTCATTTTCCATCAATCGAGGCAGCACGGCCCCGTGGGAACAGTTATCAGGGCTGGGCTGTCATCCAGCTCTGCCATGTACAACGGCCGGTGGCTGAAATTCTTTGTGCCCCAATTTTGCGAACTATAACATAGAAATAACCATCCATAACTCACATGGTTGTTATGAGAACTAGTGGGGAAATGCCTAGCTCGAATGGGTTTTCTACACACAGAGTCTTCTTCTGAAAACAGAAAAAATAATACCTACCTTGTGAGGTGGGGGTGAGGATTTAATGGGATGAGACCCCCATACATAGTGGGGTCTCAGTAAATGGCAGCTACTGTCATTGGTACAGACAGTGAATGACATCTATTGTCATCAATCAATACTGTGGTCTCTACTGAGGGGACACCCAACACGGCCATGGCCCTATCCACAGCCTGTGCTTCCTGTCCTCAGGCAGGTGGGGGAAGGGAAACTCACAGAGCTTTGGTGCCTCTCACGTGGGAGTGCGCTAAGTATGTCATCCCATGTGCTCCTCACCGGAGGGAGGGTTTAGTAGAAAGATCCTTGATCTTAGAGTCTGATGGGTCTGGTTTGAAATCTGTATTTCACCACTCGCTAGGTGCATAAGTTTGGGCAAGTTATTTAATTCCACTGATCTCTCATTTCCTCATTTGCAAAATAGGGTCATAAGGAAAGGTTTTACAAAGGAGCCTAGAAGCCCATGTGAATTCAGCCTAGAAGAATGAATAAGATTGGGAGAAATGGAGAGGATGAGAGAGGCCGTGATGGAGGATGGCTTCAGGGCAATGGGGGAAAGGGAGAGAGGGGGATAGCAGCCGGTCAGAGGGAATCGGGGAGCCAGATCATGGAGGCCTTGCCTCCAGGCAGGCAGGACTCTTCTTTGTAGGCAAAAGGTACCATGGAAGGTTTGTGGGACAAGGAGGCCACCTGAGCCTCTTGGCCTGTGTTGGAAATGACTCATGATGCTGCAGGTCATGCTATGGTTTCTGGGAAGACCGAGATCCCACCTGCAGCAGCTGCAATGGGGGATCCATTCTTGGCAGAGTGAGTAAGGATCCCGGGGTTGTCTCATGTTCGTTCACGCCAACCTACAGGTATGTGTAGCTTGGACATGAACTTGGCTCGCTGGGATTTTTTTCTCATTATTCCTACCACATTGTCAATGCCAAGGAAAGCAGAGAAAGGCAGACAAAGTCACTGAAAGTTGTGCCCCCGAGAATGTGCAGAGAATGGTTATGAAGAGTGAGCTAACGGAGTCTCTTTAGTTAGGGTAGAAATATATGATATGGTCATTCTGAGAGGTGAGTACCAAAGGCCAGCAGGCAGGAGAAGGTCAGGCCAGAGGTCTGGCTGAACTGGAAGTGCCACGAACTTCCTTGGGTCAAGACCATGGGATTGGGCCACATAGTGTGCTAGAGAGAGCATCAGACCTGGAGGCCCACAACCCAGAGTTCAACTTCTGTTCTGGACACTGGTTAGCTATGGAATCAGGGTACAAAAGGAAGCCTTTATGAGCCTTAACTTGCTGCTCTGCATAACAATGATATCCCCTCTCAGGGCTGTTATGAGAAGCTCATCAACACACCTAGGTGCCTGCCTGAGGAGGCACTACATTTAAACACCGAATATGAACATCACAGAAGAAAACACAGGCCAGACGGAAAACTGGAATCCAAGGTCTATGATCAGCAAGAGCAAGGAAGATGGCACAGGTGTGGGGTCCTGGCCAAAAGCCCTATAAGGAAAGAAAGAATAGGACTGTGACACCCGGTTCTAGGGCAGAAGCTACTTGCTTTGTCTTCCAAATCACAGAGCTGAGTGTGGTCAACACGAAGTTAGAAGATGAGGTCCAGCTTGGGGAGGGGTGCGTGGACAGAGGGGCTTCCTTTTCCTCTGGCCCCTTGCTCAGACCATGTCTTTATTATTCTATATAGTTGAAGGCAGCTGACTTCTCCACCATGGAGAAATGTGGACCACAGCGGGCCATGCCAAATTCACCTTGTTTGAGAATCGAGACAGCACAGACTTTTCTTTTACTCTCAAGGACTTTAGATTAATAGGACCACAGATTTCAGTCTAAACCCACAGCACCTGAATGATGGCATCTAATATAAGTGTGAAAGTTACCCGTTGTAATGAATATAGGTAAACAAAATAAACATCACCCCTGGTGTCATTAGATACCATGCAGTGTTTAGGTGGAGGCTCTGTGGATTCAGGTTTGGGGAGATTTAGTGGAATGAGCACTGGGCTTGGAGTCAAAGGGCCTGATGGAATCCTGACCACAGGACTCACTGGGGACATGGTTTTGGGTAAGTTACTCAGCCCCATGGGCATTGGTTTTTCTCCTGTGTAAAATGGGATAATGGGATACTATGAACATAGGGAAGTTGTCCAGGTTGAAAGGGATATGGACGTGAAAGTGCTTCATATACATATAAAGTGCTGCAGAAATGAGAAGTGTTATGCTTTTTGGGTTCTAGGATTGATTTTCTTGACCTGAAGACTCTCTTGCTCAAAGTCGTCATCCGTTGGCCTTCGCTGTTGTCTCCCTATTCTCCCTGGCTGGAGGGAAGGTGGAGCTGCCAGGAGTGAAGTGTGGTGCATGTCACGGGCTCCCCAGACCCAGGGCAGGTCTTGCTCTCAGGCAGGGATGGGAGGGAGCACCAGGGAGCTGGCTCCCCTCCTCCCTACTCGACAGCAGGAAACGCCAGGGGGGTTGGGAGAATCCTGAATGCAGGACTCCTAAGCAGGTCCCTTGGTCAGGCCTCTCTCTAAGGTTGAAAAGCCAGCAGGTCACAGGGCGTCAGCCACCATAGCAGGGTCGCTGGGATGGAATCAGGGAGATGTGGTGGAAAGAGGAAAACTCGGAGACCTGGGGTTCTCACTCCAGCCCTGCCCTTCACCTGTTCTGCGACCTTGGACAAGTCACACTCTGCCTCTGAGACTCTGTTTTTGGCCTGGAATGACCTCTAAGATCCTTGCCAGCTCTGAAATACTAGCTCTGAAATGTAAATTTCTGCCATTCGAAAACTCTAAAAGTATTGCAACCTCTTGGCTCTCAGAGCTCAGAATTCAATGCTACAGGCAGGAAATCTGTTGATTAGTTTTCGTTCTCCCCTTTGTTCCACTAAATAATTCCAAGAATCCCTATCACCCCAGGCTCGCCCTCTCTGTCCCTCCCCACACTGGAATGTCCTACGTAGGCCCTGGCACTGCCCCACACCACCCTCTGATCTCCTGGGCCTTGTTTGACCTGCTCTCTCTTCTCAAACAAAGAGATTTAGGGAGAAAGCCATGGGCTACCCCAATAGCCCTAGAGCTCCCTCTCAGGCTATGATTATGCTGATAGGGGCTCTCCTGACATAATGTCCCCACTTACAGTGCACCCCAACTTTTAGTTTAACCCAAAGAAGTGAGTCAAATGATGGGAACTTCTTTTCAGATAGAAGTTGGCAGATAAGTGAAAGATTCAGGGGGTCTGCAAGACCCTCCAGGGCCCTCCGGGTCAGGACACATGGGTGATTACCAAGTCCACCTAGATAGAGGGACTGTTGTTCTCTGTGGTGGTTGGATGATGCTCAGGGCAGGTTAACTAGTGGGATTTGTGTTGAGTAGGGCTGATGGGGGACCAGGATCCCCTCAGTGACAGAGCCATTTGGAGGACAGAAGACGGGTCTCACTGCACCCAGTCTTGGAATTGCCAAGGGCTGAGCCCAGTACTCAGACACTTTATGACACAAAGCCACTTCTGCTGTCCCTTCCTCTGTAATCCAAGGGCACTGTCATCTGTGCAGCCCTCAGAGGAAACAGAGCAAAATAGTCTGAACACGTTATTAAGATGGCCCTTTACAGATGGGGAAACTAAGACCCAGATTCAAGGACTGGCTTGGATGAGCTCACCCCCATGAGTGACAGGACCACGAGTATGACACAATCTCAGTTCTGGCAAAGACAGGGGACACCTATCCTGGCACAGTGCCCCAGGCCTTCAGAAGATCAGCAGGGAGCCAGACACACTGCTCCTGGCAAGCCACCTATAAATAGCGTTGGGATCCGTACCTGCACACTCCCGGCTGCTGTGTACAGGGTGGTGTGCACAAGCCCAGGGCGCAGTGATGGGGATTGTTAAGCAGGAGATGGCTTGTATTCATCTGTACTGCTTGGGTCTGCGCCAGCCCTTTTTCTCCAAGCAATCCCATTTTGGCTATTGTGTCGATTATGGCTGATCATTATCTTGGTTGTTTATCCAGTTGCTGTATAGATTGACTTTCTGAATGTCAGGGTTTGGCTGTTTCCATAACAGGAAGCTGCTTGCTGTCTTACTGTGTTAAGAAACTCCAGTCTACACAATAGAATCCCAACAAAACCCTAAACACTCCATTTGCCAGGGGAACCTCATTGAATCCAGCTCTTATTGTTTCTTTTATAGGCTGAATCCTGTATTTACAGTGAGAGGGCTGTGTGAGTGTGTGTGTGTGTGTGTGTGTGTGTGTGTGTGTGCATGAGCGCAGGCTCATACACAGGTTATTAAGCCTGGCTTTTCACTTTCCAAATTCTCCACCTGAACCTCAGTGTAGATTAGCATCCAGACTCCCCCACGTAGACCTACTAAAGTTGGAGGTGGAGGGTCAGGTGGGACCCTGTCCCTGCAGAGCTTCCTCCTGGTTTTCCTTGGGTTGCCTTGCATTCAGAAGGAAGTTGGCATTTGTGTTTTCATACTGAGGCACAGACAGTAGAACAAAACGCTCAAGTCAACGTCGTACCCAGGCACCAAGACCCATATGGAGGAAACAGAGGATCAAAGGGGAAGCATTCAGCCCTCATTTCTCTCTGTTACTATTATTTATTATCTTCTAAGGTGGTTCCCATGCCCATGGGAGTTTTCAAGAATCCCTCCAGGCACCTGGTTAAATATGGATTCATTTTTGATTTTATCGGGTTCCCCCCTCCCGTCCTCAGCTGCCAAGGAGCTTAGAGAAGAAATCAAATGGAGCACGGTTGGAAGAGTCTGAGATCTCCATGGAGAGCTGCCTCCTTCAGAAGAGAGACTTGGCACATCAGAGAATCAGGTGTTTAGAGCATGGCTGGGAGCTCCTGGAGGGCATAGGCCTCCTCAGCCTCATCCCTGGTGGGGTGAGTGCCTGCCAACTTGAACTTTTAAGGACCCCTATGAGCGTGCAGTCCCTTCGGATGCAGTTCTAGACGGAAAAAGAGCCTGGATCCCTTAGGGGTAGGGTCTCCCGGTTATCTTTAAACCTTGAAAATATTATAAACACAGACGAGTTTAGATGTTTTGCCTGATATAACCAATGAAGCCAATGAAACAACTTGTCGAATCACCCATAATGGTTAAATGAGTGTGTGCATAATGTTCCTTTTTTCCACAGAGCATTAAGGGCTTTCCATAATATCATTCATTCTCATACTGGGAAGGGGTAGGTAGCTTCCGGCCGCTGTGATATTAAAGCACAGATTGCAGAAAGAGTAGTAGATACTCAGGTTACAGAGGCTATCCGCTATCAGACAAACACTCTGGGACCCTTTCTCCACTTCCCAGGGCAACTGGTCTACCCAGAAGGAGCCCGGCGGAAGCTTGAGGGAGAAACAAGTGGGAGTGTTGGGTCCCAGAGGGAGCTGGCAGATATTGTAGACATCACCTAGTTCAGCTCATTTCTTCACTCGACAGGAGAGGAGTGAGGATGAGAAAGTCAAGCAAAGTGCTTGAGGTCAAGCTGCTGGTCAATGGCCTACTCCCCAGGCCACAGTGAGGGGCGGCAGAGAGAGTGAGAGTTCCCCTCAAAAGCCCAGGTGAGAAGGGAGTGGCAGCATGCAACCCAGAAAACCAAGGCACAGAATGTGGACACAGGGCTTTGTCTCAGATGCCTGAGCCCGGCGTTATTTTAGATCACTATGTACATTGTAGCCTCCAAATGTCTTTAGAAGAAAATTCAGGTTTCCCAGGGAGATATTTCAAGTTATATAAAGCATGGAGTCAATGGTCTTGACCTCTCTTCAATTAAGTAAAATTGGAAGTCCCAGGGGAAGACAGATGTTTAACTCTTGAGTGCTTAACTCTTGATTCTTAGAATAAACTCTAAATTTACAAAGCCTTCCATTCTGCTTGCAAAGAACCGGTCTGGTGAGACATAGACACTAGCCAATCCATCGGATCCAAAGAGGCAGAAAAAGTGTTTGTTTGGGTTTTTTAAAATTATCCAAACAAATGTGAATATTCTTGTGTCTTGGAGCTGATAGAGTCCTAAGGGCCATGCAGTCCAACCTCAAATGGATGCTTGAATCTAAATTTGTTTCCGTTAAAGGCTCTGGGTGTCTTACGGGTCAACGCCCTTTGGGGATTCCCTGTAGATAGAGCCTCCTTGGGAAAGCTGTGGCCCTGCCAGCTATCATGAAAGCTATTTAGCAGCAGAGGGCGTTGTTTACCTAAAATCCAAGCACGAACCTAGGACGATAGAAAAGTTAGAATTCTGACACCCTAAGAGCGGTCATCTAACTGGTTCTCTGGTCGCCTCCAAACCATGTCCCAACCAGCCCAATAGATGAGAAGGTCATAAGTTCACAAAGCGCCACCGTCTGACTCGGGAACTCAGTTCTTTTGTAGCAGTCCTTGTCAAGAAATCCTTAAACCAACCTGCACCCATTGTGTCACATTTCCTCTTGTTCTGTTCCACTGACTTTGAAACTCGTGGTCATATTGCAGCAGATCGAATTACTTCCCCAAGATGCCTTCCCTCCATTATTCTTGTTTACCTGGCATTTGCTACCATGTTAATGTCCTTGGGGTGGGGCACAGGGTAGAGTTGGGTCAGTACAACTGGGCCTAATTTGAACATTGGCAGATTAAATTTAACATTGTCTGAGGTTGGGATACAGCTAGATCTTATAAACGGTAAATGAAAAGCATTTGATTATTTATTGGGCTTACAATTCAGAAACTTGTTTTCTATACAACACATGCAAAAATCAAAATCACTCTTACAGGGCTATGTTTCTTGGAAAACACTTGACACTTGAAACACTGAAAATAACCAGATGTCCATAGTGTTCTCTAAATATTAGCCACATTTTTGTGGATAACGTTAACTTTATTTGTGTTGCGATTTGGCCCTGGTCTTTATAAGGTTAAGCCTCGGGCCCCTTATTGCTAGCCAAAGCTCCCTAACGTATTCACACGGCCTTACGTTTTTGTGAAACATGCAAAAGTGAGGTACTTCCCAGCCTGGAAGTATGTACTAAGCAGAGAAGACACACAGTTTGAAATATACAGAGCCAGAAGCTAGCCTGGATTATTTTTCTGTTTTCATGATATTCATGGAGGTTTTCATCTTTTTAAAAAACACTACTTGGACAACACTATGGAGAAAGTAAAAAGATCAATGGTTTGCCAGGGGTTGTGGGGAAGGGAGGATTGAATAGGCAGAGCACAGAGGGTTTTTAGGGCAGTGAAACTACTCTGCATGATACTACAATGGTGGATACATGTCATTATACATTTGTCCAAATCCGTAGAATATACAACATTCTGTGTTTATGGAATGTACAACATTATTCATTTGTCCAAATCCATAGACTATACAAGAGTGAACCCTAATGTAAACTATGGACTTTGGGTGATTATGATGTGTCAATGTAGGTTCATCAATTGTAGCAAGGTAACACTCTGGTGGGGGATGTTGATAGTGTGGGAGGCTGTGCATGTGTGGGGGCAGGGGGTAGATGGGAAATCTCTGCCCCTTCTGCTCTATTTCATTGTGAATCTAAAACTGCTCTAAAAAATAAAGTCTATTATTTTTAAAATATGCTATTTGTTGTGATTCATTTACTCATTCCAAATAAATATTCACTTTTGAGACTAATTATGCATTCACAATCTTGTATTGTTTCTTTAAGAGGCCTCCAAATTGTTGAAGCCCCCACAAAACTTGGGGCTACTCTGTTTATATGAAGCAAATCCTTGCAGCTGCATTAGTTCACACCTCATAACTATGTTGTTTTTCCATTCAGATTGTAAATATCTTGACGGTGAAAAAGCATCTACTGTTTCCTGTTTTTCAGTGAGTGAAGTAAAACTATTCATTGACTGGAGTTAATCGACCCCTTGCATTGCGCTCTATTGGCTGTTACCTGTAGGAATTGTGTTACTAGCCTGTTGAGTAGAGTGTAGAGAATTTTGTCCTGTGATTTCTGGTCACTTGGAGGTGTCTTGAGCTAAAACAGAAGGGGATCATAGGAAGCATCTAATTATCCATGTCAATAGAGGGGAACAGCAAATATGAACTGCATGAGCCAGCGACCTTAGAACTGAGTTCCTGGCCTCCTGCCCTGGTGAGCTGGGTCAAGAGGAGCTAGGAGGCCCTTCAGCACGGTCATCTTGTCCTGATGCTCCCACTGCTATTATGACACTGAGAGACATTACCTCACAGACTGTTGTGTACTTTTTTGATTCTAGAAGTTTCCAAGTTCACTCCTTCTGAGAGACAAAATTAGTGAACTTTGTATTTTGTTTTTTCCAAGTTCCTGCTTGGCTAGAGTGAAAGAAATGGGATTTTTGGACAACAAAGGTTCATGAGGGTGAACTTTTCTTCACAGAAAAGCCACAATTCTGATTCTCCTAAGGCAGATAAAGAAGAGTCGAAGATAAGCCATAAATTATCTGCTAGTTCTTATCTGCTAGTTCTTCCAGTGACCATCCCTGAAAAAGAAACGCTGCGTTTCTTTTTCTGCGTTTGCCAGCAGAGGGCAAGACAACCCTGCTGGCAGGAAAGAAGCCGGCTCCACAGCTAGGGCTCTCGGTCCACCTCGATTTCCAGGCCGGCTCTGCAGACTTCCCACTACGCGCCCACAGCCCTCTGAGGAGGTGGCCGCACCTGAGGAGGCTGCAAGGAGCCCTGGACCCGAATGTCTGGCCTGGGCTGTTCTGGAGTCCTGAAACTTGGGGCATTGTGTGCCCTGAAAAGCCACAGAAAAGCTGCAGGTCTCGTCTAGAGGATTCTGGAAAAGGTGCTCCACAGAAATTCTAGGGAATGACACATAATCTGGAAGATCCCTTACCCATCTTTCCAGTCCTTTTTGACGATCCTAAAGACTTCCCCGCAAGGGGGTCTTGTGTAGAGTTGCCATATAAAATACAGGACACCCAATTCGATTTGAATGATAAACAAAGAATAATTTTTCAGTATGAGTATGTCCCAAATACTGCCTGGGGCATACTTATATTTTACAAACCATTCTTTATTTATCTGAAATTCAAATTGAATTAGGTGTCCTTTCTTTTTATTTGCTAAATCTGTAGCACCCAGCTCTCCTGGGAGACCTAGAATATTCTAGCCCAATGCAGACCAAAAGTAGGATTCCTTCTCTCTTCCCCCATCCTATTCTCCCCAAAAACTCTGGATAGGAGCTGCTTTGTTAGGCCCACTCTAATATAACCCCCTCACCTCAGGGCCCAGGAATTGTGGGCAGAGTGCCCTTCACACTTTCATTTCCTGGGCCTTATTTGGTCCTGTCAATAAAATGGGCGGGAAAGGAAATTGACACACAGAGATTCTGACTTATGCAGAACATCAGCCATGATGGAAAGACTTGGAGATACTGCGTGTGCCTCCCAACATTGCAGCTGGAAAGTGGGGGATCTGGGCCCAGAGTCTGCTGCCCCACCCCCCCCAAGCACCAAGAACCAAGATACTAAAGAGAGCATGGCCATGTGCCATGTGCTCCACCACCCCGGCAGACGGCCAGAACTCTGGGACAAGCCTGGGGGGACCCGATTGTGCAGGCAGCCCCCGCAGGCAGGACACCTGGGCCCCGTCAGCCAGCCTCCGCAGCAGCCTCAGCGGCAGCCACGCTTTCCTGTGCAGCCGCTGCAGGGTGTAGGATGCTGATAACGGGAACAATGAGGCAGAGGAAAAGTGGCAGGAGTGGGACAATGAGCCGGCCGCAGGGACTCTCCCAGGCCAGGCGGGATCGAGGAAGGATCTGCAGGTCCCAGGGGCCAGGCCGGAGACTGTGGCGGTTAGGGGGACGTCCAGAGCCCCGGATAGAGCTGAGGGGCGGCCGTCCCTCCTCAGGGCAGCCTATGGCATTGCTCCAGTCCCCAAGAGACCCCTCTCTCTGTGGGTGGGGCAGGTGTAGACAGGGAATCATTAACCAGAGAAGGGACCTTCCAGCCTTCCCCAGGCAGGATGGCAAGTGTCACACAGTTGGAACAGGAGAGAGTGGCTCGCAGGATGACCACGGCTCTGACCTCAGGAGGCCCCGTGACCTCGAACTTACTCTCCTGCTCTCCTGCCTGTCTCACGCCCAGCAGGAGGGCTCTTCAACAACCCCAGCCTGTGCAGAGCGGCTGGGTACACACACAGGACACCCAGGCAGGCCTGCCAATCACTGAGGTAGACTAGCCATGAGAGAAGCAGATAGACAAATATCTCAGGGCTTTGGCAAACATTAGCCAAAGTTGTCTTGATGGCTGAGTGCCCGAAGGTGCTGACGAAGTAATCCCAAGAGGAGCTGCCTCTGCTCACAGCCGGGAGCGGCTGCTGAGATGTCCAGAGTGCTGCCGCCACTTTGTCTATGGCTCATGGCATGTGGTAGGAATGGAGCAAATGTGTGTTGAATATATAATCAAATCCCCCAGGCCAGAATTGGAGACCATAGTGGGGTGGTCCAGGGAATAAATGATGAGCCTGGAGGGTTATTCGGCTCTTTCCTGTACAACATCCAGACCATGGGTACAGAGACCGCATCTATTTATTCACTGCCCCAGCTTGTTCTGAAAAGGACGTAAAGCAGCCTATACGATGCAGACAATGTAACAGGATAAAATAAAGTAATAAAGAAAGTTGAGGGAAAAAGAAACAAGGGAGGGGAGGTAAAATGGAGCCGGGAGAGAGGGTACGTCCATAACGGTGCTCGCCGTGGAGTCCAGCACGCTGGCTAGCGGAGCCACAAATGCGGCAGTCACCTGAGAGAGGAACGTGGTCTGTCACAAGCTGTTGTTTGGGAGGAGCAAAAATACTAAACAAAACACCAAAATGTTATTTCTGATACTAAAGCCAAAGACCAATTCTTGCCCAAAGTCCTCACGGAGAGAACTCCAAGGAAGGCAACAGACACCTTCTCAGTGCAGGAATCCTGCTTCTCAGAGCTTCCTTCAATGTCAGGCGGAGGCCAGTCATGACAGGCCCCAGAAGGAGGCCCTTGTGATATGGCCCAGTATCCAGCTGTCTGCTGTTTCAGCTTAATTTTAAGGCAAAATTTTAAGAGGCCAATTCTAGTGTATGGAGAGAAGTGGACATTTCACACCGCCCCCAAACAGTCCTCAACATGTTTCTTTCACTTGAGCTCTGCTTAGGGATCAGGTAGCACGGAGTACGAGGTGTTTCTCCCTGGTGACACGTGGGAGGACCCTCGTATGTGCGCCTGGTTCAGCGCAGGCCTCTCTGCTAAGCTGTGTGCAGTGGGTGGGGCTGTCATCATCTTGTGAAAGATGAGATGTTTGAGAGGCCACTCCACCCCTTTCCTCCCTGGAGGTCAGAGAGGCCAAGGCCCCAGCATGGCCACATTGAGTCCAGCCTGACGCAAGGTCTACCTGGTTGTGAGCAGGTAACCTGGCTTTTACCCACCAAAGCCCACCCGCACCCCAACAGTTTCCCTCGTCAACACCTCCATCTGTATTTGTAGGTGAAACTCATTTAAGCTTAGATGCATCATCTGTGCAGGGGAAGGAGAGCAGCTTTGCTGGCAACAGCCAGGAGATCTCTCAAGGGGTCCACCTCCACGTCCCCAGGATGCAGGGCAGCCATGGACTGCATTGATCAGAGTGTGCGGCAGACACCAGGTGCAGCCTTGGGGGCGAATCACAGATCCCAAACACCAAGCTGCATCACTTTAGAAGGATTCCAGCACATTCTCCAGGTTGCAGCCAGAATACCTCTGCATTTCATTCCAACTGGTCCAGCTGGGCCGGCTGCCTCTCCCTGGGTTACCCCCAGAGAGCTTGGGGGCCGTGCTGGGTCAGTTACCGGCAGGTTCCTTGCCCACATAATCAAGGGCAGCACACCGGAGCTCCCTGTTATGGACTGTTTTGTCAGCACTTGGCATGCAATCAACAAAGGTGACACCAATTACTCATGTCACAGCTTCTGGGGAAGACGGAGATGTATGAAATCCAGTGCGGGGGCCATCCATCAAGGCCTGAGGTGGCCCAGGGTGTGTCACAGTGACAGCGCATTAAGGAAGGCCAGAGTCTCTCAGGACAGCTGGTTGGCAAAGTGCATTCTATCATCAGAATTGACACCTCGGCAGTGGAACCCAGCCCGATGTGAGGGATGTGGCCTTTCAGAGCCAGGCATCCAGGTGGAAATGCCCAACCCGCCCCCCACGCCTGTGTCTGGACCCTCCCTGCCTCCTAAATCTCTGGGCTTTTGACTGTTCTGTCCCCTCCCCTGGAATCTCTCCCAACCCAGCTCCCAGCTCCTCTGTCAAAACCCTGCTCTTTCTTCAAAGTGCCGATCTAATGCTATCTCTTCCCAATTCACTCCCTCCAATTTGAACGTGCTTTCTCTCCCCTGGCTAAACTCCAAGTGCATTTCATATCTCTTAAAGCAAATAATTTCCAACTTGTCACACTTCATAACTAGTTTATTAAATATTTACTATCGCACGTTCACATCTATTGCACCATTTAATTCTCACAACCACTTAGTGACGTGGGTATTAGGCCCATTTTGATAGATGCGTAAACTGAGGCTCGGAGACATGCTAACTTGCCCCAAATCACAGGGTTGGTAAGTAGAGTGTGGCAGATAGGCCAAGAGCAGGTATGAAGGAAGGCATGACAGAGGGGGTCTGCCAGCAGAGCCTTCAAGGTCTACCCATGTGCCCTTGGGGACCCTGCACTAGATGGAGACTTCCCTCAGGACACAGGTGGCTGAGATGATCTGGGCCTGGGAAGTCCCCCCAGCCTCAGGAGGACACTGGGCTGTCAGGAGTGCCTGCCAGGGGAGAGAAAAGCCAGCACATGTGTGGTGGTCGTGGGGCCCAGTCTCCTCTCTGGTTGCTGGGGCTCTGCTTCAAGTCACCCCTGAGGAGTTGACTGGAGACGGCACTCGCAGGTCTAGGGAATTTGAGTCTTTCTTGTAAAATGTCATTCCCAGTTGAGAGCTGGCTCACAGTGTGTATGGTTTGCGCCAAACCCCAAGATGCTCTAGGGAAAGATACTTCATCCACGGAGACGGACCGTCTTTGTCTAGCAGGCCTGAGTCTCCTCAGGCTCTCAGAACCCCACACTGCTGGCTGAGCCGCCTGAGGTTCTCTCCATAGAGGCCTTTACCGGGGGTTTTCCCCAATCCTCCTGTTTATCCTTCCGTATTAGTTTCCCTATCCATCAAACGAGTATAGCAGACCTTACTGGGTGGTTCTGAGGGCCAAAGGAAACCAGGCTGTGCTTTGTGAAATGTGCAGTGCACTCACACATGAGGTGTGGTGCAGTGGATTCCTACTATCTACTTTGTGGAGTTAGGGGGACAGGAACAGAACTCTGAGCCCTGGAGAGCTACATGTCTTGGCAAAGGTTGAAAAAGGCTGAGTCTGGTGGATCCCAGGCCCTAACCCAGAACCACTCAAGAGGTTTTGCAGACCCACCAGCATGTGGCCCTGGGTCTACGATGGGAAATCCAGGGAGGTGACTCAGCCCAGTACTTCAGAGCTAGAAGGGACTCAGGAATGTTGCAGGAGAGGAAACAGGCCCAGAGGAATGAAGGGGCTGGCCTAAGGTCACCCAGCTCATGACGAAAGAGTTGAGACGGGAGCCTCCTTCCCCACGCTGACAGGAGAGCCCCCACTGGTGGTCCCGTAGGGTCTCCTTCTAGGGGGACCTCCCTCAAAGGCAGTAGTTAGCTAGCACAGAGTTCTTCTGTCTTCAGTGTAGGTCCTGCATCTAAGAAACCACTTAATTGTGGCAGTTTTAGGAGCTACTCAATCCACATGTCCTTCAAAGAATTCGTGGAGGGTGGCATGTAGCCACTGCAAGGGCCTGTCTTTTCTAATCCACCGGCTTAAAAGCTGAGGCAGCTGAGGCCAAGTGGGGGTGTCGCAGCCACTGCTTCACACTCGTGCTGGAGAGGAGACTCAAGTGCAATTCCCTGGCTCTCTGCCACGTTGTCACCACATCCCGTGCTGGCCCACGTCACAGCCCATCAGTCTGCTGGCTTAGTTTCTCTCTCCCTAATTTTCCTCATCCTAGCTCTTGATTCGCTTGGTACCAAAGGTTACCCTCAAATTATAAAATGCTTCCAATGCACCCAAATATTAGAGCCTGGGCCCCGAGCTCCCTGCTGCCTCCCCTGTGACCTCCTGCAGAGCACAGGGACACTAGGGACAGGAAAGTGCAGCCATCAGCACTGTTCTTATTTAAAGTGACCCTGTTTCACTAATTAATTAAACCTTCTTGGCCTCTCAGAGTTATTCCTACCGAGAGCTGGGGGTGGGGAAGAGGTGTGTAAACTCCATCCCATCCATTAAAGGGAAAGGTGGCAGCAGAAACATGGGGTCCCAAGAAAGGGAAGTGGGCTGATCGTTTCGCTCCCCTTTGCTTGTCCCTCCACACGCCTGAATAAAACCTCCACGGTAAATCCAAAAAGGTCTCACACTCCCATCCCTCTCAGCTCAGCAGGCTGTGGGGGAGGGGCTTCAAAGCTGTGGCAGAACACACTGGAAAGGGAAGGGAAATAAACAGCCTAGAAAACACGAATCGGCTCAAGGGGCGGCGTAATGGGAGGATTTCAGTGTGATGTATGGTGCCCGTGACGTTATTAATGGTTTGCTGATTTTTACCTTTAAAACCTTTGGGCGGATTATTTATTATGTCCTCAGCGTGCCTATGATCTGTGGAGGGGGCACTAATCTACGAGCACGGCCCCCCCACGTTCCCACTCCTCTACAGCTTCTAATTAGGCTGGGACACTGCCCTCCCTGCCCGCACTGTCCGCCCACGAGCAGAGGAGGCAGCCCTGGCTCTGAGGCTTAGGCTCTCGGGCTGTGGAGCCAAAGCAGGCCTGCAAATCAGAGAACCCAGTTTCTAGGCTTGACTCTATGTTGACTTGCTGTGTGACCTCGGGCCAGGGCGCGACCTCTCTGGACCTTTGTGCTCTTATCCATCAAACGAGGCCGCTGGGCTACACAAGCTCCAGGGACACAGAGATATAAATGGCAGAGCCAAGACGTAGCAGGTATATGGTTCTCCTGGTCTGAAAGTCGCATGCTTCTCTGACAGAGAGAGTGGGAAAACGGCAGTGCTTTTCCGACAGCTCACTGTCACCAGCCCTAGAAGCCAAGTGTCTCTAGGTAAGATGGGACATCATCCTTTCTGGTTCTGGCTCCTCTGTTGCAGATGCTAACCACAGGGCAGACCCCATGAATCCTAGGCTCCCCAAGCTGGGAAGGGATGGCCGGACCCTCCAAGGACCTGGGTGCCCTGGGTCATTCTGCTGCTTAGGGGCAGAGCCAGGACTAGAAGCCAAACACAGTGAGGAAGCCCATCTTGACTGTCAGAGTGCACGGCCCCAGGCAGAAACACCCGGAATAGAGAAGACCACACCCCCCGTGGTGGCCTGGCCCCCCCCCGACCAGGAACCCAGTGGTCCTGATAGTCTGGCTTCTCTCTGCGTCCTCTGGCTGCTCGCCAGCCCATCAGCATGCTCACCTCTCTCAGATGCTCAGTCACTCCTTCCTGCGTCTGTATTTTGGGGACCTGGTGGCCGCGTGGGTCTTTGGGCCACTAGCTGGGCTGGCTGAAGCCTGGTCCTCCTCGAGGCCCAGGAAGAGGCCTGCCCTCACTTTGGCCAAAATTCCACCCTATTTCTTTGAAAGTGCCTGAGGAGGTTCCAAAATTCCCATTCCCACCCTCTTCCAGTCTAACGAAACTCTTTTGCCTTCCAGAATGGGTGTCCCTCAGGTCACCGGCCTGGGGGTCATCAGGGCCCCCTTTTCAACGAGGCAGCATTTCTGTGGCTCTCAGCTTCCTCTTTGCCCTATACCCAGTACCCACAGACCACCCCCACACCATATGATTCCCTGAGGTTTCTCCTAATTGCTGTCACCCCCATTCTACAGCCTCCTGACCCCAACCTCAGCTCATGACAAACTTACCCCCTCCTAGCCCCAGTCCTTTCTGCCTGGGGAATACTCAGGCCACCACAGCCACCAGTCAAAATGACACCCGCGACCTGGCCTTTTCCCTGCTGTGGTTGTCTTTGAGGCCACTTCCACTGCACCTCCCTGTTTTCTCAGCCACTGTCTGGCTTTTCTGCTGTCACTGCCACCAGTGGGCACATGGAGCAGGAACACTGCTCTGTTATTCCACTTATGCATCAGGAGGGTAGCACCACTGACCAGTGAACCCCAGGGAGGGGCCACACAGGCAGGAACAGGGAGTGGGGCACATCGAGGGCTGTGGTTTCTCTGCATCCTCAGCAGCTGGCACGTGGCCTGGCGTGGAAAAGCTGCTTGATATGTGTTGGATGAAAGAACTAACAAATGTCAATCATCCTGGCATGTAGTGTACCCTCAAAGGCAAGTTCAAGTCCTGCAGGGAAACCTTATCATAACGAGCGTTCACGGTGCTGCTGTGACATCCGATTGCAATGACCCCACTGGCGGAAATCCTAGTCTCCATCTGCAGGACCGGGATGAACGGACACCACCCACCTTCGTAGTAGGGGTGAAGAGCCTGGACCCCAGAGGAAAAAGACTCGGTTTACCCTGTGGACATTTTATTTCCTCACCCTCCTCCCTTCAATTCAGAACTTTCTGGGGGTTTGATTTTGATATGCATTTGGGAAGGTCAAGTGTGCTTCGAAGGCTGACGTCAAAGAGGGGAAGAGAGATAATTGCTCCTTGACGGCAGAACAAAAGAGCTGTAAAGCTCTTTACCCCTGGGTCCCCAACATTTTCTGGAGCTGCCTATCCTGTCTGGGCCTGTCTTCCAGAGGGCAAGGAAAAGCTCACCGTGCTGGGGCAGAACAAAATAGGATGTGGGGCTCAGCCGTTTCCAAGAAAATGAGTCACTTTCCAACTCTCGCTCTTCCCCCACTTCCATCCAGTGCGCCCAGGGGGTGTCTGCCTCGGTTTGTTCTTTCCCAGAACTACTGTGATTGATGGAGCTTTGAAAGTTCACACAGGTCATCCCTTTGCCTTGAGGCAGAGTGCTCCCAAGCCAACCTGGAATGTTGGGAAGCGATCTCATTCCCTCTGAGGTGGGAAGTGTCGGAAATCAGGAGAGGGATACCCGTCCGTTCCCAGCCCTGTGCCTCTGGGGAAGTCACTGTGCTCCCGAACTTCAGTGTCCTCAACTGTAAAGTGCATCAACAATAATACCTGTGGCATTTGGAGCGGGACTACCTGTCCTCGTGAGGGACTGGCTCACGTGTTGCAGGGCATTCAGCATCCTGGCCCCTGCACGCCAAACATCACTGGTGTCCCCAGTCATTGTGACAAAAACGTCCAATGCTTTTCCAAGGCTGCCCACAGGTTCCCTGTTCCTTAGCAGGGACAGGTCAGCGGGGGTGTCAGGGATGCCACCCAGGAGGGTGGGCCCTGGGGTGGGGAGACATCAGCTCAGACAAGATGTGAGAAGCTGGAAGGCTCTGCCCAGCAGACCAAGGGCAGGACTGCAATGTGGCCAGAGCTGCAGCCCAGCAGAGCATAGCCACCCCGGTCGCTTCTGGCAATGGAGCTCCAAGGGGAGGTGACGGGGCTTGAAGCCCAGCCCAGGGGGTGTGAGGCAAGAGGACTCTCAGAGTGTGGGGCTTGGGGCTGGGCTGTGTGGAAGAGGGAGCCCCGGCCTAGGAAAGTCAGGTTTGGGTTGAAATCCTGGCTTCAGCATCTACCAGCCATACGTCCTTGGGTGACTCATCTCTGAACTTGTTTCTTCATCAACGGAGTGACGATAAGACAACCTTGTAGGGTTGTGGCAAGGATTAAAGTTGACAATGTACATAAAATTCTCTTCTTGGTACACATTAGGCGTACAATAAGGGATTGTGGTTTTCTTGGGGAAGATGGGGAAATTGCACCTTCAAAAACAAAGTAGACCATACGTGGAAGGGTGCCTCAGACAGAGCTGAATTCCCAAGGCAATGACTCGAGCCCAGCAGAAAGGCAGCAGTCCTGTTACCAGAACGCAGACCTAGAGTAGACCCAATTAATCCGATAGTTGTTTCAATGCCTCTGGCCAAAGGTCAGGGCTGTCTGGGAGCCCAGGGGCTCAAGTGGCCTCCATGATGGGACCCTGTACATGTCCACGCTCTCTCTGTTGACACAGCCACACTGTGAGTTTGATTCTGATATGCTGCAGAGCCCTTGACTATTCACTGTTCACCATCCAAGCCCATGCCTAACCTCTCTGTCTCTTTGTTCCTGTCATCACCTCCACCTGGAACACTTTCCCTCATCTCCCCACACCAAAGCTCATTCTGCAAGACCCAGGCCAAGTGCGCTGTCCGCCTGGCACTTCCCTGGACAGCCTAGCTGGAAGGGACCTTTGCCCATTTCAAGTGTCTGTAATGTTTTATCCACATCGTGCTTGCCTCTAACTGGACCATGCCAGCCTCTGTGTTAGGGGAAGCACCCTCACCCCGCAAATAAAAATGACGCAAGTTGTTTTTCTTTGAGGGACACAGCTGACTCTGCTAAATAAAAAGAACAAAACGACGACAACAGCTGTTGATATTTATTGACTACTTGCTAGGTAAGCAGGCACCCTAATTGCTTCGTGTGCATTATCTCTGAAGTACCTAACGACTCTAGGAGGCAGGTACTATTTCCCTTGCTTTTCAGATGAAGGATGTTAAGTAAATGGCAGCTGATGGTTGATAGAGGTTGGAACCCCCGGGTTCACCTCCAGAGCTCATGACCCTAACCACTGTGCTCTGTCTGCCATTTCTCCAGTGCCACCTCCAGGAGAGTCCAGGCAAGGACGTGCTGGGGCCACAATCCTGGGAAAAGCAATTAGGAAGACAATGGTCTCTTCCCAAAGCTTCAGCAAAATATTTTGTAAAAACTTGGGATTTTTCCAAGTCATTAACAGAGGCCTTTGGCAGATAAGTCTGTGATCTGCAGGGTGATTTGTGAGCAGGTCAGGAGTATGAGGGGCAATCACCGCTCTGACCCCCAAGATGGTGGCGTGAGCCTGGTAGTGCTGAGCCTGGAAGAGGCTGGGATACTACGTGAAGCAAAGGCCCTGTAGCCCCAACATCTCTGCTGGAGGGGGAGCTTCTTGAGGATTGAGAACTGTATCCCAGGTGCTGTTAAAAGGCTGGAGCATAAGGAAGGAAGGGAAGGAGGGAGGAGTTAGGGGAGAACAGAGGAAAGAAGGTGGAAGGGGAGGGAAGGCGGGAGAAGGAAGGAAATGCAACTGAGCAGAACCAAGTCTGTGGGCTGCATTCTAAGTCCGTTCAAGGGGCTTGGCCTTGATTCTGGGTGATGAGGAGCACTTGACTAGTTGTAACTAGAAGTAACACAATGAAGTTTCATCTTTTAGATAGGTGATCTGTGGCTGTGGTGAGGATAAACTTGAGTAGAGCAAGGCTAGAAATGGGAAGACCTCCTTAGGAGGCAGGTGGTGGTAATGGTGGGGACTGAATCACCAGGCCTGGGGCAGTTTTAGTCCATTAAACGGAGAGGAATTGATGGGCGTGGTGTGGGAGAGATGAGTCTAGGATGGATGGTGGTGGTGGTGCCAGGTCCAAGCGTGTGGGAGAGAAACAGGCTGAGCAAATGGGAGAATTTCTGCTCTGAGTATGTTGCTCCGAGGAAAATGTAGTGGCTGGAAGCTCAGGGAGAGGCCTGGGCTGACATCTTGCATTTGGAAATCATCAGCCCCAAAGTAGGAGCAGAAACAGCAAGAATGGATGAGATCATCCAGGGAGATGAAAAGGAGAGCAGAGCAATGGGCTGAGGATGAGGAGACACCAGTGTTTCAGGTTCCAAGTACAGGCCAAGGACAAATAGCCAGAGCTGAGCAGTGAGGGGCATGAGGAGGAGACATTGTCGCGGAGATCAGAGGGGCGTCATTAGGAGTGCGGGCCACCAACATCCAGGGAAATGATGACCAAAAAATGTCCCAGTGTTGGGAAAATAGACAGCCAGCGGTGATTTTAGGGCCCAGAGGTTGGTGGGGGGCAGTGAGTCAAGATGGGAGGCGGGATATGGATGAAAGTAGAGGATGCATGGCAACAGGGGCGGAGCTGGGGGCATTTTCCTGACCTGCTGTGGCTTCGATCACGCTTCTCATCAACATACTGGGTGCCTTGAGCTATGATCACACACCCAAACAGCTCTAAAAACTTAGAACCCAGGAAGACATAGGTAGGGTTCTGTAAACCCTGCTAGGAATAAAGGCATAGGTGGGAGTCGGAGAGCACCTCTGGAGTAAGGGCACAGGTGGGCGTCTGGATGCGCCTCTCAAGTGAGGGTGTGGAAGCAGTAGGAGGGTGGACACCTGGCCCAAAGGAAGAGCATCAAGAGGCAGTCATCCTCTTCCCCTGCATGCTGGAGCTCAGCTCCAGGAAGGGACGCCAGATGGAGGGTGGGACACCCGGGGCCGATAACTCCAAGAAGCCATGCTTGGCTCGTTCCAGTGGAAGTCATGAAACAGGTTTGGGTCACTGCCTGGGATGGCTCCGTTAGGAGAGGGCATGAGCTCTAGGGCCTGTGCAGCCCAGGTCTCTGTCTGCCTAGTGAGTCCCATAGACAACCAGGGGCAAGGCTGCCCACTGTGCCTCTGGACACTGGGGGTGGGTAGAGGGCCAGTGGAGGGAGATTTCTCTCTGCCCACTCTAATTGCCTCTCAGGGGAGAGGCAGAGAGAGGGGTTGATGCTGACTGACCCACACTGTCCCTTGGGCAGACTACATAATGAGGGAGAGCAGGGAAGCTAACTACGTGTGTGTGTGAGTGTGTGCACATGTGTGAGTGTGCAAGCATCTGGGGTGGGGCAGGTAGGGCTGGTGAGAGGTGCTGAGCCTCTCTGAGGACCCCCAGTCCTGGTGGGATGGTGGGACTATAGATTGCAGGCCCCCGGGGGTGGGTGTGTTGGTTTCTTCTAGGTGCTTGTTGAAATACACATTCTGGGCCCGCCCTCAGACACACTGAAACAGAATTTCCTGAGTGAACTGTCCATTTAATGAAGCTTTCTGAGTGGTTTACATGTTCACTAAACTGAAGGAAAACCTCTGGCCTATGATTTGTTTGGAAACCTCTCAGGACGTGTCCCCTCCAAGCTACGTTTGTATTGAGGGCTTCATGGACTAGGACGGGTTCCTTCTCCCTGGGATGCTTTAGAAGGGCCCTCCTGGAGATTAAGCCTGGGTCTCAGGGACAGACTCAGATGCAGGGAACGGGGGTGAAGAGGAAGGGGGTGGGCATGCAGGCGAGGGGCACGGGTCTGGATTACAAGGCAACGGGTTTGCTGCCTGTTACCTTCTTCTGTGGGGCCTGTCTCAGCTCTGGGACCTGGGAATATGGAGTGGGATCTGGGAAAAGACCTAGTATCTAGTTTCAGCAGGGCCACTTATCCAGCTGTGGAGTTTGGGCAATCACATTTTCAAGATGGGGCTCAGCCTCTTCACCTGGAAAAAGGAAGCTGGACCAGTCAGTGATGGGCCACCTTGACTGAGCAGTGTATGCATCCAGGAGCTTAATGAGGCAGCTGTACTGGAGCCCTAACTAGACCAATATAGTTGGAACCTTTGGGCACAGGACCTGGACATGCGGGTCATTGGTTCTCAGCCACTGAACGATGGTTCATTGGAGCTGGAAACTCTGATCCCCACCAGCTGGACAAAAGGACAGGAGAAGAGCTTGGTTTCTTTTCACCACCACCCGCTTCTGTCTCCCACTTACTTCAAGGAGAAACCCCGCTGGGAAAAGCGTTTGCATTACCGCTGGTACTGTAAGTGCTTTGGCAACACTTTGAATGACGAACGAATCAACTTTTGAATCAGAGATGGGCTGAGGCTACAGGCCAACACTTTCAAAAGCTGCTGAGTTTCAGGGGCCTGAGCAATGCTGTACAATGTGGTTGCTCTAGAGATGTGGGATTGGGAAGGAGACACAAAAATCCCCACCTTAGCTGATGGCCCTGAAGTTCTTTATCTCCAAGTCAGAAGAAAACACAGAGTTTTCCATTAACAGCAAATTTTTTTAATATAAGGGGCAGAAATATCTGGGGTCTTAAAGCAGGTGAGTTTGTAACTAAAAGGAGAATCCTGTAGACAGATAACTTTTCAGTTTAACTCCCAGCTTTATAACACCAGTTTATCGCCAGCTTCTGATATCTGTACATAAGTAGAACATTGCTGAGGACATAATGCAATCAGCTGAGCAAAAGCCCCATCCAGTTGACTTTCCTAAGTCTGAACTATTTTGCAGTAAATTCATTCAACAAAGTGTTGATCACCTTTAGTTATTTATTCATGGGGCCTGAATCGAAATGAAGAAAATATGATACAATAGAAAAGGACGTGGACTTTAGAGTCTGAAATATCTGAGTTTAAATCCTGGCTTTGCCCCTGACTAGCTGCATGAGCTTGAACAAGTTTGTGTAAGTCTTCTCTGCCGCAGTTACTTCATTTATGAAGCAGGGATAACAATGTCAACTTGCCTACTTCACAGACATGTTGGCAAGATTAAATGAGATCAAGAAGGTCTAATACGGTACCTGACACATAATAGGCATTGAACACGTAGCAGTTCTAATTATTTTCCCAACATACGTGTAATGAAGTTTCATATGTTATCTCATCTACTTCTCAACAATGCAGTGGGGAAAACATTACTTCGCCCGTTTCACAGATGTTGAAACTGAGGTGCTATCACTGAGACTTCATCCAACTTCAAATCCCATGCTCTTTCCATTGCATTCTCTTGACCAGAGATGGATAGTGCCATTTTAATGAATTGCCAGGTCAGTAGGTGCCAGGGAGGGCTGTCTCTGTCATTTGAGGAGATAGCGGATTATGAAACAAAGAGGTTGGAACATCTCTTAGGGGATGACCGGGGACCTCAAGTCACAGAAAAGGTGCACGGTGGATGTTCCATGTCAACTAAGAGTGACAAGTTCTGGACAACCCTGCATATCACCATAGCTAAACGAAGGTCACGATGCAATCTGTGCCACTGGGGGCTTCTGGCTAAGATACCAGTTCATATATATATATATATATATATATATATATATATATATATAAACTTTTAATGTAAAAACTTTAAAGAATCACTTCCATGGAAACTTTAAAAATGTGTCAAATTTTGTTAAGAGCATCTCCAGCACCCAGAAACAGAGCAGAACCGTGGACTGCAGGCCTGAAGACAGAGTTTAAATCCAACACTTGCTTTATTTTTAATTATTATTTATTTTTTAATTTTTATTTATTTTTTATTATTAACATTTACATTCAAACAGTCAGTGAACAATACCAGATCTTGTAGCAAAGACTTCCATTTTAATAATTCTGAATACCACTATTTTGTGGTATTTCAGTCGTATCTGAGTGGGAATGCCAGTAAGAACCAGTCAAAGTTTTGCCTCATCGAGGAGCTCCCCACCAGGACAGGGCCCAGGCCAAGGCCTGCTGTAGAAGGATGCAGAGAAAGGGCATTTTTTAAATCTCAAAAATGATAAACAAAATTTTTAAAAAATTATAAGGGACACGTAAATTAATTCATCAAAAGAAGCTAGGATCTCAGTAGAAAGATGGGCAAAAAGTCTACACATATTTTATATGCAAATAGCTTTTTAAAAAACCTAGAAAACTCTTTAATCTCATTAGCAATCAAATTTATCTAAAATAGTACCACTTGAAAATGAGCTACTATTTTTTGCCCATAAAATTAGCAAAAGATGTCTCGTTTTTAATGCCAATTCTAAACCCTGATGAGGTGTGGTGGGCCAAGTGATGTAAATTAGCCCAGGCCTTTAGAAAAACAATTTGGCAGCAAGATATCAAGAGCTTTAAAAAGGTCGATATCCTTTGACCCAGTAATTCCATGCCTGGGAATCTCTCCTAAGAAATCATCTGTAGTTCAAGGGAAAAAAGTTTTAAGAAAAAAATAATGGAAGCCATCTAAATGGTCCACAACAGCGAAATGGTGAAGTCAAGTATTTTATATTCTTGTAATGTATTATCCATTATTATTAATCCAATGGATTATCCATTATCCATTATTCATGTATTAAGAACATTATTCAGGTATTAAAAATAGGTTTATGAAGATTTTGAGTTAAGGGAAAATTTTATATTGCTAAATTTAAAAATGTAGTATATAAAGATGAGCTTGACTCTCAAATGGTTAGAAAAACGATGGGAAGGACATACATCAAATTGCCAACACGAGTTATCCCTGAGTGATGGGATTATGGATGGCTACTTTTCCTTCTTCGGGCTTTTTTTTGCATTTTCCAATTTTTTCCATTGGAAAAATTTTTTCCACACACAAAAAAATATATGAATTAAGGAAACACACTTGGAGTTTTGGGCTGAGAACAAACTCTGTTCAATGACCCTGAATTAATCTGCTTCTCCCAAGTATTCACATCTGCGGAGTCACCAAATATACTCAAGACTAGAAAAAAGCACCTCAAAGTCAAATGAGGTGAGTGCCAGGAGAGGCCAAGGAGAGAAATGACAGGAGATCAATAGGCAAAAGGCGAGAGAAACACTTGCTCGCAAAAAGCAAACACAAAAACAAAACTGCCCCAGGAGCATTTCCAGTCAGTTCCACGCTCTGGGGTGCAGCAGGCAGGTGGAAGGGCTAGCTGACCTCTGACAACAGGGCAGATCTGAGATAACCCTCCTTCAAGCAGTGCAGGGGACGGGGCCCTCTGAAGCTCCAGAATTGAGAACTCAGGGACAGTGCGGGGTGGCTGTGTCCTTGGCAAGTCCTTGCTCTTTCCCACGCTCTCTGCACATCTCCGGTGGACTAAGGTTTGTAGTGCTCAGATTTGTAGACAAAATATTAATAAAAACAGAGGTCCAGATTCATGACTGTCTCGCAGCTGGATGTCTAGAAATCTAAGTCGTCTTGGCCAAAGCCCTCTGTCCTGTCCGCGGTCAGGTTTTTAAACCTCAACTCTGTGAAAGCAAGACTTTTCACTACCTTCTCGGCTTTCAAGTCAGAGCCTTCGCCTGCCCCTGGCTTTGGAGTCAGACCTCCATCTGTCCCTCGCTCTGGAGTCCTTGAGCCCGAGGTGGCCCCTTCTTGCTCAGAAGTAGAGCTTTCTGGATACACGCCTGTGACTTTTCTCTCTGGACAAGGGTCCCTCTTGGACTTGTCTTCAATGCTTCTCATGACTCCGTTTGAAGGCTCTTCTTCAGAGCCTTTCTGAGAGAGCTGAGAGCAGTTTCCCGGAGACGCTGTGCTGGAGGAGGACAGGCCTGTTTTGGGGCCTGACCTTTGGCGGGGCATGTCTGCACCTGGGACAGGGGGTGGCGTTGGCCTCCCCTCTTGGCCTGGGCTGCTGTTTCCGGAAGCCTCACCCAACTGGCCCTGCTCCGGGCCAATCTGTGGGCTCCCGTCTTTCTCACCTTGATTTCCTCCTCCTGTCTCTGGCTGTCCCTCTCCTTCAGCTTCCTGGGCCTCTGCGGTTTCGGCAACGTCATGCTGTCCTCCTGGACTTCGGTCATCTCCTCCTGAGGCTTCACCCTCCAAACAGTCCTCAGCCCCAGAGCCCTCCTCCGTGTTTTCTTCCTTCTCACTCACCTCACCAGTGAGGGAGCCCTGCTCCTCCCACCCTGCTCCCTCGGGGTCGCTGCCTACACAGGAATCTGTTTTCCCTTCTCCCTTCTGAGCAGCTGCACCCTCTTCTCCTCCTGGGGGATCTTCATTTCTGCCGAGGGTCTGGCTGCCCTCACCCTCCTCCTCTTCCTCCGCCTCAGGGCCCTGGCCTAACCCCAGCTCCAGGCCTCCCTCAGCTCTCTGGACAGTCCCGGTCCCAGAGGGGTCCCTCTGAAGTGGCTCCAACCCTCTCTTCTCAGGGGCCGCCTCTGCTGTCTCCCCATCAGCACAGCCTCCTTTCTTCTTCTGCAAAATTTGCTGCAGGTCAAAGCCTTCTTTGATAGGTGCGCTGGCTACCCCCGTGGTGTCCTTTGGGGATGTAGGAATCACTTTCTTCTTCATGCAGGCCTCGCAGGGACAGAACTCCTCCCCGGCGGCCTCCCTACCCAGCCAGGTCCCCAGGGCTCCGCTGAGGGTTGGCACGTCCTCCAGGGAGAGGGAGGGGGGCCCCCAGCGTCGGGTCTGCTCGGTGAAGGCTGAGAGGTTGCGCAGGCCCTGGAGGCGATGCCTGCGCTGCTCCGTCTGCAGTGACGTCTCCCTCCTGATGGCTTCCCTGTGCGGCCGCGGCGCCTTCCCCCCGGCCTGGCTCTGGATCTTCCGGAGCTCTTTTTCAGTGCTGTTTTGGAGCCGCTGGGCCATGTCCTGCTGCAGCTCAGCCACCATCTGGTCCAGCAGGTCATTGCTCTGTAGGCTCCATCGGGCTCGGAGCTCAGCCGTGGCACTGGCGAGGTGGCCCAGGAAGACCATCTCCATCTTCCTCAACAATGTGGACACCCAGAGGGCGTCGGGGTCCAGAGATGCTCTGTGGGCCGTAGAAGTGCCCTTCTCCCCAGCTCCCTGGGTGAACTTGGCCTGGGTTTGCTCATGGCCTGCCTCAGCTTCTCTGGGCAGCTTCTCCAAAGCATGCTCAGCTATGGGGCCACTCTGATTCCCACTGGCATTTGGGTCCCTCTCACTGAATCTCCTAGGGGGCCCAGTCGGTTCCTCTCTCCCCTCTGGAGAGTGCAGCACTGCGGAGGCAGGGTCTCTTCCTGCTTCCTCTTCCTGCACGCTCTTATCTTCCCCTGTCCCCTCCCCATCCCAAGAGCCAGCCCCTGACAGTTCTTGTCCCATGACTCTTCCCTCTTCTGGAAATCCTTCTACAGCCTCTTGCAGTTCTGCTCTTTCTTCTTCTTCTTTTATTTTCTCTGATTGCACTCCCTCTTCTTGCATGGTGCTTTGAACTACTCGGTCCAGGTTACTGCCCAATGTCTGTTCCCCATTGTTTCTTTCTCCCCCGTCCTTCCTGGTGGCACAAGCCCATCCTTGGGAGTTTGAGGAGGCCTTGGAACCACTCAGCTGTTGGTTTTCCAGATCCTCTGGGTTCTCTGAGGTTCTGAAATCCTCAGAGGTGATTTTCAAGGGCAGCTCTGTCCTCTCTGGAACCAGGGCGCAGTCCACAGCACCGGGTCCGCTGCCCTCCCCTGAGCCTCCAGAGCCACTGCCGACATCCACGCCAGATGACGACGTTGGTGTGAAATCCTCAGTCACAGCGTGGGACCTGAGGCCCGGCAGAGCCTGGCACCAGCCAAGTTCCTGGAGGCCCGGGTCCAGCTCACCTGGCCGGAGGCCACACCCAGGGCACAGGGCCCGGAAGGTGCTCAGGAGCTCCTGGTACCGTGGTGAGTCTATGAACCTCACTTTGCCTGCGGGAGACCCAACGTCTTCATCAAAGAAGTGGAGGCTGGCGAGACAGGCGATGAGGGTCTGGGCAGAGTGGCTGAGCCTCCTGCCCATCCCGCTGGACACTTCGGGCAGGCTGCTGGGCCGGCCCTGCTTGGAGCCCATCAGAGCCTTCATGATCTGTATGGAGGCGGAGACCCTGCGGGGAAGCATACACTGGCCCACACCACGGTCCACAGCCGCTCCTTTGCCTGCTCCAGGCTCTTTGGGGGCTTCTGAATCTCTGCTGCCAGGAAGACCCTCTCCTGACTCGGGACCAGCATCTCCAGTCACTGGAAGGGCTCCGTCCGGTTCTGCTTTCTCACTGGCGGCCTCTTCCAGGAGTGGCTGTCCAGCCTGAGTTGGCCCTTCCTGGCGTTCTGGGGAACATTTGTCAACAGTGTCCTCCGTGGGGCCTTCCAGGCCGTCCGCAGCCACTTCTGTACTCTCACCCACCATCTCGTATTTCATGGGCACGGGCTCCTGCGGGATGTTGCTCAGCCATTCGCGGACCACAGCTTCTGGCGAGACTTGAGGCAGAGCGACCGGCATCATGCCGCCACCTTCCTCTTGCTCCTCCAGGCATTCCCCTCCACCAGCAACCTTCCCTTGGAACATTCTCCCAGGCCTGGGACCTAGGCTAGGACTGCCCCTTCTCGCAGTCCCTGACTGAGAGCTGGGGGGCCGTGGGCGGCACGAGTCAAGCTTTTCCTCCCCCCGCTCGCCCCCACCTGGCCCCCAGTCAGCACTGTGGTCACCATCGCTGTGGCTGCTGCTGTGCGTAGGGTGTTTCTTGACAGAGGGCTGTGCCCTCGGGGGAGTGGGACAGTACCTGCTGCACACCAAGCAGGCCTCAGAGAGGGGACCCTGGTGGCCCCGGGCCCGGGAGGCCTGCAGGGCCGGCGTCTTACCACCGGGGGTCCTGGGGACCGGGGATATGCTGATTTGTGAGCAGCAGCCGCCTCCGTGGGCTCCCTGCTTCCCTCCCTCAGGCCGCTGGACTGGCAGAACCAAAGGCAAGGAAGGCTTGGGGACGTCGCCCCCTGCCTTTTCACCCACTTCACCAGCTTGGGAGCTGAAAGAGTCGGATGTGTTGGAAGGTATGGGTGCTGGTGAATGCGCTCTGAATTCAGGGTCCCCTTCAGTCTCAGCAGAGGGAGAGTATGGAGGGTAGAAATTGGAAGTACAGTCAGAATTGCTCACAGGGGTAATAGGGGCATTGCTGACTCCTTTTGTGTCCTGGGAATGAAGAGAGGCAGAGAGGGGCGGCCCTGGGCCCCGGGAGGCCTGGTTCCTGGTGCTAGACGCGTTTTCAGAAAGGCGTGGTGTTGGGCTAGCTGGGCAGGTCCTGCCTTTGCTGGGTGGCCCTGGCACTTGCCTGGACTCAGGTGAGTCGAGCGGGCAGTGGGTGTCCCTGCAGTTGCCATGCTGCCTGGGGCGGCCTCTCTGGGCCCCTCGGCTGAGGCCAGAAATGCTGGGTGAGGACACAGCACTGGCTCTACTCTCCTGCTTTCTTCTCCCACCCAGGGGTGAGGCACGGGGAGAAGGTGGGGAACAGCCTCCTGCAGCCTCCCCAGAGCCAGAAAGGCCTAGAACTGGGGGCAGCCCCATCCCAGGCCCACCCCTGGCCCGAGGGTACCCAGTGCTCTGTCCACTCTCCTCTGCCTGTGGGTCCTCATTCCTCAAAGACGACGGACTCACAGTGGGGGAACAGGAGCCTCCCCCGTGGGTAGCCTTTCGCCGGGAAGTCATGGCCTTCGTCCTGCTTGGGTGGCCTTGGTGCTGCTCACCCTTCTCACTGGACTCCTCGTGAGACCCAGCTCTCGGTGAGGAGTCAGAAAGAGCCCCTGCAGTACCTTGGGTCCTGGGTTTCAGGCAGCCATGGTGCTCCCTGCGGCCCGGCCCTGCTTCCTCTGGACCGGGGCCAGCTCCCTCTCCCGGGCCCTCACCAGCCTGGGGTGTGCTGCCGGCTTCCCGCCCTGCTCCTCTCTGGGAGGCAGGCCCGGAGGCCGGATGCAGGCCGCAGCTGCCCTCGCTGCCCTCCAGGGAGCTGGAGCAGCAGGAGTTTGGCTCAGAGACTTCGGGGGGCCTGTCGCTGGAGGCAAGGCTGATGCTGTCCCTGCTGCTTCTTTTCCTGCCGGCGCCCCCCTGGCTCCAGGGGCTCCTGGAGTGGTAATGCTGGGTCAGCCCCGTCCTCCTCCGAGAGGCCACCCCCTCTCCCAGCGAGGTGTACAGAGGGTTCGTCCAGATCTCATATCTGGACCCTGGCTGCCACTGGCCTCTGTCAGAGGTTTCCTGGCATGCTGCCTCGCAGGGCCCTAGTCCCCGTGCCCCAGGTTCTGAGGAGCCCCCAGGGTGGCCCTCCCACACACGGTGAAGGGAGTCTGCCTCCCCCAGGACAGGGCCCTCCCCTCTGGCTGCCATGAGGGGACTGGCTCTCCCGACCCTCCTGGACCACTGGAGCACGTCCTCCCCGAGCAGGTGGAAGCACACTTTCATCTCCACAGACAGGCTGCCATCCTCATTCACGTGGACCTTCTTCTCCACGTCATCACCCGCCACCAACGGGCCAAGCTGGGCAGGCGCGTCCTGAGGGTGCCTGTCAGGAGCAGGGCCCATCCAAGTATGAGGCAGGGACACCGGGGTGTCGCCGAGACCAGACTTCTCTGACAGCAAGGAAAATCGCCTGCCGCCCGACCTGGACCTCGAGTGGATCACGCTCTGCTTGGCCTTTGGCCCCCAGCTCCCTGGCGCACAATGAAGAGTAAGAGAAAAGAGGAAAAGACAGTGAGCTCCCGGGGAGCTTCAGGAGAATAAAGGTTGGTCATGAGCCTTTCGCCACCTAAACACCCCTGCCGCCCCCAAAACCACACAGTAAGGGCAGAACCATGTTAGAGTGAACATGCACAGTCTGCAGCTTGTGAACCAGCTAGTGAGGTGAACTTGAAGTCTGAATTTAATCTCAACTCTGCCATTTCCTAGCTGTGTAGCTTTTGGCAGAGCCTCTTCTCTGAGCTGTAAAATAATAATAATGATATCTATTTGGTAGGTTTGTTTTGACGATGCATGGCAGTGCATATACAACTTCCTGTGGAGTTGCTAGCACAAAGTAGGTTCTCGATAGACAGCAGGGTTGGTGGGCAGAGCAGCAGTACCCACAGCTAACTCCTAGCCCTGCTTACGCCCACCCCCAGCACAGGCAGCAAAATCAATGAGCTGCTGCATATGCCCCTGATTGTGAACTGTAAAATGCTTTGCAATTATTAGGGGTGATTTATTATCCTAACACTTATCAAGCTTTGGGGTTGACACATGATTGTAAGGAAGGACCTGGACACAATAGCAGGTCCTGAGAGTCAAGCCTGCACCCTCTTTTTCTCTGTGAAAAAGAGATGAAAAGGCCACTGGGGATAGACAGAAGGGACCCAAGAAAGAATGAAGCCCCTAGTACTCTCTCATTTCATCTCCTGAGCTAACCCTTTGGAAGAGGAAGGCGCTAGTGGAGGCTGAGCCTATGGTCAGTAAAGCAGCAGACCCCCAGAGTCCATCTGGGCAGGAGAAGGTTTTGCCAAGCTCGGCTCTTCGATGAGCACCAAACGAGCCTGGGGGCGGTCTTTGTGACTTATAGGTCTTTGTACCTCCAGCACCTGGTGTGCAGCAATCACCGAAATCATCATTGTTGTTTCTTAACAGCTTTTCACAAAGGATATTATTTTATTTGCTTACCAAAATTTGCACATTGTCAATCCAATAATTTGGCTGAAAATTTATCCTGCAATTGTTAACTGTGCTTTTAAAATAATATATATTTTTAAATAAAGCCTATACCCTGGTACATAGTAGGACTTTTGGATGGATATACGGTTGGATGTAGAGACTGATGGATGGATGATTATCACTACTTTCAGTCCATTTGGCCCCCACTGTTGCCTAAGAGAGTCATGACTCTTGAAAGAGGTAAATGACACATACTCACGGTTCATTGCCTCCATAATGTCATGCCCACCGTGGTCCTTAATAAAGCTTATTTTAGATCCTAGAAACTTGGAGGTCAAGATCTCCTAATCCCTGTTCTCTTTAAATACCAGACTCCTCTCTCTCACACTCAGTCAGATGTTCAACCTAGTTAAGGTTGGTGATGATGAGAAGGAGGAGGAAGAAGCAAGAGAGATCCAAAACACCGGGGATGCCCAAGAATCGGGGCCAAGGCAGGTTTCCTAAATTATCTAGAAAGGTTATCTACCCAGCCCTGCTGAACCACTATCCAGTGTAAATAAGATTGGGGAGACTCCAAAACCAACTCACCATTTTTGTTCCTTAAAGTCTGCCCAGATAAAGTTTCAGTCCCATTTCTTCTGGCATCTTCCATTGCCAGAGGTCTGAAGGACTCATGACCAGCACACACTAGCACTGAGGAGCCACACAGCAGACCCTTCAGAGAGTCCACCTGAAGAAGGAGAGTGTTGAGTCAGCAGGCCTGGTCTGCAGAACCCTCCTCCTGCCCAGGGAGACACAGGTAGAGGAAGAATCCACTCACTCCAGCTCTTTCTTGATGTTTGCACATCTTACCCCAGATTTCTGAGCCAAGGGAAGGATCCCACCCACTTCCCATAATATCTCCTTAACTAGCTGGGGACTGAGGTCCTACCACCATGATCTTCCTCTCTACCTACACTCCTCCCTCCACCTGGTCTGAGGCCTGTGGTTTAGAGGTTATTCTGGATGCGTCAGGTAGAAAAGACTTGAAGAAACCTTTGATCTGCTTTCTTGCCTACACTTGCACCCTCCAGAATATGTGTTTTTTAAAGCAACCAGAATAGACAGTCCTCCAGCTTGCATATGGAGACCTGATTCACTATCTTGCCCTTTTCCCAGGCAGAGTCCTCTCTTGGGTGTGATCTGTGTTTTCCAGTACAGTCCTAGCCCATTGCCTCTGCTTCTGCCCCTAGTGGAGCAGAGAAGGGCAAAGCACCATTCTCTCCACAGGTGGCCCTTCCCCCCTAGTCTCTTCCAATGGTTCTCTAGGCTCCTGCCAAGATGCTCCTGTCATCTTCTCCCCAGCCATCTCCATGCCCACCAGCAGGACATCCTGGGCTGAGAAATGAGCAGGCAACATCAGTGCTGGATTGCGTTCTGGGAAACAGGTCCCTGCTTCTAGAGAAATCTCACCTGTCCCCGAGGCCCCTGCATACTGAGGGTTTGCAGTATTTATAGCATTGCATTGGAATTAGCAGTCTTGGGGCTTTAGTTCCTTCTTCAAAGCGCTGAATCTGTTCTTTCTCATTTTCTCAAATTAGGAGGGTATGTTCATTAACAAGAAAAGGAAAAAGGAGAGAACTCTTGCATCTTCTCCCCACATAATAACATTAAATTTGCTGTACACCAAATCTTTCAACCCAGTTAATCAGAAGTTTGTTTCAAACTACTAGGTGCATTTCTGTTTGATTTAGGTCTCCAGTCCATAGCAAAAATACAAACACGACCAAAGTCTATCAATTTATAGATGTAGCCATGCTTCTAGGAAGGCAGACCTTTCCAAGGAAGAAAAAAGAATTGAAGGCTAAATGACACTCCCATCCTAGAAAGAGGCAGAGGTCTAGGATCCATGGGAAAAAGAGCATTATTGAGAGTGTCCATCTAGCTGAGGATCTGCAAACTGATAATCATGGCACAGCCTGTCCTGGGGAGCAATGAGATCATTTTGTTTACAGAAACTCTAATAGCACTGCAGTCAGTCTATACGAAAATATGCTAATATTTTTTCTCCAATTAACTTATTTTGTACCCACACTCTCCCTCTCACCACACCCACTAAACTAGCTAATGGAAGGTAGGGACCTAGTCTTATTTGTCTGTATACTCTGCTTGTAGCACATGCTAGTACATGTAAACGCACCATAATTTATAAGCATTCTTGCCTTATGAGTCTGAAATCATTAATGCTGGCTCTATCATTTGCCAACCATGCAACTATGAGCAAATTACTTAACCTCTGTGCCTCAGTTTTCTTATCTATACAGAGGGGATAATCATATTAACTGCCTCATGAGTTTCTGTGGTGGATGCTGTGCCCTAGATTAATCAACCTCTATTCTACTCTCTTTCTGGTGTGCTTTCCAGTACTGCAGAGCTTAGAAAGCTCTAAATACATTCCCTAGACTCCCTTGCAGCTAGAGTTCTAACCGTGAAATAGTTTCCACCAGTTAGATGCACTTGCATAAGATATGGAAAATGACAGTGAAGGAAAGGCCCTCTTCCTTTTGCTTTTACTGTTGCCACAAGTGAAAAAGGTCTAAGGTGCAAAGGGGCAGGTGCAGCTGAGATGGAAAAAGCCACGGCATTGTTCCAGTACCCAGTCACCGGCTTCCTGGATATCAACAGACAGTAGTGGCACATCACCTTCCTCATTCTGGATCACAGCAATGGTGGGGTGATACCGAACTCCATCATCCCAGTGACATTCCCCCAACAACCCACTTTCTTGATGTATTAGAGGTATCTACCCAGATAGGTCAATTCTGTGATGTTCCGGGAATCATTTCCAGGAACCCAGCATATGCTCCTCCTTTCAATGAATCTTGAAGCATGAAACTCTCTGTGTATAATTCCCTCATGCTTAAGACACCTGGAAAGGTTCCTATTTCCTGTACTGAATCGTGACTTATACAGTGCATGGTATCAGAGGTGATTGCAGGCAATAGACCCTCAAGGATGGGAATTTGGGATTAGTTATCTGAGCTGGTTGGGTTTGAAGGCAGTGATAACCTAGTTACAATGGGACACTGGTAGCCAGTGGCTCAAAGTGATGAAACAGGTTTTGAATGATCGTCTCTGATAGTAGAATGCAGTGCTTACTGAGAGCAGGTCTTTGACCATCACTGGCTGCCATGATAGACTCTTAAAATGAGGATGAGAACTACAAGAACTATCGATTAGGCTGGCTTCTCTGACTTAAAGAAAATGGCAAGCTCAAAGTCTAAACTCTTAGTTCAAGAATAGCCAGAGGACACGGAAGGCATCACTTTATGATGTTGAGGTGTTGTCTTGCAGGATGTGATATGTGCTCCAAACTGGCAACCAACATTTGGTGCTGTTTCTCCATAGACAACAGATACCTGGGAATTAAGGGGTGGAAACAAGAGTGGCTCCTCTCACTATTACACCCATGACCTAGCTGCAAACATTTTGCTTCCCATCCCAGCAACTTTGGGCTCTTACAGTTTGGAGGTCTCAGGATCCTAGGGAAAATGTTCCCACCAGGAGACACAACAGTGGGTCAGTGGAGCTGAAAGTTTAGATGGTCATTTGGCCATATGGGGCTCCTTGTGACAATGAACCAACACGCGACAAGGGGGTTTCTGTGTTGGATGGGGTGATTGGTTCTGATTATCAAGGGGAAATAGGGCCGCCGTTATGCAACGGGGTCAGGGTGGAAGTCATCTATTGCCCAGAGAACCCCTTGGGTGCTTTCTACGGCTGCCATGTTCAGTGGTAAAAGTTAACACAAGACCACAGCAGCTCAGGAAGGACCTCCAGGGGCTCAGAGCCCACAGGTATGATGTAGCACATGCCAGTACGTGGTAAATGCACCATACTTTAGATGGTGGAAATGGTCCAGTCACTCTACCAGGTCCATAACCCCATCAGCTAAGGTGCTGCCAGAGGGCAGAGGGAACACGGAATGGACAGTAGAAGGAAACTTAATACCAACAATGGCCTTGCGATAGAAAGCCTAGTTTTCCTCACAGCTCTGCTAGGCGTATATATGAACCAATTTCCTATGCTCTGTCTTTGCTTTCCTCTACTACTTTCACAAGGTATTTTAGTGGTCATGGACTTGAGAGTTACATCTTAAGACAGAGGCTATCAAGGTGGGATTGTGAATGAACTAGAAGACAGATGGTACAGTGCTGATGTGACTTTGGGGGAGAAGGTGAATAAGTTTTGATGGTAGGAGGGATAGCTATGTTATTAGGTGGGAAAATGCTGCTGCAGCTGCTGTTTGTAAATTTAAGTATTGGTAGAATGGTGTAAACAGGTGTTAAACAGCCATAGGATTAGATTAGGGGGAGACTGTGGGTTAAATCAATCAACCCCATCCTCCATCCTGCCCACCTATGGTGTACGTTCACGTTCTGCAGAACCTGGGAAGGCAAAAATTGCATTCACAGGCCTTCTTTACAGTGGGGCTGGCTGCAGATTGGGTTCTCCATCAATTAGATGCACTTGGTCAAGACTGGGAAGATAAGTGAGGCAGACAGCAGCTCCTCTTGCTTCCGGCTGTTGTCTCTGCGAAGTAAGTGTGTGGGTATCAGGAGGCGGTGGCAGTTCAGGCAGCAGTGGCTAGACCCAGATGCCACTACAGAAGCGTTCTTGACATACTCACAGTAGCTTCAAGCAGAGGTATAGCTTTCTGCAGGATGCTGGGAGCCTTTCCTCCAGCTTTCCAAAGATTTGGAGGCCCCCTAATGCCCTGTATTAAACTTTCTGCCTAAGGTACTTCAAGCAGTTTCTGTTTCCTGCACTAAACTCTCACTGAGATAGGTTATTAAGAGGATTCAATAAGAAATAATGAAAATATACAAGGCCCAGTGTCTGGCACTTACTAAGTGCTCACTAAATGGGAACTAAAAATAAAAACAATGGCTTGTTTGATTAACTGGCCGAATGTCTCCACTCTGTTCACCTCTAATGAGTAGCAGGGCAATCAGCACCTCTTTTTAAAGAAAAACCTCCCTATTCCATGGGTATTTTGATCTGAGGTGCAGAGAACTTTTTTAAGGAAATATACCCCGACAGCCTACCTTTTTCCCACTGGTTGTGTACACCTGCTTCACAGGAAAGCGCAGAAGATCTGAGGCTTTGCTGAGAAAAGCCGTTAGGTTCCTCGTATTTCTGTGACTGAGAACCACTGTCTGCTGGACTAGAGGGTCCCCATTCTTAACCAGCATTATCCTCCTTGGGGCCTTAAGACCTCTGCAGGAAGAAGACGTTCCCGGAGCCTCACACCGGCCTTGATAATCCCGTGACTGCTGAGAAGAGGGGCGTCTCCCCTGTGGCTGGCCTGGCCCATTAGGGGTCTTGGGGGGCTTTTTATCAGAGCAGAGGTAGCAGCCACCGTCTTCAAGCTGCTCCAGGGCACTGAGGCCATGCAGGCCCCGGGGAGTGGTGACAGAGCGCACCCCAAAGGAGAGAGGCACACGCTGAGACAGCTCATCCATCAGAGCACCGAAGCTCTTGAAGTTGCGCTGGTGAACAGCCAGGCGAACCCCGGAAAACTGGGGGTCCCCTCGCTTGAGGAAGGTTATCTTCTTGGCTGGTGTGATCTGGGTGACAGAGGGGGTCCGGGCCACGGAAGGCAGGAGGCACTCACGGTGGCTCCGGGCCTGGGCATCTCTTGTGGGGCTGTTCATGGTGTGGAGGCCCAGGCAGCTGAAAGCGATCAAAGAAAGAGGAGAGTCAGAGAGCAGTCCGTGGGATTTTGCATTTCTCTCTCCTCTTCGTTATAGAGGTGCTTCCTGCTCACCCCAAGTTTGCTCCACTCAGCTATGTAGAGGCAGGTTAATCCATTTTGATGGAATAGAAGGAAGGCCAAAGATTTGGCATCGAACAGATCTGAGTTCAAGTCTCACCTGCCACCACTTACTACCTGTATGACCCAGAAGGTTAATGATGTAATCTGTGTTTTGATGGACCCCACCTGTAAAATGCAGCCACTCTGCATTGTGGGTATAATGAGTAAACGAGTTACACATATGGAGTACCTGGCACAGAGCAAGCATCAATAAATCTTTATTCCTTTCTTTCCTCTGGCTGTTTCTCTTACCCTCTTCTACCACCTTGATCTCCTTTGAATACTTTAGAGTTTATCTCCTAAAGATGTAGGTAAATAAAAAGAAGACCATGTAATGTGACATTAAGAACACTGGACAAGGGCCCGGCCCAGTGGCGCAAGCGGTTAAGTGCTTTCGCTCTGCTGCGGCGGCCCGGGGTTCGCCGGTTCAGATCCTGGGTGCGCACTGCGCACTGACGCACTGCTTGTCAAGCTGTGCTGTGGCGCCGTCCCATATAAAGTAGAAGAAGATGGGCATGGATGTTAGCCCAGGGCCAGTCGTCTTCAGCAAAAAGAGGAGGATTGGCAGATGTTAGCTCAGGGCTGATCTTCTTCACCAAAAAAAAAAAAAAAAAAGAACACTGGACAAGCAGTCAGAAGACCTGGGTACCCTGCCCACTCTCAGTGCAAAGTCTCATGTGTGACCTGGGGGACTCCCAGCTCTCTGCACTCAATTCTCCAGCTGCCAGATTAGAGGGCCGGAGCAGAAGCCTCTGGTCCCAAACCCCTCAGGGACAGGAGTGCAGACCACAAGACTTGTAACTCAGAGGATGCCACCACCCCATTGCCTCACCCAGGATTCTTGCAAAAGCCTCTCGCAGGCTGTCCCTGTCCAGGTCACTGCCCCATGCTTTCTTCTATGCACCTGCTGTCCAAGCTGACCTGAAACCCAGTTTTCACTAGGACATCTTCTGTGTTCCAAGCCCTTTAAGTGGTTCTCAGTGTCTGCAGAAAAGCCCAGGCCCTTTATCCCACAATTCAAGGGCCTCTCAATCTTGTTCCCCGCCACACCCTCAAGCCTCACCTCCTTGAGCCTCACCTCCTCAAGCCTCACCCCCTCGAGCCTCACCCCTTCGAGCCTCACACCCTCGAGCCTCACACCCTCAAGCCTCAGCTCCTCGAGACTCACCGCCTCGAGGCTCACCCCCTCGAGGCTCACCCCCTCGAACCTCACCCCCTCGAGCCTCAGCTCCTCGAGACTCACCCCCTCGAGCCTCACCTCCTGGAGCCTCACCCCCTCGAGCCTCAGCTCCTCGAGCCTCAGCTCCTGCTTGTTGGAATTCTCCGCTCTCATCAGGCTGCCTGACTCGGAGGTGGCTCTCCCTGCATGGCAGCCCCCATCCTTCTGCATCCTGCCTTGGTTTCCCTCCTTTGTAAGGCCTTCCCCAGCCCCCCAATCCAGGGCAACCCCCACTTTCAGCACGGCTGCCCTGATATTTCCCACATTCCAGGCCTATGTCCTTCCTGGCCAATTACTCCAAGGCCTGGGAGGCAGAACATGTGCTCCTCAGAACGCTGAGTCCCAAGCTTGACACAGAGCAGGGGCCCAGGAAACAAGTACTGAAGAATGACACCCACATTTCACAGAGCCTTATAACAGAGCCCAGGCCTGCCAATAAGCTGACACTTGAGCAATTACGATCAGGTGAGGAGTCTTCCGCGCTTACATGTGGTTCAGACCATAGCGGGACCCTCGTTAATGTATGCACTGCAGGTAACCGTGGTCTTCCCTGCCGGCCGGTAATCCCTCTTTACGGTTCAGCCAGGCCCACATCTCCCTTTCTTACCTGTTCTCTCCAATTATCTCCATTCATTTTAGAGGAAGGAATTCTTCTCCCATTTTCAAAATCTTGGTGCACAAAGAGGCCTTATAATCTTCTCTCGTCTCTGGCACAAATTTTATAATTAGCTTCTTCAGACTCCCCCCTCCCAACTAATCCCTGTAAGCTGCTTTCTTAGACCTCCCGCTAACATCCCTACAGCTGCTGTAGGCTGTTCCTCGGGCCTGCCTTTCCGAAGGACTGACATATCTTCCCACTTGATTTTCATTTTCACTTGTGACAATGAGCATCCTTCTTGGCCCTCACCCAGGGACCAAGAGGGGAAGGAGGGGTCACTGTTTCCCTTAGAGTCACCATGTCCCCCAGGATTACCATGTTCCCAATGTTACCATGTCCCTCAGTGTCACTATGTCCCCCAATGTCACTGTGTCTCCCAATTTCACCATGTCCCCCAGTGTCACCAGGTCCCCCAGTGTCATCATGTCCTCCAATGTCACTGTGTCCTCCAGTGTCACCATGTCCCCCAGTGTCACTGTGTCTTCCAGCATTGCCATGTCCCCACAGCATCCCCACTGCCTCCAAGGGCGTCTGCTCCTTGCAGCCCATTTCTGGGCAGAGAGGGCCTCTCGAGAGCTCTGGATAGCAGCCCTGCAGGCAAAGGTGTGCGTTCAAGGGGAAAGCAGGAACCTGGCCTGGAGCAAAGGCAAAGACCATCCAGTGGCTCCTGGAGGACCCAGGCAAAAGTGTGACATCACAACATACGCTCAAGCGCCTGACTGCCCCTATCTTCTGGCAAATAACCAGAAGATATTCTAGAAAATAACCTCTTCTGAACTGGAATTCTCAATCTAACTTGATTTTTGAAATATAAAGAGAAATGTGACTCAAGGGATCCTAAGTACCAAAGATCAGGCTGAGAGCAGTCGGAGTTCACCACGAAGGCTCCTTCCCTACAGGAGACCAAGCACTCGGCCCCCAGGGAAGCTGAGGGAGACTATTGGTCATCCATATGCACTCATATAACTGACAAGATCCTGCATGTAACTTCAGGTGGCTCGTACACACGCATAAACACACACACAGACATACACACACATATTCGGGGCCCACACACACATATACAAACACACGTGTACACACACACACACACACACACACAGAAGTTAGAAAAAAGTTAAGACCCAGGAGAATGAGCTGAAGAAGCAAGGGTGGCCTGGCCCTGTGGACTGAAAGGTGAGGGCACATAAGACTCAAACATCAGGCCACTCCTCCAGGAAGATGAGGCGCCTGCCTGCTCTCCAGCCTCATCAGTAAAACACACAGGGTCAGTTTCTTCTCCACGGCGAATCACTGAGAAGTATGACCCTTGAGCCACAGGCAAGGGAGAAGCAAATCTATTTTCTTTTTCAAAGAGGCGTGATGAATTTTGATTCTTTCACCTTCAAAACAACCTGGTCCCACCAGGTCATTCATTCACTCAATCACTCATTTGTGTATACAACAAAGATCTCTGAGCATCTATGGTATACCAGGCTCTACGCTGGGTCCTGGGAATACAAAGATTACTAAGACATAGCGCTCATCTACAAACTTCATGTTCTAGTGTGGCAAGCAGGTACATTATTAAAATGCAGCATCCGGAGTGTTCTATGTGTATATAATACACACAGGGTATGACTGAAAGCAGATTAAGAGGAATGGCAAGTCAGGGAAGACTTTCTGGAGGAGATGACGTAGAGCCTCCTGAGCTGAGACCTAAACGACAACTTGGGGATTAGCCAGAGAAGAAGTTGGGACCAGCAAGGCAAATAAATATGGCCTAGTGCCAACTCTGACCCAGTGGGGTGGGTGGCTGGAAGGACGAGAGGAGAAGGTGCCCAGGCTTCCTGTATCTGTGATCAGCTAGCAATGCTGCCACAGCATCAGAGCAGAGAAGGGCCAGACAAGAGCCAGACACTTGCCATCCCTGCTCTGCTCAGAGTGTTCTAGGCGGAGGAGTATGCTCAAAAGGACATGGAGGAAGAAAATTTGGGCCTTCAGGTAGGTCCTTCCGTGGATGTCATCCTGATATTCTAGAAAGAGCCCTTTGGCAGTGGAAGGGAAAATGGGCTGGGAGAGCTGGGAAAGTTATTGGTGAATGAGGGCAACAGCAGGGGAATGACACAGGGACTGATCCAGCAGAGGCTGAGAAGAAGGGACCAGCAGGACTGGGTGATCGACTGACCAATGCGCTATGGGGGGAGCTGCGCAGGAGGGCGAGGTCCTGCCTGGTTCTCCGGTTTCAGGCTCTGGACCTGAGTGGGAGGTGGCACTCTCTACTCACCCAGTGAGGGAGCAGAAGGAGGAGAAGTTTTGGACGGAGGGGTGAGGCAGCGGTGGGAAGGGCCGTCCTCTCTCAAGAGCAGGCTCTGCACACGAGTGCATCTGACACGGCTTTATTAAGGGAGCTGATGGACACCCCGCGAGGATGAAACAGCACAGACACCGTAAGATCAGCTCTGGCCCCAGATCCCTCAGCAGCAGAACCAAAGCCCTTCCCCACTGAAGTCTGAGAGGCGAACAGCTTGGCAAAAGCGAACACAGGGTGTTCCTACATTAGATCGAAGAACAGGTAAATAAAGAGGAGGGGGATGGCAACAGAGGCTGGCAAAAATGAGACAAGAAACAAGAAGCAGGCGTCATTGTGGGCTAAGGTGGGCCGCAGTCCCAGTTTACCCGGGACTGCCCCAGTTTTAGCACTGAAAGTCCCCCATGCCGGGACCCAACACTCCCCCGCCATCTCCTGTCCCCAGCTGACTGGGACGGCTGGTCACCCTGTCAGGCTGCTGCCTTCAGCGTGGGGCCCGGACCGGTTCCTGGGATCAGGTGGCCTCTTTCTGGCACTGGCCCTGCTGGCAGTGAGGCTGAGATGAGCTGGCACTGCCAGGGGTTGCCTAGTGGAGCCAGAAAAAGATGCCAGCACGAAGGAAGGGAAACGAAGTCCTGATGACCTGGCTGAGCCCCTGGATGCTGTAAGGCCTGAAACCAGAACCCACCTGGAAAACCGGACTCTCCAGTACGTGAGCCAACAATCCTCTTCTTAGCTGAGTGGAACTGAGTTGGGGTTTCTGTCATTTGAAACAGAAAGTGAACTGGACCCGCCAGGGAGCAGCACCCTGAGTGTCCTGCCTTTCTGGAATGACGAAGCTGGATTTCTGAGTTAGGAAGGCCCCTGGAGGGGTGTTGGGGGGGCAGCTCTGAGGTCCCTGCCAGGTCTTCCCATTTTGTCCCCGATAGGAGACAACTGTCCCATCCGTACATGTCAGTGAGGGTATAAGGGGGAGAGAATATAATATGGGCCCTCGGATGTGGGACAAAGGATTAATGGTCAGCTGATACATAAAGTTGCATATATTGATTTTTCCCTCACTGCTTTCCTGCTTTTAAAATCATGAAGTTTCTCTCCCTAAGCAGGATCAGGAAAGGACTTGACCTCTTTAACAAGACAAACTAGATGGGATACCAGACCTGGCCCAGAGAGAGGGTGTCCTGAGTTTATTAGCTCCTCTTTGCCACATGATCACAAACCTCCCTCACAGCGGAGAAAAGACAGTCCTCTCCCATTAACGCTCACAAGAGGATGAGGGTAGCAAGAGGTGGGTAGGAAGGAAGGGAGGAGCCTTACCCTTCTGGGGGCGAGGAACTGTTAGGGAGAAGGGGCAAAGAGAAATAGGGTGCAGAGCTGGAGGGCAGCCAATAAGGTCTGGTTCCCAGCTCTGCACTCTCCACTCCCAGCTGGGAGTCAAGTGGGGAGCACTGGGTGGGGGGGAATCTAGATGAAGTGAGAGACACTCCAGCAGCAGAGGGCTGTTGCGCAGCCACGGCCAGCACATGGCTGAGCTCTAAGGGAGACCTCCTGTCTGGTTCCCCACCCCACCCCCTCGGGACAGGCAGAGTGGACTGTAGGAGGCTCCGATGTTCAGCTTTCCTGAGCCACCTGGGTGCCATGGGATGTGGCCAGGACCATGCAGGAGCTCAGGGGCTGGCTGTCAAGCTGTGGTAGGTGGTCTTGGTGAGCACAGAGACTGGGGAGCGAATCACTAGTGCAAAACGGGTCTCAGCAAACCCCAGAGCCCACAGCACCAGGCTGAGCAACTGTGGGACTGGTTTAGGGCAGCAAAGTTTGGGGGAGGGGTGCCAGGGGATTTCAGGAGGAAGCAAGGCAAGAAAGCAGAGGAGGCATTCCAGCTGTGTGTGGGTGGGGGAGGGAAGCAAAGAAAAACAGATTAAGGGGCAAAAGGGGAAAAAAATAGAAGTCACAGGAAATGCTCAAAAAGGTGACAGCTCTGGTGGAGGAATTGGGCAGGGTGGGCCTGCCAGGGAGGAAACAGTTTTGTCGGAGGTCCTGGCAGCGGGCTAGACCAGGGCGAGGGGCTGGAGGGGGAGCAGGCAGCAAGAGTGACTGATTCCGGAAGAGAACAAATAAAGGGAGAGAAGTCCGCTGGCAGGATGCAGGCTGGGCTTTGCAGAAGAGAAGCTGCAGGTGGCAATGACACCAAAGCTAGACCTAAGAAGAAGTGTGCAAAGAGGGGGCTGCTGTGGCTGAAACCCTGAAGGGTTGATTGATAGCACACGTAAAAGCTGAAAGACGCAACTGTGAGGTGAACAGTACACGTCCCAAGAGGAAAACGCTTACAGCACGGAGCCTTCAGAGAGAGCAGGCACCGCTGTCACTCAGCAGGCAGCTGAGCCTTTCGTAGGCTCCTCCACTGTCACACGGGTCTACACAGGCTGGGTGGGGTCTAGAGCCATTTTCAACACCATCTTTCAGTGACTCCAATTTGCCAAGGAGAAAGAAAGAAAAATATGGTGGCAAACTAAGACAAAGATATGCTATTAACTGCAAGATGCATCCTGATTTCAGAGATATTAAAACACGGGGCGGGGGGTGGAATCTGTGTGTATTTAAGTCAGTGAAATACAATATGACAAAGAGCTAAGCATAGGTTGTACACATATCCATGAAAAAGCCACGGCACTTATTCTAGTTTGATTTCAACTGACTTTTGGGTGATGACAGCATCAGGGAGGCAGTGTGCTACAATCTGATGGTCATGCCATGACGATCAGATGCGTAAGTGTGACTCATAGAGAAAAGGGGGACCACAGTGAGATACCACTTCACAGCCATTAGGATGCCTATTATCAAAAAAATGGAAAACAACAAGTGTTGACAAGGATGTGGAGATTTTGCTGGTGGGCATAAAAAATGACACAGCCACTGTGGAGAACAGTTCGGTAGTTCCTCAGAAAATTAGATGTACAATTACTATATGATCCAGGAATTTCACTTCTGGGTATATACCCAGAAGAATTAAAAGCAGAGATTTGAACAGATATTTGTGCACCTATGTTCATAGCAGCATTATCCCTAACAGCCAAAAGGTGAAAGAAACCCAAGTGTCCATTGATTGGTGAATGGATAAACCAAATGTGGTCTATCCATACAAATGAATATTTGGATAGGAAGGAAGGAAATTCTGACACATGCTATAACATCAATGAACCTTAAAGACGTCGTGCAAAGTGAAATAAGTCAGTCACAAAGGAAGAAATACTGTAAGATTCCAATTACATGAGACTCCTAGAGTGATTAAATTTGTAGAGACAGAAAGGAGAATGGTGGTTGCCAGGGGCTGGGGGAAGGGGGAATGGGGAGTTAGTGTTTAATGGGGACAGGGTTTCAGTTTGGGAAGATAGAAAAAGTTCCAGAGATGGTTAGTGGTGATGGTTGCATAGCAATGTGAATGAACTTAATGCCACTAAACTGTAAACTTAAAAATGGTTAAAATGGTAAATTTTATGTTATGTATATTTTACCACAGTAAAGAACATAAAATAAAATAATGGAAAAATAAAAAAGGAGGGGGTGGGATGAATTGTCCTTTAAGAAAGGCGATTAGTGGGTGAAGACTTCCCAAATCCGGTGCCAAGGCAGTGAGGAGTGTGGGCAGAACCATGCTGACTCCATGCAGCAGAACTCCCTGTGCTCAAGGCTCTGAGTGGTGGATTCAGGAGGAGAACGAACAGAGTGAGAGGGAAAGAGGGTCTAATGAGAGAAGGACTTTTGACTCATAGGTGTAAAGCAATGGAGCAGCAAACACTGAGACCTACTATGTGCCCGACATTTGATGAGACACAGAGAATGAGGCACAACGTAATGAGATGGGCTCATGCCTCACGGAATTTATAATCCAGGAAAGAAGACAGAACTTCTGCACCTGACTCCTCATCCTTTGGCACATGAATGTCCCTGCTGCTTCTGGAGGGCCCCAGGCCCAAGAGCCTACCTTGGCTCTGCCAGTAACTAGCTGATGGCTGTGGGCAAGCTACTTGACTTCTCTGAGCTTCAGTTACTTTAATCATAAAACGAAGGTGCTAAACTCAATTGCCACTGAGGTTACACTAGGAGTTTGTAGGAAAAGATAGCACATGATGCTGCACTACAAATGATTACCCTTGAATCTGGAAGACCTCTTGAGAAAATATCAGAGGCATTAGTTCTTAAAATTTTCCGGGTAATACCCTCCCCTTTCAAAACTGTGATGTGAATACCTCGAATAACACCCGCCTCCAGAAAAATGAGCACATTCCCATAGGCACAAAATATTGCATATGACTTCATGGGTCTCTGAATCTCACCCATAGAAGCCTTCCAAGGATCCCTGAAGCCCAGGTTAAGAACTTTGACCTAGGACTGAGGATGTAATGTAATGTAAAACGTGGTGACTATAGTAGGTAACACTGTATTGTGTAATGGAAATTTGCTAAGAGAGTAGAACTTAAATGTTGTCAACAACAACCACAAAAACATATGATGTAGCCCTTGAAGATGAGGAAACTGAGGGGAGGAGGGACAATAGAGAGAAAGCCCATGGCGCTCTGGGCTGACCAGCATATGCTGATAGTGTGACTTAGAAAGAAGGAAAGACACTGTGTTTGTGAATATAGACTCTTTCGTTCAACCTGTAGTTACTGGAAAAGTTTTCCCAAAAATGGTTCCCTTTCTTCCTGGTGACAGAGGAAGGACACAGCTATGACAGCTCAGGAAAAGAGACTTAGGACTCTAAGATCCCTGATATTGACACAGGAAGTAAAATTCTTGGAAACTATCTAAAAAAAAGAACAGCATTAGAGCATCTTCCTGGCACCCCCACACACTTGCTAATATTCTCTGGACAGCTTGTCAACAAGGGAAGCAGGCTAATGAGATGGCCTAGGTTTACAGGGCTTAAAATGCAAAGTGCACAGTGGGATGTCTGAGCTCCTTGAAGGCAGGAGGTGCTTCTGGTTCTGTCCCTGCTGCCCCGGGCAGTGCTTGGCACATCATAAGCACTTGACAAACGTTTGCAGAATAAATGATGCTTGAGAGACCATGGAGTGGTAAGAATGTGGTGAGGAGCACAGTGAGCAAAGAATAAGACAATAATAAAATGGGGCAGGATAGCCCAAGGGCAGAAAGCTCTCTTGCCCGACCATGGGCCAGTGCATGGAGGGAACATATAAACAGCCAAGGAAAATGCAAATCCAATAGCTGCCATGGGCTGGAGGTAGTTGGGAGGGTCTGTGAAGCGCACAGACAGGATGCACACCCTTGGGCTGCCCATGGCCCTGAGCAGCTGAGAAAGCAACAAAAGGGGCCTGTTTTCCAACAAACACACAATTGCAGGTAAAAGAGATGGAGTAAAGAACATCAAGAGGAAAAAGTCAATAGGAAGGAACCGGGGAGATGCTGGAGAGAAGAAAGGGACTGGATTTCTTTGGGGTGACCCTAGGGGGCAGAACTGGAAGTTAAGAATGGCCAGGGCCCTGAGGCAGACCTCAGCTCAACTCAGGAAATGACTCTTAAAACAACTGGAGTGATCCCAAGATGACTGCTCTATCAGAAATGGCCTTTGACTATAAGTAACAAAGAGCCTCCTCCCAAAATGACTTAAACCAGGTAGAAATTTATTTTTCTACCACATAAAAGAAGTTTAGAGATAGACACACTCAAGCTCATACAGAAGCTCCAAGATGCCATCAATATTTCTGGCACCTTCCATATTTCTGCCCTGTTAGCCTTACTGCTGATTTTCCTCTTCAAGTTTCCTCATAGTCATAAGATGGCTGCTAAGTGCCCTGAGTTTGACTGGGATCCATTCAATCTGGCACTAATGGCCTGCCTCCTCAGACTTCGTGCTTACGAAGACCACCTTCCACAGCTTCACAGCCAGCCCCTGAGCTCCTGCATGGTCCTGTCCATACCCCATGGCACCCAAGTAGCTCAGGAAAGCTAAAAGTCAGTCTCCTCCAATTCATTCCTCCAAACATACCTGGATGAGGCCCTGTCCCAAGTGGGAGTGGGAAGGGGGGTCCAAAAGGGGTCTTCTTTAGAGCTCAGTCATGAGTTTGGCTGGACAAAAGTCCTTTGCTGTTGGAGTGTCTCTCACCTGATCCAGATGTTTCTCCCCCACCACCAGTACTCCCCTACTTGACTCCAAGCTGGCAGTCGAGAGTGGAGACCTGGGAATCAGAACACTGTCTTGCTTTCTTCCAGCTCTGAGCCGTCCTTCTCTTTGCCACCCATCCACATTTCGGGCCAGAGGAATGGTGGGGAGGCAGAGGCACTTACTGAGTTATTGAACTTACTGAGAGGAAAGTTGACCTGAAACTTTCATCTAAGAGCTTCTTCCCCCATCCCACTGCAGAACTTACTTATGTGGCCATGGCTTTCTGCACAGGGAGCTGGAAATGATGCCAGCAGCAGGCAGGGAGATGAGGTATGGCAGTGATGACCACTCTGGCCATTGTTGGCATTCATGTGGAGAAAAGAGAAAGTGGCATGAAGTTTGAGGGCTATGAAGGACAGATTGAGAGAAAAGTTCAAGACAAATTCTGGAGAATGGAGGGTTTGCTTTCACTTTACGCCCACACTGTCTCCCAGGAAAAGAAATCCCATCTACAGCATAGCAATGTGGGTCAGAGAACAGAGCTCTCACTATCTGGCAGGCAGCCTCCAACACAGGCTTGGCCACTGCCTGGCTCTATGATCGTGGGCAAATCACTTTCCTCCTCTGGGCCTGAGTTTCCCGTCAGTAAAATGACCTCCAAGTTCACTTCCAAACCCCAAATCTAGTGATTTTCAATGCAGTCCAGTTTCTGAAAAGAGGAGTTTTCCTGGGCGTGATGGTCTTGAGCCACACAAGGCGTGTGGAGTTGGCTGGGCCTTTTGGCAAGGTTCTCTCACGTGCACAATGGGGAGAAGTGAGCAGAATGATGACCCAGAGAGATGGGAGAGCGGCAAGGCCAGTGGCTGCACCGAATAAGACTTAAAATCCTACCAGGAATAAGTCGTTGGTGGAAGTGGCAATTATCTAGTGCCCGTGGGCCAAGCATAGAACATAAAGAGGGTCAGAGGAGTCAGATGTTTCCCCAAAATAAGAGAAAATATGAAACATATCAACAAAGGTCAGGATCTCTGGAATAGAAAAAGGCCTTTAAACAGAAAATGATAGAAGTTGTTTATGATGTACAACTGGCCAAGATAATAAGCATAGAGACAATGTGGGAAAAATAAAAGTCCAAAGCATCTTCAAGTACGGTGGGGGCATAAGAAGTAAAGGACCGTGGAGAGCAGCACGTGGATGCCACGTCCTATGGCATAATAAGCTGTTAGTTACTGATGGGTCAATAGCCAGATATATATCAAGAGAATCAAAAGGTACAGCTCCATCCTGGCCTCAGGGAGATTATGACCAGCTGGGGAGGTGGGGTTGGGGGAGATCAGTGTGACTAGCAGAAGGCCTGCACCTGGATATGCAGTAGAATCACCTGGTGTCTTAGAATGACCTGGTGCAGCAGAATCACCTTAGTGTTTTAGCACCTTAGCACATAGGTGCTCAGGCCGCCATAACAAAGTACCACAGACTGGGCGGCTTCAACAACAGAAGTTTGTGTCCTCACAGTTCTAGAGGCTAGGATTCCAAGATCAAGGTGGCAGCAGGGTTGGTTTCTTCTGAGGCCTCTCTCTTTGGCTTGTAGACGGCCATCTTCTCCCTGTGTCCTCACATGGTCTTTCCTCTGTGTGTGTCTGTGCCTTTACTGCCTCTTCTTATTCAGACACGGTCATATTGGATGAGGGCCCACAGTAATTAATTACCTCATTTAACTTAATCACCTCTTTCAAGGCCCTGTCTCCAAATACAGTCACATGCTGAGGCACTGGGGGTTAGGACTTCGACATAGGAATGTGGCAGGGGAGGGGGTGCGGCGGGGACACAATTCAGTCCATAACTCCTGGAAAGCTTTTGAAAGTACTGACACACAGACTCCACATTCGGAGACTTAGAGCCTGAGGCCCATACCATTTTTTTGTGTGTGTGTGAAGAAGATCAGCCCTGAGCTAACATCCATGCCAATCCTCCTCTTTTTGCTGAGGAAGACGGGCCCTGGGCTAACATCTGTGCCTATCTTCCTCCACTTTATATGGGACGCCGCCACAGCATGGCCCAACAAATGGTGCCTCTATGCACGCCCGGGCTCCGAACCCGGGCCGCCAGCAGCAGAGTGCATGCACTTAACTGCTACGCCATGGGACTGGCCCCCAGTTTTTTAGTATTTAAAAGGTTTTCAGTTTCTTTTTTTCAAAAAAGTTCCCCAGCTGATTCTCAGCCAGTGTTGCAAACCACTGAGCTAAAGTAACACCCAGACACAATCGGATGCAGGTTGCGTGACAACCCACATGATGTTAAGTCTAAGTACAACAGAGGTTCATAAGAGGAGAGACTGTCATCGCAGCCAGAGAATGTGACTGAGACTTCCCGGTAGGCCTTTGGGGGATGGGAAGATGCATATGACAGAGCAGGACAAGGCCTGCAGCAACTTGGTGAGAGGGGCCTTGCTTGATGGAGTGAACACCCACTCTCAGGAGTGAAGGGCATTGCCTCGTGTAAGACTCGAGGGGCTGAGTATAAAGCAGCCACCACAGTCCGGAGCCATGGTGGACTTCTGAGCAGGGGCATGATGTTACGAAAGTGGTGATCACCCAAGGTCAACCAGCAGGGTGGATTGGAGGGCCTATGGGGAGTAAGCCCCAGGTGGGGCTATTGTCGTGGCAACAGTGCCTACACACATACACATACACACACACACACACACACACAATGGGAAGGGGGCACTTCTTTAAAACACATAATGAATGTACAACCCCAGATCAGCAAGAGTTCACAGAGCCTAAAGAATCCTTAACTATACATAAGAAATCATACAGTATGTAATCTTCCATGTTCAAAGCAGGTGTAATGAATCTACGCTGTTAGAGGAGAGGACAGGCGTTCTGTTCACGGGAGCGAGAGCAATTCAAGACTGGCAGTGCGCTTGAGGATGGCTCTGGAGCGCTGGTGCTCTTCTGTTTCTTGACCTGTAGTGGTTTATTTGTTCACTTAGTGATCACTCATCTGGCTCTACAGTCCTGATTCATATGCTTTTTTGTCTGTACATTATACTTCAATAAAAATACAGCTTAATTTTTTAAAAAAGCTTCATGATAGGGGCCGGCCCGGTGGCGCAAGCGGTTAAGTGCGCGCGCTCCGCTGCGGCGGCCCGGGGTTCGCTGGTTCGGATCCCGGGCGCGCACCGAAGTACTGCTTGGTAAGCCATGCTGTGGCGGCGTCCCATATAAAGTGGAGGAAGATAGGCACCGATGTTAGCCCAGGGCCGTCTTCCTCAGCAAAAAAAGAGGAGGATTGGCGGATGTTAGCTCAGGGCTGATCTCCTCACAAAAAAAAAAAAAAAAAAAAAAAAAAAAGCTTCATGATATTCCATTGAATAGATTCGTCAAATACATTCCCTATGGGTAGGCATTTCCCACTGTAGTTATCATACACAACACTGAAATAAACACCCAGCAAACAGAAAATTTTTTTAAAAAAGAACCCTTTAAGCCAACATGTGTAAAGCTCTTTTCAGTTTACAAAGTGATTATATATATAAATATTATATAAATACATATATAAATTAGTAGTTATGCATATATAAGTATATTTAAAAACTATATAAATATAGTATTTATATAATATAAATATAAATATATATATATATACACATAAGTATGATCTCACTGTTCCTGCAGTAACCTACAAGGAGAGGGGAGGCCGGGAAACCCCCCAGAACAAAGGTGAAATCAGAGGGCTGGCACAGTTCCAGGCTTTGTTTGTCCCTCGGCCTCCGGGTCGTGAGTGACAGAGGCAGGGCTTAGCGGGCCTTCAGACTGCAGACACGGCGCTCTCCTCCCCCAGCGCTGCCTCAGTGCGTTGATGAGGGCCAGTTGAAGGCAGAAGAGAAGCAGTCCATTCTGGATGAAATGAAAACCAAGGACAACCAGCCCTTAAAGATTCTGCACCGCGGGGAAGGTACCGCGACCACAAGTGTCTGGATTCAAAAACAGGAAGGGGGAAACCGGCACAGAGCAGATTTGGAATGATTCCATGGAAGTAGAATGAATAACTCCAAATCCTGCTTTCTCTGACACTTACGGTGGCCTCCGTGAGCGAGGGCAGCTCATTTCCTTGAGAATGTTTTTGTCATTTTGTCATCATGCTTCACACAGTGGGAGACCGTGGGGGTGGGGGCCTGTGAGGGGCCACCAGAGGACAGGACCTATCGAGGAAGGAAAGAGAGAAAAGATGGGGACAGACCTAGCCTGAGGAGGAGGCTTAGGGGTGTAGGTTGAGAGGGCTCTGTTTTCACAGTTCTGTCCCTGTGTGCTAGTCAGGGTTCTCCAGAGAACCAGAACCAATAGGATATGTGTAGATACATAGACATTTATCATGAGGGATCCATGCACTCGATTGTGGAGGCTGCGAAGGCGCCATCTGTAAGCTGGAGGCTCAGGAGAGCCGGGGGTGTACTTCTGCTCAAATTTCAAGGCCTGAGAACCAGGGAAGCCAATGGTATAAGTCCCAGTAGAGTCTGAAGGCCCAAGAAACAGCAGCACCGACATCTGAGGGAAGGAGAAGATGGTGGTCCCAGCTGAAGGAGAGCAAGGCTTCTTCCTTCCTCCGCCTCCTTTTTCTCTTCAGGCCCTCAGTGATTGGGTGACGCCACTGGTATTGCTGAGGTCCACCTGCTTTGCTCAGTCTACCAGCTCAAATGCTAATCTCTTCTGGAAACGCCCTCATGGACACACCCCGAAATAATGTTTTACCATCTATCTGGGCATCCCTTAGCCCAGTCAAGTTGATACGTAAAATTAACCATCACACATTGGTTCAAACTCATGAGGTAAAATAACGTGGGGCAACCGCGGGATGCCAGAACAGCGGGAAATCCCTGTGTTCCCTGCTCAGGTTTAGTTGCAACTGGCTAGCACTCTACTCGATGACCCTTCATTGGGATGGAGATAGAACATTCCACTTCAGCCTTTTCTCCTCCGGGAAATGGATGGAAGAAATCTGTCTTTAACGTATGGATATAGAAGAGACTGCAGAGAGATAGACCTTGAATCTGGAGCTTGCTGGCAACCATCCAACCTTCAAAGTTGTTTCCTTCCCTGCACAGTGGGGATAAGAGTGTTTACCAGGAGGTTTGAGATGATGGTTATGGAGCACCTGGCACATAATAGGACATCAGTAAAGATTAGGTCTCCTTTTTGGTTTAGCATATTGGTAAACCATCAGCTCCTGGCTATACAATCTAATTTATTGATTTATGCGGTTCTGTCCACAAAATTCAGAGGAGACGGTGCCCTATCTCATCCTGATTTCCTCTTTCCCCCCCGAACTCCTACAGCACTTTACCTCTTCCTGTCTCATTCTCGTGCTGACTACATATTTGTCATGTGTCACAGCTTATTGCTCCTACTACACTAGGAGATGGTCGTGGGTGACAACTAGGCCATTTATTTCGGGGTCCCCAGTACATGGAACAGTGAACAGCACATAGTAATGCTTAGGAAATGTTTGCTGAGTGCCTGGATGAACATTCATTGAACCGAATGGCCATATGATTCACACTATGAGGTTGACCTGATATAGGATAAATGAGGTCAATATTAGGATTTAAAAGCATTTAAGGACCCTTTCATGGTTCTGACACTATTTAGAGCCAAGAGTGACCTACCCTTTGAAACTGCTTAGCCCATCCATCAGAGTCACCAGTCTCTACTCACCCGTCCTTAGGCTGAGACTGTGATGTATAATGAGTGGTATCCCAGCCACTGCCCTTGCTTGTCTCTATTATGCTGGGCCCCCTAGAAGCTCAGGGCCTGGAGCCACTGAACGCCACGAGTCATTCTGAGAGCGAGAGTCAGCATCAGCTGGTACCCACCTGTGTCAGTCAGGATCCCTGTGGGAAACACAGGGCACAGTCAAAGGGTTAATTGAAGAGAGTTTAGGGAAGAAACATGGATAGAGTGTCCAACATTCTGTATCAAACAAGGACAGAGATGTGCCTAGGAGACAGCAACGGTGGGAAGCTATGACTGCCCCTGTGCCTGAAGGGGTGAGGGGAAGAAATAGCATTGCTGCACCAGTGAGAGCTGAAGCTACAGAGCAGCCACCCGATGGCCTTGAACAGAGGAATGCAGATATTGCCAAAGTTATGGCCTGGCAGGGGACGGGGAAACAAATACCCCGACCTCTCTCCTCTCACCCTCTGATCTCCCACTGGTGCCTCCCACTGGCCAAAACCAACCAGAAGCCAGAGGGCACAGGAGCCCATGAGGCAATCTATGGAGGTGAAACTCCTAGGTCAAAGGACTAAGAATAGATCTGGAGGGGCAGACGGAGATTTAACAAGCCAAACACCCCAAATAAGACCAGCTTCCAGCAAAAGGAAACCCTGGTCAGGGGCACCAGTAGCATCGCTGAGACCTTGAGTGCATTTCAGCTCCATAAATACCTCCCACCACCCTCCTATGTGCCACATACTGGGGAGGAGTGGGGAGTCATAAGCCTGCCCGCAGGAGCCCACAGTCCTGGGAGAGAAGCAGTGTCATGTTTTTTATCCTTCTTGAATCTGGTGTCAACCTAGAGCATCAGGAGGGGCTCCAAACCTCCGGACTGTGACCCAAGTTACCTCAGAAAGTTCTTCAGACCTACATCAAGATCAGATGTACTTCACTAACCACTAATTCATGGTGGGTCACTGTTTATGAGACATTTTCATATTAAATCCCCACATAGTCCCATCAGAGATGCAAGAGCTAATATCCCTTTCCACCCTCCCCACAATTTTTCAGATGAGAAAATTGATTAACAGATGTGAAGGGAACCCAACCTTCATGACTCTAGAAACCTTGCCCTCTCTTTGCCTGTGAAGAAGGGTGGCTGAGGGCCTGACCAGTGTCCCAAATTCACCCTACTCCCCAACTGCAGGCCTGAGGCGGCCTCAGGCTCCTGAAGCAGAACAGACAGGGCTCAGAGGGTCAGGCTGGACGACACCACACCCGTCTGAGCAGGAAGAGAGGTGATGGGTACACGAAATGGTGTGGAGTGCTCATGCCACTGAGCACCTACCGAGAGGGGAAGGTACCCTCAGCTCCTCTCTGACACCACCCCACTCACTCATTGCCTACAGGAGCTCAACCACACATCTACTCCTGTCTTCTGCAAACAGTTCAGAATGCATGCTGCTCTCCTTGGATCCACGAAAGAGCAGCAACCACGGCTGTGGGGCAAGACCAGCAAGATGCTCAGCACATGAACCACAGGATGAGATATACCCTACAGGATGACTCCATCTTCATTGGCGTCTTTGAGGCTTCTACAAGCATATGAACTGATCCTCGGGATTGTGACAAGTTAAGGAAGATCAAATCAAAGAAAGCAAAACAGCCAGAGCCTAGAAGGTGGGTGTTGGGTCTGGTGTTGCTGCATGGGGAGAACTTGGTTCCCGACCAGTCCCAAGTCCAGGCCCACCCCTAAAGCTATTGGAATTGCTCAGGTACCACGTGCTGGGGCTGAAGGAGGTTCTGCGTTTGGCAGAGTGGCTGGCAGAAGAGTACTAAGTCTCTGGGCTCTTGCTTGATTAGAGGGTCATCCAAGGGCTTATGGGACATCCCAACAGGAATCGAATCTACAGGCATGGTGGCAGCTGCTGCAGTTGCTGCTACTTCCAGCATTACTAGAGACCCCACATAGAACCCACCAGGCCAAAGACCCCACCCTATCTGTGGGCAAGGCAAATCTGCCTCCAGGCATTATGGTTCTTCCACTTGGTATGAGCCCACCCAACCCCAACTGGGATTCCCCCTCCTCAAGGGACACCCATAGGCATGGCTTCTCCAATCTTCTTGGGACCCTCTTCACCAGGAATTAGGGGCCCACCTCCTTCAGGAATGCAGCCACCCAGGCCCTAGGCACTGTTGGGCCTTCTTAGTCACTTTTTTCCTGCCATGCTTGGGTGAAAGTATGCAGAGTGTTGTAAGCTTTTTGTCTCCTCTTTGCTACATTAACATGGGCCAAAAATCATAAAGGCACAGAGCAATTGAACTGGGGAGGAGGAGAGACAAGCAAAGGCTTGGGAGTCAGAAGACTAGGTCTTCATCCTAATTATGCCATGGACCGATGCTCGTCCTTAAGGAAGACGCTTTGCCTCACCGGGAAAAGTTGGGCAGGAGATGGAGGCCCAGGTGCTTTCTAAGTGACCCCAGAGCTTTAGGAGCCCGTAATTTCATTACCTCTTCCAAAAGAGACCCTTCTGGGCATCCAGCAACTCCCGCACGTTAACCTCTGGTCCTCTTCACCCTGTCATGCCTTGTTATCCCCAACCCCTCCCTAGAGAACCAACGCCTCACATACTCTCTGTTCTCTCTTGAGTGTCCTAAAGAAACATAACTAATAAAACTCATGTTATCATATGAAACCAATTCATTCCACAATTACCTACTGATATTTACTAAGTCCTGGGCACTGTCAAGAAATAAGGCTTCTCAGGACAGGGTTCTCTCCAGGCAACTATGAAGCTGAGAAAGGGAAAAGCCTTTGATTTCAACTACACTAAGTGCTTCCCATCTCCTCCTCTCCTATCTTCCCTTCCCCTCCTGGCACAGAGCTGGTGGTCAAGGAAACAGTGGGTGAGGGTGATGGGTGCTTGTGGAGATGGTGGAGGATGTGGGAGCTCTTTGTACTGTTCTTGCCACTTTTCATAGGTTTGGAACTACTTCAAAATAAATAGTGGTTACTTAAAAAGCACGAGTAGTGGGGACTCAGTATCAGCGGAAGCCAGCAGGTGGAATGCTTGGAGGCAGCAGGCACCAACCCCCAGGTCAGGCCACCACATTGACCTGCGGACAAAACTTTTCCCCTAAAGAGGGCAGCATAGGCTGAGAGAGCTAGACTGCGAGATGGGGCGTGGCCTGGTGTCCAGCTCCGCCACTAATTCCATCACTGATTCAACAACTCTCTCTGGATGACCTGCCTTCTGCCAGGTACGGTGTTGAGTGCTGTTGTGGATGTGGCTGAGTTGCTGCTCCTCTCTGGGCTTTTCTGAGGCTGTAACCAGGGCTCCAGGACACCTCATTTTGGACCTTGAAAGGGGGTGCTGGGGGCATTTGGGGCAGGTTAAGGCTTGCTTTGTCCAGCATGAACACGGCAACATGAGGCAAAGGAAAGAGAAGCCGTTTTGGAGTCAGCCAGATCCCCTCAAAGTCCCAGTGTTACCCTTTAGCAGCTGTAAAGCCTTGAACCCGGATGAAAGAATGAACCTGTCTGAGCCTGGTCACTACTCCTGTGTAAAGTGGAGACATCAACGCCTGCCCTGCAGGGCTGTGGGGGATTGCCTGAGCCCTTCCCGCGCGGTCAACGCCTTCCTTCTTCCCCTTCCCCCCAGTCGCATCTAGGGCCCGCCAGCCCCGAGGAGCCTGCTTCGGAATGACCTCCTTGGATGAAAGGCGCTGGGGCAACAGGAAGGACTGTTGTTTTAACTGCTCTGCGTTTCCTCCCTTTGTCTAGGGCATTATAAACAAGGCTATTCCCCAAAGCCACATCTGATAATCCAGCTGCAGGAGGTCAGCGGTCAAGCAATCAGAAATGCTCTTAGCTGGGATTAGGTAATTCAAAGCTGGGCCTGATGCCCGCAGCAGGTCAGAACCAACCCATCCTCGCCATCACGGAGGCTGCCTGGGCACAGATGCCCCTCAGGAAGCTGCCACACACCCAGATGGAGCTGGAGTGAACAGGGTGAGGGTCAGCCTGTCCTGATCCCTGAGACAGCTCCCAGGCTGGCCCAGCCTGGGGACCTGTGGCCATGAAAAATGGCCCTATTTGGGGAAGCTCTTTACAAAGCCCTTTCACCTACTCTCAGCTGACCCTTACAGCAGCCTTGTGAGGGAGACAAACATGTAGAGCATTTAGAGCAAAAGATGATGAGGCGCAGAGAGGAGCAAGTCCTGCTCAGGGCCCACAGAGCAGGTCAGGAGAGAGCAGACCTCCTGGGTCATATTCTAAACCCAAACTGAATGCTCGCACAGTCAGAGGCATCAGCTTCGCATTCCCCAACCTCCAGGCTTGTCATGGAATCTGCTGAGTGACAGGGCCCTCTCGCCCCTGAGTAGAGCCCCGATCTCCGTCAGTACTTCCCTAATGCACTGAAATCAAGCCAATTAGGTGATAAATTTAATGAGCACTTACTGTGTGTGATGTTATGTGGAGATCAGAAGACTTTTCTAGGTCTTTTTGGCATTAAATGGAGGAATAAACATATCAATAAAGAATACAGTCAAAAGAACTCTTTAGTCAGCCAACCCACTTGATGTGTACTAGATGCTCCAATTAATAACAACTCAGCTGAGATTTCCTGCAAGGAAATAGTTAATGTAGCTGTTATTTGTGGTAACTTATCTCCCACCTTGGCGCGTATTTCCCTAAGTTGGTTGAGACAGGAGGGGAAAGAGAGGGGGGGATATAGGAAGAGAGAGAGGAAAAGTGGATTAGTTTCAAGATCAAAAGATGCTCAGAGATCCAAAAGGAAATACAAGCCGGGGGTGGGGGGATTTTCAGGACTCTGTATCCTCCTGATAAGGAACGAATTCTTGGGATGGCCCCACCCTCCTGTCTGCAACCCCAGGACCAGGTCCCCTTTACAGCAAGAGCAGGCAGTGGCACCCACTCCTGGAGCTGGTGGCCTGAGAGGCCAGAGCAGCTTAGGAGGTACGGACAGACCCAGAGAACATGCCTAAGTCCACGTTAGGAAAGAACAATTGGAAAATACCCTGCTTTGTAATATTTTGTTAGTTTCAGGTTTGGCTTATGTCGATTACACATGTAAACACAAAAATATTGGCTAAGCTTGCCTATGCAAGTTAAACACCCAATCAAACCCATTTTCTTTTTTTTTTTTTTTTGTGAGGATGATCAGCCCTGAGCTAACATCCATGCCAATCCTCCTCTTTTTGATGAGGAAGACTGGCCCTGGGCTAACATCTGTGCCCATCTTCCTCCACTTTATATGGGACGCCGCCACAGCATGGCCTGGCAAGCAGTGCATCAGTGCACGCCCAGGATCCGAACCCGGGCCGCCAGCAGTGGAGCGCACGCACTTAACCACTATGCCTCGGGGCTGGTCCCAAACCCATTTTCATTTATCCACAGGCGCTTGTGATTCCCATCCAGGTCTCACCGAATCGTAAATCCATTTGGTTAGCCTTGATGATAAAAGTATAAATGGAAAGATGAAACAGGAACTTCCCAGGGATGCTGGGGACTTAAACAGGAATTTGAGACAGTTTCACACGAAAAATAAATTGAAGGAAGAATTGCAATAATTCATTCCCTTGACTTTTTTTCCTTACAAAATTAGATTAAAAATTTCTACTCAAATTGTTTGAGGGTTGGAATTATTAGAACCAGAGCTGAGGACAAATAAAGGAGTCTGGAGAGAAAGACTCAGATGAAAACCATTAGCTGCCCAACTGATTAACGGAGGCACTACACCTGGGCAGTTGGGGCCACGTGTTCTTGCCTCTGCTCTCTGATAGAGCAAGCATGCATTACTTCTGCTAAGGCCCTCTGCTCACCCTCAGTTCTGGTCCTTGTAACCCCATCCTCAGCTGGAAAGGTGATGCAGGAGAGAGAGAGAGAGAGGACACACGGACTTTGTGTAACCCAGGATTCAGGTAATGCAGTTCTATCCTAAGTGTGTTAACCTGCCCCATCTCTTTCCCTTTGCTTCTTGCTGATGTTTCCAATTTATTTAATAAACCATGCTATTTGAGCATCTTCTTGTGAGCCTTTCTGTTTCATGACCCCAGGGAAAGCTTGGTTGAACTGTACTTAGACTACCAATGCATCGAGACACCCCCCACACAACACATCTGAAAGATGAATGGCATTCAACTTAGCAAAGATGGAGTGAAAAGCATTTCAAGTAGAAGGGACAGCATGGGCAAAGGCCCTGTGGCATTTCCCTCCTTATAGGGGATGGTGTCGGCAGAATATTGCATGGGATGTATTTATTAAAGGGTTTTTTTGTTTGTCTTTAGTTAAAAACAAAACAAAAAATAAATACCTTGGAATGATACCAGTCATAGAGAAGAAAGTATGGAAACTGAAAGATTTTAGAGTGAGATTGACAGGAGCCTTAGACTGGGCCAGGAAGTAAAGCTGCATGATCTAAATGCTCAATTCTGTCCCTCATGTCTTAGTGATGATACTGTTCTGACAATGAAACCTCGTAGATCTCACATAGTTGGAGAATGAGCCATTTTACATAAATCAATGTTCCAGGTCACAAAAGTTTTACTTCATAAAATATGAAAATTTTTTCTATGCTGTAAATCATTCTAAAAATTTTTTGAAAAATTTGTAGGTGGGAAAGAGACTGTTATAACGTTAACCTCTGAAATAAAATGCAACATTTTTCACGCAGCATGTAGCAGATGCAATGCCATGGCTCATCCAATCCTGTGTCGTATTCCTCCTTTCAAGTATATGACCACACTTCCAGTGCCTTGTGGTTAGGTGGGTCCTGTGACCAGCTCTTGCCAATGAAATGTGAACAGACATGACGTGTGTCATTACTCTGCCAAGCTGGTGAGTATGGAGGCATTGAATTGGGACAGCAGAGCCAATCAAAGCAGCTTGGGTCCCTCAGTCACCACTTACAGGATAGCCCCAGAGAGTGGCCTGGATAGACAACGATCCTGCATAAATGAGAAATAAACTTTGTTGGATTAAGCTGCTGAGATTTGTCACTGCAGCGTAACCTGGCCTATCCACACTAATACATAATATAAACATGAGAAGGACAAAAATAAAAATGCACATTTTTAAAAGATGCATGGAGAAAACACTCCAAAATGTTTATAATTCTGTTATTATATGATGGTACCTACAGGTAGTTTAAAAAAAATAAAAACTTTTTTGTATATTTTCAATATTCTATAATGCAATATATTACTCTGAATGGAAAAAATAGTTTTCTCTTAAAAGCCCCAAAAGTTATTGTTGGAGGCATAGACACAGAGATGAGTGGAACAGACTAGAGAACCCCCCAAAAAAAGACCCACAGAAATATGTTCAACTGATTTTGACAAAGATGCAAAATGAGAGAGGATAGCTTTTCAACAAATGGTGCTGGAGCAACTGGACATCCACAGTCAGAAAACAATTCAACCTTAACCTGAGCCTCGTATCGTATGCAAAAATTAACACAAAATGAATCACAGACTTAAACATAGAACGTAAAAAAATAAAAATTTTAGGGAAAAAAATAGGAGAAAATCATCAGGATCTAGGGCTAGCTGGAAGTTCTTAGATTCAAACACATGATCCAGCAAAAGAAAAATTGATTAAATTGGACCTTATCAAAATCTAAAACTTTTGTTCTGCAGAAGTCCCTGTTAAGAGGATGAAAAGAGAAGTGACAGAGTGGGAGAAAATATTTACAAACCACATATCCAACAAGGAATTGGTATCTACAATATATAAAGAAATCTCAAGACTCAACAGGGAACAGAGAATCCAATTAGAAAATGGGCAAAGAGATGCTTCAAAGAGGAGATATGGATAGCAAATAAGCACATGAAAAGATGTTCATCATTATCAGCCATTGGGAAATTCAAATTAAAATCACAATGAGATATCTTTACCTACTTATCAGAATGGCTAAAATAAAAAATAGTGACCCATCCAAATGCTGGTGAGGATGTGGAGGAGCTGGGTAACTCACACATTGCGGGTGGACATGTAAAATGGTTCAGCCACTTTGGAAAACAGTTTGGCAGTTTCCTATAAAACTAAACATGCAACTACCCTACAACCCAGCAATTGTGCTACAGGACATTTATCCCAGAGAAGTGAAAGCTTAAAACACAAAAACCATACACAAGTGTTCGTGGCAGCTTTATTCACATTAGCCAAAGACTGGAAACAACCCAGATGTCCTTCAGTGACTGAATGTTTAAACAAACCATGGGACATCCATACAATGGAATACTACTCAGCAATGAAAAGGAACAAACTATTGATGCACACAACAAAGTGTTACGCGAAATGTTGCATACTGTATGATTCCATTCACATAACATTCTTGAAATGACAAAATTATGGAAACGGACAACAGGTGAATGGTTGCCGGGGTTAAAGAGGGAGGGAGGTGTGGCTGTAAAAGAGCAAAATGAGAGATCCTTGTGGTGAAAGAAATGTTCTGTATCTTGACTGTATCAACGTCAATGTCTTGGCTGTGATACTGTACTGTAGTTTTCTGAGATGTTACCATGGGGGGAACCTGAGTAAATGGTGTGGTATGTCTCTCTGTATTATTTCTTACACTGCATATAAATCTACAACTACATATCTCAAAATAAAAGGTTAAATTTTTTTTTAAAAGTTTTTAAAAAAAGTCCCACGAGTGACAGAGATAAAAATTATTACCATATGTGGCAAGGACTGTTAATATCCATTCTCCCTTTTGTTCTTACTCACAGAAGTCCCATATATTGGAGGCTGCAATATATCCAGTTAATAAAACTACATTTCCCAAATTCCTTTCTAATGGGAATGACCAAGGAGTTTTAAGCAGAAGTCGTTTGAAGGGCTTCTAGGAAACCTCTTTCAAGGTTGCTAAAACCCTTTTCCCCTTGCTCTTTTCTCCTTACAGATGACTGGAGCAGGTACACAATGGCTGGAGCTACAGACACCATTTTACCACCGCAATGGAATTCAGTACTAAGGATAAAAGATAGGAGGAGCTTAGATGCCAATGGCCATGGAGAGATCATCCCAGCCCTGGACTACCTCTGAGTTTCTCATATGAGCCTCTGAAATCTGATTTTCCATTACCTGCAGTGAAACCTAATCCTAATTTGTTACCATTTAATTCACCACATTTCTCTCTGCCTCATCTCTCCTTGCCCAGTCCCAACCATCCTCCCACACACAGAGGAAAGGTGATTGTTGTGCTTCTAGTTGCACTTAAGGGACAATAAGTAAGTCTGCAGAGTTAAAAGAGCAGAGAAGGCCTTGATTCATTTACGTTAGAAAGTTCTCAATAAACTTAAGAGGAACAAAAATAATTGGCAAGTTGAAAGTGAAGGAAAAGAGGAGAGAATAATGAATAATACTGGCTAAGATTCAGAGAAGAAAATTTTTGAGAAGCTTCTAGCAAAATGGGGGGGGGAAGATTGATGAAGAAGATCTATTGGATGTTTTGCTATGAAATTACTCCCTTAAAGCATTTTAGGGAGGTTTCAATAAAGATTTGACTTTTAAAAATGTTTTTAAATATCAGAACAGTGTTTCTGTGATTCTGACAGCATGCTGAGACGCGCCACCAGGCAGCCCAGGTTTATTTGGGTTACACAAGAATCGTCTGTGAACTCAGGGGCTCCCGAGCTAGGTGCTCAATAACTTAAGTGAAGATAACAAGAAAGCAGGATGCTTTTAGAAGGCGTGAGCAGACCTTCTGCTCTAGCAAAACTGTGGTCCACTTTCAAAAAGTACAAAAAATAGTCTTTAAGAGGAAAGTCAGGGAGGTTTTTTTTCTCCTTTTTTTTTAATGCAGAGCTTCAAACAAGGCACAATGAAGCTTAGAGTTGCACAGCCCCAGTAAAATTTTGTTCTTTCCCCGCTTACCTGTTATGTAATTTGGGGTAAGTTAACTAGTACCCCAACCCTCAGTTTCCTCATCTGCAAAAGAAAATAAAAACGATCCCACGTTCTACAAGAAGAGCACGTATGTGACGATGCCTGACATACAGTAGGCGCTCAACGTTAGTTCTTCCCCTCTTCTGACCGCTCCTAATCCAACTTCTTCCACAGGACAGCCAATCTGCTGTGAGCTGCCTGAAAGATTTGGGGACCAGTGACACTTGGGGATCAGCGAGACACATTCTCAGCTTCTCAGAAAGGAGGTAAATGCATTTATAGTAATGTCTTGGGGTGGCGGGGAGAATGCTGTCTTCCCTTCTGTCTCTTTTGCCAGGTAACGAAGAGTCTGGAAAAAGCTGGAATGTGGTCCTTCCTGCCTGGAAGAGGAAAGCTAATCCCTGCACCAGGAAAGAGAAGATCTTGGTTCAGTTTGCAACCTAATGTGGGTGCTGGAAAAATGCTCCTTCCTCGCCGGGGGGCTTGCTGGCTACCGCTCACCTGGGCAGGTGGTGGTGCGCGGCAGAGCGTTCAGTTCTAGGAACGTGTTGATAGATCCACAGAAATTCAGAGACTAGAAGCAACTGGAATGTTATGAGAAACTGATTTACAAGACCAGAGCAATAAAACTGGGTGCAGTCTGTGTCAGTCTGGCAAACATGGCCAGGGGTGGGTGGAAGGAGATTGGGAGGTGGTCAAGGAGGGTAGCAGAACCTTCCAGCATCTGTCAACAAGGGGGTATGTTGCCAGGGACTGTTTGAGATGTAAGGAGGCCCTCTTGGGTCCTGAGAGCATCCAACCCAATTCTGCCTTCTGGGAAAGCTTGTGGCTGCTCCCTGGCCCTCTTACCCAGGAGGCCCCAAGATCCGTTCAAGGACCAGGCAACTGGTATCTTAGGAGTGATCGGGACTGGGGCCAGGGGACCCGGATGCTGTCTCACTGGGGCACTGGGGACTCAGCAATTTCACACTACATCTCTAGGCTTCTGATTTCTTCTCCGAAAAGTGAGGAGGCTGGACAAAGTGGCCCCTGAAGAAGCTGTCCATCCTGAAATTCTGTGATTCTACAGGAAGCCAGCATCTCTCCTGAATTGCAGCTGCCAGAGTAGGACAGCCCACGCCTATACATCCCTGTCGCACCCCTGCCCTTTGAAGGTGCACACGAGGCCACACAGGTCTGAGGCAGCCCTGCTCTCAGCTCTACGGGGAACTGTGAGTTGACCGGATCAGGGTACGGTTACAACGTCCATGAACAGAGACGTGAAACCAGCCCTTTCCCTCTCTAGCTGTTGGTCCACTCACCTCTCTGGGCCTCAGCCTCATCGTCCTTTTCCATCGATAAAATAAAAACAGAATCCTGGCCTACTTCACAGACTCCCCGAGGATGCCATGAAGCTGGTGACCAGGAGAGCTCTGGCGATGCTGTGGCAGCAGTTCTCAAACCTGGCTGCATGTTGGAACCCACCAGAGAACCCCCCTCAGGGATCCTGACTGAAGTGGCACTTTCCTAACGTTCCCTGTGGGTTTCTAATGGATGACCAGGGGTGAGAAGCACTTCTTCTCAATTCCGCATAAGTATAGGGGCTGTTATTGCCAATAAAGATGAACAATTCAGCCAAGCAGTTATTTAGTTTATCCAACACTAACAACCTGTTTGACCAATTTTTGTACCAATGACCATTTATTTTAACGTTGTTTGACTTAACACTGAGCAAGCCCACACGGTGCTCTCTTGGATTTCTATAATGCTTCAGATTCTGTGGGAATGAGGAAATAAACAAAAAGAAAAAATAAAATCTTTAATTTCTGTAAAGATCTCCTCTAAACTGGTGGTTCCCAAACATCAGTCTTCAACACCAAATATAGCCAAACCACCAGAGGTTTGGGTTGAAGTCACAGATTTTCCAAACACAACTCTATAGAACTGAATCCAAACCTCTGAGGGTGGGGAATCAGTGTGAGCCATCGCTCCAGCTCCAGGTGATTCTGAAGCCCAGCCAGGGTGGAGAATCACCGCTAACACATTCCGGGATGGGCACATCCTGCCGGGAAAGAAGGCCTCCGGGGAGGGAAGCCATCTTGTGACCCTGAGCCTTGGCTTCTGCTTCCTGGGCCTCCATGTTCCCAACTGTGAAATGGGACACCAGTAAATGCCGGGCTCTGGTGATGCTCAGAGACATAACCCACAGGCTGTTTCCCGCCATGCAAGAGGGTACAGCCCCCATGTCACAACCAGGCCAGGTGGAGGACATTTTTGCCCATCAGCCAACAGTGAACTCAGACTCCACATTGTCGATGTGGGAGGCACTTGCTGATGTGGGCTTTCTCCTCCCTCCTACTTGCCCTTTGTCTTACTCAGAAAGACTTGATTCCTTCCACACCCTGCAAGCTGCCCTGGCCCATCTTCACTCAGCGGATACAGACGGAGCCCCAGGCCCAGCACTGGGGCCACCGCAGAGAGCACGGCAGAAGCTGTCCCTGCACCTCAGAGCTTACAGTCTATTCTGGGAGGCAAGTAAGGACCAGGCTGTGTCAGGAGAAGCAGAAGGTGCTATGCGAGCAGCATGGACAGGCATCAGACCCAGCGATGTGCTGAGAGCCCACTGTGATGAGGGTCTCGTAACAGCAGTATCCATTCATGGACCACTTACCCTGCTGACCTGATCCCCACACCCTGCAGGACCCCCATATCACCTCCATTTTACGGTGGAGGAAATGGAGGTTTGGGGATTTAAATCACCTGGAGGCAGGCAGCAGCTGAGGAGTCCAGAAGCGTGGACGCCAGTGCTGGTTTCTGAATAGCCGGGTGCCTTGTGTGCTATATTAAGACCTTGTCTTTCATTTAGGAGCCATCAAACGATTTTGCATACCTTACCAGGGCCCTTGGGAGGATAGACCCAGAGAAGAGGTGATGCAGGTCCTAGAAACTTCCAGGGAATTCCAGATCCCCAGTGTGTGGTCAAGAAGGGAGGGAAGGATATGCATTCGAGGTGGGGCACATCCCATTGTCCCTCTGGACTCCTCATCCCCTAGGAAGGGGTGTAGATGAGGAGGCCAGAGCCAGCCCCTCTGATGTCCAGAGCCCAAGGCAGAGCCTCTGTTGCCGGCACCTAAGGGTGGCAGGCGTGGACAGAGCCCTGGACTCAGACAGGAAGGTTGGAATTCTAAACCAGCTCAGCAACTTACTAGCTATGTGGCTAGGCAAGCGACCTAACTGCTCAGTGCCTTACCTACCAAACAAGGAGATGCTGCTTTCCTCAGAGGGTACGAGGAAGATTACCATAAAGATTCAGGGACAGATATGGAAGGCCTAGTATGTGCCTGTGCTCTTAGGCACTTTGCATCCATTTTTCTCAGATAACAACCCTCAGCTGTCAGCCCCCTTAGGGATTGCCTCAGCAGAAGACAGACTTGGCCAAGGCCACACCCCTTGCAAGGCAGTGCACATCCAGTGATGGATCCATGCTGGCTATAAAGGCCCGTCATCTCACCCCAAGTTGGGACAGCAGTAAGGAGCCGTCCCGCCTGCAGAACTCCCTGTAAAATTGGCTGAGGCTCCATTGAAACTGCGTGGCAGCCTGGCTTCTCCCTCTGCCAGCTCTGCTTCTCTCGCTCCCCTCCACAGGGGTTGGTCCCAAGGGCACCCCCTAATGAACCTCGGCACCCTAACCTCCCTCTAAGAGTCTGCTTTCAGGGGCACCCAACTTGTGACAGCTGACAGTGTGCTTTTATTGTTTTTTTTTTTTAATTGTGGTGAAGTGCACATAAAATTTACCATCTTAACCTTTTTTTTTTTTTTTTTTGGGTGAGGAAGGTTGGCCCTAAGCTAACATCCCTTGCCAATCTTCCTCTTTTTGCTGAGGAAGATTAGCCCTGAGCTAACATCTGTGCCCATCTTCCTCTATTTTGTATGTGGGACACTGGTACAGCATGGTTTGATGAGCAGTGCATCGGTCCACGCCCGGGATTCGAACCTGCAAACCCCGGGCAGCCAAAGCGGAGTGCACGAACTTAACCACTATGTCACTGGGCCAACCCCACCATCTTAACCATTTTTAAATGTGTATTTCACACTTTTGTGCTATCATCACTACCATCCACCCCCAGAACTCTTCATTTTGCAAAACTGAAATTCTGTCTCCATTAAACAATAACTCCCTGTCCCACCTCCCCCTAGCCCAGCCCCTGGCAACCACCATTCTACTTTCTGTCTCTGTGAATGTGACTACTCTAGTTACCTCACGTAAGTAAGATCATAGAGTATTTGTCTTTTTGTGACTGGCTTATTTCACTGAGCATAATGCCCTCAAGTTTCATCCATGCTGTAGCCTGTGTCACGATTTCCTTGTGTGTATATATACACCACATTTTCTTTATCCATTCGTCCATCAATAGACACTTGAGATGCTTCCACCTTTTGGTTATTGTGAATAATGCTGCTATGCACGTGGGTGTGCAAACGTCTGTTCGAGACCCTGCTTTCATTTCTTTTGGGCATATACCCAGAAGCGGAATTGCTGGACATATGATAATCCTATGTTTAATTTTTCAAGGAACCACCATACTGTTTTCCACAGCGGCTGCACCATTTTGCGCTCCCACCAACAGTGCACAAGGGTTCCAATTTCTCCATATCCTGACCAGCCTCTGTGACTTTCTGTTTTTTGATGGGAGCCACCCTAATGCTGCTATTGCTTTTCAGTGTGGATTCCCAGGTCCGCTCCTGGAGGTTCTGTGTTTTTCAAGTGCTCCAGGCAGGTCTGACACACAGATAGGTTGGAGAACCACAGCTCTGAAATCCAGCAGTCACAGCATCCTGCTCCTGCACGGATCTGATACACATTTCCAAGCTTTTAAAACAAGCATCACAAGAAGTGGAGAGACAGGCCTGGAACCCTGAGGTCCAAAGCCCTGGGCTCCTCATCTCCTTTGATGTGGTCTCCATATCTGCCAGTAAAACGGGAGCTTCGAACCAGAAGAGCAGTAATGTCCATCTGGCTTTGCTGTTCTCCGACTCTTATCCTGGGTATGAGACTCAGCTGGGAACGCGTTTAGAGAAATCACCTTTGCTGAGCTTGGACAGACGCCACACACACAGGGGAATGGGACACAGTCTCCCACCTTCTCAGCATTTATCCTCCTCGATGCTGCATGTACCTCCCCCAGAGACGCCCCCAAGGGTCTCAACCACACAGCTTCCCCACAACACTTCATAGGAGCTAGGAGGGGTTTTCAGGGCCAAGGATATCCACCAGCAGGCAGGGAGGGCCAGGGCAGTGGGGCTGCGGCCCTCCCCTGCTCTCCCAGCCCTGCTTCCTTTCAGAGCTCCGCAGCCATCCCTGAGCCCAGGCAGGAGCCTGCTCCTTAGAATAAAAACCTGGTGGGGTCTTCCTTTCCCTTCCCTTCCCTTAGAAAACCTCTGGATCCTCCACTCCAATGGATTCACAGAGCTCTTACAGAGGAGGAAGATGAGGTCATAATAATGCCCAGACATGACTTTCTTAGAATGCCAGCAAACCCTTTTCCACCAGCAAAGCCTTCTTCACTCTCCCCATCCCCATGCACAGTGGTAACGCCGAGACTGGGGAATCCTCAGGGTCAAGCACTTTGCTCGGGAAGATCCTGTGGCCTCTGAGTCCACTAGGCTGTGGTCTTGCCCTGACCCTAGACCTGTATCCCGCCCCACCAGGACAGGGCGCTGGATTGTTGCACCTGGCTCCCAGAGAGCTCAGTCCCTCTTGCGAAGGTTCGAAAATACCTATTTAAACAGCTTTTCAAGATTCTGCTGGGGGCCCTTTCTAGCTGTGCCCCCAGCTACCAGAAGATCTCACAATGTCATGTGGTAGATGTGCAAGTAAAGCCCTTGTGGACGTGATTCTTATTGGAAAGAGACAGTGAAGTGTGGCACACACTGCTGGTCGCCTCCCCTCAGCTATTCCCACACCACTTTCTCGCCTCTCAGAGGCCTGATTGGGAGACCACATGTTTCATAGGCCACAGGTCGAAGCCAATCATGTAATTCCATTTCCCTTGTCATAGGGCATGTGATACAACCCTGGCCAATAAGAGGCTTCTAAGAAAGTTTTTTTAATTCATTAAAAGGAATACAAGTCAGGGATTCATCTCTCCCTGCTTTTGATTATTGTTGTATGTGGATGTGATGCTTGGCACTGCTGCAGCCTCCATGTGACCATGAGGAGAAAGCCAAGAGAATTCCAGAGTCTTGACTTGGTCAAGCCCTTGAATTAAGCAACCCTGAAACCACCCTGACTCTGGACTTCTTGTTAGATGAGACAATAAAGCCCACATCTTAAAGCCACTTTTAGCTGGGAATTCTGTTTCTTGCAGCCAGAAGCATCCTAACGGGTAATAGTGGCCCAACATGCAGCTTTGACCAAAGGGCCCAACAGGACCCAGGGCAGCATCAGCCAGGGTATTAAATGCAAATTTGCATTATCCATGTCTAGAATAATGAACTGCCACATGGCCAAGGCTGGCACACAGGATGAGCCCATAGGCCATCCCGTCTTATTATGGATGAGGAAATTGAGGCTTAGGGGGGCTGTAAGAACAAAACTCCATAGTTCTTTATATTTTACAAAGTGCTTTTATATAGATCATCTCTCTTAATCTTTATAAAAATTACTATTATTATCCCTATTTCATAGGTGAGTAAGCTAAAGCCGATGGGGATTATTAAGCTATTAATAGCTAAATTATGTTTTATAGTTTATAAAGTGCTTTGCGCATCATAATTTGTCTAATTGTTACCTTTAAATCTAATCTGTAAGGTAAAAGTTTATAAAGGTAGAAGCAGCTCATGAGGGTCAACTCACTTGGCTGAGCTCCACTAAGCTCCAGGGCTGTTCTTCCACCAGCGGTTCTCACGATGCAGGCCCCGGACCAGCAGCCTCAGCATCACCAGGGAACTTCTTAGACATGCAAGTTATTGGGCTCCACCCAGACTCACTGAATCAGAAACTCCGGGTGGATCTCGGCGTTTTCCTAAGACCTCCAGGTGATTCTAATGCTCACTCACGTTCCAGAAGCATTTGCTTTGCGCCACAGCTGTCTCTTCGGTGACTTGTCCGAAGTTACTCTGCCTGGTCAGCCAGAGGTCTCAACCAAGGGCCAATCACTCTTTCTAAAACAGAAAACTGAGGCAAAACCTGAAAAAGAGGATGGACCCCCAACTCTAAAGATAAAAGCTAAGATCATAGCTATTGATCTAAGACTATAAAATCATGAAGCGTATGCTGTACTATAAATAAAAGATTGTCCTTCAAGCTCGAAGAAAATTATTTAAGGATCAATAAGCAGAGATGATACTATTGTATACGTCACATAGTTGACTAATAGAACTTAGCACCCCAATTAGTGGGACAGCCAACAACATAGATCCATCTAGAAGAGTCGAAGACTCTTCAGATACTGATCTGTAATTTGTTGTTGAGAAGAGAGATTATACATAAAGACCGCCTACTATGCACCAGACACTTTACAAATGTGATGTCATCTAAGCTCAGACAATCCTTCCTGGTAGGTCTAATCCTGCCACATTATCCTTAAAGAACCCGAGGCTCAGAAAGCTTAAATAACTCGCCCAAGGTTCAGCTAGCTAATGAGCAGTGAAATCACTATTCAAATAAAGGTCTGGTTGTCTCCAAATTCTTAATTCTTTGGGCTACTTCACTTTATTATTTTTTGTGCTGAATCTGGGAGAAAGTGTTTCAAAGCAGCCTCTATCTAACACGGGGGGTCAGGGACCACATCACACTGATTTTTTTAACTCTCACAGCGCCTACCTAGCACAGGGCTCTGAACAGAGCAGGTGCCCTTGAGTGTTTACTTAAAACTTGCAGACATCGATGTTGGAGGAAGGCCCTAGTCTTTGGGGAATGATGGCATTAAAAGGAATGATGTCCTCGCAGTGTGACCCCAGTGCCTCAAGCCACTGCTGGACCAATGAACCTTTGGTCTGAGCCAGAGTGAACACTCTTTTTGTTCCCGTGTGGTTGGGTTGTATCAGCCCAGCGCCTCCTGCAAGCCACAGAATGGTTGCTCAAGAGATATTGTTGACAGAATGATTTACTGACTAATTTATACGACATACTTATCCAATGACATAGGTATCTTGGAGGGAGTTCAGAGGAAAGTAACTAAGATGATTAAAGGATTGGAAAATGTGCTTTACAGCGAAAGGTTATAGGGACTGGGGTTATTTAACTTGGAGCTGAGAAAGTTGCTGAACACTGCATGGACAGGCTGTCGTACTGGAAAGAAGTCCAACCCGCTCACTCTCCACCTGGGAAACCAAGGCTCGGAGAGCAGGGGTCCCACGCAGCTGCAGCTGGCCAGAGTGGGGCTAAGCTTTGTGACTGCTGGTTCAATGGTCTCTCCATGACACCAGGCCTCCCCAGCCAGCGTGTGCACACATGCAAACACCCATGTACCTACACACACATATGCACAAACACACAGATCCCTCCCCCCCCTACAGGCACGCACACCCCCCCACACACACACGCAAACATACGTTGAAGTACCAAGGTGCTGAAAATGGCTGCCAGCTCTTCTCTTCCCCCCAGGGTTAGACGAGGACTGTCTGAGGCCACCATAATGGATAAGAGGATTTCTGGATGATGTTTATATATCTAAGAGGTTAAATAAAGAACAATGTGTGCTAGCTTCTCTGGAGGTTGCCCCAAGCAGACCATGTTCCCACTGTCTGAGGGGCACTTCTGGGCTGTGGGAAGGGACCAGATGCCCTCCCAGGTCCCCCTCCACAGCTCACGCAAGGGCTGTTGCACCCTTCCCTGTCATTATGGAACAGACTTCCTCCCCCGTGGAGGGAGCTTTCAGTGGGGGGGGTGCGCCGGCAGTGGGGTGCGGCCCCGGGGGAAGGTGCAGAATGGAGGCACAGGGATGGTTGGCACCCATTACACTGGACTTGACTGAGGACCTGCCTTCTCTGGCTATGTGCCCTCTGCAAATCACCCAACTCCCCCAGCCTCAGTCTGTTGGTGGGTAAACCCAGGACAGGAGGATGGCACTTGCCTTGCCCAGGGATGGCCATAAACAGAGCAGTAAGGAGGAGAGAGGCAGACCCGGGTTTGACTCTGAGGCCCTTTCATAACTTAATCTCTCGGGGCCTCACTTTCTTATTCCATAGAAATGGGCACAGGGAGGCTAACCTTGAAGCTGGGTAGAGAAAATTCAATGAGGTGATTCCTAGGGACTCCCAACCCCATTCCTGGCCACCCTCTATATTCGCCCTGGCTCTGTATAGCCTTCTTTAGAAATCTTGATCCTCTGAGAAGCAAATGTGCCCCCACGATCCCCCATGGGCCGTCGTCACCCTGCAGGAGTGGAGGGGCAGCCCCTCCTACTCCAAGATCCCGAGGAGGGTCCTCAGGAGGGATTCTCTCTCTCTGGCTCTAGCAACGGCATTGCTCACCCTCCAGGTCCAGGTGGGAGAACCAGACAGGCTATAATATTAACATCCCGTAAATCAACGAGCAGGAACCTGAATCTCAGCAGCGCCGTGTTTAAACATGACCTACCACCAAACAGCCCGGCAGGCTGGGGGAAGAGACCCAATCTTGCATCACTGCAAGCATCCTGCTCAAGAAGTCCCTCCCAGAGTCTCAGGCTGAAACGCCTCCCCCTTGGCTGTGTCCAAGAGACATAGACAGCTGTCTACTCACCGTCCTCTGGAGAACACAAGGGCATGGCCGAAGACCCAGGGAATGTCCAGTGGAGGAAAGTCAGGCTAGTGTGGATGCCACCCCTCTCCCTGCAGTTGGTTCAGCCTCCCGGGGCCGCAGGGCTGGCAGCCCTCCTCCTGGCAGTCCTCGGGGCCGCTCTCCTTGGCTTAAGAGCCCAGAACCCCAGCCTCACAAAGCAGCACCCTGCCTCCTCTGCTCAAGCAGACAGCACATTTGCACAAAGGCCAGCCACTGGCTGCTCTCCTCTGAGCAGAGTTGGATTATGACAAACCGGGAGAGGATTAGTGGGGGGCACCATCTGCAGAGACAGTAATTAGCTTAGTGAGTTACACAGATTGTTCCTGGCCCTCTGCCCAAGGGTACACTCTTCAAGACTGTTAAGCACAACCCCCTGGGCTTGCAGGCGGGCCCTCTGAGCACCAGGGGCTCCCACCCGATTCCAGCCGCCTGGGTGGGCCACAAGCATCCTGGGCTGGCAGGCCACCCCCACCAAGGGCCCCCCATGGGAACAACAAGTCCTGAGTGGGGGACACCAGGGGAAAAGATGGCTGGCTGGTTGCCACCTCCCTGAATAAAGCAGAAAAGGAAATCTGATGCCATTGCATGAGATGGAAGAGGGTACATGGAGGCCCGAAAGAACCAGCTGGCAAGTAAACCCGTCCAAAGCTGAATAACCAGTTTCCCTCTTGGAGGACCCTCCTTACTCATTTTAGATTAAACTGATCATTTTGGCTTTACATTGGCAACACTTTTGGGGAACTATTGAAGTCTGGAATTACCAAATCCATTCTCTCTGAGGGCAGAAAACTGTCCTTTCTTAGAATGTTTGTGTTTAGGTGCAGGGTTGCCTGGAGGCAGGGATGAACCATGTGACCTGAAGCCTGGCAGTTTCCTCACTGGAAATTAACTAGGTTAAAGAGCCACCTGTGGAAACTCTTAGGGCTGAGAGTGTGTTGCCATCAAGAGGCAAAGACTTGGCCAATGTATGTTTAACATCAATATGACGGGTCAATTTCACAAATGGAATCACTCAAGGCTTGCTTCTGGCTGACGGATAACAACAATTCAGTCCAAACGATCAGGTATGCATGGATGTGGGCTACAGAGTGGAGATCACTCTGTATGTGAAAGCTGCATGTGGTAGTCACGACTCTCCGGAGACACAGAACCAATAGAACATATAGAGATATACAGAAAGAGATGATGAGGAATTGCTCACGCAGTTACGGAGGCTGAGAAGTCCCACTATGTGCTGTCTGCAAGCTGGAGAACCAGGAGAACCGGTGGTGTAGTTCCAGTGCTAGCCCAAAGGCCTGAGAACCAGGGGATGATGATGTAAGTCCCAGGCCTGAGAACCAGCGGGGCTGATGTCCAAGGGCCAGAGAAGATGGATGTCCCAGCTCAAGCAGAGACAGTGAATTCACCATTCCTCCGCCTTTTTATTCTATTCAGGTCCTCAGTGGATTGGATGATGCCCACCCACATTGGTAAGGACAATCTGCTTTATTTGGGTCTACCAATTCGAAAGCTAATCTCTTCCAGAAACACCCTCACAAACATACTCAGAAATAATGTTTTACCAGCTATCTGGGCATCCCTTAGCCCAGTCAAGTTGACACATAAAATTAACTATCACACTTGCCCAAGTAATTTTAATAAGTTAGCAAAAGCATTGTCAAACACAATAGTCATGCAAAGTGCAGAAACGGCAGCACAAGCAATTTCAGGGGTTGGTTCACATTTATGGAGCGCCTGCGAAGTGTACGGCAGTCACTGGTATTCGATAAATGCCAACTCCTCTGAACATATGAATAAGCACACAAGGGCAATCAAACCTTTCACTGGCTGTTTTTTCCCCCAGAGGAAGGAGGTAAATCATTGCAAGTAAAGGGAAAATATAATCTGTTCAATGTCCACGATTGTGAAATGAGCTGAATGAACCGAGTGACCTCTAAGTAGAGTGACCATATATTTTATCAGCCAAACTGAGACACTTTTGGGAGTGAAACAGGACACTATAGATTACTTCAGCACAACAGGAGTAACCCAGGACAGCCCCAGGCGATCTGCGCCCAGGGCTACCCTGGGTCTAAGAATGACCATGCGTAAAAATCTATGATTCCATGAGTTGTGTGGTCGAATAGCCTTTGTCCTACAGAGAACCTATTTAAATTACTCAAAGCTCTAAAAAGGTAACTAGAGCTTTTGAACCTAACCCTCAGAGGCCTTTGTATCAATCAATAAGAGATTCACTGCTCAATGTCTCTAATATACCTACTATATTCCAGCTGCCTCCTTAGCCACTATTGAAGACACAAAGAAATCTCAGATAAACTAACATCAAATTGTAGAGACAAGAGAGAAGCAAGTAAAAGCTAAATGTCAATCCTAGAGTTTGACAACCATTCGTGTGGCCCAAAGCAGAGCACACCAAGTGAGTGTCAGAGATAGTAAGTGCCGTAAGAGTTCAAAAACTAGAAAGAATATCTTGATTGGAAAAGTCTTCACAAAGGAGGACACCATTCTTGAAGCATAGAAAGGAGAGGAAATTCCGATCCTGATGAAGCAGTATATTCCTGAATTTACATGCTCTACTCCAAGTTCATAGCCACGAAAGATGAAATAAAAACAAAGAAAACCAAAAAGCTATAGCTAAGTTTACTAAAAAAAAAAAAAAAAAAAGAAAATGCAAACATTTCCATTGCCCAAAACTAGAAGAAAAATGCAAGGCACTGAGTGGGGCTGAAACCGTAGGCTGGTTGGGCTCCCCAATTCCCCTCAGAAATAGAAGGGATAAAAGGTAATGCTGCCCCACTGCATGGGGGTGTGACTTTATGACAGTGGATCTCAACTGGTAGAGCAGGGGTTGTCCCCAGGGAACATGTGGCAAAGGTTGGAGACAATTTTGGTTGTCACAACTGGACAGAAGGTACTACTGGCTTCTAGTGAGTTAGGCCAGAGAGGCTGCTAAACATCCTACAGTGTACAGGATGGCCCCCCACAACAACATGAAATGATGCTGAGGTTGAGAAGCCATTGGCCTAATAAGTGGACAGGGGAGGGACCTCATTACTGGTGTCTGAGTCTGCGATACCCCCAACATCATTGTGGAACAAGAACTCTAAAAATATCATTATGGGAACTTATTCTGACTGGAGACCTAGAAACCACGTGAAAACCACCATAAAACTACTACCCAGAGATGGGTGGCAGAGAGAGAGGGAGAGAAAACAAACAAAACCAAATCTCCCACTCAAAATAAACCTGCAAACCAAAACTGAAAAGCACATAAGAAACAGAGTGTAAGGAAAGGCAGCCAACAAAATCAGCAGTTGGAATATGAATTCACCCCAGTCAAAACAGACTCCATGGAACAGTCTGACAAAGACTATAAAATCAGCACTATCTGGAGCTAAAGAAGAGAGGAGAGAGCACCAAGAAAGAGGCTTTGTAAGAATTATCTAGTAGCCACTGTTCTAGAACTTTATGCATATTACCTTGTTAAATTCCACAAAAACTCTGTAAGGTAGGTATTATTATTGTGTCACTTTATGAATGGGGAAACTGAGTCATGGAAAAGTTAACCAGCTTTCCCAAGGTCATTTGACAGGTATGTGGTGGAGCCTGAATTTGGATCCAGGTAATTTGGTGTCAGTCTCCAGATATCTAACCACTACACTGTGCTTTTTGTAGAGAGAATGGCACAGGCCCCAGAAGGATTGGTCTTATTAAAGGAAGAAAGAGAGCGAAGCATCGAAAAGGGAATGGGGAGAACAGGAGGGTGCAGCATTGTGAAAACCAAGAAAGAGCATTTTTGGTGTGAAGGAATGATAATCCAGTGGAAGGCTATTGAGACATCAAGGAGAAGAAAGGTAGGGAAATGAATGCCCCGGTTGCTGGCAGTGCAGAGAGGCTTGGCGGACATCACGAGACCTACTTGCATAGAGGGACGGTGGCAGAAGACAGACTGTGGTTGAGAGTGCGGTAGGAAAATAGAGATGGCGGCTACAAACTATTTATTGGGAAGTTTGCCAGTGAAAGGCAGGAAAGAAATAAGATGGTAACCAGAGGGGACAGCCTGTGTGCGCCCGAAGACAGAAGGGACCAGCCAGTGAAGGGGACAGACTGAGGATGCAGGAGAGAGGGGATGATGAGAGAGAGGAAGCATTGCAGCTCTTTACTGGGACCTGGGACCAGCAGGTAACTTCTGCCGCAGACCATTCAGACACCAAGGAAAGACTGCAGCAGGTTTCTGCATCACCTGGGACTGGAACTGCTGTAGCCTCTGGACAGTCATTCCTCCCACATGCTTTGCCCCTGTCATCCCCAGCCACCAGACAAAATCTTAGACTCTGGGCAACACTTCTTTCACTCCCTGGCGTCACTGTTGCTGCTCTGTGTTCCCTTTCGCGCTCATTCTCTCTTTCTCTGGTTTCGCCTGCCCTGGCCCTTTGTGCTGTGTCCTCTGAAACCCTGATTATCAATAAACTCCTCTACACCGTCAACATTTTCGTGGAACGTGACCTCTACTTCTTCGCTATAACGGAAGCCTGGCTCTCCCAGTCTCAGCACTTCCTCTGCAGCCCTCGGGGGAATGCTGTGTCATTGCCCCACACACACCTTCCCAGGGTTGCGGCTGGTCTTCCACAAAACTGCTGCCTCCAGACCTCTGTTTCTACCCGTCGCACCAGGTCCCTTCTACCTTTGGAGGGCTCACCATCAGGCTCAGCCACCACCCGCTGCTCCTCATTGCTGTCATCTCATGGACTCATGCGCTCCCTTCCTCAGTCAGATGCAGAGTCTCCCTCTCCGCTTCAGTCCAGCCACCATTCCCTGAGACTGTGACGCCTGTGTGGCACCCAGCCCACAACCTGGCTTCAAATCCCCTTGACTCAACAAGCTTTGTCTACACACCACCTCACCAACTCACTCCCCTGTCCGTTCCCCAGGCCTTATCACCCAGACGTGCTCAGCTCTGGAAACCTCAACTCTACAAGATCAGTCTCAGGCCTGCCTCTGTCTCTGGCTCTCTTCTCTTCCTCCCACTACATCTGTTCTTCACCCTCAGCTGACCTTAGTCACCCTCCTCAGATCTCTTCGTCCCCGAATTGGCCCCTTCAGATCCGTCTGCCTCCAGCCTAGTGCCCGTGGGACGTTGCCTCAGCGGGTCTCCTACTGATCAATCCAGCCACCTCCTTCCCCTTTCCCACCTCCAGGGGTTGGAGGCTTCTGGAGAAATTCACTCATTCCTGTGGATTGAAGTTCCTTCAAATTCATGGTCTCAACATTAACTGAGCCTGCAGTGCTGCTCCTCAATACTCTACCCCTCCCCGGTCAGGCCCAGTCCTCACTGTAGCTATTCTGAACTGTCACCAATTTCCCCAAGTCACAGTCTCAGCAGACCTCTGACCAGGATAACAGGAGCTGAAATCTTTGTCCACAAGGTTAAAAGTATTTCTCTGCTCCTTGCAGAAGAATAGAAAATTCCTTTGAAAGAAATTACTAGGTGACCTGTTGTTTCATCTCCATGACTGCCTTTACTCACACCCTGTGGCAGGCAGTGTTCTGCCGTCCTGTGGAGTTCAGACTGGCTTTGACAGGAAATCCATCTTAGCTCCTGACCTCAGATCTAAGACAGCTGCTGTGGTTGGATAAACATCTTCTCGTCATCATCTGGATCCTCCTCTTCCCTCCCGCTCTTCGTCCCTCACTACTCCTGGGAGGGAGGGGTGCCGTCTTCCCTCCTCCTTACTGCAGAGAAGGGCTTCCCAGCTGCAGGCAGCCAGGCCACCAGTGGCCACGTCACTGGAGGGGTGGCTGGCTGCGCCCCTCAGGAGCTCCCGGCTGGACACAGTTAGCCATGTGTCTGACCTTTGAAGCCAGACTTAAAGAATGAGGGAGACTGCCTTAGCCCAGTGCTACCAAAAGTGAGTGCAGCTAGAAATGAGGTCCTGGACTGCGGTCACCTGTACAAAGTGAGATAAGACAGATGTTGAGAGCAAGCATGTAAAAACTTACAACAATTTGACCTTGTGCTGGTATCCAAGTGCGAAATGGTTGACCTGTATTTTGTATGTGTTAGAACATATCAAGTAGGTGTTCTAATAATTCATTTTATTGTGTTCTTTTATGTATTGGCCTGCAACAGACTGGAAATTCAAAAAACAAAAAGGTTCTTCCCCAAGGATCGTTTGTTTGAGAAGCACTTCCCTGCCCTAGAAGCCACAGCATCCTTCTCCTTTCTTTGCAGGGAGGGAAGCTACTTGGAATTGTACATATCTCACCCCATTCTACCCATGAAGGGCTAGTATCCACATTGTATTAGTCTGCTCGGGCTGCCATAAAAAAGTCCCACAGATGCTGGCAGGGTTGATGTCTCCCGAGACCTCTCTCCTTGGCTTGTAGACGGCCATCTTCTCCCTGTGTCTTCACACGGTCTTCCCTCTGTGTGTGTCTGTGTCCTACTCTCTTCTTAGAAGGACTCCAGTCATAAGGATTGGGGCCCACCTTATGACTTCATTTAATGGCCATCACCTCTTTAAAGGCCCTATCTCCAAATACAGTCACATTGTGAGACCCTGGGGGTTAGGGCTTCAACATAGGAATTTGTGGGGGACAAAATTCAGCTCATGATACTAATGAAGTCAGGCAGGAAGGGCCCAGTCCTTGTAACTTTTGCATCTTCTCCGTTCTACTCCCAACACTAGCCAACACCTTAGCTCTTCGATCGTAACAGAACAGCAGATATGGCAGGACCTTGAGGACCTTGGCTCAGTTTTGAAGTGCCTGACCAGCTGTAAAATGGAAACCAATACTGGCAGCAAAATTACTGTCAGCCAGGGAACTTCTTTATTTCATTAATTCAACAAATATTAATCTAGTCCTTATTATGTGTCTGATACTGTTCTAGGCACGAGATGTCACATAAACAAAAAGTTCTCTCGTGGGTTGGTGTTGGGGTCTCCAATCTCCTCTTTCCCCTCTCGGCACCCAGGCTTGCTCCTGGCCAGCTTCAGGTTCCTGGTGCCCTCCTCTGGCCTCCTCGCCACACCCTCCTCTCCAAGAGAGGCCCTCGGGGAAACTTTAGACCTGGCCCGAGCACACTCACCCTGTGTGGTAAAGCCTTGGATAGAATTAAGTTTTCCACAGTCTGGGTTTGGGGTATGAGGGCTATCCTTGCATCCATCACCGTCCTACTCTCTACAGCTGCTCTTCCAAACCTCTGCTTACCCCACTGGCCCGAACCCCATCCCTGCCCCCTCCGCCTCTGTGACAACAGGATCTGTGCCCTACTATTGTAAAGTGAAAACTGGACTGGGGTCACTGTCTGCTCAGAGAAGCAGTTAAACAAGCTCCAACCCCACGCCACATGGGTGGGAAACAGCACCCCGCCCCATACCTCTGGCGGGATTTGAGGGGCTAGAACTTTCATCTCATTGCATCTGAGTTGTATTTATTGCCACTACATTCCCAGTCTTTCACAGAGTGGCTTTTGTGTTGCTACCATTCTCTGCCCGACGTTGATCTTGATTTCCCCATAATCAGACTATTGTGCATAATAGACGTCTGTGATTTTAGGGGTAAGGAAGGGCAGTTGGGGATGCCTCCCAGCCCAGCAAGGGAGGATATTTTAAAGCGATTGACACACACCTGTATGTCAAAGCCCTTGGTCCTCACCCCCTCCCCACCACTGAGGAGTTTTCATGGTGGCCCTGCCCTTACATTCCAGCTTCCTCCACTGTGCTCCCTCCATTGTGCCCTCTTCTCCAGCCTCCTCTCTGGATCCCCCAGATCCCTCACCTCTCCTGCTCCTGGAGACCTGCCACTTCTTTCCCCAGCCAACGTGTTATCAGCCCCTGGCAGAAAGGCTGTGTTTCTGGGAAGGTGGGGTTGATTGCCTACCCAGTTGCTACGCCTACTTTCTTCATTGCCAATAGAACCCCACTTTTTGGGGTTGAATATCCAATGTCCTGCCCACTTCTTATGCAGAGCCATTTAACAATCACGTAGCCTTCTGCCCTCTGCTCCAGTATTCTCTGAGAGCTATCTTGCCACAACCAAGGAGGCCCATTAAGCTAAAAAAAAATCTCTCCCTAAAAGGAATTTTACCCCTAGCTGTAAAGCTAACTTCCACATTTCTCTTTCCGCATTGAAGTTAGGGTCATGTTGTGTGATGGCCCTTCTCAACCCTCCATCACGACACCTTACCGTTCTTTGTCTCACCATCCACTTACTTCCCCTGACTTAGAGGAATGGGAGTCCCCAACCTGCCCCACATGGCTAACCTATGAGACCTCATCCTCTCTTTCTCTCTGCGCCGACCCTCAGTCCCCAGTGAGTCCCGTTCTGTCTCCAGCAGAGTAATTTTCTCCGGGAAGCCATGCCTGTCTAGACCCAAGGCCCCTCCTCTCCTCCCTCACAGCCGCCCCCCTCACATGCCCTCGGATTCACTAAAGAACGCCTGTTCTCCACTTGGCCTTCAAGTGGCAGTTTTGCAAGAAGACTGCAGAGCCCTTAGAGGCTTGTCCCTAGAGCTGAGCCAAACTATCCTTCTCTTCCATTCCTGGAACGGAGACTGTGCAGATCCTCCCTCCCCTAGACTGAGGGCATCTTGAGGGCAAGGCCCATGTGCACTCATTCAGCTCGTACGTGTGGAGTGTCTGCTCCATGCCAGACACTGTTCTAGGCACAAGTCCCCACAGTGAGCAAAGCAAAGACCTTGCTCTCATGGAGATTCCGTTCTAGTGGGGGAGACAAACACATGGTAAATACATACATGTCACATGGTAATAAGTGTTGTGAGGGAAAATAAAGCAGGATGAGGGGATAAGGACCGAGAGGAAGGGGCTGGAATTAGCCGGCGTGGTGGGGAAAGCATCTCTGAAGGTGTGACATGTGGTCAAGGCCTGGACAGAGGCAAGAAAAGGTTCAAAAGCCCCTAGAAGGAGTGTGCCGAGGCACAGAAAGTCCAGCAGTGCAGATAAATGAGCGAGGGACAGTGCTAGGAAAAGGGGCAGAAGAGGATGTCAGGCTGGCTGCATGACAGAAGACTTTAAAAGCCATCTCTGTATCTCATGCTTGTAGCAGAATGGCTAGTCTTAAGTGCTCAATAATGATTCATTAGGAATGAATAATTCTTAGAAACATGCTGAGGTTTAATGTGTCCTAAAAATGACCTTTCTCCACTGTGTATCTCCCCTCTCCCACCTGCAGGGGTCCTTCCCCAGGGAAACCTAGGATTCCCACCTGCAGGCTCACAAAGCCCAAATTTACCTTCTGAGAAGTGTCCACAAAAGGGTAGAGTCTTGTTTCATCATGATGATTTGACCTTGATAGGGTTCCTTTTATGTTGATGAGCAGACTTCTCATGCCCCACCCCCAGCCCCCGGAAAAGTCTCCCAAGATGACTGATTGTCCCTTTCTCAGGGCCCTGACAGGAAGTAAGACGTGCAGCTCACATTGGTGACCAGGGGAGATATCCTGCAACCTAAACGCACTCACTTCCTGGTTCTGGCAAATCGCTTTACTTCTACGAGCAAGAACCCCTCAATGCCTGGTCCATCTTATGACCTGATTTGACCCAACTTGAGCCTCAGAAATTAGTCCCTAGAGCACTGAGAGATTGAGTGTAGCTACACGTAGCTCTAAACCCAAATAACAGTGGCTTAAACAAGATATGGGTGTTTTTTCTCTCATATCACAAAAAGCTCAGAGCTCAGTAGCCAGTGGCTGATGCAGCAAGCCTTAGCTATTATCAGGGACCCCAGGATGGGATTCTCACTTATGGGCTTGCAACATGACTGCTGGTGCTCCAGCAATCATTTCTGCATTCCCAATTGGAAGAAAGAAAGGAATAAAAAGCAAATGGGTTTTCCAAAGCTCGGAAGACATATCCAGGGGCTATGTCACATGACCACTCCAATCAGCAAGGGAGGCAGGGAAATGTTTTTCAGCTGCATACATTGCTACCCCTTGGAAAACTGGGATCCTGTTTGTAAGACTAGGGAAGAACAAATACCAGACAGACCACAAAGAGTATCTGCCAGAATCCCCCCTCTTGAGCTACCCATCATCCATAAATACCCTTCTTCACACTCATATTCATGTCCACTAAGGGTGATGCTTTCCCTTCTATCATGTCTAGATGTGGTCCCTGTGGTACAAAGCTCTAAAAACTAAAAGTCAAAGAGTCTGCCCCAGCATGCCCCATCTGCAGTGGCAGAAAAGGAAGATAGCTGTCGTAAAGACTCCCATGAAGAGAAAAGAATAATGGGAAACCCACAGCAGTCATTGGTCCATAGCAATTATGAAATACTCTGGAACAGAACCAGTGTGGACTTGGTCTTGGCCATGGACTACATTCCTGGCCAGTTGCTTCTCCTTCTGGAATAATCTCCCTTAAGCATTTTCCTTATTGTTCTCCCCTCTGGAAGGCTCTGCCTCATCCACTATGCCTTCAGCTCCATCTCAGAACGGTGTTTGGGAGAATGATTTTCCTTAGAGATTCACAGCCCTTAAAGCCCACCTCCTGTTCTTTTGGGTTTGGAGGCTCTTGAATAGTTTTAGAGATTTAAGAGTCATGAGATGTTGTAGGTCAGACTGGACTTTTGATGGTAACATCGTTCTCTCAAAACTTAGTTGACTTTGGTTCTAATTGCTTCCGGTCAACTCTACATGCAAGTAACCACACGGAACCAAAGATCCTTTCTAGACTTAATTTTTAGGGCTAAAGCTGCTTGCCTTTTCCTATTGGCCACTGTGTAATCCCTTAGCCCTTAAAGTATGGCTACTGGTTTGAGGTGATTTCTAACAATAAGCTCCCGTTGGAAGGTTTTATCCTATCTTTACTAGGAGAGACTTGGAATAGCAGTCTTATCCCACAGTGGCTGCCATTTTGAAGCTGCCACTTATAAACTGCTCACTTTGAAGTATAGAAGCAGTTGGATTTTTTTGATTCTGCAAGACTCCAAATTACAGTGACCTCTTTAGACACCCATGTCTGTAGCAGCATTATTCTCAAAAGCCAAAAGGTGGAAGCAACCAAGCGTCTGTCGATGGATGAATAGATAACCTGAATGTGGTATAGACATACGATGGAACATTATCCTGCCTTAAAAAAGAAGGTAATTCTGACAAATGCTACCTCATGGATGAGGCTTGAAGAAATTATGCTAAGTAAAATAAGCCAGTCACAAAAAAACAAATACTGTATGATTCCACTTATATGACGTTCCTAGAGTAGTCAAATTCATAGAGATGGAAAATAGAATGGTGGCTGCCAGGGGCTGAGGGGAGGGGAACGGGGAGTTAGTGTTTAATGGGGATGGAGTTTCAATTTGGGAAGATGAAAAAGTTCTGGGGATGGATGGTGGTGATGATTGCGTAACAATGCGAATATATTTAATGCCACTGAACTGTACACTTAAAATGGTTAAAATGGTAAATTTTATGTTATGTGCATTTTACCACAATTTTTTAAAAATCATCTTTAATAAATATATAAATTAAAAAATTGCAATTCTCTCAGCTAACATAGATTATAGACTGTGGGCAGAGGATATATCACTAAAGAGAAAGGTATTTCCATTCATCCCTGCTTACACTATTCCACTCTAGGAATTCTCAGAGCTGTGAGTACCAGACACCCAATTATGGCGGCTTAAATGCAAAAGGGTTTGTTTTTGTCATCTAATGAACAGTCCAGAAGCAGGTAACTGATGGTGTTTGTTCAATATGTCAAGGGGAAGACCTGTTTGATTTGATTGCCCTTTTCCTCATGGTCCAAGATGCTTCTGAAGCCTCAGCCGTGGTATCCATGTTCTAGGCAGGAAGAATAAAGGAGAAAGATAGATAAAAGTGTGTTTTCTGGCGGGGTATGCTCCTCCTAAAACCCTTCCCTGATATTCCACCTAGAAACTTCTACTTATATCCTATTAGGGAAAACTTTATCATATGGCCACCCCTAACTGAAACAGAGGCTGAGAAATATAGCTTTTAGGTGAACACATTGCTGCTCCCTCCCTGCAAACATGAGAGTGCCTTTAGTAAGGCAAAGGGGGAGAACAAATACTGGAGAAAAACCAACATTCTCTGTATCTCTACCGTAGAAACCCAAGTTCTCTTGATACCACAAGCCAGCATCTCCCAGCCAATCTGTCAACTGTCCTATTGGACTGCTTTCAACTTTCCTTGGGCATTCTCAGCAGGTAGAAAGTTTTTTTTAGATAATTTTATGTATTTTCTTTAAATTTACATATACCGTATACATGTGAACAAAAGTTGTGTGTGCCATGTAAGTCCCTTTAGGGCAGAGTATGAGTCAGGGTTCTCCTGAGAAACAGAACCAAGAGGAGAGATGATAGGTAGGTAGGTAGGTAGGTAGGTAGGTAGGTAGGTAGGTAGATAGATAGAGAGATAGGTAGATAGATAGATGATAGAAGATAGATAGATAGATAGAGAGATAGATAGATAGATAGATAGATAGATAGATAGATAGATAGATAGATAGATTGTTGACAGATAGATGATAGGTAGCTAGATAGATAATAGATTGATAGATGATTGAAAAATTGATAGATGGATGATTGACAGGTGATAGTTGATAGATAGAAAATAGATTGATAGATTGATAAATTTATAGATGATTGACAGATAATAAATGATTGATAAATAGATGACAGAAAGATAGACAGACAGATATTAAGAGATTTATTTATAAGGAATTGGCTTGTGTGATTATGGGGGCTGGTAAGTCCAATATCTGTAGGACAGGCCAACAGTCTAGAAACTCAGGCAGGAGTTGATGCTGCAGTCTTGAGGAAGAATTTCTTCTTTTTCAGGAAACCTCAGTTTTTCTCTTAAGACTTTCAACTTTCTCTTAAGATTGGAAAAGTTTCATAAAGTATATCAAGAGTAGGGCCAGCCTCGTGGCTTAGCAGTTAAGTGTGCGTGCTCTGCTGCTGGCGGCCCGGGTTCGGATCCCAGGTGCGCACCGACGCACTGCTTGTCAGGCCATGCTGTGTCAGGCGTCCCACATAAAGTGGAGGAAGATGGGCATGGATGTTAGCTTAGGGCCAGTCTTCCTCAGCAAAAAGAGGAGCATGGATGTTAGCTCAGGGCTGATCTTCCTCATACACACAAAAAAGAATATCAAGAGTAATACTTAAAGTAATTACTTAAAGTCAATTGATTGCAGATGTTAATCACTTCTACAAAACAACTTCATAGCAACACCTAGATTAGTGGTTGATGAAATAACTGGCTACTATAGCCCAGTCAAGGTGACACGTAAAACTGACCATCACAGGCAGGTGACATGATGTAGATGAAATGGCACTTATACAGGGTCACATGATTGGGTTCCAGTTCAGACTCTGATATCTAACAGTGGCGCCCCCTTTGCTCTGGGCCTCATTCCATTATGAAAAGTTAAGGGCTTGGATGAGAATATCTCTGTGTCCCCTTCCAGATGGAATAGCTTTAAATAATCTGACCTTACCGTGTGCCTTTTTATATTTCTAGCATTCATGGTCATGTCTTAGTAGGGCCTCAATTATGATAATGAAGATGATAAAAACAATGTTGATCAACAGTATAGAGTAGGAAGGTTCCTCAAAACATTAAAAATACAACAATCCCTCTTCTGGGTACGTACCCAAAGGAAATGAAACAGGATATCCAAGAGCTATCTGCACCTGCATGTTCACTGCAGCATTATTCACAGTAGCCAAGATACAAAACAACCAAAGTGTCCAGTGATGGAGGAATGGATAAAGAAAATATGGTATATACGTATATACAATGGAATATTATTCAGCCATGAGAAAGAAGGAGATCCTGCTGTCTGCGACAACATGGATGAACCCATAGGGCATTATGCTAAGTGAAAAAAGCCAGACAGAGAAGGACAAATACTGCATGATCTCACTTATACGTGGAATATGAAAAAAAGGTCAAACTCATAGAAACAGAGAGTAGAAAAGTGATTGCCATGGGCTGGAGGTGGGGAAATAGGGAGAGGTTAGTAAGCAGTACAAACTTTCAGCTGTAAGATGAATAAGGTTTTTATAGTCACCGTGTAACACGGTGACTATAACAAAACAAAACAAAACAAAAAACAATGTTGATGGTGATAATAAAGGATAGAAAGAAATAATAATGGTCAGATCTGTCCTGAATCATTCAAGGATAGCCCAAATCTCTAGGCTATATATAATGTATACTGTAGCCTGAAGCCAGCAGTTAAGCAAACTCTACTTGCGTGTTAACTAGAATCTGTGAAGCCTAAACATTCAGGCCTTATCTAGAAAGCTCTTGAGTCCTGCAATAGTAGTTATTATGGCCGATTATTGAGATCAGTGTTCCAATACTAGTTTGTGATCTTGTAAAAGATATTTAATCTCTCTAAGCCTCAGTTTCCTCATATGTCAAGTGGAAATGATAATCATTACATCCATCTTAGAATTGTTGGAAGGATTAAAATAGATAACATATTTAAAGCTCTTGGAATGTAACTCGCATTATTTACTAACTGGAAACACTCTTTAGCCTTGATAGGGAATTCTATGAGGTTTCTGTTTAGTTTTGTTTTTATTGACAAAACAGGCCTCTGGGATAGGTAAGATGAGGCACACATATTCATTCCACAAACAGTAAACAGGAAAAGACACCTCAAACACCATTAAGTTCAAGACAGCCAGACTATGTGGCTTCTGTATGGATCTCAAGGGAGAGTTGAGAATATCCGTGTTTAACATAAGGACGCTGAGTGTGGACAAAATGAGTCACGTGCATAGATAGGCTCTGTCCATAACCTGTTTTCCTCCTGTAAATATCACGTCATGATGCTTCCATTAGTTAACTACCAAACGTTTACTGAGTGCCAGCCACCTTCCAGGCCCTGCACTGGGCACCTGGCCCCAGAGGTGAAGAGGACATTGTCCCTGACCTCATGGGACGAGCAGACTAGAGGGAGAGGCCAGTGTTCAACCAGTGGGTGAAGTGCCATGTCATAAGGGTTATGATAAAGGCAGTCACAGCCACTCAACACACAGTTGTGCCTACTATGGCATGTAGGGCGGGGAGCAAAACAGTCATCAATAACATGAAATGCCCTAGTGTCTTACAATCGAAGATGAAACAGGCATTAAAACAAATCATCAAAATGTAATAAGTGAAAAATTATCATGTGCCAAGAGCTGCTGGTGACGCATTTAGTGCTACAAGACCGTGTGACAGGGACTCAAGAAAGGTTTCCCTGAGAAAGAGATGATTAAGCTGAGACACGAGGCACCAGAATGATGTAGGCAGAGCGAGGGAGGACAGAACGTTCTAGGAAGAGAAGGCAGCACATGCAAAGTTCTGGAGAGAGAGGGGGGAGGACTGGAGAAGTGCTGATGGTGAAGCCAAGAGGCAGTGGGCAGAGCAGCTGGGGTGGGCTGGAGAAGAAACAAGGATCCAGATCATATAGGGCCTTGTAAGCCCCGTGAAGGTGTTGGTGCTTATCTGTGAGCAACCATGGAAAGTTTTGAAGCAAGAAAGCGACATAGGCCAATTTTATGTGTGTATGTATTTGTGTGTGTCAAGAGAGGGGACAATATCATTTACATAAAATAAAAATCAAAGATCTTAGGTGAGAATATATACCAGAGTAACCAACCCCTGAAACAAGATGCAGAACATTATGATCGCCCTAGCAAGTTCCCCTTGCCAACTTCCAGTCCATAATCAGGTTTGGGGTTGGGGGGTTTACTCTGGCGACAGCGAGGAGAATGGGTGGTTGGGTAATTGGGGTAGGGATATGGCAGTATTGAGGCAAGAAATGATGCAGGACTATCCTTGAGTAGCAGCCATGGGGATGGAGAGAAGAGAAGGGATTCAATAAATATTTAGGAGGTAAATTTGGTAGAACTTGGAGTGGCTGGGAAGAAGGAGTGAGGGGAGGAGCACTCAAGAATGACTCGCGGTGGGCCGGCCTGTGGCTTAGCGGTTAAGTGCGCGCGCTCCGCTGCTGGCGGCCCGGGTTCGGATCCCGGGCGCGCACCGACGCACCGCTTCTCCGGCCATGCTGAGGCCGCATCCCACATACAGCAACTAGAAGGATGTGCAGCTATGACATACAACTATCTACCGGGGCTTTGGGGGGAAAAAAATAAATAAATAAAATCAAAAAAAGAAAAAATGACTTGCAGGCTTGAGCAGGTAGAGGGACATCTAAACAGCATGGGGGAGAAGGATCTGGAAGTCTTTCCAGAAGAGCTAATATGCAGGCTAGATTTTGCAGAATCAATAAGAATTAGTCAGGTGAGGGGAGTTAGAGTGCATTTTAGGAAGGGGAAGTGGTAAAGGAAAATCTTGGGGAAGATCCTGAGAATGAATACATATTTGAGCAGCTGGATCAAGCCTCACCTAAAGCATAAACCAAGACATTTTAGTTATATGAGACAATAAATTTTCATTTGGTCTAAGCCAGTTTGAGTTTCTGATGCAACAAAGAGAGTTGTGATTAATATAGACCCTCAGGAGAAAGTTGAAAGGGACGGGAAAGGTGAGAAAGGGCTCTAGATCCAGGGTATTGAGCCATCCCAGCACTGCTTCTCGAATCCAGTTGTGTCCTGGGAATTGCCTGGGACTGCAGACTTGGGAGAGAATTCAAGTAAGGGGCATCATCTGAGTGTCCAGGCAAGGTGGCCATCTGTACTTCTTCTTTGAAAAAATGAAGATTCATTTCAGATCATCTGCCCATTTTTAATTTTTTTTTCCTTTGGTAATTTTCTGCTTTTTCATTTTTTTTTTCAGTTATTTTATTGAGGTCATAATGGTTTATAACATTGTGTAATTTCAGGTGTACATTATTATTTATCAGTTTCTATATAGACTGCATCTCGCTCACCACAAATAGTCTAATTTTTATCCATCACCATATATGTGCTCCTTTACTCCTTTCATCCAATCCCCTCCCTTCCCCTCTGGTAAGCACTAAGCTGGTCTCTTTATCCACGTGTTTGTTTATCTTCCACGTATGAGTGAAATCATGCAATGTTTGTCTTTCTCTGTCTATCTTATTTTGCTTAACATCATACCCTCAAGGTCCATCCATGTTGTTGCAAATGGGAGGATTTTGTCTTTTTTATGCCTGAGTAGTATTCCATTGTGTGTGTATATATATCTATATATCTATATATCTATATATATATATACACACACCACATCTTCTTTATCCAATCATCAGTTGATGGGCACTTGGGTTGCTTCCATGTCTTGGCTATTGTGAATAATGCTGCAATGAACATAGGGGGCGCATAAGTCTCTTTGAATTGTTGATTTCAATTTATTTGCATAAATACCCAGCAGTGGGATAGCTGGATTGTATGGTATTTCTATTTTTAATTTTTTGAGAAATCTCCATACTGTTTTCCATAGTGCATTCCAAACTGCACCAGTTTGCATTCCCACCAATAGTGTAAGAGGGTTCCCTTTTTTCCACATCCTCGTCAACATTTGTTATTTTTTGCCTTGGTAATTATAGCCATTCTAACGAGCGTAGGGTGATATTTCATTGTAGTTTTGATTTGCATTTCCCTAATAATTAGTGATGTTGAACATCTTTTCATCTGCCTGTTGGCCATCTGTGTATCTTCTTTGGAAAAATGTCTGTTCATAACCTCTGCCCATTTTTTGATCTGGTTGTTTGTTTTTTTGCTGTTGAGTTGTGTGAGTTCTTTACATACTTTGGAAATTAACCTCTTGTCAAATATATGATTTGCTAATATTTTCTCCTAGTTGGTGGGTTGTCTTTTCATTTTGTTGATGGTTTCCTTTGCCTTGCAGAAGGTCTCTAGTCTGATGTAGTCCCATTTGTTTATTTTTTCTTTTGTTTCCCATGCCTGAGTAGACATGGTACTCAAAAAGATGCTGCCAAGACTGATGTCAAGAGTGTACCACCTATATTTTCTTCTAGAAGTTTTATGGTTTCACATCTTACATTAAAGCCTTCAATCCACTTTGAGTCAATTTTTGTGTATGGCAAAAGATAATGGTCCACTTTCATTCTTTTGCATGTGGCTGTCCAGTTTTCCCATACCATTTATTGAAGAGACTTTCCTTTCTCCATTGTATCTTCTTGGCTCTTTTGTCAAAGATTAGCTGTCTGTAGATGCGTGGTTTTATTTCTGGGCTTTCAATTCTGTTCCATTGACCTGTGTGTCTGTTTTTGTGCCAGTACCATGCTATTTTGATTACTATAGCTTTGTAGTATATTTTGAAGTTAGGGATTGTGATGCCTCCAGCTTTGTTCTTTTTTCTCAGGATTGCTTTAGGTATTTGGGGTCTTTTGTTGCTCCTTATGAATTTTAGAATTCTGTGTTCTATTTCCATGAAATATGTCATTGGGATTCTGATTGGGATTGCTTTGAATCTGTAGATTGCTTTAGGTGGTATGGACATTTTGACTATGTTTATTCTTCCAATCCATAGGCATGGAATATCTTTCCATTTTTTATGATCATCTTCGATCTCTTTCCATAATGTCTTATAATTTTCAGAGTATAGGTCTTTCATCTCCTTGGTTAAATTTGTTCCTAGATATTTTATTCTTTTTGTTGCAATTGTAAATGGTATTATATTCTTGACTTCTCCTTCTACTAGTTCATTATTAGAGTATAGAAATGCAACTAATTTTTGTAAGTTGCTTTTGTACTCTGCAACTATGCTGTAGTTGTTTATTATTTCTAATAGTTTTCTGGTGGATTCTTTAGGGTTTTCTTTTTTTTTTTTTTTTTTCCTGCTGAGGAAGATTCACCTTGAGCTAACATCTGTTGCCAATATTCCTCTTTTTTTTTTTTATGTGACCAGCTGCCACAGCATGGCCACTGGCAGATGAGTGGTGTGATTCCAGGCCCAGGAACCAAACACCGGCTGCTGAAGCACAGCATGCTGAACTTTAACCACTAGGCCATCAGGGCTGGCCCTAGGGTTTTCTATGTATAGGATCATGTCATACGCAAACAGTGAGAGTTTCACTTCTTCCTTTCCAATTTGGATACCTTTTATTTCTTTTTCTTGCCTAATTGATCTGGCCAAAACTTCCAATACTATGTTGAATAGGAGTGGCAAGAGTGGGCACCTTTGTCTTGTTCCAGTTCTCAGAGGGATGGCTTTCAGTTTTTCACCATTGAGTATGATGTTGGCTGTGGGTTTGTCATATACAGCCTTTATTATGTTGAGGTACTTTCCTTATATACCCATTTTATTGAGAATTTTTATCGTAAATGATGTTGGATCTTGTCAAATGCTTTCTCTGCATCTATTGAGATGATCATGTGATTTTTATTGCTCCTTTTTTTAACGTAGTGTATCACATTGATTGATTTGCGGATATTGAACCATCCCTACATCCCTTGTATAAATCCCACTTGATCATGGTGTATGATCCTTTTAACGTATTGCTGTATTCGGTTTGCCAATATTTTGGTGAAGATTTTTACATCTATGTTCATCAGCAATATTGCCCTGTAATTTTCCTTCTTCATGTTGTCCTTGTCTGGTTTTGGTATCAGGGTAATGTTGGCCTCATAGAATGAGTTAGGAAGCATTCCATCTTCTTCAATTTTTTGGAATAGTTTGAGAAGGATAGGTATTAAATCTTCTTTGAATGTTTGGTAGAATTCTCCCGAGAAGCCATCTAATAAAGAGAAAACCATCACAGAAAACCACCAAACTGAAATGGCAGTCAGAAACACAAGGGAAGAGAAACAAGGGAAATATGGAACAACTGGAAAACAAGAGATAAAATGGCAGTATTAGGCCCTCATATATCAATAATCTAAATGTAAATGGATTGAGTTCTCTAACCAACAGGCACAGAGTGGCTGGGGGCCGGCCCAGTGGCACAGTGGTTAAGTTCACACACTCCACTTCAGCAGCCCGGGGTTCACAGGTTTGGATCCTGGACACGGACCTACTCACCACTTATCAAACCTGCTGTGGCAGGCATCCTACATATAAAGTGGAGGAAGATGGGCACAGATGTTAGCCCAGGGCCAATCTTCCTCAGCAAAAAGAGGAGGATTGGCAACAGATGTTAGCTCAGGGATAATCTTCCTCACAAAAAATAAAAAAGAGAGAGAGACAGAGTGGCTGGATTGATTAAAAAACAAGACCCAACAATATGCTGCCTCCAGGAAACACATCTCAGCTCTAAATACAAACATAGAATCAGAGTGAAGGGAGGGAAGATGATAACACAAGCAAAGGGAAAGCAAAAGAAAGCAGGTGTTGCCATACTTATATCACACAAGGTAGACTTCAAGATAAAAAAAAGGCAGTGAGAGACAAGGAGGGGCAGTATATGATGATAAAAGGGACACTCCACCAAGAGGACATAACACTTATGAATATATTTGCACCTAACACAGGAGCTCCAAAGTACATAAAGCAACTATTAACAGACCTAAAGGGAGAAATTGACAGCAACACAATAATAGTAGGGGACCTCAACACCCCACCTACAACAATGGATAGATCATCCAGACAGAAAGTCAATAAGGAAATAGTGGACTTAAATGAAGAACTGGACCAAATGGACTTAATAGATATATATAGAACATTCCATCCAAAAACAGCAGAATATACATTCTTCTCAAGTGCACATGGGATATTCTCAAAGATAGACCATATGTTAGGAAACAAGGCAAGCCTCAGTAAATTTAAGAAGATTGAAATCATATCAAGCATCTTTTCCCACCATAATGCTATGAAACTGGAAATCAACTACAAGAAAAAACCTGGGAAAGGCGCAAATACGTGGAGACTAAACAACATGCTACTGAAAAGCCATTGGCTCAATGAAGAAATCAAAGGAGAAATAAAAAATATACCTGGAGACAAACGAAAATGAAAATACATCATACAAACTCTTATGGGATGCAGCAAAAATGGTTCTAAGAGCGAAATTCACAGCAATACAGGCCCACTTCAACAAACAAGGAAAATCTCAAATAAATAAGTAATCTTAAGCTATACCTAACAGAACTAGAAAAACAAGAACAAAGCCCAAAGTCACCAGAAGGAGGGAAATAATAAAAATCAGAGCAGAAATAAATGAAATAGAGACCAAAAAAACAGTAGAAGGGATCAACGAAACTAAGAGTTGATTCTTTGAGAAGATAAACAAAATTGACAGACCCTCAGCCAGACTCACTAAGAAAAAAAGAGAAAAAGCCTCAAATAAATAAAATTAGAAATGAAAGAGGAGAAATTACAATGGATCCCACAGAAGTACAAAGGATTATAAGAGAATACTGTGAAAAACTGTATGCTGACAAATTGGATAACCTAGAAGAAGTGGATAAATTCTTAGGCTCATACAACCTCCCAAAACTGAATCAAGAAGAAATAGAGAATCTGAACAGAGCAATCACAAATAAAGAAGTTGAAAAAGTAATCAAAAACCTCCCCAAAAACAAAAGTCCAGGACTATGCCCATTTTTTAATTGGAGTGTTTGTTTTTTAGCTGTTGAGTTGTATGAGTTCTTTATATATTTTGAATATTAGGTCCTTATCAGATATATGATTTGCAAACATTTTCTCCCATTTGGTAGGTTGCCTTTTCACTTTTTATGGTATGTATATTTTACCTCAATAGAAGAAATAAATTTAAAAAATAAAAAAGTGTAAATGGGATGAATCTTGATGACCCTATGCTAGGCAAAATAAGCCAGTCACAGAAGGACAAATACTGCGTGATTCCACTTATATGGGTATGTGGTGGTTCAATTCACAGAATCAGAGAGTAGAATGGTGGTTGCCAGAGGCTGGGGGGAGAGGAGGATGGAGAGTTGCTATCAAGAGGCACAAAGTTTCAATTCTACAAGATGGGTAAGTTCTAGAGACCTGCCGTACAACGTTGTGTCTGTAGTTAACAATCCTGTATTGTACACTTAGAAATATATTGAGGGTAGATCCCATGTTAAGTGTTCTTACCATAACAAAATAAAGAAAAGAATATGTGGCCTAGAAAAAGAGAGGGCATGGAGAGAACCCTGGCACGTACCAACATGTAAGAGACAAACAGGAAGAGAAGTCTGCACAGAAGGCAGAGAAGGAGTGGGTGGAGAGAAAAGATCGTTCAGGAGAAAGAAGCTTATTAGAAGCCAAGAAGTAAACAAATGTCAACAGACGCATCATCCAAAGATGACGAGGATGAAAGGGGATCCGTGATGTAGCAACCACATGTTGCAAGGGGCGCACTTCCTGTGTTCATTCCCTCCACGTGATAAACAAGAGTGTGACGGTTGCTGAAGAGAGAATGGGTAAGTTTGCATGAAGAGCCCGAGGGCCTCATGGGAGGGAAGGGACACCCCGTCCCCATCCTCTTGTCCCTAGTAATCTGCGGGGATGCAGGAGAGTGGCCCTAACCAAGGTCTTCCTGGTGGCAGGAAGGGCAGGTGGGCCCTGCAGTAATATGGCTGTGAGGGTAGGGAAGATGGGCTACGGAACTGGCCTTGATGGAGTCACGTGGACGATGTGGACGATGGCTCTGAGTGGTTGAGGTGGCAGATGCTGGAACCTTGGGAGTTCTTACCCCTTCCTCTGCTGGGGGAAGAGCTGTAACTTGGGAGCTCTCCCTCCTGGCCAGGGGAGAGGGAGCCGAGGACAGGCTGCTCACCAGGACCAGATGGCTCAGCCACCAACCCCAGACAGCTTCTCAAACTTTCCTCACTGACGATTCTGGCCATGAGATTCCTGTGAGCTGGGGCTGATGGGCAGGGAGGCAGGGGAGGGCAGGACTTGCCTCTCAGGCGACCGGCAGGCACCAGGGCCTCGAAGACAGAGAAGGGCAAAGGTAGCCAGGAGAGAGAGACTGGATCCCTACGAATCGCAAATGTAGGTGTTTGGGCCCTGTGCCTGGGGACACCTCCACAGAACTGTTTTCTGTCCCACAAAGCAAAGTCAGGATGCTGGAAACGGGGTGTTACGGATGCCACTGGCCAGTGAAGAAGTCGAGTGGAAGCCAGCTCCCAGTGGGACAAGGAGTCGGTGGGGACGTGAAGACAGCAAGTGGAGGCCAGTCTTTTCACAGAGACAAATCCCTGACTGTGGAAGGAAGGAGAGAATGGGGCTTGGGTTAGAAGGATATGTAGCGTGGGGGGACATGCGTGTGTGTTCACAGAGGGACCTGAGATGGCCCACCTCCTGAAGGTGGACAGCTGTGAAGGGGAGGTCAGAGGCGGGAAAGGGATCGAAGTCCCTGAGCAGGGGCGGGGACGAGACCCAGAGCCCAGCGGAGAGCAGGCTCTGCGAGGAAGGAGCCTGGAAAGAGCCGCCTGGCAGCAGTCTTCGTGACCTCACAAAGCTGGTACACTCACTCCCAGGGTTCCAGAAACGCGGAGTCGGTCCTGGCTAGGTCTCCTGGCAACTGGATGCAGGGGCCATGGCACTCTTAACACCCCAGGGAGTGGAAAAAGTCTTCCAATTTCAGGTAAGGAGACAACATGGCTTTTAAAAGGCAGTTGGGTCCGATTGGTCTAACAGGGCGGGGTGCGCAGGAAGCAGCCCTCGAGGGCGCCTCTTCAGACAGACCCTTGGACTTCACGCCTTCCCCAGCACACCGCCCCTGAGGCCTATGATGGGTGTGGAGCACCAGGCCAAAGGCTCGCCAGCCCTTGAAGCTCGGGGGCTGTTTGCAGGCCTACAGGGAGGCCCCTGATGCAGCAGAGCCCGCCTGGAGGAAGGAGGAGGCGGGCATGGAGGAAGTGGGCCTGCCTCCACTCCAACTGGGGTGGGTCACTGCAGGATGCCACCTCTCACCAGGCGCCCTCTGGGATTGCAGGCCAACGTGCGTAGGGAGTGTGTGGTGGTGTGTGGGGCGGGGGAGGCTCTGTCGCTTTGGGGCGAGGAGGGAGGCAGATTTTATCAGTTTCTCAGAACCAATTCTGAAGTTGAAAGGCATGAGCAAGGGGGCTCCTGTGGAGGGATGAGGATCCAACCACAGGACCTGGACCTCTCAGCAAGCTCCTTCCAGAACAGGGTGTCCACAGAGGGGTGTCCAGGCACTGTTGCAGACCTCAGGCAAGAGGACCCCATGCCCCATGTGCGCAGGTCCCTGCAGCCACCAGCTGATGGGCAGGCGCCAAGGCAAAGGCTGCTCCCTCCCCGGCCCAGACACGCGCTTTCACCGCCTTCTCTAGATCTTCCACCCAGCTGTCCCATCAGACGCCAACCTGGGGATCTGTGAGGGCTGCAGGGAAGGGCTGCCAGGGTCAGGCGAAAGAGCTGTGGTGGTGGGAAAGGAGTCCTTGGAGGCTGAGGACAGGGCTCCAGGCCTCCTCTTGGCACCAAGTCTGCCCTTGGTCCCCCAGGGTCTCCATAGCCGGAGCCTCCCCTCACCCCAGGGGAGCAACACTCCTGTGTTCAGTGGGTCTCCATTTCATGCCACACCTTTTCTTACCCCCTTCTTTAAAGGCACTTGCTTCTCTTACATCTGTTGGTGATCTATAAGAACATTTCCAAAAGGGCCAGGTGAACTCTCAGGCAAAATGAGTTCTCACCTCTAGATAGGAAAAATGGTACGCTGATCAGTCTTTACCATCTGGCCTACCAGAGTGCCTGAATTTTCACCAAGCAAGAAATATTTCTTCTGCTAAAGCATTGCCTCACCAAGCCTCTTCTCAGTCAGTCATTTACACTTTAGTATGAATTTCATTATCAGGTTGATACCTCTGGGACAGCTAGTTGAGAGTAGGCTCAGAGGGAAGTCAAATTTTGTTTTAGGGAAGAGGAGGAAGGGATCATAATTCAGGACTTGAGGCCTGTTTGAGGTATATAAAGCTGGGGCTGCAGTGGCTAGCATGAGAACTCTCAGAGGCAGGGCTAGAAAGAAAAGCACGTGCCCAGAAAGGGGAGGGAAAGCTGTCCAGGTAGGAAAGCACCATTCTGCCCAGGGGTATCCACATTCCCGGTCACTCTTCAGGATGGTGGGAGCCTGTGTGGGGCCCCCAATAGAGTTTTGCCTGGGGATGATGGCATCCTGATTCCTCACCCTCCATCCCATCTTGTGCCCTGCAGAAACCAGAAGGTCGGGAGCACCTACGGAGACTGCTGAGCTGGGAAGAGTTTGACGAACTGAGAGACGCACGCAGAAGCATCCTGCTGGATACCCTCTATGAGAGCATCATCTTTGCCGCAGGCAAAGGCTTCCCGTGGGTGGAGGTGGCCAGCGTGGTCAAGTTTACAGAAGAGCTGCTAAGGGAAACTGAAGGTACGGAGCATCAGGGGCAAGAGTCAGCGAGGCTTGCAGGGGGTGGGGGCACACAGGACCCCACTGCGACCCACAGCCCCAGGAGCCCTCTGAGGAGCCTGGAGCTCCTTCCTTTCTTTCCCTGGCATTTAGCCTCCTCACATGCTCAGAAACAGGGTCCCTGTCCAGGCTTTCTGGAAAGTGGAGCAAACAGAATGTCCTGGCTGAGTCTTTTCACTGCCCTCCCTGGCTAAAAATCTTGCACCCCTCCAAGCTGTTTACACAGCAGCCGGGGTGTTTGCTTCTCAGTCAGTCATTTACACTTTAGCATGAATTTCATCATCAGATCAATACCTCTAGGACAGCTAGTTGAGAGGATCCTCAGAGGGAAGCCAAATCTTGTTTTAGGGAGGAGAGAGGAGGGACCATAATTCAGAATTTTTGTTTTGTTTAGTTTTGTTTTTGCTTAACATAAATCAAATCTGTCACTCCTCTACTTAAAACCCTTCATTGACTTCTCATTGTACTCCTGAAAGACTGCAAATTGTTCCCAGTATCAGGTTTTGTCCTGCTGAATATCTTGGGGGAATCCTTTACAGGCATCAGCCTGCTGGCGGGGTTGGGGGAATAACAATCAGGTGAGTTTATAGAGGGAGCATCTCTCCCACCCCTACCCCGTGTTGGGGTTCATGAGAAGAGGATGAGCATCTCTCTCTGTGACTCCACGGCACGAGGGGCTGTGGTCACGTTTGTCCATATATGGAGCAGCCCCTCTATGGCCAGCAGCATAGTAATACTCAGCCAAGAATCACCAACAGGTGCTGGAACCAGTGAATGAACGCTTGATGAGAAACGGGATATTTACACACTTCCTAAGAGCCTCCCCACAACATCCTTACTGATCACAAAGGGGAAAAGAATTCTACAGTGAGAGGGACTGGCAGACCCCTCCTTAATCAAATGCTCCACGAGGAAGAGAACACACTGAGAACACCGTGCTGCTTGGTAGGATGCAAAAGAAGAACCCAGCATCCTTCTGTGATGGTTCTAGCAAAGCCTCTGAACCTGATCTAGTCGTAGAAAACACCAAATTAGGGGCATTCAACAAACTCCCTCTCCCGTTAGCTTCAAGAACATTAAGGTCATGAGAGCCAAGGAAGACAGAGGAACTGTTCCCAACTGAAAGACGCTGAGGAGACGTGGCCCCGTGACATATGGCCCCGATTTGGGTTCTCTTGCTACCAAGGACGTTATTGGGACAGCTGGAGAGCCTGAATGAGGTCTGGGGATTGGACAGCAGTGATGTGTCAAGGGCGATCCCCCAATTCTGATGGTTGTCATTATGAATGTCCTGTGTCAGGAAATGCACACAGAAGGACTCTGGGACGATGGGGCGTTATGTGGCCACTTATTCTTTAAGTAGTTTGGCAAAAATTTCTTTGTATTATTTTTTCCCAGTTTTATTGAGATATAATTGACATATAACATAGTATAAGTTTGAGGTGTACAACATAATGATTTGATGTATGTACATATTGCAAAATGATGACCATAATAAGTTAACGTCCGTCACCTCACCTAGTTACAAATTTTTTGTTCTTGTGATGAGAACTTTTAAAGTCTACTCTCTTAGCAACTTTCAAATATACAGCACATATTGTTAACTACAGTCACCATGCTGTACATTCCATCCCCGGGACCTATGTATCTTATAACCAGAAGATGGTACATTATGATCACCATCGTCCATTTCACCCAACCCCCATCACCCACCTCTGGCAACCACCAATATGTTTTCTGTTTCCACGAGTTCAGCTTTTTCAGATTTCACATGTAAGTGAGGTCATAGAGTATTTGTCCTTCTCTTTCTGACTTATCTCACTTAGCATTATGCCCTCAAGGTTTATCATGTGCAAATGGTAGGATTTCCTTCTTTTGTATGTCTGAATAATATTCCTCTGTGTGTGTGTGTGTGTGTGTGTGTGTGTGTGTGTATGTATCACATTTTCTTCATCCATTCATCCACAAATGGACAATTAGGTTGTTTCCATGTCTTGGCTATTGTGAATAATGCTGCAATGAACAGAGGGGTGCAGATTTCTCTTCAAGATCCTGATTTCATTTCCTTGGAATAGATACCCAGAAATGAGTTTGCTATATCATATGGTAGTCCTATCTTTAATTTTTTGAGGAAACTCCATACTGTTTTCCACAGTGGCTGCACCAGTTCACATTCCCACCAGCAGTGCACAAGGGTTCCCTTTTCTCCATGTCCTCACCAGCACTTATTTCTTGTCTTTTTGATAAAAGCCATTCTAACAGGTGTGAGATGGTTTTGATGTGCATTTCCCTGATGATTAGTGATGTCGAGCACCTTTTCATGTGCCTGTTGGCCATTTGAATGTCTTCTTTGGGAAAATGTCTATTCAGGTACTTTGCCCATTTTTTAGTTGGATTATTTGGGTTTTTGCTATTGAGTTGTATGAGTTCCTCATGTATTTTGGATATTAATCTCTTACCAGATATGTGGTTTGCAAATGTTTTCTCCCATTCCGTAGGTTGCCTTTTCATTTGGTTGATCATTCCTTTTACTGTGCAGGAGATTCTTACTTTGATGTAATCCCACATTTTTACTTTTGCTTTTGTTGCCTATGCTTTTGGTGTCATATCCAAAAAAATCATTGTAAAGACCAATGTCAAGGAGCTTTTTCCTGTTTTCTTCTAGGAGTTTTATGGTTTCAGGCTGTTTATTTTTTTAATACACTTTATTTTTTAGAGGAGTTTTAGATTCACAGCAAAATAGAGCAGAAGGTACAGAGATTTCCCACAAAAAACCTTGCCTCCACACATGCATGGCCTCCCCCATTATCAGCATCTTCGGCCAGAATGGTACACTGTTACAATCAATGAACCTACATTGATACATCATAATCATCCAAAGTCCATAGTTTCCATTAGGGGTCATGCTTGGTGTAGTTCATTCTACCGGTTTGGACAAGTGTATAATGACAGGTATCCACCATCACAGAATCATACGGAATAGTTTCAGTGCCCTGGAAATCCTCTGTGCTCCATCTATTCACCCCTCCCACACCCCCTAACCCCTGGCAACCACTGATCTTTTTACTGTCTCTGTAGTTTTGCCTTCTCCAGAATGTTATATAGTTGGAATCATACAGTAGGTAGACTTTCATATTGGCTTTTTTCAATTAGTAATAGGCATTAAATTTCCTCCATGTCTTTACCTGGCTTGATAGCCCATTTCTTTTTAGCACTGAATAATATTCCGTTGTCTGGATGTACACAGTTTGTTTATCCACTCACCTACTGAAAGACGTCTTGGTTGCTTCCAAGTTTTGGCAATTATGAATAAAGCTGCAATAAATGTCTGTGCACATTTTTGTGTGGACATAAGTTTTCAGCTCCTTTGGGTAAATACCAAGGAGCATGATTGCTGGATCACATGCTAAATACACATAGTGTATTTAGTTTTGCAAGAAACCACCAAACTGTCTTTCCAAGTGGCTGTACCATTTTACATTCCCACCAGCAAAGAATGAGAGTTCCTGTTGCTCCACATCCTCACCAGCATTTGATATTGTCAGCGCTCTGGATTTTGGCCATTCTAATTGGTATGTAGTGGTATCTCATTGTTTTAATTTGCATTTCCTTGATGACAAAAACAGCATCTTTTCATATGCTTCTTTGCCATCTGTATATCTTCTTTGGTGAGGTATCTATTAAGATCTTTACCCATTTTTTAATTGGATTCTTTCCTTATTGTTGAATTTTAAGAGTTCTTTGTATATTTTGGTTAACAGTCCTTTATCAGGTGTCTGTTGCAAATATTTTCTCCCAGTGTGTGGCTTGTCTTCCCCTTCTCTTGACATGGTCTTTGGCAGAGCAGAGTTTTAAGATTTAATGAAGTCCAGATTATCAATTCTTCTTCCATGTACCATGCCTGTGATGTTGTATCTAAAAAGTCATCACCAAACCCAAGGTCATCTAGATTTTCTCCTATGTTATCTTCTAGAAGTGTAATAGGTTTGTATGTTACCATTAGATATACAATCCATTTTGAGTTAGTTATTGTGAAGGTTATAAGGTCTATATCTAGATTCATTTTTTTGCATGTGGATGTCCAGTTGTTCCAGCACCATTTGTTGAAATGACTCTCTTGGCTCCATTGTATCGCCTTTGCTCCTTTGTCAAAGATCAGTTGACTATATTCATGTGAGTCTATTTCCAGGCTCTCTATTCCGCTCCATTGACCTATTTGTCTGTTCACTTGCCAATACCACACTGTCTTGATTACATATTCTTTTTGAAAGTTTCCTTCATTTCTTTATTCTGAAGTTATTTTTTTAAATTTTTTTGTGTGTGTGTGTGAGGAGATCAGCCCTGTGCTAACATCTGCCAATCCTCCTCTTTTTGCTGAGGAAGACTGGCCCTGGGCTAACATCCGTGCCCATCTTCCTCCACTTTATATGGGACACTGCCACAGCATGGCTTGCCAAGCAGTGCGTCTGGGCGTGCCCCGGATCCGAACTGGTGAACCCCCGGCCGCCACAGCGGAGCTCATGCACTCAACCGCTTGCACTACCAGGCCGGCCCCTGAAATTATTTTTTAAGTATTTTTTTTAATGTGTGGCATGTTTGAGGTCTTCTTTTGTCCTTCTCATCAAGCAAACAGAATTCAGGATGCCCTGTCCCCAATGCATGATGTCCCCGTCCCCAGTGCACCCAGAGCTCACCTACCAGTCATATCAGCAGCACCTCAGTGTCCTTCCCTAATCTCGCCAATTATACCACCTCCTCATCTACCACCCCTTCTAACCCACCTCCATCCTCGACTCGTCCACTGCTTTCAAATCTTGTGCTTCTGCACCCATCCACCAAATGGCACAGTGATTTTTTTTCAGACACAAATAAAATCCCATCACTCCCCGGCTTCAAGCCATTCCGTGTCCCCATTGCACATCTTGTGTGCACTCGGATCAGCCTCTCTTTATTTCTGAGCTGCCCGTGTGCCCTTCCACTTCTCTCCTCCAGGCCAGCATGCCCACACCGTGGTCCCAGTCCGAAGGCTTAAGCAAGACATGGCATTGCTCATGGGCTGGTTTCAGGGATCCTTGGGAAATTTCACCCCCCTAGCCACCCCCAGCCCCCGCCCCTGAGGCCTCCCTCTGGGTCCTGCTCCCCTGCTCACAGCAACGCACAGGTACAGAGGTCAGCCCCGTTGGGTGAGATCTGCAGCGGCTCACGGCCAGAACAAACACTGACGAGTAGGAAGAAGAATGTCAGCCCCAAGCAAGTGGGGGCTCGGGCTCTTTCAAGTTTCCATCGGAGCCTTCCTCAAGCCGAGCCCTTGAAAAACAGCTGGTGATAACACAAGCTAGCTTCACACGGAGGAGATGAGAGGGCGCTGGAGCAGTCGGCGTTTCTGGTTATCGCGTACCTCGCCAAAACGGCCTGTCTACACCTCAGGGACTTCTAAACCCCGGGGTGGGAAGGAGACCTGGTGATCAGAAAACTTAATTCCCTCTGCTTCAGAGGCCCCTCAACCAGCCAACGAGGTTCTCCCAGCTGCTGCTGGCACCTCCGGGCGACAGGGAGCTCCCTCCCTCCGAGGCAGTTCACTCCCTGGTACAACCACTCTCGTTACTAGGAAGCTTTTTTTGTATATCCAGCTGCATCTGCCTTCTACACCTTTTACTCAAAAGCTCAGTCCGCCCTCTGGCAGCAGAGTGCAGGCCCTGCCGATATTGAACGAGTTTTATGTAATGTGGCTGTCATGTCTCCACGTTTAGACTAGACAGCCTCAGTGCATTTTATCATTCTTAATATGGCCTCATTCCCATAGACCCCTCCACCCCACCTCCCCACCGCTGCCCCTTTCTTGCTGCTCTTCTCTGGGCATATTTGTGTTTGTCGATAACATTCTTAAAACAGGGCATCCAGATCCAAATACAATACAACCAGCATTTTAATCAGTGAAGTGATTAGGAGTTTTATCACCTCCCCTGTCCTGGTGATGATGTTCCTGTTTATATAGCCTATAGTGCCTTTAGTTTATCAGCATCAAGGTCACATTGATTCATATCGGGCAAGCAGTCCCACATGGGAACCATATTTCCCATCCTGCCCTTCTGCAATGGCAAAGCAGATGCTGCGTGCGCATGCAGGATTGGCAGACTCTGCACACACGCAGGTGGAGTGTACACGCAGGACTTTACAGTCAGCCCCACTGATTCCGTCTTGTCAATGCTGGCCCACCCTTCTTTCCTCCCAACATCTTTTAAATCTTGATCCCGGGCCAGCCAGCTCACAAGTTCTTCCTCTTACCTTTAAATCATCTCGAAATTTGTGAAACGTGGTTGGTAGAAACATCAAGTAGGAAAAGCTCTTGGGTGGGCTCCCCATGCCTGAAATTCAACTCACTAAAAGTAGAGTCCATCGGGAGGCTCAACACCCAGAGGGAAGATTCAGAGCCTAGTTCAGTCCTTTTCTGATGTGTGGTCCTGGGCAAGTCACATCCCTTCCGAGCCTCTGATCACACATCTAGAGAGTGGGAAAGGCAGGAGCACCACTGCCTAGGAGCGTGTTAAGGATTAAAGGAGGTTATTACATAAAGCTCACAGCAGAGTGCTTGGTGCCTCGTAAGTGCTCAGTGCATGCTAGCTCTTACTTTTAGGAGGGGACCACAGGGACCAAGACCAGAGACTTGAGAGAGTGTGATGTGACTCAGAGATGGCGATCAGAGGTGGCTGGGCACCCTTCAGGCAGCACCTGCTTTAGATCAGCCTCCAAATGCACAGGAGTCACATCGGCTCCTTCTCGAGGGCAGCAGACACCAACCGTCCCGGGGCCCTTTCTCCTCAGAAGCCAGCACTAGCTGGATGATCCTGCTTCGCAGGGAGTGGGGCAGGACAATGGGCTGGGAACGAGGGGCCTGACACTTCAGCTGGAGGGAGGCCCAGGAGGTCAAGCAAACTGTAGACTCGTCCGAGAAGCAGGGGTGCAAGAAAGAAGGCAGAGAAGACTGTCCCCAGCTCTGCTCCCTGGTGACCGACCAGTTGTGAGAGCGATGCCAGGCTGGCTCCGGGCTTGGAGGGAGCAGATGGTGGGGGTGTGGTGGGAGAACCCACAGGTGCAGAGCACACTAGAACCAGGCCTCCTGCGCTGGGTCCTGTGCACTTTGGGCTCTGCCACGGTGCCGTTCAGGATGATGCCTGATGCTCCAGAAGATGACCAGGCTGCCCCAGATGGCATCTCCATGGCAGCCGTGTCCACACTGCCTCCAGGAAACCCAGAACGGAGATATCTGCAAGAGCACGAACAAGCCCATCAATCCCCCCGAGGTAGGGGTAGAATTTCAGCTGGCACCTCCTTCCTCCCTGGGGATTCTCCTCCTCACTGTGCAGTCAACTCCAGTCTCAGGCTGGGCTTGCCCTCAACGTTTCTGGAGCCGTGATTCAAGTCCTGGTTCTGCCATTTCCTTGCTGTGTGACCTTGAGTGATTCCCTTAACTTCTCTGTGCTTCAGATCACTCATCTGTAAAACCAGGACAAGAATGTCACTGACCTCATGGGATCATTGTGAGGATTAGATGAGCTCATTTATGGAAAGTGCTTCGAACAGTGACTGGTACCAAGGAAGCCGGTGTACGTGCAGCGGGGTGGCTATTACTGTTATACCCGCTCCTCCTACGGGCTCAGCTGTCCCCCGAGAGCCGTGGGTCCTACGCCTGCAGCAGGAGGCAACCCTTCAGCACTGTTCGTAGAGAGCGGCTCGCTTCACTCCCGAGACCCTCTGCCTTTGCCTGGTTAGTTCTGCCCAGTGCAGCCCTGACCTTGATCTTCTCTTTCTCTCCCATCCGTGTTATCCGAGCTGCACTCCAGGTTTGGACCAGTCTCTAAGGAGTTGGTCCACAGACCCTTTGTCCCTTCCTGTGCCCACCAGCTCTGGGTAAACTCCTCTCTTGACCAGGCCCCAGGACCTCCTGACTCGGCCCCAACCCCAGTGGGGGCCGACTGAGCCAGTGTCCGCTCGGCACAGGGACCTCTGACATCCACCCCATGTGCTGGCAGTAATTCCAAATCAACCCTCAGCTCAGCCTGCCCCTCCCCAGGCCCTGTCCACTCCTCTGAGATGCCCGCTGTGCTGAACTCAGAGTCCAGGGCCTTCCCACACTCCCAGACCCTCCAGGTCCCCGGACTTTACCACCCTCGCCCTCCAGCATCAGGCCCAAGTTTGGCCACTCTCTCCCAGCCGTGGCCACACCTCCCCAAGGCTCTCAACACCTCACCTGGGTTTCTGCAGCTGCGTCCTCTCTGGGTGTCCGCATGCATGCTCACCGTACTCCCGCCTGCGACAGCTGCCTCGTTCATCCTTCTCAAACCCCGTTTCCATCAAGCCGTCCTCCCCCCTCCTCTCTTCAGATCTAAACTCCTCCCCCAAAGGCCTACGATTGGACAGCACGGAAGCTAGACCATGGGAAGCTTGAACTCCTGGAGGGAGGTCTTCATCCTCTTTGTTTTTGTCCTCTTTATCTGTCCCCCCCAGTGCCAAACAATGCATGTGGCACACAGTGAGTGTTGCATGAAGAAATGAATGAATGAATGAGTAGATTCTTGATGCCCATGGAGACAATACATTCTGTATGCAGAGGAGTTTATGGTCTTGCCTCGTCCCCGGGTTACTTCACTGAGGGCTGCGTGTCCGGGTGATGTGAGAGGCAGCATAGCGCAGTGATTAGGCACCAAACTCTGCAGTCAGGAGATCTGGGTTCAAATCCATCACTTATTACTGTGTAACCTTGAAAATGTTATTTCACCTCTCTGTGCCTCGTTTCCTCGTCTGTAAAATGAGTGCAATAATAGTTCCGATTCCCAGGGCAGCTGGAAAGGTTAAATGAGAAGGGCGTACAAACACACAGCAGAGTGACAGGCAGAGAGCAAGTGCTCGACAAAGGACACAGAGTCAGCTCCCACGTGTCCATCACTCGTGGAGGTGAAGCAGGATACGAACACAAACGCTGGTGGTCCAGGACCAGAAGCAGCCGCGCAGGCTGCCCCTCAGGAGGCTTGCTGTCTGTGCCATTTCTCATCCTCCCCTCACCCTGCAGGCAGGACCGCAGATGGGTTCAAATCACGGGTCAGCAGAATAGGGGTCCAGACAGCCTGCAGCCTGGCCACTAATCCAGCTGCCCCACACGCATGACTCGCCCTTGGGCACACATGTGAGCAAGCGTCGCTGCCCGCCAGCATGTGGGAGAGGGCATCTGTTCACTGCCCTTGTCAGGGGACCCAGGTGACAAGGGGCAGGGAGAGCTGGCCAAGACAGCTGGTCAGGTCCCAAATGAGTCCTAGCCCTTCCCATCTCGCATCCCACCTGCCCCTCCTCCGGGGCACAAGTCCCACCTATCACAGGTCGTGGGGTGCAGGACACAGATAGCCCAGGTCCCACTGGCCGGCCAGCTCACATTCGAGCTTCTGTTTCGGCTGAGGTCCACACTGGGCTGTCATTCTTGAAAGGTAGCTTCTCTAGGGACTTGTTTTTTCCATTAGTTAATCTGGGGCTAAGCTGGTTGAGTTGTGTTTGCATACTAGATAACAAAGTTGGCAGGAAGCACATAAGGAGGGTCGTGCTTGCACAACAGTGATTCAGAGCTCTGCCAGGACAGCCGCCAGCTTGAATTATCTGCAGGCCCAATCGAGCCTTGGTCCTGGGGGGGAAGGGTAGCCCATTCAAAAGCATAAGCTGACTCTGTCCTGGCAAACATCTCACCAGGACGTTCTGGTTTTAACCCCAGGCCAGAAGAAAGAATCCTTTCATCAGCACCTCCTCTGCCAGTCTCCGGGAAGCCCTGGGCAGATCCCATCCTGCTGTCTCCTTGGGGCCCAAGGTGAAGTCACCAGGCATGGCGCAGAGGGACAGAAGGCTGCCAGCTCCGTCCTAGTGGGAGGAAATCGTAGGAAGCGGGCAGATTTTGCATCCCCCACCGAGGCTCCAGGAAAGGAGAGGGGAGAGACGTTGGGGCACATGGGGACCCTGAGGTCTTCTCCTTCACCTTGGGGAGCTGCAGAGATTTAGAGGGCCAGGGAGGCCCCGCACTTCCCATCTCTGACTGCACACTGCAGCAGGGGAGGAGTATAGGGGGAACAGCCTCCTCTGCCTCAGGCCTCACTCAGCTGAGAGTCGAGGCCGGAGGAGTGCCAGCCAGTGCAGGTGCTTGCCGGGCCCACACCCACCTGCTCATCTGGGGAGCCTCCTGCACCAACCATCATGTCAGCCACTTCACAGCTTCTGCCTCTGGTCATCGTCCACGTCTGGCGGGCACTGGCCTCTCCCTGATGCTCCACCTAGACATCTGGGCTGGGAGGAATGCCTTTCCTGCTGGCCTGGCCCCCAAATCCTGGGACTGAGAGGAAGTGGGCCTAGATGACCGGTCAGTGGAGGCACGAGGCGGCCAGGCGAGTGCCCAATGAAGTATGTCACATCACTGGTATCTGTGGTTCCACCCAGGGCCACTCCTGATTCTCCAGGAAGTGTCATCCAAACAGCCGTAGGATGTAAGGCAGCCACCCTGCCCGCCCCCCACAGCCTGGGGCTGGCAAGAGCCAATGGCTCCCCCAAGCTCTCCTGCATGAACTCTTCCTCCCAGCACACTCATGGCCATGCCCAGGGTCTCCCCTGCCAGCCCCCATGTACCCCACCCTGCGTGCAGGAGCTCCCAACAACTCAGGCCCAGCTGGAGCAGAAAGCAGGCAGACCTCAGGCTTTCGGATGGTGACTGCCCCAGCGGCCTTCTCCAAGGCAGCCTGAACCCGACACCCCTCAGACTAGACCCGGAGGGAGGGCCTTTGGGGGCAACTGCTTTGTCGATGGAGAGTGGAAGTTTCCTCAGAGGCCATCGCCTGAGATCTTGGGAGAGCCTTTCTTAGGGCAAATGAGCAACTATCATTTCAGAGATACCTCCTCGAGCATATTAGTCTGCTCAGGCTGCCGTAACGAAGGACCAGAGACTGGGCGGTTCCAACAACAGAGATTTATTTTCTCACAGTTCTGGAGGCCGGAAGTCCAAGATCAAGGTGTTGGCAGGATTGGTTTCTCCTGAGGCCTCTCTCCTTGGCATGCAGATGACTGTCTTCTCCCTGTGTCCTCACATGGTCTTCCCTCTGTGTGCATCTGTGTCCTAATCTCCTCTTCTTATAAAGACACCAGTCATATCAGATTAGAGCCCACCCACATGACCTCATTTAACCTTAATTGCCTCTTGAAAGACCCTACCTCCAAGGACAGTCACATCCTGAGATCTTGGGGGTTAGGACTTCAACATGTGAATTGGTGTTGGGGGAAAAGGGGTGGAGAGAACACCATGTTAATCCAGGCTGGAGTGCGGTCACAGCAGACCAGGTGAGACTACTCCATAGAAACCTTCCCCGACCTTCCCCGAGGGAGCGTGCGTCCTGCAGAGGAACAGGAAGAGCTTTGTGACCCCGGTATTTTCACATGTATAGTCTGTAACCCTCACCATGACCTTGTATCATAAGCATTATTTTAAAGATGAAGAAACTGAAACCTAGAGAGCTTAAGTAACTTGCCCCAGGTTGCTGCTCCAGAAAGTGGAGTTGGGGTTTGAGCCCAGGTCTGTCTGACAGCAGAGCACTCACCACGCCACGCGACCTTCTATCTTGACCAGAGAGATCAGTACACGGGGCACATGAGGGCCTGAGAAGCATGAAGCCCGGGAGAGCACCCTGCAGTGGGTGGAATGAGGCTGCTGGCGTGCAGGAAGAGCTGAGCACCTGGAAGAACCAGGTGGAACACCTGGGGGCTGGGTTCCTAACTGAGTCATCTGTTACTTATTCACAGCATGAATCTGGGCTCCTGGCCCCCAGCAGGCTGGCTCCAGTGTGGTAGGTGGCACAGGCCCAGCTGTGCCCGTTGGCTAATGTGTCCTGGCCTAGATCTGCCACCTGTGTGTGGGCGGATGGTACTGGTGTCCTCAAGACCTCTGGCCCTTTGGAGTGACCCTATGCCCTGCCTCTAACTTCCCATGTCCTTCCTTGCTCAGCTGAACTTGCTGGTCGGTCTCAGAACCCCCCAGTAGCTGATTTTGAGCCTCGGTGCAGTGCCATGTCCCCAAGACGTGGGATCACTTGGTTGTTTTCATCTCGAGGATGATAATGACAAGGATGATGAAGAGGACTTGCCTCACCAAACCTGAGACAGCTACAGAGCTTGGCCAGGAGGTGCCCACAGCACCCCAGATGTGGCTACGGGGGATTGTCAGCTCTGTAGAAATCACCATAGCTTCTTAGAGTCAAAAGGGCCCCAAGAGGTCACCTGATCCAAGCCGCCTGCACCACCACCACACACACACATTATTCAGGAATCCTCTCACCAGCTAAATGCCTCCTCACTCCTCAAGACAAGACCCACTCCACCGATAAAGCTCTCACTTCTAGAAAGTTCTTCCTGTTGCTGAACTGACATCTGTCTCTTTGAGCCTTCCAACTGATGGCTCCTGTTCTGCCCTCTGAACCCTCTCTGAATCAGCTTAATCCTGCCCCACTCACTCAGCCATTGTCCAGCAAGCACTGCCAGACCACTGGGCTAGGGGGCGGAGAAGTATGAACATCCACTCAGCAGTCACGATGCGCTAAGCTCTCTGTGTGGACCATCTCATTTAATGTTCTCAGTGATCTTGGGTGGGTGGGTACTATTGTCCCCATTTCATGATGATGCAACTGAGTTTCAGAGAGATTAGGTAACCTGCAAATTGTCACACACTAACAGGCAGGACCAGCATTAACCTTGAGACCTTCTGGCCCCAGAGTCTGTCCCTCCTGCCAAAGCTCTTTAGCATTAAGCATGCAACTTCTTGACGAATGGGGGCGAGAAGCAGGGAGGGATGCGTTTGCTAAGCAAACAAGATAGGGGGACCACTGTGAACAAAGAGAAGAGCTTGGGCAAAAGCCCACCACGATCTTTAAAATACGTGGCCCTGTGTTTGCCCTTTGAGACCTAGAGAGGAACTCTTTAAAAGACAACAACATCTTTCTAATCCTAGCATTTGGGTAAATTTTTATTTTAATGTGACTCTTGGTTTATCTTAAAAGGAAAAACGAAAAATCTAGTGGATGGGAAAACAGTAGTGTAGTTCCTCAAAAAATTAAATATAGAATTACATATGACCTAGCAATTCCACTTCTGGGTATACACCCAAAAGAATCGAAAGCAGGACCTCGAAGAGATGTTTAGACACCCATGTTCATGGCAGCATTATTCACAATAGCCAAACGATGGAAGCAACCCATGTCCATCAACAGAAGAATGGATAAACCAAATGTGGTCTATCCATAGAATGGAATATCATTCCATTCCATCCATCCATTCCAGCCTTACAAAGAAAGGAAATTCTGATATGTGCTACAATGTGGACGACCCTTGAAGACATTATACCAAATGAAATAAGCCAGTCACAAAAGGACAAATACTGTATGATTCCTTTTGTATGAGGTCCCTAGAGCAGTCAAATTCATAGAGACAGAAAGTAGAATGGTGGCTGCCAGGGCTGGGAGGAAGGGCGAATAGGGAGTTAGTGTTTAAGTGGTATGGAGTTTCAGTTTTACAAGATGAGAAGAGTCTTGGAGATGGCGGGTGGTGAGTTGTACAAGGTGAATGTACTTAATGCCACTGAAATGTACACTTAAAAATGGTTAAAATGGTAAATTTTATGTTATGTATATATATATTTTTTTATTGATGTTTTAATAGTTTTTAACATTGTGAAATTTGGGGTTGTACATTTTTGTTTGTCCATCACCATATATATGTCTCCCTTCACTCCTTGTGCCCACCCCCCACCCCCCTTGCCCCTGGTAACCACAATACAGTTTTCTCTGTCCATGTGTTGGTTTATATTCCACATATGAGTGAGATCATACAGTGTTTGTCTTTCTCTTTCTGGCTTACTTCACTTAACATAATACCCTCCACGCCCATCCATGTTGTTGCAAATGGGACGATTTTGTCTTTTTTATGGCTGAGTAGTGTTCCATTGTATATATATACCACATTTTCTTGATCCAATCATCACTCGAGGGACATTTAGGTTGCTTCCACTTCTTGGCTATGGTGAATAATGCTGCTATGAACATAGGGGTGCATAAGCCTCTTTGGATTGTTGATTTCAGGTTCGTTGGATAGATTCCCAGTAGTGGGATGGCTGGGTCATAGGGCATCTCTATTTTTAATTCTTGGGAGGAATGTATGTATATTTTACCACAATAAAATTAAAAAGCCCTAGTGGAAGTACTGTAGTTCTGAATATCCCATATATCTTCCATTTGCTCCTGAAAAATCCTGCAGTAGCTGTGGTATACTCATCCTGGGGTCGAAGAATCTGGGTTTGAGTCCTGATTTTGCATAAGATTTCTAAGCCTCAGTTTCCTCATCTGTTAAATGGCAGCAATTACCTTTTTCATAGGTTGGCTGTGATCAATTAAATAAATTGATGGATAATTAAAATGCTTTAAAACTGTAAAGTAGTACGTCAGTGTAGGTTGGTTGTATTATTATTTACCAAGTGCTTGGCACTGGGCAGCAACCACATATCCAGAGCTTTCTGGAAAGATCCTTCAGGTTTGGGAAATCTGGTCCATTCTAGCAGGTTCCTGCCACTGAGGAGCTCACAATAGGGGGAAGAGAAGAGGATGCCCAAGAGACACAGGGGAGAGCCATGAACTGTTGAGTCACTCAGTAAATGGTCTGATCAGAAGTGTTGCCCCTTCTACCCCCCCCAACCCCGTAACTGGGGACCCCGCTGACTCGAAGCCATCCGTCCCCCTCAGCAGACACGTGACCAGGAATGACAGCACTTCTGTATCTCATGCTTCACCCCCCAGCAAGGTAAAGAGAGTCGCCAGGTAGGGACCTCCGAGGGACTGGACTGAGGAAAACCAGTCTCCGGGACACATTGCCTGAGGGTCCTGCTATTTTCTCTGGAAAGCCAGGGTCCAGAAAGCTCACAGCCCTCGGGGAGCTGCAACACCAGTAGAGGCTTCGCGATGATGACGATGACAACGATGACCACGTTATTTATTGAGTGCTTACTGCACTCCAGGCACTGTGGGAAGCAGTGCACACACGTGCCCTCATCTGACCCTCTGAGGTGGGCATTTTTACTGCCTCCATTTCATGCATAAGAACACTGATGCCAGAGAGGCCAAATAGCCTATGTAAGTGATTAAGAAAGAGAAGCAAGACGTGAGCCCACATCTGTCTGAACGCCCCGTCTGTGCTCTTACCTGGCACCCCGCATCGCCCCTCATAGATGGGCCAAGCTCTGAGGAATGACCCCCAGCGTCCACACTGTCTTCAGTCCAGGGGCTGCCCCAGGCTCACTGGTGGCCTGCACGTGACTGTGAACTGCGGTGGAGAACAGGGCATGTGGCCAGCAAGACGCAGTGCTATCCAGTCCTTGGTCCTGGGATCACAGGGCAGCAGGGAAGGTCCATCTCCAGCCTGTTTGGTGGTCCTCTGACCAATCCCAAGCAGAGCTGATGAGGTCGGCAAGGATGTTGCTGGCCCTCCTCCCCAGATTGGGGGGTGTCAGGCCAAAGCAGGTAGCCCACTCTTCTCTCCCTGCAGCTCCACCACTGGACTCCCCTGGAAAGGAGCGGCCCCAAAGGAACTGCTTGTTTTGCGCAGGGAGGAGGGAAGGCCCGCAGCCCAGAGACCTCAGGACAGACAGGAGCCACAGGGAGCGGTCTCAAGCAGAGGCGGGGAGCTCTGGGGCTCTCACCCCAGACTCCTGTCGTCCCCGCGGCCAGCAGTCAGCAGGGCAGTCACAGAGAAAACTCCCAAGAGCAGAACCAGACCCGTGTCTCCTGGCCCAGCTCATCCCTTCCTAGAGCAAGCAGAGCCCCACGCCCCTTTCTGAAACGTTTCTGACCTACCAAGAAGCTCCAGGGCCAGGTGGGTAATGACAAGGAGCAGAATCAGTCTCATCCCCAGGCTGCAATGGTGACAGGGATGCCACCCCATTGCCAGGTCCCTGACCCCTGACCTCTGACCCCTGGCTGGAGCTCCTGACTTTGGTCCTGACTTTGTCACAGTGAGCCTTAGGCAAGTCCCTTCCTTTCCCTGGGCCTCTAAAGGACTAGACCAGCTCAATATGTTCAACCCTTTTCAGCCATTTGCTGAGCCTATTAGCATATTTTGCTGAGCCCGTTAGCATATTAAGGGCTCTGTTTAATTTCTCTTGATCCAACATGTCTTCAAGGTCTCTGGTCGTGGAACATTTATTTCTGTGCAATACCTACTGCAGAACATCCTTTGGAAACCTGTGACTCAGAGGGTTGGGGGTCCCTTCGAGGGTCCACCTCCAAGGGCCTACAAAGAGCCCAAAGCCGCTTGGAGCTGGATGGCTGAAAGGGGCTCTGCCACTCACCAGCCGTGTGCCCTTGAGTAAATCCCTTGACCTCTCGGAGCCTCAGTTTCTCTCACAGGCGAAGTGGGGATGGTGCCTCCACTTGCCTCCGAGAGTTGGGAGGCCTTGGGCGGAGCCTGAGATGACCCAGGACACGCAGAGCACACCGGGAGCTCCCTAAACAGGAGCCCTCCGCTGCCTCCAGGAAAGCACAGCCTGTCTCTGAGCTGTGGCTGTCATTGGCGCTGTGGCTGAATTAGATTGGCAGCCTTCCCAAGAGCGGAAAGGAGGGCAGGGGCAGCGTCCAGGGCTCAGGATGGGGGTGGAGGTGGTGGGTCTGTCGTTTGTCTGCTCCCCCCTCCCGGCCCTGGTAGGCACTCAAGTGTTTGGAAAGGTAAGCCAGGCCGGGCTGCTGCCTGAGTTGGTTCCTGCCCTCCGAGCCAAGGCAGGGGCAACCGGACTGGTTTGTCAGGGGCACCATCGGCCCCTGGCTCCTCCCCTCACACCCACCCAGAAGGAGCAACTCCTCTTCACCGTTCCCAGACCCACCAGGACGTGGGGCATCCCCCTTGCTCCCACCCAGCCCTAGACCCTGCAGGCGAGGGCTGGGGGAGGCACCCAGAGAGCCCGGTCCAAGCGCGGTGCCTTTTTGCCCTGATTCTGGAGCGTCTGGGGCCATCATCCAGCCCCCGCTCTCCCTCCTCCTTGCCCTCCTCCTCCACTCCCGTGCGCATCCCTGTGCAGGTGCTGGCCTCCAGGGGCTTGCGGACTGTCTTCAGGAAGTTCCTAGCAGCCAATGCAAATGAAGGCCACTCCCTGTTATTGAAGAGCAACTTGCAGGTACAGATCTGTCCCCTGGCAGCCACAGGCTTCTCCCTGAGACTTAATCCTCGGCTTTCTGAGTCACCCTGGACTTCTCGACCTGCGGCAAATGGAGAGTGGTCTGGGGGCCAAGAAAGTGTCTCATGAGCCAGCGGGGTGCCATCTTTGCTGAAAACCAGAACTAGTTGAAAGAGTGTCTTGGGGTTGAAAGTTAGCATTCAGCCCAGGAGTTCCCTCCCTGTTGACACGGGACAAGGCCCACACTGTGTTTCATGACCTGTAGGCTGAGGCCATAGCTCATGCCCAGAGGAGGACATCCCCCAGGACAGCAGGCAGCTGGGCACACCTGCACACGTTTGCTGAGGGCACTCAGCGCACTGGGCCCGCAGACGTTTTCTTTCAAACCTGGGCTTTGTGCATGGCTGCCAGAAGCCAAATAGAGAAGGCCAGGGGCTGGCCTCAGCTCACGAATCACTCACGGCCACCCGAAGTGGAGGATGCAGGTGATCCAAGCCCCATTCGCTGCCAGGCCGGAGGAGAAGCAGGGCACCTTCCCGCAGGATCAGCTCCGCAGAGCCCAGAGGAGGTGCCATGATTCACCCCAGGAAGATCGCACAGGCCTGGAGTCGCCTCCCCAAGGCCTGGAGTCCAGCTTCGATGATCTTCGATGAAGACCGCACCCTGCTCCCCAACCCCCAACCAGGGATTCCTCCAGGCACCGCCACCATCCCTCTGAAATACCGGTCTGACCTCCCACTTCTCGGCTTAACACTTCTGAGCAGCTCCACAGCTCTTTGCCACGGTTCTTAACCTTCCTTTCAGGAATTTGATGATTCTCTCTATGCACACTCTCCCCAGAAAAAAATGTGCATGCGAAATTCTGGATGCAGTTCCAGGAGGTCCCAGTGGGTCCCGAAGCCCATCCTTGGAGGTCCTTGGGTTTCAGGAATTCCAGTTAGAGAGTCCGGCTTCTGTGATGAAGTCTAGCTCTTTCACATGGTATACACGGGCTTGCCCTTTGCAAACCGAAGACCTCAAGCCCTTCCATGTCCCAGACCAGACCCACGGACTCCAGCTTTGCCTCCCAGGACCTCAGACCTCTGACCCGTGTGGATCTGTGCGCATGCCCACGCTGTCCGCCCGCCACTTGCCTCCTGCCTGTATCTCTGCTGTGCCTCTTCCAGGGTGCCGTTTCCCACCGTCTTCTTCCAAACTCCTCCTCATTCTTCCACACTGGGTCCAGCGTCCGCTGTGCAGCAACTTTCCTCGGCTCCCCGCCCCCAGCCTCCTGGGTCAGGGCGCTCCCCTCCCCCATGGGAGGACCTACCCGCTCTCTGATGCACTTCTCCCTTCCTCCTCTCTGCGCTTCGGCGGGCGCAGTGGTGCCCCACGTCTGGGCACTCGCTTGCATGTTGCTTTCAGAGGCGTCCTCAACTCTTGCTATGTAGTTACATAATGTACATGAGCACCATAAAAAACACAACAGACTGTATATTCTGTGTCATTTTTAACCACCCCTCTCCAAAAGCAACAAGGACTAGAACAAAATGCCCACAGAATCCGAGTGACAGGAGGCTCACCCAGGTGCAGGAAGAGACTCGGCAGGTGTGTCACAGCAGGCGCCGAATGGCAAGGTCACTGGGCAGAGCAGGGCGTTCAGGAGCTTTGGCTCTGTCCTTCGGCCAGTTGGTCATTTAGTGACTTGATGGCCCCTGTGTGTCAACATCTGAGTTCTTTTGGCTCAATATGGCTCATAACTCCAATCAGAGTCAGCAGGCAGCAATTCCCAAGCCAGCCGCCACCCCGGAACCAGCACTTCCTTTTTTGAGATGGGTGTGTGTGTATGTGAGTTTGCATTTTTTAGAAAGCTCTGGGTGATTCTGGAACACAGGGCTCCCACTGGCCCCAGTTCCCTCCCCACTGCCAACCTGGGACACAGGTTCAGGGTTGAAGGGGCTCCTGGGATCAGTGGCCTGGGCAGCTTATTTCCCAGCACAGGAGACAGGCCAAGGGAAGCATAGGTCACTGCCCCAGTGCCAGCTGGGTCTCCATGATATAGGTGACAAGCTGTGAGAATCGAGTGAGAAAATGGGGAGGAAAGTGCATTGCACACCATAGCATGCTAAAGCAGCATCTCAACCTTATTTTTTTATCATTGTCTCCCTTAGGAGCCATTTTATTTATTTTATTAACTATTTTTGTGTGATCCCCCCCCCCGCTTTATTGAGGTATAATTGACAAATAAAAATTTGTCAATTTGTCAGTAACTGAAAATAAATATTTAAGATGCACGATGTAATGTTTTGATATACATATACATTGTGAAATGATTACCACAATCAGGCTAATTAACACACCCACTGCCTCACACAGTTAGCACATTTATTTGTAGTCAAAACATTTAAGATCTACTCTCTTAGCAAATTTCAAATATACAAAACAGTCTCGTTAGCTATAGGCACTATGCTGTACGTTAGATCTCCAGAACTTTCTCATTCTGCATAACTGCAACTTTGTACCCTTTGACCAACATCTCCCCATTTGCCCTCCCCCAACCCCTGGCAACCACCATTCTGCTCTCTGCTTGTGTGAGTTCCACTCTTTTAGATTCCCTATAGGAGTGGAATCCTGCAGTATTTGTCTTTCTGTGTCTTGCTGATTTCAATTAGCATGATGTCCTCCAGGTTCATCCGTGTTGTTGCAAATGACGGGATTTCGTTCTTTTTTAAGGCTGAATAATATTCCAGTGTGTGTGCGTATAAAACAATTTCTTTAACCATTCATCCATCAACAGACACTTCAGTTGTCTCCATATCCTGGCTAGTGTAATGATGCTGCCATGAACATGGGAGAGCAGACATCTCTTCAAGATCCTGGTTTCATCTCCTTTGGGTGTGTACTCAGAAGTGGGATTGCTGGATCATATTGAGAAGCTGTTTTAGACATTTTTCCCTAATTGCCCACCACTACTAAATTTTCATACCATAGGTCTTCTGTATATCTGATTACATACGCTATGTGTATCTACTTTATACATATGTAAAGCTTACTCTTTGTATACGATGCAGGGTAAAATATGACTAAATAAAAATTTTAAGTTAAATTAAGAAGCTATCAACATGTAATTTAACATTATAACTGAACTTTCCAAGTAACTTTTAGTGTAATTTATTTACTTACATAAATTGTACATATGCAAAGAAGCAATTTATACAAAATATACAATGGTAACAGCAATGCAATCAAATCTTAAAATATCATTCAAAACTGTCATTTTTCTAGCAAAACAACTGACAAAATTAATTTCTTAAAAGTTATTTTCAGTAAACTTAGCTTTCAACTCTTGCTTGATACAGCAAAATAACTAGTCTCTAGGGAGTGTTGGGTGGGGTGGTCTGAGAGGCCTCTGTGAGACAGTGGTGCTCCCGGGGGTGAGAGGTGAGTCCTGTGTTGGAAAGGGCATACTAGGCTGAGGCCAGTGTGCCAGGAGCAGAGGGAGAGGGAGGAGAGGAGAAACTGAGTCAGAGGAAGGGATGGATGGGCCTCTGGCTGACTTTGGCTTTCGCCGTGTGAGGTATGACAGGCAGCCTGCAGAGGGTGTTAGGCAGAGGAGGACCATGATCTGACTCACATCGTGAAAGGGTCAATGTTTTAACAACATCGCCCTTAGGCTGAAGATCAAATTCCTCCCTCAGGGGCTTATGAGGCCCTGCACGGCCAGGTCCCTGCTCACCTCCCAGCCTCATCTAGAACCAGGGGGCCCCTCATCAGTTGCTCTCTAGCCTGCCAACTCCCCACCCCAGCCCTTCAGTTCCTCAAATGGTCCATGCTTTCTCCAACCACAGGGCCTTTGCACATGCTGTTCTCCCTGCTTGCTTCACCTTTCCCACCTCTCTCTGCCTGGTAACTCCTCTGACACTGCCCATCTCAACTCCTTCATCACTTCCTCAGGGAACTGCTCCCTGACTTTCCTTGAGAAGGTCACTTCTTCCTATTGGGTGCCCGCCCAGCCCTGTGTAGCACTGAGCAGAGTTATACTATCTGTGTGCTCTCTCCCTAGCCCTTCACTGCCTCGCTGGAACCTGGAAGAGTTCTGGACACAGAGAAAGCCCCTAAGAAATTTTTGTTGAATGGATAAATGAACAGCCCCTTCACTGCGCTTGATGTATCAGAATGTGTTCATTTACTCCCTAGATACCTATCGGCCCCGACTGTACACAGAGTCCTGTGCTGGGGCTGAGAATAAAAAGGTAGATGTCATTTGTCCAACTGTCTCCTCTTCCACAGATTGGAAGCTCTCTGAGGACAGGGGTCATGTCAGAGGTGAATGTCCCCAAGTGTCCTTCAGTAAGAACCTGGGAGTTGTGCAGGTCTCTGTCACGCTTCACATCCGACCATCAGTCCTGCCACTCAATCTGCTCCTTCTGCCCAGGCCTGCTGCCCTGGCACTCTCAGGCCACAGCAACTCCCCTCTGGACTGGGCCACAGTCTCTGCACAGGCCACCACATGATCGTCAATGTGATCGAGCTCAAGGCAAGCATAACCACGTCTACTGCCTGCCTACAACCCTGGGCAGGTCCTGCGCTGCCTAGGGTACAAAGCCCTGGCTTCTGAACGCAGCATTCAAGGCCCTCCCATCTGTCTTCCACCCACCTCTCCACTCAACGCTTGCCATTTTCTGCCTCCATCTTTAGGTGCCAACAGCAACAAACCCTGTCTTGTTCCCTGCCCATGCCACGCAGCTTCTTGCCTCTCTGCTCTCACTCAGTCTGTATCCATGAAGTGCCTCCCCCACCATCTTTGCCAACTTAGTCTCACTCAGCTTCTGAGATATAGCTCATGCATCTTCTTCTCCAGGAAAACCCCTATCCTCAACTGAGCATTCTTCTTCACCTGATTCTGTTCCTCTTTACAAACGTATTGTAACATCTACTTGTGTGTCTCTCCTGTGAGCACTTTGAGGGCAAGGGATGTGTCTTATTTATCATAGTATTGCCAGAACCTAGCATAGTGCCTAGTAATTAATAGACACTCAGTAACAGTTTGACAAATTGATCTTGGATGGATGGATGGGTGGGTGGATGGATGGATGGAGAGATGGATGAATGGATAGAGTGATGGATGGATGGATGGAAGGATGATGGATGATGGATAAATGGATGGATGGAGAGATGGATAGATGACTGGATGGAGGGATGGATGGATGGATGGATGGATGGATGGATGGATGGATGGAGAGATGGATGGATGAATGGATGAATTGAGGGATGGATGGAGCAAAGGATGGATAAATGAAGAGAAGGCTGGATAGATGATGCATGAATGGATGGATGGAGAAATGGATAGATAAATGGAGAGATGGATGGATGGATGGATGATAGATGAGTGGATGGATGAAGAGATGGATGGATGGGTGGATGGATGGATGGGTGAGCAGACTGATGGAGAGATGGAAGGAAGAAAGGATAGATATGGCCAGGAGAGACTTTTCTCACAGGGCAGAAGCAAACTCTTCTTTTCCTACAGCATTTATTGATTACTACCTTGTAGCAGGTTCTGTACAAGGCACTTGGATATGTCACCCCATGTGATACTCCCAATAATCCTATGGAGTACATACAATTATGCCCCATTTTACACTTGAGGGAATGAAGGCCCAAGGTCACAGATAGGAAGGGACAGAGTTGTCTCAGGCCTTCAAACCTAGTGCCCTTCCCCTACACCGCCCTGAGATAGGAGCACTCTCTCAGGCCTCTGAGCCTGCTGATTTGCCTTGAAAGAAGGGGAAAGCACAGCCCACCAACCTTTAATTCTGCACGATGGAGAGGCCTCCCTTCCTCCCTCCCCCAGGAGACCAAAGCCTAAATCCAAGGGACACTTTCCAGCACATTCTAACAAGGTTCAAAGTGGAGTGCTGCTCCATCTACTAATATTTCTCTGAGACTGTGCTGCCTCTACCCTCTCAGTACTCTGGGGAGATTGAAGGTAAATGCTCCCACTCCAGGCCAAGAGTAAGGAGCCAAAGTGAAAACAGAATGGGGGTGGGGAGGACTTGAAAAACAACCGCGTGGGCAAAGCTGAGACAGCCCCCTAAAGGAGGCCAGAGCACTGTAGCTGGGGAGGAGGGAGACTCCTCTAGGGCCCCCTGGGGGGCTCACACAGCAGAGATGAGGAGGGGGATCTGCAGGCAGCCTGGGCCTCTGCCCTGGGAGGAAAGCCAGGCTCCCTGCATTCAGCACTGGTCTCTGTCTTCTGAGATGGGACTGGGGAATCATCAAAGGCATGTGACTTGGTGGTCACTGGCCCAAGCTCCCATTCTGCAGAGGCGGACACTGAGTCAGGGAACAGGAGAGCCTTGGCCGAGTTCACAGTGTGCTTCAGGGAGCACAGGGAGCATCTGTGTGAAGACCCAGGTCTCCTCACACAGGGACCATGTTCTTTCTCTGTCCATTGTCTGGTCCCTCTCTGCCTGATTCTGTTCCCCAGGGCACGCACTTCACTTAGCCCTGAGCCTGTACTGAACCACCCTCATGTTAAGACCCAAATCACCTGCCTCCCTGACCACACCACTCCCCTGAGCTTCTGATGGCGTGGTGAGCAAGAGGAGCGAACGGGAGGGCATGGGGGAGAAGGTCCACCCTCTGAGGAGCACTGCCCAGGGTGCTGCCCTCAGAGCTGATCTCTGCGTGGTATAAACAAAATTTGCCTAACTCTGTGATACAAGTCTCCGGTATAACGGTGGCCTGAACATCTGTCTCTCCATCATCTCATGCTCAACTCTTTCCAAAATCCCTTTTTTACCCTCTCGTCTCCTTCCCAAAGGGTTTGAAGTGTAAACAATATAAAGGACAGCTGAAGTAAGTCTTTAAAACAAGAGTTAAAAGTAAAAATATAGGTAAGGAGTGGGATAATTATATAAGCAAAAATGGGATAAATGTACGTTACTGCAGAAAATTGGCTCTGAGCTTCCTAGAAGCCAAGGTAAAAAGGGAAATCTGATACACTACATAGCTTTCAGGAGCTAATAAATGGCAATATAGAATAGCCGGTAGGACGTGGGCTCTGGTGTCAGAGTGCCTGCATTCAGAGCCTATATTGATCCGCTATCAATGCAGCTTTACCCTGGTTCACACTCGATGCCTGCCCCTCTGTGTCCCCAGGCTGCTCCATCACTGAGGCTGTGACGATCCTGGGGAACAAGCTCAGAGATTACCAGGGGCAGTTCAACACCACCCACCTGCTGGCCCTCTGCGACTACTTCCACAACACCTTCATCCGCCACTACAAACTCTACCAGTATGTCCTGGGCCAGGAGCAGGACGTCAACCTGACCGTCACCCACCTGGAGGTGTGTGCGCCGCCCCAGCCCCTCCCGCTGGCCGAGGGCGTGGACAGGGAGATCTGGAAGCACAAGCAGCAGGTGGCCGAGCTCAGTGCGGCTGAGGGACAGAAGCGCACCAAGGCGCTGCTCCTGAAGGAGGCGCTGCGCCTGGAGCAGGAGCACGCGCTACAGAGGACGTTCTCGGAGGCGTCCGTGCAGCGGAGCCGGGTTCTGAAGAGAGAGGTGAGCCTGTGCCCCAGGTGGGGAGGATGCTCACCTGCCACGTGCAAACGCCCATTCCTCCCAAGAGAAGGTCCAGGCTGGAGTCAGATGCACAGACAGAATCCTGTTGTCTGCACACAGGGAGCGGGTAGAGGGGACAGTCACTGAGTAACTACTGCAGGCTTTGTATGCAGGTTTCACAAAACACCCCTGTGAGGTATAATTCATGTCCTCATTTCAATGATGAGACAACTGAGGCTCCGAGAATTTAATCAACTCGCCCAAGGTCACTGAGCTAGCATGTGGTAGAGTCCACATTTGGACTGGCTGACCCCGAAGTCCAAGTTCTTTTCACTGCATCATCGATCAGTGACAGATTCCACCAAAAAAGACGCTTGGCTCTGAACCACCACGGAGTCTGTCTGTGCCTTTCACCTGCCTGCAGAGCCAGCATCCATCAAGGCCTGGGGGGAAGATGAGAGAAGGACCATGAGGGACAGCTCGGGGTGGGTGATGTGAAGAGGTGGGCAAAGGGATGGGGCTCGAGATCGAGGGAGAAACCAGATCTAAGGAGAATCCATGTCTGGTGTGTGGATCTAAGAAAGTGGACTGCCCTCTTAACGGGTCTTAAGGACCACAGGGGCTCCCAGAGTCAGAGTCTCCGATGACCAGCTCTTCAATAAATGGTGACTAGCTTGGCCCAGGGCAGCCAACTTCTTGAGGGCCTGGCACAGTCCAAATTTATTTTTTAACTATACATAGGCACTGATATCATCACTGTTGCATCATCTTTGAACAAAGAGACAAGTATGTGCACCTGTGTATATATACATGTGTGCATGTGTTGAGGGGCGTGCTGGGGTGGGGGTAGGGAATCGCAAGGCCTGTGGGTTCCAAAAGGGATTTGGCTTTGAATTGTCAGCCAAAGAGTGAACGGCCCTGGGAAGTTCTCCTTTACATATATATAACACATTGGAAAAATCTCTAAAGAACAATTAACACAACAATTAACACAAGATATTCTTCTAAGGTAAAGTTAAGTTTCCAGGATAAAAAGCACATCGGGCTGCCACATAATCTTAGTACATTAAGACTTCCAGCCAGGATCCAACAGAACCCAAGCAGCAGTCTGTCTTCACCTCCTTCCTGGGACCTTGCTCTAGAATACGTGGGCAAGGCCACAGATGGGAGGGGCTGCCTCTCCTCCGCCTCCTGTTCCCCGCACAGCTGCTCTTCTCTGCTCCTCCCAGCTCCCCTGTGGGCCTCCATTACTTTGCTGCTGGTCCCTGCCTGGTGGAGCTTGTGGGCTGGAGTCCCCTCCACTCTGTGCCCCTGCTGGTGTGCCTTAGCTGGGGACACTCAACACTATAGAATAAACATGGTGCCTCCTCTTGGAACACAATCCTCCCTAAAGACTTAGGGGAAGAACACTATTTTTATATAAAAACAACCAAGGAGACATTCTGGGGTAAATGTAAGATTTTGCATGAGATTCTAAGTTCAAATATGAGATCTCAGAGAAACGTCCTCTAGGCAAGCGGATACTCCAAGGACGTCCCCTGGCATCCCCAGGACAGGCATGACCTCTCCTCTTCTGTCTGGTTGCTCAGCCAGGGAGCTTGAAGAAACACAGTTAGATGGTCCATATCTCCAGGATCCCAGGATGCCATGATCCTGATTGACATGACAGAGAGGTTCTTCTGTTTAACGTGGCAGTTGGTGGCTAAGTTTCCCTTCTTTCCATGGCTGGCTGGTTGGGGGACACCCCGCTCTCTGAGCAATTTCCCCTGTCCCCTCCAATGAAGCCTGCTTCTGGAACTGTGAGATGTGAGAATGAGATGGAGGGAAAGGGGAAGGAAGGGGGATGATCTTCAGATGGAGCTTGCATTGACCAGGAAGTAGGGGATATGGGACTGGCCTATTGGCCCAGAACAATGTTAGTAATCAACAGGGTGATTGCCACAGTGGGCCTGAAGGAAGAAGGAGAGAAGCAATTACTGGAACCCAAAAAGAGAGCAGTGGCTGTAGGAGAGGGCCATGGGGCAGCAGGTGTGCCTGTAGGTAGAGGTCATGGTCATGGCCAACCCACAGCTGGTTGGGAGGAGGGTGAGAGGCTTCATTCTCCTCCCACCCTCAGATCTCCTGCCAGGACCTCCCACTGGCTGACTCAACCAGAAGCCAGAGGTCAAGGTAGCTGGTTGACGCAGCCACCCAGAGCACAGAGTAGGATGGAGAGGAGATCTGGAGGGGGACGTGGAAGGTCCTAGCACACAGAAAAAGGAGGAGGCTGAGTTGAGAATTGGATCCTATTGAGGAACTCTATCCACAGAGGGCCTTAGCCTTCCCCGGAGCCCCATTCACCAGCCGCTTTCTGTTTCTTCCAGGAGTTAGAAAATCTCATCAACGAGGCCATTCATGTCCAAATCGAATGCCTGAAGGAGCTGCTGGAGTATGAGATCCAGATAACTTTTGATATTTTGGACCTGAAACTTCAGAAGAAGACTTTAAATCTCAACGCTCCTATCCCCTTCCCACTCCCCATCACTGCTCAGCCAGCTCAAGAGGACTCTCTTAAGTTCTACAAAGCAAACAAAGGAAAGAAAGCAAAAGCAAAGAAGTAGAAGGCCCGTGTGGCTCTGACTGAGGAGGAGCCATTGACGATCACGCAAGTATTCTGTGATGTGCTCAGCACCCAATAGATCAGAGATTTCTTACAATTAAAAGAAACAAAACAAGACTCACCATCTTATCTCTATCTTCTTTCTGGAAACCATCTTCTAGCACCTGAAAATCCAACCCAGATAGATTGTCCCTGTGCGGTGAAGAAGGCTATCCTCTGCTCAGCACAGAGCTTTGCACTCGATGGGCAGGCAAATATCGCTTTTAGACTAAGCCTGGGGTTAGACACTGAGGACAGAACTACCACCCATGGGTTTAAGCAGGTGAGAGTGAGGCTGACACCAGACACCAGGAGGGACCTCCAGCTAGCTCAGGGGTCCTGTTGCCGGCATGGGGAGAATGGGTCCTGAGATTCCATTTCCTTTCTGAGATTTGTACAACAGGATTGACTGCATGCAGCCTGCTGGGCACGCGCTGGTCTCCCTGCTGGAGGACCAGAGCCGCATGCCTCCAGAAAACTCTTCCTTCTGTGAGAATCTACACTGTTGAGACTGAGGCAGGGGAGTAAGCACTGTCCTAGTGGTCAGGGACCTGGCTTTGAACCCAGCTTTGCCACTGGTCTGTTGTGTGACCTTGCCCGTGCCCCTTCCGTCTCTGGGCCCCAGCCTCTCTTCTGTCAAGTGGAAGAGTTGCTGGCTGCTGTCTAAGGCCCCTCTCCCACTCTGACATCCCGGGAGAGAGACGGAGCTTTGCTATCCCCAATTTGCAGGGAATTCAAGATTCAAGGAGGTGGAGGACTTACTCAAAGTCACACAGCCAGGCAGTAAAGGAACTGGGACTAGGACTCAGGCCTCTGGACTCTTATTTCTGTGCTCTCTCCCCTGCAGCATTGTGCCTCGTGCAAACAGCTGCACAAATCCTGTAGTTACTGGCTTATTGCAGCCATATAACTGGCAGGTGACTGTGGCCCCCGAGATCAGGGAAGAAAGGATGTTGCCACTCTCTGTCTCTCTCTGCCCCATGTTCTTGCTAACAATGAGTTGAGCCACTGGGCAACGCTCTCATCCCTCATGCCCACCTCTCTTATCACGCCCAGCTCTCCGTTGCCACAGCTGCCCTCTGGGTCCTGCCCCCTAAGGTGTGCCTGGGTCTATGTGATTTCAGGCAAAGTCAGCCTGCTTTTGGAGGCCAGGCTGGATTCAGGTAGAGAGAGGGAGCCCTGGAGAGGGCATGTCACAAGCCCTGGAACCCTCTGAGAGAAGTCCAGGAGACAGGAGACCCTGGCTGGGAAGGGGGCCCTGCCGGAAGCACTACCCTAGACTCTCTCTCCCCGTCTTACTTGATGCCACAGGGCAGGTGTTTCATACCTGAGGAGTTTGATAAGCTTCCCTATACCTCTTTAGACAGAGGAAGAAGTTTCCAGGTTTTTCTTAAATTTTTCATCCCTTCATTCATTCATTCACGTATTCATCCTTCACTCCACAAACATTATTTAACATCCACATCTACTGTGTGGCTGAAACCGCTATGGCCTGGAGGGAAGTGCAGGAGCTGCCGTCCTATCCTGTCCAGGCCTGACCAGGATCGCAAACACCCCTGTTGCTGTGTGTGTGAGTGCATGTGAGTGTGTGTATGTGCGTGTGTGTGCGCGTGTGCGCACGCGTGTGTGCGCACGTGAGTGTGTGTGCATGTGAGTGTGAACGCATTTGAGTGTGTGTGCGTGTGTGCGTGCATGTGTGTGCGTGTGCATGTGAGTGTTCGTGTGCATGTGTGTGTGTGCGTGTGAGTGTGTGTGTGTGCGCGCGCATGGGGGGAGGTGGAAGGGGTGAGTGGGTATTGCTCCAGTCCAGGCCATATGCTGGAAACTCCCATGCTGGAGCAGGAGAAAATCAGGCACCCTGGCCAGCCTGGGAATAAACTGGGCTGCGAGCACTGCTGTACTGTCCAGAAGGCACTGGAAGTCTTGGTTGACACTGGGCTGGGTTGATTAAGTATAAAGGGATGAAAGGCTCCGTCTTGCCTTGCCTTTCTCCCAAGTTGAGGGAGGTTTGACCATCGCATCCACACCCACACCCATGCCCAGTGTCCCAACCTTGCTCTGCCAGTGCCCGGAGAGACCCTCAGGACCCCCAAGACTTTGAACCTTTCAGACTCAGGCCATTCGGATCCTGAGCTGTGGACAGTGCACTACTGGCGCTGACCTCCCCACTGGACCTGGCTCTCCCCAGGAAGACTCCTGCCATGGGAGGTCCTGTCACCCCTTGTAGGTGGACGCCCAGCCTGGCCAGGGTCGTCATCCTAGTGCCAGCCAAGCTGCCAGTGAGGAGGTGGTGTTGCAGGGGCTGCCAGGGGGGAGAAGGTGGCCCCTGCAGCCTTGTGTTGGCACAGTCAGCCTGTGGGGCCCCCTTCACCCTCAAGGGTGGCTCGGTCCCATAACATCGAAAGGTTGGAGTTGGAGCTAGGGTTTCAGCTACGCAGTAGATGCAGATATCAAATAAACTAGGCTATCTACATCAAGGTAGGAACAGAGAATGGGTGGTCCCACTGAGAAAACCCCTCCCTCTCACCCGCCTGAGGGACCAGCCCTGAGCAGCCTTCTGCAGCTACTCGTGGAGGACCCCACGTCTACTGTGGGAGGGCAGGTTCCCACCTGTGCCCCACATTCACGCAAGGCCTGGACACCTACACCACCCAGGCGTGGCAACCCCAAACTGAGAGAGTACCCCCACACGGGTCTGAGATTGGAGCCCCCCATAGAGCCCGAGGATAAAGTGCCCCATAGGAGAGGTTCATCTGGGGCGGTCCTGGTTGTCTCCTACTGTCCTGGTGTCCTGCCTGGCTTGTCACAGTTTAATGGAGTCCTATTAAGAACTGCTTTAACAGAAGCCAGGATGGACTGGGTACCCTCCACTCGTACTTCCAGCTTCTGCCACGACTGCCTCTCTCATGAGAATCACATGTGCAACGAGCCAGTTTTCCCCTCAAGTCGAAGCTAAATCCAGAAGACGACAAGGGCTGACCTGTCTCTCCTTCCCAACCCTCTCCTGACCCGGTGCAAGCCACTCAGGGACAGCGCGTGCAGCTCTCCACAGACGTTGACGTGCAAGCAGATGGGAGCCACCAAGGGCAGCTGACTCCCCCTCTGGGGCGGGGCTGAGAGACAGACTCAGTGTTGCTACTCCTCTTGGTTGTACCATGGCCCTCAAGATGCACAAAGCCACCAGGCCACCAGGCTCCGGGGTCAGGAGAGGTGGGAGTGGCAGGCGGGGGGTGTCTGCACCATGTGCAGGGGTGGAAGGCAGGGGTCCTGCTGAAGGGCTCACAGATGGTGGTGGGAGCAGCCTTGCTGCAGCGACTGCGACTTACCATACGGCGTAAATGCACAACTATTCATCTTTGTGTTTGCGATGGCAGCTTCATTTTTCAATAAACCCTCAGTAGTAATGAGTTCGACAAAAAAAGAAAGTGCCTGAGTCATGAAAATGTTAAGTCTCTCAACTTTCTCTTTTTCAAGAAAGTTGATGAAACTGTAACATGCACAAAACGGTTATCTGCGTTTACCACCTGCCCTGAGCCACAGTGATGTCACCAATTCTATAAGAAGCAAGACCCACGTCTGCTCAAGAAGCATCAGCATCGAACTCAAAGGTCATCAGTAACTTTAAGAAGACTGACTAAAATCTTGGTTAAACATTATGCTGGGTGTGTCTGTGAGGGTGTTTTGGGATGAGATTAATATTTCAGTCAGTATACTGAGTAAAGCAATGGCCCCCCAATGTGGGTGGGCCTCATCCAATCAGTTGAGGGCCAGAAAAAAACAAAACACTGACCTCCCCCAAGTAAGAGAGCCTTCCTCCTGCCTGACAGCCTCTGAAATGGGGCATCAGCTCTTTCTGTTTCTACAGCAGCCTTCCAGCCTTGGGACTCAAAATGAGACATCAGCTCTGAAGATTTTGGACTTGCCAACCTCCATAATCATGTAAGTGAACTTCTTATAATAAGTATATACATAGATATATGTATAATAGTATATAATATAATTATATTTATATATTTATATTGACATCCTATTGGTTGTGTTTCTCTGGAGAACCCTGCCTAGTACATTAGTCAGTTCCAAGTTTTCTTGTCAGTTCCAACCTTCTTTCTCTAGCACTTCAGGCTAGAAGTGAAGTGATAGCTGTTCATTTGACAGCACCGTCAAGAGAACGTCCCACATGGCTACATGGCGCCAGTTTTATGTTAGTGTAATCAGATGCATCAATAGAAAAAAAACAGTCAATTACAATAATAGTTCCCTTTTTTCATCTAATTTAGGCAATCAAAGGAAAGCTTTTGGACTTTCATTCTGTTCAAGGTGAAAGGTCTCTCAAAATTGTGAATGCTACCGGAAATTCACTTTTTAAAAGTTCAACATAAAAGATAAAAGTACTTGTTTTGGGGTGATAATATTATCACCTCAAATATGTAAAGGTTGGTTGAAGCAATGTTCTCAGTAAACTTGAAAAGTCAAACTACAGAGCAGAAGTGCCTAGAACGGGTTGGGGGGCAGAGAGAAGTCAGACCTGCACCAAGTGGGACAGGGAGTAGAGACGAGGGCGGAGGAGGGATGGGAGAAGGCGGTGAGCAGCCTGGAGCAACAGCGTCAGACTCCTCCCGTGAAGACACTGCCCTTCAGAGCCAGGGCAGCCGCTCGTCCATCTCACAAATATTACCTGACCAGCCGTTCATACCAGACACTGTTAGGCACGAGGGGCTCGAAAGTCAACAAGACAGTCAAGGTCCCGCCTTTGAGGAGCTCACCTTCCAACACAGGACGCGAGCGAGCAAGTAAACAAACAAGATACTCCCTGATTGGGAGGCGTCATACAAATGCCATAAGTGACTCAAGTAACTTTGGGGTGCAGAGACTTCACTGCTGAGGCTATTCGACAAGCACACATTGAGTGTCCATTGTATGCCAGACACTGGGGTAGCTCATGTATATAAAGAAATGAACAAGACTCAATTAGTGCCCCAAATGAGCTTACAGTCTGAAACAGGAGGTGGATGTATACACAGCGAACAAATGCTGGTACAAGGAAGAATGAGACAAATGCTAAAATAGACACGCAACAGGGCAACCTTTAATACTATAGGAGGAATAGAAGACAGATTCTCAAATGAAGGACAATGTGAAATTGACTTTGAAAGATAACGAGGGACCGCCCTGTGGCGTGGTGGTGAAATTCGGCACACTCCGCTTCGGCGGCCCAGGTTTGCGGGTTCAGACCCCAGGGGCAGACATATACCACAAACTCAGCCATGCTGTGGTGGCGACCCACATATAAAGTGGAGGAAGATTGCACAGGTGTTAGCTCAGGGTTAGTCTTCCTCAGCAAAAAAAGAGGAAGATTGGTGACAGATGTTAGCTCAGGCTAAATCTTCCTCAGCGGAAAAAAAAAAATGATAATGAGGATTCTAATTGAGGGGCTATAGGGGAAAGTGTGTTATACAGACAGAAAAAGAAAGCATGTGCCAAGGCCCTGGGTTGGAGGAGAGAAAGCAGGAGCTGGGACAGCAAGCAGGCTGTGGCAGGTGACTGCAGGGAGCAGAGCAAGAGCGAGTGACAAAGGTGCCCACAGGGTGGGGCCAACTAAAAAGAAAAGGGCTAGGAGAGCATGGGCTCTTGACTCGAGAATAGGGAGCCATTAAAAGGCTTCTGGCAGGGGAGCAAAATGATCAGAGGGGTATAGAGGCTGGGAGAAGGGAGACCAGGAAGGAGGCTATCAAAGTAATTCAAGCCAAGTATAACATTAGCTATTACTTCTGCAATACATGACTATTTAATAAGGGCCTACTGTGTGTTAGGGACTATTCTGAGCCCTGAGAATTCTGCACTGAACAGTAAAAAGTCCCTGCTCAGGAAGCTTATGATCTAGTGGGGGGAGAGAGAGAGTAAATGAATAAACAAGTAAAGATCTGATGTAACAGATGGTGCCGGAGTATACGAGTTGAGCACACGCTGTGTGCCAGGCACTCTTCTAAGCACTTGATGTGGAGTAACCTATTTTTATTTTCATGGCAATCCTATGAAGTAGATACTAATATTATCATGCCCATTTTACAGATGAGAAAACCAATGGCCAGGGGTTAAATAACATCATCATGCTCTTTGCCTCCACATTTTACTGCCTTTCAAGGGTTGGTGGCCTGGCAGTGGCAGGGGGTGGGGAGGAGAAGTCCCCAAAAGCAGGGGCGTCCTGTCCCCAGTCCAGGCACCCCTAGCCCCCCAGCTGCACCCTCCCCCACACCCCCCCAGCTCCCAAGCACTCATCCCTTTGCTCTGCTGTTCTGCGTTTGCCAGCTTACCGCCTGCTAGCCTGCAACTAGCTTCGGGAGCCAGGAGCCATCACACCTCTGTTGAGTCTCTTGAGACCTTCGCACAGCGTTGGCGACATGGCACGTGCACAGACTCATGCACATTGCCAAAGCCCTCCTGTTCGGCAAAGAGTGGCTGTGTGGATCGAATAGAAAAGGAGAACCCCGATGGCGAACTCATCCTGTGTTCTCTGTTTTAAAGGGGACAACTATTTTATCTATCAGACATTGGAATTTTCCATGATGGGTAAGAAATCAGGTCCCCATCCTTCCTGGCCAGGGTACTCAGAGTGGATCAGGGTCCCAGTCCCTGGTCCTCCTCACAGAAACTCAGGTACAGGGCTAACAGCAGAAATGTTGATGGCACCTTACAGGTACCTGGCACGTACAGGCTTACAAAGTAGCCTTATACCTCAGTGGGCATTTACAGTTCTGACTGCCCAGGTCAACAGCTCTTTCTTTGAAGGACAGTTCTCCACCTGCTGCCTCAATCAAGTGGTTCTGTTGGGGGGGGTCCCACCCGCAGAGCCTCCCTCTTTGGCTAAAGGATGAGCACATTCCTCAAGTGGACCAATCATAGGACTCCATTGCCCTTGGCCACAGTGATTGGGCCAAGCATGGGCACATGACCCAAGCTGAACTAATCAAAATACTCTATTGTCACCCCACTCACCACACCCCCAGCCATGCTGATTGATTCAGAGATTTTTCTACCTAGAGCAGGCAGAAATATCAGCTGACTTTTTTTACCTAGATTTTTCTACCTCTCCCTCTTGGTTGGCAGGCTGTAAGAATTCTAAGAGGCCAGAGCAGCCTGTAGCTGTGATTCCAGCCCCAGAGAAGGAAGACAACATGCAAAGGAAGCAGAAGAGAAAGAGGAGAGATTGATTTAGAGATTGCTCCTTAATCCAGTCACCCTGGGGCAGCTCCACCCCATCAGTGGTTTGAGCCAATGTGCACACACCTATTATCTGACTGAGGTCAATGAGACAGGCAGGGCAGGGAATGCTTCCTCCATGACAGGAGAGGAAACTGAGGCCCAGACAGGTGAAATGATTGCTCAAGGTCACTTGACTAATAGGAGGTGAAGCCATGACAGAAGCAACCAGAACTTCTACCCTCTAGATGAGAGCTCTTGTCTCATCCACTGCCTCACAGGGCATGGTCCCTGTAGCCAAGACCATTGCCCTGCCCACATGTGTGATGGCTCCCGGGTATAAGCCACCTTTTTTGTTCTGGACTCTGAGTGAGACCACAGCATCTACACTTAGATGGAAGACTATTTAGGACCCCGGGGACAGAACCTCTCCTGTGGAACTTGTACGCACAAAGTCCAATGGAAGGTAAGCGCTAAACAGAATTTACCAATCATAATTATTCCCTCTTCAGAAAATGTTGACCCCAACAGCAGTGTCATCATTCCTACTCACTCAATAGGATGTCTACCACAAAGTGCATTATGTCCAACTTCTGTCAACCATTAATGTTTTATTATTATAGCTCCTTACAGTGGTACTTCTAAAATGTCCTCCAAAGAACCCAAAAGGCTTTCTGACATTTTCTGTAAAGTTCTTTTATACCTACTCAAAAGGTTGAGAAAACAGAGGCCATTCCCAGTGCCCACATTTTTAAAACAAGGAGCGAGGTAACCCTTGTATTCTTTCTGAGGCCCCTTCCTGCTCCAGCATTCTAAGAACATGGCACCATGGCTCCCAGCCAAGGTTCCAAGGCACCTGGGCCAAAGTAAGAACAGGGACATAGTTTTCTGAATCTGATACAATAAGACTATGTTAACCAGTACCCATCATCCCAGAAGAGTTTCTCAGGAGGTTGTCCCTCCTGTGGGTTTCAGATTTCCGGCAGAATCTGGAAACACCACGTCCATGACCCCCGCAGTGAGGAATAGCTTGAAATTGCCCAGAGGCTCTCCTGTAAACCAGCCTTAGGCGTTTTCTTCTGGAAGACTCCAAATGCCTCTAATGTTTTTGTGAATGATTTAGGCCAGGCAGGCGGACAAAGGCTTTGGAACTTTTCTAGCAAAAGGATAGAGCTATTGGTGAAAGTTGGGCAATGCTGCTCAAGACTCTTTGCAAGAAGCACAGATCTGGGCCAGCAACTACTGTCTCAAGGACCATACCAGGTGGATATCTTAGGTATGGGGAGGAGACTCACTTTCAAACTCTGAATTAGGAGATTGCTGGTGGTTGGGACTCAAAGCCTAGAATAACTCCAGCCTTGCAGCACTGCTGAGATAGCCTGACAGCTTCATGGAGGAGCCACTGCCCACACGCTGAGAAGCGGCAACATGGCCAGCTCCTCAAAGGTCCGTGTCATCCTGGACACCTCTTGTGGGCCACCTCCCATTCTCGTGGCCTCACCTCTTATTCCAGCCAAGGCTACAGAAAACTGTCCCATGCAGATTTCGTCCACTGCATGCTGACAACACCTCATCTCCAGCATGTGACAGACATCTACTGCTTCCTGCCCAGGGACTTCTCTGATGTCACAGCATGCGGCACTGTCAGGAACCGGTGTGACATTCACACATATACATCCTAGACATGCAGGGGGCTTTACATCCCATGAAACAACCCAGACAATGGAAGGTGGGGGCCCACCTTCCTGAATGCTTCTCCCCTTCATCCCTCAGGCAGACAATTCTGAGACATAATCCTCAGGGCTCCTCAGAAGACCCCAGTGGGATCAAGCACCAGTTACCTGCAGTGGTGGACAACCCAGGGACATGCCTTAAAGTGGCTTTTCCTCCTTCTCTGTCTTCCTCTCCTTGGTCTTCTTTCCTGCTCTCTGAGATCACTTCCCAAAGAAACTATCTGTGGCAAGCAAACCTTTGTCTGAAGTCTGTTTTGAGAGGAACATAGGCTAAGACACATGTCTTCATCTTTGAGGTCCCATATTCCAGCACTAGCACTGTCTGTTTCAGTTCTCTATTGCTGCATAACAAACTCTCCCCAAACTTAGTGGCTTAGAACAACAACCATCATGATTTTGCAATATGGGCAGGGTCATGTGGACAGCCTGTCTCTGCTCCACATGGCATCAGCTTGGACAGCCCAGCCTGGGCTAAAGGATCTCCTTCCAGCATGTGTGACCTCCATGGCTGGCACGTGGATGCTGGTTGTTGACTGGGAGCTCGGCTGAGACTGTTGACTCACAGCCTTGATTTTCCTCCCCATGGGCCTCTCCACATGGCTGCTTGGGCTTCCTCACAACATGGACACTGGTTGCAAGCAGAGCAAGCAGAAGCTGACGGTCCTCTTAAAATGGAAGGAACAGGCAGAGCATCTTTGAGCAACAGACTGTATTCTCTTGGCCAAAGCAGTGTTAGGCCCAGCCCAGAATCAAGGGGAGGGGAAAACAGACGTACCTCTCAGTGCAGGGAGTGACACAGCATCTTTAGCCAACTTTGATCTGCCACATCATCGGCATAGAACACTAGATAAATGAAGAGTTAAATAAATGGTTAATTATGTAAGCTAATTAATTAATTAATGCTACCAGCTATTACTCAACAGTAACCTTCCATCCACCCAAACCGCCACTGTCACTCTGAAATTTCAGAATAAAATATTACTTTGATACTAATTTACTTGAGGTTAGAAGGTTTTTTGACCTCAAAGTCATAGACTATTAGAGCTGAAGGGATGCTAGAGTAACTCCCTTCCGCCGCTTCACAGTACAGCTGAGGAAAGGGAGTCCCAGGAAAGGAAGAGATTTACCCAAGGTCACCATCATGGTCATTAGCAGGGCAGACACCAACCCAGGGCTCAAATTCCCTACCGGGACCTTCCCACCACTCTGCGATGCTGGCTGAAGGAGAGCAGGAAGGGCCGCCTTCCCCTCGTGAAACTCGGCCTTCCCAGTCCCTTTCAGGTCTTCAAGGAGCCGGGGAGCTTACCTATTGTTCTTGAGCTAGTAAGTAACCTGCTGGGATTCAAACCCAGGCCCGTCTGACCTAACCTTAACCCTCCACCCTTTTCCCTAAATCAGCCATCACACTGACATCCCTCCCCTCCTGGAGGTTTGATTTAGACATGAGGCCAAAACGCCTCGTATTTAGTCCACAGGGCAGCATGTGACCGAGGGCGGCAGGCCCACGGGCACGCAGAGGCGGACCGGTTCCTGAAGAGGCAGGACTCTGGCCCAGGAGGAACCTCAAGATCCCGGAGGGCACAGGAAGGTGGGCTTCAGGGATAGGAGGCTCCGGAGAGGGGGAGGGGAGGGCAGGGCATCTGAGCTGGTGGAGCGCCCACCTGCGTGAAGGCTTGTTGCTGGGAAGAGGGCAGATGGGTAGAGCTGGAGGCCGTGTCAGAGGTCAGGCTGCCCGGTGAGATCCAGGGGCTCGGAATGTCTGCGGAGGAGGCTGGGGGTCTCCTGTGCTCCAAGTTCACTCAGGGGGACTAGGGAGCCTGGCTTGAAGCTGCTTTTGCACAGCAAGCCCTGCTGTTCTTTAAATGCCTGTTCACCGAGACACCATGCCTGTCCTGCCGCAGGCAAGGGGTGGGAGGTGAATGTGGAAGAGAGCCCTAAAGGTGAGGCTGAGACTCCTGCGCCGCGTGCCCAGTGGTAGGGAGCCACTGTGATCCCCGGATGGGCAGGGGCAGGATGAAGCAGAAGGAAGAGTGCTCATGGATTAGGCGCCTGCTTTGACTCATGTGATGACAGTGTGGAATTCCAAGCCATCCATCCACTCTGTGAGGGGGTCTCAGGCTCTCCATCCTTCCAGCTGAGGAAACTGAGGCTCCAGGAAGTGAAGTGACTCACCCTGGGTCTCACAGCTAGCACTTGGAGGAGCTGAGAGCCGGGCTCAGGTCTCTGCCCTCTGTGCACACTTTCCTTCCCCGGCAGCAGTGAGCTGGAAAGGTACAGGAGACAGGAAGGCCACGTCCTGCACAGTCACAGTTTGGCTGGACACAGGAGACACACAGGAAAATACCATCCAAAAGCCCCCAGTGCAGTTTCTAGCAGAGGGAGGCATCTCCAGGCCCAGAGGCACCCCAGGGCCTTTGCCCCTCCTTCCCAGGAAGAGAGGTTTCCGCCCTGAGCAAGACAGTGCACGTCAGAGGCTGAGGCCTGGCAGCCCTGGGCCCGGGGCCGGTTCCCAGCACTCTCTGGGCAGCCGGGCCAAGCTGCTGACTCACCCAGCAGCCCTCAGACAAGTCACTTCCCTCCCGGGCACTCAGCCTGGCACCGAAAGTGGGCATCCCTGTGTCCCTCACCACCCGTATCTGGGCCTGCATGACCTGTGCCAGAGGGCCCTGTCCCCTCACCCAGAGCTGACTGGTCGAGTGGGGAGGGGGGTCGGATGACACGGCAGAGCAGGCAACATGTTTGAAAACTGATATTCAATGGAAAAATATAACCTACATTTGGAACAGGAAAACCATGCCTACCTATTTTCATAACACGTGCCACTGAAGAGAAAGTTCCACAGGCTTCTTGGGTGACGGGAACATACACAGGAGGGAGTCCTAGGGGCGGCTGTGCTTCTAGAAGGGAGCTCAGCTGAAGGCTGAGAAAGCCCAGAAGGTCAGGAGTGGAGACTTTGCTCGTCAGGGGTGACGAGCAGGTGAGCTGCTTGGAGTAGAAAAGGTAGGTCCTCACTGGGGGCAACTCACACTTCTTCGGCAAACTGCAGGGTGTTCATGGGGTCCAGTATCACAGGGAACAGAAAAGTGCCTTCTAGAAGGGCCCACAATAGACTGTTCATCACCGATGAAGAGGCATCCATTGGTGCAGAAACATATTCAGGCTACATTATGACTTTTTTAAAAAGTGAGTTTACGAAACAATGTAATCCCAATATTCTAAAATAAAGTTTAAAAATACTTGTGTGAGCCCATACATACACTTGGGGAAAAAGTCTAGAAGGAATACAACAAAATGTTGACAGAAGGTATCCTTGCACAGTGAGATTATAGGGAATCTCTTGCTCTCTTCCTTCCTTTCTCTGTGTGTGTGTCTCTCTCTGTTGTTGTGTCTCTGTATTTCCTAGTCTTCTGTATATACCTACGTAACATGTTTAATAAAGGAAATAATAAAAAGTTTTTAAATTAGGCCTGGAAAAGGGAACTTACCCAAGGGCTAAAGTTACTTGCAAAGAGACCTTAGCATCCTCATTACTATATAGTTAATAGCCAGCTCCTTACTGTGATAAATCCTGACACTCACCATTAGTGTCAGCTCTGTGCATCTGTCCAATCAGGGGTAGCCAGAGGGCACAAGGTCTCAGTGTCTTTGATATCAGGCCTTGAAAGTCATGATGTGTGTGTGTGTGTACACACATACATATATATACATCATCTCTTCACATGCAGCACAAATTTTCTTCCTAATTTGCTCTGGTGGGGACAATATTACAGATAGTTTTCATTCCTGACTGATGGCCAAGGGTGGGGTATGGACACAGGCTAGGAGGTGGCAGAGAGCCAGTGTAGAATTCAATTTTTCCAGAGATCGTCAAAAGGTGATTGTATTAGGAATTTACATCTCATCATTGATCATCTCCTGAGCTACGCCCATGGCTCCTGTTTATTACTGTCATCTGAAAGCTCTTGACATAAACCAGCACCAATTTACCGACAGAAAAATGGAGTCACAGAGAAATAAAGCGACTGGTCTAAGATCAAACCCTGAGCAGAGGGCAGACCAGTCGGTGTTGGAGCCTGAGAAGCTGTTCCATCATCCACAGATATTGATTAGACACCTACTATGTGCCTGGCCCCATGGAATCAAAGATAAATAAGATGCCTTTCCCAGATAAACACGTTCCCAGACTAGTGGGAGGAAAGAGGCTTAAAAGAGATTGCACCACACTCGGGTGCCGTGTGAGAGGGTTGTGGAATATGCCACAAACTCACTTGGGGTGGGAACTGGGAGAGGGTGGGTTGAATGGGTGGAGGGCGTATGGAAAGGCTTTCTGAGAGGGGAACATTGGAGCCAGATCCTGAGATGTGAGTAGGAATCCACAGAGTGAAAATGTGGGGAAGGGCATTCTGGCCCAAGGGAACAGCCTATGCAAAGGCACTGGGGTGTGAGGAAACAAATCCTATTTGGAAATTAGCTGTGCCTAGAACAGCTGTGTGCTGTGGGGAGTGAGTCAGGGGAGAGGAGGCTGGCCTGGTCTGAATGCCCCTCTGAGAAGTCTGAACTTCACCTTGTTGGCAGTACCAGGCAGGCAAAAGATTAAGCAAAAGGGTGACATTTTCTGACCTTATGGAACCTCTAGCTGGATTGGAGAGGAGCAGCTCAGGGCAACAGCCAGCAAGTGACTGTGTGGAGAGCCTGGAGTGGACAGCAGTTGTGGGGTTGGGAGGAGAGAGTCCAGGAGTCTCCACGGGCTGTGAAGGCTCAGCCTCCCTCAGGAGACCAGCTGCAGCACCCGCACCAGGGCCTGCCCGGCAGGAAGGGTGCTCCTGGGCGTTAGGGTTACGTGAGGACCTTCCAGGCTGGGCTCAAACAACAGAGGCCTCTTGCCCCATCCTGTTGGGTCCAACACCCCATATGGAGAGGTAGAGAGATCAGGTGATGTGGGCAAGGTGGGGCAGAGTGCCAAGGCGGTGGGCTGGGGCCCAGCAACACATGGCAATGGGGCCAGGCCAGGTGTCTGGGGGCCCCATGCCATGGCCTGGTGACAGAGGCCGGGCAGCAGGCAGGCGTGGCTGATGCCATGGAGGTGTTCAGGGCCTGGACGCAGGAGCTGCAGCTCCAGCACACACTCCTGCTGTGTGTCTCTTCAGGGAGGAGAGGGACCTCCGCCCAGCGACATTCACCACTGCCACCTCCCTAGAGACCACGCCCATGCTGAGGCCAGGAGAGAGGAGGGGAACTCTCCTCTTTTCCTTGCTCCCTTTTCACAGGCTCAGAAAACCAGGGTCTTTTAGCCCCCGGACACAGTCAAGTCAGGTCTCCTAATTTATGGAGGCGCAGAGAAGGAAAGTGAGTTGCCCAATGTCACACAGCAGATGAGTGACTGGGCCAACCCTGCAGAGCATAAGATGAAAAGGCCTAGACCCCAATCTTCCTTCCTTTACCCACCTCTCCCGTATTCAAGCGTCTCATGACCAGGAGACTCTCGATCAGGGAGGGCTGCCCAGCCCCGGCAGCTCTGGTGGCCTTGTGCCATCAGCCGGGCTGCAGGCAGTCTTGCCTAGAGAACTCCCCACCCTCCTCTCAGCCGCCCACCTGCTGTGCAGGCTCCGCTGTGGTGGATGGATGCTCACTCAGGAGCAGGCTGCGAGTCAGCCCATAGTCCTGGGTGGGAACCAGGCAAGGGCAAGTTTGTGTCTGCTCCACGGGCGGGTCCTTGTCTCTGCTTCCCGGAGATGTGACCTTACGCAGCCCCTTGGCCCCTCCCCAAGCATCGGCCTCACCGCCTGTGAAAGGGCATAATCGTACCTTCATCAGGGTGGCTGTGATGATCACATGAAATAGCAAATGCGAAAGTGCTCTGTAAACAGCAACGCACCCCAGTGTGCAGGATAGAGGAGCTGCCTGCTCGTCACGGGAGCGTGCGCGTGCGGGGACCTGCTGACACCGCCGCAAATGCCTTCTCCAAGGCGAGCACATGCTCCTGTGTGCACGTTTATTCCCAAGAGCCGGCTCCCGATGAGGGTGGAGGGGTGCCTTTACAGAGGCTCAGGAAGCAGGTCTGGGCTGTGGGGAAAGAGGTGGCACCACAGCTTGGGGGTGGAATGCCCAGGGCGGTGGGCCTGGGGGAGGGCCGTGCTCCTAGGGCGAGGCTCACTGAGTACCGGTGGCCCGGGCTCCTGGTGGGGCTTGTGTCTGCGAACGTGTCTCTGAGCAGCCCCCCTACCTTCTCCGGACCTCCGTCCTTATTTCAGGGATGGCCACTGGCCCTGGTGCTCCTGGAAGTGCCCTGACTCCAGCCCCAGAGTCCGGATCATGAATGCTGGGAGGGGAGGCCCTTAGCTCCCACGTGGCTCACCGTTCCAGTTACAGACCTAGACCGAAGCTCAGAGAGGGTCGGGACTCACCTGGGCCACACAGACTCTTAGGGCAGAGTGGGGCGGGAGCTGGGTCCCGGGGTCCAGCCCCTGCCCTTCCCTCTGTGCCAGCCTGGGGTCTTGCCTCCCAAGCCCAGCTCCCTCTGCGGTCTGTGCCCTTGGACTATTGGCTGGGTGGGAGGGGGCTGGCGTGTAGACTGACAGAGCGAATGAAGTGACCAGTTTTCTAGGCCCAAACTCCAGGCATGAGATCGGACAAACACATAAAAGGTTTGCAGTCACTGCCCTCCTTGGAAACGGTTGACTTTGGAGCAAGACGGCTTCCGCTCTTGGGGGACTTGGACGCTGGGGCTCCGAGATGGCCGGAGTCCCTGGGCCTGGAGCCTGAGTGCTCTGAAGGTGGGGACCTCTGGGCGTGCTGGGCCCCAGCCCCGTTTCCTGTGGCTGCTGCGGGGACGGGGCGGGGGAGGAAGGCTCGGCCTGGGCGAGCTAATCTGGAGAAGTGATTTTCCTCCTCAGCCAGCCCCTCCCTGGGCAGGGCTCTGGACGCGAAGGTAGGCCCAGCCAGGGCTCCCAGGGAGGGGCTGGCTTATCAGGCAGGAAACACTGGGCTCCGGCCACATCCTCCTCCTCGTGGTCACAGCAGCTCCCATGGGCAGGAAAACACTCAGCAGCCTGGCTGCTCCTCCGCCCTCCCGGGCCCCTCCTGCGAGCCTTCACCCTCCTCTTCATCTTCCAGCAGCCGACTGGGGAGGCAGAGTGTGGAGCGTGTGGTCTGCTGCCCTCGGAGCTCTGCTCCCCTGCCTCCCAGCCCTTCTGCTGCCCCTCGCCCGCCTGCTGCCTTTCTGGGCCCCTGCAGCCTAGTCACAGGGTGGGGCAGGCAGGGATGGCAGAAACACGACAAAGGGGCACTGGCTCCTAGAGACATCCAGGTGGGCTCCTCGGGCCCCTCTGTGCCAGCCCCTGGTCCTCGGAAGCCACCACTTGTTCCCAGAAGTGTCTCGGAACACTAGGGCCGTGTGCCTGCCTCCACTGGGTACACTGGGACTCTCCGTCCTCCGGGAGGCTCCTTCCCAGCCTTGCTCTCCTGGGCCAGCACCCACCAAGACCAGCTGGGCTTCAAGAAGCAGAAGAAACTTCTCAGGAAGTCTCCTGAAGGCATGCTAACCCACAGGGCTCTTGCCTCCCCTCCCATCTGCATTCCCAGGGCCCCTTCTTCCCATCACCCAACATCCCCGTACCTGTGCCATTATCCCTGCCGAGACCCCTGACCCAGCAGACAGAGCCATGGGGGCCCTCTCCCACAGCCCTGTCTGAGTTGCCCTCCTTGGCTTGCCCTGCTAAGGAAGACTGACCCCCTCAGCCCTGAGGGGTCTCGCCCGGCCCCCTCCCCTCGCAGCTCTCCACCCACGGCCCTCCACCAGCTTCTGCTCTCAGCTGCTTGCTCTCAGGCAAATCCCCTGACCTCTCTGGGCCTCCATTTCCTTTTTCATCAAATCTGGTGGTTGACAGCATGATGAATAACGATTTCTTCCAGCTCTGACCTCCAGTGATTTTGTTCGAGGTCACAGAGCTGGGACAAGAGTCTCCTAATTCTGAGCCCCGTGTACTTTCCAGCAAACATGTCACTGCTCTGCTCACATTAGGACACCTCCACGGACTGACGGTCCTCATCAGAACAAATCACCTTCTCTTATTATACTCCTCTTGCAGATTTTAAGGATGCTACACACCTTCCTTTTCCTTCTCAGCATCCTGAGATGTGGGAGCTGGTGCTTCTAGTTTTCAGGGAAGGGAATAAAGAAAAACAAAGTTACAGAACTTGTCAGGATTGGAGCCGAGAAGCTACGAAGCTCTCTCGGATTCCGTAACATGATAAGAACAAACCCGCGTGAAGAGACACAGGTGGGAGCAAGGGACACCTTTGGCCCCCGGCCCTCTTCACACAACTTTTCAGCCATGGAAGCCACAGCCTCACCTCTCAAGGTTCATCATCAGAGCCTCTAAGACACAGCAGCCAGCTCCCGGAGGCCCCTGGTGGCTGCAAAGACATTCATCCATCAGAACCTAATGACCTTTCTAGAATCCAGTGGAAGATTTTTCTTTTTTTAAGGTCCTCCTCTTGTCCCAGATCTGTGTCACCCCACAGCCCCTCAAATGGATGGAAGATAAGTGACCAGGGAAAGGACAGTGAGCAGGGCTCACTGTCCACATTTGACCACAGTGGTGTGAACCTCTGAGAAATGACTACACCCTACACCCACACACAGAACATTTCAAAAGTGCCCACAGAGTGCACTCCCCCACTCCCGGGTGAAAGCCCCTACCTTCCTCCCTCGCAATTTGCATGACGAGGTCTTCCTCTCCTCCACCCCCCATGCCACGTCCCTACAACATCCAGCCTCTAATTAAGGGGAACCCAGACCTGAGGGAGCATCTGGAGGAAACCACAACCCCTACCCGGGCCTCCAACATGGTCCCAGAACAAAGAGGAGAGGAGTGTGACCTCCGGCCTTCAGGGTCGATGGGGACTAACTGTGTACATCTCCACAGGCGACGTAAGTGGGCACGGACTTAGACTGAAGCAGGAGGGATTTAGGTGAAGTAGAAGAAAGAAGTTTTTGATGATGGAACTTGTTAGAATAGCTTACAGAGAGAAAAATCCCTTTTTCTAGAGGACTCTCAAATCAAATAGAAACCCACCTGCCAAGAACGGCTAAGAAGCCATCCTCAGTAGAGGCAGGAGAATGAACTAAAGGACTCAACTGGTCTCCATCACTCCCAGCTCGGCGTCCAGACAAGGGAACTGACGGGTTCCTCTACTATCCCCTTTAGCCATATTGACAGGGTCCTTTCTCCTCATTTCTCCCAAACAATCAATCCCATATGACAATCACTGAACACATGGCTCCAGATTTCTCCAGGCCTAAAAAATATCTAAACTGTTTAAAGAAATCTAAAATAGATAATAGCTATCCTATACACGCATATAAAGCATTACAGTTTCTCCAGTGCCTACAAATTCACTACCTCCCTCCTTAGATGAGAGAACAGGTCCAGGGATTTACCCAAGTCCCAGGCAAAATCCAGTGATGGGGTAAGGTCAAGCTCTGCCCCCAGGTCTTGGCTCTTTCCAGACACTCCCCCACTAGAGCAGCCAGCAGGGCTGAGGGTGTGCTCCAGGGCACTCTGGAGAAGAATCTGGTTGCCTTGCTAACTGATAGAACAATCCTTTCTCCCACATAGTAAGTTGGTACTCAAGGAAGGGCGTGCCAATTACTGTGGTGTTTGGGGAAAGGAACATTCGATTTGCCAGTGGAAATTTGCCAGTGGACGCCAGCAGCAAGCACATAAGAGGTCCTCAGGAAGATGAAGCCACCACGACCCGTGAAGCCAGCTGAGCCTGGTCAGATGTAAGTCAGTTATAAATATTCTTCAGGGGTTTTAATTCTTTGTGTTAGGAAAGAGTCAGTTCATGCTGGGAATTGAATGGGGTCGTTTTGCACATCAACTCTCCATTGGGACTCTTTGGGAAAGCCAATAAACAGGCAGTTTGAAGCAAAGGCTGTAAACTTGTTCACACACTTAGACCCCATGATACTCTGCTGGGAATCTAGCCAAGGACAGAAACAGGTAAGTAGGTAAGTGTTCACTGCAGTGCCATTTATAATGGCAAAAAAATAAAAATGGAACAATTTGGTTATCTAATAGCAAGGAGAAGGTAAAGTAAATTAAGCCACGTTAATGCACTGAAGTACTGTGCCATCATCAAATGTGATATGAAGACAGATATCAATGTGGCAAAACTTCTGCAATAGCATGTTGGAAGGATAAGCCAGATATCAATGGTACCTACATCTGCACTGTGATCACCTCAGGTACAATTCTGAACACGTGACTACAAACTGGAGAGTTCAGTCCACAAAAATGAGTATGTCGAAAATAGTTACATCAAAGTCGTGGAGTCAATAATTATTCTTCTTTTCCAAAATTTTTTTATATTGATTTTTCAGCTGGAAAGAAAATTTTTTTTGCAGAAAAATAAAGTTTAATGACAGGGCTGGCCCAGTGGTGTAGCCGTTAAGTTCACACGTTCCACTTTGGTGGCCCAGGCTTCACCGGGTCGGATCCTGGGGGCAGACCTCCTCACCATTCATCAAGCCATGCTGAGGCGGCATCCCACATAGCAGAGCTACAACTATGTACTGGGGCTTTGGGGAGAAAGAAGAAAAAGAGGAAGATTGGCAACAGATGTTAGCTCAGGGTCAATCTTCCTCAAAAAAAAAAAGTTTATGACATAGGAAAATGTTTATTTAATATTAATGAATAAAAATGTCTATTATAAAAGACATATGTAGATGTAGAACTAGAGAAAAAGAAAAGAATGGATGGATGGATGTAAAAAAATTACCAGTAATATCTCTAAGCTGTGGAAAACAGATGACTTACTTTTTCTCTATCATATTATTTTTTTCTAAACTTTCTACAAACACTGCCTCTTTTGAGAATTAAAATATCAATATATAATAGATGATAGATAGATAGATAGATGAGTGGGTGGATGGATGGATGGATGGACGGACAGATGGATGAATGGGTGGATGGATAGATAGTAGATAAATAGAGATGTCTCTTTTCTTTTCTCTCTCCTTCCTTACTCCTTCCTTCCTTCCTTCCTTTCTTCCTTCCTTCCCTCCATCCTTCCTTCCAAATCCCTTCCACTAGGAAGAAATCAAGAGCACAGCCTTTTCAAAAGGAAACGTAGGCAGTTACAAATGTTACAAATCATCTGTCCTTAGCTCATTGTGCTGCTCTAAGATGCGATAAGAGAGGAGATTCTCCTCCCATGCCCTTGCGTCCATCGCCTGACCTGTTTACTCCAGGCTACACTCTAGCAGGGGAAGATGGATAGCCATGGCTGGATCACATCCAGCCTCAGAGCCCGGAGAACCACACACACAACGGCTCCAGGGTCTTGGTTTCCAGAGAGATGGTGGGAAAATTAGGGACTCAGATGGTTTCAGGTCTTTATCAACAAGGTTAACTAGAATACCTCCAGGACATCTCAGAAGTTCACTTTATTCATTTACTCATTCATTTATTAGTTGAGCAGCTACTATATGTCTGCCCTGCTGGGGAAGATGCATGTGGGAGGATGATTCCACTGCCAGGTGATAAGGGCTATAACTAAAATCTGCTCAAGTCCTGTGGGAGCTCGGGGAAGAGATGACCGGGCCCTCTGTCAGGCAGAGTTGGGGACATCTGAGCTGGATTTGGATAGTCAATGGGATGTCATTAGACAAGTGATGGGAATGAGGGTCCCCCGGTTGGGGCGTGGGAGGGTTGCTATGGGAGGCTTCTGGAAAGAAGAAGGTCGGCCATAGGGGCACTCACATGGTGTTGTGGGTCCTGAAGCTTGTCCAGTTGTGGGGAGGCTGCCATGTGAATACATTACCAGGGCCCCTCCCAGGACCCTGTGTAACTGAGGGGTCCAGAGGCATGGATCTTGTTGGCTTCACGTGAACCCACCTCTGTGCTCACCCTGTGCACTGCGGGCGACGAGCAGGCACTGAAGGATCTTAAGTAAAAGAATGAAATGGTAACATCTAAGTTTTAGAAAAATAACTTATAACTGTGCATACCCATCAATTCTCATCAGTCAAAGCAAAAAGTGTTCTTGTCGCGGGGGGCAGTTGGGTGACTGCCAGAACATGCAGCTAAAACTCTAAAATACCCCTGGCTTCTGGGCATGACTGTTTCAGTCACAGCCGACAAAAGTGCAAGAGCAGCCCTGTCGCCTGCCTGTTTCCTGCCCTCCCAGAGGCAGGGACAACGCCCCCACCCCCACCCTATGTCCTGGAATGAAATACGCCCATTTGGCAGTGTCGAGGGCCGGTGTGCTGGGCAGACACTGCTGGACAAGTCCTCCAGCCAGCTGATGACCCTGCAGACTGCCACTGTCAGCTGGCCACAGCACACAGTGGTGGGCCTAGGCGGCAATGAAGCCGGTTCATCTTACTCTGGCCCCATAATTTCCTCCTTGCTGGCTCTTTCTTTCCCTGGGCTGTAATAGGTACGAACTGGACCACATGTAATTCCATGCCATGGTGAAGCACTAAAAAGGCACCAAGCCTCTAGCTGTGAGACTATTCAGCCGATGCTGCCAACAAATGTATCTCACAAAGTGCTGAAACCCCAGTCTCCACCAGCTGAGCAGGCTGAGTCACACTGCACCACCTCCCACCCTGGGCCTCAGTGTCCCTGGCTGCACAATGGGGTGGATGGATGATGGGGCCCTACCTGGGGCTGTGGATGAGAAACAGCCCATAAAAATTGCTGTAAAACTTCCCACACCTATAAAGTGCTATTAAAGTAATGACTATAGATTATGATCCAAATTGAAGGATGAACATATGCCCATCTGGGCCCTCCCAAGACCCACTCCTTGGCCCAGAGGGCCTGGGAGAACACAGGCTACCCTTGACTTGAACAAGTTACAACTGCTTCCCTACATGGTGACCTGCAAAGGGACTGAGTAATCGTCAGTTTTTTCCAGACACTTTTTGGCTGGGATTTTAATCCTAAACCTCACAAGACATTACATCCTTTAATTACTGATCTGTGTGCTCCCCTGCCTTCTCCACAACATTCCGTCAAGTTTTGAGAGCCCACAATGTCTTGTTACACCACATCCATGAATGCATAGGAAAGAAGGCAACCTAGTTATTTTTCAAGATTATTTCAAAAAGAAGAAAAAAATGTGGTACCTTAAGAAAGCAAATAATTGGGCAGAACTTATTTCCTGTCTTGAGACAGCCTGATAATCACCTTGTTCTATTTTACAAACATGAAATCATCCCAAGGAGAAAATTATTCTGCAGGTAGGCTATGAATTGGTCTTTTCTTTCAATATTAATACAACGCTGTTTCCAATGTGCAAAATTAGGCTTTCTCTCTTTACCATAACTCATAAAATAAATCATCGCTACAAGATAACAACTTTTTAAAATAAAAAAGTTGATGTAGAAAACATTTTGACCAATAGTGTAAGTAGCACTGGGCATAATATCTATCCCTCCCTTCCCTTGAAAACTTTTTCTTTTTGCAAAACTATGTCTCAAATGATAAAATGGTCACGGTACAAAACATTTATTTAAATTAAATATTTTAGATAAATCAATATCTACAACCGTCCCAAAGCATATGTAGTTCTTACAAAAAATGGAACAGTTTAGCTTAATGTCTGTGGTAATGTTTTACAAGATTATTAATACACATTCTGGATGCACCAGTCAATCATATTGTCAGTGACTTACTATTTATTACCAAATGGCATATACAGTAACAGCATAAAGATTAATTATATCTTATAAGTGATTTTACAAGAATACTCCTTGGAAGGAAAAAAAAAGGGTCTTTCAACAATACAAAATATAAGGTGAAAATAATGGGAGAATATATAAAACACTTACATAGTTCATACAGGCAATAATACGCTGGAAGGAAAAGACAAACAACCGTCTTTCAGCTCACTGCCCAGTATGTTCCTTCAAAGGAGATTTGGGAGAAGGACGGAAGTGTGTTTGGGGTGGAGTCAGGGCTCAGAAACATTCTCTGAATCACAGTGCGTTTCTGTTCTTTGGGAAGCAAATATAAGGAAAGGGAAGCTGTTTTGAGGTGCTGGTGAAGATGTTACCTGAAGAACCAGCTGGCTGATGAGGACAAATTCCCATCTCAGTCAGAGGAATCCTGCTTGGGATGGTGAAGTCAGGGGATCTTTGAATTAGTGGCTGATTCAGAAGTGGAGGCAGAGAAAGGAAGAAGAGAAAAAGAAACCCCAGGAAAGGGAGAAAGGGAGATGGAGACTGCGGGAAGGAAGCGCCTTCGTCCTCTGCAGGAGAGAGGGTGTGCTGAAATCTTGCTCACGAAATCAACACATCCAGAGTAGAGGAAAGTGATGCTGCTTTGTTGAAATTCTTTTTAGGTTCCCTGCTCTTGGGGTCATTAGGACCAGAGAGTTGACAAGAGGTTGCCAACGTCAACAAGAGTATCTGATTTAGGGTGTGCATGAAGGTGTGTGTGTTGTGTGTCGCACACACACTGACTGTATATATTCAGGCTGTGTATATTCTCTTGAAATGTGTGTGTAATAAAAAATAACTTACCTAAAAAATGTATTTTTAAAAAAACAGCTTGAATTCAATCTCATTTTTGGTGATGCAGTCAACCCTAATGGTTAATTTCCCAAATCAAGATGAGTGTTTTTTCTCAAATTGGAAAAGAGTCCTTTTGGAAGACTGGGATCATTTTGGAAGGCAGTGCAAGGGCAGAAAGCCTCACATCCCTGGGCTGTGCACACGGATTTATCACCAGGTTGCTCATTAATGAGCTTACTAATGAGTCAAACCTTGGTTTCCTTTTAGTTAGCTTTGAGAGAATCCTAAATCAGAAAACCTGGAGCAGAAGAGACCTCAGGTGTCAGGTCTGTCCCTCACTTTACAGATAGGGGGACGGGCTGGAAAGGGAGTAAAGGAGCGCCGGGGCTTCACCAGCCGCCTGAGGCAGAGCTGGGACTGGATCCCGGGTCCCTGTAAACCGGCCCAGGGCTCTCCTCACCTGAAGGACCCGAATGAGGACCCCGCCCGAGCGGCCGTGTCCGGAGCAGGAAAGGTGCGAACGCTGCTGGGCTTTTCACGCATTTGTTTCCGTGTTAGGGACATGGGGAGCGGTCAGTGAAAATCTACCGGGAAACAGCATCTTTCAGCAACTACCTCGCCCTCTTCCCAGGGTGTAGCCAATGAAAACTCATTTGAAGGAATATACTCAAAACGCAGGCTGCGGACCGGCAAGGGGGCGGAGGGGCACTGGGATCAGCAGAGCCCCACTCCGGGAAGGTGGCGGAGGGGCACTGGGATCAGCAGAGCCCCACTCCGGGAAGGTGGCGGAGGGGCACTGGGATCAGCAGAGCCCCACTCCGGAAGGTGGCGGAGGGGCACTGGGATCAGCAGAGCCCCACTCCGGAAGGTGGCGGAGGGGCACTGGGATCAGCAGAGCCCCACTCCGGGAAGGGGGCGGAGGGGCACTGGGATCAGCAGAGCCCCACTCCGGAAGGTGGCGGAGGGGCACTGGGATCAGCAGAGCCCCACTCCGGGAAGGGGGCGGAGGGGCATTCGGATCGGCAGAACCCCATTCCGCCCGGCCGGCAGTTCTGACCTGCCCACCCTGGGGCATCGGAGGAAAGCTGGTAGCCCTGCCCTCCGCTGTGCTCAGTGCGCAGGAAGGAGGGGACGGCAAGGCAGGGCTGGACCGGCTGCCTCCGCTCTATGACACGCTGTAGCTGTTGTAGTACGTGGCTGTGGCATCAGCCAGCACGGAGATGAGGCTGGTCTCTGTGGGGCCCGTTGGTGTCACCTGGGAGACCGGGGCATGCCCACTGAGGGCCATGGCCCCTGCAGCAGAGTCTGGGTGGCCAGAAGTGTTCAAATACTGGTCGAACTCATTGCGATCCATGTCCCCCAGGAGTTCCACCTGGCTCAGCTGATCCAGGGCATCAAAGCCGGGGTGCTCGGGAGGGGGGGAGAGCTGGCCCAGGTGGGCATGGAGGTTGGAGTGGAGAGGGTGGTAGGTGGCAGGGGAGTAATAGGCAGGAGACGGAGGACAGCCGGGTACAGTGGACATCATAGAGACGCCCGGGGACTGGCTGAGGGCCAGGGAGCCCAGGGGGTGGCCGCAGTGGAGAGGGCTGGGGGCGTACTCTGGCGAGTAAGGGGGCCCCGACAGGTGGGGGATGCGGCGGGAGTGCGCATGCTCCTCCTGGCAGGGGGAGGAGAAGAAGGTCTGCTCCGGCTCCAGCACGTCCAGGGGCGACATTTCCGGGGGCGTGGGCAGCCCGTATGGGTAGGTGTCCGCGCTGCCCTGGGTGCCGCCGCCGCCGCCGCCAGCCGGCCCTTCGTGGTAGCAGCCCCGCAGGCTGGGTAGGGCGGAGCTGGGGGAGTACTCACCCCTGTCCTCCTTCTCCCCCAGCACCCCCCGGCCGGCGCCCCGCTTCTCGGGCAGGGCATTCTGGTCTCGGGAGAGGGAGCTCAGGAGGAAGCCGGGGTCCACGCGCTTGCAGAGGCGCTTGGCCTGCTTCTTCCTGCGAGGGCGGTACTTGTAGTTGGGGTAGTCCTGCATGTGCTGCAGGCGCAGCCGCTCCGCCTCGTCCACGTAGGGCCTCTTCTGGGACAGCGTCAGCGCCTTCCACGACTTTCCTGCTCGCACAAGTCAGAGAAGGCCGCGTTCAGCATCAGCGCTGCTTGGGGCGGCCGTGCACCTGTCGGACCTGCCTCCAAGCATCGCACACGCACACGCACAAGCCGTCCGCCTCCCTCCCCCATCCCACCCGCTGCGTCCCCCTCTCCACAAAGGACACAACACCGCACTCCTCGCACCCTCTTCCCAGCCCAGATCCTGCCCGCACAATGAGGCCAAACCAACCTCTCCCACTCGCATCCCGCAAAACCACTTCATGCCAACTATACGCACAGTCACATCGCCTCTCATATAAACGCCACCAGATAACATGAATATAGAAACACTGCCGGATCCACAGCAAAAGCCCCACCTGACACAACGTCAGCCACCAGATAACATGAATATAGAAACACTGCCGGATCCACAGCAAAAGCCCCACATGACACAAAGTCAGCCACAGCAAAAAGTGTGGAACAACGACAACATTGATTCAGGCTCTTTTTACCATTGGAGGGCCAGTTCTAATCATCCGTGCATTTTAATGAAACCTCTCTGCCTTTGTTGATTATCATTGATTATTGCTGCCTATCAGGAAGTGATACTATAATATTTATTTATGGCCTAAATCTCACAGGCCTTCTTGTGAGGGAACTTGGGCTCAGTCAATAGTTTCACAGATGTAGGAAGTTACAGGATCTCACTCAGGGTAACAGACAATAGTCCCTTATATCTGAAAGCCAAATAGGACCCGGCTGTACTAAGATCTGACAGTGGGCAGAATGCTAGCATCTGCCTGCAATATGCACGTATGTATCATGCACAGGCGTGCACATGCATGCACGTGCACACACACACACACGCTACGGCTTCCAGCCATCTATATAGAACCTTCTGATTGTGGCAGGGGCACCTGCTCAGCCACTGACTCCTCCCTACAGAAGCAAATTCCTTACCTTCCCTGGGTCTCTCTATTTTCCTCACTATAAAATATACTGCACTAATACCCAACTCAAAACTCTTTCTGTAAGAAGCATCCCACACTGGTACCTAGTGGTGCTAACATGCTGGTGTCACTTGTATCTTCTATTCGTCCTTACTCACTTGTGTGTTGTTTGGTAAATTGCTCTGGCGTCTCTCTTTCATCTCTGAAAGTACGCAGCACATCACCCTGACTGCAGGTTTTCTGAATGTCGCTTCTGAGCCCCTTACATTGTCACCTTCTAGGGTGAACTTGGGATTCTACCACTTTGACAAGTTCCCCCATGACGCTAACATATCCTGAAGTTTGAGACGGACTAGTCTCGCTCGGAGCACTGTAAGGAAAGGGGCCACATCCACCCAGAGCACTCCACACAGGGCTGAGTACAGAGCGATGTGCCCAGCCTCCCTCGGTGCCCGCGCTGGCTGGCTCTGCATGTGGGACCCTCAAGGGGGCTGGAGGAGGGTGATTATTAAAGGCGCTCTACCACTGAAATGAGAGTTTGTAACTATAGCTGACAGAGTCATCAATTGATAGAGTTAGCTGTCACTTAAAAGGGCAACTTGAGGGGCCGGCCCGTGGCGCAAGCGGTTAAGTGCCCGCGCTCCGCTGCGGCGGCCCGGGGTTTGCTGGTTCGGATCCCGGGCACGCACCGACGCACTGCTTGGCAAGCCATGCTGTGGCGGCGTCCCATATAAAGTGGAGGAAGATGGGCACAGATGTTAGCCCAGGGCCGTCTTCCTCAGCAAAAAAAGAGGAGGATTGGCGGATGTTAGCACAGGGCTGATCTCCTCACGAAAAAAAAAAGGGCGACTTGAAAAGCATTAGGAACTCCGGATATGGGGTTGGTCAGCAGTTCCCAGCCTGTGACTGAGGCTACAAAATTGTTGCAAGAAGCCCACGATCCAGACACAGCCTACACCCTGTCTGCAGACTGAATGTAACACGTGACTCTAGTTTCTAAGTGTACATAGATGTTGTAGTATTAATAAAATATAAGTTTATTCTCAATGCTACTGAATGTGTCACTGTCTTTATGCTCTTTCTCATTCACGACACACTAAACTTACTAGTGCTACTGGTAAAGGTTTAATGTTAAAGACTGGAAAGCTTGTAGTCAGAAAAGTTGGGACTGTCACTTCCAGCCCTTTCTTTTCCTGGGTCAGAAACGAAAGGACCAGGCAAGATCCCAGGGGTGGGAGCAGATCATCCTGCTGCTGATGGGGTAGAAAGTCTATATTTTACGAAGCAACAGTGCCAGGGGCTGTGTGGTTAAGCAGGAAGGAATGAGTGTCTTCCCTGCAAAATGAACTCTAACCTCTGGAAGCCTAAGTGTAAAGTGCCAACAGAGATCAGCTCACAGGAGGCATCTGTCATCTAAGTCCCTCTTCCTGCCCTTTCCCTGGGAGCAGGCAGCTCCATCCTGCAAGGCTCCCCAACCTGAGTTCTCCTCCCACCTCTGGCCTGGGCCTGCAGCAGAAGCCCTGCTCTGTCCTGGCCACCAGAGCTGCACTGATCAATAGGCACAGCACCTCTGGCCCACCAAAAAAACTTTCAAGGGCCCACACACAAAAAAGTTTTCGTTTCTAAAAAAAAATGTAAATTTTTAGGTCAAAAAAAGGTTTCATTATTGTATATAGTAATATATTTGTCCTTATGCCAACACAGTATAAAATATAATTTTTAATATTTTTTATGGAGCAAAGGGCTCACTAAGACACTGGCCCATGAATGAGTCCTGGGCACAATGAGCCAGGAGCCTGGGCGGTGGGTCGGAGGCTCTTTGAAACCAGCCCTCCACCAGCTGCTTTGAGGGAGAGCCTGGACCGCAGGAGGGACCCTCTGCGGTCCCTCAAGCCTGTGGCATGAGCCAGCAGAAAGGTGCGGGTCAGCCTCACGCCACGGTTCCGACCTGGAAGGAGCCCAGAGCTCCAACGGAAAAAGGAAAAAGGCTCCGTCCTGGGCCGGGTGGGGCTGGGGAGGGCAGGGCCAGCCTCGGGCGACCACACACTGTCCCTTCGCACAAGGCCTGCAGCACGCTGAGCACACCAAGCGCTCTGAAAGATTTCCACCGGGTAAAGTGAACAAAACCGCATGGAAGAGCCAAGAGGTTAGGAGCGGAGCAGAGCTGAAGGACGCCCAGCTCCAAACAAGGCGGGGGAAGAACCCGACACGAACTCCAGCTTCCTGGACGTGCCCTAACATCCCCTCTCAGGGCTCCTCCCGGCCGGCTTGTCCCTGTCCCCACTCCGGCCACTCTGCTGGGGCTGCGCAGCGGAATTCGGGAAGCAGCCGGGCTCCGGGACAGACCCTCACTGGCCGCCCTGAGGATCAGAATCAAATCATCTACACTCCTGCGACTGAGAAATGAGCATCGAATCCAGTCAATTTGCGTAGACTTTTTTGCTGTTGGTTTAGTAATTCAGTTAAAGCCAGGATGCGTTCCCGCAAGGTCTCTTTTCACGAATATTCGTTAATAATAGTTACAACCTCCCTCTGTGATTGTGCCAGCGGTCAAGTTCGGGGAATGATGGGTTTTCTCGCTTCGGTATTCCTCCGAGCGAAAGCCGGTTCCACCGAGCCTCGGCGTCTGTCCGTGCGCACGAGTCCTCGTCCCCGCGACCCGGGCCTGGCCGCTGGGGCCCCAAACTCGGCTCCTGCCCTCGCGAGTGGGCCTCTCGGTCACCCCGGCAGGCCGCGCGGTTTCACTTTGGGCCTCGCCCAGGTGTCCCGGCTCTGAATCCCGCCACCGCGCACACACGTTCTCACAGATGCCCAACCTCGCGGGCACAGCGAGCGCCCCCGCTGCCCGCGCGGACCCCACGCCAGGCCCTCCCCACGCCCCGCGTGGCCTCCAGCCGCCGGCCCCAGGCCCGCCCCTGCCCGCGTCCCCGGCCCGCCGACCTCGGGGCGCGCCCCGCCCGCCCGCTCACTCACCCAGCATCTTGCTGAGCTCGGCGTTGTGCAGGTCCGGGTTCTGCACCGCCAGACGTTTCCTCTCATCCTTGGCCCACACCATGAAGGCGTTCATGGGCCGCCGGATACGGCTCTCAGAGCCCTTGTCCCCTGGCGGGCGGGGGGCGGCCGGCGGCGACAGCCCATCCGACAGCTCGGCTTCCAGGGCCGGGCACTCGAGCCCCTCGGGCCACGGGTAAGCTCCCAGCAGCGAGGCCATGGCCGCACCGGGGTCGCCTCGCTTCGCCTCGCTGAGTCGGCGCCGACCTGGCCCTCGCACGGGTCGGGGCGTCCAACTTGGCGAGCAGCCGCGGCCCGCCCCTTATTTATCAGCTTCGGGCGGCCGCATCCTCCAATGACTCTCGAAGGCGGCGCGGCCCCTCCCTCCGTCTCGGCCCGGGCCCCCTCCCTGCGTCCTGGGCCGCCGCGTCCCGGCTGCTACTTGCCGGACGGGGTTGGGGGAGGGCCGCTTCCCCGCGCCCGCCCCCGGCCCGCCCTCCTCCTCCCGGGTCCCTCCCGGGGATCCGCGCCCGGCCGCCCGGGGGCCGCCTCCCGTCCCGCCCGCTCCGGGCGCAGGTGCCGCAGAGCCGGGAGGCGGGCGCCGCCCGCAGTCACCTCGCCCGGGAGCGGGAACCGGACGCCAGCCCCCTGTCCTGCCTGGCCTCGGGCTCCCAGGGCCAGACTCCACCAAGGCCTCCCGCGCGTGGAATCCTACGGAGTACCGAAGCCAAACGGGTTTCGCTGGGAATGGCCGGGCGCAAGAGACGTTGACCATGAGTGCCCCAGAGCAGCCTGTGAACGTCCTTAAGAGGACACACCTACTGTTTTTCTAAAATGGCCCAGGCTTTGACAACCTCGCCCCCCGCCAACTTTGGTGGCCACAGAGGCCGGCAAGGGCTGGAGCTGGATCCGCATCGGATTCTAGGCAGTGCCCACCCGAGGGCCCCTCGACGCCCCGCAGCATCTGGCTCTCGGGAGGGCATCTGCGTTCTCTGTTCTCCGTTATTCACTCTGCCATCTGATTTCTCTCTTCTTACACCCCTACCTCCACCCCACCCTAGTCTCCGGTGTCTGGGTCTCCAGTGCCCCTCCGCCCCTCCCCCTCACTCTTCTCTCCCGGAATTCCCTTCTCATTGGATTTTCTCTTTTCTCCTCCGACAAGCAGTCCTGCTCCTCCGAGTGGAGTCGCTCCGGCGCTCCCCTCCCGAGTCCCTTATGGCTTTGACACGACCTGGGAGCTCCTGAGTGCCCCTCATCCTGACACCCCAGGGTAGACGGGGCTTGCAGGTTCTTCGCCTGCACTCTCGGAGGGCTTCGAGCTGAGAGCTCACGGCGGTCCCTCGCGGACGAACCCCTGCCTCGGATGACAGCTCCCGCGTCACCCTGCTTCGTGTGAGTAGGGCTGTTCCCCTGGCTCTTTTCAGCGCTGGCACACAGTAGTTGCTCAGGAACTGCCGAACAAGTGAATGAATAAATGAGTGACTAAATACGGCTTAGACACACCCTACTGCATAGAACACGACAGTCCTAAGGCTTGACTAGATCCTGGAATTCAATCCACAAATATTTACTGAGCGCCACCCCTGTGCAGGGCTCCGCAGAGGTGACCCTGAACGGAGGTAGCATTGTCGTGGGAGGACCGTGGTGTCTGGAGTCAGGACCTGTCTTCAGCGTTTGGGTTACTTATTGAGGGACTCTGGGCAAGTCAGATATCTCTCTAGGCCTCCTTTCCTAATCCTAAAATGAGATGCATGATAAGACTGATCTCACAGGGCTGTTGTGACGATTCGATGTACATGATGGTTGATGTGATACAACTCTCGATAGAAAGCCCGTGAGTTCTAAGTCCGGATTTCAATGTCCCAGCGCTCAATGACTGGGTTCACAGGCGCCTTGTGTGCAACATGCGCTCCCCGACGGCCCCACGGCGGGGCATGTGGATGGAGAAATGCAACTTATCCGTTAAGTCCCAATTTTAACCTATAGAGTCCCTGATAATTTTCATCTGAGAATGGGCTCTCTGCATAAAACAGATGAATTACTTTTCCTCTCCCCTCCAGCCGGGATCCAGAAGCAGCACTCTAGGCCCGCACGCTCCACCGGCTGCTCTTGCGGGCCGGGGCTGAGCAGCGAAGGGCGCGGGGCGCGGCGCGGCGCTGGCTGGAAAGTGGGTGCCCCGCGGCCGGGAGAGCATCCTGGAACCCGAGGTGGAGCAGCGGGGCTGGCTGGCGCCGGCGATCGGGAACCGAGGGGCGGGGGTGTTGCGGAGAGAATGTGTTCGCGGTCTAGGCGGACTTCCCTACCCCGGGAAGCCTAAGCCGTTTCCTGTGTTGGACCCCTCTGCCAGAAATCCCTCAAAATGTCCCAACGCCAGAATGCTCTGGGAACTGCGGCGAGCTAGGGCCGCGCCCCGCCGTGGATCTCGTTGGTGGGGGCGGGGAGAGCGATCTCTGCACGGGGGACTTGCGCGGCAATGAGGGACCCTGAAAGAACTCGACTCTAACCCCACCGGCGCTCCAAAGGCCTCTAGTGGACAGTGCCACCTTGCCCACGCCGGGCGTCTCCACTCCCGCCTCCAGCCTCTGGCGCCCACGCTGCGTGGTTCCGGAGCAGAGCGCACGCGCAGCCGGGCCGCGCCCAATCACCTGGTCAAGGAAATATGCGCGCCCCGAGCAGCGCAGAGCGGGCAAGTTGGAGTCCAAAGACCCACGGCAAAAATGGAGAAAACCGCGGGGGCGGAGGCAGAGAGGATACGTATTGTGATTGTGTTTCCAATTGTTTAATTTCTTGCATTTCGTCCAGAGAGAGCGCACGAGCCTGAGTTGTCTAATGGCCACATCTCTAGCACGGGCGCCGCCCCGAGCGTGTGAGCTGTCTGCACCCGGGAACCTGGACTCTTTTGCTCGCTCCATTCCTTCTTTTTTTGTTTTTAAAATTAATTTGCACCCGTGCATTGCTTCACCTGGGCAACTTTACGCGAGCGTGCCCTGCTGCGGGCGGCGCTAAGGGATGCGGGGTTGCTGTGACCCTGCTGCTTCTCTGGTCACTGCGACCTTCAGTCCTCCGGAGCTCCTCGTACACCCCAAGCGTCCCCAAAGCCCGGGGCTCAGGGGTCTCAGCGAGAGGGCCAGGGCTAGTGCTCTCCGAGGCATCCCCGACACCTGCTCTGGCCAGCGCTGGGCCCAGGACCGCGGCCAGCTCTCGGTCCAGAGGCTCGTCGGTCGAGGCTCGGTGCCATGAGTCCGCAAGCAATCGAACCAGGAAGGGGCGAGAAGTAGGGGCTGCGGGACCAGGTCCTGCGGGTGCTTGGACCTGTGGCGGGATGGGATGGGGGTTCCCGCAGACACGACACGGGAGAAGCAGAGTTGGAGCGGTGGGTCTGCGTGTGACGACTCGGGGGCACAGTGGACACCGCCCGAGCACCACGCAGCGGACCTGCCCGCACACAGACGTGAGCTTCCTCTTCCGGTGTGTATTGTGTGAATGCGCTGTCCCCTCTCTCTTAAATGACTTGTTCTTTCTTTCCTTTTTCTTTTTCGTTTCGTCCTTCCCTACTTCCCGGCTTCCCTCCCTCCTTCTCCTCCCCTCCCCTCCTCCCCACCATCTCTCTCCTCCGCTTTACCATCCTCCTCCCTTTTCCTCTCTCTCCCCTCCTTCCCATCTCTTTCTTGAGCTCGGAAGTTCCCTGAACCTCAGTTTCCAGGAACACAGTACTTGAAGTCAGAAACCCCCAGTGTAAGTTTGTAAGTTGCTGCAACGTACTAGCAGTGTGATGGTAGTTCATTTACCTGATCTCAGCCTCAGGTTCTTCATCTGTAAAATGAGCATAATTCAGGATAACTAATATAGTATTTGTGAAAGTGCCTCGTATACTTTAAAGAACTGTGAAATGTTATAAAATAATGAATGGATGAAAATTTTAATAAAATTAATAGGGTCGGGTCTCCACAACTTTCCCCTGGAGGAATTTTCCTTACTCTATTCCAAACTGAAGAATTTTGGTGACTCTAGGGGAAGGAGAAGGAGGGGAATTGGGCGCACATTTCAGGCCTGGACCCTGCGGCGCTGGCACCAGAGCTCTGCACCGGGACCAAGCGCTGTGCCGCTGCCCCAGGCTGGTGGAGCCACAGCCCCTGGCCCTTGTGTCTGCAACAGTTTTGTGCATGTGTTTTGCTGGTGCATTTTGTCCCTCACACCAGGCTAGAGGTCAAAATCATCATGACCACCATCATCTTTTCTCACACTGATTTATCTGTACTTGATTGACAGTCTTTGCAGAGGTCACTGGCTGGCTCATCCATGCCTCCATTCAACTCTCTGTGAGGTAGGCAGCCCAAGTTGTAGCACTAAGCCATTTCCCAGATGAGGCAGGTGAGGCTGCAGCGTGCAAGTGGCAGAGCAGAGACCTGAACGCACATCTCTTGCCCTCATGCCTTTGCTCCCTGGTTTTGGGCTGCCCCAGGTCAGCTCTCAGCTCCCCACACTCACCAGAGCCCCAGGCCAGAGAGAAGGGTTTCCAACCAGCCGCTGCACCTCCTCTTGCCCTTGTGCCCTCTCCAGTCTGATCTCTGGAAGTTCCATTGGACCTTTCCTCATCCAAAGGGCGCTTGGAGTTCAAGGTAACATGAAAAGCAAATGGGCAAACTCTGTCGGCCATGGGTGAGGTGCATGCTGGAGAGCAGGAGACCTGGCCAGGCCTGCCGGCTGCCCTTCCCCACCCCTCAAGGCTGGTCCAGCAACCAGAAGCTCTGACTTCCCTCCCAGAGGCTGCACTCGGAGTTCCTCTCTTTTAATCATAGAAATCTCTTTATAGTCATTTAGGAGAACTTCATCAAGGTCCCTAGTTTACAATAATTTGGGAGGGATTAAACCACACCACAGGGGTTAAGATGTACCTGTAGGCTTACCTGAGAGGACTGGAGGCAGGCAGGACACAAGGACACCTGCACAGAGTTTCACAGCATCTTACGTTTAACAGCTCTTCTACAGGGGACTAGGAAAAAAGAAATAGGGTTTTCAGACTTCATTGCTCCTGAATGTGGGTGGTGTGGACTCCCCGACAACATCAAAACCCTTTTATAAGAGGGACTTAATAGTAACAAAACACTGGGGCACAGAAACCCAAGTTTTCTTGAGATTGCCCAGATCAGACTTCCTGGTTCCTACAGAATCCCCCTCTACACTTGTGAGCTCATCTCTGATTAATCATGTCTCCCAGTGGATGGGGCAAGAACCCTGACTTGGATCCAGAAGACACAAGTCCAGTCCCATCTGCCACTACTGGCTGTGCACAGTGGAGCAATTCCTTTAGCCAGTGCACATGGTGGAGAGCCTCGGGAGGTCCAGGGAGACGAAGGACTTGTGTGTGCTCTCCAGGGCAGCGCCCAGATGAGCTAATGCTCATTCTGGGATTTGTGTCTGCTTCTCCCTAGCACTGAGGGATGGGAGAGTTCTAAGCCAAGGACAAACCTTTTCGACATTAATTTTCTTTCACTTCACTCTGAGCAATGATCTTTTCTTTCTGTAAGGGAGTAGTTGTGTAGGATTACTGCACTGAAATGATCTTTATTTAATTGGTCAGAAGCTACACTTTCAGACAAATTTAGATGGAAAAACCAACAAATTACAAGAAAAGCTAACAGTCGGTTCAAAGGAGTATGTTCCTGTCTCTTTATCCTATTGTCTCTTCTTTCCACATGCCTAAGGGGAGGAAGGGAAACTGACTAGAAACCGCCCATAAATAATACAAAATGGAAAATAAGTCTTTCCTTAGGCTGTCTCTACACATGTCTGGTTTCTGGGTAAATAACATCAGGACAATGACTGATGGCATGCAGCAGCACGGGGAGAGACCTCATCATGGAGAGCTCTGTCACCAAGCCACAATTCTGGTGGGAGAAGCCAAGGATACTTCTTATTTGTTTAGCTTATGAGATTGCTTTAATGGATGGACTTCAAACTACCATTATTTCATGTTTTGTTTTGTAATAAAATGTTCATTGAAGTACAGCACGTCTACAGAGAAGAGTACGGGTGGCAAGTGCTGGCTGAGATGTCACAAAGCACACAGCTGCATAAGTGGTGCTCACATCACCAAACAGAATGTCACCAGCCCTACTATAAGGCTCCCCACCACCACTAAACTGTAAGTTCCCTTAGGGCAGGGACTGAGTATCATTCTGTTTTAAAATATAGTATATTAAGGGCCAGCCCCGTGGCCTAGTGGTTAAATTCAGCCTATTCTGTTTTGGTGGCCCGGGTTCAGTTCCCAGGTGCAGACCTATACCACTCATCGGTGGCCATGCTGTGGCGGTGACCCACATACAAAATAGAGGAAGACTGGCACAGATGTTAGCTCAGGGAAAATCTTCCTTAGTAAAAAAAAAAAAAAAAAAAATATATATATATATATATATATATATAGTATATTAATAGAAAATTTGAGGTATAGTAAGGCCAACAGGTCAGGAGACGATTGCCATTGAAAAGCCAGTTACTCCCAGTTCCCAAGAGGGGCACGTCATGCTGTGGGGGCCACATGGAAAAGCATTGGGAGGGGGGAAACTGTGGGTGAGAGCCTTTATTGTGGTTTATCTCAGGAAGGAACAGGCGGGGCAAGGGAAGCAGGCTTAGGATCGGCTAGTCTGAATAATTAGGGTGGGCTCTGGGGCCTGGTTGTCTGTCCCTAGTTGTCTGCTACCTGGCCCTGGGGTGATTAGGACAGGTGGACAGTGGCCCAGAGTGTAAGAGCTCCATAAAGGGGGTGGCTGGGGGTGCAGGTTTGTATCTGAAAAGTACCGGGCGGCCCAGTGGCATAGCGGTTAAGTTCTCACTCTCCGCTTCCGCGGCCCGGGGTTCACAGGTCCGGATCCCTGTGTGGACTTATGCACCGCTTATCAAGCCATGCTGTGGCAGACATCCCACATAAAATAGAAGAAGATGGGCACAGATGTTAGCTCAGGGATGATATATCTCAGCAAAAAGAGGAGGATTGGCAACAGATATTAGCTCAGGGCTAATCCTCCTTACACACACACACACAAAAGTGCACTGGCAGGTGGGTTGTTTACTATCTCTAGGAATTGGCTAGCCCTGGGAGGGGCAGGCCCTCCAGGGTCAGCAAGCCTCCAGATGTTAAAGCATCAAATACCGACAATAAAAGACATGGTTAATACATACTCATCTTTGACACCCCAGAACCTAAAATGATGTGTTGCACATAATGGGCACTCAATGAGAAGGAAGAGATGGAAGGAACGAAGGCAGGAAGGGAGGGAGGGCAGAGGAACCAGTGTAGAGTGGGCTGGCTAATTGGGCAACAAGAGAGCTGCCTTCACTAGCCTCACTTCCCGGCTGACAGCAACTCGTGTGAAGAGGCTCCATTCGACAGCTCCTGGATTGATATTCAGAAAGTTGGGAGGTCTCAGCAGTCTTAGACATCCCTTTATGAAGATTTTACTGGAAAACACGCCCCTCATTCAACATATCCACTTAGACTACCTGACTAAATCGGTCCTTGAACCACTCACGCTGCATTTCTGCTAGCGTCTGACAGTGATCTGGGAAGGGACCTGCTCCAGTTATCTATTGCTGTGTAATAAACCATCCCAAACTTAGTAGTGCAAACAACAGCTGTTACTATACCCAGTGATTCTGTGGACCAGGAATTTGGATTGTGTATAGTGAGGATGTCTGAGGTCTCAGCTGGAAAGACATGAACAACCGGAAGTAACTTAAATGGTCAGGAGCTGGAACCATCTGGAAGCTTCTTCACTCATATGTCTGACACCAGGGCTGGGATGACTGAAAGGCTGGGCTAAGCTAGGACTGTTAACCAGAGAGTCTATCCATGGCTTTTCCATATTGTTTTGGCTTCCTTTTAGCATGATGGCCTCAGAGTAGATGGACTTCTTACATGTCAACTCGGCTCCAAGAATGAGTGTTTCCACAAACAAGGCAAAAGCTGCATGGTATTTTATGACAAGCTCAGAAGTCACATGGCAGGGCCGGCCCAGTGGCTTAGCGGTTAAGTGCGCGTGCTCGGCTACTGGCGGCCCGGGTTCGGATCCCGGGCGCGCACTAGATCACCGCGTCTCCAGCCATGTTGAGGCCACGTCCCACATACAGCAACTAGAAGGATGTGCAGCTATGACATACAACTATCTACTGGGGCTTTGGGGGGAAAAAGTAGGAGGATTGGCAATGGATGTTAGCTCAGAGCTGGTCTTCCTCAGCAAAAAAAAACAGGAGGATTGGCATGTATGTTAGCTCAGGGCTGATCTTCCTCACAAAAAAATAAAAATAAAAATTATAAAAAAAAAAAAAAAGAAGTCACATGGCATCATCTCTGACCAATACTCTATTAGTCAAAACAGTAACAAGCCTGGCAAGATTTAAGGGGAGGAACACAGATCCCCAATTCTCAACATGGGGAGTGTCAAAGAATTGTGGCCATGTTTTAAAACCACTGCAGGGTGTGCGTATGTGTGAGATGGTGGTGGTGAGAACACCAGAGGTTTAAAACTGACAAGTAAGTAAGTAACTCATAACAAGACTCCTTCCCTCCCCAAGTCCAATGTCAAGGCAAAGAAGTGTGTCACTCTTCTTCATGCCTTCCTACTACACTTGTTACTCAATGCCAGTCCTTCAGAAGGTTTTCCAAAGCTCCCTCAAAGAAAATAATAGAAACAGGGTAATAGTAATTTCATTTTTAAGGTGGAAAAAGCTGAGGCACAAGGTGTGTTTAGGGCCATAAAACAATTTAAAGGATGAGACTGGGTCTGGATATTGAAGTTGCCTTTGAAAAAAGCTTAATGAGATATGGATCCACATTTGGAACTGGAATTTGTAGAGTTTTATTGGAGGGGCTGGTTGGGGATATTTTCATAAGAATTTAAGTGCAGGTAGGGAAAATGGTTTCTAAGCTCTTCTTCAACCAATTTTTAACCACAGTCATCCTCCCACTTCTGACACTGGATCTAGTCAACATAATGTTTGGAGCAGTACTAATCATAGTCTTGTTTACTTGTGTAAACAGTTATTTTTACTTGTTTACTTAAAGGATAATTTAAGGTGCTCTTACAAGTCACATCTCATTTCATTTTCAAACATCCTAAAAGGAAAGCAAGGAAGGTATATTATTATTACCCTAGTTTTGTAGATGAGGAGCAAAGGCTCATATAAATTAAATGACAGCTAGTGAGTGGCAGAACTAGTAAAATGACTTGGTCCAAGGCTCTCTTAAGGAGACCCATTCATTGTTTAATTCTCCACAAGATGTAGGGCTTGAATGAAATGAGGCTGGATCCAAACAATGTTACATGTAAGAAGGTAACCTGTAAATTACAGAAACTTCCACTTCTGCCCACATTGGAGTAACAGGGATCAGATTTATTCTCCCACCTTAAGCTACTACAAAACTAAGTAAAATATACAAAACAAGAGTTTTCAGACATTGTACACAGACAGTGCAGGAAAATAATCCTGGAAAAGAAAAACAAAAAACAAACCAGATGAATCCAATAAGTTCCCTGCTCACTGTCTAGAGAAAGTTTCCAGGCCACAACACCAGGATGGGAAACCAAAACAGAGACCACTAGTTTTTCTGAGTCCAGGAGACAGTGTTCTCATTTCAGGGAGGACAAAGCAAAGAAGAGGAGACTGAACAGAGGGAGAGCCTCAGAGATCTGCAGAAGGGTCTCCTTGAACCTTTGGCTGAGTACCCTTCTGCACATGTGTGTGAGAAAAATACTAATGCTGTGGGAAAAAAACACTGGAGATGAGTAGGTGGACCAATATCCTGGGCTCACATAGAGCCAGAAAGTTTCTGTTCCCACCAGCCAGGGTGGAAAGTCCTCCTAATACAGAGGGTATCAGGTAGTGTCCTCAGAAGAGTATTGCCTCATGGAAAAAAAACCAGAAAAATACAACCATAAGTGGGATAAAAAAACAGTTGATAGAAATAGAACCAGAAATGATAATGGAACTAGCAGATAAGGATGTTAAAAGAGCTATTTTAAATATACTCCATTTGTTCAAGAAGGTAGAGGAAAACAAGAACATGATGGAGAGAGAAATAAAAGATCTAAGAAAGACTCCCATCACAATTTTCAAGATGAAATATACAATATTTGGAATATAAAATACACTAGCTAAGATTAACATCAGATTAGACATTACAGAAGAAAATATTAGTGAACATGAGACAAACTATCCACAATAAAAGCAGAGAGGAAAAAGACTGAAAATAGAGAAGCAACAACTTGTGAGACAATAGTAAGTGGCCTATCACAAAAGTAATTAAAGTCCTGGAACGAAAGGAGAATTTAGAATATGTATTTGAAAAAATAATGGCTGAAAAATTTCCAAAGTTAATGGAAACTATAAACCCACTGATTCAAAATCCACAACAATCGCCAACCAGAAGAAACACAAAGGAACCACATAAATGCACATCATAATCAAATTTTTGAAAATCTTAAAAGTAACCAGAGGAAAAAGGACACATTACATACAGAGGAACAAAGATAAGAATTACAGTATACTTCGTGCTTGAAACCATGCTATCCAGGAGACAATGGAATAACATTTTTAAAGTACTGAAAGAAAAATCTTAAAACTCTCAACCTAGAATTCTATACCTAGTCAAAATATCTTTTAAAATGAAGGCAAAATAAAGACTTCAAACATAAAAAAGCTTAGTGAAGTCATTATCAGCAGACCAGCACTATAAAAAATATTGAAGGAAGTCCTTCAGGCAAAGGGAAGTGATAAGGAGATGGAAATTTGGATCCCCATAAAAGAATGGTAATATATGTGTAAATATAAAAGACTTTTATAAAATATTTTTAAAACCTCTTCGAAAGATGATTGTTAAAGCAAAAATAATAACAATGCATTATGGAATGTGTAACATATGTAGAAGTAAAATGTTAGGACACTAGCATAAAGACCATGAGGAGGGAAATGAAACTACACTGTTGTAAGGTTCTTGTTCTACATGTGAAGTGGTATTACATCATTTAATGGTACACTGTGATGAGTTTAAGATAAGATAGATACAGTAACCGCTTTTTTAAAAAGAGCTAATAGACTATTAATGTAGATAAAATTATATCATAAAAAACTCAATTAATCCAATTTATCCACAACAGGAAAAGAGGAAAAAAGAAACAAAGAACAAATGGGACAAATAGAAAACAAATAGTAAGATGTTAGATGAAAACCCAACCATATCAATGATCAAATTAAGCATTTATGTCCTAAACACTCCATTTAAAAGGCAGAGACTGTCAGATTGGATAAAGAAGCAAGAATCAACTATATGGTGTCTGTAAGAAATTCACTTCAACTCAAAGACACAGGTAGATTAAAAGTAAAAGGATGGGAGTTCTTGGTTCCACTTTGGCATGTAAGGAGCTTGGAAGTCATCAATCCCATTCTAACAACAAGAAAAAAATGAACAAACTGAAAATCAACAACTCTTCTTAGGTCCATCAGAGAAATGAGGTCACAGAGTGTGAGAAAATAGAAAATACATTTCGTCTCTGCCCCTGGGTCCTGGCACAGAGCTCCTAAAACCCTGTGATATTTCCTAAGCTATAAGATCACTAGGAGAATCTCTTGTTCTAATATTTGTCTTTACCTAATCTCTGACACAGGGCTCCTATAACCCTTGTAAATTCCTAAGTGATAAGAGCACTAGGAGCATCTCTTGTTCTATTGAGGTGACTCTGGGTGGGCTCCTGCACAGGGGCTGATCACCAGAAAGACCAAGCATTATTAGAAGCTTTAAATTTTCAGCCTCACCCTTCATCCTCTAGAGAGAGGAGAGGTGCTGGAAATGGAGGTAATAATTGATCATGCCTACATGAGGAAGTCACCATAAAATCCCAAAAGTACAGTGTTTGGAGAGCTTCCAAGTGGGTGAAAACATCCACACTGGGAGGATGATGCACCCCAACTCCATGGGGACAGAAGCTCCTTTACTCAGGACTCTCCCAGACCTCACCCTATGTATCTCTTCATCTGGCTGTACATCCGTATCTTTTGTCACCTCCTTTAATAAACTGGAAAACATAAGTGTTTTCCTGAGTTCTGTAAGCACTCTAGCAAACTAATTGAACCCAAGGGGGTCACTGGAACCTCTGATCTATAATTAGTTGGTCAGAAACACAGGGCTTACGACTGGCATCTGAAGTGTGTGTGTGTGTGTGTGTGTATGTGTGTGTGTGTGTGTTGGGGGGCAGCCTTGTGGGACTGAGCCCTTAACCTGTGGGATCTGATGCTATCTCTGGGTAGATAGTGCCAGCATTGACTTCAATGGTAGGACATTCAGCTGGTGTTGCAGAGAATTGTTTGGTGTGAGGAAAAACCCCACACATTTGGTGACCAGAAGTAAAGTGTTTCATGTGAGTAGTAAAGGAGACTCACATGGAAGAAATAAACAGTAGGGAAGAACTGGTTTTTCCCCCTATACAGAAAGAGAAAAATTGAAGTTTTTTCCAAAACACAGGGCAAACTGCTGCCCCCAAAATTGGAGAGACAGATAGGTGGATACAGAGAATCACAACTTACCAGAGCAGAAACCCATGAGGAGAAACCTTTGCCTACCAGTACAAGGTTCCTTTTACCCTTTTATATACATCATGTCCAGCTTGCAACAAAAAAATTACAAGGCATACTAAAAGGCAAAGAACACAGTTTAAAGAGACAGAGCAAGCATCAGAACCAAACTCAGATATGACATGGATGTTGGAATTATCAGACCAGGAACTTAAAATAATTATGATTAATATGCTAAGGGCTCTAGTGGAAAAAGTAGACAACATGTAAGAACAGATAGGTAATGTAAGCAGAGAGATGGAAATCCTAAGAAAGAATCAAAAAGAAATGCTTGAGATCCAAAGCACTGTAACAGAGGTGAAGATTGTCTTTCGCAGGTTCATTAGTAGACTGGACACAGCTAAGGAAAGAAACAGTGCACTTGAGGATACGTCAATAGAAACTTCTCAAACTGAAAAGCAAAAGAAAAAAAGACCAAAAAAATAAAAAATTAGAACAGAATATTCAAGAACTGTGGGACAACTACAAAGGGTGTAGCATATGTGTAATGGGAATTATCCCACATACCAGAAGGAAAAGAAAGAGAGAAAAGAACAGAAGAAATATTTGAAGCAATAATGACTGACAATTTCCCAAACCACACATTCAGGAAACTCAGAGAACACTAGGCAGAAAAACTGCCAAAAAATTACACCTAGGCATATCATATTTGAACTTGAGAAAATCAAAGATGAAAAAATCCTGATAGAAGCCAGAGGAAAAATCATCTTACATACAGGGGAGCAAGGATAAGAATTGCATTTGACTTCTTTTCAGAAACCATCCAAGCAAGAAGAGAGCGGAGTGAACTGTCCAGTTTCTCCACATCCTCAAAGCTTGATGCTTTGGTTTTCTTGTTTTTGTTTTCTTTTTTATAATGGCCATCCTAGTGGGTGTGAAATGGTGTCTCATAGGTTTAATTTGCATTTCCCTAATGATTAGTGATGTTGGGCATCTTTTCACATGCTTATTGGCCATTTGTGTATCTTCTTTGGAGAAATGTGTATTCTTTGGGCAATTTTTTTCTTTTCTTTTCTTTTCTTTTTTTTGGTGTGGAAGATTGGCCCTGAGCTAACATCTGTTGCCAATCTTCCTCTGTTTGCTTGAGGAAGATTGTCCCTGAGCTAACATCTGTGCCAATCTTCCTCTATTTTGTATGTGGGATACTGCCACAGCATGGCTTGATGAGTAGTGTGTAGGTCCGTGCCCGGGATCCGAACCTGCAAATCCCAGGCCACCGAAGAGGAGCACCCGAACTTAACCACTATGCCACTGGGCCGGCCCCTGGGCAATTTTTAATAGAACTGTGTTTTTCTGTTGAGTTGTAGGACTTCTTTGTATATTCTGGATATCAATACCTTATCAGATATATCATTTGAAAATATTTTTTCCCATTCCATGGATTGCATTTTCCCTCTGTTGATAATGTTCTTTGATGCACAAAAATTTTAATTTTGATTAAGTCCAACTTATCTATTTTCTCTTTTGTTGCTTGTGCTTCTGGTGTCATATCCAAGAAATCATTGTCAAATCCAGTGTCATGACTTTTGCCCCTATGTTTTCTTCTAAGAAATTTTTAGTTTTAGCCACTACATTTAGGTCTTTGTTACCATTTTGTTAATTTTTGTACTTTGTGTAACACAAGGGTCCAACTTTATTTTTTGCATGTGGATATCCAGTTTTTCCAACAGCATTTTTTGAAAAAGACTGTCATATCCCCCATTTAATGGTCTTGGAACCCTTGTTGAAAATCATTTGGCCATATATATGGGAGTTTATTTTTGGGGTGTCTATTTATTCCATTGGTTTATGTGTCTGTCTTTATGCCACTACCATGCTATTTTGACTACCATAACTTTGTAGTAAGTTTTGAAATTATGAAGTATGAGACTTCCAACTTTGTTGTTTTCAAGATTGTTTTGACTATTTGAGGTCCTTTGAGATTCCGAATAAATTTTAGGATGGATTTTTCTATTTCTGCAAAAACGTGTCATTGGGATTTTGATCAGAATTGCATTTTGAATCTGTAGATCATTTTGGATAGTATTAACATCTTAACTATATTAAATCTTCCAATCCATAAGCATGGGATGTCTTTCCATTTCTTTGTCCTCTTTACTTTCTCTCAGCAATATTTTGTAGTTTTCTGTGATGTCTATAGCTTCTTTGGTTAAGTTTATTCGTAAGTATTTTATTCTTTTTGATGCAACTGAAATGGATTTTTTTCCTTAATTTCCTCTTTGGATTGTTCATTGTTAGTGTTCAGAAATGCAACTGATTTTTTGTGTTGATTTTGCATCCTGCAACTTTACTGAATTTGTTTATTAGTTCTAACATGTTTTTTCTATATGTGTGTAGTCTTTATAGTTTCCTATATATAAGATCATGTCATCTGTGAACAGAAAGAGTTTTACTTCTTCCTTTGCAATTTGGATTACCTTTTATTGATTTTTTTGCCTAATTGCTCTGCCAACAACTTCCAGTCCTACACTGAATAGAAGTGGTGAGAGCAGGCATCATCGAATTGTTCATGATATAAGAAGATAAGCTTTCAGTCTTTCTCCATTGAGTATGATGTTGACTGTGAGTTTTTCATATATGGCCTTTAGTATGCTGAGGTAGTTTCTTTCTATTCCTAGTTTGTTAAGTGTTTTTACCATGTAAGAGTGTTGAATTTTATCAAATGCTTTTTCTGTATCAATTGAGATGATAACGTAGTTTTTTTCCTCTTCATTTCTGTTAGTGTGTGTATTATATTGATTTTGTATGTTGAACTACCCTTGCCTTTCAGGAATAAATCCCACTTGGTCATGGTGTATAATCCTCTCAGTGTGTTGTTGAATTCAGTTTGCTAGTATTTTGTTGAGGATTTTTGCATCTATATTCAAAAAGGATATTGGTTTGTACTTTTCCTTATGTCTTTGTCTGGCTTTGGTATCAGCATAATGCCGGCCTCATAGAATGAGTTTGGAAGTGCTCCTTCTCTTCAATGTTTAGAATAGTTTGAGAAAGATTGGTGTTAATTCTTCTTTCAATGTTTGGTGGAATTCACCTGTGAAGCCATCTGGTCCTGGGCTTTTCTTTGTTGGGAGATTTTTGGTTACTGATTCAATCTCCTTACTACTTATAGCTCTATTCGGATTTTCTATTTCTTCATGATTCAGTCTTGGTAGGTTGTGTGTTTCTAGGAATTTGTCCATTTCATCTGGTTATCCAATTTGTTGGCATACAATTGTTCATAGCACTCTCTTATAACAGAGTATTTATAAGATATAGTCCCTTTTATTTCTGTAAAATTGGTAGTGTCCCCTTTTCATTTCTGATTTTAGTTATTTGAATCTTCTCTCTTTTTTTTATTAGTCAACCTAGTTAAAGGCTTGTCAACTTTGTTGATTTTAATAAGAACCAACTCTTGGTTTTGTTGATGTTCTCTACTGTTTTTCTATTCTCTATATTATTTATCTCTGCTCCAATTTCACTATTCCCTTCTTGTTGCTAGTTTTGGGTTTAATTTGTTATTTTTTTTCTAGTTCCTTAAGGTGTAGAGTTAGATTGTTGATTTGAGATATCTCTCTTTTTTAATGTAAGTATTTACATTATTTTCCCTCTTAGCACTGCTTTCTTTCACTGCATCTGATAAGTTTTGGTACGTGCATTTTCATTTTTGTCTCAAGATATTTTCTAATCTTCCTTGTGATTTCCTCTTTGACCTATTGGTTGTATAAGAATGTGGTGTTTAATTTCCACATATTTGTGAATTTTCCAGTTTTCCTCCTGTTGCTGATTTCTAGATTATTCCATTGTGATTGGAAAAGATACTGGGTATGATTTCAGTCTTTTAAAATTTATTAAGACTTGTTTTGTGGTCTAACATACGGTCTTTTGCAGAGAATGTTCCATGTGCACTTGAGAAAAATGTGTATTATGCTGTTTTTGGGTGGAGTGATCTGTATGTGTCTGTTAGGTCCAATTGGTCTATAGTGTTATTCAAGTCCTCTGTTTCTGTTTTTTGTTCATCCACTTTTTCTTTTTTTTTTTTGCTGAGGAAGATTCACCCTGAGCTAACATCCGTTGCCACTCTTCCTATTTTTTTCTTTTTTTTATGTGAGCTGCTGCCACAGCATGGCCACTAACAGACAAGTGGTGTAGGTCTGCACCCAGGAACTGAACCTGGGCTGCTGAAGCAGAGCGTGCTGAACTTAACCACTAGACTGTAGGGCCGGCCCTTTTGTAACAGTTTTTGACTTAATATCTATTTTTTCTTATATTAGCATAGCACCCAGCTCTCTTTTGACTACTATTTGCATGGAATACTTTTTCCATTCTTTCACTTTCAACCTATGATTTTTAGATCTAAATTGTGTTTCTTATAGACAGCATATAGTTGGATCTTGATTTTTGTTTTGTTTGTCCATTCTGCCATTCTATGTCTTTTTGTTTTTTGCTGAGGAAGATTTGCCCTGAGCTAACATCTGTGCCAATCTTCCTCTTTTTGCTTGAAGAAGATTTGCCTTGAGCTAACATCCATGCCAATCTTCCTCTATTTTTGTATGTAGGTCACTGCCACAGCATGGCTGCCGATTAGTGGTGTAGGTACACGCCTGGGAACCGAACCCGGGCTGCCAAAGTGGAGCGTGCCAAACTTGACCACTAGGCCATGGGGCCAGTCCCCCATTCTATGTCTTTTGATTGAGAAGTTGAATTCATTTACATTTAAAGTAATTACTGATATGAAAGCACTTGCTTTTGCCACTTTATTTATTTTCTGTATGCATATAGCTTTTTATTCCTTATTTCCTCCATTACTGCTTTCCTTTGTGTTCAGTTGATTTTTTGTAGTGACATATTTTGATTCTCTTCTCATTTCCTTTTTGTGTATTCTACACATATTTTCTTTGTGGTTATTATGGAGATTAGATGACCACCCTAAAGTCATGAAAATCTACCTTGAATTGATACCAATTTAATTTCAATCACATACATAAATGCTCCTTCTTTACAGCTCTGCTCTCTCCACTCTATGTTATTGATGCCACAACTTACATCTTTATAATTGTATATCCATTAACATACTTTTATATTTTTTATTTTTCTTTTAAATACTGTAGAAAATAAAAATTTGAGCCACAAACCAAAATTACAACCATATTATTTTTTATATTTACCTTTAATAGAGAACATTATATTTTCATATGGCTTTGAGTAACTCTCTAGTGGACTTAGATTTCAACTTGAAGGATTCTCTTTAGAATTTCTTGTAGGACAAGTCTAGTGACAATGAACTGCTTCAGCTTTTGTTTCTCTTGGAATATCTTAATTTCTCCCTCATTTTTCAAGGACATTTTTGCCATGTATAGAATTCTTGGTTGACATTTTTTTTTAAAATTTCATCATTTAAAATATATCACCGATTGCCTTCTGGCCTGTAAGGTTTCTGCTGAGAAATCTATTGATATTCTTATTGGAGAGTTCTTGTATGTGACGAATCATTTTTCTCTTGCTGCTTTCAAGATTCTCTCTTTATATTTGGTTTTCAATAGTTTGATTATAACATGAATTATTGAGTGTGAGTCTCTTTGGGTTTATCCTACTTGGAGTTTGTTAAGCTTCTTGGATTGACATCCATATATTTCCTCAAATTTGATAAGTTTTCAGCCATTATTTCTTCAAATATTCTCTTTGCCCCTTTCTCTCTCTTTTATCCTTCTGGGACTCCCATAATGCTTATTATATTGGTCTATTTATTCATGTCCCACAAGTCTCTTAGGCTCTGTTAATTTTTCCTCATTTGCTCCTCAGACTTGATAATTTCCAATGTCTAGTCTTCAAGTTCACTGATTCTTTCTTCTGCCTATTTGAGTCTGCTGTCAAACCCCTATAGTGAAAATTCAGTTATTGTATTTTTCAGCCTAGAGTTTTCTGTTTGGTTCATTTTTATCATTTCTATCTCTTTGTTTATATTGTCATTTTGTTCATTTATAGTTTTCTTGATTTCCTTTGTTCTTTGTGTTTTCCTTTAACTCTCTGAGCATATTTAAGGCAATTGTTTCAGTCTTTGTCTAGTAAGTCAACTGTGTGTATTTCTTCAGAGACCATTTCTGGAAATTGATTTTGTTCCTTTGAATGGGCCATGTTTCCCTGTTTCTTTGGATGCCTTGTGATCTTTTGTTGAAAACTGGGCATTTGAAAAAATGGCTGCCCTACCAGCCTTTGCAGACTGGCATGGGAGACTTTTACTAATTAGCAGGTCCCTGAGCCTGGAGATCAGCATAGGGTGAAGTCATAAGAGCTTCTTAGGTCTTTTCTAGGCTTGTATACTGTCTGGTTCTGCGTGTATGTGCTCTCCCCACTCCCCATTTTCCCTGGCTGTTTCTAAATGTCTTAATTTTCCAACGAGTCTCAGCCCAGCTTCTTCTCAGGGCCTTAGATGTTCTATTGTATTCCTCTGCCCATGATCTCTTGCTCCCAGGCATCTGTGGATCTGCAGTCCCCTGGCAGTTTCACAAGCCATGGTACCCACCACTTCCTTCTATGGCTTCTAGCCTAAGATCCAAACTTTGCCACCATTCCCTGTCTGAACTCCAAGTCAAGCAAGACAGATGTCAGTCTCTTGGGCAGCCCACAGATAGGCTAGAATGTTACAATTTCCACTCCACTCTTTATTAACCAAGCGACACAACTGGGGACTGGACCACACTCTCTTGACTTCACTGTGGGGGTGGGGCAACGACAAGTAAAAACATCACAAAATTTCCTACTATTTTGAATGTAGCTTTTTTTTGATTGGGTGTTCACTTGGTTTCTGTAGATCTTTGGCTGGTTTCTGGAGCTACTATAAAGTTATTTTAGTTAGCCTCAGTTGTTTATTTTATGTTTTCATGGAAGAACTAAGGCCTAGAGCTTCCTTGTCTGCCACCTTGCTGACGTCCCCAACATTTAATTTTTCTGAGTGATTGTATGTAGTATTGTGTTTTAATTTCTATTTCCAACAGTTCGTTAAAGTATAAAAATATAATTGCGTGTTTCCCTTGTATCCTGTAAGCTTGTTAAACTCACTTATCAGTTCAGGGAGGTTTTCGGAAGTAGATTCCTAGGGGTTTTCTATGTAGACAATCATCTTACAACTTAATATTAGAGGAAAATGCAATGAAAGGGTGGGAAAAAGTTTTAAACACTTTACAAAAGAAGATATAAGAATGGCCAATAAGCACATGAAAAGATGCTCAACATTATTAGTTATAAGGGGAAAATGCAAATTAAAGTCACAATGAGATACTATTTTACATCTATTAGAATGGCTAAAATTAAAAAGATTGAGAATAACAAGTTTTGGCAAGGATGTGGAGCACAGAGAACTCTCATAAACTGCTTGTGAGAACGTAAAGTGGTAGCCTTTGGAAAACTGCGGTTTCTATGTTAAACAAGCATGTATCATATGACCTGGCCATTCCACTCCTAGGTATTTCTCCATGAGAAATGAAAGTGTATGTCCAAATAAGGACTTGTATTTAAATGTTCATAGCAGTTTTATGCAGAAGAGTACACAACTGCAAAAAACCCAAATGTTCATCTGATGAATGGATAAACTGTGGTCTATCCATACAATGTAAATTCCTTAGCAATAAAATGAACAAACTACTGACAAATACAATAACATTGTTGAATCTCAAAAGCATTATGCTAAGGTGAAATGATTTCATTTATATGAAATTCTAGAAACAATAAAGCTATAAGGATAGAAAGCAGATCAGTGGTTGCCAGGGGGCCAGGGCATAGGGGGAGGAGACTTCTGCAAAGGAGCACAAGGAAACTTATCAGCTGACAAAAATGTTCTATATCACAATAGTTCTGGTGATTACATAACTGCATCCATTTCTCAAAACTCATCAAATTGCACACTTAAAATTGGTGAATTTATCGTTCATAAATTACACTTTAATCAGTCTGACTTTAAAAGTACAACAGTGAGCATGAGACACAGATTCCTTTGGGCTACAGGTGCCCATTGCCACAAAATACAGAGAAATGTGGGAATAAGAGGAAATCATTTCGTTTACTCACTCCTTAATGCCATCATTTATTTATTCAAACAATATTTCTTAAACATGTATTAGGGGATAGCCACAGTGTTAGGTGTTGGGGATACAGTGGGAAAAAGCTTCTCCTGTGATAAGTTTGGAAAAAAGGCACACACTCAGCACCAAAGGAGCACAGGAGAGGGACATGTACCCCAGACCAAGAGTGGTCAGGCAAGCAGGTGGCTGCTGATCTAAATCTTGAATCATGAATATATTGTGTTTCTTCCTAAACACATTCACATAATGATCCCAGGAGATAGCTAGGAGGTTCTGTAGCACAGAGGAAACAGTGGGGGCTCTGGAGTTAGGTAGATGTGGGCTCCAGTACTGGTCTGGTTACTTACCAGCTGTTTTTCCATTTTTCCACACCCCAAATCAGGGTAATCATAATCATCTATAGGTTGTTCTGAGAAGAAATAAAATAATTACAAAGCATCCAGCTTAGGATGTCATTAATAATTGATGATGAGATAGACATATCAGCCATCTTCCCTGGTTACAACAAACCTCTTTCTACCATCCTGGTCAAACACTAGGAATGAGGAAAGAAGGAACTGGGGCCCCTGAATCTCAAGACTCACACAGTGTCACAACCAGTGGAGTTGGGGTGGAGTGGTCTTTGTAGCCTAAGGACCTAACAGGAGCCTTTCAGGGCCTGGGAGAGGAAGTCTTCTAGGCCCTCTCTTTCTGCCTGGGGTGGTTCCGCACCAAATCGCTGCTCTGACTTGCATCTTTCTGGTGAAATTTCTAAGGTTCCTTCCAGTTCTAAAACTCCAAGATCCATGAAGCAAAACTCAAAACATAAGTCTAGCTCCAGCAAAGAAATTTCAAGGTCATCACTCCTGACCGTCCTCTGAAGAGTATAAAGTACTCTGGCACTACCTCCTTCTAACTCTGAACTGTCACACTCATGCCTCCATACACAGGGGTCTTGCTGCCCATGGACAGCAATTGAACATTTCTTGGCTCACAAAATCTTCTTTTATTATTATTTTATATAGGTCATAATAGTTTATAACATTGTGGAATTTCAGTTGTACATTTTTATTTGTCAGTCACCATATATATGTGCCCCATTTACCCCTTTTTCCCACCCCACCAACCCCCTGCCCCTCTGGTAACCACTAATCTCTTCTCTTTGTCCATGTGTTTATATATCTTCCACATATGACTGAAGTCATGTGGTGTTTGTCTTTCTCTGTCTGGCTTATTTCACTTAACATAATACCCTCAAGGTCCATCCATATTGTTGCAAATGGGATGATTTTTTCTTTTTTATGGCTGAGTAGTATTCCATTGTATATATATATACCACATCTTCTTTAGCCATTCATTAGTCAATGGGCACTTGGGTTGCTTCCACATCTTGGCTATTGTGAATAATGCTGCAATGAACATAGGGGTGCATAAGTCTCTTTGAATTGTTGATTTCAAGTTCTTTGGATAAATACCCAGTAGTGGGATAGCTGGGTCATATGGTATTTGTATGTTTAATTTTTTGAGAAATCTCCATACTGTCTTCCATAGTACATTCTAAACAGCACCAGTTTGCATTCCCACCAGCAGTGTATGAGGGTTCCCTTTTCTCCACATGCTCTCCAACATTTGTTATTTTTTGTCTTGGTAATTATAGCCATTCTAATAGGTGTAAGGTGTATCTCGTAGTTTTGATTTGGATTTCCCTAATGATTAGTGATGTTGAACATCTTTTCATGTGCCTGTTGGCCATCTGTATATCATCTTTGGAAAAATTTCTGTTCATATCCCTTGCTCATTTTTTTTTTTTAGATTTTATTTATTTTATTTTTTCCCCCCAAAGCCCCAGTAGATAGTTGTATGTCATAGCTGCACATCCTTCTAGTTGCTGTATGTGGGACGCGGCCTCAGGATGGACGGAGAAGTGGTGCCTTGATGCGCACCTGGGATCCGAACCTGGGCCACCAGCATCACGGCGCGTGCACTTAACCACCAAGCCACAGGGCCGGCCCTCCCTTGCCCATTTTTTGATCAGGTTGTTTATTTTGTTGCTGTTGAGTTGTGTGAGTTCTTTATATATTTTGGAGATTAGCCTCTTGTCGGATATATGATTTGCAAATATTTTCTCGCAGTTGGTGGGTTGTGTTTTCATTTTGACCCTGGTTTCTTTTGCCTTGCAGAAGCTCTTTCCTCTGATGAAGTCCCACTTGTGTATTTTTTCTTTTGTTTCCTTTGTCCGAGTAGACATGGTATTCGAAAAGATCCCTCTAAGACCAATGTCAAAGAGTGTACTGCCTATATTTTCTTCTAGGAGTTTTATGGTTTCTTGTGTTACCTTCAAGCCTTTAAACCATTTTGAGTTAATTTTTGTGTATGGTGAAAGATAATGGTTTACTATCATTCTTTTGCATGTGGCTGTCCAGTTTTCCCAGCACCATTTATTGAGGAGATTTTCCCTTCTCCATTGTATGTTCTTGGCACCTTTGTCAAAGATTAGCTGTCTGTAGATGTGTGGTTTTATTTCTGGGCTTTCAATTCTGTTCCATTGATCTGTGTGCCTGTTTTTGTGCCAGTACCATGCTATTTTGATTACTATAGCTTTGTGGTATATCTTGAAGTTAGGGATTGTGATGCCTCCAGCTTTGCTTTTTATTTTTTATTTATTTTTTTTTCCTCAGGATTGATTTGGCTATTCAGGGTCTTTTGTTGCCCCATATGAATTTTAGGATTCTTTTTTCTATTTCCATGAAGAATGTCATTGGGATTCTGATTGGGATGGCATTGAATCTGTAAATTGCTTTAGGTAGTATGGACACTTTAACTATGTTTATTCTTCCAATCCACATGCATGGAATATCATTCCATTTCTTTATGTCATCATTGATTTCTTTCAATAATCTCTGATAGTTTTCATTGTACAGGTCTTTCACCCCTTTGGTTAAATTTATTCCTAGATATTTTATTCTTTTTGTTGTGAATGTAAATGGGATTGTATTCTTGAGTTCTCTTTCTATTCGTTCATTATTGGAGTATAGAAATGCAACTGATTTTTGTAAGCTGATTTTGTACCTTGCAAATTTGCTACAGTTGATTATTTCTAATAGTTTTCTGATGAATTCTTTAGGGTTTTCTATATATAGAATCGTGTCATCTGGAAACAGCAAGAGTTTCACTTCTTCCTTTCCAATTTGGATGCCTGTTATTTCCAAATAAAGAAATAAAAAAAGAAAAAAAATTGCTTAATTGCTCTGGCCAAAACCTCCAGCAGTATGTTGAATAAGAGTGGTGAGAGTGGGCATCCTTGTCTTGTTCCTGTTCTCAGAGGGATGGTTTTCAGCTTTGCTCATTGAGTATGATGTTGGCTGCGGTTCTGTCATATATGGCCTTTATTATGTTGAGGTACTTCCCTTCTATACTCATTTCATTGAGAGTTTTTATCATAAATGGATGTTGGATCTTGTCAAATGGTTTCTCTGCATCTATTGAGATGATCATGTGGTTTTTATTCCTCATTTTGTGAAGGTGGTGTATCACATTGATTGATGTGGGGATACTGAACCATCCCTGTGTCCCTGGTATAAATCCTACTTAATCATGGTGTATGATCCTTTTAATGTATTGCTGTACTCCGTTTTCCAATATTTTGTTGAGGATTTTTGCATCAATGTTCATCAGCGATAGTGGCCTGCAATTTTCCTTCTTTGTGTTGTCCTTCTATGGCTTTGGGGTCAGGGTGACGTTGGCCTCATAGAATGAGTTAGGAAGTGTTTCATCTTCTTCAATTTTTTGGAATAGTTTCAGAAGTATAGGCATTAAATCTTCTTTGAATGTTTGGCAGAATTCTCCTGATAAGCCATCTGGTCCTGGACTTTTATTTTTTGGGAGGTTTTTGATGACTGTTTCAATCTCTTTATTTGTGATTAGTCTATTCAGATTCTCTATTTCTTCTTGATTCAGTTCTGGGAGGTTGTATGAGTCTAAGAATTTATCTATTTCTTCTAGATTGTCCAATTTGTTGGCATACAGTTTTTCATAGTATTCTCTTATAATCCTTTGCATTTCTGTGGTATTCCTTGTAATTTCTCCTCTTTCATTTCTAATTTTATTTATTTGATCCTTCTCTCTTTTTTTCTTAGTGAATCTGGCTGAGGGTTTGTCAATTTTGTTTATCCTCTCAAAGAGAACCAGCTCTTAGTTTCATTGATCCTTTCTACTGTTTTTTTGGTTTCTGTTTCATTTATTTATGCTCTAATTTTTATTATTTCTCTCCTTCTGCTGACTTTGGGCTTTGTTTGTTCTTCTTTTTCTAGTTTTATTAGATGTAGTTTAAGATTACTTATTTGAGATTTTACTTGTTTGTTAAGGTGGGCCTGTACTGCTATGAATTGCCCTGTTAGGACTGCTTTTGCTTCATCCCATATGAGTGGGTATGGTGTATTTTCATTTGTCTCCAGATATTTTTTGATTTCTTCATTGATCCAATGGTTGGTCAGTAGTATGTTGTTTAGTCTCTACATATTTGTCATTTTCCCAGTTTTTTTTCCTTGTAGTTGATTTTGAGTTTCATAGCATTATGAAAAGATGCTTGATATGATTTTAATCTTCTTAAATTTATGGAGGCTTCTCTTGTTTCCCAACATATGGTCTGTCTTTGAGAATGTCCCATGTGCATTTGAGAAGAATGTCTATCCTGCTGATTTTGGATGGTGTGTCCTATATATACCTATTAAGTCTGTCTGGTCTAGCTTTTCATTTAATTTCACTATTTCCTTATTAACTTTCTGTCTGGATGATCTATCCATTGATGTATGTGGGGTGTTAAGATCCCCTACTATTATTGTGTTACTGTTAATTTCTCCTTTTAGGTCTGTTAATAGTTGCTTTATGTACTTTGGTGCTCCTGTGTTAGGTGTATATATATTTTAAAGTGTTATGTCCTCTTGGTGGAGCCTCCCTTTTATCATTATATACTGCCCTTCTTTGTCTCTCATTGCCTTTTTTATCTTGAAGTCTACTTTGTCTGACATAAGTATGACAACACCTGCTTTCTTTTTTTTGCCATCAGCTTGGAGTATCATCTTCTGTCCCTTCACTGTAAGACTGTGTTTGCCTTTAGAACTGAGATGTGTCTTCTGGAGGCAGTATATTGTTGGGTCTTGTTTTTTAATCCATCCAGCCACTCTGTCTTTTGATTGGAGGATTCAATCAATTTATATTTAGAGTGATTATTGATATATGAGGGCTTAATACTGCCATTTTATCTCTTGTCCTCCGATTGTTCTGTATTTCCCTTGTTTCTCATCCCATGTATTTCTGACTGCCAGTTCAGTTTGGTGTTTCTCTATGATGGTTTTCTCAGTTTTATCTTTATTTATCATTTGTGTCTCTGTTCTGATTTTTTGTTTAGTGGTGACCATGAAGTTTGTACAGAAGATCTTGTAGATGAGATAGTCCATTTTCTGACAGCCTCTTATTTCCTTAGTCTAAGCAGGTTCCATCTCTTTCCTCTTTCCCATCTAAGTTATTGTTGTCAGAACTTATTCCGTTTTGTGTTGTGAGTTTGTGATTAAAATAAAGTGATCATAGTTATTTTTGATGCTTTCCTTCCCTTTATCTTTAACATTATAATTAAATGTTTGCTAACCTGTTCTGATAGAGAGCAGCAATTTTCTGATTTTGTCTATTTATCTCCTTGCTCAAGGCTTTGTAAATGCTTTTTTTTTTATTTTTCAGGTATGATGGCCTTCTTGATCATTTCTTGCAGGGGGAGTCTTGTGGTGATGAACTCCCTCAGCTTTTGTTTATCTGGGAAAGTTTTTATTTCTCCATCGTATCTGAAGGATAGTTTTGGCGGATATTCTTGGCTTAAAGTTTTTGTCTTTCAGAATTTTGAATGTATCATTCCACTCTCTCTTAGCCTGTAAAGTTTCTGCTAAGAAATCTGCTGAAAGCCTGATAGGGGTTCCTTTGTAGGTTATTTTCTTCTGCCTTGCTGTCCTTAATATTTTTCTTTGTCATTGACTTTTGCCAGTTTTACTAATATACACCTTGAAGAAGGTCTTTTTACATTGATGTAATTAGGAGTTCTATTAGCTTATTTATATGTAATTCCAGCTCCTTCCACAGGTTTGGGAAGTTCTCAGCTATTATTTCTTTGAACAAGCTCTCTGCTCCTTTCTCCCTCGCTTTTCCCTCCAGAATACCTATATCCTTATGTTGCATTTCCTAAGTAAGTCAGGCATTTCTTGGAGAATTTCTTCATTTCTTTTTAGTCTTAGTTCTCTCTCCTCCTCCATCTGCAGCATTTCTATATTTCTGTCCTCTAAATTACCAATTCTGTCCTCCATATCAGCTGTTTTTTAAGGATTCCAGATTTTTCTTTATCTCATTCATTGTGTTTTTCATCTGCAACATTTCTGACTGGCTTTTTTTTATAGTTTCAATATCTTTTGTGAAGAATTCCCTCTGTTCATTAATTTTATTCCTGAGCTCACTGAACTGTCTTTCTGAGTTTTCTTGTAACTCACTGAGTTTCTTTATGCTAGCTATTTTGAATTCTCCGTCATTTAGATTGTAAATTTCTGTGACTTCAGGATTGATTTCTGGGTACTTGTCATTTTCCTTCTGGTCTGGAGTGGTGATATACTTCTTCAGGTTATTTGATGGGGTGGACTTTTGCCATCGCATAGTGGTACTCTCTGGTCATGGATTCCACCTGCCACCACAGGGGTGAGGATGGGGCAGGAACTGTGTTTTCTGAGCCCTCTGCAATCCCTGGCAGATGTGCTTGTCTGTTGGAAGCTGGGCTCACAGGGCCCATCTGTGTTTGCCCACTGGCCACTGCTGCTTTACACACGCATGTGCAGTCACTCTGGTGGGGATCCCCTGGTCTGGCTGACTGCCCAAGCTGGTGCGCCAGGTAGGACGGGGGAGGGGCGGTTTCTTTCACATGTGTGATCTTGTGCACCCCTGCTCCGCACTGTCTGCCTGCCTGGGCTACTCAGCTTGGTGTGGACACCCCCACAATTGCTTAGCTGCTTCAACGTGGAGTGTTCCCACAGGATGGGAAGCAACCCTGAGAGGGCAAGAGTTTCCACAGAGGGCTGCCTTTTTCTCCCTTCTCCTTTCAGGGTCGCACACCGGCTGCTGTGCGAGGTCCTGCAGCCTAGATTGCTGCCACTTGAGAGGGAGAGGAAATCCCTTACCTTCTTGCACTGCCTCCCGGGGGGCAGAGGTCCAGTACCCCCACCTTCAGATGTATGGCTGTGTGGGTCTCTCAGATGTCTATTGTGTTGTGTGAATGTCTTCTATTGGTTTATGAATGTCCTTTTCGTTTTACCTTAGGGGGGAGAGTCTAAGGGGAGAGCTCACTCCACCATGATGTGACGTCACTCCACAAAATCTTTCAAGTCAACAACTTCCTTCTGAATTTGGATACATAAAATTGTTAATATCCAAAGGAAGCATATGGCTTTAGTTCTGCCAACTTTCATGACACGGTTCACTAAAAGGGGAGCTTCTAAAGGGCTGGGACCATGTCATTGTCATATCTGTATTCTCAGCAGAGAGCCTTAGCCACTTAAGTTTTGTGGAATGACTAAATGAGCACATCTGATGGTGCTTTCCCACATCACTTTGAATACCTCTCCTCTTACTTGTGAATTGCATTGTAGTTGCTATAAATGCACCTTACATCCCCAAATGGACTCAATCACACATTTAGCAGAATAAATTCAATTACCAAAAACAAAAATCAAACAGAGTATCCATAACCTTTCCAGGATCAAAATGGGTTGGAGCTCAGATAGACAGCCATTCCATCTGCCACTTTATGAACTGGTGACTTGGTCAAGGTACTTAGCAACTCTGAGCCTATTTCTTCATTTATAAAATGAGGAGTGTAATAATACAGCTCTTGCAATGTCGAGGTGAGCAGGGTTGCTTGTCTCAGGGATGAACATTTGGAAGGAAGACCCACTGGCTTATGTGTTCAGAGTATACTTGTTCGCCCTCTTCCAGCACAGTTAACATCATTTGTTCACCTCAGATTGGTAGTGTCTTGCACCATCACAGCAGGATTTTGTAACCCCTCCCGGCTAAATTGCAACAACTTGCTTGACCAGGGGCTGCTTAGGAGTCCCAGGCAAGGGCAGGATCCTGAAGCCTGTCACCTGAGAAGTCTGAGTCAATGTGACCATACCCCACCCTGCCCCAGGGCCTGCTTACAGGTTACCTCCTCCAGTAGGGAGCCCTAAGCCTTCCTGAGACTCTGATGTCTTCAGGATGACCTGACCACACCTTCCTGTGTTTCATCTCGGAGCTTGTCAGTCACGAGGAAGAGTCGCTGCAGCACGTAAAAAGTGGTTCAGCCCTGGTGATAGCTCTGTGGAGCAGTGAGAGGACTGGTGCTGCTAGAACCTCCTCATCTGAGAGGATGCCAGCTGCCTTCCTATGACTGGGGTCCCCAACTTTTCCTAATTTTCTCTTTTCATTTTCTCCCCTTGTGCTCAGAGGAAGAGAGGGAAATGTATAAAGGGCCTTCTGTCAGGTATTTTGCAGGTCTTTTTTCATTTAATCCTACAGCCACCACTCAAGGAAGAGAGACTTGACAGTGGGGCCCTGGGACGGGGTCATTTGAGATCCCAGTGGCACGGTGACAATCACAAAGAAGGCCTAGGGGAGAAGTGGAGAGGAATTCAAAAGCAAGCCCTCAAGTTGGGTGAGGAGGTCTCATATACCAGTTTGAGAATGTGAAGGAACCACAAGTGGAGGCTGTGGCCAAAGCAGCGCACCCCTAGTAAGATATCCTCTTCTTGGGATACACTTCTGGTCGTCAGAGCATGAGTTCTTGCGTAGCTATGGGCCGTTCATTTGTTTGTTCATTCAGGAGTCCTTTTGTACCTGCTATGTGCAAGGCATTGTCCTGGGTGCTGTAGGGATACAAAGATTAACTTCACCTCCAGAGGCCCAAGACTTAAATGGGAAAAATGATACATCTAAAAGATCTAATACAGCGTAGACTTTTTTTTTTTTCCTTTTTTAAAAAAATTTTTTGTTTATTGCAGTAACATTGGTTTATAACATTGTAAAAATTTCAGGTGTACATCATTATACTTCTATTTCTGCATAGATTACATCATGTTCACCACCAAAATACTAATTACAACCCATCACCACACACATGTACCGAATTATCTACAGGGTAGACTTTGATGAGTCAGAAAGCACTATGAAAATTCAGAAAAGGGAGAGATTGCTTCTGAGCGACCAGATAAGGAAATGCTGGAGAAATTGCTGATGACATCAGAGGCAGGCCTTGAAGGCCAGTAGGTAGAGAAGCGAAGGCCAGCAGGAGAGAGAGGGGCGGTGATACAGAAAAACCAGTCATAGACTACAGCAAGAGAGACCGCAGGCCAGGGGGGCCCTAGAGGCAGTGGGTGCAATGGTCCAGGGAAGAAATATTATGGAGTGAACTGGATGAAGGGAAAGGAGGGCTGGAACTGCGAGCTGTGGGGATAGGACTGAGCAGGCAGATGGGCAAAAGGGAGGAAGTGCTAAGTTGTGAGCTCGTGAGGGCAAGGGCTTACTTAGGACACTGATGGGAGTCACTTAATTAGGTTGAATTGTTGAAAACGACCCTAGATGTTAAGCCAGAATGATTGAGAGCCTGAGGGTATCCACAGCAATAACAGGATACAGAAGGCAGGCTGGGAAGGATGAACACGAGTTCCCTTCAGACTCACTGAATTTGAGGGGCCCTTGGGATGGTTGACTGGAGATGCTGGATGAAAGCTTGAGACTGATTAGTGGAGGTTAGAGATACACACTTGAGAACTGTCCAAAAAGAAGCAGAAACGTTGGCCATAAGTATACATAGAGAGAGAATGGAGAGAGAGAGAACAAAGTGAGTGAGGATGGAACCTATGACTCTAAAACATTCAAAGACTTCCTGTCTCCTTCTCACACTTAGTTGACAGTTGGGGGAAGAGCCTAGGAGTATTCACGAAGGGGCACTCAGGAAAGGAGCTTTACGTCTAGGATGGTTGAAGGAGGAGGACTAAAACAGTCTGGAATGAAGCCACTCACCTGGGGAAGCCATACAACTAGTGAGGATGAGGGGGAAGATGAGGACGCTTCTGTCAGTTAAGGCACTGTGGCACTCACCCCTGGATTTCTCGCAGCCTCGTTTTCCCAAGTTTTGAAGGCTGCAGTTGGAGTATGCCTTCAGCAGTTTTCCACTTCTTTAACAAATGTTTAATATCTGTTTTTGTTCCACCCAGGTTCAAAGGGTGCCCCTGGTTGCTAGGTGAAGTAAGGCACCTGAAAGCTACCTCTCCTAGTCCTTCCACACGGGTTCCTTCAGCAGATATGCTAGTTACAGGAGGGACGGGGCAGGGGTGGGTAGGTTAATACAGAAACTGGGGTCTATCTTTCTCATACTCCCCATTTAGGCAAAATACATGTTTAATTCACTCTATGTGGAAGAATGTGAATACAATTTTGGTTATTTATCACAGAGTTAGAAATGCTGTTAATATGGGGGATTTTAGCAGAAAGCCACTCCTCTGGGTCAAGTCAAATAATGAGTTATGGAGGAATTTCTCTCAGCTTACTACCTAACTTCATTAACATTCGCACGAATGCTAAAAGAGATGAAACATCATCTAGCCAGTGTAGAGGAAGCCAGGTCCTGGCTATGTCCTACTGAGAGTGTTCCAGGATGTGGTGGCCCACGTAAATGACACAAGTTGGTAGATCCTGAATGTGGCTGGACTCTGTAATAGATTAGTTTCTCTGTCCTTCAGGCCTGGGCTTAGTCCAATGTTGGGGCTCAGTAAATGTTTTTAGGACAAATAACTGCTTTTCAGCATCCATGCACTTTTCTCTAAGGAAACCCAATATAGGAAATACAAACAGAAAATCTAAGACATAACTAATTATAAAATTCTTCCTTTGGTTAACGAATTCACTGCAGTTTTCCTTAAAAGTTCACTGCTTATGCTTATACAAAATTTCAATGCAGGTGGTAGGAAAGAGCTAGGGGAGCATGTCTGTGTTAGCCCACACACTGTAACCATCCACAACAACATCCAAAATCCACTTTGCAACCCAAATGCAACTCTGTTCCCATCTACCATTTTTTACGTGCTATCTCACTCTGCCTCCCAGTCCATCTTACTGGTCACATAAAGGTTCTGTGCATGCCATTTTAGCATATTCAATATTTCCTAACTACATAGTATACTTTTATGCAAGGAGTCTAGTCATCCTCTTTACTAGGACACGATACTAATTTGCTCACTAATAACTGAGTGCTAGAAAAGCACACATGGGAGCACCCGATCTGACCTCCCTAGCCCCACATGCCAGAATAACAGGCTCCAAACTGCAGCAGCTGCACAACCTGTGAGATAAACAGGGCAGCAGTGGGGAAGTTTTTACTCAAATCTAAATATAGCCGCTGCTTGCTGGTCCAGAGGCTGAGATCGCTCGGGCAGATTGTGCTGAAACATTTCTCTGATGCTGTTTCTAAAAAAAAGCAGGTCCCAGCTTGCTCTTGCCAGAGGCAGCCAACAGGTGAAGGAGAGAAGCAGAGGTTTGCACTGTGGTATTAAATAAATGCTCGTTTTGGTTTCATCTTTCAGGAGCATCAGTATTTTCTACAAATTAGAAGAAATTCTGTCTTTTTTTCGTAGACTGGCAAACAGATTTTAAGAAGTTGAGTTACTTACTCAATACCCACCAACCTCTTGACCAAGTTGGAGGGGAAAATTCATTGAGAATTTCCAATATGCCGTGTACCCAAAGGTATTTTCTATGGCTCATATAAATGATATTGACTCAAGTTAACTGTAAAACTCTTTAGTGTTTGCCAGCTGCTTTCAAATATATTCTCACTCAAAAGTATCGACATGTAGGGGCCGGCCCGGTGGCGTAGGGGTTAGGTTCATATGCTCTGCTTCAGAGGCCCGGGGTTTGTGGGTTTGGATCCTGGGTGCAGACCTATGCCCCGCTCATCAAGCCATGCTGTGGCAGGTGTCCCCCATATAAAATAGGGGAAGGTGGGCACAGATGTTAGCTCAGGGCCAATCTTCCTCAGCAAAAAGAGGAAGACTGACAATGGATGTTAGCTCAGGGCTAATCTTCCTAACAAACAAACAAACGAAAGTATTGACATGTAAAGGAAGAGCATTAGCAACAGAAAATCTTGCCAAAGACAGGTGAAACTGGATGTGGCAAGAGTAAGGACTAAGAACAGGAGCACAGGTTTGTGACCAAGGTAGAGAGAGGACTGAAGCATCACTGGTTTCCTGGGAGCAGTATAAATCTAGATATAAAAATCAAAGAGACCTTTTTATAAAACAGAGTTGACCTGTAAAGGGGGATAACAGTAATGGTTATCTTATTGGGTTGTTTGAGGACTACGTGAATTGATTTATTTAAAGTGCTTGGAATGGGGCCAGGCACATAAGACCTCATTTAGTGATAATTATTATGTATTAAAAATTAACAGAAAAGGAAAGAAGGGTGCTACAAGACAACACTTAAGAAACTCTTCACTGGATAAATCTCTTCCTGGGAATCTACTTTGCCTCTTAAAACTGAAGAATGCCAAGGAAAGCACTGAAGAATACAAAATTCATATATTTTTACCGAGTGAAATAATTTACAGCAAAAAAATAAGGTTCATATGGGTAACAATTTTAAAACTATCATGCCTATGAAATGCAAGTCTCAAGAGTATTTATTTCATTGTTCTAATTTCCACTTAGATCCAGAAAACTAAGTGGCCTGAAAGAGAGACACTTGAGAAAAATGAAAGCTGAGGATTTCTAGAGAAAACAAACATTCCATGTCCTTTAACATAAACGGTCACACTGTCTGCTCTTTGCTGAGCACGTGTCTTTTTCTCGGCTACCCACTGGATTATTATAATCATTCAGGAGTTCTTTCTGTATCCCATTAAAATAATAACAACTACAGTCTACAGGTTCTTTTTGAAAGTTGCACTTAAACAATCTTGCAGCGTGACTGCCTAGGAATTCCTAACTCCAAGACCTTCCCTTCAGCAGCTCCCTTCTCTGGTCTTCCCAGCGGGTCTCTTTACCCATCTGACCTAGATGCATCTCACCTGCTTCCTAAATACCCATTTGCTTCCTCCTCCTGCAACAATTCACCACACTCTCCTGGCTCTCATTTTTATTGGTCAAGGAAGTAAAAGTTAATAAAAGGCAAAAAAAACAAATCCAGTCTCTCTCTATAAAATATATATATAGATAGTTCCCTTTAGGTTTCACACATTCCCACTCCCTCTGGAACTCTAGTTTCACATACAAGATACGACAAGCAGAGATAACTTGGGCATGCACACCCTGTGAAGAAAAGTGATCCTTGGTGCTTTATTAGACTAGACCTTAGCCTGGGATTCTAAACTCTGGGGGCCATGACAAAACTCAGAAACTGGACCTCAGGCTCTAAGTTTGTAATAATTTTCTCTGTCGGTTGTGTGTGTGTCCTTTTAAACAATTAGCACCATTCAGAATTCTTAAGAGACTAAAACCAAACATTCTTCATTTTCTCAATTTCAAGAATCTTGGGGCCATGCTTCATATCTAATGTATGACCCCGAGAGTTAAAATCAAGGGCAAAGGGCCATCAGATCACGTGTGAGTTCTGGTTCCTGCTATCCAGGAGTGGCCTTTAAGTCAGGCGGAAACGAGTGCATAGCCTGCCCTGCCCTGCCGCACCCCCAGCTCCTCCGACAGGTCTGTCAGAAGAAGGGCAACCAGTGGCAAGACTGCACGAGCAGGATGGGGAGCAGGCAACTAGAAGGGGGTAAAAGAAACTGGGAACTGCAAATACGGGAGAGCAAGGAAGAGGGAATAAAAGCGTCAAAGGATGAAGAAGAAAAGAAGGAAGAGATAAAGAGAACAAGGACAGCAGAGGAGGGGAAAGCAGCTGAGAAAACAAGAGGGCTGGACCTCCAAATCTTAAGCACGCACTTTCCTTTTCATTCTGTCTTCCGAGGAGGGTGTGAAGGTGTCTGCAGTTATCTGGGTAAACCTGTGTTGGGAGAGTTCAACCAGCACAGAGGATGGGTCAGGGTGCAGCCCAAGGCACTATAAACACAATGGGGTGACACCATTCGGACTGAGCAGTAGATCTCTTTTACTATTTATGTAATATTTATACTTTTAAGAACTTTCATAAGGCAGTCCCAATCTAGAGACTAATTTCCAGATGAAATTAATTTCATGACCTTAGACTCTCAGTTTTTTGACTTTCTGAGGACCCCCGATTCTTATAAATAAGACAGAGCCCACTATAAGGGATTTGTCCTCAAGCACCACCAAACGGAAATATATCTGATTGCCTACTTGCTGAGGAACTGCAAGAGGCCTCCTATGAGAGCTGGAAGGGGAAACTGTCAGTTCACTTCTTAAACCTTGTAGTCTCGGGGAGAAGATCTCAGAACATACAGCTGCCATTGCCTAGTGGAAGAGAGGGCATTAAAACAATTTCCCCATCAAAAGCAAACCAAACCAAACCAAAACAACTCTCTGATTTAGGAATGTAATCATGTAATACCTACTTGGCAAAAATGTATGGTTGGCTATAGAACAAAAAGAACCATCTGAATCCAAACTATTGCCTCTTAATCCTTTAATTAGACTAAGTCCTTCATAAGGAAGCACAATTCATTGTTATTGAAGGAAATCAAGAGCAAATATAGACTGTGATATATCTACACACACACGTGCACACATATATAACTTGATGTATTCAAATGAATACGAATAAACATTCAAGGTGAAAGGCTGAGTCTAAAAACAAATTTATTTGTTTATAAGAGCCATGATTTGGAACATTAAAAAATTCTTCTGGGAATATGATTTGGGAAAAACGTGGTGAGAGGGCGAGACGCAGCCATCCACGGGCATGTTAAAGACGTGCAGCAACTCTCCCGGGTGAACTCTGCTCTGCCTGGAGGGCAGAGCTGCTCAGCAGCTCCCTGGCATCTGAGTGGTCGGAGCGCCCTGGCTCAAGAGAATTTATTTGGAACCTTTCTTCTTTTTCTTCTTCTTTTTCACTGGTGTTTCATCTAGAGTAGCATCCACTCCTGCTTCAACTTGCTTTTGTAGCTTTTTCTTTTCTCTCTTTTTTTTGGGCTTCCGGGGGATGTCCTGATCATCAGGTGGCCACACACAGTCCTCTCTATCCTCAGCAGAAGTATCGGAATTCTCGCCCCAACACGGGGCTCCGAGCTGCCTCTCAACTTGGTCTCTCTTCTTCTTGCCCTTAGGTTGGGTATCATTCTCCATATTTTTATCTTTTGCCTCTTTCTCTCTTTTCTTTCCCCTTTTTCCTTCCATTTGGGTCACTGAAAGGTCGGGGCCTGCAGCTGTGACCTGTGGCTTGTTCTTCAGTCCTGCCATCTGCTTGGCAAAGTAGTCCTGGATGGTAAAGGCACTGGTCTTCGTAGTGGAGGTTTCATTCGGGGGGATGTCCTGGTCATCAGGTGGCCACACACAGTCCTCTCTATCCTCAGCAGAAGTATCGGAATTCTCGCCCCAACAAGGGGCTCCGAGCTGCCTCTCAACTTGGTCTTTCTTCTTCTTGGCCTGGGGTTGGGTATAATTCTCCACATTTTTATCTTTTGCCTCTTTCTCTATTTTCTTTCCCCTTTTTCCTTCCATTTGGGTCACTGAAAGGTCAGGGCCTGAAGCTGTGACCTGTGGCTTGTTCTTTAGTTCTGCCATCCGCTTGGCAAAGTAGTCCTGGATGGTAAAGGCACTGGTCTTCGTAGTGGAGGTTTCATTCCCATCTGGAGTGGTGGGGCTGGAATCATCCTAAGGTGTGGAAAAAGAGTTAAAACCAGTTAAGCATCAGCTGTTTATTTCTCACAGCATCCAGGAGGACTCTCCCTGGAGCCACTGGCACTCAGCTGTTAGAAGACCAGGCTGAGTGCCCGGCTGCCCTCTCATCTCTTCCTTCCCCCTCTGGCAGAGCTGAACTGCAAAGCATAGAACAAGGTGGACACTTTGGTTGAATACTATATGGGTCTGTAGGTCAAACAGACAGAAGCTAACTTCAGAAGTTAGCTGGCAAGTCACCTAGATGGAATTCTGAGTAAATAGCTCTTTAGCAACAATGTTATAAATGGTGATTAAGTTCCCAGAGCCTCCCATAAAAAACAGAGACACTGAAGTCCTTGAGCTTTGTGATTTTGTTAAGACACCTATTTCAGCTCCATTATGGAATACACAAGTCTTTGCATGTTGACCTAGAAACTAAGATGCCACGTGTATATGTTAATCCTAAAACAGGAACTAAATGCCAACCTGGAACCTAGTGTGTCAAGAAAATCTTCCTCTAAGGGCAGAGCGTGGCCCTCCAGAAGAGAATGTGCCAGGGTTGGAAGTGCACGTGTCCCATTCTCCTTCCAGAAAGAATAGCTTAGCATGGGGAGCCCTTCTTCCCTCGGATGGGGATGGGGAGAAGGGAGATGCTCCCATCCCTACTCTGACATGAACCAGATAGTGATAGCTATGTTAGTCTTGTTTCTAAACGTGAGGAATTAGTCACTCACAACAGCCGGGATGAAGCGAGGTTTACATTTTAACTTTACATAAATACATTCAGCTGTAAGGCTTGAGAAAGGAGAGAAAATCCCTAACCTAATAGGTTGGGATAAAAAATGAAATGCTGCTATTACCATTGGGTTGTGGCTGGCTGGCAGTAAGGTGATGAAAACGTGTGTGAAAAAGTACCTTCAAGTTGAAGAATATAAGGACTATGCTTTAAGTAAAGTCAATGTCTAGAATAACTTTGCCTATACAGACTTTTAAAATAATCAAGCCATTAAGCAATAATGTTAAAACTTGGGTTTTCATAATTACCTGTCTTCTTTCTCCATATTCACTTATTCACACAGGAAGAGACTTATTGTTCTACTCTTTCATGTTGGGAGGGTGGGAAAACTGTTTTCTGAATAAATCAGTCTCCAAATTAGGATTCTACAAATTATTTTGAACTTGGCGGGCAAAGCTCCATTTGTGCAGCTAACTTCATTACAAACCAACCCATATAAATGGACTACACATTTTCTTGAAAAGCAGCACTCAAAAACAAGTGGAATCAAAGTAGCGTCCCATTTGAAATTCTGGCAGAATCAGTATTGTATCAATGGACAACTGGGCTTTGAGTGGCCATTGCCCCAGAGAGCTCTCACCAAAGGGTCCCTTACCACTAACATCAACTTACCCAGTCAACACAAACCTTATTTTACCTGGGGCTAAAAACACAAAATCGTGTGGTCAATTTTTAAAATTTCAAAATGTAAAATGCACAACATGCAGAATAAACCAAGTGAGCTTTGGGAAGAAGTTTAAATGTTATCTATCAGCATTTAATTTTGGCTCATCAGGTAATTTTGAGAAAAATTTAAAAATAGCTGCCTCAGGAGAAAAAACAAGGTCACTTTTCTCTTTTTGTTCCTCAAATGTTGAAGAAGAGCTAAAATTTTGCACAGCAGAATGAAAAATCTTCCCAAGGCTCTCTTGGTGCTAGCCAATCCCAGTTTGATGGCCAAGAAAAGTCTTGCCTTGCATTGAAGGGCACACGGTCACACAGACAGTCTCTGTGTAAAATAGGTCTCGTTTAGTTTTGTGGCATTAAAAGGAGTTTGTCTTATGTGGGCCAACTCTTCTGGAGTGCATCTATGCCTTAGGAACTCAAATCCAAGCTATATCCTATGGCTCCTTACCTTGCTCATCTATTTATTATCTTTTGAATTCCTGCTTTCATTGGTTAAATCACAGGAACTAATTGCTGGTATTAATCACATTTTTAATTATTAGGAAATATAAGACTTTTTTTTTTTTTTTGTGAGGAAGATCAGCCCTGAGCTAACATCCATGCCAATCCTCCTCCCTTTACTGAGGAAGACCGGCCCTGAGCTAACATCTATTGCCAATCCTCCTCTTTTTTTTTTTTCCCCTTTTTCTCCCCAAAGCCCCAGTAGATAGTTGTATGTCATAGCTGCACATCCTTCTAGTTGCTGTATGCGGGATGCCGCCTCAGCGTGGCTGGACAAGCGGTGTGTCGGTGTGCACCAGGGATCTGAACCCAGGCTGCCAGTAGTGGAGCGTGCGCACCTAACCGCTAAGCCATGGGGCCGGCCCTATAAGACTATTTTTGAGTCACTTGTTGAATTCAGTGGGGCTTTCTAATGCCAGAAAATAACTTCGCTCATAATCAATTCCTATGGTGATCAGGATTTCAATAACCATGGGCCATTGCACACCATGCTTAGCAGGGCATGGAGACAAGCAAGAGAGGTGCCAGCACCCGAATCCTATTCATCCCGAGGAAAGTGCAGGCAAAACAATGACTTGCTGCGGAGAGCCCTTTAACGCCGTGGGCAGCCACTCTGTCATACTGCAGGAATGTATCTGTTTTAAAAACCACGGAAACCAAGGAGGAATAGGTTGCAAATCTGATTCTAGTAGGAGCAATGCCCAGGACTTTTATATTTTCTAAGCTCATATTTTATGATTTTATAAATCATAAACCCAGCTTTACTAAAGCAATTATAATCCCTGTTTCTATATTCTTGGCCATGAATATGAAAAAAATGTATACCTTTTCAAGAAAACTAATACTTTTCATATCTGGTCTCTACTTCAAAGTGAACAAGTGCTGAGAAAAGCACCAGTTATTTTTTAGTATTTTGAAATAGAGACACTTGCATCTTCCCACATTTCCATTAATCACATAATACAACCTTAAAAAAAAAGCCTGTAACATCAAATGTGACTTTTACTACTTCGTAAACTTTGAGAATGTCCCAATTTGCTAACAGTGTTCTAAAAACTAGTAAAATAAATTTACAAATAACTTGAAAACTTCCAGTTCCATACAAAATGCTACCAAGGGACATATGAGTAACTTACAACATCATCTTACCAAACATTTGATTTAAGCTTAGGGATTCAGGAAACCTCTGTTTAAAAAATTCCAATTCCTGCTGTTAACTAATGGAAGCCCTTAGGTAAATCACGTAACCTCTTTGGGCCTCAGTTACCTAATCAAGTCAAATAAGTAGGTTAAATTAGGTGACTTCTAAGGTCCCTTGAAGATCTAAAATTTACTGATCTCTGGACAGACATTTGGGCTGGCCATTCCTCTATGATACAAGAAAGTAGAGAAGATATACTAAGGCAGTATAAGCAGGCAGCAGAGAGGAGCTCCGTTCATAGAAAACTACACCCCAACTGTCAAGCTAAGATGCAGAAGTGATACCAATGCACATACAGTCTACCTACATGGAAAAAATATTTTTACACCACCTGTAGGAAAGCATACAGCCAAAGAGCAGATCCAGTAATACCACTTAGGAGAGCTGAAAGAGCCAAACGCTATTTTGTGTTGAATAATTTTTAAGAATTTGTTTGAAAGGACTGACACTACATGAAGCTGAAATCAATAAAAACAAAGACCTGGCTTGAATATTAACTGGAATATGAATCTTTTTAAACCTAAGTCCTGAAAATCATCCCAATACTTCTAAGAAACGTGGTAAGAAGCTGAAACTTCTTAAAACAATAATAAATTCCCATTTAGTACTTATGGTTTTGAAGGTTCTCTTTTTATATACCTTGGCTAGAAAATCTCCAGATCCTTCATATACCCTAAATTTGTGTTCTCAAAAGGCATCTAGCATGGGGAAAATACTAATGATGCTATCCAGCTGGAACTGAAAATGTGGTGGGCTTCTGGAATGAATAACCTGGCAAGCTCTCCCTTAGCTTTTATGCCTCCACAGTCTAAGATTCTTGAAGTCCCGCTGGAATGCCAAGCGTTTTAAAAGCTGTCTAGTAATGACATATGCAAGAAGAAATGTAGGCTTTTACTTGGGTACAGGAAGGATAAAGCTGGGAGAGTCTGTGAGTGGGAGCTAGGGCTCTGCCCTGCGGAACCCCCAGCATTTTTGCTGACCATGGTCTCCTGTCAGTTCCCAGGTCACTTTCTCACTCAGCTAGGCAGGGACACGTCATACGTAACTGTGCATGTCCAGGACCAAGTAATATACCTAAGATGAAGAAACTTTTCAAACAAAGAGTTCAGTGAATGAGGAGGGGAAATGGTAAGGGAATTAACAAAACAGTTTTAAAAATCTCTTCTTGGGCTGGCCCCATGGCTTAGCGGTTAAATGCGTGCGCTCTGCTACTGGCAGCCCGGGTTCGGATCCCAGGCACGCACCGACGCACCGCTTCTCCAGCCATGCTGAGGCCGCGTCCCACATACAGCAACTAGAAGGATGTGCAGCTATGACATACAACTATCTACTGGGGCTTTGGGGAAAAAAAAAGGAGGAGGATTGGCAATAGATGTTAGCTCAGAGCCGGTCTTCCTCAGCAAAAAGAGGAGGATTAGCATGGATGTTAGCTCAGGGCTGATCTTCCTCACACACACACACACACACACACACACACACACACACACACAAATCAATATCTTAAAAAAAAAAAAAATCTCTCCTTAAATTTGTAACATATCTGTTGTTCTCTCTCCCCTTTCATTAATTAATAAGAAAGATCCAAAGGCACATTTAGAATCTTGAAATATTTTCCATGTATTTTAGAAGCTACTCTTTTTAAAATATAAAATGAAACAGTTTCTGGTGTTGTTCTAAAAAACTGTTTAATGGGTTAATCTTGTCTGTTTTCAGAAAACTTCAGTCTTCTCAATCCTTTCAGAGCTTATCTGTATCGTATAGTTAGAAAACATTTGACTATCGATTTGCCCAAATGGTAGCTAGGGCCTTAATCTCTACCCAATCAATAAATATTCTGTGGGTTAGAACTCAGGAGCACCTGCTCTCCACTTCACAGCACCTCAATGGTTTAAAGCCAGAAGAGCCCCGCAGGACTGCTGTGCTCACTCGCACTAGGAAACATTACCCAAAGTGACTGCCCCTGGGCGTCTTGAGGAACACAGCTGTCATTTCTTGGATGCCTTCAACATGCCAGTCACTTATCATCATATGTCACCTTATGCGACTCTCACAGCAACCTGAGAAGAGGCTTTCTCTCCATTTACAGAGGTAGAAACTCAGACTCAAAGCACTTGATGTGCAGAAGGTCTCACGGCAGGAACTGGCAGTAGCCGGATTGGGCCCCAAGGCTGCCAGGCGCAAAGCCCTTTCTCCCTCACTATGGCGTCCTAAATTCTAGCTTGTATCACACAGACTCACTTGTCATTGTCACTCTCTCTTTAGAAATCATCTTAACACTGAAATATATATCAATTGGTCATATAATTCAGGGACTAAGGTCCACGCTTAAGTTTATGAGGGCACACGTTTATGATGCAAAAGCTGCCTGTAGAAAAAATGTCACCAGAAATAGATATTACAGTACTTTCTAAACAGGAAAAAAAACTCTATTATCTATTTTGCAATTCATATAAATAAAAAATAGCCTGAAGCCAGGCTTAAGAGCTTTATCATTTGTCAAATTAGCATGTAAATTTACTTGGCAAAGTGTGAGTGTTTTAAAGCAGGAAGTAAAACCCAAGTCCAACCTGCCACGTAAGGCAAAACCTCTCCTGGACAGATGCTGGACGACTTCCGCCTGGACTCTTCCAACACGGACAGTGATGACTTGGTGTGGCAGACAGTCCGTTCCACCATTAACTCGCTTTACCTCAGTTTTCTCATCAGCAATAGGTAGAGTCAAGTGGTTCATGACTGTATACTGTGTGCCATGATTAGAGCTGGAGAATTTTAAGGCCTAAACCTCTCTCTTGTCAATTCTGAATTACTACTGGGGGGAGGGGTGGATACAAAGGAAACAAAACCTTGCAGAGAAAGATCCTCAAGATATCAATTATAACATATCACAATCATCTCAGGTGCCTGAAAGATGCCCAAAACTGTGCATGCCAACTTTTCTCAAAAGCCTACAGAATTATGAGTTTGTTCTTTGTTCCTTTTAGGTATTCTCTCTCGAGGCTTTGCAGCTCGATGAGCCCTCTGCTCAAGCTCTTCTTCTATGTCATTCAAACATGTATACTGAGATGGATTAACAGTAAAACGCCCAAATAAAGTGGGTTCTCTTTATTATCCTCAGAAGAATGTTGCTAGTATCTTTTGGGGCAGGGAAATGAAGCAGTTTGGATTGAGAATTTAGTGAATTATTTGGGGCAGGTGCACCATAAATATAAAATCTCACTGCATTCCAGCCCAGGGATGGGGTTTCAAAGGCAAAGCCTTTCAGCTCACTAGACTTTCTCTTATGTCATTGCTGACTTTAAGGGACAAGATGACTGAAACCTTTTGATTTCCATATTAAGACCCAGGGATCACGCTGCAACCGTAGTCCTTCCATGAACTTTTCTCATTAAAAGAAAAAGTTGACACCCAGAGCTCAAGGGCAACGAATTTAGCAACTGGGGTTCTTAGTTCTGATAGCTATTGCTTGTGATGTACAAACACTCACTTCCACCCCAGCCTGTCTGTCGTCAGCTTGTGTTGGATTATTCTGTGAAAAGGTAAGAAAGCTTGGCTAGTGAGTAGTATGAAAAAACATTTTGTATCTTTCCAAACTTTTCAGGAGGACAGTTCTGACAAACACAAATTATGTCTTGACGTACTCCTGGGAGGTAGAAATTGCACGCATCTATTCTTGGACAGCGATAAATTCAGGTATGAAGTGACTTCATTACTCATCAAGATGAAGGTAGTGCTGGAATGTGTGTGCACTAAACCCTTCGCCGACAAAGTGGGCAGAATGGGCTGATGCGTCACTTACTACCCTGGCCTACAGTGTTCTTCCAGATCCTTTATACGTAGTCATGTGCATTGCGTCACTTTCTTGAAGATCAAGTGCAAAACTGCCTCCTTCAACAAGCCTGATCCCTTGTGTGACCTCTTGTTTACTATCTATGACTAGCAATTAGTTACTTCTATTTCCTGGTTTTGTATAATTTGCTTTGTAACAGCATCTTCCCAAGGAAATTTCAAGTTCCTGGAGGGCAGAGACCATTTCTATTTCATTTGTATTTAGCACATCCTCTCTAATGAGGAACAAATGGATGGTGATGAGTGTACAAGGAAAGCACAAAAGACACCAAGCCCAAGCGGACCAAGGCTGCGAAGTGCTCCCACCACCACCCACTGAGCCATAAGCTTTGTATTTGTCCCACTGATTTATCTGCATGCTAGGCAGGGCTAATGACTAGAAGGGGGTTGGAAGGGTAGGAAGGAAAGAGAGATCTAGAATTTTGCGGTGTATATTCTTTCCATCCAGATGAAACCATTCCCTTCTAATCAAATGCCACCTCATGGTGCACATTGCTTCTCTAACTACTGTAAGGTACATTTGAGTGCCTTTTAGTGTGATCAGCCAGTGGCCCTCGCCCTTAGTGATGTAGAGTAGCTCAGTCAAACAAGCCATACATTTCCCCTCTGATCTACTATTCCACACATTACCACAGTCACTTTTAGGGAGACAAGTAAATGGGAAAAAAGTAAAGTGTTGTGTCGTATGGTAACTGTCACATTCATTTTGTGGGATTGGTTGAACACAAGCAATGAAATAGCCAGCGTGGGTTGATCTGTTCTTGCCATCAAAAGAAAAGGTTGGAGAGCAAGAGAGTTCTAGGGCATATCAGAGGCAAAGGCAGGAGCTCATTCTGAGAAGACAAACAGTTGGATCTAAGTTCCACTAGAAGCCCCAGGTAGCAAGTTGTTAATGTGCAAGCTTATGTTGCATCTTGAGCTGAAAATACCACCTGGGAAGGCTTCTGATTCTAGGGAGTCACCAAAATGGGTATGCCTCCAAAAGTTCAGCTAATAAGCAGTGATCCACACTGTTAGTTAGAAAGCAGGAATTGGGCCACTATGCTGGTATTTCTTTTCTTGCTTTCTATGGCACCTTTTTGGTTTCCACATAATTGAAAACGTTCAGTGTTTTACTGACCAAGAGCTATTTTTACACTCACAAAAAGTTTATTCAACTGTCAAATCTAGTGTTTTTCTCAAGATATCCATCACTTACATTAGGCTAAACACACACAGTCTCAGTAATAACCAGTCTTAGGGAATCTGCCTGGGAACCACAATCACCTCTAGCATTAGCAAGCATCACAAGAGTTAAAAACAAATACAATACTCCACTGATTGAAGGGAATTTTTGATTTGAAATGCGGTTAAAAATAAATAACAACTAGAATTATGCAGCAACTCAACTGGAAAACACCTACAGAAATTATATGTGTGTGGGGGCCAGCCCGGTGGTGCAAGTGGTTAAGTGCGTGCGCTCCGCTGCGGTGGCCCGGGGTTCGCTGGTTCGGATCCCGGGTGCGCACCGCTTGTCAAGCCATGCTGTGGCGGCGTCCCATATAAAGTGGTGAACATGATGTAATCTATGCAGAAATAGAAGTATAATGATGTACACCTGAAATTTTTACAATGTTATAAACCAATGTTACTGCAATAAACAAAAAATTTTAATAAAAAAAAAAATAAAGTGGAGGAAGATGGGCATGGATGTTAGCCCAGGGCCAGTCTTCTTCAGCAAAAAAGAGGAGGATTGGCTGATGTTAGCTCAGGGCTGATCTTCCTCACAAAAGAAAAAGAAAGAAATTATATGTATGTGTACGTGTGTGCGGCGTGTGTATGCACACACAAACAGGTTCTAGGAACCCATGGCATGTATCAGAAGCCCACTGCACGGGTTCCAGGAGGGTTCTCTCTACAACAGGGTTGGCAAACTATGGCCCGTGGGCCAAATCTCGCCTGCTGCCGATCCTTGTACACCTCACAAGCCAAGAATAGTTTTTACATTTTAAACAGTAGGGAAAAAAATCAAAAGAAGAATATTTTATAACATGTGAAAATTATGTGAATTTCAAATATCAGTGTCCATAAATAAAGTTTTGAATTTCATCAGTAAAAAGTTTATGAAAATTTGTTTTCTCTCTAGTATATAAGTAAACATAATAGGTGTTAAGTAAATATTTGCTGAACAAATAAATGAATGGATAAGTTTATTATGAAATATGATCTGCTTTTTGGAAATGTTAGATGCTTTTGAAGTACACACACACATAACATATATATAAGGAATCGGAGGGCTTGGGTTGTGATGAAGTTCTCAGTCTCAGTCCCTTGTTACCTTACTGAATTATGCTAGTGAACGGTAGAGAGGCTGCTAACTGCTGTCTGATTTCAAGCAGCAAAGGATGGTAGATGAGGAAAAAGTGTGGTTATGGAATGACCTGACATCAAAGAGAGCTCTCAGCATGCAGAGATGCCTTTCCAATAATTAGGCATGGAATTTACAGACTTGGACAAATGAACTGGACATCTCAGAGAAGACAGAGAGGAATTGGAAGGGACAGAATATCTTGCTTTTCACTGGACTAGAGTAGAGAAATACAAATAATGCCAAATTCCTCATATGAAGGCCAAGGCTAACAAAGCTGTTCATTTCTTTTTTTTTTTTTCCACTTGCCTAGTCAGCTGCCCAAACTACTGCTCATTAAGAAAAGTCAACATAAACATGTTTTAAGAGGATAGCTCTCCATGGCAACAACTTCTCAAGTAACTGACATCAGAACTTCTGACAAGAGTCATACAGCCTCTGGGGAAAAAGAGGGGAAAGAAAAAAGGAGCAGGTTTCCTGCCTCCCTGAAAGGTCCTAGGGCTTGGAAAGCTGCAGTGACTCATGTGACATTTCACAACACACTGGCCATTATAAGATAAACGAGGCTCCTCCAAAGCTAGAAATGATCAATGTGACATAGGTACCAACTTCTTTGAATGAAGTCTAAAAATAATCCAAATTGACTATATTTTATAATTCTAGGTCAACTGGTTCTCTTTCTTGCTCTCTGGAGGCAGGAAAAATAGCTTTTATAAGTAGTTGAAGGCTAGTACCTGAATCTCAAAGAACAGAAGCAGAGGCTAACAGAGGGGCTGTCTTTTCCATCTTTACTCCACAGGAAGACTTGAAAATTGCTTAGAATCATGACAACTCAAATTTAGGCTCCTTATTACAGAAAGCATAGCATTTTTGGAAGATTTTAGAGAATGTAGTATTTTGAAACTAAGAATAGAGTATGAATAGTTATCTGGAATAGTCAAGATTATTTTTAAGAGAAAGGTAAATTAATTTAGGTGAATGAAGTTATTAATAAAAAATGTCCCCTCCCTCAGTTCTTCTATACTATACAAGATTAATCTTTATATACACTCTTTTTAAATGACTAGAAATCAAGGTAGCAGATAAAAATATTTAAAAAATACTTTTAGGAGTAAATTTCGTAGGGCAAAATAATTCTATGTTTAAGGGATATTTAAGTTAGCAAATTAAATTCTGAACTCATTAAGTTATGTTACAAAAGTAAATTATAAAAAATAATATCTTGAGGAGGCTGAGGTCCAAAGATTTGGCCCTCCAGTCTCATAAATATCCACTGAGAAGCGACCTGGCTGGAGCGGGGGCCCAGACAGGAGCTCCTGTCCTGGGGGAGACAGACTGTAAAAAAGAATAATGAAAAATAAGATCTGGGTAGATCTGATGTAAGTGTTCTTACCAAAATAAAAAATTAAAAAAAATAATGCATTGGGGGAATTTATTTTTAGAACAGACAGAAACTAAACAATAAGGAAACCAACTACAAAACAACTCCATTCAACAAAACCCCTAACCAATTAAATTGAGATTACAATTCCAAAGAGCTCATAAAAAATAACTATTATTACTGCTATTAAATATGTAATCCTTCTCTTATAGATTATTATATATATTTAATATATAATCTCTTCTCTTGGTTTTATGCAAGCTATAATAATTTTTTTCTTTTATAAGCAAGAAAGGTAAGATAGTAAAAGTTCAAGCAGACAAAGAACAAGTAATACTGCCTCCCTACCTGCTCAGAATCCAAAGTTTCCTCAAAGTAAAACCTGCTTCTTGTTTGTAGTCCCTCCCTGGCTCAACCTCTGTGGATACCCGATGCTCCATATCACAGTGCTTCTCAAACTATCAGGCGTGAAGGGCCAATTTTTTTTTCTTTTTAAAATCTCCAATCCATTGTGGGCCAAGATTTTTTGTAAGATGCAAAAAAAAAAATTAAATTACTAGGAAAATGAAATTTTAAAAAGACATATAAAACACTAGTTCCAATTTATAAAAATTAATATCAAACTACTATAAAAATTTCTAAATGCTTACTCTCAATATCTCTCCTTGTCGCAGGCTGGTCTGTGGACCATACTTCGAGTGGCACTGGTATAAAATATCAGCTACTAAAGGAAAGAAAAAAAGGAGCTGAGTTCAGTGTAGTAGAAGCGGCAATGACCTGGCTCAAAAAACCCTGACAGAATGTTTGATCTTGGACAAGTCACTGGCTTTTCTGGGAATCATTTGCAAAACAAGGAAGTAGGGCTACTCAATGACTTTTTTCAAACATAGTTTTAGCACCAAGTGCCTTTCTTCAAATGAAACCTTAAACAGAAGGCCAATTGTCACACATCAGGGGAACAGTGGTTGAAATGGGGCTGGCGGAACCCAAAGCTCACAGCCTAAACCCTCTTCTCCCCTTGTAAAGCCCCTGAGGCATCTCTGAGGAACTGTGAGGGCTCTATGGAATACAGTGTGAAAAACAACAGCTAGGGCCGGCCCCGTGGCTTAGCAGTTAAGTGCGCACGCTCCGCTACTGGTGGCCCAGGTTTGGATCCTGGGCGCGCACCGACGTACCACTTGTCCGGCCATACTGAGGCGGTGTCCCATATACAGCAACTAGAAGAATGTGCAACTATGACATACAACTATCTACTGGGACCTTGGGGAGAAAAAGGGAAAAAAAGGAGGAGGATTGGCAATAGATGTTAGCTCAGTGCCAGTCTTCTCCAGCAAAAAGGATTGGCATGGATGTTAGCTCAGGGCTGATCCTCCTCACAAAAAAAAAAAAAAAAGAAAAGAAAAAGAAAAACAACAGCTATGTTTTTAAGGTCCCTTACAATTCTAACATTCATTTTAGCCTAGATATTTTACAGCACTCAGCAACAGGAGACTAAGAAGCTTTCAAGAATAAAAATGGACCTTTACTATTATATAATATATGCAATTCTTAAAGTTGTCATTAACTTTTGGAATTCCAACAATTGGCTGTCAGAATTGTCCAGTGCATTTCTTCCAAAGATGTTAACAACGTACCAAGCCTGGTCTCCTCAACACTGTCAAATCTTAAGGTACAAACTGGTTCCTCCCTGAGGATCCAGACGACTGAGGATGATGTCAAGGTTGGCTAACTCTTCCAGCTTTACCTGGTGAGGCTCTGAAGAGGACCCAGAGGAGAGATGATAATATCCAGACCCGCATCATCAGTATCCCCACTACAGTCCCTTCAGACGATAGCATGAGAAGCAAAGCATCGCCTTCTCACCAGCCACCGGCAGCGCTCTAACCCAAAGGAAGGTTCCTCTTCATCCCATTTTCATTACATCACAGGATGAAAATCTGGGAGAGAATATTATTTCTGCCTTCCTGGCAGGACAGAGGGATAGACGGAAAAATGAGCCAATATTTCACTCTTCTCCTCTAACACTGGGCCAACTGTGTGTCAATTTCTTATTATCACAAAAGCTCTTAAAACTATTTGCTTGATCTGTCAACAAACCAAAAGCCAAATCTAATCCTTTCAGGCCAAACCTATGTCCTGGCAAAAGTCTAACCAAACAAAAGAGCCCAGTGACTTACAACTCTTGGGTTGTTTTGGTACTCCTTTCCCTCACCCCCCACTTCTTTTTCTTTTCTTCTTCTTCTTTCTTAATGAATGCCTTATTATGAAGTTATGTTTCTTGATCTAGAAGACAACAAATTTTTACTGGTACTAAAACAACTTTCAGAAAAGCCATGACCCACTTTCTCCTTTCTAGCTCTTATAGAAAGTAGAGGCAGACCCCACAAGCCTGTTTGAAGTCCTTGCTGCCAGGAGATGGTCGGTTTATGTCTCTTGTCCTAGGACAGGAAAAGGATGCACTCTCGGCACTGTATGCTAGGGAGAGATAAGACCAGAGATTTCTGTCCTCAGCACCTTATCAGCTTTTCCTGCTACTTTCCAGAGCAGACAGCACCATGACTGGCAATAAACTAAACTAGCCTAAGGGGGGCTGGGTGTGTGAGCAGCTCGGAGATTGGAGGGAGTGAGGTAGGAAGGGGTACAGAATAAGGAAAAGAAACGAGGTTTTTAATATATCTTAAAACGGTTTGGCCCAAATAAAATTTCTTAAAAAAAAAGCACATATGTTTTACATCTCTTTCTGCAAAAACTGCAGCAGCAAGGATAGAAGTTTTTATAAGAACTTCCTTTCTGTTCGGAATGTACCACTACCTTCCTTGCTTTGAGCCCTGCCCCTAACTGCCTTGTGCTACAGGCTCCTGGGCACGTAGCACAAGACTAATCTGCTGCTGATGCTCCAACGGGGGCCTAGAAACCACAGGCTGCAGGGAGAGTGCTTTCTACAGAGATACATGCCTCCCTTTAGACATCCAGTGTTTTCCGCGGCCAGGGCACTCACAATTCCATTTCCATATTGCAAAGGAACAAGCAAGACTATCAGACACTCGTCCAAATATAGAAGGATGTCACCTCTTTACTTCTGCAACAAATCACACCTGTGAATCCAAGAAGGATGACACCCTTTAGAAATCCTGGTCTTTTTTGGGGTGGGGGAGTAGGAGCGGGAACAAAGATAGCTGCTGGAGAAGAATCTAGAATAAGCAGAGGAATTTAAAATTAGTTATGGCTTCAGTTATTTCTAACGAACTCATGTGAAACTAATACAAATTTGGCAGTCTTCTTTTTAAGATTTTTTTTTTTTGTGAGGTAGATCAGCCCTGAGCTAACACCCATGCCAATCCTCCTCTTTTTGCTGAGGAAGAGTGGCCCTGGGCTAACATCCATGCCCATCTTCCTCCACTTTATATGGGATGCCCCCACAGCATGGCCTGACAAGTGGTGCATCGGTGCGTGCCGAGGATCCGAACCAGGGCCGCCAGCGGCAGAGTGCGTGCACTTAACCGCTACGCCACGGGGCCGGCCCTTTTTAAGATTTTTTTATCATGGCAATTTTCAAACACACAGAAATGCAGAGAAAACAGTATCTTGAACCCCATGTACCACTACCCAGCTTCAACCATTATCAATAAACAACCATTACCAACTAATTCAAAGAAAACTGAAGATATCATACACTTTCATCTATAAATATTTCAGTATGTATCTCTAAAAGATAATAGCTCTAAGAAAAATCCATAACTATAATACTAAATATCACATAAAAATATTAAAAAAAACTTCTTATCACTACATATCTAATCTGTGTTGACATTGCCTTTACTGTCTGTTAAATTATTTATTACAATTTATTTGAATCAGTTTCCAAATAAGGTCCATATATCGTGATTAGTTGATATGTCTCTTGTCTCTTTTAGGTTATAGGTTCCCACCACATCTCTCTTTTGTTTCTTTGAATTGTTGTTGATGAAACCAAGCCATTTGTCTTATGGTTTTCTCTCAGAATCTAAATTTTGCTGAATGGAGCCCTGTGGTATGGGTTAACAGGTTCCTCTGTCCCATGTATGTCCTGTAAAGTTAAATCTAGAGGCAGTCTTATGTTCTAATGCAGCACTTTTCCAATTTCACTTTAGGAAAATTGGGATGGATAAATGGTTAAGTTAGTTTAGGAAACAAACCTGTGCTATTCTCCCCTTTGATTCATAATGTACATTATCTTCTGAGAGATGCAGTAGTTGTTAAACTTCAGAATTTCCCAAACTTATTTGACTTTGGAACCCTTTTGGGTATAACATACATTGACATCCCATGGAATCAGCATTCTGTTGAACCTACTTTGAGAAGGTCTGTTCACACAGATATTGCCACGATATGGATAAAATAAGTAGTTCTCCTGATTAAATCTTGTAGCTAAATCTTTGATTTACCTTGGTCTAAGGGAGTGGGCTTTTATGAAGGACCATGCATTTTATGCAAAAATGGCAGACACCTGGTAGAAGAGTGAAAAGAGGACCAGGCAAGCATTCTGTTGTGAACAACTAGCTTGCTAGGTGACTTTGGGAGAAGAAGTTAGCTCTTTCCTAGATATCCCATTATTTAAACAGGAATATTTGTTCCCAGGCTTAGTCAGAAAAATCACTCTTACATCTTGAACTGGAAGGTGGCAGAGAAAAAACATGTCCTAAATCATGCCACGTACATATGCATCAAGTTTGAAGACTGCCCACAATCTAACCACATTTCCTTTTTAGGATTATGTGCAAATAGTAAGAGCTGCGCTGTTTGACTGGTGGGATAGTTAGGGTGAAGAAGAAAGATCTTGGAATTGGGTTCCACTTAAAAATCTGTGCAAAGTTCAAACTACAGAATAATGAATAATTTGTAATATAATCAAGAGAATAAAATGGAGAACACAATCAGGAATCAATGGATATACAATAAAATTAAAATTTAAGACAACAATTCCTAAAAATAAAATGTAACAAATGAACCTGATTCTGCAACCAGTGGGATGAATATCTTCACAGAACAAAATTCCAAATGACTTTAAAACACTAATGTGACTGCACATAACCTATGAGATATACCCTAAAGGACAGAAAGAACTGGCCAAAAAAAACAGCAAAAAAAGAAACCCTGAGGGCCGGCCCCGTGGCTTAGTGGTTAAGTGCGCGCGCTCCGCTGCTGGTGGCCCGGGTTCGATCCCAGGCGCGCACCGACGCACCGCTTCTCCAGCCATGCTGAGGCCGCATCCCACATACAGCAACTAGAAGGATGTGTAGCTGTGACATACAACTATCTGGGGCTTTGGGGGAAAAAATAAATAAATAAAATTAAAAAAAAAAATAAGAAACCCTATTTTTGATAATCAAGTTACTGGTGTTATTCTGTGACTATTATGTATATAATGACAAATAAGCAAATGAGTAATGTGATATTTTAATGCTTTTATTTCTGGAATTGACAGATTCCAAGAATGCTTACTGTGCATAAATAAAGATAAAATATTAATGAGGTTACAAAGAATTAAAAATAGAGATGACCTATGACCCAGCCATCCCACTACTGGGAATCTATCCAACGAACCTGAAATCAACAATCCAAAGAGGCTTATGTACCCCTATGTTCATTGCAGCATTATTCACCATAGCCAAGAAGTGGAAGCAACCTAAGTGTCCCTCGACTGACGATTGGATTAAGAAAATGTGGTATATATACAATGGAATACTACTCAGCCATAAAAAAAGACAAAATCGTCCCATTTGCAACAACATGGATGGGCCTGGAGCGTATTATGTTAAGTGAAATAAGCCAGAAAGAGAAAGACAAACACTGTATGATCTCACTCATATGTGGAATATAAACCAACACATGGACAGAGAAAACTGTACTGTGGTTACCAGGGGCAGTGGGGGTGCAGGGGTGGGCACAAGGGGTGAAGGGAGTCATATATATGGTGATGGACAAACAAAAATGTACAACCCAAAATTTCACAATGTTAAAAACCATTAAAACAACAACAACAACAACAAAAAGATTAATGAGGTTAAATCCTTGTGGTCCTGAATTTGAACTGGCAATAGGGGCATAAATTCATAACATAACTCATAATATATTAAAAAAACATTATAGCTCTATCCATGTAACAAGGCCTGGGAACAAAGACCAAGCTAGTGGCAATGAGCAACCCTACTGTCCAGATTATGGGCTCTAAACATCATTTACCACCAAAACGAATCAGGGAGGAATGGATGACTCCAAGTCTCAGCCTAGAAAATCTTATACCAGGTAGCAAGGAGTAATCAAATACCATTTAGGGTCACGTCAAAAGAATTCAGTAACCAACTTGAAGAGGCTCCCACTGAGCAAAAGATGGAAAATTTGATCATCAATAAAGATAATAAATGCCACACATTGGAACATATCAAATATATTTCAATCTATGAGAGAGAAAAGAAGGAAAACTAATTGGTCACTTTCAAAGAATGCTAGAGAATTGCCTCCATTTGAAAACTGGTAAATAAAGGAGACAAATAAAATATTTATTATTTATTACCTCAGGATAATCAAACAGTAGATATGGGAAAATTTCTATTCTAAAAATGAAAGAGAAAAAGAAAGAGATATGGAGAGGTAATCCATAGATTAAAAGAAACTTTGGGGCCAGCCCCGTGGCTTAGCGGTTAAGTGCACGTGCTCTGCTACTGGCGGCCCAGGGTTCAGATCCCGGGCACGCAACGATGCACCGCTTGTCTGGCCATGCTGAGGCGGCGTCCCACATACAGCAACTAGAAGGATGTGCAACTATGACATACAACTATCTACTGGGGCTTTGGGGAGAAAAAGGGAAAAAAAAGGAGGAGGATTGGCAATAGATGTTAGCTCAGGGCCGGTATTCCTCAGCAAAAAGAGGAGGATTGGCATGGATGTTAGCTCAGGGCCGGTATTCCTCAGCAAAAAGAGGAGGATTGGCATGGATGTTAGCTCAGGGCTGATCTTCCTCACAACAAGAACAACAACAACAACAAGAACAAAAAAGAAACTTAAAAAGATTTATCAACCAACTGCTATGTGTGACCCTTATTTGGATCCTTATTTAAACAAAGAAACTAAAGAAAACCAAAATTCATGATATTTATGAAAATTGAAACTCTGAACACTTACTAATGATAGTATGCAATTATTATCAATTTTTTAGAGTATTATAATGGTCTTGGAGTTATATATTTAAAAAAGTCCTTTAACTTTGAGAGATATATATAGAAGTACTAAAATATTTATAGATGAAATGTTATGATTTCTGGGATTTATTTCAAGGTAACACAGAGGGGAGAAGTGGGTGAGGTACTTGCTCCTCTCTATCCACCTTTACAGTCTAGCCATATCAGTATGCTTGTTGCTCCCCAAAAGGCCCTTTGCTTTTTCAAGGATCTGTGTCTTTGTGGATATGGTCTTCTTCTTGCAAGGCCTTTCAACCTGGCCACTGGCTACTCCTTTAAGACACCATACAAATGTTACCTTCTTTGATCTTTGCAAGCTGAATTCATCACTACATCATACATGACCCCAGACCTTGAGCACAGCACTCAGGGACTTTGCTCCAGTTAATTGTGTACATCTCTGACTTCCCAACTAGAGACTGTGTTCTATTCATTTAATCATATGTTATGCAACAATGCTATTGGGTGACAAGGACAAACACTTGAGTTAAGCAGAAAAAGGAATTGGAAAGGTCTGGATCAGGGGAACTAGACAGGAAGAAAATGATTAAAATAATATTACTTAGAAGATGAATGATGAAATAATGAGAAATTACACTGAAGGGAGCCACGACCAAGACTCCAGCCTTGTGCAAAGACACTGAGTCAGCCAGGGCCTGATCCTATAGTTTATAAAGCACAAATGCCTAGAAAGCAGGCTCTGTTACAGCTAGCTCACTTGTAACTTCAACTCACAGACAGCTGATTTTATCCATTAATTTTAAGAAACTGCCCCCAAGGTATTAGCCTAATGGTTCCAGATCCTTATAAGGATACCTAAAAACGAGTTCAAAATAAACTGTGACCAATGATGATAATGTGTCATGCATCATGATTAATCCAATTCTGAGTAACTGAGGTCCATTAAAAAACAAAATAATATGAATGCCATGCTTTTGCCTCCCTAATAATGTATTTATCATCTTAACAGGGAGAAAGGGATGGGATGAGCGTGAGGATGATGATTCAAGTTAAATGATTAGTTTAACTAAATGAATAATGTCACTGTTTGACTTTATAAACTCATAAATTTCAAAAAAGATTTCCTTAGGATCACAAAGTAAGTAGGCACACAATTTCCAATCTGAAACTTTAATAACTTTGGAATAAGAATTAGATAAATATCTAAAGCTGATACTCTATTCACAAGTTTCGATGATACACAGAAATAAAAGGAAACTAACTTTACTGATTTCCCCAGTCTACCCAACAATTTCCTATAAAACCTACCTTCCTTTTAGAAAGTGCACTGACACGAATGTTCAGATTTTACTCAGGTAAAGTAGCTTCCCCAGGTCAGCTTTTCTGCTTATAGAAATAGAAACGTTGCCAAATCTAGTTTACTGAAATCAAGACATAAAATAAGTTTAAGCACTTGTTAAAAGCTATTTGGAGTTCAGGTTCACAAAATACTTCAAAACCAGTCAAGTAAACTTAGAACCTCATATGATTTTAAGAGTCGGAATGAGAATTACAAAGGGAGCGCTGGACACATGTCAGGGGACAGAAGGAACTAGAGGCTGGCTGTCAGTACTGCTGCTACTTTGCTTAAAACAACTTTTTCTGATGCAGAGAAGATAACAGAACAACAGATGACAAATCAAAACCCAACCATTTTAGCCTTGTGCTCTTTGTAGAAACTGAGTGCTGTTCGAAGAAATAAAACTCTGACTGAACTTCCTAGAGGCTCAGATGGCTTCAGATAAGAATTAACAGAACCTTGAAAAACAGAAAGACCTACCAGAGCTCTGATTCCTAATAAACACAGAGAACTTATAATCTAAATCTTATAAAAGAAAAAAAAATTATTTGGAAAATTCATGTAAAGTTTTAGGTTAAAGATTGAGTTTTAAACAGAATTTTTTGGTTGCTACAAAGTGGTTCCAATGGAATTACATAAGATTACAATTTAATGACTGATAAACATCAAGAAATATACTAAACTACACTTATAGCCATTAGTGAAATCCTACTAATTTAGGGCTGAATTTAAGCTTCTTCTCACATCCCTATGGAAGGATTGGCCTAGCAAATCAACAAATCAGAATCCTTATTAATACTTTAGTTTAGAACCAAAGTCTAAAAAAGACAAGATTCTTAAACTCCAAATGACTGCTTCAGTGATAAATTATCCAAATGACTTAATTACAAAATAGTTCAAATTATAAAGAACTCCTAAAGCTAAGGGAAATATTTATTTAAATTACTTAAAAAGAAATGCTTTCAGGTAGCTTCAAGCAATTTAGTAATGCTCATTTATATACAAACATTTGCTGTACTAATTACAACCAGTTCTTATCAAAGCAATCCCACTGGGACAGTTGAAACAATAAGCTGGGGTTGAAGCTGTTTTTTTCCTGTGGAACAAAGCTTCTTAAACCCCAAACTTAAATAAGAAATGAAAGAAAACACTGAATACAAATGCTTTTCACAACACTAAACAAACTAGTGTTGAAAGATCAATTTTTAAGTACCCAATTGATGACTGTAAGTTCCTTGTATATGTATACCTATCTCTCTATGGGTACACAGCTCCCATGTAAGGATGGAGTAACACATACTATTAAGGAATACAAACAATGTCCTGTGAATAGTTCTTTCCTCCTTAGCTAGACCAATGTTTAGATTTATTGCCAGGCAAATCAAATTAAAGATGATAAGATTAGGTACCTAAAAAGATTCTAGGCTGGGTATAGAACTAGGAAATTAAGGAATTTTATAAGGCTAACATGGCAGAACTAGGACATGGTGAGTAGCAAGATGAGGCCGTCCATTTCATCACTGAAGCTGCACAGATTCTATGCAACATGAAATGTTTGGATTGTACTTAGGTGAAGTAGCTTCCCTGCGTCAGCTATTTTGTCTGTAGAAACAGAAACCCCACCAAATCTAGATTACTGAAGTCAGGACACAAAATAAGTTTAAGTACTTGTTAAAAAGCTATTTGGAGTTTATGATCTTAAGTCATTTTTTCACATTTTCATGAATCCAAAATGCATGCCTCGTAATGTTATAGAATTATTCTTTCCCATTTGTTTCCTTGTCAATGTATTTAAAGAGTCATTAAAAGTAATTAGCCAGGTGAATTTTTTGATGGCCAGAGAAATCTATTATTTTCTCAGTTTCTCTGTTGTTTTGTAGTAACTAACCATGTAAGTCTGTTATAGTCTTGTGGGAGAGGATAATAAGTTAGGTACAATTTATCATGTGTCACCTAGGAAGAGCCTTAAATTTTAGGCCAATTTCCCGGGGCAATTAAACCTGATAACTAACTGCCAAGGCCAAGTCTGTGAATGGCATGGCCACTCTCTGAAGTCAATGAAAAAGTGAAGAGCCCCTGATATTATTCCTTACTCTTCTCTCACATAGTTTGTTCTGTGACAACATCTGGTTCTGTAACACCAAGCAGCTCATCGGTCACTGGTAAACAAGGGAATAGTGACAGTAAAATGTGGAAGTTGTGTGATTTTTTCTGGGCCAGGAGAGCCAGGACAGTGTGAGTGGAATGCTACTCCTAGAAGGAAAGGAAAAAACCCCCAAACCTCTCATCTTGGCTGCTGCTCAGGCAGGACCCCTTCAGCAATATTTTCAGAAAATTAAAATGCTAGTGAATGCTATGCTGTGCCCCCACATCTGCCCTTCAGGACTGAAGGGTTTGCTTCCTCAGGGGCTGACAACTCTCAGCTGTCAGTCCTCTCTGGGAATAGCCACCTGGCCTAAGGTCACACTCCCATTCCTGGGAGACGGGGGCTGGACCAAGTGACTGGTCAATGCAGGGCCATAAAGGCCCAGCCTCCTCCAAAGATCTGGGGCAGTTTTGAAGAGGTACCTGTGGAGTCAGCTGAAGACACGTGACTACATCATGGAAGCCCACCCTCTCCCTGCCCCTACGAGCCTCCCTACCCTGCTAGGAATCCTGAAAGCACCTCCCAATACATTTGCTACATGTTAGTTAATTCTTTTTTAGAGTCTGCTTCCCAGGGAACCAACCTACTACAGCACTTGCATTGGGGCTCCCTCCCAAAGAACCCTCAGCTGGCAGCAGATTGCTGTCCCTGTGTTCACCTTAATGGCAGCCCCACAGCTCAGAGCTCCACTTCCGTCCTTAGTAACTCAGCAGCTAACAGCCAACATGTTCATTCTATTGTTTTTGAGCATTTTTAAGATCCCCTAAGTAGTCTTCTTGGTTTAAGTGCATTATCTCATGAGGCGACAATTATCGTGTGTGTGTGTGGAAGAGAAAGAAAGAGGTGGTGGCGGGGAACATGTGTGTTCCTGGTTACAAAACTGGATTGGTGTGTGGTGAGGGGTTGTAATTAGTATTTTGGTGGTGAACATGGTGTAATCTATGCAGAAATAGAAGTATAATGATGTACACCTGAAATTTTTACAACGTTATAAACCAATGTTACTGCAATAAACAAACAAACAAAAAAACAAAACAAAAACAAAAACAAAACTGTATAGATTTTAGCAGTTTACCTTACTCGATTTTCCCCATAAGCTCTATTATTGTTAATGTGAAATTCTGTAAAATGTAACATTTTTTTATGAACACATATATTGTGTTATAGCAGAAATATCTATATTCAACATTATATTTTATTATACTTATATTTTATATTTGACATTAGTACTTTGGAAAAGCTTACAATATTAACTCTTGTCTTTCAGATGACATTGTAAGTTACATAAAGGCAGGAACCATTCACCTAGCAAAGAGCCATGCAAGAGATTAATGCTAAAAGGGGCTCCAGCAGGGATGGTAATTTATGTTATAAAAGGATTCAGTGTAGGGTTTCCTTAAAAAGTTATTATATTAAAGGACACCATGAAGATGAAATCAACAAAATCCAGAATATGGAAAATTCCATAAGACAAGAACCCAAAGTTTCTTCAACAATAAATTGTAAGGGAAAAAGAAAGAAGGAATATGAACCTATAGGTTAAATGAGTCTAAAAGACATTATCAATTAATTGCAATATATAGATCTTGTTAGGATCCTAATTCAAACACACACAAACTAAAAAACTATGAGACAACTGGGGAAATTTGAACACTGACTGGATTTGATAATATTAAGGAATTGTGGTTAGTTTTTTAAGGTGTGATAATGATACTGCGGTTGTGTCTTTAAGAGTTCTTATCTTTTAGAGATGTATAATAAAATGCTAAATAAGGTAAGATAAAATGATATGATGTCTAGGAATTGGTTCAATAATTGGGCAGAGAGTGGGTGGTGTATAGCTGACACAAGGCTGGCCATGAACTGATCATTATTAAGCTGGGAATGGGTAGGGAGGGACTCTGATTATTCTCTCTCACGTTCTTACATTTTAAGTTTTCCATAATAAAATGTTTTAAAAAGTGAATGTACATCTGCTAAGATATTAGGAGAAATTTTCCTGGAGTGCAGTAAGTAACCCAACACATCTGTGCATGAGGGAAAGTGATCAGTAACTAACTTGCCTAACTGAAGCTGGCAGTTCCATTACCATAAGAAAGACCATCCCGGACTCCCACAGAAGAAACAAGCAAGGCGGAGGGGAACCCAACAAGGCAGAAAGGTAATCCCATCTGTGCACTGACTCAGACGGGAACAGAGAAGCCAGCAAAGTGGTGTGTTTCCCATATGAGATCATGGATTGGCCACCATCAGCCGCTACTAATGTTAGAACAGGGTTTTTCCCTGAAAGAGTCACAATTCCTCTTGCTAGCAAAACAGGAACTGATCCTAACAGGAATATTATGTAATACCAGGGAACTGAGGAGATTGGGAAAAGCAGGATGGGGGTAGAGAAGTGCGACAGGATGATAGGCTAAAGGTGGAGGCAGGGAATGGAAAAGCCACTTCTGAGCCATTAAAGGGACCAAGCCCAGGACAGCTTCCTGCTAGCCTTGCCCCTTCCAGCCAGTTCCTTCTTCTTTCCCTCGATTACGGGCACCTTATAGGTGGTAAGAACATGACAAGGGGATGAAAAAGCTTATCCTTTCCATAGCTAACAAGTAGAACTGAGGGGGATCCTAGGTAAAGAGAAGAGCAATGGGCCGAGAGGGAGAGGGATGCTGGACGAGCTCCCTCTCACTGTAGAGAGAGCAGGGGTCAGGCGAGGAGAGTTTTAGGAATGCTGCCCATCAGCATAGGGCCCATAAGCAACATACCTCACAGGCTTTGTGGCAGAGCTAAAAATAAAAATGCAAGCTCCTAAAGAGATAAAATGTGTGAATTTTGTTACAACACAGTGTGTACATTATGATCCTGCTTTTAAGAGAGCCAGGAAACGGTAGACACCATTTCTACCACATCTCCACACACCAAGGTTGCATTATGGTTATCTCTGGGTGTTTGGATCATGGGTTTTTTTCCTCTTCTTAATGCAGATCTACAGACGATAATTTTTCTACAGTGAATATTTACTGCTTTTATAATAAAAAAAATCATCTGAAATTAAAACACAGACAGAGAAAAACCTACAAGCTCAGGGCAGAGTGCTCTTTCCTCCAGGATAGTCACATTTAGGTCATACTGCTCTCGTGCCCAAGGCGCATGGTGCTGGCCCTTGTCTCTGAACTAATCGCAGGAGGCGGTGTTTTCTGAGTTCCCTCTGCTGCTCGCTCCGTTTCTCTCATCTCTTTCACTCCCAGATAGTCCCAACGCCTCTCTCCAGGTTCTTTCCCCATTAAACCTCACCAGCTTGGGTCTATAGGATTCTACTGAGCCTGAGTGAAAAAGCCTTGTATCACATGGAGTGATAGGAGAAAGCAGCCAAATGAGAACGAAGGAGGCTTATCAGGAAGATACGGCTCAAGGGGAGAAAGGGCTTTGGCTGATGAGAATGGTCCACGAAAAAAGTTAAGTAAGGACCCCACAGCAACAGGTGAAATGTGAAAAAAATAGTTAATAGTAATGGCAACGAAATGAAAGGCAAGTGAATGTACAGTGAATGGGAACAAAGCAAAGGTGTGAATGCATGGAAGGCCCAGGAGGACACACACATTTTGCTGGCTGGGTTTCATCACTGACCTGATGGGCATTCACAGGTTTGCTCCTTCCTTGGCTTCCTCATCCCAGGGAGCCACACCACCATCTATTCACGCAGCTGCCTCAGCCAGGTCAGAGCCTCAATTCTTTCACATTCAGTCGGATCCCAAGTCCTGGGGCATCAACCACCTCAATATCACCCGAATCTGTTCCTTTCTCTCCAGCTTTCTGCAACAACCTTGGCTCAGGCTTTCCATGCCTCTCTGGAATAACAACCTCTTAACTGGATTGCCTATTCAGTCTTGCCCCCTCCCAACCTCATTCTCATTTTCTTATCTCCTGCGGCAAAAGGATCTTTCTAACTTGCAAAAATATGGGGCCAGTCCGGTGGCGTAGTGGTTAAGTCTGCACGCTCCGCTTGGGCAGCCTAGGGTTTGCAGGTTTGGATTCCAGGCGCGGACCGATGTACCGCCTGTCAAGCCATGCTGTGGTGATGTCCCATATAAAGTAGAGGAAGATGGGCACAGATGTTAGCCCAGGGCCAATCTTCCTCAGCAGAAAGAGGAGGATTGGCAATAGATGTTAGTCCAGCATCTTCCTCAAAATAAACAAATAAATGAAAAATAAATAAATAAATTGCAAAAATAATCATGTCCCTTCTATGCTTCAAATTCTCTAGTTGCTCCCCAATAAACGCAGACTACAGTCTAAGCTCCTGGCATATGTCTTAGTAGGGTTCTCTGGGAAAATGCCCTCTTTTCTGGGAACCTAGGCCCATCTTCTAACACCCACCCCAAAAGTCAAAATTAATTTATAAGACGACATTCTTTTTTTTTGGTTGAGGAAGATTGGCCCTGACCTATCATCTGTTGCCAATCTTCCTCTTTTTGCTTGAGGAAGATTGTCCCTGAGCTAACATCCATGCCAGTCTTCCTCTATTTTGTACATGGGACACCACCACAGCATGGCTTAATGAGCAGTGTGTTGGTCTGTGCCTGGGATCCGAAACCGCTAACCCCGGGCCGCCAAAGCAGAGTGCACAAACTTAACTACTACGCCACTGGGCCAGCCCCTAGACATTCATTTCTTTTGATACCAAACTGTCCCTAAAGTATGTGAAGCCTATAGTGGTTTCCAATCCTATTCAGTGGAGCACACATAGCAAATAATATGTATACAGCATGCATATACAGGTAAATGTATGGGGTTGCTTGCTGGTGGCAGCTGCAGGTGACCAGCCCAGGGATGTCAGCTGCTCCAAGCCCCACCTGGCCAATCCAAGGGCTGAGGGGATCAATATCTCAGCACACCTGCAATCCATTCACGGCACACTGGCTGCTAAACTCAGCCTTAGAAATAAAGCTGGCTGATGAAACTTGCTCATCAAACTATAACTAAAATGTAGGCATCAGTGCCAAGTTGGAAACATACTATATTCTTTTAAAAGGACTGTAGGGAGTTTTTCTTTGGGGAGCCCCACACCCTGTCTTTGTGGCTGCCCCTGCTGCACTTAGGAATCTGCTGGCCCATAAGACTTCCTAGTAAGAGTTTGACTTCGAAGCTAGAAGAATGGCAAGAGTGGTGACGCCTCTCTCCAGTACTGTCCAAGGCAAAAGGACTTGCCTCGGCCTGTGGTGCACTGTAGCATCTGCGTGGGACCCTGGTGGAAGGCTCTTCTAGCCTGACCAGAAAGAACCTAGCTTTTGGAAGACCTATGGCTCTCAGAACAACCTCCTGCAGTCTCAAACTGCACAGAGGTGCCCTTTTAGCCACTGCCTGGTGTGGTGAGAACTCTTAACTCCCCGTGCTAATGAGAGCTTCCCCTTTCTTCCCTTCTGGCACTCAAGACGGACAAGAGGTAGCACTGAAGCTTGTTGATATTTGTATCACACTCTGAGTCTGAGTCTCTGGATAAAGGCACAGTTATTTAGAGACCTAGACAATCAGTCTCTAATCAGAACTTGGCTTTGCAGCTCGCCTCCTAACGCCCTCTACTGGCACTCTGTACCTCTCCATGCTCTCTTTCAACTTCCTGTTTGCACATATTGCTCCTTCTGCTTGAAAAACCCTCCCTGCCTTTTCTCTTACTAACCCGTTTGTCCTTTACAGATAGCTAGAACATCACCTCCTCCAGGAAGGTGGAAACCCATATGAGGGGCAGGTGTCCTATCTGGGTTCCCATGGGGCCATGTGTGTACCTCTAGCACAATAGTTACCAAAGTGCATTGAAATGACCAACGGTTTCTCTTTTCCACGGCACTGTGAGCTCCCTGGGGGGAAGGACCATGCCTTGTCTTCACAGCCCACTGCTCTGAAGAGTGCCTGGCACCAGCAGATGCTCAAGAAGTGTTTATGGGATTAGTCAATGAAGTAAAGCAGAGTTACAATAAAAGGAAATAATCTCAGTCACTGAATTCACGAGAGATGTGCAAATGGCATGCCATATGCAGACCACAGGGACTTGTAAGGTTTACTATTTTTAGGATCTTTAGACTAATGGTTGCATTGACAAGTGAATGTAATAGAAAAAAAGAACTAATTAAAGGACAGGATTGCTTTAACGTTGATATATGGCCCATAGTATACATGACTCTGAATTAGTAACAAATGGCATTCTATGTTGTGTGTGCGTGTATATATATACACAGATGTACATATGTATATAAATAATTATACATATATAAACAATTAACACAAGTTGCAGCTAATTAACAACCTATGTTAATTATTTATATCATAAAGTCTATTATATATGGTTGTAATATATAATATGTGTGATTAAACAAAGTAAACCATTTTATTATTTGAGACTCCTACCTTATAGCCTATTCTAGGTTACTGCTCAACCTTTTTGCCCAATTAGGCATCTCTCATTCCCACGTGGAAGCTGACTCGCCATGCTGCACTCCCAGTCCAGTTCCACACTGTCTTCTTCCCACTTCCACGTATTTGCCAAATCACAGTCCTCTGGGTGTGTCTCTCAGTGCACTATTCCAAGTGCCTACTCTGTGCTAGTAGTTTGCCAGAGGTAGCCATCTCTCCCTTAAGGAGCTTCTAGAAGCAGAAGCTTGAGTAGTTCTTGCCCTCAAACCTGTATCTACTAGTGTTTGCATTCCGTAAACTATTTTAATACTTATTATCTATATGATCCTCTATTAGTTGGTCTACAAAAAAAATTTCAAACCAAATTATTATTTATGACACAAGAGTTCTCTGAGCGAAGAGTTGTGTTCCTGAGCTCAGTTTGTCCAAATGTTTTGACCTAGACAATTATTTTCCCACTAAAAAGCTTCAAATGGGCTAAGGCAAAAGGAAGAATATTTATGTCCAGTGGAATGCAGGCACTTGCTTTAATTTTTATTATGAAAGGTCATTAATTTCAATAGCGAAAGAAAAAAGATTCTATTTTCAAAAGTAAAAGTAGAGTGAGTTTACAAGTCATTTAGCTTCAGGGATCTCTGTCAAAGCAGCAACATGAATATAGTTAATGAATGTTATTGTAACAAATCATGACAACATGAGTCACTTATGAGCATTTTAGTGTATTCCTTATTACCTGTAGAGATTTAACTTAAGATAAACTTAAAACAAATATTATTGCAATGTGTATCTATTAACAGATTCAAACAAGAGGCAAAATAATTCAATTGGGGTGTGTGAAAGCTATGCTGCCCAGCATAGCTTTCTTATAAGAGAACAACTATATTCAAAGATTTAGGAATAGGTTAAAATTTGAACAAATGGAGGGAGTGATGTCAGCGTCACGGTGGAGTGAGTTCTTCCCTTTGTCTCTTCCCTTGAGGTTACAACCAAGAGGACATCCATAGACCAACAAAGGACTCTCTGCACAGCACATCAGAACACCTGAGAGATCCATACATCTATACATCTGAAAGTGGGTGGACTGGATCTCCTGGAGGCAGTGGAACCAGGGGAGAAGCAATGGCAATGACCGAGACCAGAGGTTCCAGGAACTGGCTGCACCTGTGACCAGAGGCCCCAGGAACTGTGGTAACACCTGCAAACAGAGGCCTCAGGAATCACTGTGGGCCTGAGAAAAGAGTCTCCAGGCGAATTGCGAGGATACCTGTGACCTGCCCCCTCCCACTCCCCTCGTGGTGGTGCCTTCAACCCTGGCTCTCCTAGCAGCAAGGGCAGCATCCAAGACCCTGATAACCCCAGCAGCAGTGGTGGTGCCTGTGATGCGAGGTTCCAGGAATCGTGCTGGTGCCTGAGACCAGAGACTGCAGGAACCGCAGCCGTACTTGTGATTCAGCTCCTCTCAGCTTCTCCCACTCCCCTAGTAGTGGAGGGTGGCACCTGCAACCTGAAACTTCAGGAACAGCAGTGGTGCCCATGAACCAGCCCCCAGCAGCAGTGTCCCCAACAATGCCCCTGCTATCAGCAGGGGCTGCATACAAGACCCCAGACCCCTGGCAGCGGCAGTGGTACCGGTGATCTGAGGTTCTAGGAACTGCACAGGCATTGGAGACCAGACGCTTCAGGAACCCTGGCAGTACTTATGACCCAGGTACCCCTCCTGCCATGGTGGTGGCAGTGTCATCCACGAACCTGGCCCAGTTGCCAGCAGAAGTGACACTTGCAAACCCAGTGTCCCTGGCGGCAGCGTTGCCAGCACCCCTAGATTACCTGGGAGCACCCCCAGATATGCTGGAACCCCAGATAACCAGCATAGGTAACACATAGCAGAATTGCCTGAGCCCATGGAGAGCCTGCAGAGGGCCAGGAAACAGCAACAGTGGAGCCCACGACCCTGGTGCCCCCCAGCTGTAGGGGCGCCTGCAACTTCAGACCCCTACTGGTAGCAGCAGCCCCTGCAGACCCAACAAATCTGGATGTGACACAGGTGTCCATGACCCCAGCTCCCACCCCACTCTCTTGCTCCCCCTTGCTGCAGTGGGGGAACCCACGACCCAGGGGACCACAGAAGTAGCAGTAGTGCTTGCCAGCCCAGTGACCCCAGTGGTAACATCCATGACTGCAGTGACATCGTAAGCACCAGCAACCTCGGAGGCACAAGCAGCACAAGAAGGGCACTGATGATGCCTCTGGCAGAGGCAGTGGAGGGTGGAAAGCACAGGCTCTCAAATACAACCAGAAACAGCTCAGAATTAAAGTAATCAAAGCCATACCCAAATAAGAAAAGTGTTTACTACCACAAATGCACCAGCAAAGGAACAACTCATCAAGCACCATGAAAAACTACAGTAACGTGGTATCACAAAAAGAAAATGGCAATTATCTAGAAACCAAACTTGAAGTCACAGAAGACTGTGATCTAACTGACAGAGAATTCAAAACAGCTATCAGGAAGAAATTTAATGAGGTACAAGAAAACTCAGAAAGATAGTTCAATGAGCTCAGGAATAAAATTAATGAGCAAAAGGAGTACTTCACCAAAGAGACTGACACTCTAAAAAAGAACCAAAAAGAAATTCTAGAGCTGAAGAACACAATAAATGAGACAAAGAATAGAGTAGAAAGCATTGGAAATAGAGCAGACTATGTGGAAGAGAGAATTAGCGAGCTCAAAGATAAAAATCTAGAAATGACTCAGGTGGAAGAGAAGAATGAACTAACATTTTAAATAAATGGGGAAATTCTACAAGAACTATCTGACTCAATTAGGAAAAACAACATAAGGATAATAGGTATCCCAGAAGGAGAAGAGAGGGAGAAAGGAAACAAGAGCTTATTTAAAGAAATAATAGCTGAGAACTTCCCAAACCTGGGGAAGGAACTGGATATACGAGTACATGAAGCTAATAGAACTCCTAATTATCTCAATGCAAAAACACCTTCTCCAGGGCACATGATATTAAAACTGTCAAAAGTCAATGACAAAGAAAGAACATTAAGGCCAGACAGAGAGAACAAAATAATAATTTACAAAGGAATTTACTGGCTATCAGCATATTTCTCAGCAGAAACTCTATAGGCCAGGAGAGAGTGGAATAATATATTCAAAATATTGAAAGATAAAAACTGACAGCCAAGAATACTCTATCTAGCAAAGTTATCCTTTGGATATGAAGGAGAAATAAAGGCTTTCCCAGACAAATAAAAGCAGAGGAAGTTCATTGTCATTAGACCTGCCTTACAAGAAATGTTGGAAGGAGCCCTCCTACTTGAAACAAAAAGGCAAAGGTATACAAAGCCTGAACAAGGTGATACACAGACAGAATCAGAAAAGTGCAACTCTATATTAGAATAGGTTAGTAAACAATTATAACTAAAGGCTAAAGGGAAAGAAAGCATTAAAAATAACCATAACCACTTCAATTTGGTAACAAACTCACAGCACAAAAAGTGATAATCTGTGACAACAAAATCAAAGAGGGGGAAGAGGAAAAGAATAGAACCTGCATAGGCTAATGGAAATAAGACGCTGTGAGCAGAAAAAAGACTTTCTCATCTAAGAGATCTTTTATACAAACCTTACGGTAACCAAAAATAAAAATTTAGAGTAGAGTCACAAAACATAAAAAAAGAAGAAACTGAAAAACACATCACAGAAAGCCACCAAACTGAAATGGCTAATAGAAACACAAGCAAAAAGAAACAATGGAAATATAGAACAACCAGAGAACAAAAGATAAAATGGCAGTATTAAGCCCTCATATATCAATAATCACCCCAAATGTAAATGGACTGAATTCACCAATCAAAGACAGAGAGTGGCTGGATGGATTAAAAACAAGGCTGAACTATATGCTGCCTCCAGGAGACCCATCTCAGCTCTAAAGACAAACATAGGCCCAGAATGAAGGGACAGAAGATGATACTCCAAGCAAATGGCAAGCAAAAGAAAGCAAGTGTAGCCATACTCATATCAAACAAAATAGACTTCAAGCCAAAAAAGATAACAAGAAACAAAAATGGACATTATATAATGATCAGGGGGACAATCCACCAAGAAGACATAAGATTTATTAATATATATGCACCTAACATAGGAGTACCAAAGTATATAAAGCAACTATTAACAGACCTAAAGGGAGAAACTGACAGCAATTTAATAACAGTAGGAGACTTTAATACCCCATGAACATCAATGGATATATCATCCAGACAGAGTCAAGAAGAAAACATTAACCTTAAATGAAACACTAGACCAGATGGACTTAATAGATACATATAGAACATTCCATCCAAAAGCAGCAGAATATACATTCTTCTCAAGTGCACATGGAACATTCTCAAAGATAGACCATATGTTGGGAAACAAAACAAGCCTCAATAAACTTAAGAAAATTGAAATCATATCAAGCATCTTTTCCAACCACAATGATGTGAAACTAGAAATCAACTATAAGAAGAAAGCTGGAAAAGTCACAAATATGCAGAGACTAAACAACATGCTACTGAACAACTAACGGATCAATGAAGAAATCCAGAAAAATACCTGGAGACAAATGAAAATGAAAATACAACATACCCAAACCTCTGGGATACAGCAAAAACAGTACTAAGAGGGAAGTTTATAGCAATATAGGCCTACCTCAAGAAACAAAAAAATCTCAAACATACAATCTAACACTACACCTAAAAGAACTAGAAAAAGATAAAACAAATGAAGCCCAATGTCAGTAGAAGGAGGAAATAATTAAAATCAGAGTGGAAATAAATGCAATAGAGACTAAAAAGACAATACAAAAGATCAATAAAACTAAGAGCTGGCTCTTTGAAAAGATAAACAAAATTGACAAACCCTTAAGCAGACTCACTAAGAAAAAAAAGAGAGAAGGCTCAAATAAATAAATTCAGAAATGAAAGAGGAGATATTACAATGGATACCACAGAAATACAAAGGATTATAAGCGAATACTATGAAAAGCTATACGCCAACGAATTGGATAACCTAGAAGAAATGGATAAATTCTTAGAATCATAGAACCTCCCAAAACTGAATCAAGAAGAAATAGAGAAACTGAAGACAGCAATCACAAGGAAAGAGATTGAAACAGTAATCAAAAACCTCCCAAACCCAGAAAACAAAATTCCAGTACCAGGTGGCTTCTCCAGCGAATTCTACCAAACATTCAAAGAAGATTTGATACCTATCCTTCTCAAACTCTTCTAAAAAACTGAAGAGGATGGGACTTTTCCTAATTTATTTCACAAGGCCAATGACACCCTGATACCAAAACCAGATAAGGACACTACAAAAAAGGAAAATTATAGGCCAATATTGCTGATGAACATAGCTGCAAAAATCCTCAATAAAATGTGAGTAAATTGAATACAACAATACACTGAAAGGATCATATGCCACAATCAAGTGGGATTTATTCCAGGGATGCAGGGATGGTTCAACATTCACAAATCAATCAGTGTGATACACCACATTCACAAAATGAAGAATAAAAATCATATGATCACCTCAACAGATGCAGAGAAAGCTCTCAACAAAATTCAATATTCATTTATGATAAAAACTTTCAATAAAGTGGGTATAGAAGGAAAATACCTCAACATAATAAAGGCCATATATCACCAACCCACAGCCAACATCATACTCACCAGTGAAAAACTGAAAGGTCTTCCTCCTCTAAGAACAGGAACAAGACAAGGATGCCCACTCTCACCACTCTTATTCAACATAGTACTGAAGTCCTAGCCAGAACCATTAGGCAAGAAAAAGAAATAAAAGGGATCCAAATTGGAAAAGAAGAATTAAAACTGTCAGTATTTGCAGATGACATGATTCTATATATATAAAAAACCCTAAAGAATTCACCAGAAAACTATTAGAAATAATTAATGAATTCAGTAAAGTTGCAGGGTACAAAATCAACATACAAACATCAGTTGCATTTCTGTACAATAACAATGAACTAGTATAAAGAGAAATCAAGAATACATCCCATTTACAACTGCAAGAAAAAATAAAATACCAAGGAATAAATTTAACCAGGAAGATGAAAGACCTGTACACTGAGAACTATGAGACATTGTTGAAAGAAATTGAAGAAGACATAAAGAAATGCAAAGATATTCCATGCTCATGGATTGGAAGAATTAACATAGTTAAAACGTCCATATTACCTAAAGCAATCTACAGATTCAGTGCAATCTCTATCAGAATCCCAATGACATTTTTCATGGAAATAGAACAAAGAATCCTAAAACTTATATGGAACAAAAGACCCCAAATTGCCAAAGCAATCCTGAGAAAAAAGAACAAAGTTGGAGGTATCACACTCCCTGATTTCAAAATATACCACAAAGTTATAGTAACCAAAACAGCATGGTATTGGCACAAAACAGACACACAGAACAGTGGAACAGAACTGAGATCCCAGATATAAAACCACACATCTACAGACAGCTAATTTTTGACAAAGGAGCCAAGAACATACAATGGAGAAAGGAAAGCCTCTTCAATAAAAAGTGTTGGAAAACTGGACAGCCACATGCAAAAGAAAGAAAGCCGACCATTATCTTACACCTATATACAAAACTTAACTCAAAATGGATTAAAGGCTTGAATGTAAGACCTGAAACCATAACACTCTTAGAACAAAACATTGGCAGTATGCTCTTTGATACTGATCTTAGCAGTATTGCTTCTGCACAGCAAAAGAAACTATCAATAGAATGAAAAGATAACCTACCAATTGGGAGAAGATATTTGCAAATCATATATCTGATAAAGGATTAATATCCAAAATATATAAAAAAACTCATATATATATACACACACACACACACACACACACACACATATATACATAAAACTCAACAACAATAAAAAAACCTGCTCAAAAAATGGGCAGAGGATATGAACAGACATTTTTCCAAAGATACACAGATGGACAACAGGCACATGAAAAGATTTTCAACACCACTGGGAAATGCAAATAAAAACTGCAATAAGATATCAACTCACACCCATCAAAATGGTTATTATTAAAAAGACAAGAAATAACAAGTGTTGGAGAGGACGTGGAGAAAAAGGAACCCTCGTATACTGCTGGTGGGAATGTAAACTGGTGCAACCACTATGGAAAACAATTTAAAATTTAATTAAAATTTTAATTAAAAAATTAAAAATAGAAATACCAAATGATCCAGCCATTCCACTTCTAGGTATTTAGCCAAAGAACACAAAAACCCTAATTTGAAAAGACATATGCATCCCTATGCATATTATTCACATTGCAGCATTATTCACAATAGCCAAGACTTGGAAGCAACCTAAGTGCCTATTAACAGATGAACAGATAAAGAAGATGTGGTATACATATACAATGGAATACTACTCAACCATAAAGAAAGACAAAATCATGCCATTTGTGACAACATGGTTGGACGCTGAAGGTATTATGCTAATAAGTGAGATAAGTCAGATAGAGAAAGACAATTACCGTGTGACTTCATTCATATGTGGAAGATAAACACATAGATACAGAGAAGATTGTGGTTACTAGAGGAGAAAGGGGGGAGAGGAGGGCAAAAGTGGACACATGAGTATGGTGACAGATGGAAACTAGACTTTGGGGGTGAACACAAGGGAGTCTATACAGAAGTCAAAATATAATGATGTACACCTAAAATTTATATAATGTTATAAACCAATGTGACTCCGATAAATAAATAAATTTGAACAAACGTAAACTGTTAAAAAATGGATTTGCTAATTGCTTCATTTATTTTTCTTTTCAAAAATGAAAATGTTATGGAAAGGCAATGAAGAGATATTTCTGGGAATAGGCTCATAAGAACTAAGTATTAACGCCCACTCATTGGTAATTTATTACCAATTAAAATTTGTAATTACAAGTATATTTTTAAATATATAGATTCAATAAACATTCACAAAAACACCTCCTTTAACCTATGAAGAAAAGTAACTTTTGTTTTCTCACAAAAAGTAGCTTTATTATATATTTGCTTAAACCTGAAACAATATTACAAAGTAAAAAGGAGCAAACCCTTTGTCTGTTATTACTTTTAAACGAGTGGGAAGATAATCTGTGCCTTCAAATTACACTTCTGGGATTTAAAACTAAAATTTGTGAGCATAAATATTTTTAAGATGGAATTTTGATTTTAGTGACATCAAATACAAAAAGTGCTCTGAATTCTTCCCAGGAACAGAAAGACCATTTATCTACCGTATTTATTCAGGGCAAACTTCCTTGCCCATGTCAGAACAGGAAATTTAACATTACTGAAGAAGAGAAACGGTGATAAAGGAGGTGGAAGTTAGAAATAAACACATCACACATTTCCAAATATTTAAAGAGGGTAAATGTTATGCCCATCTAAAAAGTGGGTATTCATTTAGAGAATCAGAAAATAAAATTCAAAAGCTTCTTGACTTTATAGGTGCAAAATTCCCAGATTAATTCACCCAACAACAACAGCAAAAATCACTTGGGCTGGGTGAAAGTGCTAATATCAAAGTAAGACCTATGTGGCTAAGGGTTATCGAACCTCCACCCCGGCCAAGAGAGTTCACAGAATTTCTCTGACCTGGCCGCAGACTAAGGACTTGGCTCACTCTCATGCTATCTTTCTTTGCTGCTATAATCAATGAGGCAGAAAGGGTCCTTTCTAAAGGTGCCAACAAAAATTTCCAGCAATCCAATGTCACCTTAAGTTAGAAAAAAAAAGTTTTTACCTTGTAACTTCATGACTTACTTTATAACCACTGCTTATAAGAAAAAATCCAAGACTCTCAAAGCATACTATATTACCTAAATAGGGAAAGTTAAAATTAAAGTGATCTCACATTTTTTTTTAATTAAAATCTACTCTATGGTAGGGAATTCCAAATATCAGTATAGTCACCAAAAAACAACAAAAAAGCTCTTATTCACAAAAATCATTTGAATTTTTTTCACGCTGCCTAAGCGTCCTACTCTTTCAACTGAACTCAGAATTTGTAAGAGTGAATATAATGGAGAGACTGCTTTAACTGCCTGAGGTGTTTAAGAAAAACTATTATCCTCACAGGGGAAAGGTAAAGGTATTTCATAAAGGGAACTGGCTGATGACTGTCGATGCCAAGAGGTGAAAGAGCTCGGAGATCTGGAGAGCTAGTGGGCTCAAATGAGAATGAGACGGAAGATTTCTAGGGCTGCAGATAATGATGGTGAGAAACGCACACTCAGTCATCGCTGAATGCATGGAGGTAGCGTGTTTGTTCAGGTAAGAAAGGCTTCTAAGGAACTGTGAGCAAAACCCAGGTAGCAGGGCAGCCTGGGGAGGAGAGCTCCTATGTGAAGTCCAAGACCCCAGGCAGGTGAAAGGCACAGATATTCCCTGGGCCAAATGGAACTTAGAATTTTGATTTGGTTAATTTCAACCAGAGTGGAGATAATCTGTAAGAGTCTGATGAGTTCTATCTTTTCTACCTTGTACTCCAGCCTAGCCTCCTAGAAAACTAACTTGTTAACTTCAGATAGGTTATACAAATCTATTACTCTGCCTACCTTTTTTTATCAGTAATTTCTTCTCTTAGTGACCTAGAGCAGCTTTCCTCAACTTGTTCTAAGAGATGTAAATAGGTGGTTTTTCAAAAAGACGCGTCTACAGAAGCTTTGGAGACATACATGTTCATTGTTACATAAAAGGCTCTAAGAAGGATGCACTGAAAAAAAACAAAACAAAAAAATCTTGTTATATAATTATGTGTTTAATCTGGTGTTTCCCAAACGTATCTGAACATGTGACGTAACCATCAGCCCTCTCCCCTCTGTTTCCCCCCAACATCTATTAACCCTGTATGTTGTTCCAGGAACACCTTCTGGAAAACGCTGCCCTACAGCAATGTTGACTGACAGTAAGAACCAACTAGAAGAAATAATACCACAGCTTGAACTGAAACTGACCCTGTCCCCCCGACCCCACCACAGCTCCCTGTATCAATCTATGTAGAATAGGAAGGCCGAAAACAGCAAGAATGTTGCTGAGCTTAAGTCAAAAGACCTGGTTTTCAAGCACAGGTCATGACACTTACTAGTCTAAATCTTCAACCAAGTTATTTTAACCTCTCTGAATCTTCCTCATATTTAATATCCGCCTTGCCTACCTCTCAGGGTTAGCATGTCTAACGATCTAGAATGAAACAACGTTGAGACTGTACTCTTTAAACCAAAAACTCCATAAAAAAATAAGGCATTATTATTATTGTTGAACCACTCCCTGTCTAATAAAAAGGCTCCAGTTTAACAGTATGGACCTTCTGCATTTAGCTCAAACCTGCCACGTGGAGCTTGAACCAGTCAATAGGGGTGCTCACTGATCTCAATTAAAGTTTTGAACACATAGTTACAGGAGGCAATATAGTTGTTACTAATAAAAACAAACAACCCTTTCTAAAGACAAACAGCGTCTAAGTCATGTGCATTACTGCAGTTTAGGGAGTATTAGTAGACCATTATTTTATTCAAAATAAAAAGAGAAACTCTGAACAGAGATTTAGAAAAAAATCTAAGCATAGATGCCTGGGACCAGGGACATCTGAAATTCACTTTTATTTCTAGTGCTTCATCATCATGACAAAAAGTTCCCAAACCAGCTTTTGGTATTTTCTAATAATATGAAGAAAAAGACAACTGCAAGCATACTTTTAGTCACAGAAAGAAATGCATGATAATTTCTTTAAACATTTGGTAATTAGGAAATGGTACAACAGCAACTAATGTCCTTTCAGTTTCTGATGGAGAGAAGAAATCTGCAATTATATATCAATGTCAGAAAAATCTCAGTCATCCCACTAACGCACTAAAGTATAAAGTTCTAAATAATGAACTAAGTCAAAACAACAACTGCTACTTTACTTAATCAGAAATAAAAGTAAGCATTTTTAAGTAGAGAATGTAAAGTATTTACCTTGATTTTTCAGGAATAAGAGCTACACTAGAAATGAAGACTAGATGGTGAGATAAGAGTCCATTCTGGATTTGTCCTATCAACAGATTTGCTTCTGAGATGACTGTAAGACACAGGTAGACTTTCTCTGAATAAACTGGTCAGCCAAACTTTCGGAAAACTTAATTGAACTTCTCCAAGAGTACATCTGACCTGGGAAAAGCTTGTTAAATGCCCATTCAAGTGTGTGTGCATGCGTTGCTGAAATACCGAAAGAAGCATAATTCTCATCCTTAAGGAGTTACTTATTTATTTATTTTTTGGAGAGGAAGATTGGCCCTGAGCTAACATCTGTTGCCAATCTTCCTCTTTTTGCTTGAAGAATACTGTTGCTGAGCTAACATCTGTGTCCATCTTCCTCTATTTTGTATGTGGGACGCCGCCACAGCATGGCTTGATGAGTGGTGTGTAGGTCCGCTCCTGGGATCCGAAGCTGCGAACCCTGGGCCACTGAAGGGGAGTGTGCAAACTTAACCATTATGCCACTGGGCTGGCCCCTAAGGAGTTATTTAAAGTTGACTTCCATGCCCCCTCAAATCCCTTTGCCTTAAACATAACTGGAAACAAGCCAGAAGGAGGTATTGTGGCTACATATTACTTTTTATCAGTTTTTAACTAGCACATAGTTAAAAAAGAAAAAGTCAATATGAAGGCATACTTTCACTTGATATATACAAAAGAAAACATAAAACAGAAATTATTAAAGAAGAGAAAAATATAATTTCTGGTTATCAATCAAGCTTATAGCTAGGACTCCTGATTAATAAAAGTCAACCAGGCAATTCAACAACTGTATTGGTGGGTATTTAGGAAAAGTCCTTTGGCAGTAAGCTGGTTAAAATAAAATCCTTCCATATCCTCATCAATTGCTTTTGCAACCCTCACAAAAGGGGAAAGCCACCCTTTCTAACTTCAGAAGAGGTGGATTCTTTCAAGTCTAATGGCCTAGTCAGTGTTTCTGAAATTACATACCACAGTTATCTGCAGGCTTGTTAAAAACATCTATCCCCAGAGTCCAGCCAAAGCCTACAATATGCATTTTTAACAAGCTCACCAGGTGACTCTTGTGCCTGCTAAGAACTGGAGTTGAGAATTGGAGGCAGGGACTAAATTACTGCTCAGTAGCTCCTCCTAGTGTCAGCTTTTCAGAACATACTCAGTTTTCCCAAATTGCACACAAGAAGCAATTATTTGATACTGGAACAACAATCATCACCCAAATCTTTAGTACCAGTAGTCAGAGAAAAGGTTATCCGCTTGCCCTAGTGGGGAAAATCCCTCCCCCACTTAGCTATGTGGTTAGGGATTATTTATGATGCTTTAGTTACATATTTGCCTGCACATCATTTTCTGTTCTCTCTCCATAAGAAAAGTTGTCCCTTCCATCACATGAATAGTAAGAAAGTGAGAGTCAGTACCCAAACAAACTTCAACAGAAAAGAAATTAGAGATGAGGACCTTTCATACTTTCTTAGAAAACTGATAAGTGCAGCATGATATTTAAAATTTATTTCAATAAAATACAATATTTAGAGAAAGGTCTTCTATTTTTGTCTTTTTATTTCAGTGCATTTGAAATCTATTCTACTATATCTGGAGAGAAGAAAAAAACTACAGAAAGTAGTAGACTCAGTTAAATGTATGATAAACCTGCACTTATGTTTTATACTATTAACTATGTTTGAATATGAAATCAATGTAAGACAGTCTTAGTAAAACTGACAAGACTTAAAAGGTATGTTCATGCCTGAAGTGTCTCGGTGTTGTTGCTTTTGCATTACAAGACGAACAGTCCCCTCCAGGCCCCAGAGGCCTGACAGTTGCTGGAGAGATGATGAATAGACATGTCTGCTCCTGTTTCATTTTTTTCCAGCCTGGCTCTGCTGTTCACCTTACTCTGCATTCTACAGCTGCCATAAAAGATGTCAGTTCATTCCCCACATCTGCCTAGCTTATGAAAGTCCATCTTTGCTAAGGTCTTAAACGTACAGGTGAGGGGCCTAATCCAGAGAAAGCATGCAGGGTACAGTACAACCACTCAGGCCAAAGCCAAGTGGACAACAAATCCACAATCATCTAACACCACCCTCTCTCTGTTGGGGTGCAGTGAACATAACAGACGTCTGCACACATCTGCATGAGAGGGCATAGTATCTGAGCAAGCAGCCATGGGCCATGAGATAAGAAGAGTCAACTGGCAGGGGATCAGAGAGCAATGTTTAAGGACTATGGATTTGAACATGGATCTTAGAAATTTTAATGGGCAAAGTAGGTTTTTTCCAAGTTAGGGTGACTTCTGACGAAGCTGAACAGGTAGGATCTAGGTTAGTCTTTGCTGGGCTATTTGTCACTAGCTGATTCCAGAGGCTCAGAAAAGTTAAATTCCTGTCCAAGGTTGCATGACTCATAAGGTCAAGTCAAGACTGAGACCCAGGTCTCAACAAAGCCTGTACTCTCCCCCCTATCCTACACTGTTTTTCCATTTGTTACTCCTATTCTTTAAGATTTTTGTCCTTCTTTGGTTTAAATTACATTTTTCTATCTACATTGTCACTTACACAAAGTAAGACCCTGGACGCAGGAACATTACCTAATAAGAGTCTGATATATAGAATTTGGCACAGATCTTAGGGTTTAGTGACCACATGTGTATAAACGCACCTGTCCAATTTAAGGGTGACCCTGTTGCTAAACTGCACTGATGCAATCAGATGTTACTGCAAGGTTTTATACAATGTCAACGATAATTATTTTGTGGTTCTTTTACTGAAAGTGCTGTTACTAGTAAATTGGGTTTCTCTTGGTCATGGTTAACTAAAACAACAGAATGGAGTTTATCTACATGATCTGGTTGAGAATAAAGTAGAAATTCTTAATGTTACACTAGTCTCAAAAGAAAAGGATACCACTCTCTTCCCTTTGCTTTCCCACAGCCTCCCATCATATTACTTGATCAAGATGCATACTTAGCAGGACCCACGTCACAAAGTATGTGGATGGCATATCTGGCCCAACTCTCCTATCTATATGCACAGGCTGATTCTAAGTTCATATAAGACAGTCACCACCTTGCTGGATCCTTGACATAGGTCTCTTCAGTTCTACATTTTATTATCACAAGGTTAGCAAGATAGAAACAATTACATATTATGTACATACTGCTACTAAAAAATGGAATCTCAGAACCTATAAAAACTTGAGTAAATTCTTCCTAGTATCACAGATTAATCACGCCTCATCTCACAGAGAGGGAAGTAAGGTGAGAGTATATAAAGGAATGGGCTGGACTTCCATTGATGGCTTACAAAATTGCACCTCAAATTCTATTTCTCATATACTAAAGTAGGAGAAAATGAATACGATTCAGGTACTTGCTTGTACTTACTTTCTATCTTTTCAAAGATAGTGATGCTTTTTACATTTGCTTTATGCCTTAATGAGTCTCAAAGTGCTTTCGTACACATTATTTCATCCACATTTTCCAGATGAGGGGGCAGAAGCACAGAGCAAGTAAGTGGCCAGATAAGTGGTGTGGTGTCCTCATCCAGAAGTTAAGACTGGAATTCTCTCAGCCCAGCCCTGTGGTGGTCAAGCTCAACCTCTATGGACCTCAGTTTCCTTTTCTGAAAGCTAAGGGAAGGACCAGATGGCCTCTTTCAGCTCTAAAATTCTACAACTTGCCCAAAGTCACACTGAGGGTTAAGGGACACAGCTGGAACTTGCACCTAAGTTTTCTGGCTTTTAAAACAATCAATACTCACTAAACTATGCCAACCCGCATCTAATAAAACAGAACTTCTATCATCATTCTAACCCGACTCCTGGATACTTTCGAGCTTGGGATCAGTATCTCAGAAATCCTAACTGCTAGACGAACAAGTCTGCCTAAAAGATAAAGGCACTTCTATCATTGACCATGGATATCATCATAGCCCCATAAGAGACTCTGCTGGTCACAGACTGAAAGTGGTAAAGAAAACACCACAGTATTCACAAGAGCCATTGAAATACGGCCAACTTATAGTACTGTTCCTCCAGTGTGAAAGGGAAGTAAAAGACACACTGTATGCCCTATGAGTCATGACCGTGTCATATCGATAAACTGAAAAATGTACCATGAAGATAAGCAAAGAACCCAAAGACTTCAAAGAAATGAACAAATAAAAAGGCAGCTTGGGAGATGGAGGAGCAGGGGAACAAGAAACTCCTTGGAACAAGCGATAAATTCGATAACATACATCTCTGAGGAACTCCCTCCTCCAGAACATACAGAACCACCTCAGGAATAAGCTCATAGAGTTGACAACATCTGGTCTCACTTTGGCTGGTGAGACAAACCTCTGTGACTTACACACAGTGAGTTACTCAAACACTAAAGACAATTCCCTCAGAACTCCTCACTCCACATACAAGGGTAAATGTCACTCTATGAAAACAACTTCCACTCCTGGAACACCAGTTAAATTTGGATATTCCAGACCTGGAATAGCCTGGCATTCCACTCCTTCATCCCGTGATAAAACAACCACTTTGTGAACTTGCTCCCATTCTGGGACTGCTGTCTCTTTGCCATAACCCAAAACCTATTAGTTACCCAACATTCCTAAATCTTCCTTCCTGCTTGCTACCCCAGATCTAAATTTCCCAAGCAGTCAGAGGAGACAGATGAGAGTGGCCCAGGAGGAACCAGGTACTCTATTGTGTCTGCACCTCATGTCTGTCTCATGTTCAGGATGATGAACCGTAAGTAAGGAATGTGGTAGACTTCTGGGTGTTGGGGGATGAGGTGCTCAGAGAACAGGGGAGTTATGTTCTATGGAATGATCAAAATATCTATTCTCTTGTGGCAATTATCTTTCATCTACTTTTATTCTCTCTCTCTGCTGGTTTCCATCCCTGATTTCTATTAATATTAATATAGATGACAAGAAGACTTACTGAAAGGATTTAAGGAAGGAGTAAACTGGGACATATTAGGACAAAAATAAATTGGGCACTAACAACTTTGCACTTGAAGGATGACCATGACATTTTGAACCTACCATACAAAATAATTAAACCATTCTTTACATAGAGCTAAATAAATGTTAAAGAATAATATAATTAGTAAACAAATTTTGCATTATGAAAACTTGTAAATATATACAAACTTAGTGAACCTCACATATTCCTATCTAAACAATTAACAAGGTTTTGCCACATTGTTACATTATTCCTTTATTCTTTGCTAATGTATTTTAAAGGAAATCGCAAGGATCAAGTCATTTCACTCCTACTTCCCTCTCTAAAAAATAAAAATCTCTAAAAAATAGATCTCTAAAAAATAAAGAAATTTCCTTACACAACCACAATGCCATTGGCACACCTAACAAAACTGAAAATAATTCCTTGGTATTATCTAATACACAGTCCATAATCATACTCCTCAACTGTCTCATGTGTATCTTCTCATGGTTCAAATCAGGTCCCAAACTAGGCCCACATATTAGTTACTTATATCTCTAACCTCTAGTTACTTACATCTCTTAGGGTCTATCTATCTATAGTCTCCCCCCATCCTCAGCAATCCCACATATTTTTTTTCATGCCACTGACTTATTGCAGAAATTAGATCAGTTGTCTTAAATATTATTTCCCACATTTTCAATTTTTTGTTTGTTTCCCTATGAGGTCATTAAGCTTGCATCTCCAAATCCTCTATTTTCTGTGAATGAAAGTTACTTCTAGAGACTTGACCAGACTTAGGTTCAACATTTTTGGGGTGGTGGTGGTGGTAAGATTGGCCCTGAGCTAACATCTGTTGTCAATCTTCCTCTTCCTGCTTGAGGAAGACTGACCCTGCGCTAACATCTGTGCCAATCTTCCTGTATTTTGTATGTGGGACGCCGCCACAGCATGGCTTGATGAGCGGTGTGTAGGTCTGCACCCAGGATCTGAACCCGTGAACCCCAGGTCACCAAAGCAGAGCACACGAACTTAACCACCATGCCACCGGGCTGGCCCTAGGTTCAACTTTCTATAGCAAGAATACTTCATAAGTTCACATTGCATATGCCAGGTGCACACCAAGGTCTGACCGTTCTACTTTTAGCATTACTAAGATTGATCTGTCAGATAGTAGGTTCTTTTATTAACAATGAAAAATACTTTTTCCTGTTGAAATCGATTTCCATAGATTACTATTGAAATAAATTTTAAGTAACTGTTAATAAAGTGGATAATATATATGGTTGTTAGCAGTAACCAGAAACTTAACAATTCTTACACACAGTTATCAATTAAGAAGAAGGAAAATTACCTGCAATTAAAACAATACACTTGGTTGCCATGAGTATTAAAGAAGTTCAATCTATCTATCCATTTAATTATACCAACTAACTCATAGTTACCCAGTTTCCTAGAGAGCAACTATTGAAGACACTGAGCCTATGAAGGGACACAAAGTCATGGCCTCGGCCCTCGGCAGAACAGTAAGACATCCACTGTTAATAGGATAACAAAAGCAACAACAAGCTAAGGCAGCACACAGTGATAGCACATTCAGACAGATGCAGAGTTCGGTGAAGGGGAAGACAGCAGCGAGGAAGCCTTTCACGAAGACGTTACTACAATGTAGCCTCCCCAAGGGCAGTGCTTCTTGTCTGCTTTGTTCACTGCTGCATCACGAGTGCCTAGAACAGTGCGGGCACAGAGGCATTTAATAAAAATCTGCTGAATACACGAATGAGCCAAGACTTTAATTACCAATGCTTGTTCAACTGAAAGACTGTGCATTCCTTCTCTTCCTTCCTCAATGGCGGGAAGCAGGACTCGAGCCGCACTGGAAGGACTCAGACAGGCAGTGGACAAGGTGAGGGCAGTGACAGTGGAGGCAATGGTGTGGGGAAACAAAGAGGTGAGAGGACAAAGGCTGTCTGGAGCTGGCTGAGACAGTCCTGGTGGAGACTTGTATTACGGATATGTGGACATGAGCATCTGGAACAGAGATCAGGGCAAGTTGGTGGAGAGTCGAGGACACTGGGCTCAGGGACCGTGCATTTGTTGGATGTAGGGGACCGCTGAAGCAGGATGGTAACATTACAAAAGAGAGATTATGAGAAAACAGATGATAATAGGACACCCTGAAAAAAGGAAAAACTGGGGTCAGGGAGACCAGTTAGGAGGGTAATTCATGGGTAATAACAACCGGGGGTACCAAGGATCAGGATATTGGTAAAAGTAAAAAAGCAGGATGAATGCGGTAGGTATTACAAATACAAAATCAACAGGAGTTGGTAATGGTCTGACTGGATATGAAAGTCAAAGGAAAGAAAGCAATCAAAGATCATGCTCAAGTTCATTATCCAACTATGCTGGTAAACAAGATACACAAGGATGAAAACGGCGCTTAGTGCTTTTACTTTTTTCCCCTTACAACTCTGGGTATGTGTTTAATCCACTCACCATCATTCTCACGTGAAGTGACCCCACTGACGCTTCAATCTAAAACTCAGGACCAGAGAAATTAAGGCTTGGCTCAAGGTCACAAAGGTAGGTACCAACAGATCTAAGACTGAAATGGAGATACTCCTGTCACTCAGTTCACTGCTCTTTCTACTTCAACGTCATAACTAGTTTCCATTAATCTTTCCCAGTAATGCAATGATAATTTCTAAGAAAGGCAAACCTGCAGTAGGTGAGGTCTGTCTCTCCTGGCAGAACACCTTGCATTCTTTCTGTGGGAGAGGAAAATGGGAGCCAGGGGCAAGATGTACGACCTATGGCTTCCTGCAATACATGCTCGGAGAAAATTTAACAAGAGATGCAGCTTGTTGGCTGCAGGAATCACACCCAAAAGGCTTCCATGTCAGGGTAACAATGTATATTTCTGGAGGCTCAGAGCACTTTCTGTAATCCACTCACACATTTCCATATGATAAATTAGGAACTGTTTATTTCCATGATATGCTTTAGACAACTGAAGCGCTCAGCAAATTGCTTGTGGGGCCAGCCCGGTGGCACAGCGGTTAAGTGCATGTGCTCCGCTTTGGCGGCCCAAGGGTTCGAAGGTTCGGATCCCAGGCGCGCACCGACGCACTGCTTGTCGAGCCATGCTGTGGTGGCATCCCACATAAAGTAGAGGAAGATGGGCAGGGATGTTAGCCCAGGGCCAATCTTCCTCAGCAAAAAGAGGAGGGTTGGCATCGGATGTTAGCTCAGGGCTGATCGTCCTCAAAAAAAAAAGAGAAAGAAGCAAACTGCTTGTGCTTAATTCACAGAAGAACGAACACTAGAGCTGAGGGAAAGAAGGGTAAAGACAAATAAACCACCTCCTTCACTTCAAAGGGGGGCTTTTTCACTCTTACTTAGGATCTTATTCCAAAGGTTTGAGTAGGAGACAGTCACGAGGAGGAGAAGGAGGAAATATGCATATGCAGAGGAGGAGGTCCACACAGAGACAAGGGATAATTTAAAATTTAGATTATTTCTAGGCCAATCCTGTTTATTTATTTATTTTTTTTTTTGTGAAGAAGATCAGCTCTGAGCTAACATCCATGCCAATCTTCCTCTTTTTGCTGAGGAAGACCGGCTCTGAGCTAACATCTATTGCCCATCTCCCTCCTTTTTTTTTTCCCCCAAAGCCCCAGTAGATAATTGTATGTCACAGTTGCACATCCTTCTAGTTGCTGTATGTGGGATGCGGCCTCAGCATGGCCGGAGAAGCGGTGCGTCAGTGCGCGCCCGGTATCCGAACCCGGGCCACCAGTAGCGTAGCGCGCGCACTTAACCGCTAAGCCACAGGGCTGTAGGCCAATCCTGTTTAAATACACCCTTTAAGGAAGTAAATCTGAGTGACAGATAGGATAAGTTTTTGTTTGTTTTTTGTTTTAAAATGGGAATAATGGTAGGGCCAGCATCTGAAAACAATACCCTCCCCATCCAAGTCTTTTGAGATAAAATAGTTTATATTTTGGAATTGATAGATGAGAAAAAGCATTGTTAAATTTTTAAACAAATTTTGCTTTTGATGTGAAATGGTTTTATGTTAGTGTTTCTAACCTTCTTTCCTTTAGTAACTATTTGCTGAATATCCCTGTGCATTAGGCCCTATCCACTTACAGAATCAGGAACAAAGCCATTTTTCCCCCTAAAATAAAAATGTGTCAGGAGACAGAGGTTTACTCTCTGGGAAGCCTGAACTTGAGAGGCTCTGCTGGGTAGGACCTAAGTTGCAGCTGGAGGGCAGGGTGAGATGCCCGTATGACAGAAGGGAGGCCAGAGTCTGCATGTAATGACCTCCTCACCCCATCCCTTACCAGAACCCAGGCCATGTTCCCAAGCAAGAGTGCCTTTCTAGAGAAACTGAACCCCACTGAAGAAAAGACCTGCAAATTCTGACATCAGGGAGGTTCTGCAAGGAAAACACCAACTCTCCATGATCACTCTACAGCAAAACTCACCAGTTGAGCAGTGCTGCCTATACAAACAAAGCTTGCACTCAGCTGTTCATTGACTGACTCATAAATAAGAGCAGACAGCAAAAGAATATCAGACTATGGGGAAATCCTCCAACATGAAAGAAACAAACCAAAACCAAAAGAAAAAAGGAGCTCAGAGGAAGAAGAAAACCAATCTGTAAATCTCGTAACATAATGCATTCAGAGACGAGGGAATATACTATATCCATGAAAGAAGACCATGATGCTATTTAAAAATAAGTAAATATAAAGGAACAGTCAGATGAAGAGAAACAGCTCTTGGGAATTAAAAATATGAAAACAAAACTTAAAATTTTAATAGAAAGGTTGGAAGATAAACTGAAGGAAATCTCCTCAAAAGTAGAACAAAGATGTAGAAAAATAGGAGACAAAAGATAAAAAAAGTCTGAGGAATAATCCAAGATGTCCACCATGTAATCAACAGAGATTACATGCAGAGAAAAAGGAAAAGAAAAAATAATTAAAGAATTAATAAAAGCTATTTTTTCAGAACTGATGGAAGGGCATGAATCTTCACTTTGGAAGGCCCATCAAGTGCCTGGTGAATAAAAACACCCAATCAACTCACACTTCCACAAGATTTTAGAAATGCAAAGATAAGAAGATCCTAAAAACTCCCGAAGATAAGACAAAGAAAACAGATATGTGTAATGAATTGAAATATGAACAGCAACAACAAATATCAGAAGATACTAGAGTATCTTCTTCAAAATTTCTGAAAATTCTGAAAGAATTCAAAATTCTGAAAGAAAATGATTTTCAACCCAGAATTCTATGCCCACACAATCTGCCATGACATCAGCATAGAGATTTTCAGGCCCGCACTCCTTCTCAGAAAGCTGCTAAAAGATGATTGAGGAGGACTGGGCCGGTGGTGTAGTGGTTAAGTTTGCACGCTCCGCTTTGGCAGCCCAGGGTTCGTGGGTTCAGATCTTGGGCACGGACCTACACACTGCTCATCAAGCCATGCTGTGGCGGCGTCCCACACACAAAATAGAGGAAGGCTGGCTAAGATGTTAGCTCAGTGACAATCTTCCTCAAGCAAAAAGAGGAAGATGGGCAACCGATTCAGGACAGAGGAGGTAATGAGAGCAAGGTGGAGGGAAAAGTCTAGGATGACAGGGGTGAAGCAAACCCGATAGCCAGTAGAGAGTGAGCAGGAAGAAGGGGGTCCGAGGAGGGCAGTCTCCTGGGGAAAAGACTGAGCTGACAGATTACCCAATCTGTTTAACACTGTAGAAAGTTTTATATTAAGAGGCTAGTAGAGGGTATGGGAAAAATTACGGATATACTATTTGCTCCCCACCAGAAAACAATGCAAAGTTGTAAAAGGAAACGTAATTATAGTACACTACTTGGCTTAGCAGGGAACTCGATATTTACATAGTCATAAAAATAGAAACACCAAATTAACTAATAATTATAATACATCAGTATTTTGAGTGCTCAGTAAAAGGCCTTAAATCTTAACTTACGAAAATAGAAATTCAGACAATGTTAAAAATTAACACAGCAAGAAAGTCAATGTAAGATGTTATTTAAAAATATGAAGATAAATACCATATAATTTATTTATTTATTTATTTGAGGAAGACTGGCCTTGCACTAACATCTGTTGTCAATCTTCCTCTTTTTTCTTTTTTTCCCCCCAAAGCCCCAGTACATAGTTGCGTATCACAGTTGTAGAGCTGTAGCTCTTCTATATGGGATGCCACCTCTGCATGGCTTGATGAGTGGTGAGCAGGTCCGTGCCCAGGATCCAAATCCGCAGACCCCGGTCCACCGAAGCGGAATGCATGAACTTAACCACTGGGCTGGCCCCTAAATACCATATAATTTAAAAAGAACAGAATGCACTGTAGAGAGCAGGCTTGGGAGGTAAAGAGGTGAGAGGTATGAAGAATGTTTTCTTCCCCTGCTATTTAGTGCAGCTTAATTTTAAAAATCTATGTGCATATATTACTTTGATTAAAAAATAACAATGAATATTTAATAAATAATCACCATGTGCCAGCCACTGTTCCAAATGTTTTACAGATTATATCATTTAATTTTCATGACAATCCTATTAGGTGATGCTATTATTATTCCCATTTTAAAGATGAGGAAATTAAAGCACAGAGAGATTAAGTAATTTGCCCAGTATCTCACTATTAGCAACTGATGGAGCCAGGATTCAAACTCAGGCATGTGGACCAGAATCTGGAGACCTTAACTTTGAAGGAAGCCAGGAAAATTTAATTTCATAAATTATTTTGGAAAAATCTACCTGATTTTCACCTACTCATAAATCTAGACAGTCAAAACCAATGATGCTAACAGACACGAATAAGTAAAAAGCATTTATTTTTTCATATCTAAAATCCTATATTTCTCTATCAACAAACAACAAAAAAAAGGAGCCTAAACAGCAAGAGCAGCAGAAAAGAAAAAGTTAGAAAAAATTGCAGTCACACAAACTATAGTTAAAAATGACTAAGTTTCCTTGATATATGAATTTGTTGGAAAACCATTTATCAACAGCCTGTTTCTCTCTAGCAGAGTCCCTCAAGCTGAGAGCCATGTCATTCCCCTTTGACTGATTAATTAGCCAATCAGGGGACATTTTTCATTGTGAGGCATGATGGTTTATTCCAGCTAATGTTTGGTCTCTAATGGCGACATATTAAAGCCAACTCGGCTATTTTAGCCCTGTGGAGTGACCAAAAGGAAAGGATAGAAGATAAATCAAAAGAGCTCTCTTCAGTTTCCCTTCACTCCTTAACAAAACCCCCAAGGAGCAAATGGCTAGAGGAAAGATCCTCTATCAATAAAGAGAAAAAACAAAGAAAAGTGGAAATGACTTCAAGGCAAGCGGGATCCTTGCCTGTTTCTGAAGAGCAATAATTTATCCTCTGTTGATTAACAGACCACTGATAGAACAGGCACCAAAAAGTCAATATCTAGCTCTCCTTTCTTTTATCAAAAGCTGTGCTCAATAGAAAATCTAGCTCTGTAATGCTTCTTACTCACTTGGAATGATTTCACCTGCTCTCTGAATTAGAGGAGGCCAGTGAGAAACCTGATCTCAGGCACGAGACACCCATCTCACTCCAGCCAGGCAGTTGCCCACTGTGCTACAAGTTCTCTAAACTTCTTATCCATCCCGATGCCTTTGACAGGCACAAAAGCACAAAGAAGTAGAAGTTCAAATATCAGAGTGAATATTCACATATCCAGGAGACAGGAAGCACATCTTTTTTTTTTTTTTTGCCCCCCAAAGCCCCAGTAGATAGTTGTATGTCATAGCTGCACATCCTTCTAGTTGCTGTATGTGGGACGCGGCCTCAGCATGGCCAGACAAGTGGTGCGTCGGTGCGCACTCGGGATCCAAACCCGGGTCGCCAGCAGCGGAGCAGGCTCACTTAACCGCTAAGCCACGGGGCCGGCCGGAGGAAGCACATCTTAAATATGTTTAGTAGAGTGCCTAGCACACTCAACAAGATGGCTCTAAGCAGCTAGCCTTTGGTATGCAGTTCCACACTTAAGCACCCAGCTTTCTCACCCACAAATAAGCCAAAGATTACAAACTAGCAGTCTGTCAGGTGAGAGCACATACATGTTTCACTTGTCCTGAAGAGGATTTACCACCACCACTACCATCATCATCAACATCATCATTATTATGAATCTTGGATACTTTCAGACAGGATATCAGTTTCCCTGCTTCTCTGTTGTCTTAAGTCAGACTACTTATACATTTACAGTCATATACCCGGACCCCATCCGCATTTGAGTTTGAGACCCGGGATAAGCTGTTGTTCACGTTATGTCTTTGCGTTATCGTTGTCCACCCAGAGACCCCTGCCCATCGGGCCTAGATCAATTACCATTTCTTCTCTGTAGCTTTTCATGACATCCCCAGTGAGAATTAATGGCTCCCTGGTCTGTGTTCCCACAATGTTTAAAGTATACCTCAACAAATGAATTCAACAAAAACTTCATTGAGAACCTACTCAGGGGCCGGCCCTGTGGCATAGTGGTTAAGTGCGCGCACTCCGCTGGCTGGTGGCCTGGGTTTGGATCCCGGGCACGCACCGACGGACCGCTTGTCAGGCCATGCTGTGGCGGTGTCCCACATAAAGTGGAGGAAGATGGGCACAGATGTTAGCTCAGGGCCAGTCTTCCTCAGTAAAAAGGGGAGGACTGGCATGGATGTTAGCTCAGAGCGGATCTCACAAAAAAAGAAAAAAATAAATTAATTAATTAAAAAGAAAAAGAACCTACTCAATGCCAGGCATGGTTCTAGATGCTAGAGAGTACAAAAATTCCTGTCCTCACAGGGGTTCCAATCTACTGAGGGAAGACTCTAGACAAGTAAACTATTTAGTACATCAGATGGCGATAACTGCTATGGAGAAAAATAAAACAAAGGAGAGGGTATAAGAATGTCAAGGTTTTTGTTGTTATTGTTTGTGTTTTCAGTTATAAATAGGGTAATCAAGGAAGGCCGACTGACATGACAATTGAACAAAAATGTGAAGGAGGTAGGGGGCAAGCCATTCCATGCAGAGGAACCACCAAGTACCTAAACTTGAGGCAGAAGCATTCCTGAAATACTGGAGGAACAGCAAAAAAGCCAGTGTGACAAGAGCAGAGTGGGCAAGGAAAAATCCGAATATAAGTTAGGGCAGTAACTGTGAGTGTGTCTGTGTGTGTGTGCGTGTGTGAGAGAGAGAGAGGTGGGGGGCGTGGCGGGGATGAGGGGGACAGGTCATGTAGGACTTTAGGCCATTGTAAGGATTTTCCTTTTACTCTGAGTGTGACAAGGAAACTTGGAAAGGTTCTGAACAAAGTAGTGACATGATCTCAATTACATTTTCAAAAGATCACTCAAGCTCCAATGGGAAAATACATTATAGAAAAGATTCTATTAGACTCTCAGAGAATTTATTGCTTTATGTTCAAGATGTTTATAAATCTATCTCCTCTAGCAGAGGACCATGAATTCTGTGAAGGGGACCAAGTCCTATCATCTTTGTAGCTTCAGCGATTAGAGTAATAATTGAGACATATTAGGTGCTCAATAAATAATTATAGACTGGTTAAATAAACCTTTGAAGTTTTTCCTGCTTTTCCATTATTAAATAAGTACTAACACACTATTGTGGAAGAGAAGAAAACAGAACTGTACATAACCTATAAAAGAATATCTTTTGGGGCTGGCCCCCTGGCTTAGTGGTTAAGTGCGCGCACTCCACTACTGGCAGGCCAGGCTCGGATCCCGGGTGCGCACCGACGCACTGCTTCTCCAGCCACGCTGAGGCAGCGTCCCACATACAGCAACTAGAAGGATGTGCAACTATGACATACAACTATCTACTGGGGCTTTGGGGAAAAAAAAAAGGAGGAGGATTGGCAATAGATGTTAACTCAGACGCGGTCTTCCTCAGCAAAAAGAGGAGGATTGGCATGGATGTTAGCTCAGGGCTGATCTTCCTCACAAAAAAAAAAAAAAAAAAGAATATCTTTTGTGTCTGGCTTCAAGAGTATTAATAGAAGTCAAGATTGTGCTAGGTACAAAGAATCATCTTGGTTCATCATCTTTATATCCTTGGTAAACTATTTACTATTTTATCTTAGTTTGCATATCTTCAAGGATATTATATTGCTCATATGGATTTCAGTGAAAGGAAATTGTAGAATAATGGTCTCCTGGTGCCTCCTAAAAGAAGTGTCCCTGAATTCTCTTAGAATTTGATTCCACTGGTAAATGTCTCCAAAAGTTAAATTTTCTAAAGACCTCTTGAATAATTTGTACTATCCACTCCCTCTTTAAATGAGACCATTCTTTACATCTAACTTAATCTCTGAAACTCACATTAAAAATCTGTTTTCTTTTTCTACTGTTAATGGAATCAGACTAATTTCCAGAATGATGACAAAAATAGTCCTACTTGGTGTAGGGGCATAAACAAGATGATCCTAAGGGTCTTTCTGTCCTTGGGATCCTATTATCTTTACATAAACAAACAGATTCTAAAGGTACTAAAACACTGTAAATCTCTGGGAATAAGGGCAGCATCAAATCTATTTTGAAAATTTTATTAAATTCAGTACCATCATCTCCATGGATACTCAATAAATGTTGACGATGATCAAGAGCTTCTTTAAAGCAATGAGTACTTTACACTCTAAACAAATGCCTATACCTCTACCCCAAACTATACAGGACATCATAATAGAAGGAAAATTACTGCCTTAGTTATTACTTATCTTAAATATTAATTAAAACAAAATTGATATACTAATAAGTCCTCTATAATTGCTGTAGTGGCAAAATGACAACGAAATTTTCACATTCATCTCCTGGATAAAGAACATAAGTAAATAAAGCCAAAATCATCCAAGTACATAAGAATTAAGAAGAGGAATCCAAGTAATGTTCTTTCCTTTGTAGTCTATAAAAATGCAAAACTTCAAGTCAAATACCATTTCCAATCTGAGTATTTCCTGTGTTCTCTTTACTCCAGAATCAGGAACCACAGACTTGGAAGGGCTAATATGCATTTAGTTCAGACTCTTACCTATTACCAGAATTCCTCCAAGAAACTAACCACAAGGTACATCCTATAGCTGGCCAGCTTTGCCAGCCCATGCTGCTTCCTTTCTCTGAGTAGAAATCTTTCTATGAATTTCATCCATCAGTACTAGTTCTTCCTAATCAAATGAATCTATTCCTTTCCTAAAGGACCACTGAAACCAATCGAACATTCAAAGTCAAGATCTCTCTGTAGTCCAGGCAGAATTTCTTAATTGCTCGTCTGCTAGTTCCTGTGCATAACATGCTTGCCAGATACCTTTGTCCCTAATGCCATTCTCTGAATGCACTCTTTCAAAATACGGCAGCCAGGCCTGAATAGAACAGTCCAAATATAGTCAGTCACCAGTGCAGAAAACAAGCAAAAAGCCTGTTGTTTTCAGCATGTAGGCACAACCCTTCTAACGCAGTCCAAGCCTGAATTCAGGATAGTTGCCATACTTCATATTTTAGCTTAGGTTAAACTTGTGGTCAGGTTACATGCCCTAGACTCTAATTTAATTCTCATCTAACTGCTACCAAATTAAATCTTTCCAGAATTAAATGAGATTTTACTTATCTTCATAAAATTTCATCTATTTAACTTTGGGCAAATGTCCTAGCTTAGAGGTTATTTTGAATCTTCTATAAATGGTCAAAATGATGATAAGAATTAATGAAGTCATCACTGCTGGCAAAAAATAAACTTTAGACCTTAAATATATTATTTGGCTTGTTTGTGGGCTTAGTTTAAATTTATCTCTAACTAAAAGGTTCTTCATTAAAAGATGACTTTAGCAAATACTAGGCTGGGAAAGCAGGCCAAGTTTTGAATGCTGATGCCCAGATCTGGGGTGAGAAGGGGGAGGCAGAGTGATAGAGGCTGCAGGAAGGGGGGAGATTCAAATTTAAGAGTCCACATCCTGTAAACCATTTACAAAACTCAACCTACTTCATGAATAGAAGTTATTAACATGAAAATTCAGAACTAAGGAGAAATAGCCTTCGATTCAAAGGCATTTCAAGTAAAATTAAAAAAAAAAAAAGGACTCTTTTTTTCCCAGTGATCCTCTGTATGAGGTACTTAGGGCAGTTGAGAGAAGTGGAAGAAAGAATGGTCCAAAATACCCCACGAATTTAACCAACCAAAAGATAAGGGTATGCTTGGAAGTTAGTTTTCAGATTTGACAATCAGCAAGAAATAGGAAAGAAAAGGGATTCATGTTAATTGATAAGAAAGGGACACAAACCACAAAGAAGTCATGCTTCGGTTCAAACGCAAAACCTATCAGAAGAATTCAAGGAAAGTGATCATTAATTGGGTATCCTGCGAGAATATAAGAAATACAAGATTTCTAATTCAATCAGCTTATAGAGGTGAAGAAATTGACTATTTTGCCAAGAGCCTATGCCAGAAACATGTTGTTTAGAGAAACAAAGTGGGAATGCTGGAAACACATTCTCAATCCTTGATATGGCTTAGGAGTATTTTCTCTAGTGATAAGGCTGAATCAGGAAACAAGTTGGATAGAGGAAGGAAACTGGGAAGGTGGGGGAGGGAAAAAATGAGAGAAGAGGAAAAAAAGGAGTATCAGGAAGTTCAACCAGATAGAACTAATGGAATTTGTTTTTCAGTGTCTCCAACTCCCTTGCAAACCAAGTGAGGAAAGACAAACACACACACACACACACACACACACACACACACACACACACACACACACGCTCATATCTACAACTCCTGGCAGGCAGTGGCCAGCACAAGTGCCTGCTGCAGGTCTCAAGGGGCTCTAGTAATTTCAATTCAATATATTCGATCATTTCTTTGTCTCCATAGAAAGTGCATACATTTTCAACATAGGTGCACTCCAATCCACAGTTATTGTCTTCCAATTAATACAGTACAAAGATGATGGAGAAAGGAAGGACCTGGAAATTCGAAGTGTATAACCAACCATTCCCACACAAAACAGTTTATTTAAAGGTTTCTGAGTAATTGGTAGTTTGTGATGATCCTTCCTTTTTTAAGCAAGTAGTTCTGAACAGCTAGATTCAGCTAAGGAAACAGTGTCTCTAGAAGCCTCTGTGGCCTGAGGGAACACTAAGCACCAATAAAGTCAGAGCACAGTCCCTGAACAGATAGGAAGGCTTTAACTTCTACAGCAATGAAAAACAATCAAGCCCATGAGAAACTATTCCAGAGTGAAATGCAATGTCTGAAAGCCAATTTCTGGCAAATGGGATTGATTTTTAAAAACATGTAATGGCATAAGCAAACATTCATCCAATAATATCTTCTCAAGAATCTACTATGTACACCAATGGATTATCCTTGGCATGGGATTAAAAATTAATTGATGAATATTTCCTCCTCTCAAAGATGAGATATTTATTGATCAAAACATTTCAAAAGGAAAAAATATTTCAAATATCAACCATGAAGTTATACAAACCAGAATTTTTAAGATGAGTAACAATAAAGTACATTTTTTAAAAAGAGAAGTACCCTGTGATTCCAATTTACTGAATCCCTACCATGTGCCAAGCACTGAATCAACCACATGCTGGGGACCCAGAAATGAGTCAACACAAGTCCTCTCTCTTTAAGTAGTTCACTGTTCAGTGTACATGATGGATGAAAAAGTCCACATGTAAAATATGGCAGATCGATTTCTTCATCAGACATATAAAGGTCAGAGAGAGGAGAGAGGCATAATTTAAATTTCATAAATGTGTCCTAGACATCTTGGGTTTACCTTGGACTGTTGTTCTGTTTTGATGTTATTTTCTTTTATTTCTATATGTTATATTCAAAATAATTAAGGAATCAGATTCTTGGCTTGGCAGTTTGTTGCACTACACAATACAAGGCCCACTTCTACTACCCTCACAGAGAAAAATTTCATTTTAAATGACTTTTTTTTGACTGGGAAGAGATTTTTTATGCACAGTCCTGGATTTTAAAACTTCTTTTTAGATCAAGGACTCCTTTGAAAATCTGATAAAAGCACGTGACTTTATATATCTATACATACATGCACGCATGCCCACACACAAATTTTGCATGCAATTTAAAGGAGTTCACCAACCTCACTATAATGAGTATACCCCGAGATACTGCCCAAGGAGCTCTCCTCTACTGACAGGTTACAGATGACAAACCTGTCATAGAATAATGATACCACTTTGTATTTATCTATCACTTCACAGTTTAATATACTTCCAAAATTACCAAAGTAAAAGACTTAATCGATAGGTTTGGAGTTTAAAGACATCAAATGATCTGATTTCTATAAGGCGTTCTCTAAAGACCCATAAGATAGAAGACAAAATCTAGCATGGATAAGTGCAGGAGGTAGGTCACAGAAACTACAATCAGCCCTTAAAACCTGGGTATTGATCATTACTGATACGAGCAGACTCAGCATCAAACTGTGAGAGATCAAATGGCCCATATATATGATATTCTATTTCAAATTAGACAATTGTGTTGGCAGCAGTGGTTCCCAGGGTTAGGGATGGTGGTGAAGGAGGTATGCCTATAATCGGGGGTAGTGTGAGGGAGATCTTTGTGGTGAGGGAATAGTTCTGTATCTTAATTGAGACAGTGGTTCAGGATTCACAAATGTAATAAAGTGGCACAGAACTACACACACAGATTGTACCAATGTCAATTTCCTGGTTTTCATCTTGTACTATAATTATATAAGATGTAACCACTGGGAAAACTGGGTGAATTGTACACAGAACCCCTCTGAGCTATCTTTGCAACTTCCTGTGCATCTATAATTATTTCAAAATAAAAAATTTTAACAAAACAAAAAGTAAAAAAACCTCATGACTAATTAATCAAGGGCTGCTGATGTTTTTTGGATATAAATATATTCAATCATTCAACCTGTTTGAGAGACCAGAAAATGCACAAGTAACACAGCATCTATGCTCCAGAAACTCAAGCCAGCTCTTTCTTAATTCAGTCTCTAGATCCGATGACAAAGTAAAATCGTTCCCAAAGCTGGCCCAAACATGTGTTATATGCTTCTGAAACCATAACAGGTTAACTTTGACTGAAGGCAAGGGAATGAAGTTTTGAAAGTTAAACCATTATTTTCAGCAAAATGAGAATAACAGACAATCATTTTCCCACAAAGTTATGATAAAGTATTAACCACTTATATCTTTGACAAAATCTCAAAGAAAATTTTTAAAGCATAACTAAAATCATTTAAATGTAGATTTTTCAAAAATACAAAAAATTAATTAAGATTGGCAGTACTGTGGTAGAGGGAAAAGGATACTGACTTGGGTGTCAGAGGGGCCTGGATTTAAATCCCATTTGTGCCACTCTGGAGCTTTATAACAAACTTTCTGAGCCTCGGCTTCCTCATTGCTAAAAAGGTAACAAATACTTCACAGGATTGTTAGGAGGAATAAATGAGATACCATCATGAGTGTCTAGCGTGGGGTCTGGCATACAGACAATTAATAAAGTTGTAATTCCTATTATTATAACAGTCAGGGGGTGTAGAAATTAGTAAGCTTGGCTTAATGTGAGAGATATGATGTTACCTAAGACAGATGTGGTCAATGCCCAAGGTTCTTTAAATCTAGATGCAAAGACAAAATCAATATCACCCCCTTATCCAGAGCACCCAGAAAGCTACTACTGCTTTAACATTCACTACCGCCATGGTTTCTGAGACTCTTCAGGCATTTGACCTCCAGCAGCACTTTTGCCTTGGCAATGCCAAATACGAATTCAGGCCAATGTTGCTATGGGGGTCAAGGGAGTAAAAACAAAGCAATATTCCTTCGAACTGCAAACAGGAGCCAAAAGAGATTGTATTTTCAAACAAATCTGATCAAAGGCCTCCTGCCCTTGGCTATAAGGGCTGTTGTATCTAACACAGTAAGGTTTCTTAGCAACAATTTATTCAGAGAAGGTACAGGTGTGCCTCATTAAAAGCAAACTATATATGAAAATCCGCATGTATGTAAAATTTGAAAGTGACTCTGCTTCACAGAATGGCTTTTTATTTGGTGTTTTAAAATGTGATTACATTTAAATGCATTCTCTCTCATACATACATGCAGCAGGTATATGTCAAATGTAAAATACTACAAAGGCTCTATCTACTGAGCGTGGTACATGCAGCACAGCCTGACCAACAGCATCAGCATCACCTAGGAGCTCCTCAGAAATGCAGAGTCTCAGGCCCCACCCCATCCTCACGAACCTGAATCTGCAGTTTAATGAAATTCCCAGATGATCTGTGTACATATTAAGATTTGAGAAGCCCTGTCCTAGACAATATTCATGACTAAAACCAGAAGCTCTACCAATATAGTTACACATCAGGGCTTCTGCTAGTGGTTCTCAATCCTTACTCCTTATTATCCATTAGAATAATCACCTGGGTGGATCACCTGGGTAGGCTTTCTTTTTTAATTAAAAAAATTTTTTCTTCTTTTTTTAATACCTATGCTTGGCCCCTAACCCCAAGTTTGGATTTAATTGGTCTGGGGTGGAACCCTGGCATTCGCATTTTTTAAAAAGCTCCTTAGGTGATTTGAGGGCAAGTGTTGTTGAGAACCACTGCTACAGATGAAGAGCTTCACGCTGTTACAAAACCGCCTCACCAAACAATTAGGATTTTAAATGCATCATCAGAAGAAAACATTAAACTAGAATGAGAGATTAAGATATATCTGGATATAAATCTTGCACAAAACACAGTATTATATCGAGGTTGGTCTTCTCTACACCAACTGTATCAAAACAGATTTTCCCCGGGGCTAGTACGAGGGAATTGTTTCTGAAGCTCCTCAAATATGGGTGAATTGCTCACTTGAACGTGATAATGAATGACTACACCGAATAGCACTGAAATACTTTGTGGCACCTGACACTAGTAAGTCCTCAAATCGATATCTGCCAGAGGATTAGAAACCTCTAGTCTCCTATGATGCAAAGCTTTCCTGTGCTTACCACATAAATTCTTCTCAAGTTCTACCAAAAGCCCATAAATAATATTTCCTTCTCTGATCTGTTCAGCTGTAAAATTTCGAAAAAGGTGCTGGACACCTCAGAGAGTGGATAACAAGGGGCGAACGAGAAGCCCCTCATGCCAGGGACCCAGAGGGCAAAAGAGAGAGCCCCCCCCATCCCGGAAACGGGACCTTGCAGCTCAGCCGACTAGACTAGACCAAGCAATCCGCCCGGCACAGATGGCAGGGAAAAACCGCGGCAGAGCGCAGGGGGCTCAGATTACACCACTCTTTACCACCACACAGTGGCGGCGGGTGGAAATTGCAACCAGAGATTTCCAGGATGAGGAAAAACAAAGGCAACACAGGAACCACAATGCAAAGATACATGAAATCACCAGACCAGAAGGAAAATGACAAGCACCCAGAAATCAACCCTGAAGACACAGAAATCCATAACCTAAACAACAGAGATTTCAAAATAGCTATCATAAAAACACTCAACGAAATATGAGACAACACAGACAAATAATTCAATGAGATTAGGAGTTTCTTCACAAAAGATATTGAAATCATAAAGAAAAAACAATCAGTGCTGATGGAGAGGAAGAACACAATGGAGGTGATAAAGGAGAATCTGGAATCTTTAAAGAACAGAGCTGACAATATGGAGGAAAGAATTAGCATTTCAGAGGATAGGAATACAGATATGCTCCAGATGAAAGAGGAGAGAGAACTAAGACTAAAAAGAAATGAAGAAAGTCTCCAAGAAATATCTGACTCTATTAGGAAATGTAACATAAGAATATAGGTATTCCTGAGGGAGAAGAGAGGGAAAGAGGAACAGAGAGCCTATTAAAGGAAATAATAGCTGAGAATTTCCCAAATCTGGGGAAGGAGCAGGAAATACCAGTAAGCGAAGCCAACAGGTCACCTAAATATGTCAACAGGCAAAGGCCCTCTCCACGACACCTAGTGGTAAGGCTAGCCAGAGTCAATGACAAAGAAACAATATTAAGGGCAGCTAGACAAAAACAAAAAATAACGTACAAAGGAAGTCCCGTCAGGCTCTCAGCAGATTTCTCAACAGAAACTTTACAGGCTAGGAGAGACTGGAATGATATATTCAAAATACTGAAAGACAAAAACTTTCAGCTAAGAATACTCTATCCAGCAAAAATATCCTTCAAATATGATGGAGAAATAGTAACTCTCCCAGATAAACAAAAGCTAAGAATGTTCATGGCCACGAGACCCCCACTACAAGAAATTCTCAAGAAGGCCCTCAGGCCTGAAAAAAAGAGAAAGGGAATACAAAGCTTGGAGCAAGGAGAAAAACGGGTAGATAAACTAAGAAAAATAGTAGATCTTTACCGGAATAGGTTAGCAACCACTTAAATACTAAAATCAAAGATCAAAGGAAGGAATTCACCAAAAATAAATTTAACCTCATCACTGTAAACACACAGCCACAACACAAGACAGAATAAGGTATAACAAGAACAACTTAGAAGAGGAAGAGGAAAGTGATTGAATTGACTTAGTATAAGGAAATAGGAGGCCATCAGATAATGGACTATCTCATACATAAGATTTTTTACACAAACTTCAAGGTAACCACTAAACAAATAATCAAAACAAAATCACATATGATAAACAAAGAGAAAACTAGAAGAGTCATAAGACAGAACAACCAAACTGAATTGGCAGTCCAAAACAAATGGGACAAGAAACAAAGGAAACGCAAAAGAACCAGAAAATAAGTGACAAAACAGCAACATTAAGCTGTTTTGTCATATATCAATAATTACCCTAAATGTAAATGGATTGAACTCTCCAATCAAAAGATACAGAGTGGGGGCCGGCCCGGTGGCGCAAGCGGTTAAGTGCGCGCGCTCCGCTGCGGCGGCCCGGGGTTCGCTGGTTCGGATCCCGGGCGCGCACCGACGCACTGCTTGGTAAGCCATGCTGTGGCGGCGTCCCATATAAAGTGGAGGAAGATAGGCACCGATGTTAGCCCAGGGCCGTCTTCCTCAGCAAAAAAAAAGAAAAAAAAGAGGAGGATTGGCGGATGTTAGCTCAGGGCTGATCTCCTCACAAAAAAAAAAAAAAAAAAAAAAAAAAAGATACAGAGTGGCAGGATGGATTAAAAAGCAAGACCCAACAATATGCTGCCACCAGGAAACACATCTCAGCACTAAAGACAAGCACAGGCTCAGAGTGAAAGGATGGAAGACAATACTCCAAGCTAATGGCAAACAAAAGAAAGCAGGTGTTGCCATACTCATATCAGACAAAGTAGAATTCAAGATAAAACAGCTTAAGAAAGACAAAGAAGGGAAATATATAATGATAAAAGGGACACTCCACCAAGAAGACATATCACTTATATATATATATGCACCCAACATGGGAGCACCAATGTACATAAAGCAACTATTAACAAACCTAAAAGGAGACATTAACAACAACACAATAATAGTAGGGGATCTTAATACCCCACTTACATCAATGGATAGATCATCCAGACAAAAAGTCAATAAAGAAATAGTAGACTTAAATGAAAAACTGGACGAGATGGACCTAGTAGACATATACAGAGCACTCCATCCAAAAACAGCTGACTACACATTATTCCCAAGCGCGCATGGAACATTCTCAAGTATAGACTATATGTTGGGAAACAAAGCAAGCCTCAATAAATTTAAGAAGATTGAAATCATAACAAGCATCTTTTCAGACCATAATGCTCTGAAACTGGAAATGAACCATGGAAAAAAAAAACTGAGAAAGTGACAAAAATGTGGAGATTAAACAACATGCTACTGAACAACCAATGGATCATTGATGAAATTAGAGAAATCAAAAACTATCTAGAAACAAACGAAAATGAAAATATGCCATACCAAACCATATGGGATGCAGCAAAAGCGGTCCTGAGAGGGAAACTCATAGCGATACAAACCCACCTTAACAAACAAGAAAAAGCCCAAATAAGCAACCTTAAATTACACCTAACAGAACTAGAAAAAGAAGAACAAAGCCCAAAGTCAGCAGAAGGAGAGAAATCATAAAAATCAGAGCAGAAATAAATGAAATTGAGACCAAAAAAACAGTAGAAAGGATTAAAGAAACAAAGAGTTGGTTCTTTGAGAAGATAATCAAAATCGACAAACCCTTAGCCAGGCTTATTAAGAAAAAAAGAGAAAAGGCTCAAGTAAATAAAATTAGAAATCAAAGTGGAGAAATTACAAAGGATACCACGGAAATACAGAGGATTATAAGAGAATACTATGAGAAATTATATGCCAACAAATTGGACAATCTAGAAGAAATGGATAAATTCTTAGACTCATACAACCTCCCAAAACTGAACCAAGAAGAAATGGAGAATCTGAATAGACCAATTACAAGTAAAGAGATTGAAAGAGTAATCAAAAACCTCCCAAAAAATAAAAGTCCAGGACCAGATGGCTTCTCCAGTGAATTTTACCAAACATTCAAAGAAGATTTAATACCCATCCTTCTCAAACTATTCCAAAAAATAGAGGAAGATGGAACACTTCCTAACTCATTCTATGAGGCCAACATCACCCTGATACCAAAGCCAGACAAAGACAATAAAAAGAAAGAAAATTACAGGCCAACATCACTGATGAACATAAATGCAAAAATCCTCGACAAAATATTGGCAAACCGAATACAGCAATACATTAAAAAGATCATACACCATGATCAAGTGGGATTTATACCAGGAACACAGGGATGGTTCAACATCCGCAAATCAATCAACGTGATACACCACATCAACAAAACAAAGAATAAAAACCACATGGTCATCTCAATAGACGCAGAGAAGGCATTTGACAAGATACAACATCCATTTATGATAAAAACCCTCAACAAAATGCGAATAGAAGGAAAGTACCTCAATATAATAAAGGCTATTTATGACAAACCCACAGCCAACATCATACTCAACGGGAAAAGACTGAAAGCCATTCCTCTGAGAACAGGAACCAGGCAGGGCTGCCCACTCTCACCACTCTTATTCAACACAGTACTAGAGGTTTTGGCCAGAGCAATTAGGCAAGAAAAAGGAATAAAAGGAATCCAAATAGGTAACGAAGAGTGAAACTCTCACTATTTGCAGATGACATGATTTTATATATAGAAATCCCTAAAGAATCTGTTGGAAAACTATTTAATCAACAACTACAGCAAAGTTGCAAGGTACAAAATCAATCTACAAAAATCAGTTGCATTTCTGTATGCTAATAATGAACTAACGGAAAGAGAGCTCAAAAAGATAATACCATTTACAATTGCATCAAAAAGAATAAAATACATAGGAATAAATCTTACCAAGGAGGTGAATGACCTATACAATGAGAACTACAAGACATTATTGAAAGAAATCAATGATGACATAAAGAAATAGAAAGATATCCCACGCACGTGGATTGGAAGAATAAACATAGTTAAAATGTCTATATTACCTAAAGCAATCTACAGATTCAATGCAATCCCAATCAGAATCCCAATGACATTCTTCACGGAAATAGAAAAAATACTAAAATTTATATGGGGCAACAAAAGACCCCGAATAGCTAAAGCAATCCTAAGAAAAAAGAACAAAGCTGGAGGCATCACAATCCCTGACTTCAAAACATACTACAAAGCAATAGTAATCAAAACAGCATGGTACTGGTACAAAAATAGACACACAGATCAATGGAACAGAATTGAAAGCCCAGAGATAAAACCACACACATATGGACAGCTAATTTTCGACAAAGGAGCCAAGAACATACAATGGAGAAAGGAAAGTCTCTTCAATAAATGGTGTTGGGAAAACTAGACAGCCACATGCAAAAGAATGAGAGTGGACCATCTGCTATCGCCATTCACAAAAATTAACTCAAAATGGATCAAAGACTTGAAGGTGAGACCTGAAACTATAAAACTCATAGAAGAAAATATAGGCAACACACTATTTGACATTGGTCATAAAGGAATCTTTTCGGATGACACGTCTACCCAGACTAGGGAAACTAAAGAAAAAATAAACAAGTGGGACTTTATCAGATTAAAGAGCTTCTATAGGACAAACGAAACCAGAATCAAGATGATTAGACAACCCACCAGCTGGGAGAGAATATTTGCAAAACATACATCTGACAAGGGGTTGACCTCCATAATATATAAAGAACTCACACAACTGAACAACAAAAAAACAAACAACCCGATCAAAAAATGGGCAGAGGAAATGAACAGATACTTCTCCAAAGAAGATATACAGATGGTCAATAGGCACATGAAAAGATGTTCAACATCATTAATCATCAGGGAAATGCAAATCAAAACAACACTAAGATATCACCTCATGCCTGTTAGAATGGCTATAATCACCAAGACAAAAAACAACAAATGTTGGAGAGGATGTGGAGAAACAGGAACCCTCACACACAGCTGGTGGGAATGCAAACTGGTGCAGCCTCTATGGAAAACACTATGGAGATTCCTCAAAGAATTAAAAATAGAGATGCCCTATGATCCAGCCATCCCACTACTGGGAATCTATCCAACGAACCTGAAATCAACAATCCAAAGAGGCTTATGTACCCCTATGTTCATTGCAGCATTATTCACCATAGCCAAGAAGTGGAAGCAACCTAAGTGTCCCTCAACTGACGACTGGATCAAGAAAATGTGGTATATATATACAATGGAATACTACTCAGCCATAAAAAAAGACAAAATCGTCCCATTTGCAACAACATGGATGGGCCTGGAGGGTATTATGTTAAGTGAAGTAAGCCAGAAGGAGAAAGACAAACATCGTATGATCTCACTCATATGTGGAATATAGACCAACACATGGACAGAGAAAACTGTATTGTGGTTACCAGGGGCAATGGGGGTCGGGGGTGGGCACAAGGGGGGAAGGGAGTCATATAGACATATGGTGATGGACAAACAAAAACGTACAACCCCAAATTTCACAATGTTAAAAACTATTAAAACATCAATAAAAAAATAATAAAAAATAAAGTCTCATGTGGGCAAGGAAAAAAAAATAAAAATTAAAAAAAAAAAAAAAGGTGCTGGAGAAGATGAGGGTTAGAGGCAGTAGGGGTTGGCAGCAGAGAGAAAAGGGAAGATCAAGTAACCCAAGAATGCAAGGATCTGGAAAAGCCAGTGCACTGAGAATACAAGAGATGAGACGGCTTATCGTCAGGGGTCCAGGGTGGGATATGGGGCCAATGCAAAAGTGCAGGGTGTGACCCTGGAAGGGAGTTAGGGCAGAGCAGAGGTGACAGAGTACACCTGAGGATACTGAATGTACCAAGGATGGTCAAAGGAGAGGGGTTGGAGAGGAAGACTGAGATAAGCCAGATGCAAAGTCCTTAGTGAACAAAGCGGGGGGCCTAATTCAGGTCACACAGTAACCACTGAGGGACAGAAGAGGGGCCAGCAGGGCTGTCGGATGACCCTTGGCTCTTTCCAATAGCCCCTTGTGAATGAAGCACCCAGTATGGCCTGATGTCAGAACACCTTCCCCCTCATGACACGCCTGTCTTGGACATGACTCAGCAGGGACCTAGAGGTGCCGCCCCTCAGCCAGCCAGGGAGCCCAGGGCCTGCTTCCTCTGTCCTCACTGCTAAAGGTACAGGGGCAGAAAAGTGCTAAAAGGCTCAGAATTTAGTCTCAACCTGCGAAGGAAATTGCAAAACAAAATTTCTCATAACTGGTAATTCTAGTCTTTGAAAATAACATTAAGTAACAAATAGCTACCATCCTGGAAAAATTTCTGTCAGTTTGGAGAAACGTCAGAAATAAATGAAACAAGTCTTCTTTGTTCTATAATCACCAAGTACCTTGGCTAGGAACCAATAAAGGAACATAAGTATGACATATCAGATTAGTTGAGTAATACTTGCAGCAACCACATATTCCAGATTTTTGTAGACAACATAAATTTTAAATATTTTTTATCCCATTATCTCCAGAAATCCATATTTCAAAAATTCTAATATTTTGACATCCAAACTACATCCAGGGCTGTCTCTTACAGTTGGAACTGACATCAAAAATTTTGTGCTATATTATACAACCCAATTTAATAATTAGGATTATGAATTATAGATTTATCCCATTTAAGATGTCATTTGGTCACCCTCTTCTTATCTTCTAGTTTTGAAATAAACAATATTGTACAATGGAAGAAGTGCTACATTTAAATCCCTTCCAGATTCTCGATGCTGATCCAACTCTTGTCTCAAAATGCTTTTAAAATGGAATAGACCACAACTGGAGTATGCATATGATTGTCTTCCTCCCCAAGCTATATTCCAAACAGAGCTATGCATTCTGAGCAAAGCAAACAAAATCACTGCATGCAACCTCGCTCTCTCATGGAGACAGAAGAGAGATCTCCCCTTTGAACATATCAGCAACAGGCATTCTTTCCGAGATTAGTCTAGTCCTTACACCAGAAAAAAATACAGATAACGTAACCTTTTTAAGATTCCTTACAAAACATGTTATCTACCAACTATTATTATTAAGGGGATCACATTTAGCCCTTGCATGAAGCCTCTAAAAGTTTTTTTGGGCTAACTTTGTCTGAAAAGTACTATATAGATATAAATTGTTTTATACACAATTGAAAATCAAACAGTCCTGAAACAGAACGTATCAGCTATATATGGCTTATTACCTCAGGAGTCTTCTTACTCTGTCTTTTCCCAAAAATGCAGTCAAGATCTGTTTTGCTCCGAGACGACAGATCCTTCCCTAGAAGAACATGATGCCTGTCAGTATTACCATTCTTTATAAAATAAAGAGCACAAATATAAACTATTAAACTCTTGAAAGCAAATGGGTTTTGGAAAAGAAACAATTTTATAAACTACTGACTTTCTGCCTTCCCTTCACAGATTACAACTCTTTCATTAATAAATAAAATTAATTAAATTTAAAAATCACTTAAAAATCAAACAAGTGTTTTAGAACCAGAACCCATGATATTCTCTTAGTGGTAGAAACAACCAAGAGCATGTAAACCAGGAGGAAAACTAAGTGCTAAACCTAGCTCTCCTACCGGTATGCTTTCAAGGTCTGATTTCTGGGTCTCTGGGTTCCTCATTTATAAAATAGATCTTATTTACTTCAAGAAGACATGAGCTACTTATTTAGGATTATGAAATGCAGAATAAAAAATGCTGCTAGATACATAGTTTCAAAACCTTGCATACGCACATGAATGAGAACATACTGTATGACACATATGAGCTCAATAATTGATTGAATAAAAATTTAAAAAGAATAAATGCAAGTAAAAATTATTGTATTTGGGTGAAAGAGTTTTACATTTTTCTTTCTAAAATGTTTTTTAATGTTATAGTTATATCATCTTTAAATAAAAGGATATATAACAAGAGCAGGAAATTAAATGGTGTCTGGCAAGAGAAGTGTCCAAAGGATTCATGATTCTTATTAAAAATACTAAACTCTTTAATGTAATTTCAAACCCACAAACCAACTAAATTAAAAATCACTTCTTTGGAATTTCCACTTCTACGAATAATACTCCGTGAGCAGTCGACCAAATCTATTCCCATTTGTCAACTTCCTGGTAAATGCATTTTTAAATGTAACTACTACATGTAAAGTTGTGAGGCCCTGGGGGAGTGAGGCTCTGGGTTAGACACAGGAATTTTTGTTTTGAGTTGGAAGCCTGAGTTCCACTGTCACAGACTCACTTGTCTTCTTGGTTTCCTGTAGCAAACTAACTTGGCAAAGTAATGTCATGACCCAGAAGGTTCTAGTTCACTGACTATGACTGGGGCATTCAAATATGATATTGCTCAGTGACTCCATGAAATTAAAAGAACAAAACACCTTCAATTTAATGCAAAGCCAGGTGCCAAAACCAGTTTCATAGCCAGCAGTACCAGATTCAACGGTTCAGTCAGCACGACCTGTTCCTCTCAGGAAGGACATGCTCCTTTGTGGCTCTATGCTGCTCTCTCCTTTCTTTCTGAGCTAGAAATGAAGCCTTCATGGTTCTAATTGATTATTAAGTAGAATCCAGACAAAAGACCCCAAAGGAAACCTACTTAGGTACAAAATGAAGCATATCCCAGACAGGAACTCAGAAAATGAACCAGAAAAATGGGGAATAAAACTGGTCATGGTGGGAGAAGTAGACAAACTCACAGGAGGTCTAGAGACCTATTCTTAGCTTTGCCATCAGCATAACCCATTTTGCACTGCAAAGCACGTTCGGGGTGGCAGTTTCTATTTCAGAAAAAGGAGTTGTACTTAGTTCAAAATATGTATTGGCCATCTATCCCTCACCTATCTTCTGGAAGGGAACAGACACCCTTTAAAAGAAATGCAAATTAAGATCTCTTCTATAGCAATTCAACTACAAGAAATGTGGGAGGGCTTAAGGAAGGGAGAGTACATGCAAGATCACAATTCTAAAATGGAATGTCAAAATATGAACATGCAGAGATTAAAAACAAATCTAAAAATCAAAGGGAAAACTGCCAAGCTGGTAGAGATAGTAAGCTGTACCACTGCAAGTGCAAGTGTTTCTAAAGTTTTGGTGATGGGTTCTTGTATCAGAAATTTTTATCCTTAAGCAAAGTTCACTTAAGTAAATGGAGAAACCAGGATTGTTACAGGCCTTGCTCTGGATTTGATCTGGAAAACAAAACACAGAGAAGAATTAAGGGTCAGAGACCAATGGCAAGGAACTTAAAAGTAGATAAAAATGTGAAGATGGAAGTGACATTGAAATAGTTATTATTTAATGGTCCTGGTTGAATGGCTTATAAATGTTATAAAATTATGACCACTTTTGAATAAAATACAAAAAAATGAGTTTGAAAGCTTATTGGTCTCAGTTCTGAATTATTATGGTCAAATCACAGCAAACACTGTTGATAAACTTACATCTTAGAGAAAATGATAATCAAAAAATTAAACAGAATAGGAAATATATGTTCTGTCTGGACTTGCTTCATCTATTAGTCTTCAATTGGCCATAACATTTTGAGAACCAGGAAAAAAGGCTTCCAGTAGCCAAGCTGATATAACCAAGTCCACAAAAGGATGAGCAGATACTTTCAGAGAAGAGTACTTTACGATCGTTTTAGCTGTTTCCCTAATAATCATGATTACCAAGTTTTCCAGTCGATCAGAGTAGCAAATTGGAAGGGAGGAATGTTACTGCTATAGACAGACACACTTACAACACCAAGAAGTCCAGATGGGAAGCAAATTAAACTATAAAAAATAAACATAAAAACTTAGGAATCATGGTGATTTGGAGCCTTTTAGTTTAAGGGCAGAAGTCATATGGAACCTAGCAACTTCTAAGGAGAAAACTATATTATAACTGAGGCTCAAAAAAACTGAGTTTTTCTATTTGGAGTAAAGGGGCAAGGGCAAGGAAATGCAGGTTTGAGAAATGTATTTGTTAAAATAAAACACTTAAGGTTTATGTAGGTAACTTCATTGGCTTAGAAAATTCATTTGCATTCTCCAATCAAGAAGGATAAATCAAATAATATCATATTTTGATTTCTTTTTTTTAAAGAAAACACATGGAATGGATAATAAGCCTAGGACAGAAGATAACGGCAACTTCACTGAAAGGGTAAGTCAGGAAACCTGAAAGAATCAGAGTAGAGCGTGAAGTAAGTGAGACCCTCACAACCAATCATTAGATAGCTGGAATTTTTTAAAAGCCTACAGTGGTGCTATTTTGTATTTAAATGTCAAAAGAATCAGAAGAGGAAACTTAACACCCTCATGAGCAGAGGCCAACTGTGGGAGAAGTTGACTGTGCTAGGAACACTACAGTCTGCGCTTCCAGATAGCAAGCCAACTACCAGGACACGTGCTGTGCAGGTTGCTTCCTTGTTGTTTTTTTTTTTTTGTGAGGAAGATCAGCCCTGAGCTAACATCCATGCTAATCCTCCTCTTTTTGCTGAGGAAGACCAGCTCTGAGCTAACATCTATTGCCAATCCTCTTTTTTTTTTTCCCCCAAAGCCCCAGTAGATAGTTGTATGTCATAGCTGCACATCCTTCTAGTTGCTGTATGTGGGACGCAGCCTCAGCATGGCCGGACAAGCGGTGCGTCCGTGTGCGCCTGGGATCCGAACCCGGGCCGCCAGCAGCGGAGTGTGAGCACTTAACTGCTAAGCCACGGGGCCGGCCCCCACTTCCTTGTTTAAGAAGCAAAACTTGACAAACTGTCAGAGGACTAAGAAGTCTGAGTAAATGACCATGAAGAAGTTGCACAACTACAGTTCATGCAACTTTTCATACACCCACTACACAACTGGGAGAAAAAAAAGCAATGCTCTCGACAACTTCTCACTGTATATGTTAAAAACTTCAAAAATGGTTTTGCAGAAATTGATATTTTCCCTATTTTTCCCCTGCAGATATGGACTGGCCAGACATTTTTCAAATTAAAAGAAACCATGTTGTAAAGTAAGGCTTTTAAACAAATATGGATGAAATTTAGTTTTAAAATTATATAAATTATTTCAAATTACAATTATCGATTTGGGACTAGAGAAAGGAATAATTATGTATCAGAACTAAAATGATATAGCCCATATTTAGGCAGTAGCACATTTTACAATGCTATTTGCTACAGTAATCTCACTAAAGTAAAATTATCTTCACCCTACACACCAAGCTATATAAAATGCCAGCTTCCCAGACCACAGATGGAGTTACAATATGCATCATCCTCATCAAATAAGTGAATTAGTTACTTTCATTATGAGCACACCCATGGGCAAAATCCTTATTATCCATAATGCTGAACAATCAAAAGTTTCATAAAGTGGGTGATTTCTGATAAGTCATAAAACACAACCTATTTTAGAATTCAGTAATGACTTAAAAACCTTTCCTCATTTTACAAAAGAGGAAACTGAGTCTGACAAGGAAGTGGTTACGAGATCTGTCTGAGAAAGCGATGGCCAGCACCCAAGTTTCCTGTGACCTAAGGTTTAAGGTTTTCTTTAATAATGGTTTCCTAGAGGAAACGCAGAGTTTACCATTCATACCCAGAGCAACAGTTGCCCTACAAAAAAAAATTTCTTTTAGTAAATTAAGGAACTTATAATAAACGTTCACTGTGGACTGTTAAGATGGACGGTAAATAATTATTTTCTTCTCTACCTGGATTTCTGTCTCCTCCTTCCATCTTTTCTACTTACTCCCAACCTGTATTTCCTCTATTTTCTCACTCAATCTCCTCCACTACCTCTCTGACAACATCTCTTGAACTTTCTTCCCCGCATACCAATGCTCCCATTCTCCCCAACCAAGGCTAATAAATAAGCAAACAGCAAAGCTCACTTACAAGAGAGAAAATGAAGGCACAGCACACCAAGCAGGTTGACAAAGCCACCTGGCAAGGGGGTGGCTCAACCAGAAATAGAAAGTAGATACTCCCAGAATCCATTAGATTAAAGTAGATTAAAGAGGTTTATCCTGGCTTTAGCAAATGCTTCAGATGAAATGATGCACGCAGTCAGGTACTAAAGGAAAATTAGAAGATTCAATTTGCAAAAGTGAAAGCTTCAAAGGCTGCCATACTACCCAAAAGTTACAGGGCACCTTTAATTTTATTAATTTGCTCAGCACCCTTCTGCTGTATCTCTTTTATTTTTATACAGTCGAATGAAAAAAGAAGGGATATTCAAAGGATTAGGTATGAAGTGAACATTTAGCCACTCCTCAAAAAGACTGAGGGGCCAGTAAGGACTGCCTTCTGTTCTACAGCAGGTCAGGAATGAGAAAAACCCTGATCAGAAGCATATAGGAAAACAACAAAGAAGGTTCTAGCCTGAGAGAAAGATGAGGGGATAACATGAAGAGCCATACAAACCACACCTGCTGAGAGGACGAAGGGGGAAGTACCAGTCTCTTGCACACATTCCCAAAGCTATTCAGGTCCCGACTCCATTCAGCTCTGCCATGGGCTCTCACTTAAACCAAATCTAGTCCTACCTCATGGGGTCCTGGCCCCAAATGAGAACCACCATTAATAGTTTGTAGTAGTGGAAATTCTAGCTCCCACTGCTATTTAGACAGGTTCTAGGAGTGAGGGAATCCCCAATCACGCCAACAAGACTAAAGCAAAGAGTTGTGCTTTTCCTGGTATATCAAGGTAGAAATGTACATCCAGTCTCGCATAGAAGAACCACCAAATGGTGAGTAGATATCACAACATAATTATAATCAAATTTATAACAAGTATGTAATAAATAGTCTTATGTGCCTGGAAAGTGCACTTAATGCATAATACTCTTCTATGGGAAACATCTGGGAGTTGATGAGGGCAAGTTAAATTGTTTCTTACCAGTACAAGACTGCCTCCTAGTGGGTGACGAGGACAACTGCATGCACACTGACTGCATGTATTGGGAAGGGAGTGGGAAGGTGTTGATGGAGGAAGATAGTTCACAAACACGTTTTCTAACACTATCTTCACAACGATCATGGAACGCTTCGGTTAACACTCCATGAAACGGAGAAATGGTGTGGAGTAATATACGAGTTAAATCAGCAGTGAGATTTCTCATACTGGAGATCTCAATATAGAGCAAAATTCTCTCAATTGGCACATTTTACAAGGTCCTCAACACCAACATTAAGCTCTCAAAAACAGGAAAATGTAACCAAAAAGGTTGAGCAATGAATTAAAATTATTTTCTGACCTAACCACATAAAATCTCTTTTCTCTTCTAAATAGCAAGATGACTTCCGCTTTCAGCCTTGCCAAAGGACTCGCATACGGTCTAAAAGCGAATCTGGGCCCCACCTCGGATCTGATGGATCTGAGATCCCAGAAGATTCACAACAAATGCTGAAGCATTAGCGCTGCTCCAGATCCATCCCGTCAGGCCATCCATACTTCCCCACTTCATACGTAGCAAGAAGAGACACTGGTGGAGAGCTAAAAATGCTTTAAGAAACCCAAGGTGAATATAGAGATTTCAACAACAAATAAAGAAATGCTTAATTTTACCTTTTGTGAATTTCATATAATGAACCCGGTTTTTGGAGATTTTGGATTTTTCCTCAAGGCTGAAAGATTTCTTTTCCTTGTTGTCTGAGGAGTCTGAAAAAAAACGATGAAAAGTATTACATTAACTCTGTTATCCTTTCTCATTTATTCTCTTCAGTGACATGGTCTTATTTAAATAAACTCTTTAGGAGGCCTGTCATTTATTATTGAACTCTAATCAAATGATTAGAAATATTCTTCTTAAACTGTGTACTAAGAATCAGGCAAGGCTATTCTCCAGAAACTTATAAAATCTTCAAGGAAAAGAAATCAAAACTTGTATTCACATAAAAACCTACACACAAATGTTCATAATAGCCTTATTCATAATAGCAAAATACTGAAAATAACCCCAAATTCCTTCAATGAGTGAATGGCCGACCAAATTCTGGTACGTCCTTATACTGGAACACTACTCTGCAATAAAGAAGAATGAAGTATTGACACACACAACAACCTGGATGGTCCTCAAGGGTATTATGCTTACTGAAAAAGGTCAATTACATACTATACGATCCATTTATATAACATTTTGAAAATGACAAAACTACAGAGATGAAGAACAGACTAGTGGTTTCCAGCAGGCAGGGATGAAAGTGGAGTTTAGAGGCAGGAGGGTTGGAAGGTGGGTGTGAATAAAAAAGGCAGCAAGAGGCAGCTTTTTTGTGGTGATGAAACAATCCAGTATCTTGACAGTGTGGTGGCTACATGAATCTACACATGTGATAAAATTACACAGAACTACACACACACACACACACACACACACACACACACACACACGAAGGAAGGAAGGCTAAAAAAATGGTGAAAACTGAACAAGGTCTGTGGTCTAGTACCAGTCAACACCAGTGCCAATGTCCTGGTTTTGATATCATGCTACAGCTGTATTAGATGTCACCACGGGGGAAACTGGTGAATGGTACTCAGGACTCTTTGTCGTACTATTTTTGCAAGTTCCTATAAGCCTATAATTGTTTCAAAATAAAAAGTTCTTTTAAATAGTGAATAAAGGTTAGACAAGCTAAATGATAAAAGACAGATCAGAGATAACTAGGCACTGAGGGTGAAGGAGCAGAGCTGGCACTGAGCCACTGCGGCAAACACCAGATTTCACTGGAGGCTCACTTCTAAGGGCAAGAACAACAACAAAAACAAATCGTTGAGAAATGAAGTCATGTGGTTATCCCTTTGACAAAAGATGAAAATGTGAGCCAGAAAGTAGTCCCCTGTCTGAAATATCAAAGCAAGTAGGTCTGAGGTTAGAGTCAATTATGGGATAGTAACTGGCTGCCTGTATCCCTCACCTTTATCGATTTCTTAAATTTAGGTAGCAGAACACCACAGACACAGAATAGCACAGGTAGAAAAGAGACTAAATTTCCCTATTGTTATGTCATAAAGAAATATAGATATGAGGTTAGAGAAAGGGGAGAAAAGGAAATTTTCACCCTAATACTGGTGCAAAACAAGCACGTGCCCATTGAACATATGAGTTAACTGTAATCCCTTCCAGGAATTAGTAATTTCAAAAGCAAAGTGTGAATTATCTTTGTGTGAAGTATTTAAAGTGTGAAGTAATATCAAAAGCAAAGTAAGGGTCTGAACAATGTAAAGACAGATGTTTCAAGCCTTCAGACAATGTCTAGCATGGGTTAATCATATCAACCACTTGAAACATTCTCTTCTGCAGTCACTTCCCAAGAATAGCTTGGGATTTTTTTCAAAGACATCCCATTAGTCAATTTTTCTTCTCTTTTCATGGCCAAACACTTCAAATGGCACATAATGTTCTCAATTTTGATGTTCCAAACACAAATCACCAAGCAAGTTATCAGCTTAAAGTAACTCTTATCAATTGAAGGCTTACTGAGTACCAGGTGCTGGACTAAGAGCTTTCTATGCAATCTTGTATTTCACTTTACAACCACCCTATACGGCAGCTGCTATGATTATTAAACTCACTTCACAGAAAGACACCGAAGCACAGAGGGGTTAAATAAGGCACATCTAGGAGGGAGCTCTGACGGGACTCAAACCCAGGCAGATCGGAGTGAGTCCACATTCTTTACTACTACATTGTGTCCCTAAAGAAGCTGCTCTCACACTTTAGAGGATGTAAGAATCACCTGGGGAGCTTCTCCGTCTTCCGAGCACACAGACTTCTGAAAGCATACAGGAGCAAGGACAGACCTCAGGGAAATCAGTTTCTATCTCCCGGTCCATGTGCACTCTTTCCTAAAACTGCTCTGCCTCTGAGTGGATGCATCAATCTGGTTCTCCTTCTCCACCTCTCCTATGTGTCCTCCTGCCACTTGACAAAAGAAAGGCACAACTCTCCTCTTACCAGGGATAAATAAGGGACAAGCCAAAGTACTGGTGTCGGAGGAGCATCCTGTAACCAAAGCAGTGAAACCAGCGCCCTCCAGCCCCCACCAATCTATCTCATCAAGAGATGTACTTCCAAAAAGATTTACTGTTCTAGTAATTATTTATCAAAATTTATATTTCCTGGTTTTATTAATGGTAATTTACTAGTTATAATGACAACTTAATCCAAAGGAAAAATATTCACACTTAAAGGCTTGGGGTTACTAGAAATAAACCAAAACTTTATAGGTATTTGTTCTGTGGCAGAGAAATATGATAGGGTGATGAATCAAAAAAAGTTTCAGCAAAAAAATATATTGACATAAAATACTATGGGTATATGCAATGGAAATATTTCAGAGGCAAAGGAACTATGAAATATAGTATTCTGACTGATTACTCAGAATATATATAGTATTAGTCAGAATATATATAATATATTCTATAATATATATAACTATATAATATATTAGTCAGCATATATATAGAAATACAGTATTCTGACTGATTCTTCTGACTGTTAAGAAGGACTTGTTTGTGTATTTCTACACAGATGACAATGGGTATCAAATTGCTCTGGTATTTATCATCCACTGAATACATTTGAGACTGATGTAATGGTTTTATTTTAAAATGCCAATATTTCTCAATAGACCAGAAATTATACTCTTTGCAACTATTCAAACCTATGATTATAAACATTATAGATGTCAATCTAAAAATGTGAGACAGAACACACAGTTTTTCAAAATTCCCTTAGCAGATACGTGAGCAAAAATATTTGAAGATCCCTGTCCTAAACCACACCATTATGGATGTCAGGTTATCAGCATTCCAGTTTATTTCCAAAAATATTTGAAATCATAAGGGACAAACTATCTGATGGAAGTAACAAACATTTCCTAAAACCACGAGATAAGTTCCTAAAACTTAAAGCTAAGTTGAGTCTGGTATGGAGTAACTAATCGAGATAGGATAATTTTTAAAAAGGAAATTTTAAAGAATATACTGATTTTTGTGTCCCACAAGGGAATAACTGTTATTTCCAGAATCTTTGCGAGATTCCATGAAAAGGACAGTATGGAATCTCTGCTTAGTTAAAAGGCAAACTGTGTGAATTTAGTAAGCAATCATAAGCAACTAAAAGTATTATTGCAGCAGAAAAATATGTTAGTACGCTATGGTGTCATCTACTTTTCAGCTTTAATACAAGTAGTACGACCAAAAATTCACTTGGATGAAGATACTGTATTTACCAGAGATGACATAGCAGAAAAATAATATATTAGCTCTCCAGGTCCATTCCGTGGAGAGGTTTTCCCTTAAGGGAATATTCTAAAGGCCTTTCAGTATCCTGGGATTGGCAGTTAGCAAGGCCTGGTTTGGACTGCACTGAGCTAGACAGGCTACTGGCACCCTCTAGTGGTCTTGAGGTGGAACTTAATCTAGAGATTAGTAACTCTCCAGCTGTCAATGATTTAAGATACGTCCATGTTTCATACAGAAAAGAAAGAAGCAGCCTGCACAGATGAACCTGTGCACAGGGCTGTGTGAGGACAAGGCACCACCACTTGGAATCTGTTATGACAAATAATCTGGGGTTTCCTGGGTCACTTGAAACATTTCAATTTCACCAACTGCACTTCCGGGAATACATGAGGGGGGAAGGCCCGACTACAATGACTGTGCTCAGCCTCGGCAATCACAGGACAGAGTGGACCTGTCCCGAATCAGAGTTTTCATAACTACTACAATGGCATTTCTCCATCAGAAAACAGTAATCATGACACCATCAAATTGGAAAAAAGTAACTTTCCAGCTATCACTGTCAAATCTCAAAAGCAAACTGATCAAAAATCTGCTTTCCCTTCTCTGTATCTGGAAAAATGAATCTCATAGCTCCTTTCTTTATGGAATCTTGGAGCTGATAAATTCTCGGTACCCTATCATCACTCGAAAAGCATAAAGTATTCTCTAACTCAGTACATCAAGGAGAAAGCCATGATACCAAAGTGCGAAGTCGACTCCTTTTCCCTGTTCGAGAATGAATGTGTGATGCCTCTGAGAAAAAGAGCCCGGGACTCAAAAGCTTCTGCCTCCATGACTACGGTCATGGCGAAGGCCACATCAAGTCTGTCTGACACCCTAATCATGTTACTAAACCTGTTCAGGAAAAAGAAAAAGTCTGCCATTTATACACCACCAGATATTCATTAAGGTAGAAGTTGATCCCTGGTACTCACATTGCGGCATCTGTTCCTCTTTAACCTTCCTTACAGGTTCACATGACATAAATTACACTTGCCATGTTTTACCTGAAGTCTACCAGAAAGGGACCCATGCAATTGTTAGATTTTTTTTATTGTGACAAATACCATCACACATAGGAGTATTAGAAGTCTGTACAGTTAGTTATAAAACAAACCCCCCTCCAACAACCTCCCGGATTAGAAAACAGAACACTGCCCATATCTAGAAGCATCCACACCCTTGTGCCCCTTCCTCCTAGAACACAGTTTCTCAACCTCCGAACTCTCAACATTTTAGACTGAACAATAATTTGTTTGGGGAGGGAGGGACAGAGCTGTGCTGTGCATTATAGGATGTTTAGCCGCATCTCTGGCTTCTACCCACTAGATGCCATTGGCAACTGAAAATGTCTCCAGACATGGCCAACTGTCCAATGGGGGCAACGCCGCCCTTGGTTGAGAACAACTGTCCTAATGGTAACCATTATCCTGATTTCTGTGATAACCACCCTTCCTTTTGCTTTTTGTTTTGGTTTTAACCATTTATTGGTGGGGGAGTGTTAACAGCCATAGAAAGTGCATAAACATTATGTTCACAAATACCTTTGTACTGCCAACTAGGTCAGGAAACAACATTAGTATCATCCCAGAAGTTCCCCATGAGCCGCTTCTCAATCCTAAACCCTTCCTCTCCCCAAAGGTAATCACTATTGTGACTTTCATAGTAGCGTAATCACTTCCTTGTGTTTTAAAATAATTTTACCACCCAAATATGATACCTAAATATCAAATTTTTGCCCACCATTTGAAGTTTTATATAAGTGGAATCATACTGGATGTTATTTTTGTGTTCCACTTCTTTCAGTCAACATTCAGTTGAGATTAAGTGAGATTCTTCTATACCAGGGGACAAACTATGGCCTGTGGGCCAACTCCTGCCCACCACCTGTTTTTGTAAATAAAGTTTTACGGGAATACAGCTACATCCATTTATTTATATATCGTCTGTTGTTGCTTTCACACTCCAACAGCCAAGCTGAGTAGTTCTGACAGAGACCCTATGATCTGCAAATATTTCTATCTGGCCCTTTACAGAACAAGTTTGCCGACCCCTGCTCTATACTCTTGCATGCAACTATATTTCATTTCTTTGCATTTACAAACATGACAGTTTACTTATCCATTCTATTGTTGGTGGACATTTGGGTTATTGCCAGTTTGGGAATACTGCAAATAACGTTATAAGTATTCTTTCCTTCTGACTAAAGTACATCCTAAACTTCCTTTATTGAGGGTCTATTGATGGTAAACATTTTTTCTCTGAAAATCTATTCCATCTACTTTCTTGAAAGATATATTTGCTGAATGTAAAATTCTAGGTTGCCAGTTATATTTCCCTCAATATATTACTCCAATGTCTTTTGGCTCCCATTGTTAATAACTGTGCTTTCATTTATAACTGTTGCTTCTTTGAAGATGATCAGTATATTTTTTCTGGCTGCATTAAGAATCTTCTCTCTCTTTTATGTGCATATGTGTCGGCGGGTGTGTGTATATAGGTGTGTATGATGTTTTGCTATGATGCTATGTTGTTACATCTGTTATTACGTTTGCAAGGGAAGATTTTTTATAATGTAATCTGCTTAGATTCATTACATTTTTTGAATCTATGGATTTGTTTTATCACCAGTTCTAGACAGTCTTTAACCCACACCTCCTTAAACATTGCCTCTGTTCTATTCTCTCTTCTTTGTGCTGCTAATATTTAATATTAATATTAAATTAAATATTAGATCTTCTCACTTTATCCTCCATCCAAACTTCTATTTCATATTTTCCATATTGTCCTCTTTCACAGCTGCATTCTGGATAACATCTTCTAGTCTACTTCCTAGACTTCTTTCAGTTATGTCTACTTTGTTATTAAACCCAAAACCACACTCAGTATCCAAGCCTGTGTGTGCTAGAAGCCAGCTACAGTCATTAATAATACAAACTTATGAATACCTGATGGGAAAGAAAAAGCTCAGGAAACAGAGATTTGGATAAATTTTCAAATAAATCCCTCACCATTCAAAGCCTTGCTTCTCTCTCTCAATTACTCAGGAACTAAAAAAACTGGGGGATCAAGTTACTTCGGTATTTGTCTCATTTCTTTCTCTCATTAGATTTTAAGTTTCTGCACTATATTTTAAGTTTCTTCAGAGAAGAAAAAGAGTCTTTTTATCTATTTCTGTATCCTTAGTCTTCAAAAGATACCATCGAGAAAGTGAAAAGACAACCCACGGAATTGGACAAAATATTTTCAAATCATACATCTGATAAGGGACTTGTACCTGGATTATATTAAAAATTCTTACAAGTCAACAATGAAGACATATAACCCAATTAAAAAATGGGTAAAGTATTTGAATAGATATTTCTCCAACAAGGATATACAAATGGCCAATAATCACAAGAAAAAATTGTCAACACCATTAGCCATCATGGAATCACAAATCAAAACCACAAGTAGATACCACTTCACACCCACGAGCATGGCTATAATCAAAAAGACAGATGATAAGTGTTGGCGAAGATGTAGAGAAATTAAAACCCTCATACATTGCTGGTGGCAGTAAAATGATGTAGCCACTTAAAACAGTCTGGCAGTTCCTCAAAAGGTTAAATACAGAGTTAGCATATGACCCAGCAATTCCACTCTAAGTACATACCCAAGAGAAATTAAAATATATGCCCACACCAAAACTTACATGTTAGTGTTCATAGCTGCATTATTCATAATAGACAAAAAGTGGAAACAACCCAAATGTCTATCAACTAATGAATGGATAAACCATGGTATAGCCAAACAATGGACTATTACTTGGCAATAAAAAGGAATAAAGTACTGATACATGCTACAACAAGAATGACCTTGAAAACTACACTAAATGAAAGAAACCAGTCACAAAAGACCACATGTTGCATGATTCCATTTATGTGAGATGTCCAGAATAGGCAAAACTTTAGAGACAGAAAGTAAATCAGTGGTTGCCTAGGGTGGTTGTGGGGATAAGGAGGATGACTGCTACCAGGTACAGAGTTTCTCTTGGGGGTGATGAAATATTTTAAAATCAGTTCTGGTGACAACTCTGTGAATATACTAAAAGCCACTGAACTGTATACTATAAATGGGTGAACTGTATGGCATGTGAGTTATATCTCAACAAAGCTGTTAAAAAAAAAAATACAGCAAGTCCCGGGACCAGCCCAGTGGTGCAGTGGTTAAGTTCACGTTCTGCTTCAGTGGCCTGGGGTTCGAAGGTTCAGATCCTGGGTGTGGACCTACCCACTGCTCATCAAGCCATACTGAAGCAGTGTCCCACAAAGAAAACCAGAAGGACTTACAACTAGGATATACAACTAGGTACTAGAGCTTTGGGGAGAAAAAAGAAAAAGAGGAAGATTGGCAATAGATGTTAGCTCAGGGCCAATCTTCCTCAAAAAAAAAAAAATCTATGGTATTAAAAAAGAAAAAAAACGGGGCCAGCCTGGTGGCATAGCGGTTAAGTTTGCACGCTCTGCTTCAGCAGCCCAGGGTTCATAGGTTTGGAACCCAGGTGCGGACCTACACACTGCTTATCAAGCCATGCGCTGGCAGGTGTCCCACAAATAAAGTAGAGGAAGATGGGCACGGATGTTAGCCCAGGGCCAATCTTCCTCAGCAAAAAGAGGAGGATTGGCAACAATCTTGGAGGATTGGCCTAATCTTACTCACACACAAAAAAAATATAGCAAGTCCCTGCCCCATCCCTCCCCAGACTCTTACTGGTTCTTCTGGGTTTTACTTCCTCCATATTTCTAAATAATATCCTTAGGCTGCTATTTCTTACCAATTTTCCACTGACTTCCAAAAATGGAACAGGATGCAATTTTAAATTGGCAGGTAAATGTAGACCTTATTGAGAAGGTGCATAGAAGCTATCTGGGGGAAGAGTGTTCTAGAGAGAGAAAGAAGCTAGTGCAAAACTCTAACGCAGGAACATGCTTGATGTATTCACAAACCAGCACAGGGGTCAGCGTGGTTAGGATGGAACAACTAAGAGGAGTGGCAGGAGATCAAGTCAGAAAGGGAAAGTGTCCATATTACATAAGGCCACAGTCCACTGAAGCGACTTTGGCTTTTATTCTGAATGAAAAGGAGGAACCAGTGGGTGGGTTCTGAGCAGGAGCAGCATAAATGGACTTACACTATGCAAGAATTACTCTGGCTGTTATGCTGTTATGGATGGATGGAGAAAGATCAATCTAGAGCAGTAGCTCGCAACCAGGGGCATTTTGTCCAGGGGACATTTGGCAATATCTGGAGACATCTTTGGTCGCCACAACTTGGGGGGGGGCCGGTGAGGGGTGGGGTGCTAGTGGGGTCTAGTGGATAAAGATCAGGGATGCTGCTAATCATTCTAAAATGCACAGGACATGTCTCTCAGCAAAGAATGATCTAGTCCAAAACATCAGTAGTGCCATGGCTGAGAAAACTGGCTTTACAGGCTCTTACAATAATCCAGACAAGAAATAACAGCTGTTCAGACTGTGTTGGTTACAGTGCAGGTGACATGAAGCAGTCACGGTCTCGAAATATTTTGCAGGTAGAACTAACAAAATTTCCTAGTGGATGCAGGTCTTTGGCTTGAACAACTAGAAGGATGGAGTTGACATGAACTGAAATGGAGAAGATGATGGAAAAAACAGGTTGTGGGGTCAAACAGTTTGCAGGGTCGGGTGGGGGAGGTGTCCAGAATTGGAGTTTGGACAAATTAACTTTGAGACGTCAATGATACCCCAAATGTAGATACTAAGTAGGGGGTTCAATACAAGTCTGGAGTTCAGGAGAAAGGGTGAGCAGTAGAGAAAAATTTGGCAGTTGTCACCAATCCAGCCACGAGACTGGATGATACAATAAGAGAGCTAGTGTAGATAAAAGACGAGAGAGGGCCGAGGAGTGAACTGCAGGGTCCTGAACATTGTAAGACTGGAGATAAGAGAATCAAAACAGAGACTGAGGAGGAGTGGCCAGTGACGCAGGAAGAAAACCAGGAGATCGTGGGGTCCGGGAAGCCAAGGGAAATGAGTGATTTAAGGAGGAGGGAACATCTGTGTCACAGGCGAAGGAAGAGGAGGACTGAAAAATGACCACTGGATTTAGTAAGGTGGACGTCTCTGGTGACTTTGGCAAGGGCAATTTCTGTGGAGCGGTAAGGCAAAGTCCAACTGAAGTGGGTTTAAAAGAGACGGGGGTCAGGGAGGCTGGCCTGGTGGTGCAGTGGTTAAGTTCACGCGCTCCACTTCGGCGGCCTGGGGTTTGCAGGTTGAGATCCCAGGTGCAGACCTACACGCTGTTCATCAAGCCATGCTGTGGCAGTGTCCCACATACAAAATAGAGGAGGATTGGCACAGATGTTAGCTTAGGGCCAATCTTCCACAAGCAAAAAGAGGAAGATGGGCAACAGATGTTAGTTCAGGGCCAATCTTCCTCACCCAAAAAAAAAAAGAAAAAGAGAGAGAGAGACAAGGGAAGGACTGCCTGTTTTCTGCCTATGAAAGAGTAACTGTTATGGCATGCCCTTCTACCATAAACAATGAGAAAACCAAAGAAAAGATACCAAATAGGTCTTATCAGACAGCTGACAACAGGCAGCGCAGGACTGTGATCCTTGAGAGATGGGAAACAAGTGACATGAGCTTTGAGATCACCCTGGCTTTCTTTCAGGAAGCAATTTCTGGACAACAGCACAAGGAGGTAAGCCCAAACAGAGCCTGGGGGGTCTTGCTGAAATGAAAACACGTCCACACAAAGATGTACACACAAGTGTTCAGGGCAGCTTTAGGTATAGTCGGCAAAAACTGGAAACAACCCAAATGTCCATCCCCAAGAGAATGGAAAAACAAATTGCGGCATACTCACACAATGGCATACTACTCAGGAATGAAATGAACTACTGATAAAGACAACAACATGGGCAAATCTCAGAAGCATGCTGAGAAAAAGCAGCCAGACAGGAAAGAAAATACAAACCACATCCACAGGGATAGATCAGTTGTTGTATGGGGTGAGAATGGAGTAGGGGTTGCAGTGGCATGCGGGGTAAGGGGCTGACTGGAAAGTGACCCAAGATAAATTTTTAGCATGATGAAAATTTCTTTATCACGGTTATTATGGTTGCAAGGGTATATACATTTATCAAAACTCATGGAACTGTACCCTCAAAAATGGGTACACTGTATTGTATATAAATTATACCTCAATAAAGTTTATTTTAAAAAAAGATTCCAGGGCCAGCCCCGTGGCTTAGCGGTTAAGCGCGCGCACTCTGCTGCTGGCGGCCCGGGTTCGGATCCCGGGCGCCCACCGACGCACCACTTCTCTGGCCATGCTGAGGCCGCGTCCCACATAGAGCAACTAGAAGGATGTGCAGCTATGACATACAACTATCTACTGGGGCTTTGGGGGAAGAAAAATAAATAAAATTACTAAAAAAAAAAAAAAAAAAAAGATTCCAGGCAGAGTTCTGCTTCCAGTAACAGTGGACTGGCTAATTTTGACCACCTCTCTTGCTAAGAAAACCAGAACAAAATATTGAGGGGTTGGGGGTTGGGTTGCTCAAAGATATTCCTGTGGAGCTAACAAAGCAGTAAAGAACTAGAAAGAAACGATTAGGGATAAGGAAATCCAGAGAGGGAAGTCTGACATTTGGGGCTTTTTTCCCCATTGAGTGTGTCAGCTCTAGAAGAGGCAGCTGAGAGGCTGAGAAACTTGAGATTCAAAGAATGTTAAATGTTTTTAAAAAGAGAGAATAGGAGAATTGAAATCAATATACAAAGAAAATTTTGAGTTTTGCAGTCAAGGAGAGCAGAAGCATCAGGAAGTAGCAGTAGATGAGGTAAATGGGGTCAAGAGAAAGTTTTAAAATTAGTTTTTAAATGATTTTTTGAGTAGGATACAACGCGCGTAGTACAAAATTTTAAAGGTAGAAAGGGACTATAGTAAAAGCTAAGTTTTCCTCTGATCCTATTCCCCAGTCACTCAGCTCCCCTCCCTAGAGCCAATCACTGTTATCAGTTTCCTAAATACTTTTCTGGAGATAGTCTATGTATATAAAATATATACAGAATAGATATTTTAGAGATATTCTGTGTGTATCAACCTCAGCACCACTGACAATTTGGGCCAGATAATTCTTTGTGGTTGCGGGCTGTCTTATGCACTGCAGGATATTTAGCAGCATCCCTGGCTTCTACCCACAAGATGCCAGAAGCACCCCCAACCCCCAGATGTGACAACCAAAAATGTCTCCAGACATTGCCAAAATCACCTGCAGCTGAGAACCACCGGCGCAGACCCAAGCACACACACACATACTATTTCCTACATTTTTTCCTACAAACGCATGCCACACACACTGTTTTTCATCTTCCTTTTTTGACTTTATAATATTGGAGATCATCCATCAGTAGTATAGAGATTTCAAATTTTATTTATATCTTGCTATCATTAAGTATAGTTATTCATAATGTTCATTATCTTAAGTGCATTCTATTTTTTTATTTGGGGAGAAAGCACTTTAATTTCCTTAATGACACCTAAGAATAGCCTAAGTATCAGGCGAAAATCCATCCATCTGAAAGTATCACTCTTACTTGGTGGCAGTATATCCTAATTACTAAAGTAATAGGAGTTCTAGCTCTGTAAATAACAATGATGATAAAGACTACAGCAGTTAATACTTATTAAGTACTTACTATGTTTTAGGCAGTGTTCAAAGTACTTTAGTTGTATTAATATATTTAATTCTCACAACAACCTTCTAAGGATAGTACTATTAGCCCCATTTCACAGAAGAGGAAACAAAGGAACAGAGATAGTAATTTATTCAAGGTCACACAAGTAGTAAGCATCAGAATCAGGATTCAAATTCAGGCAGGCTGGCTTGATGTTCACCTCTAAACCACTACACTCTATTACTTCTTCAGTCAAAACCTATCAATCTTAAACCAGCATGTTTACTTTATCTCTATGTTTCTATTGAGTTCAATTGTGATCCTAAATACAAAGATGTTTTTGTTTATAATTAGTAAGGACTAACGTCCTTGAATTTTCCTACTGTATATATCCTGCATTTCCTAATAACATTCCAGTCAGAGTTTTCACAAAGCACTTTCCTCATGTTGTCCTTTGGCTAACAAATTACCATCCTTTATATTAGGACTACATATAGAACTATTAAGATAGTTCTAATACTTATACCATGGGTAAAGAAAACTGTCCAAGTCATAGATTCCAACAAGAAGTCCAATCTGACTAGAGAAAATACAGAGTACCCTTCCCTGCATGCTTTTGGGCTCACTCCCATACATAGCCCTGCAATAAATCTTCCTACAGTTAGTTGTGCACAGTAATTTTACCAGACAGTCACCAACATATCCTGCTCATTACCTCCAAAGCAGAGATTATGTCTCACATCTACATATCCTCAAGTCTAACTTGGTATCCAGAACACAGACCAATAAATGTTTGCTGAACTCAAGTCAATGAAATTAATTTTTAATTTCATCCCACCAAGTTCTTTCTCTTTAATCTAACAAACATCTTTTGACTATTCACTACATGCCAAACATTGCAACACAAGGATAGAAAGAAATTCCTTATAAAAATGTTTGCAGAATACAACTCAACAACAAAAATACAACCTGATTTAAAAATGGGCAAAGGACTTGAATAGACATTTCTCCGAAGAAGACACAAATGGCCAACAAACACAGGAAAAGCTGCTCAACGTGACCAATCATTAGGGAAATGCAAATCAAAACCACAAGGAGATATCACCTCACACCCATTAGGATGGCTACTATCAAAAAAACAGAAAATAACAAGTGTTGGCAGGGTGTGGATAAACTGGAACCCTTGTGCACTGTTGGTGAGAATGTAAAATAGTGCAGCCACTATGGAAAACAATATGCTGTTTCCTAAAAATCTTAAAAACAGAACTACCATATGATCCAGCAATCTCACTTCTAGGTATATACCCAAAAGAATTGAAGTAGGGACTTGAAGAGATACTTGCATACCCATGTTCATAGCAACACTATTCATAATGGCCCAGAGGTGCAACCCAAGTGTCCAGCGGTGAATGAATGGATAAACAAAATGTGGTATATACATACAATGGAATATTATTCAGCCTTAAAAGGAAGGAAAGCTACAACATTGGATGCTACAGCATGGATGAACCTTGAGGACATGGGAGCACAACAATGTGAATGTACTTATGTCACTGAACTACACACTTAAAAATGGTTAAGATGGTAAATTTTATTTTATGTGTATTTTACAGTTTTTAAAAACATGTTTGCAGAAGAGATAATAGTCTAGACTTCTTCATGAACATCAAGCAGAATTAACTGAAGTTATGTCCTTACCTTTCAAATAACCATGTGACAAAAAACTTTCTTTAAACTAAAAAATAATACCAAAGGCCCTCAAGTTTGAGGAGTATACCATCCATGTCCTTCCCCCCAGCAGTATTATCTTTTTGTTTATTTAATATGGAAAGCCCAACGTTCAGTTGTTTGATTTCTAATTCCTACAGCTTGAGAATACAATTTCTAGTACTGAGCCCTCTGCAACAAATTTTACTATACCTGAGCAATCTGAACCTCTTACATGAATTAAAAGGTAAAACCAATTTCACTTGGCAGAATCAGTACAGAAAGGGCCTTCTATTAAGCCTTCACTGGATGCTCGTTTATGTCCCATTTGATATTGCTGGTTTTGTATTTTAAAAACATCTTTTGAGTCACACTAAGGATCTGTGGAAAGATCACTTTACTATTTGAGGTGTAAACTGAATAGATTCATCTTGTCACTCTCAAACTCTTAATGGGAAAAAAGTGTTTGCTTATGACTAAAGGTTCATTCAAAGAAAGCACCATTAAAATATAAACAGAAATGAGTATTTGTAATAGATTCAATCAATTAACTTTCAAATATATGATGCTTACAGTAAAAAGATATAAATCTAAATAATAAATCTATTTATTATATACATAAATATAAATCTAATGGACAAAAAGCAAAAGTTTCCCTACCTGCTGTTTCCTGCCCATGGCAAGTGTTCAGTTCAGCCAGAAGCTGGTTAAAATCATCTTGATGAGCAATCCAGTTGTCCTGAAAATATCAAAAAATCAATTAGAGGCAAGCCTGTCGTTTACCTACACTGATTGAGATAAGATACATTTTGGAATCAAGGAAATCTGGTAGTTAATGTGAAATTTTAAACATTTCATCAACATATTATTTTATAAATTTGACTGAAAAATAATATAACTTTGAAATGTAATTTATCTATATCAGTAATAAAAATGGGTTTCTTGGAAGCCTAAGTCCTGATTTCAAATGTGGATAACTTATCAATAGTCAACTTATAGTCAAATAATCAACAGGCAACCTGTGTGCTAAATATTAGAATAAGGCAAAATAAAAAGATTATTGCTTTCTCACTTACGGAAAATTATGTAGGTCAAAGGAAAAAAACAGTGATGGATTTGGGGTGCCTCTTCTTTGCTCACAGGAGTTGAAAATATTTTGCCTAATTCTATTCGCTTACATCCATCCCAATTTTACAAAACAACATTGGGGAAGGGAAGAGGAAGAACTCCAAGTTTCCTGAATCAATCAGCAGCCGTTTGTAAGGTGGTCAGCTAATAAGTTCATTACAACAAAGAGAATCTGGCTTTAAAAGAGAATGAACATCTCTAAAACAATATAAATCAGTGGGAAGCAGGGTTTCAATTTAGGAATTTGCCTCACACATACACTTTTTAAAGAATGCTTAAGGTTAAGGCATACTGACTAGGTTTACTGGGCAATGCTACTCCTAAAAAATTAAATATATCTGTATATCTATCTCTCAACAACTACCTTCAAAATCAACCTTACATAATTTTTTGTTTAATTGTCCAAGGTGTGTTTATTAATTGATGAAAATACAGAGGATAATGCTAAACATTCCATCTAGTAAGTGTGTGGAATTTCAAATGTTTTGAAGTATTGGTTTTAGATTTTGTCATCAGAGAATAGTCACAGCACTTTTTTTCCAGCTTTACTGACAAGTAATTGACATATTAGTTACAGCATTTTTTCCCCTTGTTCCCCAGTTTTATTAAGATATAACTGACATACAACATTGTATTACTTTTAGATGTACAACATGATGATTTGATATATAAACTCTTTCTTTAGTGGTTTAAAATTTTAGCTGTTGGCCCAAAAATTTTGAACTAATCAAAGTAATTCAGTTTATCTAAAGTAATTCTCCAGATTTTCTACCAGAATTCTGTTGGCTGCAAAAATTTAAGAACAAAGCTTTCAGCTTAGATATTTTTTAAAGTGAACAATACTGAAAATGAAAAGCATGGTAAGCCATTACTTTTTTTTATTGATGTTTTAATCGTTGTGAAATTTTGGGTTGTACATTTTTGTTTGTCCATCACCATGTATATGTCTCCCTTCACCCCTTGTGCCCACCCCCCACCCCCATTGCCCCTGGTAACCACAATACAGTTTTCTCTGTCCATGTGTTGGTTTACATTCCATACACGAGTGAGATCACAGTGTTTGTCTTTCTCTTTCTGGCTTATTTCACTTAACATAATACCCTCCAGGCCCAACTATGTTGTTGCAAATGGGACGATTTTGTCTTTTTTTACGGCTGAGTAGTATTCCATTGTATATATATATATATACCACATCTTCTTCATCCAATCATCAGTCAATGGACACTTAGGTTGCTTCCACTTCTTGGCTATAGTGAATAATGCTGCAATGAACATAGCGGTGCATAAGCCCCTTTAGATTGTTGATTTCAGATTCGTTGGATAGACTCCCAGTAGTAGGATAGCTGGATCATTGGGTATTTCTATTTTTAATTCCTTGAGGAATCTCCATACTGTTTTCCATAGAGGCTGCACCAGTTTGCATTCCCAACCAGCTGTGTGTGAGGGTTCCTGTTTCTCCACATCCTCTCCAACATTTGTTGTTTTTTGTCTTGGTGATTATAGCCATTCTAACAGGTGTGAGGTGATATCTTAGGGCTGTTTTGATTTGTATTTCCCTGATGATTAGTGATGTTGAACGTCTTTTCATGTGCCTATTGGCCATCTGTATATCTTCTTTGGAGAAGTATCTATTCATTTCCTCTGCCCATTTTTTGATCGGGTTGTTTGTTGTTTTGTTGTTCAGTTGTGTGAGTTCCTTATATATTATGGAGATTAACCCCTTGTCAGATATATGTTTTGCCAATATTCTCTCCCAGCTGGTGGGTTGTCTGTTCATCTTGATTCTGGTTTCGTTTGTCTTGTAGAAGCTCTTTAATCTGATAAAGTCCCACTTGCTTATTTTTTCTTTAGTTTCCCTAGTCTGGGTAGGCATGTCATCCGAAAAGATTTCTTTATGACCAATGTCAAATACTGTGCTGCCTATATTTTCTTCTATGAGTTTTATAGTTTCAGGTCTCACCTTCAGGTCTTTGATCCATTTTGAGTTAATTTTTGTGAATGGCGATAGCAGATGGTCCACTCTCATTCTTTTGCACGCGGCTGTCTAGTTTTCCCAACATTTATTGAAGAGACTTTCCTTTCTCCATTGTATGTTCTTAGCTCCTTTGTTGAATACTAGCCATCTGTATATGTGTGGTTTTATTTCTGGGCTTTCAATTCTGTTCCATTGATCTGTGTGTCTATTTTTGTACCAGTACCATGCTGTTTTGATTACTATTGCTTTGTAGTATGTTTTGAAGTCAGGGATTGTGATGCCTCCAGCTTTGTTCTTTTTTCTTAGGATTGCTTTAGCTATTCGGGGTCTTTTGTTGCCCCATATGAATTTTAATATTCTTTTTTCTATTTCTGTGAAGAATATCATTGGGATTCTGATTGGGATTGCATTGAATCTGTAGATTGCTTTAGGTAATATAGACATTTTAACTATGTTTATTCTTCCAATCCACGTGCATGGGATGTCTTTCCATTTCTTTACATCATCATTGATTTCTTTCAATAATGTCTTGTAGTTTTCATTGTATAGGTCTTTCACCTCCTTGGTAAGATTTATTCCTAGATATTTTATTCTTTTTGATGCAATTGTAAATGGTATTATCTTTTTGAGCTCTCTTTCTGTTAGTTCATTATCAGCATACAGAAATGCAACTGATTTTTGTAGACTGATTTTGTACCCTGTGACTTTGTTATTGATCACTTCTAATAGTTTTCCAATGGATTCTTTAGGGTTTTCTATCTATAAAATCATGTCATCTGCAAATAGTGAGAGTTTCACTTCTTCGTTGCCTATTTAGATTCCTTTTATTCCTTTTTCTTGCCTAACTGCTCTGGCCAAAACCTCCAGTACTGTGTTGAATAAGAGTGGTGAGAGTGGGCAGCCCTGCCTGGCTCCTGTTCTCAGAGGAATGGCTTTCAGTCTTTTCCCGTTGAGTATGATGTTGGCTGTGGGTTTGTCATAAATAGCCTTTATTATGTTGAGGTACTTTCCTTCTATACCCATTTTGTTGAGAGTTTTTATCATAAATGGATGGTGTATCTCGTCAAATGCCTTCTCTGCATCTATTGAGATGACCATGTGGTTTTTATTCTTTGTTTTGTTGATGTGGTGTATCATGTTGATTGATTTGCAGATGTTGAACCATCCCTGCATCCCTGGTATAAATCCTACTTGATCATGGTGTATGATCTTTTTAATGTATTGCTGTATTCGGTTTGCCAATATTTTGTCGAGGATTTTTGCATCTGTGTTCATCAGCGACATTGGCCTGTAATTTTCCTTCTCTGTATTGTCTTTGTCTGGCTTTGGTATCAGGGTGATGTTGGCCTCATAGAATGAGTTAGGAAGTGTTCCATCTTCCTCTATTTTTTGGAATAGTTTGAGAAGGATGGGTATTAAATCTTCTTTGAATGTTTAGTAAAATTCACCAGAGAAGCCATCTGGTCCTGGACTTTTATTTTTGGGGAGGTTTTTGATTACTATTTCAATCTCTTTACTTGTGATTGGTCTACTCAGATTCTCCATTTCTTCTTGGTTCCGTTTTGGGAGGTTGTAGGAGTCTAAGAATTTATCCATTTCTTCTAGATTGTCCAATTTGTTGGCATATAATTTCTCATAGTATTCTCTTATAATCCTTTGTATTTCCGTGGTATCGTTGTAATTTGTCCTCTTTCATTTCTACTTTTATTTTACTTGAGCCTTTTCTCTTTTTTTCTTAGTCTGGTAGGCCATTAATTTTTAACTACAGTGTCATATTTTCAAAATGTCAGCATTTAAGAGGAAATGTGAATAAATTCAACTGTTGTACACCAACAGTCAGAAATAGACAATGGGACAGGAAAAGACTACCACTTTCTTGTGGTATTTCTGGACTAAATGCCACCAAGTTTTTTTCTTTTGTGAGGAAGATTAGCCCTGAGCTAACATCTATGGCCAATCCTCCTCTTTCTGCTGAGGAATATGGGCCCTGGGCTAACGTCCATGCTCATCTTTCTCTACCCTATATGTGGGACGCCTGCCACAGCATGGCTTGATAAGCGATGCGTAGGTCCACACCCAGGATCCGAACCTGCAAACCCCATGCAAACTTAACCACTATGCCACCAAGCCGGCCCTGACACCAAGTTTTAATAATATAAGCTAATATTAGAACACTGGTAAAGATGAAAATTCCTCTCTGTACTGAAATAAATATTTCTATAAGAACAATACTCTTTGCAAAGTTTAGCAATAAAATTAGTTTGGATCTCTTAGGTGCAAGCAAGTAAAGAATCCCATAAGGACAATAAGGCAAGGTGATGGCATGTTACATGATGAACAGCCAGCTTAGTTAGTGGCTCTTAAATTATCCAAAACAAGGATGATACACACTTGAATAGTGAAAAATTGACCAATCAATTTGATTGGATTAAAATTTTTGTATTTACAAAAAGGCAATTATGCAAGGAAAAGCCCCCCGCAGACACTGTGGCTCACTTCATTATTGATGGTAGCTCCAAGTCCCAGGTGGTTATTTTTAACTTGAACTTTAATATGTTCTGTGGCTCCTTGCTCTTGAGCCCCTAAACCCTGTAGAGATTAAACACAAAGACAGTTAACATTTTTATCGGGTATAAAGAGAGATTACCTCTTTCTTCTTTCATCAACTATTTGATTAATTACTAAACATCTAGGATTGAGGCACTATCCTTGCCTTCAAAGAAGCCACAGTCTAATGCATTCTTACAAGATGTCTATAATACCAAGGATGCACTTACAATAATGAAAGCCAATTCTTCAACCTGAGACCCAATTCAAGGCCCATGTAAACATTAGGGAGAACAGGCCTTTTTCTGATGCACAAAAGCAGAGTACTACTACAAAGTAAGAGAAGCCCATCAGAGATATTACAAGTCTGGCTCTCTCCTTCTATAAAACAACACTGAGGGACAGGGTAGAGAGATCCAAGCCCCCTGCATCAATTAACACTCATTTGTAAGGTGTCCCAGAGAGCTTGGTGTACTGAAGAACCTGAACAGCACTGAGGGTGGCTCCAGCAAAGTGAATGAAGAGAAAATAAGACAATATGAAGGGGCCAGACCTCATGGGACCTTGGAAATTATGGTAGGATTTTGGATTTTATTTTTTAAAAACAACAGGAAATCACTGAACTTTTAAGCAAGGGAATGACACAATCTAATTTCTGTATTTTAAAAGATCAGTCTGGCTGCTGTATGGCAAATGGCCCACAGGAGGAAAAGAAGGGAGGCAGTGAAGCAAGTGAGAGGCTGTTGTGGTGATCAGGGCAAGCCATGGCAGTGGTTGGACCATGATGGTGCCCTGGATAGAGAGGAATAATGACCAGGCATGTGGGAAGTGAGACAGGTGGAGGAACCAAGCCTCACTCCCAGGCTTCTGGCTTGAGTAAGCTGGTAGACAGGGTACCATTTGTAAAAATGGGGAAAACTTGAGAGGAAAAAGATTTTGGGGGATCATGAATTTTATAATAAAAATGATAAACTTAAGATGCTTAGTCAAGTGGAAATGTCAATAAGGCTGATGAATTTATAAATTTGGAGCTCAGAGGACAGATATGGACTAGATATAGAAAAGTGACAGTTCTCAGAATTTAGATAATTTAAAGCATGGGACGGAATGAATGAGCTCACCTGAGCAGAGTATGGAAGAGGACCTGGGGCTGACCCCAAGGAGCTCTGAAGCTCAAAAGTCTGGAGGTGGAAGAGCTAGCAACAAATTTAGGAGTGGCTGGTGAGGCAGAAGATAAAAACAGGAGAGAGGGCAGTATTTCAAGGAAGCCAAGACAGAAGTATTTCAAGGAAGGAGTAGTTAATTATGTCCAATACTGCACATTACATTAAGTTAGGTGAAAACAAAAAAGAGTCCATTGGATTTGGCAACAAGATCATTAAAGACCTTGACAAGAACCACTTAAGTGTAGAGATATTAGTAGAAGTCCCATTTGAATTAGGAACAAATGAACTGTGAGGAAAAAGAGAAAATGTGTACTCTAGCTATAAAAGAGAATAAAATATTACTCTTCGCAATATAAAACTCTGATGGTTAAGAATGATTCCAAGTGCAACTAATTAAAAGGGACTGTTTATGAAAAACGTTAATCACAGTAGGTTAAATGATAAAGCAAGTTGACATTTATGTTGAATTCTAACTTTATCATCACAAGGTCACTACAATTTAGTTATTTCTCCAAAATCACCTATTGATCCAAGACATAAATTTCTCCCAGTTTCCTAAGAAAGATGTATTCTCCTGATTTGTAATCTCTTTGTATGGCTCCAATTTCTTTTGCTCTTCTCCAAAATACCTTTCCTTTAGACCATCCCATCTTCTCTAGCATCCTCTGGCCAAACTTGGAATCATCATTACTCCATGCAGTGTTTCTTGGGTCCACAGCCCACTTCTGCTTCCGCCGACCTGTAAATGACAAAGTATCTCATCAGCAATTTGTCTTTCAAATCTGGAAAACACCATGCAAATACATACATACCTAATACATACACACATACCTGCATAAAATATGACATACATTATGTTTTAATAGAGACAGATATCAGATTCAGCATCCAATGGAATGTTATCAAACTGGATCATTTATCCTGGTTTCCCCAATAATTGTATATTCTCAACATATAAATTGACCTTATAAGATAAAAATAAAAATATTCCCTCCAAAGGTGACAAATTGAAAGACATGATCTACTGTCAGTCAGGTCTTCCACATTCAGCTAAAGGCAGCAACTTAAAGCCCCTGTCAACACCAGCGCCATCTTCACCATCAGTAGTAGCAGCAGCAGTTATAGCTTTTGCTGCCATACCTTATGTGTCAAATGCTATCCATACATTATTAGACTCACTTTTCATAGTAACCCAAAGAGAGTAGATATTCTTATCTCCACTTTTCAGATGAGAAAATCTGAGCCTTAAGAGAAAGAAATGTGCCTAATGCCTCCAAGCAAAAGCCAGAGCCTCTATACAAACCAAGGTCCCACTGACATCAAAGCATATAGTCTTAATCCACAATATACAACAGTCATTATGATATTGGGGATAATCAACTGTACCTTCCACACATGTGACCTACAGATACTAGCAATCACTCCTTTTCACTGAAATGCCCTAAGGCCATATGACCCCTTCTCTGGACTTCCAGAATAAATTATCTGCTTCTTTTCCGGCATGTAATACTTTTGTGTATTATGGCTATTTATGTCCATATATTATGTTTCCTATTAGATCATAATCTCCTATGGCTCACAATTGTGTCTTATTCTTTCTTATACTTCACTGCAAGAAGTAAAAAACACTGTGCCCATAGCAGGCACTCAGTGAATACGTGAATGAATGTATGAATGAATGAGAAAGGAAGGAGGGAAGGAAGAAAGAAAGGAAAGAAGAAAAGGGGATAGGATACAAGGAAGGAAGGAACATAACTGAATTAAAGCAACTGCTTTGAATCTCTTCAAACTAAGTATTTTTTTAAATGCATATAAATAACTGACTATTATGAACTCAAATTTACTGTAGTTTTAAGGAAAATTATGGCAGATATAGAATCTCAAATGTTCACAGAACAAGAAAATAAAACTCAAAGTAAATTGTGGCGGAATGAGAAATTTGGAGTTCCTGTTATTATCATTCACATTCTGCACCAATGGAAGCACAGCATCTCACTATCAACAGCAACCTCATGCCTTGGCAGTCTCATGACATAATTTTAAAAAATAACACAATTTTCCAGTCCAAGAGGCTCATTATACTGCAGGTAAAATCAATAAAGAGACCCATAACTATACACTGCCTAGCAAAAATAAGTAAACTTTTTACAAACATGCAGGCAGAAAAAGGTTACTTATAAAGCAAAACAACTTGGGCTCAAATTTATAGTGTTTTGCAGGAAAAAGGTGACCCAAATATGCTACACGTGGCTAAGTTACCATGTTACTTATCTTAGTAAATACTCAGCATAATGCTGCCTCTGCTAATGAACAACATTAGAGATGGGACTTGTTAACCAGTGTTCTCTCTGTAAGGCTGCTTACTGGTAAGTGTCCGAGTTCATGACTCTATATAGTAGTGCTTGTCAGGGATCTGTGACTGGGGCTTGTATGAAGAAGACATTTTTGAGAATGATTAAGCCCACCGTTTGCAATAAGAACTGCATACAGTTTATGTCACATAGGTATATACAGCAGACTATAGTGCTTAATGCTTACAACACAAAAGACTGGATGGATAGCTGTCAGTTCCTCTTCCCCAGGGAAATGGCAGGTATCCTCAACCAATGGGGTAGGGCAGTCTTTCCCAAATGAGGATGTTAAATGGGGGGAGAGGCTTTCCATTAAAATTAAAAACAGTAACACTCAGTTAAACAAAATTTAATACAGTCATGCAGTGCATAATGACATTTCGGTCAACAATGGACCACATGTAAAATGGTGGTCCCATAAGATCAGTACCATGTAGCCTAGGTGTATAGTAGGCTATGCCATCTAGGTCTGTGTAAGTACTGTAGGGGAGGAAGAAATTTTCCTCTACCCTTCTAGGTTCTTCTGGCTGGTCTAAGAATTAAATTGACATGATACAGAATAACAGGAGAAAATTAAACAAAGTTTAATAACATGTATACATGAGAGAAACCCAGGAAAACTGAGTGACTCAGCCAGAACTGCCGAAGCCGCCACCTTAAATACCATCTTTACCAAAAGACAAAGGAGGATGTTGCGGGTGGGGGCAGTCAGTGACGGGAGATTACCAGAAAAACCCCAGTAAACAAGAATACCATTATTATGCAGATTTAAGTCCTTGTTTTCCGAATTGATAAGAGTTTCTAGAGATAAGGTCATCCCCCTGGTACATCCTTCCTGGTACAGAGAGGGAGACACCTTTACAAATGGAGATTTCCCTTACAAATGTAAATGTCTCTGACAAAGGGTAACTTCTACTTGGTTTTCAGAGGTTCTCCCATGTCTGCAGTTTCTTAAAGGTATCCAATCCAAAATAATCCTCATGCCAAAGAGACACATTTTGAGGTGGCAAATTCTGCTCCCCTACATATAGTGGGAAAAACTCAGGAAAGCGAGTCACTCACCAAAAAGGCTAGAAGCCCTCACCTTCAATGCCATCCTCAGCTAAAGACAAAAGAAGATGTGGGGGTAGGGAGAGTCAGGAACTTCAAAGAGAAGGAAGGCAATTCACAGGTAGGTGAAAAGGAGCAAACGTTTGCAAAACAAGCATGTGTTTGGCCACACAGAAACAGAGAACACAAAGGGGAGCCCGACAAATAGGCTTTTCTGGGTTCCTGCCTGTCTACTACCTAGTTCATGTTATGCTAAGGTGATAATTCATTTCCTGAGACAGGTTTTCTTAATCTTAATTCTTTTAGGCAGTTAAGGGGAAGGTAACAAGAAAAAACTGTCTGAGTCTTTGTTTCTTAAAAATAATCAGCCTAAAATAATCCTCATGTTAAAGAGACACATTTTGGGGTGGCATATTTTGTTCCCCTTCAGTACACTCTATGATGTTCACACAATGACAAAATCACCTAACTACACGTATCTCAGAACATATCCCCTTTGTTAAGCAAAACATGACTGTAGTGTCTCCACACAGTGAAGACTTCCCCAGAACTCTGAATATGCAAATGTGTAGATTCTCTTAGAGGAGGGCACGGCAGGCATGCCATGTTTCGCAAACTTATTTGATCATAACCCTACTTCCCTGGAACATTTCCTGGCTGTAGTGTTGTAGAAGTTCCAAGTTTGGGAAATCGTGGCAAAGAAAAGACTGTCTTTGGTCTGTTCAGAATGGATCAACTTTTATACATGCTTTGTTATTCTTATTCCAATCTGTTCTGTGCTCAGACGTCAGCTCTGCTAATACTGTGTGCAGAAAAGAGCTAACAGAGCAGGCCTAACTACTAGCTATCCTTCAAAAGGCTTGCTCACAAGGCTGGCCCTTGGTAGGGAATTTGGGTTTCAGGAGGGTTCCTACCATTCTCAGAACTGATAAGAGTGGCTCACTATGCCTGTTTCTACAAACAATGCTGAATATCTGCTTTCCTTCTGGGAGTCTGGAATTTTGGTACATGCCAGGCAGAGGCTGCCTACGTGACCAGCCCCCAGTAAAAACCTGGGGCAGAGTCTCTAACAAGCTCCCCTGGTCAGCAACATTTCACATGTGATGTCACAACTCATACTGGGGGAATTAAGTGTGTCATGTGTGACTCCACTGGGAGAGGACTCTGGAAGCTTGTGCCTGGTTTGCCCTATGTGTCTTTTCCTTTTGCTGATTTTGCTCTGTATCCTTTAGCTGCAATAAATCTTAGCCATGAGTACAACTATACGCTGAGTCCTGCGTCCTGAGTCCTAGCAAATCACTGAATCTGGGGACACTCTGGGGGACGCCCGACACCATGTGGAACAGCAGTGTAACGGAGAGCGCTGGGCCCCAGGGAAGAGTGCCCTGAATCTGCAGAATCACTATCTGGGAAAATATGCGTAACCATCTTCCAGCAGAGGCTCCTCCTATTTGGAGATCTAACTATAAGTGGTTCCATCAGGATACTTTTGGGGTAACCCCAAAAAACAACCTTCATGTGACAGCTGCAAAGGACTTCACTTTTCAATCACTCCATGCCTAACACTGCATGGCTTGTGCCAGGATTGAGCTTCTTCTGAAAGGTGTGTTGAGTTCCAATAGCCAAGGACAGAAGTTTTGTTCTTTTTTTTTTTCAAAGACACTTTCAGATATTCAAGAGCACAAAATATCCCACCCATGCAGTCTTATTAAAAAATTATTCAAGACTGAGGAAACTACAGCATAAAACTTTAATGTAATGAGTATTAAAATCCATTAACTAGGACTGGCCCCGTGGCATAGTGGTTAAGTTCGAGCACTCCACTTCAGCAGCCCAGGATTCACAGGTTTGGAACCCCAGGCGCAGACCTACACACCACTCATCAAGCCATGCTGTGGCAGCGTCCCACATACAAAATAGAGGAGGACTGGCATAGATGTTCTTCAAACAAAAAGAGGAAGATTGGCAACAGACCTTAGCTGAGGGCCAATCTTCTTGACCAAAAAATAAAAATAAAATCCATTAACTAAAGTGTTATGATTTGATTATAAAATGTAATCTTCCGAGTGCCAAAAATTGATCTTAAAAAGAAAAGTCTATAAAAAAGTAATATCTTGACAAAAATCTGGGTCTAAAACTCCAAATTATATAAAAACTGGGAAGCGTGAGTGATAAATGAAATTCTTGTCTTACATAGGGGGAGGTTTGTGTAAGCTGGATTTCCTGTCTTACATAGAGGACAGCCAATAAAATAACATTTCATAATTAAAGAAATACTGGATAAAGAGTGTTTTTGAGAAACACAAAGAAAACTACTAGTAGATTTAAAAAATAGGGTAAGTGCCTGTGGTGAAGATAAAAAACAAAATATAGTCCATACAGCAAGGGAAAACAAAGGAAATAGCATACTTAATGAAAATGTTCACTAGCCAACTTTAAGTAGGAAAAAAGTAGGATACGAAACTGTAACTACAGAATGATCCCAATTTTATAAACTATCAGAGAAAATTGCTGGGTGGTGAAATTATGGGGCTAGGACTTTTCTACGCTTCTATTTTCTCATCTTTAAAATGAGAATACCAGTCGTAAATATCTAATCACAAGGGTGTCACAGACATTAATTTAGCAAAATTTTTAAAAAGATAACACAAAATATTATATATTATCATGACAAAGATTTGAAAAGTTGGAGTCATGGTGGGGAGAGGAGAACTGAAAATACTCTCTTGAAATCATGCAATATGAATTACTGATGTCCACAAATAGCACTTCACATCTGTACACCACTCCATACTTGGAACTATTTTCACGTTCACCATCTCATTGATTTTTTTAAGCCAACCTAGTGATGAAGATAATAAAAGAAGTTTTTAATAGCCCCACAGAAACTGATGATGGAAAGAGATATAAATGAACAGCAAAGCCAGGGCCAGTGTTCCCCAGTGCTTGCTCAATGAAGCATATATCAAAGAATATTAAAACCAGAAGAGATCTTAACATGTTCCTTTCTAAGATTCCCTATTTAAAAACAGAAAACTGCTGGTCCCAGTGGCAAGAACATAAAGATATAGAGATAACTAGATCAATTTTGTCATTTTCTAGCTCAATGACTTGGGGTGAATTATTTTCCTCCGAACCTCAATTTCTGCCCCTGTAAAACTGGAATGGAGCCTTACTCGAATCTTTTTGTGCTCCCATTCTTCTGTCTCCTCACATAAGAGATGCTGACAGCATTTGCTGCACAAAATCCCTGTGTAGTTGCTGTTGTCTGGTAAATGAGCTGTTTCTGTTCGTTGCTCTTCACAACTTGCAGTAAGTTATGGGCCGTCTCTTCAGGACCAAAGCACAACTGCCATCTGGCGGCAGGCAGTCTTAGCTACACGTACCATTCCGAATTAGTCTCTCCAGAGATGGAATGAATGAACTTCCCCCCACAAAGTGGGGGTAAATGTCAAAGGCCAACTGAGGCAGGACGGGGCATTGTGGCCAACATTCCTTTCATGGAAGGCTGTTAATAATGCCGACTAACGATGTCAAAACCGCCACAGTCTTAGAATGACTCATTAGCGCTGCACCCCCTAAAAAGGCTGACTTCCTGTGTTGGATGCTCCTAATCCCTCTGCTTTTCTCTTTCTGGGTTCAATACATCTTCGAGGACGGGATTTCAGCGCCTAAGGAGATCCTGCCGGCCAGACTTCCTCTTTTAACCTGAGGAAGCCAAGGCCCCAGGAAGTCCGGGTTCCCACGACCGCCGTCCTGACTCCCACTCGAACCCACCGCACGTGCCAGGTCTGAGCGTGAGACAAGAGTCCCCAGCGGAGCTCGCAGTCTCTTTCACTAGCAGACCGGCAGCTCCTTTCGGACACGGCTGGGCTTCCCCGTCCGCCGGCTCCCCCCGCCCACGGCGCGCCGGCCACCCGCACCCCGCCACTCGGTCCGGCAGGGAGCGTCAGCCCGGCACCTTCACTCTCGCGCCCTGGTCGCGCCTCCGCGCCGAACACTCACGCTCAGCCAGCATCGACATGTCGCCGAGCCTGTGCCGCCGCGGGCCTCCGGAACTGAGCAACTGCGGCTCCCGGCTGAGAGCCGACGGAGAAGCTAGAACCACCGGGCTCACACGCGGGGAGGACCGCAGTGCCGAGGGCGCGTGCTGGTGACGTCAGGGAGGCGCGACCCGCTCCTCGACCTCGTGGCGGGAGTGGGCGGGGCGCGGGCCGTCTTGGGGCGGGGCGGGGGAGATCAGTGATGTGAGTGAGCGCGGACCCCAAGCCCGGAGAGGTCGGAAGTTTAAAGAAGGTGGAGAGAGGAGGGATTCGTGCGCTTGAGCGAGTTCGTGCACTAAATGCTTGGACATACGTCAAGCCCTTAAGAGTGTCTGCCGCAGAGCCCACGCTCAATAAGGTTACCTGTATCACCGGTACCTGTATCACCGGCATCGTTAATTACTAAATGCCAAGCACAGTGCTTTCTGGAAATAAGACATGATCTGTGCCCTCAGGTGGCTCATAGTCTAATGAGGAAAAGAAATATGTAGCTCCGCCCCTGGCAGCCCGGGTTCTGCCCGGTGCGCAGCGACGCACCGCTTCTCTGGCCATGCTGAGGCCACGTCCGTCATACAGCAACTAGAAGGACGTGCAATTATGATGTACAACTATCTACTGGGGCTTTGGGGAAAAAAAGGAGGATTGGCAATAGATGTTAGCTCAGAGCCGGTCTTCCTCAGCAAAAAAAGAGGAGGATTAGCAGGATGTTAGCTCAGGGCTGATCTCCCTCACAAAAAAGAAAGAAAGAAAGAAAGAAATATGTAAACAACAGTCCTTACGGCCGTCAGCATACAAAAATGTTGAGTAGAAGGAGTTTGAGCAACTCGGCTGGAGGGGAAGACTGCACTGTGGTGTCCTATTTTTCTTCACGTCCTACCTCTGCTCTCTGAGACTGATAGACATGATAGATAGATAGATGAGAGAGAGAGAGATATAGGATCCCAAGTTAAGCAGATAACTAAATCTGGGGAAAATGTTGTCTCTTTAAATAACATGATGCCTTCAACAAGGCAAACGTTTTGTTTTGTTTTGTTTTCCTCCATTACAACGTGCACTGTGGAACTTTACCTTTATCATATCCATCTCTGTTTCTATACCAACACCTAGCAAAATAATTTGAGTATGGTAGGGGCTGCAGAGGTGTTTGTGAAATTTAAGTAAAGTTCCTGTGTCTCTAAGGGAGTTCTGATAAGATTCGGGCAATGAGAATCTTAGGTAGACAATAAGGACATGTTTTTGACAGGTGACTCTCTAGTGAACTTCAGGTGAGGGCACAGACAGAAGCCTTCCTCTCCTAAGTGGAACAGAAAGACAGCACCACTCAGGTGCCAAGAGAAGATATGTGAAGGACTAGATTCCTGTTCTAGATGAACTCGTCCTTTAACTAGGAGTCTAGACAAACAAGATAAACTTCTCTAGTTTCATAAAAATCAGAAAAAAGAAACACAAAAGAACAGTTGCTGCTATGAGTAAATACCCAGGAGCTGAGGCAGATGAGGAGATGCAAAGTCAATGGAATTTTCACAGCCAAGGCAGGGAGCAGGTAAATTGTGACATGGGGAACAGGATTAAAATAGGGAGTTGGATTTGCACAAAATTAGGAAGGCAGGATCACCCAAGTCTTAGGATAATTAGCAGATGTGTTTGATTAGACCAGAGTAAATGGAAGGTAGTTATATAGAGTGAGAATAATGACTTGATCAGAAAGGCATTGTTTTTCAAGCACCACATACGTTGGTATCTGATTTCAGGAAGATAATTTGGTCTCTAGGATGGTCAGAAAGATTGAGGCAGAAGTTTGCAGCACTGTTGCTGTGATCCAGGTGATAGATGGTCAAAACTGAATTAAGCCTGTGAGTGTGCCAGTGAATGGCAAGGAATACTTGTGCCTTGTGATTTGGTGAGCTGCCTCTCTTGGAAATGTTGTCAGAGGCCACAAAAGAAGGTTGTAGAAGGGACTCTGCATTTGGGTGAATGCAGGATAGACTAATTGTTTCTAAGATTTGTTCCAACTCCAACATTCCATGTGTCTATGAAATATCTATGAGGATAATCTACTGAAAAAAAATATTGCTAAGTTTGGAACTTTTAAAAAATTGCAGAGTCGTATTTATATTTTTAAATGGTCAGCTGGAAGTGGCTATTGTGCTTTTAAAAAGAAGATGTTTCAATATAAGACATTGTCTTATTCTTCAGTGTCTTGGCAGACCCTCTTAGAGCAGAGCTTCTCAAACTTTAATGTGTGTGTGAATCACCTGGGGATCTTGTTAAAATAAAGTTTCTGGTTCAGCAGGTCTGGGATGGAGCCAGAGATTCTGCATTTCTAACAAGCTTCCAAGGATGTGGATGCTGATGATCCATGGACCTTACTTTGTGTATTAGGCCATTAAACAACCACAGGTACGAATGAACTCAGGGTTAAAATATACTCTTTTTTCTTTCCTGCTCAAGAAAAGTGCTTTATGAAGAATGTCTTTAGGTGATATGACAGACTCTTTCGAAATAGTTCAATGAACTAAATCTAGAAGGTACTTGGATAAGTCATCTGCGCTATTCCCCTGCCTTCAGGCAAGTGAAAACTAATCTCAGGGACAGATGGTTGCTACTTCTTTTCTATAGCTCTGGTGAATGTCAATCTCAATCTCTCTCTCTCTCCACACTCACACACACACATACACACACACACATGCACATGCACATAACACATGATTGTAAAAGCTAGTTACACATTCTGTGCAATCACAAAAAGGAATCCTCGTATGTTGCGTTAAATCTTTATATTATTTTTCAGATATATCACTAAAATTTTATCTATAAAAGAAATACAGCTGAATCTTAAATTTACCTCATTGCTAAGAGACAGCAGTCTGTTACAATGCAGGAGGATTGGGGGCGGGGGGCTAGCACTAGAATTAGAATGGCATTCAGAAAACATGACAGAGCCTAAATTCTGATACTGACTTCGAGTGTGACCTTGGGCAAGTCATTTCACCTCTTTTGATATCAGTGTGCCACTCTATGAAAAAATGATGATTTCTGAGATTATTTCCAGGTCTGAAAGACTTTCAGAGGATTACTTTAATCAGAAAAGCATAACTCAGTGACATGAGAATTAAAGAGAGTATAATAGCATAATAGTTAAGGGCTTGGATTCTGAAGCCAGACTTCCTGGGTTCAAGTCTTAGCTCTGTCACTTACTAGCTTTGGTAACCTGCTGTGTACTTGGGCAGATTAGTTCACCTCTTTATGCTGCTGTTCTTAATTTGTAAAATACAAAAAATAGTGCCTACTCTGTAGAGTTGTTAAGGGGAATGATTAGATGATACATGTTAAGTGCTTTGAAAGCACTCAATGGCTATTATAATTTTAAAGGAAATGGAGGTTATGATGAGTATTTCAAGAAATATTTATTGTTTCAGGCCATGTCCTAGGTGCTAGAGTTACAAAGTGAGCAGAAGGATTCATGACCCCTACCCACACTGAGTTTGCAGAGAAGACTGACATTAATCAAATAAATACATACATAAATGTAAAATTATAGCTGTGATAAGTGCTATGAAGGAGAGATAACATGAGGCGAGGACAGAATATAAGGAGAGATCTGATTTAGTTAGGAAAATCAGAGAAAGCTTCCATGAAGAAGTGATAAGTAAACTAAAACATGGCCTATTCAAGGAATTGACGTGGCTAGAGTGCAGAGCCTGGGGGAAGCATGGAGCTCTACAAGGCCACATAGTTGAGTAGGCGGCCAGTTCTTATAAGGCCTTGTGGATCATGATAAGGATTTGGGTCTTTGTTTCAAGAGCTACGGGAAGCCATTGAAGAATTTAAGTTGGGGAGTAACACACATTATAGTTTCTAGAAGCTCCCTATGGCTGCTCTGTGGAAAACAGATGGAAGGGGGAAAGGTGTATATGGGAGATCAATTAGCAGGCAAGTTTAGTTAAGGTGAAAGATGAAGGTGGTTGTGAAAGTGATGATTAGTCATTGGATTCAAAGTTAATTTAAAGGTAAAATCAATAGGTATTGATGATAACCTGTATATCAGGAATTGAAAGAGAAGAAGTTGTCAGGAATAATTTCAAGACTTCTATAACTGAAGTAGTGGCAATTTGAGGTAAGGAGTAAAACAAATTCAGTTTTGGACATGTTGAGATTGAGGTACCCTTGAGTTTAGGCATCATCGGTTGGACATAGGCATCTAGAGCTCAGAGGATAGGTTGGGGCTAGAGATAAAAATTAGGAATCATGTAAATGTATATGTTAATTGAGGCCATGGCAGTGATGTGTGCACCCAGAAAGAGAGTAGAGTGAGAACAGAAAAAGGCCAAGCCTTGAGGAAGTCTAGCATTTAATAGCTGGTGGAGAAGAATAAGGCTCCTAAGGAGAGATAGAAGGACCTGCCTCAGAGATAAGAGGAAAAGAAGGAGGAAAAAGTTTAAAGACTGAGGAAGTGGTCAACAATGTGGAAAACAGCTAGAGATCAAGTAGTGTGAGCACTGATGTATTCCATGTAGCACTAAACCAATTTCATTGCTTCTGAGAGTCTCCTTTGGAGACTAGATGGTTTAAAAAAAGTGGGGGGGAAGGAAGGGAGAATTTAGGATCCTGCAAGACAAAGAGAACCAAAAAAATCAAGGGACACACATCTGTTCTCTCAGCTTCCCCCTCCACACATACCTAAAAAAGAACTACCTTTGAAAGGGCACTTTGCTACACTGAAAGCAGGGAGCACTCTTGGACTAGGAGTCTTGAAAACGACCCCAGCCAACAGCCTGTCTGCAAAATTAATAAACAAAAGCAGTCTTCAGCTATACAAGGCTACTGTAAGAAGAAAATAGAACATGAGAATCAAAACACTTCAGCTGATGAAAATCCACCCCTGCAAAAACAACCACAAAACAGAGGAAAACTGTACATAATTCTCCATATTAAATTAAATTGTTTGCAATCACTTAGTGATGTGGAGGTGAAAAAAAACAACCTTGAATCAGAAACTTAAAAGCTAACAGATATGGATGAAAAAAGCAGGAAGAAATGAAATGAGAGTTGATTGAACACAGGAAAGAAATGGAAGTAAAAAGGCAAAACTACATTAGAAATGAGGTCTAAATTAAAAGAAGCCCAAAGGAATAGATTCAAAGATTTAAATTTAAAGAGAGACATTGAAGAAAGGCAAGAAAACAATGAAGAAAATGAAAATGAGATAAAGAGAAAAGTAAAAATGTGTCAGAAAGTGGTTGAAATGGAAGAGAGACAGAGAAGATCTAAGAAATATATAAAATTGGAGTCCCTGAAGAGGAAAAACAAAACAATGGAACAGAACTAACTTTTTTTTTTTTTTTGAGGAAGATCGGCCCTGAGCTAACATCTGCCAATCCTCCTCTTTTTGCCGAGGGAGACTGGCCCTGGACTAACATCCATGCCCATCTTCCTCCACTTTATATGAGATGCCACCACAGCATGGCTTGACAAGTGGTGCGTCAGTGTGCGCCCGGGATCCAAACTGGTGAACCCTGGGCCGCCGCAGCGAAGCGTGCGCACTTAACCGCTTGCGCCACTGGGCCGGCCCCCAGAACTAACTTTTATAATCCAAAAAAACTTTCCAGAAATAAGAGAAGATCTGATTCTACTTATTAAAAAAGTCCATCAAGTACCTGGGAAAACTGACCTACAATGATCAACTCCGAGACATATCCTAGTATAATTATTAGGGTTTATCAGAGAGAAAATCTCTAGGCAAAATAATAATAATAAAATGTAAATAAATAAATAACAAGGCAAAGAATTAGGTCAACATCAGACTTCTCAATGTCAGAGTACAAAGCAAGGCAACCATGGAGCAGCATTTTCAAGATACTCAAGGAAAGAAAGTATGAACCAAGTATTTTATATCTAGCCAAGCTGTCCTTTAAATATCAGATCTATAGAAAACCAGTTTTAAACATGCCAGAACTCAGGGAATACTACACTCATGAGCCTCTCTTGAGGAACTGTGATGAGAAAACAAACAGCTATTTGAGTTGCTGCCTGAACATTTTACAGTATGACGACCCTGCTCACACCGAGTCTGGACATTTAGATAAAGACGGGAACTTAGGATTCCCACCACAAGTTCCCACTTTGCTTTCGCTGGGGCACCTTTTAAAGTAACCACTTGGAGTTGAGCTTGTGAAGTGTTAGTGACTTCCACCCCAACCACTTTGTAAGTAATAGATGCTTGCTACCCTGCTGGCTATCTTCTGTTCCCTCATGACCTGGGATGGAGAGCTGCCCTTCCCCTGGCTCATTGCCCCCTCCCCCCATTTCTGGGATCTGTGATAATAAACTTTGTGACTCTACTTCCTTCGTGTGAGTGTATTGAAACTGCTCTTTCAATCAAAATGACCCCAGAGTTTAGCTCAGTTGCTGAAGGAGCTATCTGCTGACCTTGTGTGGTTTGTGCCTCCTCATTTGGCAGTTCATAATCTGCATATTCTTAATTTAATATACCAGACATGGGACCCCCCAACACAGAACACAAGAATCCACTAGAAGACAGGCTTTATCCTACCAGGAGAGGACTGGGAAAACTTTGTTAAAAGGACTGATAGTAAGCATTTCATATATGTTATTGCAAACAGGTATTTTCCCTGGTACATTGACCTTATGCCCAACAAAAATCTTAGAAATAGATTGTGGGTCCTGTTTTGGATGACACACCTTGAGTGAAGAAAGATGTTGTCGGATCAGGTGAAATAAACCAGAGTGAAAAAAATCTCACTTAAAGATGTTCTGAGACATTTGGGCCAGCTCACTGGCAACTTCTTACTCTTTTACTATTAGATGTGAAAATACCACAAATCTAAGTTAAAAGTGCCTCTCTGGCTTCTGTGATACAGGCTCACTGGGGCTCTCCTAACTTTGGTCTGAGTGTTCTAAGTATGTCTGATTTTTGTCTCTGAACTGTGACGGGGATAAAGTTGGGGAAGTTAGTTTCTAAATGTTTTCCTCTCTTCTACTTGTTATATGACCTAGGGTATCATATTAATAATTCCATTATTTAGAGATGTCTTTACTACTTTTCAAGTCCTTTCACAAACATCTCATTTTGATTTTGATTTCAAGCATGCTAACAGTAAAATTTGATTTTAAGAACTTGGCTGATGCCTTTTTGGCACTAAGTTAAGCCAACCCATCCTATCTTCCCTCACAGCCTCCCTCCACTATCACCCACCCCAAGGAAACGTTGGATTGAAAGTAGTTTATGACACCAGGACGTGTAAATTCCAGACATGAAAAAGTTGCAGCTGTTGCTTATCAAAAATGGAAGCAAACAACCCAAAGTTAAGTGGCAAGGAGTTTTAAGTGTTTGCAAATAAAATGGGGGAAGGGGCTTGGGACAGCATTAATACAACAAAGGAGAGAGTAACAAGGAAATTAGGTGACAGGGGAACCACATAACAAGCTGCTGCTGCTTTTTTTTTTTTTTTAAACGTACTATCCCTGCTCAGCACCTGAGTGCAGACAAAAGTAACAAAACCCAACCTTATGCAGCTCCTGGCCTAGGGGAGGACATGAATACATGCAAACTTAATTCTAAGGCAAGGCAGATTGTGTTAAATACTCGAAAGTGGCCCAAATGCTATAGAAGCATCAGAAGGAGAGAAAAATCCCTCTTCCAGTGTCAGTATCACCCGAGAACTTGTTAGAAATGCAAATTCTCGGGCCCCATGCAAGACCTACTGAATCAGAAACTCCAGGGGTGGGTCCCAGCCCTGTGTGTTTTAAGCAGCCCTGCAAGCGATGCTGATGCTCACAAGAGTTTGAGAATCACTGATGTCAAGTATTCACACCCAGTAATATGACTTCTAGGAGGTCTAGAAGGAAACGTTACCAATTTTATACAAATGTTTGTGTTCCAAAGTGTCTTTTGCAGCCTAAGACGTGAGATGAAAAATTGAAAATAACGTAAGTATGCAACAATAGGAGAATTATTAAGTGAACCTGTTATAGTTCTATGTCAATTAAGATGCCAGCCACACCTACCATCCCTTGCTATGGGAAACTGCTCAGTTAAGAGCTGCAGCCCTGGTAGAAGCCCCACCTCTACCCCGTGAACCTCTTTTCCAGGCCATGGCTAATTGGATGAGGTATGCAGCCAGTTGGTGGGACGTCAACAACCGCTGTGGTATGGCGGTGTGAAAAGCTGACCAAGCATGGAATGATGGCAATCAGTGAACTAGTCAGATTCTTCCTCTTGGCAGCCTGAGCTAGGAAGTAGAGAGAGCAGCCAGTTAGTAGAGAGAGGTGTGGAAAATGTGTTTTTAAAGTTCTGTTTGTTATTATCTCACCTTGGCAGTAAGCACAGGGCAAGAGGGGGAAAGAAGTTGCAATGAGAGAAGGAATTCCCACAGAATGTTGTTATAATCATCTCTCCCTGGGGAAGGAAAAGTAAAAGCAACACCGATGTCTAGCAGGTGGTTTTTTTTTGTTTTTTAAATAAAAGTAAAAATAAACCTACCCTATTACCCAGCAATTCCACACCTAGGTATTTACTCAAAAGAAATAAAAATGTTTTTACAAGAACACTTGTACAAAAATGTTCATAGCAGCTTTATTCATAATAGCCAAAAACTGGAAGCAGCCATGGTGATCATCAACTGGCAAATGGATAACCAAACTGTGGTATATTTCTACGATGGAATACTGCTCAGCAATGAAGAGGAACACACTACTGACATGCAACCACATTTGGTGGGGTTGGCAAATCATGGCCTGCAGCCCAGCTATCTATTTTTCTATGTAAAGTCTTATTGGAACAGCCGCATCCATTCATTTATCTATTGTTTGGTTGCTGTCTGACTACATCAGCAGAAATGAGTAGTTGCAAGAGATTGTATGGCCACAAAGCCTAAAATATTTACTACCTAAAAATGTTAAGAAAAAGTTTGCTGTTCCTGGAATTAATCTCAAAAACATAATGCTCAGTGAAAGAAGCACATACTGTATGATTCCATTTATATGAAATTCTAGAACAGGCAAAATGAATCTAGGTGCAAAAAATCAGAACAGCAGTTGTCTCTGGGGAGTGGGTCACACACTGACTGGGAAGGGGCACAAGGAAGCTTTTTGGGGTTGCCGAGGGTATCACAGATCTTGGTAACCATTTGGGTTACACAAGTCAATGTATTTTTTGGAACTCAGAGGTTTACTCCTATGATTTGTGCCTTTTATTGTATGTGCATGGAAAACACTTAAACATTGAAACTTAGGTAACATTCATGTTGAACTGTTTAGGGGAAAGTACTCTGATGTCTGCAACTTACTTTGAAATGCACCTAAAATAGGTTGGATTAATGGATGGAGAGAGAATAGATACATGAATGTGACAAAGCAAGTATAGTAAAATCTCGGTGGGTGTTCAGTATAAAATTCTTCCAGCTTTACTTCATGTTTTAAATTTTTCATAATAAAATGTTGGGGACAAAAAACAACACTGACAATGTTTAAGATAAGATATTGAGGATGTTTTCCTTTCTGTAAATACAAAGACTCAAAGATAATATTGTACTAGCCTCTAAATAAGGTGGAGTAACCAATCCAATAGTAAATAGACCCTCACACCTTCTACAGGATTTTATGGAGAAATAACCAATGAAATAAAATTCCCTGCTTCTCATAGAGCAACCTTGCTGGATATGGATGGTCCTGTTTTGATGGTTAAGAGCTGGAGGTTGAGCCCTGTGGTTGTGAAGGAAGTTGCTATAATCAGCATATCCTTTCTGTTCAGATGATGCTCAAATATATAACCCAAGATCCGACTTTTTCTTGGACAGACCTTGATAGGTATCCAATGCAGGCAAAAGTTTTGACTGAAGAAGGCTCACCCACATTGCCTCTGCTTTCAGCCATGACATCTCGAAGTGGAGGGAGTGAGAGGAGAGGCTTAACTGTGCTAGGGTCCTGTCTTGGGACCACAGCCAACAGAATGGGGGTGTCATTGTTCTCAACTTTTGGTGTAAGGTGTTCTCAATCTGATTGAAACAGTCAGGTGGGTATTGACAGATTTGGGTGATCCAGGCCAGAAACCATTCTGTACCACAGAAGCAGCAAGATGATGTACAAAGAGAGGGAACCCTGAGACAGTGAGTGGTGAGCCTTAAGGGGAGGCGTCAGAGCGAATACTCAGCTCCTGCTGAGGTCCTGGAGCTGCTGTGGTCTGAGTGCACTTGCTTTCAGGTCTGTCGGCACTCTCCTTCCTCCACTGCCTGCAAGCTCCAATTATTTGTCTTTCTCCTTTGGTCAAATTAGCTAAGAATCCTATTTCCTTATTTCCTGGGGGTCTCCTTACAATACACTTCCTTTTATTTGAGGTAACCCAACAGAGCATTGGTTTTTATAACCAAAAAAGGTGAAATGATACACATGGGAAAGTGCTTAAGACATGTAAAGAGAGAAAATCAGAATACCCATTTGTACCTATGTTTTATCACCCATAATTAACATAATTTCAGTAATTCAAAATATATATATATTGAATAAAAGTCTAAAAGGTAATATCTGAATCATTAACAAAGGTCATTTCTGGTTGGTAAGGTTATGGTTATTTTTTGATCTTCTTAATGCTTTTAAAATTTTTCTCCTGATTATGGTTCATATGTTCCTGCTTCTCTACACGGGTGGTAACTTTTTACACCACGCTGGGCGTTCTGTGTTACATAGTTGGGTGCTGAGGCTTTTGTATTCCTTTAAATGTTTTGTTCTGGGATACAGTTAATTTCCTTGGGAACAACTTGATCTTTTCCTGAGTTTATTTTAAAGTTCGTTAGGTGGGCCCCCAACAGTCTTTTAGTTTAGGTATAATCTGCTCCCACTACTGAAGCAGCACTCTTCGGGGATTCTGTCTGATGCTGCATGTGTTCGGAGTTCTTTCTGCTCAGGAAACACAGGATATTCTTGGCCCCAGTAAGCTCTGGGGATTGCTCTGCCTGTTCCGCATGGTAGTTCTTTCTCAGTAGTTTCCGTACATGTGTCCCTTCCTCAGTAAGCACAGGAAGACTGGTATGCAGAGCACTTCCTTGGTGTAATTCTCTTCTCTCCAGCACACAGCCTGCGGATTCTAGCCACCTTGATGTCTGTCTCCTCAGCTCAGTGAGAGCTCTGGGTTCTGTTTGTGTCCCTCCTTCCTCTGCTGCAGCCTGGAAACTCTCTCCAGGCAGGAAAGGAGGGCAATCAGAGGGCTCATTTCATTTACATCCCATCTTTCAGGGTTCACAGTTCTTCACTGCCTACTGCTCAGTGTCTGAAAACCACTGCTTTGTATATTTTGTCCAGTTTTGTGTTGTTTAAGATGGATGCGTAAATCCGGTCCCTGTTTTTCCGTCATGGCCAGAAGCAGAGATTCCTAATGCTTTCTGAATGTTCCCAATTTTCTACAATTTGGGAACTATAATACACAGTACCAGCTGTGTATACCTACAAAAGCCAAGTCTTTAAAAAGTAAAATTGTCCTAGACAGTAACTGACAAGTTAGAACCAGGAAAGTTTTAAGCCAACAAACCGGATTTTACCTTCGAATCAAGTTTTCACTAATGAAGACAGATGAACTTGAAATGACATAAAGCAGAAAAGGTATCACGTGCTCTGAATGGCTGCTATTAAAAAAAAAAAAAACACCACTACTAAAGACAAGTGTGAACCTTTCAAGGAGCCTTTTGAATTTCGGCAGAACTGTATATAGTGTGGCGATTGGGGGAGGGGAGATTGGAAGCCGACTGAAGGGAAAGAAGAGCTTTGCTTTCTCGTTTATTTAAAGCTAATTCTGCCACCGATGTCTGCTGTTGGCCTCTGCTGCACCCTTCCTCTACCAACCTTTTGGGATATTTCTCTAATTCACCTAAGGAGAATTGGCAATTAGCGCAGCCCGCGGAGTCTGTTTTTGTCCGTTGTCCGGGGAGCCGTGTTTATCATCAGCTCCCGAAATGTGCCAATCTGGTTGCTGTGTCACAAAGAATGGAAGAGTCGTCACTCCCTGGAGGATTTCTCCTGCAATCTCCACGAAGCCTTCCCCAGGCCCTGTGAGGAACGCAAATTCAGAAATTTGAGGGCTCCCTGCCCACTCTGAAATCCAACACACTAGAAATGGACGCTGGATAAGATTTATTTACTCATTCCCTGGGGGAAAGTATCAGATTTTGCTAGGTTGTGTTCCACCTGCGATTTGCTTTAAACTCCATTGGATGTCTGCCGCTTCTGCCTCTGAGTCAGGAGAATGTCAGTGATAGTGTTGTTTTTAAAGTCCTCAAGCCAAGTTAATACCAACTCAGGGCTCTCATCTCCAAGCCTCCTGTGATAGTTTTTCTTGTTCTCTCTTGCAGTCTATGTATGTTCTAGAAGCTCAATCAGGAAGACAAACTCAGGCCAAGAGCAGTGTGAGGAGAAGGCTCTCTATTGATCCCAGTCCAGAAATGCCTTCTGGCTTCCCGGCAGCAGTTCTGGCCTGAGGTTCCTCCTCTGATTATACTTCCTATCAAAATGATATGACTTCAAGCTTTAGCCTTCACAAAATCTGTAAAGCTCAATAATGGAAAATCACATCCAGAGATCAAATTCACATAATGACGTCAAAGGAAAAAAATCCGATTTCCTCACTGCCTTATAATTGTTTTCTTTACTGTCTTAGATTAGCCTTGGGCGAGTTGTGACATTCTAGTTTCTTGTATCTTGAGATGTTTTCAGGGCTGCAGGTGGTAGAGGGAGGTGGTGGGGACAGGGGCAGGGAGATGCCTGTACAGGGAACGAATAGACACGGGTGGGAGTTGGGGTGATGAAAGGAGGATGAGATGGTGGCTGACCTAGTCACCCACCTGAGAGAGTTTCCAGACCTGAGCTGCTGGCTGAGGCCCCCTGTCCTGAGAGTGGGAAAGCATCGTGTCAGGCAGGGACTCTACCGTGGCAGTTGTGAGCAGACGTTCTGGAATCACCTAAGGAGGTTTCCCAAGCCTCACTGTTGTCTCTCCTTGACCCCTTCTGGGGTCTTCTTTCTGGCTTCTGCTGCTCTCTAGGTAGGCAGTCCACAGCCCATGGAGCTCTGTCGGTGTAGTCTGTCCCTGCCACAGAGATTTTTCCTTGGTGCAGTAATTAACAGAGTGAGCTCCAAAGTGAGAGGGCTCAAATCTGGCTCCGACACCTGCAAGTTCCATCCCCTCTCTGATTTCTCACCCGCTACCCTACAGGGTTGCTGTGAAGATTAAGCAGAAAACACATGGAGACACCCACTGAGCTGTAGCGCTATAACACTGTGAGAGGCCGCTGCTATTTGCCCTGGGAATCACGGGCAACTCTTGGGGCCAAATCTGCCCCATCCTTGTTCTTCACATCCCTCTTCTCATCTTCTGTCACCTATCGGGTGTCGGCCTTGGGCAGGTTACTAAATGTTCTGTGCCTCGTTCTCCACGTCTGTCTGATAAGGACAATAATGGTCCCTGCCTCAAAGGGTTGTGGTGCTGGTTAAATGAGGCAACTTAATGAATGTCCCAGAGGAAGTCCTAAAGTGGTTTAGGACGATGCCTGGCATGGAGAAGGAACTTCAGAAATGGCTCTGTCTGCATTTGAGTGCACACAGTTTTGTGTTGTTTTTCTTAACTGCACACCAAGGCTACTGTCTTGATCTGTCCAGTACTGATCTCAGTGTGGTTAACACATGAAAGAGACTCCTGGGGCAGGGAGGCTGTCTTTGGACACAGAACCCCTCAGAACCATGGACCTGTTATGCCACTAGGCAGGGTCATTGCTGACTGAGAAGGTGGTAAAGAAGAGGCCGTGATCATGGGGCACAAATACTCTCATCAGGGGATATTTTAACTTCTGTAAGTCCTTCAGGACATTTTGACTTACACAGAGTTAATTCACATTTAGTCCCTTTAAAAAGCTTTGTTATGAGAGATATTGCTACATAAATAATACCATTTGCAAAACTGTAGGCGCCCCATTTTTAAAATCCTAGTTTTAAAATTAAGAAGTATATATAGGGCCAGCCTCATGGCCTAGTGGTTAAGTTGAGCACACTCCACTTTGGTGGCCTGGGTTTAGTTCCTGAGCATGGACCTACACCACACGTTGACAGCCATGCTCTGGTGGCAACCCATATACAAAATAGAGGAAGACTGGCACAGATGTTAGCTCAGGGAGAATCTTCCTCAAGCAAAAAGAGGAAGATTGGCACAGATGTTAGCTCAGGGCGAATCTTCCTCAGCAAAAAAAAAAAAATTATATATAATAGTCTACATATACATACATACACAGTTAGCATATGCATGGAAAAATTGGGGGAGACTATATTCCAAACTGTTAATACAGTCAGCCCTCCTTATCCCCAGGTTCCATATCCATGGATTCAACCAACCGCCAGTGGAAAGGCCTATGATGGTTGCATCTGTACTGAACATGTACAGACTTTTTTTTTCTTATTATTCCCTAAACAATATAGTCCAACAACTATTTGCATAGCATTTGCATTGTATTAGGCATTATAAGTAATCTGGAGACAATTTAAAGTATACGGGAGGATGTATGTAGGTTATATGCAAATTGTATGCCATTTTATATAAGAGACTTGAGCATCCATGGATTTAGGTATCCGCGGCAGTCCTGGAACCACTCCCCTGTGGATATGGAGGGACGACTGTACTAGCATTTTCAGTGGAGTGGGGAAAGGAATTAACAGAAGACTTTTTATTTTCTGCAATATATTCTATGTTGTCAGATATATGATATTGTCAGAACTTTTATATCATAATAACATGTTACTTTATTATATCAGAATAGTTTAAATATATCTATTCTATTTACTAATATGTGAAAAGGGGCACGCATGCTCCCTATAAAAGTATTGTCTGTATGTGGAACAGAATAAGTATCTTGCCTGGAAAGTTAACTCCATCTTATCCACTCAATCCGAGGCATGCAGGAAACCTGTTACAGGCAGAGATAATGAAATCTGTCAACATTTGGAAACCACTTGACACTTTTAGCATGCTCCTGAGGCAGAAACGTATGAATGGGGAACCATTAGGAATGACACCCAGCTGACCGCTGTTGGGGTCCTGTGTAGATGCCCTTGCTCCTAGCGCACGCTGCTTTTTGGCAGCAGCTCTGCTCTGCCAGGAGTCCACGTCACTTCAGACCCCCCTCAGCTTTGATTCTCTGTGACTTTCCAGCTCCTACTTCCAATTTGTCCCTTTTAGGGTTCTTTGGCCTCCAGGCTCTCACTTCTTGATCCTGGTTCGACTTTCTTTGGTTTTCTGGCCCCCAACCTCTTGATTACCTCTCCTACCCCAGACTCTCAGACACCACAACCACCTTTCTAACTCCATTCAGGCAGCCCTGTCTGGCAGTGGCCTATGACACAGCTCTATGGAAATTTCTAGATATGTGAAAGGGGAGCTATGAAGAAGTTAGTAATACCGCTTTGAAACTCCCTTCTGATTAAAATCTGCAGTATTTGCAGGCAGGTCAGCCATCTATGGCCTTGTGTTTTGTAGATCCATCCACATTGTTATGGGTATCAATAGTCTGTACCTTTTTTATTGCTGAGCAGTATTCCAAGGTATAGCTGTTTCACTGTTTAACCATTCACCTGTTGAAGGATATCTGGGCTGATTCCATTTTGGGACTATTACTACAAACACTCCTGTACAGATTTTTGTGTAAACGTTAAGTATCTATTTCATCGGGATAAATGCCCAAGAGTGCAATTGCTGAGTCATTAGGTAATTGCCTGTTTATACTTGTAAGAAACTGACAAAATGTTTTCCAGAGTGTCTGTACCATTTCACTTTCCCGTCCACAGTGGATGAGTGGTCTAGTTTCTCTGCATCCTCTCCAGCATTTAATGTTGTTATTATTTTTTAGTTGTATAGTGATATCATGAAGGTTTAATTTGCATTTCCCTGATGGCTAATGATGTTGAACATCTTTTCATATGTTTATTCACCATCTGTGTATCCTCTTTGGGGAAATGTCAGTTCAGGTCTTTTGCCCATATTTAGCCACCTCTAAAATGTTAACTCTATCTGTAGAAAGTCCAGCCATATGAATCCCAAAGCCATACGGAGCACCATTTTACATTTATTAGCAGCTTGTGAGGAGCTAGTGAGGGGGTCAAGAAGATAGATGCTGTGCCCTGCCCTCCAGTTTATTCCTCCATAAGACAATTAAAGATATACTGAACTGATGGGGTCCGGGTTTCAAGACAGCAATTGGACCACATTTCCTAGTGGTCAAGATCACAGTGTGTGGTGAAAGTCATGTGTTATACACTTGGATGTGGCTGTCTCTCTGGTGGCAGAAGGAGCAAGCTGAGCCAAGGTTGTCTCTTTGGGGTGGGCTTGCGCATCTTGCTTTCTCTCTCTCTTCCTCTCTGCATGTACCTGTGTGGCAGCCATGTAGATATTCAGCCAGCTGGGAAAGGAGTTAGACTTAAGGCAGAGAAGAAGCTTCACTTAGGCCATGAGTCTAAGGCATGGGCTCCAATCCAGTTTGCGAGACACTGTGCATTGGGGTAAACACCACATGCCCAGGTAGTAAAGAAGTGCAGTCAGGAGAAGAGCTTCATTCGTTGATATCAGGATATTGCTTGGGGCCGCTTCCTTTTTCATGGAACTAATGATTCTTCAAAGTCAAACTCAACATGGGGAAGCCAAAGCCAATAGTAAAGGGGATGTCTACTGACTCCAAGATTTGGCTCTGAATGGGGGTTGAGGTTTACAGAACCCTATTCCTTTTTGCACCCAAGGCTGGGTAAGTCCTAACCCTTCCATAGTCTTCGCAGAGTGAGGATGTTGTGATATGAGTACCTTCCCAAGGTCACCAGTAACCTCCTTCCAAACCCCAAGGCCTTCCCCAGCTCTCATTGCACCACCCTCCATCACTGCTTGACATTTGCTAAGGGATTTCTTTGTCATATTCTGCTTTCCCTACACTTTATTTTCTCCCCCTTTGCTATCACTTCTTCCTCCAGATGCCTAACTTTAGCTATTACCTAAGCTTCTTGTTTGGTCTTCTCCTCTTCTCCTTAGAGTCTCACTCCCCTCCAGGGCTCCTTTCAGATTTCTCCCAAGAGGGCCTCCCTCCTGGACTTCTGGATCCAGATGGCGGCTTACTTCACATCCTCTGTGGCTCTTTGCCTGGCCATCAATGGTGACTTCATTGCTCTTTATGCCCTGGGAGCTCTTCTCCCTGGTTTCCTATTCCTAGTACCGACAAATCCATTATTAATTAGACCCAACAGGGTTCATTTGGACCCCTGTTGCAGTCAGTGAGTCCCTTTTTGCTTCCTGCGTGGGGGTGTTAGGATCCAATTTTGTGTATATGAGGTGGTATAGTGACAGTGGGGTGTGGTGGGAAGAACACAAGTCTGGGAGCCGACAGTCCTGGAAATCAGGCCTGGCTCTGTCACTTACAGGGCAGGGAGGTCAACTGGCCTCTCTGAGGCTTATTTCCTATACCTATGAAATGGAGAAGATAAAATTATCTAGCCAAATGAGAAAATATGCTCGAAAGTGAATTATAAATGATAAAGAAGTAGTAGTAGGCATAATAGTTGTGATAATGATTCTGTGTTTAACCAAGTCATGGACCAGAACACCTTGGTTATAACCTAGATATTTTTCATCTTAAACTTCTCTTTTCTCTGAGCAGGGATCCTTATGGTTCTATGCCTTGTCTATATAACAAAGCCCAGATGAATGTTGAGCATCAAAACAAGAGGGCACATGGGAGTTTTCCATTTGGACAAGAACTGCCTTTGGCATAGTTCCAAGCATTGTCTCCAGCTTTTTTAGGAATAAAGGCTAAGGGAGGAGTCCAGTGGGTGGGTTGGGAGGGGTGCTGGGGTATCAGGAAACCTAGGTGGAGTGGAACTGGTGGGCTTGGTATTTCTAAATCATCAGTTATTTAACCTTGCTGAGTCAATTTCCTCATCTTTAAAATGGGGTTAATAATATTTACTTTGGGGTTGGCTGAAGGATTATTAACTGAGATAATACACGTAAAAAAAAAACCTAGTGCTGAGCTTCGCATATTTTTACACTCGAATAATGGAGGGAAGAGGACTGGATGGTAGGGAAGTGGGTTGGGGAAGAAATCTCCATGGTATAAGAGAGAGCTATGCCAGCCAATGTAGGTGCTCCCTCAAGCGGGAGTATCAACCCTCCTATTGAGAATAATCTAGGGGTTGGTTTCCATGGCATCCTTTATGTCTCTCCAGTTGTATAGCTGAGTAGGTTTCCTTTTTTTTCGCCCTCTATCTACAAATCCATCACCTTTTGCTCAGCTTTCTCTCAGTGAGACCCAAGGGTTTGCTAAAGCAGAATGTCTATTGCAGGAAAGAAGGAAGTGGGCAGGGGACCATATCTCAATCACGTCCTCATGTGGGAGAAGTAAGCACAGGGTGGGGGTGACTCTCCAGGACTTGGAAACTTCACAGGCAGAGCCAAGTCTAGACACACACAAACTGCTCCTGAAATTGTAGCCTCTGAAGATGGTTTTTGGCTCTTACACCTCAAGACTTCTCATCCGTATTAATTGGTTCCAACTCTATGGTGAGATGGGGAGGTGACAAATGTTAAGTTTTCTTTCTAGGTCTCAACTTCTCTAATATATTTATAGAAAATACAAGAAAATATTCAAAAAAAACCCAGCTTTGAGCAATTAATCTGTCTGCTTACCATAACTATTTAATTTTTAGTATTTGAATTTTGTTTTTAAAATGTATAACTTCCTTCATCAAGAAAACTTGAGGTGATGTTCAAAAAATATGTAGACTACAGGTTTTTTAAAAGTAGGAAGAATTCAGGTCAAAGGCAGAAAATATGGATAGGAAAAGTGAGGTAAGTCAAGAGTAAAATTAGTGTATAGAAATGCATTCCATAAATGTGAGCTAAAGGTCAAAGGTGAGCTGCAAACTTGGCCTTGAGTTTGTAGCAGCCATTGCAAAGATGAAAATATTATGTAATGCTAAACAATAGTAATAATAATGGCTAATATTTATTGAGTGTTATGCAGTACCAAAGATAAACAAAGCCGGATGCTAGTTAAAGCGGCCAGGACAGGTCTTCATCAGTAACATACTATTGCAGTAGGGAAAAGAGGCCAGTGTGAACTGAACTCAACTCTGATTTGTCCAGAGGTGACCGGAAGTTTTCAAGGGAGAATGAGGGGATAGGGAGGGGGGTGAGTGGGGGCTCAGTAGAGTCAGGGAAGTGAAAAATTACAAAAAGCAGGAAGGGGGTTGGTCCCTTTGAAACTCCTCTGGGTTTGCTAACTGGTCTTATCCGAGTTAGGCTCCTCCCTCCACAGAGGCTGGGAGACGGGGCCCTATCTTCAGATGTTGGCTGGAACAAATGGTAAATTCTTTCAGCAGTCTTGAGTTTTCTCAGGCAGGCACTTTAAGGGGGGCTAGGGTCATCCAAGGAATGCAAACATGAGCTGTTAGAAATTGTGTTAATATTTTGTTCAAGTCTTTATAGGCCCAGGTTGAGGCATAGTAGATGAGAGGGCTCAGAGGAGCCTGGCTAGAATTTGGTCAAGGAGAGAATCTTTGTCAGTAGCAGGCATTGTTCTAAATTCATTACACATATTATCTCATTTATTGTTCACAAAATCCTTGTGAGGTGGGTGGTATTGTTGTCCGCATTTTATGGATGAGAAAACTGAGATGCAGAGATATTAACAAGTTTATACAGATAGTAAAAGACTAGACTTAAACCCAGGCGTTCTGGTCCCATAGCTGAAACTAATATTTTAATGATTGATTATTGGCACTATAAGGATAGGGCTGCCTCTGTGAATTTGAGCTATCACCTAAAAGATGAGGTTATTTACTGCATCAGTCACCAAGGAGAAGAATTGTGTCTGTGGGAGGAAATAGACAAAGGGCAGAGAAACTCTAGGGGCACTGCCTAGCGGGATTCAGCTCTCTTGGCCATATTCAAAAAGTTGGCAAGCTCTTGATAAGGGAGTTTCTGGGGGTGGCCCCTAAGTAGATGCCCTCTCTATGGAGCCAGGCCACGAACCAAGAAATGAAGGATTCAGGTATGGTGTCTGGAAACCGTGCCGATCTACTGGGACCAGAGCTGCAATAGCTCAGATCACATGTAGAATGCAGTGGCGGGGGACAGAGTGGGAGCTCGGCTATTTGCATTTCATCCTCTGATAGTTATTTGATAGTTATTTCACTCTTAGCTGATATTTAGTAAGGGCGTTTAGAAAGTTCCAGCTCATCCTAGCTGTGCCTTCCCAGGTTAAAATGAGAGCAGTGAAGGGAGTGGGCGCCAACACAGTGGTCATCATGGAAGGATCCAAGGAAGGGGCAGACTTAGCCCCACACTGAGATTCGCTTTCCAGGGCTAAACCTAGCAGAGTCTGCAGTTGGGTTTTTCCGACAGCCATAATTAGACCACAAACAATTAACAGCAAATCTGGAGAATATCCTTCATCAAGCGGGAGAATCAGGCAGAGAATAAATAAATAAATAGCAACCTACTGGGAGTCTAGGCTCTAAGCAGAGCCGATTTTCCAGAGGTATGTGTATGTTTTCTTGAAGTCATCCAACATCATTTTATGATTCTAGGCTCTCAGTTCACAGTCTATAAGGGACCAGCTATTCCCAGAAAACAAACAGAAGATGAAAAATTTTCCTAGTGTTTTCTTTCCTTCTTTCTGTTTATGTTGACATGTTATTTCCACGTGGAGGGCAAGACACAGCAGATTTTCCATATTCCTAGTGCAGCTTCTAAAATTCCTGCCCAAATGCCCAAGGTCCTTCCTCTTCAGAAGGAGCTAGATGGGCAGAGTTTGCATAGCGAGATGAGGGTTTAATTCAAATAGGGGGTTTTTCGAAGTACCTATAAAAATTCTTAGCTATTACATTGTGTTCTACGTTTTTCCTAAGCATTGTGTCATGTGTCCTTTAGAAGGAGCCTCTGAAACCTTTGTCCCTCCTTGTGCATGAGACAAGCTCCCATTGGCTGTGAGCCATGCAGGCTGCAGTCTAGTCTGAAAATTTAACATTGAGTTAGATCAGTGCTTCCTTTCCAACATCCCAGGAGGGGGTGTTGAGGGCATCTGAGAAGTGGCTTTGAAGGATGAAGGTGTCCCAGCTATCTGGGTGATGTTTACTGAAGATTCTGGGGCCTCCCTTCCTCTCCGTATGTCCCTCCTGCGCCCACTGCAAGCCTCACATTTTTGGCATCACTGTGTATGTTGTGGGAGGTGGGGAGGGAGGTTCTTTCCCCGGATGTGCTGCAGCAACATCTGTGCTCCCTAGGCTTGATAGATATCAAGTGAGGGGCTGGAGTGTGGGGCTGTCCCCACTCAAGAAGTCACTAGGAGAGGAATGTGCATTTATTTAAGTGAATGTGCCCCCAGCACCACACTGCACAGATAGAAAATCCCTTCTGAGGATGGAGAATGCTGCAAGGCAAGGAGGCAGCTGGAGCTCTACTCCCAAAGTTTGAGGGAGACCGAGGCAGCATGGATTTCTTCTCCACTCTGCCTGAGTCTGGGGCAAGGAGGATGAAGAAAACCACTCCTAGCCCCAGGGGTGATCTCTCCCTTCCTGCGGCATTGAAGTTCTACAAAGGGACCATAAGTCAAATCAACGAACTGAAATCTGGGGGCAGGAAAATCAGGTGAGGCCTGAGAGCAAGTAAGCAAAAGAAGGAGCTGGAAGACAGAAAGCTGGGTGAAAAAGATGAAGGGCAGGGCAGGGCATCACTGTGTATGTTGTGGGAGGTGGGGAGGGAGGATGGCTCAACTCCTATGTCTTCTGGCTTTAGAAGAGTGTGTCTAAACGGGCCTCTAGAGCACTCGATTGGATGCCTGGAGCCAGGGGCTAATGGGTAGTGCGTTGGGGCTCCTGGGAGTGGGGCGTCATGGTGTGTGTGTGTGTGTGCGTGTGTGGCCAGCAAGTGTGAATCTGACAGCAGTTCACCCAGTTAGCCAGGGGGATTGTTCACAATAGCCCCTCATCCACCTCCAACTGCCAGGGACCAAGGCAGCTTGAACTTCTCTTTATGAGTCACAGAGAAAAGAGGGTCCAGAATCACAAATCCCCAAATGCAAATACACATTGGCACAGGGAAAGAACCTGAAATTCTGGGTTCATATTCCCCAAGAGCAAATGCCCCATATATCGGAAAAGGGTCTTCTATATTGCCTTTGATGAAACTGTTTAGCAAAGCAGATAAACTCAATTTAGGAAGAATTTTAGTTTAAGATAATAAGTAAGAGCCTCTCACATCCTTTCCTCGGAACCCAAACTCTCTTTAAACAGCTGAACCCTCTGCAAGCCAGAGAATACCCATCAGTTGAATAAGAGTTTTGGAAAAGAGATTTGGAAAGGAGTGGGTAGGAGAGGGGGCTTTCTACATCTTTCCTGGTAAAAGAGTCTCCAAACTTGTTCCTTCATAGGACTGAGGAGCCATTTATCTTACATAATTGGCAACTGACTCATTTCTAAAGTATTGGCTTAGGACTTGAAATAATCCATCAATTAGTCTCCTGTCTGGGGCACACAGATGTTCTCAGAAGAAGACTGAAGATGCAGTGGGAGTGATTGAAGAAGCAAAGGGAGGCCCCTTGACTCACCTTCCAGAGTTGCCTTCCTCTGACGTGTTCTCCTTGCTGGCTGCGACAAGCCCGCATTCCAGGGGCCTAGGCCAGAGGGGAGAAGGGCAGGTGTAGAAAGTTATATGTTTAAAAGTTGGGAGGAGGAAGGGGGAGGGAATGGAGGCAATGGAGATATTGAAGAACAATCAAATGGCTGATTATTGAGAACATGCCACCTCCCCTCCCAGAGTCCTAGACATACCCACATCTGATAAGATCTCTCTCTCTGTCCCTGCTCAGAGGAGTCCCACACTGGGGCAAACTTCTACTAGGAAGAAAGGCCTGATAGATTTCTTTCAAGCAGTGCTCCTCTCTTTCCTCTCAGATAACACTTTTTAAAAATGGAACATGTCCAAGCATGCAGAGAAGAGTAGAGATTAACGTCATGGGGCTCGTGGGATCACCACTCCGTTTGCCAAATATCCTTGGAAAAAGTTTTCCATAAAGCCCTTCAGCTGCAGCTGCATTTGACACCTCCCCCCTCTTTCCCCAGGTTCCCCTCTCTTTCTTCCACTTGTCCCCACTCTGCCCACCTTCCCGACTACCCTCCAGTAAAGAGCCTGGAATGAGTACCATCATGTTCGATTTGGTGTTTATCCTAGTACTATAGCAATAAGAAATTATCCTAATGGAGCAATAAGAAACTGTCCTGCTGGTTGTCAGTGGGCTTCATTTGAAGGCAATTTGCCCAGGGATTCATTCGCAGAATTTCTAGCATAAGGTATTGAGGAAGAAAAGTGTTACATCTAGAAAATACAACCCAGAACTTTTCTGTCTCTCTCTGTGCCCAGCTCCCCATTTTTAACACTGAGTTTTCTCTCTAGCTCCTTCTTATCTTATGTGCTTTGGGTTTTCCCCTTTCTGCCCCCTATCTCAATCTTTGATTGCCAGCCTGTATTGAGGTTTCATGAGCGAACAGCTTCGTCTCCATGGCTCTTCCTAGCTGTGAGGGTGTGTGTCAGTATATCAGGAGACAGCTGATGCCTGGAGGGCCCACCACTTACCTCCTTGTTTTCCCTGTAACATCTCTTCCCCTCCTGGGGGTCACCACCTGCTTCTGAGAAGCCTTTGGTCCAGGTAGAGGCCACACTCTGCTCACATTGATGCCAGTAAGCACCCAGGATTTTCCACTCCACGATTATTTGTCCCTCCCCCACCATGAATAAAGGAAAAGGCACACGCACACACATGTTATTAAAATGAACTGTTTATATTATCTCAGTTGAGTCAATACATTATAATGTATTAAAATGGAAAGGTACAAAATTGAAATAAATACTTTCTGATTTATGTATAAATATTTTTTTTGTCAAGATGACTTTTATCATCAGTACATGTCACAAGAAAACATTTAAAATGACACTGAAACAATCATTTAAATCATGGTGCATGGAGGAAAAAGGTAAAGAAAACAACTTTTGGCTTGTTTTGGCATGAGACCTTGATACAATTTGGGTTCCCCAAAACCATGTGAAGAGTGGTAAAATAGAAATGCTCAAAACCGACTTAAAAAAATAAACAGGCTTTACAAAAACCCTCTTTTTGATTAACCCAGCCACTTCTCTACATGGTCTGCACTTACAGTAGATACATTCAATATTGTCCATGGGAAGACAGCAAGTGCCTTTCGTTTTAAAGAGCTTGGTGGAGAGGCTGAAGGAATGTGCTGCAGCTGAAGGTAGGCAGAATGTTCAGGAGAACAAAAAGTCTAGATGGTCTTCAGGAACGGCACTGAGAATGAGCGGGTGGGGGGGTCTCCGGGTGGAGCGGTGGGGGAGAGGGAGTGTGAGGAGTCCAGATCTGAAGCAAAGCAAGTCGGAAGGATGGAAACAGTTATCAGGAGTGAAAACGTGATGTGGGGATCTCTCCGCCTGAGCAGTTCTGGGTTTGTCCTCAGCCTGGAACATCTCTGTTTTCAGCAAGAGACTAACCCAGCGCTTTGGAGCCGGGCTGGGACTCTTTTCAGGCACAGCAGCGTTGGGGAGACTGGGATGGGGGTAGGGCTCAAGAATGAATGCCACCAAAGGGGCTTTCTCTTCTGGTTCTGACTGCTTATTAGGTGGTTGTTAAGGCAATAAGGACTTTAGCAAACTAAAAGTTAAGGGCAGCTAAATTGAAGGTAAACAAAAGGTGAGAAGGAGTCTCTTTCTCCTCAGCTACGTTTTCCCCCAAGCACAGGAGGCCTTGGCTCCTGAAGCTCTGAATTTACAGTACGCAGTAGCAGAGGGCTTGCCCTTTGAAAGGCTCCGTGGAAAAGAAGGCTCGTCCCTGACTTGGGGCAACTTGACCGAAGTTTCTACTCTCCAGACTCTCTTTCCTGAGGTCCTCTCAGGAGGGCAGGCTCTGGTCACCCAGCTGGTGAGTGAAAAGTGGAAGCACCAAGGTTTGTGCAGAGTTAGGGCAGGTCCTTTGCTATAGACTGTCTGGCCCATCCCAGTGGCCTTGAATATCATGTGTCCTGGAAAGAGGCCTGATGCTTGCATGCCCCAATAAGACCTATGCTCAGCTGGAGAACAGGACTAGCCTTTCAGGTTTTCTGAATATTCCCCTTAACATCAGATAGAATGACAGCAACAAAGTCCATGGGAGTGTGAGGTCCTTGGAAGGTTTGTGAGCCCATGGGTGGGTCCTTAGGGGAGTGAAAGAAGCTCCTTTGACTTGAATCCACTCACAGAGAAATGTGCAGAAGACTGAACAGGACAGATGGAAGGACCTTTTCCTTTCTCCTTGTTCTGGAGTGAAGGAGATGGACCTTGAAATGCTATGGGAAGGATAAACCTTGAGAGCTGCCTGCCATTCTGGGAAGGCTTCTGGCAAGATGCTGGGTGATTTGACTGCTGAGGCCCTGGGATTGAAGAACTGGCTCTCAGTTGCTAAAAGGTACAACTACTGACTTCGGCAATTGCACCACATGTGAGCTCAGTAAACAAGACAGATATCCCCTCCATCCTATGGCATTAGATTGCAGCCTAATGCAGGACCTCTCCACAAGATGACTGTGGCCATCTTGGCCATCTCCACAATGGCTGTGTTACAATTACTCAAGACCACCTCAAAAGGGGGCATTTGTGGGAATGAGAAGGAGAAATACCAATTGTGCAGAAGGAGAAATACCAGTTGTATTGGCCAGCCGTCTAGGGACCAGTGCCCTGCCGGACCTTTCTCTGGCAGAAGCCGTCTTGTTTTGGTCCTAAGAAAAGTGGGCAAAATTTCATCTAGGAATCCAAGGATTATAATAAAAATCCATAACAAAGCAAATGTGGTCATCAAGCTGTGGGGGTACAGATGGAACAAAACTGGTCATGAGTTGATCACTGTTGATGTCAAGTGGGAGGTCTGTGGGACTTCACTGTACATGTCTGCTTTAATAAGTGTTTAAATATATGTTTTGAAATTATCCACGGTACAAGCAAGTCCCCTTGGAGGTTATCTAGCTCATGCCCTCATTTCACAGACAGAGCCCAGTGGTTAAGTGCCCAACGTTACATGGGGAGTCAATGCAAAGCCAGTCCTAGGACCCAGCACCCTGTCTGCAGGGTTAGGATATGTTGGCTGGATTTACATTCTTAAATCAATATCATATTCTTCAGCTCTGCTCTTACCACATTGAAAAGCAGGTGGCTATTTTAAAAAATCCTGCCAATTAGCCTTAAGAACATAGTAATAACGGCCAGTACCTTCTCCCATAAAGCCACCAGGGGGGCACTTTTTTTGAAGCCTCTCTTTAGCCCCGGTGTTTCCAAGGGAGACCCCCACCCTAAGGTTTAATGGGACAAAGCAGTCACTGTAGTGGCTTCTTCTCAGGTGAACCACCACCAGGAAGGATACCGAATGTCCTTCCTGGGCCCCTGGCCCTGTTAGTTTTCTGTGGAGCCTGATGGAGGGCCCAGTGGGGGAAGGGAGCATCATATTTATGATGGGGGTAAGGGTGTAAAGGGCTGGAATAGCAGCTGTTTAAGGGAATAAATCTCTGTAAAAATCTTCAGGTCCGGTTACTTGATCTCTTTAGAGAAACAGCACTGTAATCTAATTGGAATCAAAGACATTCCTCCGTTTAATAAGAAAAAGTCTTAAGAACTGGAGGCTGGGGGAAAGGGAGGCAGGACTCACTGGGACCTTCTCAGTGAGGATACTAATAGGGAACCAAAGGGCCTCAGTAGCAAATCACAGGCTTTAATTTGAAAATTAAAATAAAAACATTCTAAAAAGCATCCTTGTAAGTTTATGGGGACAGACCTCAAAGAGTCCTCCCAAAGGAAAACAGATCAGATAAGCTAGGCACTTCTAAGCTCCCGTAAGGGGGAAGGTAAGCTCAGAAGGCCTGCACCAGTGTTAGAAGAATAACACCCAAGGAAGTTCTGGGGTCCATCATTTTGCACGAGGAAAACACTTTGGGTTCTGGTGGCTCAGTTGAGATAAAAGTTAGCAGAGAGAGGTGCATATATATACATATAAACCAGAAGGAATTTATACTAAAAAGTATGAAGACTTGCTTGGATTAAAAAGTTGTGGGCTTCCTGAAACAGATAGCTAAAAGGAACTGTGGAATGTTCTTCTGGAGAGATCAGACGCCTTGGGAATGGAAGACACCCAAGAAAGTTGGAATGGCTGAACAAGATATGGGGTGCCTGGGAGGATGGACAGACCACTCTGATTATTTAGAAAAATATGTTCTAGCAAGAGACTTAGTAAGGGCAGTTTATAGATTTAGATTCTGCTGTTTCTTATTTTCATTGTTTTTCCTTGTCCCTTAAAAATGTTGGTAAATTCGGTAAATAAGACATCAGCTCATTTCTTATTCAAAATCCTAACCCTCTTAACTTGGCTTACAGAGAGCTGGGTTTGGAAAGGGGAGTATGTATATGTGTGTGTTGACATTGCCTGCAGTTATTGAGAAAATAAACTGTTTTCTTTCCCAGGGACTTATATAAAACATGATAGTTTGGGAAATACCATCTGAATTTCACAAATTAAAAGAGAGACTCTGAGCTACTGGTTATAAGTCAGGAGAGGGACAAAAGAGTATTGTGATGTGGGATCGGATTCTGACTCTGCTAATTTCTAGCTGTGTTTCTTTGGGAAAATTATTTCATGTCCCCCTGGGCTTCAGTTTCCTTATCTGTGAAGGGAGGCAATTGGGCCACATAAGCCTAAGATCCTCTCTGACATTGATAATCTGTGGTTCTAGAGAACTGATTATCAGTCTGGAATAGACATGAAGTAGGGGCTGAATTCTAAGATCATGAAGGTCTCTACTAGTCTTGCATCTACAGGGAACAAGCCTTGTTCCTAGGGATGGTGAATAAATTTTCTAACAGGTTCCTTGGGACTCCTGAATAATGTCACTGTGGGAAGTGGGGAGGGGGGCCTGATCCCTCCACAAGGTCAGCACATTCGTGCTGCTCCATCTGGTAAATTCTGGCCTTGGAAGAGCCAAGCAGAAGAAGAGCAGTATCTGCCACATCTCTGGAATCTTATCCCTTTGCAGTTAACCTTGACTCAGGAAAAGTAGCAAGTGCTATTCAAACCTAATGAAAATTTCAATATATTTTGAAAAATGTCCACTAGCAATGGTCAGTAATGAGATCAATGCTCACGGTCACATACGTCCCAGCAGGATGAAGTGCCCACGACAAGATGCTTCCGCAGCATTTGAGCTTCTCTCAGAAGAGAGAGAAAAGCAGCACTCGTTTCTACATGGTTGGCCATCAGGATCGACATTTCATCGCACAGCCAAGGAGTCCGAAGACCTTAAAGGACTGGCTGTGTCTCCAAATAAGGAGGAAGGAAAGGCCCATTTGGAGACAGTTGCACTATTCTGCCAAAATACAAGTGTCTGCAAAACTACAAATACTGGAAATACAGGTGCTTCTAACACCAGCTGTGTATGTTGGTTCCTAGCAATAGGGGTGGGGATGTCCATCAGAATTTTTGGTGGGAAAATATAGAATAGCAAACTCCTTGTGTGCCCAGGGGAAAACAAGCCCATGGATTCTGACTTGGTTAGAGAAAAGATAAGACTCCAGGAGACCGAAATTCCATTCTATTCTCCAGAGCTATTGCCTACCAATGCCACATCTTTCCAAGCTGTGCAGGAGCCACCAGCCGAAGAGAAGACTTTGGATGCCAGGATAATCGCAAACCAGAATAGCTCATGCCTTTTGAGACATGTCTTTCCCCTGAGCAGGCCTAGCTGTCCTGAGGAGGAGAGAGGATGCTGCGAGCACAGTCTCCAAACACAGCAATTAATAAATTTCTTGGGTAGTTAAAGAGCCGCTCTTGCTTATTTGCACTGAAGACTCAAGGAAATGTAGATACCTCCCCCCTAAAAGAACACTGCACTTCCTCTTCTTACATATGGTGAAACTGAGGCATTAGGAAGGACAAAAAATTTTTCTGCCGCTCTCATATGGATCTAGTGACACCCCTGGGAGGAAAACCCAGGATCTCTCTCTGAGTCCTTCATTATCTGTCATTGCCTTTCTGCCTAATTCACATTTAAAGTCTGTCTGCCTGTCTATCTATCTATAATATATTATATGTACTATTATGTATAAAATATAAATAATTCTTTTATTTCTGTTTAACTTCCTGTCTTTTTCTCCTCCTTTATATAACTAGGTTTGGGGTAGGGGGAGGAAAGATGTTCCATGGCAAGGGAAAAACCACAGTACCACTCAAAGGAATAGACCTCTGGAAGGAGAGATGACAGCCTTTGTCTATGGGACCAGGGGTGCTTCAGATCTGGACCGTACAGCAAATTAAATGGGATACAACTCAACAGAAATTGGCAATGGAGACATCTGTGCCAGACGAAGTGAACTTCCACAACCTGGTTTTAAGGAACAGTAAATACAATAGAGATAGATAGATACACTATGCTGAATCTGGAGTAATAAAACAAGTTATAAATAGAATTATGCTAAATTAAAGACAGACATCATAAGGAATAGTCTGGTAAACAACCAATCACCATTAGAATCAAAAAGGAAACCGGCCTTTTCACTGAGTACCTCCACGACGTCGTTTCTCAATGCACTAGGTACATTTTAACCATGCAAAAATACACAAACATCTTAACTAGGTTGTTTTTTTTTTTTTGTAAAAAAAATCAAACACCAACATTATGCATTTTTGTTAATTATATTGGTTAAAGTAACAGCCAGTGGCTGCCAAATATCAGATACATCATATACATATTTTTATACAGAATCTGGACAACACAACATTACACATCAGAGAGAAAAAGAGAAAAAGAGAAAGAGATTATTTGTTCCTTTGTGGGTTTGTTGCTGTTGTTCAGTAAAAAAATAAAGTAAATAATGAGAAGCAATGCTAAGAAGGAAAACACCTCAACAAGTTAGGAATACATAGGGAGAATTGCTAATCAGAAATACAGGAGGAAAAGAGTTCATAGTTAGGTCTGTGTCTAGAATTTTCTTCACTAAGAAACCAAAGAGCACAACAGGTGTATTGGTTTGGAAAAGCGGAAAGAGCGATAACATCATGCTGTCTGGTTCCCAGCACGTTTCCAGCAAGAAGAAAAAATCATAATCACAAATTAATTTCACAAGTTTTGTTTTCAAAAATATCCTCCCTTACCCAGGAAGCTGAGTAGTGCAGGGGTGGGGACAGCTCAGTTTCAGAGTCCTTGGCAAGGGTTTGGCCAAAACCGTTGGCCTTAAATTAGTTGGAGATATGAGCTGTCTGTGGGAATTCACGCAATGAAATGCAACGTCGGCTTGCTCCGGTCTAGGCAAGTTTGCCTGTTGCCAGCCAGTAATCTGGTGGAGGGAGGACACAACTCCCGTCACAGGTTCTGCTAGCCAGGCCCCAGTCCTGCCCCTTAAACATTTGGCGTCAACACAATCCTAAGAATTCAACCTGGAAAGAAACAAGACCTTGAACACAAGCTATGGAAGCACTACTGTGGTCACGGTTAGATACAAAAATGTGAAAATTCAGATGTAATCAAAAATACAAAATCAGTTTCAATAAGATTTGCTTTTGTTTTTAACCATTACAGTGCAAGGTTTTTCAAATTACAGTAAAAGTTATGTGTCTGCTTACAGTAACTAGAGTAAGTAGCTGATTTTGTTCTGCTAGAATCAGAGGTCCCTGATAAGTGAGAATGCACCAATCTGAAATCAACCCAGCACAAGAAATGGATATCTCAACATAAACACAGTTCACTACGGTCTTTACCCCTTCAAATAGTAACAAAGAATGGTGTCATTAGCATGAGGTTCTTCCTCCATTGAAATAATAATAATAATAAATGGATGGTATTAAAATTCCAACAAGAGAAGGACTAAACATCTGGGGCTGAAGGGTGGAGCATCTGAAAGGAGTTTCCCATGTCACTGAGCTTTCCCATTGTACTTAAAAATGAAAAGAATGGTTTCAGCATGAGCCTCTTTGGGCAATGCTTCTTTGTGCTTCAGTCCCCCTGTCCCAGGCAGTTGGGAAAGGGAGTGGCACCACCTCACGGGATCAAAGGAAACCATGATGGAGGTCACGCCCCACTGTGCTATCAAGAATTACCCCCCACTGGTGGCCAGCCCAGTGGTGCAAGAGGTTAAGTGCGCGCGTTCCGCTGTGGTGGCCCGGGGTTCGCCGGTTCGGATCCCAGGCGCGCACCGACGCACCACTTGTCAAGCCATGCTGTGGCGGCATCCCATATAAAGTGGAGGAAGATAGGCATGGATGTTAGCCCCGGGCTGATCTTCCTCGGCAAAAGGAGGAGTATTGGCAGATGTTAGCTCAGGGCCGATATTCCTCACAAAAAAAAAAAAAAAAAAAAAAAAAAGAATTACCCCCCAGAAAGAAAAATGGAACTGTTCAACAAGGGCTGGGGGCTAGGGTGGGCAGGGACTGAGGAGCCTTCATCTGGCAAAAGGATGGTCCTTGTCAAGGCCATTGTGCTCTCAGAGCCTCATGTTCTGGAAAGAAGGAAAGAGGAAAGGGTCAAGAACCTTAAATTACATCTGAGAAAAAAGAGCCGCCATTTCCCCAGAGCCTTGCCTTTCAAGTGGGCAAGTGGCTAAAAGGGAGCAATGTGGCTAAATGAAGTGACCAGGTGACAGTCTTCATGTTCCTGTTGTGGGACATGAGGAGAAGCAAGGGTGACTGAGGAATCATCCTCTTTTGAGATTTGTAGAGCCAACCAGTCCAGGATGGGTTATGAGATGCAAGATGCACTGGAAAGCCAAAGAGTCCTTCCCTCCATGTCCAATAGGAGGGGGCTGATGTTCGGCAACCCTGGGCACAGATATCAGGCCAGAAGTCTGTGGAGGCCACAGAGAACCCCTATTCTTCACACAGCCCCTCTCTAGCCTCATCCTAGTGCCCATACCCATGAAAACCGTTCTTTGACCCATTTGACTGATCTCTTACTTAGTCCCTCTGAATTCTTTCTAACAGTGTGGGGCAAACTCTTCCATGATTTGTTGAAATTAAAAGGGGACTATTTTGGACAGCCAGAGTTTGTTGGTTAGGATCTGGAATCTGCCAGTCCTACGTAAGGTGTGGACAGCTCCCTCTCCCATCTCCCCTGGGATGTGGCTGGGTGGTTGGATCCATCTGCCTCACACGAGTGACCTGCAGCGGTGAGCGAATGCTTTACTTACACCTATGCCCTGAGAAAGGGAAGAAACACAAATTTCTCTGCCATATTAGAAAGTTTTCCCATCTTTGAAACAGAGTGTGAGGTACTGTGACCCCAGCAAGTGTTCGATTATTTGGTTACAATCTGGCTGTTGGAGGAAATTTGGGCTTTCTCTACAAATTTTGCTACATTCCTCAAGAAGAAAAGAAAGCTCTGCCAGACACTGCAGGCTTGGTGCTTCCACACTGCTCTGGCTCCCACTCTCATGGGTAGAGGTGGACAGCCGTGCTGGGCCGCGGCATGTGGCTTCCTACAGCAGGTGTCGCATGGCTTGTTCTGCCCCTAAGAGTTGTGGAATCAGGCAGAACCTGTGCGCATGTCCTTTGCTTTTTTGCATAAGGTGCTCACACTTCCTCATTCTTTTGGCCGTAAGAGATCCTGCACCTTACTAGGTTTCCCAATCTCATTTCCTACCTGGCTTTCCCAGAGTTCAGTACCCATCTCCGACCTATTATAGCAAAGTGGTTGCCCTAGAAACAGTCTCCATGCTCCTCATCCCGCTCTGACTCAAAATATGGCCCAAGGCCTGGTCCTCTGGGTTACAGAGGTGGTGGGACTCTGCTCATTGCTCTGGGTGCCACTAAGTGGTTGGTCACTTCCAAGCCAGCTGAGGTCTACAAGGACCACTGACCATGGGTCTTCCCTTGAATGGAGGATTTTTAAAAGGTGTAAGCTACCTTGCCTCAGTGTCCTTAGCAAACGCCTATGTTCTTCTTGAGATAAATCCCCAGAGCTCTGCCTAGCTAGATCTGCTCTCTTGAAATGGTGTATTTCTGATCGGGTGGTTGCTGGTTGAAATAACATTTGAGGATTTGTGATCACAGATGTATTTACATGAGCAAAGGGAAAGAATGAAATTAGGGAAGGAGATGATATGTATTGCGGCTTAAAGGCTAAAGAAATATTCCAAGATTCCTCTGTGGTAAGTTCCTGTTGCTGTCCCCAGGGAAATGTGAAGCCTGGTGAAAATGCCCCAGAACTGGGCTGTCATGTCCGACTTTTGGTATCTGGGACTATTTAGCACTATTTACTATTAATTATGGAGCTGCCTCTGGCTAAAGTGATTCCCAGGAATGGTGTTGGGGAGAACAGGCACAGTCAGTCCAGGGACATTGGTGGGAAGTGCACTGCCGCTCTTCTACCTCCTAGGACATCACTGACTGGGGCATCAGATTGGACCCTTACTCCTTTGTAACGGTATGACCTCAGGCAGGTTAACCTCTCTGAACCTTAGTTTCCTCATCTGTAGTTGGGTATGACGCTACTTTATTCAGGGCTGTTGAGAGGATCAAATGGATATTGTGTGTGAAAGCGCTCCACAGACATTCAGGAGATGCTGGTGGACAACCTCCTTCACCTCTATTGAAAGCATCACAACTTCCACACGAAACAAAGTCAGATAATTTTCTGTATCCAAAGCATGTTCTTAGTGAGAGGGTGGTCTGCTCTAAGTGGAGCTCCAAAAGACAGGAGGGGGTATTTTTTGCTTGCTTTCATTTTGTTTGATCAATAACCTCTGTCCATCCAATATGACTGATTCTCATCTCAAGATGAGCGATGCTCTGGTCTTTACCCCAACACACTTAAACTACTTGACATCAACACTCAGAAAGGGACTGGAGGAAGCAAAATTTTTTTTGTATGTGTGTGAGGAAGATCAGCCCTGAGCTAACATCTGCCAATCCTCCTCTTGTTTGCTGAGGAAGATTGGCCCTGGGCTAACATCCGTGCCCATCTTCCTCTACTTTATATGGGACGCCGCCACAGCGTGACTTGACGAGCAGTGCGTCGGTGCGCGGGTGCGCGCCCGGAATCCGAACCTGCGAACCCTGGGGTCGCTGAAATGGAGCACGCAAACTTAACCGTTGCACCACCAGGCTGGCCCCGGAAGCAAAATGATTTTTACCTTCAAGATATATATTTTGAGTATGTTTATTAGGATGGTGAGAAGTTGGCTTCATCTTTTCTTTTAAAGTAGAGAAAAATCTAGTTGAACTTATTTAGGAGATGTTTACCTTTGATTTAAGGAAGATCTCCCCTGGTTTTTGTGCTTATAAACATTAGAATGGATTAAAAAGGGAAGAGCTAAATTTTTTTCTCCCGAGGTTTCTTAGAAGAAGTTCAGTCTGGAGACAATTAAGGGCGCCATTGACATTTGTTGGATGAGTGGATGTATCGATAACAGAATTTTAGGATGGGAAGGGACCTTAGGGAATGTCATCTTCATTTTGCAGAAGAGGAAACCATGCCTGAGCTAGTGTAGTAGGTTGCTGGTGAATCCAGTGCTCCTGCTGCTGCACAAAGATTGCAGGGAGGCGCGGCCTTGCTTGGAGGGGAGGCAGGGCTGGAGGACAGCTCTCTGTGGCCCTGTGATGTAACAGCATAGCTTCCTAAACAATCTGCATCTCTACTACAGAAGTCATTCCAACCTGTTCTCACCCAGTCATGCTTAGAGAAAAGTGCTGGATAATCTACTGATGAACTTTTAATGGTCCAGTTTGCTGAACTGAACTAGGAGAGTAAGGAATTAACAATAACTATTTCTTAAAGGTTAAAACAAAAAACTCACTATTTCTAATGACCATTAAACAGGACTTTCTAAAAACCATGACCTATTGACATAATCTGAGCTTTAAACGGACTTACTTGGAGATTAATATATAATGTTTTGGAAATGGCACCTGGTAAGTGATGAATGTAATAGATGTGATATGTCTTGACTTCAGAAACTCTTTTGATTATGCACTTCAAGACATATCTCAGCATTCACCATGAGAATAGAACAGTGCCAAAGAAAGAACTATTCTTAAGAGGAATTAATGACAATTCATTGTTGGCCTAAAGGGGCATCGTGAGAGTGTTAACAATGCCCAGGATTGGCCCAGGGCTTCTTATTTCACAGGAAAACTTTGAAGGTTAGTTGACTGATACAAGACCTCTGTCATCCTATGGTGCCCTGTTTCTCTCTTAACTGTTCCTAAGAGAATAGCCTTTACTCTTGTTCTCTGTAACCCATATACACGTTCATAGCATAATGCTTAACCTAAACCCTGTAAGTCTATAACTCAGGATGGAGGCATGTGCTCTGTGGACATGAAGAAATGATCGTTAAGAACAATAACTAAAATGGTGTAGGGATGTTGAGTTTCAGGTCTTTCATGTTTCCTGGAGGCAAAGCAGTAAAGTGGTCTGCTATGGACTGAATGTTTCTGGCCCCCAAAATTCATAAGCTGAAGCCCTAATCCCCAATGTGATGGTATTTGGACGTGGGGCCCTTGAAAGATAACTGAGTTCAGATGAGGTCATGAGGGTAGAGCCCCCATGATGGGATTAGTGTCCTTATAAGAAGAAAGAAGAGATCAGAATTCTCTGCCATGTGAGGACACAGCAAGAAGGCAGTAATCCGCAAACCAGGAAGAGACCTCTCACTAGACACCAAATCTGGTAGGACCTTGATCTTGGTCTTCCCAGGCCCCAGAACTGTGAGAAATAAATGTTTGTTGTTTAAGCCATCCAGTCTACGGCATTTTGTTATAGAAGTCTGAACTGACTAAGACAGAGTCCAGTCCTAAATTCCTGATCTGCAACACTTTTAAGTCTCCAGATCAAAGCTAACATGATTATGGGTGAAGCAACCTGCTTTCTTTCTAGAGCAATCTATCTCAAGGAAAGAGGAATCTTCTCATTACTCTCCTCTCTCTTTGTCTCTTCTTTCTGGCTAAGCCATTTTTCCTAAGAGAGCATTGCTTTTGAGTAGGGCTTGTGGTGTTCTTGCAACAGGCATCTGCTAAAAATAGCTGTCAAGGGAGCCAATATATTGGTGCACACTGGAGGTTACTTTTAGGGAAAGAGGGGAAGAGTAGGGGATGCACTGTGTTAAGGTCCTAAAGCTAGAGTGTGTCATCCATGAGGAATGCTCAGCAGCCTTCAGAAAGACGGGTGAAGGCAGAGAGCTCACAATGCCCCACGTCATCTCCGCTTGCTTTGAGCTCAGAGAGCTGTATCTCTACTCATCACTTTCGGTCTTACCTTTCAGACCTTGAGGTACAGGTTTTAGCTCCCCGACCAGACTGTGAATTGCTTGAGGACAGAGTCTAGTCAAGTGCCTGGGATACGTGCTGGGTGAGTGATGAGTGAGCAAGTAAGGAGACTAAATTAATGAACAGAATGAAGAGACTGGGCATAAGTTCAAGAGTCTGACTGAGCCCTTGATTCTCAAGGACAGAGATCTCCCTGAACATCAGGAGAGATTGCTTCAGCTTTGACAGCTGACATGAGGCAAAGCAAGGTCTTCACAAACTTCCTGAATCAAAGTTAGAGCCAGGGTTCTCCCAGTTTGGAGGCAGCAACTCTGGTTAGACGCAGAGCTTTGCTGTTTGGTTTCTTTTTAAAAGCTTGGGCTCCAAAAAATAACAGTGCAACTCAATGCCCTGATTCCTTCTCTACAACATGGATGGATCGTGCCCAAAGAGCCTCCTGGGAGAAATTAGAAGAACACCAATTGATTTAAAATGTACGGTCTCATAGGATATATCTTAAACACTCTTTTTCAGAGAAAATCATTGGAAATCAAGGAACGGGTTTCTTTTCCATATGTCAGACCCAAGCTGATGACTCAGGGCCCTGCTCTTAGGCCATCTCTATATGAGTTGTTTACACACAGGTCAAGCCATTTGGGGCTGCTGCAGCCTAGATAAATGTACCATTGTAGGAGTGAACTCTCAAGCCAGAAGAAAAGAAAGCTAAGATGCCTCCACCAATGTAAGCAATGGGGTGCACAGTCAGGTGTGATGGAAAAAGCGGGGGACTTTCAATCAAGCCACCTGAGCCCTCAGCATGGTTTTGTCTTGCATTAGTCAAGGGAAGTTGGGCAAATCATTCAACTCTCTAAGTCTCACTTTCCTCCTCTGTAAAAGAAAGCTCTACATTAAATCCCCCTAGATTATAAGGTCACTATGAAGAATAAGTTAGATAAACTAAATAAGAAAATATACAGAAAAGCACTGAACAAAGTGCCTGGCATGAAGCAAGTGCTTAGTAAATATGAACTAAATCTGAGAGGAACGATGATTTGGGCAACACATTCTTGAGCAGATGACATGGGGTGTGAGGTATGTGGGAGCCAGTGAGTGTCTGGGCATCACCCTCAGCCTGGGGTGCACAGGTGCTCAGGCTCAGCAGAGCCACAGCTGGTGGGAGGTAAAGAGAATGCTCAAAATTGAACAATTTGAAGTTTGGGGTTAAAAATGACTTGTCCAATATAGAAGCCCAGCTTTTCTGATTGGATGCTGGGCTGATATGGTTAGTCTGTGGGTCTCAGGGATGCAAGTGGTCACCATCCCTCCCATTCTGAAAAGATTGAGGGCCATGGATTGGCAATAACAGACTTATTTTATGGAAGTTAAAGAGACGACGACTACACCAAACCAGATTAAGGGAACTGGGGGATTCCAACTGGAAGGCCAAGCCTGTTTATTCTATGGATAGGTTCTAATGTTCAGAACTGCCACCCCTGCATTTCCACTTAGACGTGCTGAGAATCTGACGTCTACATCAAAGGCCAGGCCCTAGTGTGAATGGGAATATGAATTCCAGGAATGGACCCATCTGTGGGTAGGTTCTCATGCTTGTCCTATTTCTTTGTGCCTTGGATCTTTCATCCAATGTCTGAATGTCTATTTTTTTTTTCTTTATTTTCAGAACATGGAATTAAGTCGAACAAACTGTGGGATAATCTGTGTGTAGGGCTGAGGGAATTGGGGCCTACTGGGGAATGAGTCAGAAAAACTCCAATTTTTCTTGGCCTCCTTCTCTGTAATCTTTTCACAGTATCTATAAAGGCCTGGAACCACTGCTCTTAATTATAGGAGAAACCAGGCCTTTCCCCAGATCCCAAGGACTCAGTCCTCCATTAGGATATGCTGTGCCCATAGCAACCAGCTCCCAGGTTGCTACAGGGAGCACCCAGAACTGACTGGGGTCTGCAGGGCTTGACTTGCTCTGGGAGGCTGCAGTGGTCTCAAATATTCTGGGAGGTTGGCCTAACCAGGGTTGAACTGAAACCTTATTAAGAAACAGAGACTGGGCTCTTCTGTGTCTCTTGGGCAGCTTTGGGCTTTAAGAAATTCCATTCATTACTCAAGCCTTCCTCTGGTTTGGCCTTAAAACTCAGTGGTCCCAGAAATCAAACCTGGAAGGGTCACCTTCCAATCTTCTGATTTACCCTCACTGATGGAGATATGCAAATCACCACCACCTTTAAGGCTTCATTCCTCCTGGCTTCCACTGTGTGGACAGGACCATGGGAATGAGTGTTAGGCACACCAAAGCTGCAAGGAGCTAAACTTTGAGTCAAAGCACAGACATGAAAACATATGAGCACCCACAAGCCCAGCTGTGGGGGGTCTACTGAAGCCTTTGAAGAGGGAGAGTGGTTATCCACAAGGGGGAGCCATTCTCCCGATCACATTACCAAACAAAGAGAAAGTGGTTGCAGCTTGAAGGACAATTCTTTTAACAAGATTGGGTGAATGTTAACAGACAGTGAAAGACACAGTGTGGCTTAAGTATATGTTGCTGGACATTGTCTTTCTTTCTTATCAGAAAGCAATCAACATCTTAAGTGAGATGTAACATGACTGTAGGCACGGCCAACCCAATTCACCCATCTTCATGTGTCCTATGGATCCTTCAAAACCCAACTCAAATGCCAGTCTTTTTAAAGCTTTCTCTTACGCCTCTACTTGGAAGTATTGCTTCCTATTTTGGAGGTCCATAGCACCTTGCACCTCTCTCAGGGCTGTATTTTTTACTGCATTATGGTTATTAATGTACATTTCTTGCCTCAAATTTAGTTCCTTGGGGTTTATTTCATCCTTGGAGCCCCTCCAGTTCCAGCCCTCTTCTTGGCATAGAAGGTGCTCAATAAATATTTGATAGCCAAGTGACTGACTGAATTTGAAGTGGGAATATTGTTCTGTCAGAAAAGATCCAGTGGGGTAAAATAAACCCATTTTCTGCCACCTTGTCCTTGCAAGGAGGGTCAGTGTATGGCAGACCCATTGGCCTGAGAAGTCTAAGGTCAAAAAGTCTCTACCACGGCTGTACCATAGCTTGAATTCAGGTTAAGAGAAATTCTTGTATCATTTGCCGCATCCCGTTGAAATATACCTCCTGCCTCTGATTCCAAAGTTCCTCGGGCATAGAAGTTGTTCTTGTCTCAAGGCAGGGCACCCAGAAAATAGCTAGGGAGTCAGAAGTGGATTCCAAGTTTGAGATTTCTCTGGAAGTTCAAGAGCAATTAACAACCGTGAACAGGACTGAAAGCATCTCTATCTAGAATGATCACATCCTGGGAAAGTGCCTTCTCCCTTCAAAGGGGACAGAGAAGCATCCAGGAACAAAGAACTAGTAACAATGAAAGAAAACCCACAGTGTCCTCATAGCAGTGCAAAAGCTTTCCACAACAACCCAACAACAAGGGTCAAGCCCAAAGACCAACTCACCCAGAAGAGACACGGTCTCTGGACAGAAAAGGAAGGGAAGAGAAGAAAACACCTTCTCACAATGAGGTGGAGCTCAGCACCCTTTACCCCTGTTCCCATGCTCGCTCTGACATGGTGGGAATTTCCTCTCAACCAAGGGAGCTTTGCTTGTGAGCCAGCAGTAGGGCACTACATGGACAAAACTGGCTGGTCTGGGTTGGAAGTTGTGTGATGCCCTCTACTACAGTTACCTTTAGAGTTTGGTCCATTTAGATCCTTCTTCTATAAGAAACAGATTAAACCTAGTGCTTAGGGCTACCAACACATACACCTAAAATGTCTCTACCTCAGAGGCAGCAAGAAATTCCTTCTGTTCACCCTGAAATGTCCTAGTTGTCTGTGTTCTGGTAGTGATTTGAAGGTTCAGTGGGTGTGGACATCCAGGAAGGGTGGCACCAAGTGTAGAAAAGGTCCAGAACCTGCATGGAGAGAGAAGCAAGCCCAGAATTCACACTTTGGAAGGGTCTCTGGTCAACAAGCCCTCCCCCGCATCTCCACTGTGGGAAAACTGGGGACTTGAGGTGAATGGAAAGATGGAGCGGAGACAGGATGGTGTAGATGGCTCTGTAGCTAATTTCCTCTTGCCTTTGGGTGGGCTGGAAGATAGTGGTACAAGAAAGGATCTCACAGAAACCCACCTAAAAACAGGCTCCTCTGAATCTACAATAGTTATGTCACCAAAAGAACAGGGAATAATAAGAACTGTGCTTTCTAGTACCTAAAAAACAAAGCAAAACATTTCTTAAAATGTAATTATTTCAAAAGAAATCTTGGAATCTTGGGAAGCTCAGTGAGGTGGCAAATTCCTCAGAATCAAAAACCAACTTTGGAAGCATATTGTCATTGTGCCTATGTGTGTGTTTGTGTTTGTGTGTGTGTGTGAATATATCATATATTCCCACTCACCTACTTACAGGTGTATATATATAAATATATATTATCATTAAATTTGTTCCCTCTTCAAATCAACACCAGTGTGTTCCACCTTCAGTACACATTTAACTGTATTCCAATTCATAGACAGACCATTATACCAGAAAAATAGAGAAATAGCTGAGAACAGGCCAAGTATAACCTAGCCAGAGTTGTTTGAAATGCCAGTTCAGCATTTTAAAGAGCAAAACAAACCTCCCCAAATACAAGTTAAAATGCCTGTTCTTAACACACACTAACAGTTCTTGATGATCATCAGAAGAAAGAAAAAACGGACATATTATGAAATTGAATCTTAAGCGTTTTCCTTTTTTGTAATCATTTTACATACTTTAAGGGAAAACTTGCCATTTGTAGAAATGGTTCTCCCCCCTTCATTTCCTACTTCTCCCTAGCTCTCTGGAGCTGGGAAATAATACAACACACACAAAGTTTTGCTGAAGTATCATTTTTAAGGACCTTTTACTCTAACTTATAGACCTTTCTTTATCCCATTTAAAACATACTTAATGAATTTGAGAAATGTCTTACATATTTTGGCAGAAGACACAGAAAAACAAGGGTTGTTGAACCGTACAAAGTATCTAGGACTCATGACCTAGATGCGCTTAGCTGAAGGAAAGTAATTCTGTCCAAGTTACAGAAAAAAGGACTCAATTGCAGACAATCCACCTTGCAATGTCTATTCAAGATCCCTCCACCCTGGACTGTAATTGGTCAGGATTCTTCTGAAAGACTTGAGTCTTTATGGCATCGTTGGCTCGTAGACTACAAATGTTTCCAAGTCACTGTCCCTCTTAACACATGGTTTGGAAGAGAGTTCCAGAAGGTTTAGAGAAGATGTGGGGGCTGGGCACAGAGTAGTTTACCACCAAATAGTACAATACATAAAGTCAACCAAGAGAAAATGGCAGAGTCAAAAAGTTGAAAGCAGCCAAATCAGACGAGAATGCTAGGAAGTCGGTGAATACCATATTCCATGCCAAGACATTGAAATTAAAAAAAGAAAGTTGGATATAAATCAATATCAAAAGCATCAAAAAGTCAAAGCCAAACCAATGTTTCCTTTTTCCCCCTACGCACAAACCTTTTGTTCTAAACCCAAGGGCATTGAGATCAATAATTTTATCTGGAAGATTCAAGTCTACAGAGACACTTCCCTTCCATTTGATCACTTGAGTCCACAGAAATAAAGCACCTTTGGAACCAAGAATTGTTCAAGAATCCTAATGTCTTATTCAATGTGTCAAAAAAGTACAGTTAAAATAATTAGAATAATTCATCAAATGACAAACACAATAATATTGACTCTAGTGAATAGGCGAAAGGGATCCCAGGACAATTCACAACTGAGAAGATAGAGCACAATAAAAGGCTATGACATTTCATGAATATTCTGTGTTATAGCTTTGAACTTTATTGCAAAGCAAAAAATATATATTTTTATATATATATATTTTTATCTACATTTCACCTCTGACATTGTACACAACACGAAAGCACAGAAAACCAAAAAAATCATAATGAGGTAGATACATAACACTTACAGATGGAGGAGACTAAAGAGTTTAAATTTGGCTTAATATTGTGGTCACCAATGTATGCATTTTCAACACAGCAGCAAGCATTGATTCACAGGGCAAGAAGCCCAGTGATCTCAAACCCAAAAATAAGCCCCACTAAAAAATACCTGCTTCAAAATGAAAAAAAAAAAATTTTTTTTTTTTTAAATCAGGGGATCAGATGTGTTCAGTTGCAAACCCTGGTGAAACAAAGAAAGGTTTTGTTTTTGCTTCTGTGACCAGGAAAAAAATGTAATTTCCATCTATCTAATAAGGAGTAACCTGTCCCATAGAGTTCCTCTATGTACTCCTGACGGCTGGGGTTGGGGCAGCCTCGGGAGCTCAGCGGCCAGATGTTGATAGGAAAAGAGCAGGGTTTCTTCATTTTCCCTAGAGTAACCCTCACTCCTGCAGCCACCGTGATGGGGATCACTAGTCTTTGAGGACCCTGGAAACATGCCTGGAAATGGCAGGAAATCAATTTAGCTGGGAAGTCTCTGGCCCAACTTTGCCTTTCTAGATGATCTGCTCTCCTAGTGGGTGAGGCAAGGGGCCTCTACTGGTTTGGGACACTGGGATCGTCCCTTTCCCCTCATCATTTCCACTGACAGCCTTTCCAATGGAGAGCTTAAAAGGCCACTGAGAAGGCCATCTTCAGCCTCAATTTTAACCATAAATGCATTTTCACTGTAAAATGCAGTGTTAGGCAGTGGTAGCTAATGCAGAGACTGACTCTCTCTTTGTCTGATGTCTTGAACGGAAGGAGGATGGAGTGAGGAGAAGGGACCAGGAAAGGACACTTGGCTGGTTGAGGCAGCAGCTGGGAGACCAGAGCCATCAAATGATCGACTAAGTAAGGGTCAGTTCAGGCAAGTGCAGATGGCCAGTGGAGATGTAAGGGGCTCCAGCTAGAAAGCTGAGGAGTAACCTGGGTTTGTTGCCAGTGACTAGAAGAAAGTTTGGAGGAAATGAGGCTCAGAGATGTTGACGGGGCTAAAAGTGGAGCTGAATCAAGCTCCCTTGGATTGTTTAATAGCTATTTTTACTCTGGACGTGATCCTGCTTTTGGTGGGATTTGCTCTACTGAGAAAAAGCTGGGAATAGCTGCAGCCCAGGTCAGCCTTGGGCAAGAGGAAGGACAGAGGGGTCCCGTGGAATGCCTGGTGAATTTGGGATAATGATAAGGTCAGGAGAGAACTGATAGGCGACCACCTGGGTGAGAAGACTAGTACTCCGGCAAAGTGCACAGCAGGGAAGGTGAAGTCGGCATGTGCTGGGCGGGGCCAACCCCTGTTCTCCAGAAGCCAGAATGCTGCCTGTAGCGTCCCGTTTGTTTGTGCATCGTTGCCCCTGCTGGACTGTGAACGCCCTAAGAGACTGTCTTTCCTCTTTGCCTTCCCAGTGCCTGGCACGGTGCCTGGCACGTGGAGGGCATCATCGAGGTTGAATTGCATTTTCAGAAAATGCAACAAGAGAATGGTTTGGGGAAGAAGGAAAGGTGTCCACAGTGTTATAAGGGTTTTGAAGACCCTATATTCCCCCTCAAGGCCATAACCAGGGGCCTTTTCCTGCCTTCCTCCATGCATCTCAAGTGAAGACTCACACTTGAACATAAAACCTTATAGTGAGAGGGAATAATACAGCAGCAGGGCCCTATGGGTAAGGAACTAAAAACAATTCATCTGAGTAATTTGAAGACCCAGGTCACAGCAGAGCTGGGCAGCTGCCTCCAGCCTGGCTGGGCTGGCAGGTTGGGTGGGGGGTGGTTGTGATCTGTCTTGAGCACTTAATTGCAGGAGGCCAAGGCAAGGTGAGCTTGTGACCATCACTCTCAAGTGATTCCCAGTCTTGCCCTACAGGAGTTCCTGAGCAAGGCGAGGCTGAGGGCACTTCCAAGTGTCCCAAAGCTCACTAATCCCGAGGAGACTAGATCTCTGTCCCCTCAGAGACCCAAAGCAAAAGGAATCAGTCTGGATTGCAACAGGTGGCATTCGAGTAGTTATAAGAAAGGCTTATCTGACTACAAGACATTCAATAGTGAATGAAGGCAAAGTGCTTTTTTCCTTGGAGGTCTTTGAGAATAAGTTTGATATCTTTTTGTCTGTGACTGTGTGGATGAGCAAGTTAGGTGGTGTCTGAGTCTCCTTCAGACCCTGAGATCCCATTGTTCCTTTGTGCTCAGAAGAAGCCCCGGCTCTGCTCAAGGACTGAGGGATTTTTCTCCTGGGATAATTGCTGTGACTGTGGCAGGATGAGGAGAGTGGGGGTGGGGGGCAGGGGAGGCGTGCTCAGACGTGCGCTCCATCACAGGCTGCCCAGTAGGCATTAAGCTGACGTAACTGTTGCACACAGACGTGTAAAGCGTGAGGCTGACAGTGGAGAAAGAACACGTAGGGTTCATCTTTCCCCTCCCCCCACTGTCTCCAATCTGCCCGTTCCTGCCCCTTTCCTCTCCCTTGGGCTCTGCCTCTCTCATTTATATTGTTTTTCTCCCTTAATCAGCTCACAAGACAGTGAAAATCACTTTCTTGAGCCTAATATTTTGATGTTGGTCATTTCATTCCCTGGCATAGGAACTTACAGTGGCTCCCAATGGTTTATCATCCCAAATCCAAATTTATCAGTTCAGTTGTCAAGACTTTCATCAAATGCATTTGCCTGTCTTGCTATTTTATTATCTTTCTGGTTTGGGTCAATCACAGAGGTCACCAGACTGACTCCTGTGTTTTAGAGATGGGGAAACTGAGGATCATGGAAGGCAAGTGACTGGCCCAGGAACGGTGGGGACACGTGCAGAATGCAGATTCCCAGGCTGCCTCCCTCTCCGGCTGAGCATGGAGAGTTTCTTGCTGTGCCCTGCCGAGAGTTGCTCCTTCTTTCTGCCATGTCAGAACCATTATCTTCAAAAACCTACTCAAAATTTACCCTGTGAAGCTTAATTTTCTGACTTGGTCCTAACTCCAACTGTTCAACTCTTTTACCGGAAACTTAGGGAAATAATCCACTTATCTGAAAGTCACTTCCCCTTTCAAGATCACACACACGAAAACAACAACAAAACAAAAAAAAAACCCCCACAGAAAGGAGACACAGAAGTTCTCAGGACAACCGAAGAAGACATCTCCAAGTGCTTATAGGAAGACTCCGGTTCCATGGAGCTCTCCAAGAACTCATACTGAAGCTGTCATGCTCAAGGTGAGCAGGCCTGTGGACAACAGGTGTCCTTTTCCATGGGGTACCTTATTTCATAAATCGTCACTCAACTTTTAAGTCCCCTAAAACCTCACGCTCTTCTCTTGGCCTCTATGGCCATCTGCAAGGAAACAAAAATGCCAAAGCTGCCTTAGTCCCAAGTCGTCCCTGCCAGGTACCCTGAGCTACCTGCCTTTGTGAGCCATTGGGAAAGGGCATGAGGGGACGCCTGGACCTTGAAGAAGAGCGGGACCAAATATCCAGGTTTGACCCCCAGCTGTAACCCTGACTGACCACGGGACCCTGTGCCATCACAGAGGCTCCTTGAGCCTCAGTTTCCTCATTTGTAAATTGGGATGGGATTTCTCACCTTGCCAGATTATCACAAAGATTTAGATGAGATCGTTGTATGAAGGCACCCAGGATAGAGCCTTACATATCATTGGCCCTCAGTTAATGTTAGCTGAATCTGAGTCCTCCCAAAAGGGCTGTGCTCCATCATGGCTGATGTCACCTGCTCAGGTCACGTTGGACTTACTCTGACACTCCAGCATTCCTGAGACTCCAGTAATCCTAAGTACTTCTTTCCTGTAGAGGAACTGTCCCTTCTCCCCATGGAGGAAACACAACATCTCCCATGGGACTCCTTCTTCAGAAGCAGCCACCCGGGGAGGGCTCTGGGCCATACCCGACTTCCTGGTCCTGGCATTCGGAACTCTACACCTATGAGCCCCACAGGGTCTCAGGTACCAATCGATGGCAAGAACTGACCCAGCAAAGGTTTGGCCCACACCACAAGACTTGTCCACTCTAATAGGGAAGACTTTCCTCAGCGAAGGTTCTGTTCGTGCTGCTGATGAAGTTGCAGGCCTCAGGACAGACACGTTCCCTGGGTCTAGATTTATGGTGGGAACTCAATAAAGCCACAGCTCCCAGAGATGGGCATGTCCCTTCCCAGAGAGGCAGATTGTCACAGCCCCAAAATAGGTGTTGGACACTCTGATTTGGCCCCGGTTGAGGACCAAGGGATCTAGACCACTTCCACCCTTTGGGGTTCATTTTTCCCCAAACTCTGAGCTTCCTGGGAGACCTGGAGCCTCTGGATACCTGAGGCTGTCTCAGGGCTTGAGCACCGATGGACAGGGGTCATTGGGGGGACTTTGGCAACTCAGTCATTTTTGGGGGAGGACCAGGAGTTGAGAAATCTCATGGTATCCTAGAACTGAGATGTTTTGAGCTGTAAAGACAAATTGGCTTCTGGGAAAGACTCTTGGGTCTGTGTGCACAAGGCCAGACCCCACAATAAGCCTAAAGGTCTCCAGAATACTACCTCCAAGGATAAGAGGACCCCCTTTTCAGGAGGAGAAAGAAATAATGAGTGATAAACTCCTGGGATGGGTCTTAGCAGGTGTGACCTATGGAACAGGACAAAAAGCAAATGAACAGCACTTCATTAAGATCCCCTGAGTAGCTAAGAATATGTGTAGGATGGGCGAGGGAAGCAATGAGGCTCATAGAGAAAATGCATTCTTGTCAAAGGACCCACTTCCTTTTTCATTCCGAAGGAATTCCACCTAAGCTCCCACCAGCCATGGCGTGGAAGCACGTTGTGCTGGAGCAGTCAGGCAGTGTCTGAATTTATCTTTTAAAAACTGTCTCAGATGGCTTGGCCACCTTGTGCAAGATTTGTAAACCGTGTGCAAAACTGAAACTTGTGCAGACAACCAGAGAAGTTGCCTTCTCTGCGCAGGGCTTCCCCTGCCTAATTTGTGCTTTGTCTAACCCCGTGATCTGTCTTCTTCCCAGCAACAACTTGTGAAAACCTTGTGAAGCCATGCTCAGCCAAATTGGCACGAGGGTAGTTTGTAAATGCACTAGAATCTCCTGTTCTCCTCTATAGCTGAAAGTATGTTTTAAATACCTTCAAATGATGTGCAATCTGAGGGCTGGCTTCCTGAGCGCTTTTGATGTCGAGCTCTTGAAGATTCTCTTAATCTAAAGTTCAAAATGAAAGCAGATGCGGTAACTCCAATCAGGCGTGTTGCAGTCAGTGGCTGGCAGGGGAGAAGAGGTATTAGCGAGAAGCTGTGCAAAGTAGGAAACTGGGATTTGGCACTGGGTAGAGCGTGTAGAGGAGGGGGGAGAGATGCAATTGGCAAAAAGCTAAGGGAGAAAATATTAGTTCACCCTCTGGAGAGAGGTTACTCCATATAGATGACGGCAAATAAGGAAATAAAAACACCTGGGTCACATCCTTCCCAGAGTACACCAGCTCCCTGCCAGGGTCATTATTCAGGACCTAGGTGTGGTTGCTAATTTAGCTGCAGGCGCACATTATTTCCCCACCCCTCAACCCCAGAGGTCACATGCTCATTGTTCCACTTAAGCCAAATTTTTTTCTTGCGTTAAGTCAACACATCCCCAAAACATATCCTATAAAAGTAGACTTTATAAAGAAAATAAGTATTTGAATCAAGAAGAAGATGAAAACAAGTTGTAAACATGTAACCGAAACATAAAAATACACATCAGTTCACTTATAGAACCAAACAGGGTTACATTGAATCATTTAAAATGAAAGGAAAGGAAAACTTTTCTCGGGAGCTCTTAAATTTAGGAAAAGAATCACTGTAGCATGCTCACCTTGAACCGGGGATTAGCTATTGTGGATCTTGTACAAAGGAAAATCTGTGAGGGGGCTGGAGATCTGAGGTGAAGGAGGGAGGGAAGAGAAACTGGAAGATTGCATAGTTGTGAAACAGTGGCTTCTCATCAAGGTGAACAAGTGCGTCATCTGATAAAATAGCATTTGAGAGGTTTTTTTTCTGTTCATTTCTGTTTACGGTATTTTTCTCTGTCCACCAAACATTTCATACATTAAAGCATATATACAGTACACACACACACATGCTAGCACTAACACCTGAATTACACAGCCAGACTTTACAATGACCCCTCACCACTTGTTCCAGGCAAAGTCTGTATTCCCCAATACACTTCTGCTGCATCCTAACCCCATTTCTTGTCAAAACGCATCTCTTGGATTATTTCCTTCATTAGTGACAAAAGGGATGGGTGAGAATGGGGGCATCGAGGAAAGCACCAGAAATGGTTCTATTCTCTTATTGAACTTCTGTGGAAATGCCTCACATTTTGGTTAGGGGTTCACTATTTTTTAAGAGATGGGAAAAAACAACTGCCTCTTTTTTTAAGCTTTCTTGAGGTAAACATTATTTGTTAATACCTTAGGCAGCGACGTGTTTTACAGAGCTGTTGAGAAACCTTAGAATAAGGAAGAAACAACACCAACGTGTAACATCAACGTTCAGAACGTTTAGAATGCACATTTATGGTTAACTTATTTCCATTTCCTCTCATTGAGCCAACTCCTTCTAATAACATATAGAATGGAACAGAAATATAAATAATTTCCTATATTACACTGGGCATCCCTTATCCCATCCCACTGTAAACCTCTCTTGCTCACATACTAAAAGTTGTGAACCAACTGAAAATTAAAATAAACATGAACATACTTCACATTTTCTCAATCTTTCTATCTGCCTCAAGCATATATATATATATATGTATATATATATATGATAGTTTACATTAATATAGGAAATAAAGGTCTTTTAGTTACATTGTATACAGAATCACTGCATCTTATCTTTATTTTCTATTCTCTCTCTCTTTTTGGATAAACAATTGGCTATAACAATCTATAGTAAGGCTTCACAGAAAGAATTCTGTATGTTTTGTTTTTCTCTAAGAACCAAAGTTTATAAAATGAGGTTTGATTCTAGCACCTTATACAGTATTAGTGATGTTGTTCCCTTGGGAGAAATTAGCACTACCCAATACCTCAGGTGAATCTCTATCAATTAGACAATTTTCAAAGGTATTGCCAAAGGAGGACATACAACATGGTGGACATGGAGGACAAGAGGGGAACAAAACAAAACCCCAAGATTAAAATCTTAGCAGCATACAAACAAAACCTTAAAAACATATCAAGTTGCCGTCTCCAAGTTAATAATGATTTAGTGTTTCAGTGCCACCAATGAATCCTTTTAAGTTATCCATCCCCATGAGGTAAGAAAATATTATGATGTCCATTTTAGATGGGGAAACTGAGTCTGGGAGACTTATGCAGGTCACAGAGGAAAGTGTCTGGGTTAAGAGTCAGAGTCCGGGATGTCCAACCTCTAGCCTCTTATTCCCAAACTGTCCCTCATCACCTTTGATTGGTGAGTTGAGATTTTGGAAAAGCAGCTTATTGGCCACTGATGAGGAAGCAAAACAGAAAAACAATTTTTGAAAATATCAGCACCAAAGGAAGTTCAAAAGAAGCTGCTCTTTGCTCCCTTATCGAACATTCCGTGTTACAGAGACAGCAACTTTCACAAGAAGAGAGAAGAAAATCTGTCTTAGAAGGAACCCATGTCACTTGTTGGTGCCCTTCCCGAAAGTCAGAACTCTCCACAGAGCTGTTAGTTCCTGTTGAGTAGTATCTATTTTTGCAGAGGAATGATCAACTCCCACCAACGCTGCATCAGAACCTCAATTATATAATTAAATAACTATAGTGATATCTCTATCTCTATATCTATTTATATACGTATACATTAAAGTCTTTTACTGCACTGGCACATGACCCCGAGGAGAAGTACTGGCGTTGCTGTTTGCTGCAAGTGGCCGCCTTGACTGGAGTTACATGAGAAAGAAGCACCACAAGAAAAGGCACCACAAGGTTTCGAGAAGTTAAATTGTTCGTTGTCACCGCCCTGACCTCGCCATGGTGGGAGCAGAAGTCGTTCATCTTTAGCAAGGACCCTGGAGCGACTGAGTCAAAAATTATCCCAACCCATATGCATCTGTCCATTTCAACTCCACAGGGAGAGAGAGAAGAAACAGCCTGGCATGGTTCTTTTCACTGCAACTTCTTTTTGGCTAATAGAACAGGAAAAGATTTCCATGGTTAAACAGAAAAGGGAGGACTCAGACACAGGAAACCAAGCCCTCCTAAAAAAGTGAGAATAAGAACAAAAATCTTGTGCTAAAGAAAGTTCTACGTGGAAATCTGTCTGTCTAATATGATTCCTTGGTGGCAATGCATTAGGAAAAAAAGAGAAAATGAAGGAATTACATTCATAGGCACTGTTAGCCACAAATAGCACCGGGTCTAGATTAACGAGGACAGAGAGATGTCCGCATCTGTCCGCGTAGCTAAGAACCATGAGTGTTGGCTAGAATCAACAACGTTCCTCCATTCTTATAGTCTGGCCAAGAAAATTGGAAGTCATTGGCCATTCGGAGCACCAAGAATTACACGTGCCGCTGACGAACCAGAAAAGGAGAAGGGGCAGCTGAGGACTGCAGAGTGGATGTTAAATGGCGTTTTTATTTTTAATAGTGACTTGCCGGCCTTGAAATATCCCTTCCTATGTTTCTCATTCCAGGCGGGGGCCACACTCCACATGGGAATGGGGAGCCTGTACTTGGTGCAGGAAGGTCTGCACACGGGGTGAGGGGTACAGAGTTCTCCTCACCGGCCATTTTCCTTCCCTCATCCTGGTCTGGGTTGGAAGAAAGGAAGTCAACTGGTCATGCTGGTGCAATATGCAATGCTCCCAGGACTTGCTGTCTAAGCCTGTAGTGACAGGATGGGGAGGCCTGAGAACAGGGTCAAAATGGCTCACTGCAGCAACCACTCTTCCCAAACTCCGGTCAGCACTCCAACTGAACACAGAGGCTGATCACAGGGGGAGTCTGATACAGCAGTCTTTGTGGCATGTTTATTTAAACTGAATTATTGCTTTTCCTTCTGGTTCCCCAAGCTAAGGATTTTTAGCTTAAGTTGGTTTTCAAATTCTGATGTGTGTCTATAGCAAAAATGATACTCTCATTTCAGTGTGAGGAAAAATCAGTTATGCCTACCATCTTCCAAATAATAATCTGAATTATTTGTCCAAACCTACTTTTGGGGCATGGACAAGAGGGGCAATGAAAGACTTCTGCCAGAAAAGTCCTCCTCTAGCATCTTCACAGGGCAGAGAAAAGTCACCAGGATATACCACCTGCCCCTGCCCCTTCCATCAGGTCTCCTTTTATGCTATTTCCCACCCAAATGCCTCCTGCAGTGACAGACCTGGGTGTTTGGCAGGCTCTGCCTGCCCATGGTTTAGGAAAATAGTCTCTGCCCACTTATTCCTTCCAGGGGCTCCTAGAACTTCATTGTAGGCAGGAAATGTAATGCTGGCCTCCAAGCCCCTGCCTCTCCATTGACTTAAGGTCACTGGTGTCCTGACCACAGTCCCAGCAACCGCAGAGGGTAGAGTCTAGATGGGAAGGTGCAGTTCTGAGCTCTTAGGACAGGGAGGGCTGGCTCTCCCAGCCTTCCTCTCCAGCTCTCCCTGTTTCTGCCAGCCAACAGACATGGCAGAGAGCAGGGAAATCCAAATCTGTCGTTCTTCCTGCTCCCTAAATGAGACCAAGTGGAAGGTGCAATCGTGGCAACCAGGAGCATTGGTCCGTAGCACCGGAGAAGGGAAATATTGACGATTTCAGCTCAGTCTCTGAGCTCTCTGCCTCCTCTAAAGATCTTCTCTTCTTTTCAGAGTCAAAAGTGCCCCCTCCACTAGACTCCTGCAGCATTTACTGTGGTCTCTATGTATTTATCATATTCTGCCTTCCACTGGAGTTCTTTGGGTTTCTGGCCAAGTCATAGTGGCTGGAGTATGTTAGAACTGAAAGGAACATTTTGGAAATGAAGAAATTGATGATGAGAGAGGCTAAATAATCAGTCCAAGGTCACACAGTGTTGGGCCAGAGCTCAGATTTACTGATTTCCTACTTGGGAGTCTTTACACTATCTTGTTATGACATGTGGAGATGTCATCCTAAGCCTTTATACCTTCCAAATTTTCGTTCAATATCTTTCCTCCTTTACTGCATCACCCATGGGAAGGACTGTGTTTTGCATATATAATACGTGCTCAGATAAATGAAATTCAAGAGCTTCTCTTTCTGTCCAAAGGGGCACATTAATTATGTACATATGTCATCAGCCATAAGGGCTCTCCTTGCCCTATCACACAAGTTTCACATAAGCAGTACCTGTGCAGGGCGGGTGTGATAAAGGGCAAGGGTACCTCCTAGCCTTCCCCCTACCTTCGTTGGCTAAGCCACTTCCAAATAGACCTGCTTTAGAGAGATGGGACTAGAAATAGACTCATTTATGTTCCTTTAGGTGGACAATTTGATCACATGCAGGTGGCCATAACCCTGCATGTTTGGGAGGCTCAGCTGATAGGCTTAATCCTTAGCTGATAGTTCACTGTAAATTATGTTTAACACTAGCAAACTCAAGAGTAAATGAAGATGTGGTCTGAGCTTTGGAAGCCACAATCTACTCACACAGCTGCTGCTCAGAATAGACGACCAGATGATGAAGATCATACACAGAGGAAAAGGGAAGAAGAAAAGATTCCCAGCTGGATACAAAGGTGAGTCTCATGTGGTTGACTAAAGCTCCTACAGCAAACCCCCCATCTCATTGAAATGGACAGGAAGGGCCTAGGGAACACGCCATCAGCTTGGAATTGCCAAGTTCTAGAACTTTCCTTTTATGGATGTGTGCCTGATCATTTGTTCAGTGGGGAAATAGTTGGAACCTCAAAATTAATGGTGTTTATGACTCTGCTTCCTTTAAACTCTCAAATATACGTACATACCAGTTTCTCAGACACAGCTAATGTTCAGAGTAGATAGAAGCAATGAGAATATTTTGTTAGCCCTTTGGGGGAAAATTACAAATTTTATGCACTCAAGGCTTTGAAATACCTGAGAATTTCAAGTAGCTTTGCTCTATAAAGAGTCATTTAGCAGTGTCATCAGCTTTATTGGGTTAAATTTGGAAGAATGACTGATAGAAAAGTATTCAAGAAAACTAAACAAATGTAAGAAAACGTCCTAAAAATAACCATCATTTGGAGAAGAGAGATTGGATTCCAGCCAAAGACCCTGCAGGCTGCCTCCCCTCACCAGATAGATGGGTTGGGAGAGCCGGTGACCAGGTGAGCACACGAGAAGGCCCCAAACATCCCTGCAGGGTGAAGTCAGTGAGGCCACAGCCACAATCTGTGGCCTGTTCTCAGGCAGACGCAGAGTTAGAAAACGCTGAAAATCTCTGCTCAGGTGCAGGGAGAAAAATGTTTTTGCTTTGAACAACAAACCACAGTGACAACCCACAGACACCAAGAAGTGACAGTGAGACTTCAGGGGATTCTGTTTCTCGTTCTTCCTCTTTTTTCTCTTTCTCTCTTTGCCCTCTCTCCCTCCCTCCTTCCTTCCTTCCTTCCTTCCTTCCTTCCTTCCTTCCTTCCTTCCTTCCTTCCTTCCCTCCCTCCTTCCTTCCCTGCTTGTATATTTTCTTCTATAACAAATCGTTATTCTTTTGTTAAAGGAAAAGGCCACTTACGAAGGCGTTGCACCATTAGCCCTCTCCAGGACTGTACTCTCATCTTCCCGTGTCTCACCTCCAAATTTCTTTGTACCCCAAGGAGCCGCTTTTCCATAACACCATTAGAAAAGTAGGTTCCTTGGAAACATGTCTTGTCACAAAAGAGTCCGTGCAGAGGAAAAGATAATGGAACTATTATACCCTGGGGATTGGTGCTGAGAATAAGAGGACATAAAAATGGAGGAGGAGATGTCTCACATGCTCTTGCCATGGCCGTCTGCAGCAGCTGGCCACATGCCACACCACTGGGGCTTAGGAGACAAAGATGTGACAGGTTAGGGGAGGGGACCCCAAAAGGTGATCCTGTGGAGCAGGGATTAGAAAAGTTTCTAGGTCCAGACTCTGTGGTTTTCTCCCACCTAACACGAGGCCTTTCAGGTGGCAGTGGTGATCTCTCCAGCACCTGTCTGGATCCCAAACACTAAGAATATGGCTCACATCACTGCAGGGGCCTCTCTTGCTCTTCCCGTCAAAGGGGGAGCCTCCAAATGGGATGCAGGTCAGGAAAGAAGGCTTGTGGCTCAAAGCACTGTGCTGCCTGAGCACCTGTTCCCTCCAGGTGACCCCAAACACTCTTTTCCCTTCTGCGGAAAGACTCTTCCAGCATAACCAAATCCCCCAGCACTTTGGGTCATGGTGAATCCTGTCACCAGGGTGGGCGGGAATTTGAGTGACTTTTTCACGCCGTGTGCACCTGCTTCTTCCCAGGTCTGTCCGCCAGACCCCAGACTTGTCACGGTCGTTACTGCAATGGGGAGGGATGTGGCACTGCTCTAAAATCAGTTCTGCCTCCTACAAAGCAATTGCTCTGAAATGTTTCCCATCGGTTAGAATCGCCAGAGGTGGGGTCATGTTCCCCAAGCTCCCAAGGGGCGTTGCTGGGCCAGCCTCACACTATCTGCACATATCGATACTGCAGGTCCAGACCCATTGGGCTTGGGTTCCACCGGCCAGAGAGCCTGGCGACTGAAGGACATCTAACACTGACTGGGCTCCAGGCAGGAACTTCCCACCTTCCTTCTCCGTGTACGCCTCCCTCTCTTCACCTGCTCTGCGGACTTCTGTGCTAACAGGTCAGAGGTACTTGGTGTGATTTGGATTCCAGAAAGTGGGGAGCTATTTAGAAAGCTATTATCCAGAGTCCCCAGGTTGCTCTGGGGACCTGCTGAGAATACTGGGAGCAACTTGAGGGTCTCAAGATGCCAGCACAACCTCCACTGGCTTCCTGTCCCAGATGGAGGAGACGAAAGCATATCCTGGCCCAAGCGAGTCTTCACGGCCCCAGGCCTGGGAGAAAGAAAAGCCCATCTAGGCGGGTCTATTTCAAGTCCGGCAAGAGCACTAAATGTCAAAATACTCTATTTCATCAACTTTTTAAGCCCTTGAATAAAAAGTTACGTACATATATGTGTGTGTGTGTATGTGTGTACATGTGAGTGTGTGTGTGTGTATGTCTGTATATATACACATACATACACACATATATGCCCAAGATTGGCATATTTATGTGTCTAGATGTGATCATAAGCTTAGAATGCAGTTCTGTGGTCATGTACCTCAATCAGACTCCTCAGTTCTGCACAATTCATGATAATCTCAAAATCTCAGATCACCTCATAGCTTATGTGGTTTTCAGCCTTCTTTCTCTCTCTCTTGGGCATTTCATAATCACTATAATTTCAAACAAATAAAAACAAAGCTATCAATAACAAGGAAGTGCCATAGGTTAGCCTGCACAGTGAGGCTAGAGGGGACTCTAGGGTGCTGGGAGCAATTGAGTGGCACAGCGGCTTGTTGTCATGTTGACGAGATAATGTCCTAGATAGCCCAGGGGCTGAGAAAACTTTGTATTTTCACTTGGAGGCCCATGTTGGCCCCATGGGTTATCAGTGAGGGTCCCCAACTGCTTAAGCCACACTATCTGCCCCTTTCTCCTGCCTTCCATCTCCACAAGTCTCATCAGAACCCAGGGCCAGGCCTTCTAAAGGCATGTGTATTTACATGAAGGAAGAAGCGGATCCTGTCCTTGACCTCAGGCAGGCTGGACCAGCGGAGAGGCTGGGGCCACGGCTTGGAGTAGGGCAGGAAATGACAGCTCCTGTGCAGCTGATGATGCATTTGGTGGAAGCGTGCAGCAATAGTGGTGTCAAGGCAAGTGGAAGGCTGAAGGGGTTGAGTTTGGACAAACAGCCCTGACTGGAAGCAGTGTGCATATGAGGACTGGCCTCATGGAAGGAAGGCCTTTTGGAATCAACACCAGGGTTGGGAGCTGTCACGAGCACAGGCTAGAGAGAAGCAGAGAAGTGGCTGAGAAGCACAGAATGATCTGGGGCCAGGCAGCACCAAAGCTGAAGATATTTCTTCCTCATGTTCTAGGTTAGAAGGAAAAGGATGCAAAGTCTCTGTTCTACCTTAGGTTCCTAGAGAAGCTCACATGGGGCCTCCCAAGTCCTGTGTCTGAGACAGAGGGGACCACTGTGAACCACTGAATCCCACGTTTTTTCTCAGCAACAAAAGAGCCATTTTTCAAACCAAATAACCTTCTCTTTCTCTTTGTCCCTTTTTCCCTCTGAAAGGGAAAGAAAGCAATTCTCTTCTTCCTCTGAAGGCTGGCATCATATAGTGATTTTCAAAATAACAAGTGGTTTCCCTCTGGTTCTATAACACAGAGGAAGCCCCTGCTGAGCTCTGAGGATGATCTTTCTGTGGCATGAAGATTTCTGAGGATTCAAGGAGACAGCCCTAGTAATACTGAAAGAGTATTCCTAAAGCTACAAGGCTCTGGGGCTCTTCCAGAAGCTTTAATTTGGGACTGGACCTCCCACCTGCTTAGCTCAGTAGGTGGTTTGGCTCTTTGTAGAAATTAGGGAACCTTGGACACAGCACTCAGCCAAGAATTTGAGATGTGCTATCTTTTAGAAAATTTTAGAATCCAGACCTGATTCCTTGAGTGTGTTTGGGAAGGGGAAAACTTTGTACATGCAAAAGAAATGAGAAATTTAAAAAGCCTTCATTTTATGTTAGGCAGCTAAGAAATTGAAGACTCCTCCCATCACCACCATAAAAAAAAAAAAAAGACAGGTACATGTTCTGATTTGTTTTCTAATAAAGATGCTTGTCTTCGGAAGCCAAGACTTTCCAGCAAACAACAGTGTACCAGATTCTCCAAGGACACAAACCAACCAAAAAGTACCCAGCTATTCCAGCACAGCATAAACAAACTGTTCTCTGGGTCTGGAGACAGAAGATGATGGCTATCGCAAAACTGAAGCTGAGCCAGGAGGAATGACAGAAATAACAGAACCATATCTGCTGGTCACGGGACATGCTCACTGATATTTGCCTTCATTTTCCCCCACAGGGAGAAGAGCAACCAATATCTGTTTGCTTCTCAGAAGAGCATTCTCTGATGGAAGCTAAAGGGTTTAAAGCCCTTCCTTCTTGCCCAAATACTTGGGAAGGAAAGGAGAGTAGCCTTTCCAGGGCAGAAAGAAAGAGAACATGTTTCTTGACCCACATTGAGATAACTCTGTTATTCTGTCCTCTTGAAATCATTTAAAAATATCCATTAATCAAAAGAGAGGAGAGAAGTTAGATCCCTTTCCTCTTCCTCCACAGTACCTAGCATGGTGCCTTGCACACAGCAGGTGCTCAATTCATGTTTAAAAAGATTTTAAATAGGAAGCAAACTTGATAACCATAATACTCTTATCCTCAAAGTGCTTTACCAGACATTAATTACTTTATCCTCACAACACCCCTGTGAGGTAAGTAAGCAATACTCTTCCCATTTTACAGAAAGAGAAATTGGCCCCTAGTGACTTGACTTAGGTCTGCAGGAAGATAGAGTCCTGGACTTTTTACTTCCGATGACATGATCTGTTCATGAGAACGTGCCTTTTCTTTCTCTAGGTGCTTTCTCTGACCCTCTGGTGAAACAATAATGCTTAAATATGTCACTCATAAAATCAATTTCCTTTGTTTGAAAAGAATATGCTTTGCTATTTCTGCTCCAGAGAGTGTAGGAAGTAACGATTAGATGGTTGCAAATATTTTCTTTCTACATGCTTCTGGAAGCCTTCCTCTTCTTTATTAGTCTTCCTACCCATCTACTGAGTCATTATGTTCTCTGTGGCTCCACGCATCCTTCTTCAAATTTCTCATTCAAAAATGCCGTGCAGTTTATTCGCCATCCATCCCAGTCAAAAAACAGGTGCCGATGAGAACGGAGAGTCAAGTCTGAGGTCTCCTTTATTCCTTCCTTCTGGTTACCATCAGAAATACCTTGTGGAAATAAGTAATCCCAGCAGGATTTGGCCTAGCCACAGAACGATCAGATACAAAATCAAACAGAAGTCATTATTGAATTCCAAACTATGATCTGGTCCCTTGTGCTGTCAAAACAATAATATTAATCTTGGAGAGCAGGGTCAGAGCAGGTGGGCAAGGAGTTCTTGTCAGGACTCCATAGTCTAAGAGCAGGAGGATTTGCATCTACAACTGGGAGCTGCCTGGGTGAGCTGTCTGTTCCTTTGGGCCAGTCTCAGGAGGCGTCCCCCCTCCCCTTATTTATTTATTTTTTTTGGTGAGAATTTTTACATCAGAATACACCTGAACTCCAAGGAAAGGGCCAGAGCCAGACCCAGGTTGATTAACCTAGAAGAGTTGAAGCTTCAAGAATTTTCCTCTCCAAGAAGGTTGTCAGAGCCAATAGAAAATCAGTGTTGCAGCTGGTCCTCCTGGAGTGTTAGAGGCATTCTCCACTGCTCCCACCTGCCCTCACTCTGGTTTAGATCCTAAGAAGAACATGAGTTTCTTAGGATGGGTCTGTTTTCTTGCTCAAAGGGTATCTTGGTAGTTGAATTGATAACAGTCAAACCATAGTAAAAAGAAAAAAAAAAAAAAGGAAAGAAAAAGAAACTCAACTAAACTTTTCCAATTCAAATGATGAGGAAAAAAATACCCTGATTTGGATAAAAACCATTAGTGATATTACCCAGCCCCTGTGTGTCTCTGAATCTTTGCCTGCAGACTCCACTCAAAGCACACCAGGGAATGATCAAAACCCACCATTGGGACCCACATTTTGGCTGATGGGATGGTTTTTTTAAAAATAAAGCTTTGTTTCTGTACTCTGCAGAGAGGCAAATAGAGGGCGAGTCCATTTGATGAGGTGAGCCTCAAGGTTGAAAAAGATTGTAAGGAAGAACAAAAGTAAGAGATATTTCACAAAGAGCTTTCAACCACGTTAAAAACAATCTCCAAATCCTCCCCATTTGCTCATTCTCTTGTCTGCCCAAAGCTCAATGAATATCACTTTTCAAACTGATCCTTCCATATATTCTCTGATACTTTAGGAAAAATTAACATCGGGACATTTGGTTTTAGAATTACAAGTGGCCGCCTTGAGCCAGGTGACTCCCAGTCGCCTGACCAGCGTACCATTGTGCTGGGTTCACAGTGCTGTGAAGTATCTAAGAACTACAAGGATGTGAGACTTCTCCCTGTCCAGCTGCACTGCTCATCCTGTGGGCTTCCAGGTGCCACTGCCCCTGGAGAACACGCTCTTCTTCTGTGGCTCCACTTTCCAAGAAACGAGGTCACCACTATTCTTTATATGATGCCTTCGCTACAGACAATAATGACCGAATCCTCACAGCATCCCTGAGCAGGAGAGAAAGAAGAGATTGACCTTCGTTCTCTCCACTTTACAGATGGAGAAACCAAGGCACCGAGAGGTGAAGTGAGTTATCCGTGATCACAGTGGGGACCCTGAATCAGCCCGTGATATTTCCTGATCTTTCTGAGTCTAAAGAAGAGCTTCTAGGAGGTCTACATCTAAAACAAATCTCCTAACCCCACTTGAGCCTGAGGACCCCAGAGCTATGTTGAGGATGGAGAAACAAACCAAAGGAGTTCATCTAACAGGTGGGCAGTTGTCTGTAACCACCATGACATATGGCCAAAGGCTGCTTCTGAAGGGACATTCATTGGGTTACCAATTGGCACTATACTCACAGGAAATTACTTCTTTGTCCTCCTTGGCTTGAGGATGAATTTTAGGAGTAGTCCTTCCTGGACAAGCATGGATGAGCTGACTGACTTCAGTTTCTAGTGTGGGGTCTTGTGATTCGTGTTAGGAATTGGCAAGGACAGGCGCCTCCTACCGGGGCTTGCATATTGTTCTGCACAGGTGGGGCAGGCCAGGGTGGGTGCCCCTTAGGTCCTGCCTGCTCATTTCCGATTTGGTCTATTCTTAGCCCTTGACACAAGGTGTTAGCCATGTGCAGGGGGATCTCCTATGGTTGTCCGTCTGCTGCCCTCAGGAGCTGCCATTAATAGCACTCCTGACCTTTGGCTCCAGTACACACCAGCCACGTCCTGCCAGCCACTACAAGGAAAGGTACAGGGAGCAAGAAGGCACAGCTCCTTCCCAGGAGGAGGGGAAGAAGCAGATGGTGCCCAGGAGAGTCAAGTAAGGCAGACAGAGCCAGACGGGCAGAGAAATAAAGCTGCAGGCAGATCAAGGCAGTGCCCTTGTCTTTTGATATTTGGCCAATAGCACAAGATGTAGTGTTTTAAGCAAGAAACGAAATCTTTAAAATAGCTAAGGGTGAGTGAGAAAGAGGCTTATGTTGCCATTGCAGGAATTTACATTAAGCATCATCTTTTTTGACAGTGAGGGTCTTCAAAAAAAATCTCTGAGAGGGTAGAGTTGCCTTTTTACAAGTTTGAAATTGGGACAGGCACATATTGATTTAGGATGCTCTGGGGGCAGTCCTCTTACAAGCCTGTGGTTTTGCGTCCTGTGATAGGCTGACCACTGCAATTTCCATGTCTAGGAGTTGGGCTGTGGGTGAGAATGGATGTTGCTTATATGACAGTGGCCAGCTTTGGATGAAGAAGTAATGATACAGACTCTAATCTTGAAAAATTTCCCATTTTGTTCATTTCATGCACACCAGGACCTTAACGAGAAGAACTGATGTTGATTTAAATTCACCACCTATTGGATACCTGTGGGTGCTTCACGAGGAGGGTGCCTGATGGAATCCAGTCATCGAGAAATGTTTGAGAATGAAATGAACAGAACTGCTGCCTCCAAGGCTGACCAGCCACTGGGGATGAGTCCATACCTCTGTGTCCTTCCCTTTCACTCATGCAGCGTCTTTTCCAGGTCTCCCTTGAGCTTGGCAAGATTTTCCTGGCAGTTTTCCAGTCTACACTGGGAATATCACTTAAATCTAAGTGAAATTAATTGCAATGAGCTCTCTTCTCTTCACACTCTCCAATTTTAAATCCCCCTCCCCCAACCGAATCTGGTAATGTTACTTTAATATTTTTCAGTTTGGCTAAGAAATAACAGATTTTAGCTTTTTGATAAGAAAATCAAGTGAGTGTACACAAGGATTGTCCCCTTCATCAAGGCTACCACCCAGAGCTGCTGTCATCAGTCACGAGAGGCCTGAAAGGGCTCACTTTGAGTAAGGAGGCACTTTCCTTGGCAAAGAAAATGCCATCATGTGTGCCAAACAAATGCTCGGTGACCCATTTGAGAGAGCCAGGAGCAGGTGGGCATGGACGCTGTATGCACAATACGCCCTGGCCCCATTCTCTTTTAGGATTGCACATCCTTTCCTCCAGACCAAAGGCTCTGAGCCTGCACACTGCTGTCCTCTTCTTACATCTGTTCCTAGGCAATGGAGAGAGAAAATTTTGCTACGGCCTGGGGGCATCAGGGCTTGGGGCTCGTTATGTATCCCCCCACCCTCAGGAGCAAGGACCAGGATAGGGAAAGGGGACGTCGGCTTCCTTAGTCAGGCATATAAACACTGCGAAGGGAGTTTCTGTGTACATAAACGAGTGAGGCCATGCCTGTTCTTCAAACAGGATCCACATCAGCAACCTCTTCTTCTGCCCCTATGACCATGTGGGAAGGCGGGGTACAAGGAAAGGGAGAAAATCATGTCATTTGGCATTTTTAAAAAACCTGTAAATTTTCCTCTCTAAGAATAAGGTTCCTATTGGGACAAGGAATGATGCCTGTGGCATGAGATGCCACACAGCCAATAGCATCACCCTCATGACCACGGTCCAGACAAGTATTTGCACTCTTTCAAGCCACCTGGGGATGCAGAGGGGCTGTGGCTATTGAGGGGATGGGTTAGGCCACATGGGGCCATACAGCAGTGGGGAATTTGTGCCTGGGGAGTAGAGTGTAGGGGATCTGACAGGGGTGGAGGAGCCCCAGGGGCCACAAGGATGTGTTGTCTTCCTTGACTGAAAAGGGACATGTCAGCAGCATGTGCCATCAAGAGAGATGGGGCCCGTTCTCCAGAGACCCCCAGTTCCCAATTTGTTTGGACAAGTCTGACTCTGCAGAGCAGGGTGAACCTTCTGGAGACAGAGTGCAGGAGTATGTTTGAGATTTGAGAAACTCTGGGGGTGAATAAGGTCAGGGGGGGCTCATCTGATGAATCTAAACCCTCTTAGCTCCCCTTGTCATGGCCTTAAGAGACATGACACTCCCATCTGGAATGTCACAGGCTTGTGACAATGAGTTCAGGGAACATCACCCCGATGTTTCTGAGGAGACTGAGGTTTCCTCTCATGCAGAGGCCCAGAGAAGAGGCAGACCTACTGAGCAAGTGGGAAACAGAGCTTGCAGAAACGATGCTAACAGAATCAGCCAGATTTTAGCGATACTATTTATTTCTTAGAACGAAAAGAAGAGCCACATTTTCTCTGGGGGTTTGTGGGCATATTTGATGGGGGGTGGCAATAGAGAAAGAAAGGGGGACGTCTTTCTATTCTATTCTATAGCTCCCAGTACAATGTGCTTATCTCCTACCGGAACTAAATATTGAGAGTTAATTAGTTTTCACCTGGAGTTCCTGGGCAAGAAGTGGGCCCAAAGATTCTTTTCTAAAAGCCTCATAGGCGTTCCCCTTGGGAGCAGCTGGGGCAGCAAGAGCTGGTGCCTCGTCACCCATAAGGGGTTTGGCAGGGGCTCAGGCAGATGACAGACTAAAAGCAGATTTCCAGTGTAGGATGAGGCCATCACTTCTCACTGGGAGCACAGAGTGACCCTGCTGCAGAGCAGCCGAAGGGATCTGGGTTTTCAGGACCAAAGTCTCCTGGGTAGGGACTCAGAGCATTGAGAGTGTGTGGATTCCCACGCCGATGCCCAGGGTCCTCCCACTGGAGGGGAAGCACACTGATGGGGGAGAGAGGACCATTGGGGAGGTGATGGTTGGGACTGGTGGAGAGATTGGAAACGTGGGGAGCTGCAGAGGCTGCGGATACTGAGAAGACAGATGAAAACTCCTGTCTGGTCATTCTCTTTATGTTTCCCTCCCTCCCTCCTGTCTTCTCTACTTCTTTCCTGACTTTTCTTCCTTTTTCTGTCTCTTTGCAAAGCTGGATTTTCCTGCTGCCACTCATAGATGCATATTGCATTTCATCCTTAGGAAAGGAGCTGGCATGATGCGGGGGTGAGGAAAACATGACGCGGGAGGAGCGTGCCCTCCTGTCTGAGTCTCGTGGAGCCCAGTCCAACAGAGGTTGAAAGAAAGGATTTCTGCAATATCCTGTGATCTTCTCATCTGCTCCCAATGGCTAAGGCCCCAGATGGCCTCCCTGGGTTGGAAGTTGTCACCCCAACTTTTGGCGATCCAGATCAATGACTGTCAGCAGCTTTCTCGGTTGCATGTAAACACAAGCACGCACGCACACACACGCACGCATGTGCTGAATGTGGAGTAGTGAAACAGAGGCGGCAGGTTAAGGCCTATGACTGTGCCAAAATGAAAAAGAAAGAGAAATGTAATGAATCCAAGAACAGACAAAGAAGCCAAAGTGACAGAGGTCCTGAAAGGATGCATGGGGGGCAGCATCAAGGATTGCTCTAGCGACTGACACCTGCAGGGCTCCAGGCACACAGAGCCCCAGGGCTGAGGCAGACAAGAGCTGGGACCCCAGTGAGCCGGCGGGGACGGCCCCTCTCAAATGGCCTCACCTCCTCCAGCCTCAGCAGAGTAAGCAGCGAGCTAAGCCCTCGATAGGGAGCCAGAATAAAAAGGAAAAGCACCTCTGACCAGATTGGAACTCCCAATTACCTACTGAGTGGCCCGTGGGCCTGTCCCTTGGAAGGATGGAGACAGGCCGTATGGCTGGTCTTCACCAAGGCCTGGGTGTGCTCTGTGCATCGTGCTTCCTAGATGGGGGGGGCACCAGGGCCACAGGCTCTCTGTGCCTCTCCTCCCACCCCTCCTTCCCACCAGGGAGGACCCTAGGGGACAGCCGAGTCAGGGAGGGGGACAGGATGGCACTACCAAGTTTAGTAATAATAAAGGAGCTCAAAGGGATCCCAACACAGAAAGGAGCATCCAGATTTACAACTGAACTGAAGTTTAAAACTTGTTCTTTTTTTTTTCTCACAGATTTTGAAAAACAATAAAGGGGGTAGGAAGGAGAAGCCTCTTTGAATAATAATTTTTTTTTAAAAAACCCACAAACATAAAAAAAATTCCTCAGTTTTTGAACTTCTCTTAAGAATAGTTCAGTGTGAGGACTTGCACCCTAAACAGTTATATCTGGAATTAGAAAACAAAATCGTAGCTACACACAACAAAGATTAACAGTATTTACTTAAAAATAGTGTGTGTGTGTGTGTGTGTGTATACTTATATATATATCTTTTTTGTGGAGATTTTTTCTTTTTGTGTTTTTTTCTTTTCCTTTTTTTTTTTTTTTTTTTTGTGCCCAAGTAGAGATACGATGGGATTGAAACAATGCCTTAGAACAGAATATTCCTTACAGGAGCAATACTTTGAAAAATAACATTTAAATAATGGTTGAACATACTTGCAACACCTCCAGAAATTCAACTTGGTACAATGAGAAAATCAATAATTGAATCAAATCTGCACCCAAATGACACCTCCTCTAAGACCCAGAGTATGCTGCTGGTGTGAGTCTCGCCATCCTCACAGGGGCTCATAGTCAAGCACCACCCCCTCCTCCTGGCTCCCCCCACCCCAGTCCCCTTACACTCCACCTCAGCCATACCCAGTGTCCGTCTTACATCGGTTGTCTACATTTCTGGCAAGACCTTGCAGCAGACACACACACACACACACACACACACACACATATACGTGTGCTGTGGGCACACACACACATACAAACACACGCACGCAACACACACAAAATTTCCCACTCAATCCAGATGCACCAAGTGAGCTGAATGACTTTCAGCCAATCACAATGGTGAAAGACAGAAGCACCAAACAGTCTTTGAAATGGGTCGGTTATTACAATTTGACGTTTTTTTTATATTCTAATTTTCCTCTTTGTGTTAATATTTTTAAAAAGCACAAATGAAAAATGAAGAATTCTTTCCAGATCAATTTAAGGCTTCCCACCAAATGGAAACAGAAGAGGCCTTACACAATATCATATGTGAGGAATGGATACCTTTCACGGCCTTAAAATGACAGAACAAATCATTTTTGCCAGTCACTGATTAAGTATTGTGCCTTTAAATTGATGTCATTCTTTTTGCTACTATGCTGAGTTTTATTATTACTGATTCTCTTTGATTACATACATGGAAATCTCTGTTAATTTGCTTTAGAATTTCCTGTTCTTATCGAATTATTGGGGTGGCTTTTTCTTTTGTTCTGTTTTGCTTTTCACCAGGAAACAAATGTGATTCTTACTAGGTGAAGGCTAAAATGGCACAGAGGCAGCCTTCAAGGAGCTTTTCCAGACATTTGAGTTTCAAATGGCCGTTTGGCTCCTCGAAGGCTCTAGTAAGTTGGGGCGGGGACAGAACAGGAGAGAGAGAAACCAAAAAGAGGGAGAGGTTTCTATGCCTTTGCTTTTGGTAAATTTGTTTTCTTCAATACAAATAATCAGATAGGAAGAATGATTGCTTTGTGTTTTCGTTGGTTGGCTTTTGTTTCATTTCTAGATTTGTTTCATTTGATTGTTTAATTTTCCCTCTCCTGGTGCAAAAGTCACCAGAGAGTTTTGCATGAGCAAACGTGACAGTACTTAATGAAACTCAGCACCTAAGGGCATAAGGCAGTTGAAGGTTTTTTTGTTTGTTTGTTTGTGTTTGTTTTGTTTTGTTTTGTTTTGTTCTTTCAATCAGCACCAATCCCGGAAATGATCTACACTTGGTGTAAGGTATAAAACTTGTTTTTTCTTTTGGAGTGGAGACAACTCCTCCTTCTCCACCTTATGAACCATAGTGTGGGATTTTTCAATACTGTTTCTTATGTGTAAAAAACAAAAGAAAGGTTTTCTTTTTGTTTTTACTTACAAAACATAGAGAATATCTTTGTATACATACAGCGACTGGAAAGAAAGCTTATCTGAAGGGGTTGTGACTTATTATTTTCTTTTTTTGTAGCATTGGTGGTGGTGGTGGTGGTCGTGGTTCTGTGTTTTGGGGGAAGGGAGGGTTATATTTCTTGCAAGCGGTGTTTACCGCAAACCGAACTTAAGGTCCCCTTCTCAACTTGGGTCAAGATGCTCTTAGAGTGAAGACTCATACTGTAGCAACTCATAAAGGAGCGGTCCATCTCTATACCGAATGCCTACTGCAGTGGGGGTGACATACTGCAGAATGTTAATAGTCCTTCTCAACCTCCTGTCTACAAAATGAGCATCCCAAGCTGGGTATCTTTTCCTTGGCATGTCAATCTTAATGAGGGGCCCTTCTGGGGGATAAGGACGCCCTAATGGGGTAGGGGGCATGGGTCTCACTTGGAAAACGGGCAAGCAAGTGTCAGCCGTGAGATCCTCCTGTTGTTCCGTTACGGCTCTGGTAGGCGTGACCTGAGTCCCCCGGTACCCAGGGGTCTGAGGCTCCATGGGCTCAACATCGGGGGGCAAAGGGATGCCCCAGAGCAGCTCGGCACAACAGGAGCTGGCCAAGATCTTAGCTCGAGGCCCCGTGGGATGCAGCACACCATAATAGAAGAGCATCAGTGCGATCCCAGCCACAAAGCTAATAAAGACACAACACAGTGCTGGCACCGCATAGGAGTCAGTGGTCTCCGGGTCTCTGTAAAAATACCAAAGGACTGTCAAGGCAGCATTCTCAGTCAAGACTATCGTGTAATATGCAAACATTCGATATCGAGTCCGCCCTTCCTTGACGTTAAACCAGCAGAAAATGTACACAATCCCTACCACCATGTTGAAGAGGATCTCCTCCCACTTGGACATGCAGAAGTCTGTTCCGCCATGGATGATCCAGAAGGCCATGGCGCACCAGTGAACCACCACGAAGATCCCGAAGTAGAGCTGGAAGATGGAAGCAAAGAGGGCAAAAGAGATCACTCTGGATGAGATGGTGAAGATGCGCCAGAAGACGTGGATGACGGCCCCTCTGTAGCTCATACTCTTCTTGTCGTCCCTGGAGTCCCGCAGCAGCTTGTGATAGGAGGCTAGCACCCAAGCCAGGGACATCAGGGAAGTTGCAGAGGAGACACCTGCCGGAAAGACACAAACCCACACAGTCAAAACCTGGGTCATCAACCTCGGGGCACAGCAGGGCTGCCAGCTGAGGAGACACCCCCACATACCACGAGCTAAAGGAGGAGGGAAAAAGAAACAGAATCAGGAACTGAACTTAGAGGTTGCAGCTGCTCCCTATTTTAAATCTAGTTTCTGTTTCAACAACCCAGCCCAGACCTTGTGGAGATCCACTGCTCAAGAGTGCAGCTGAGGCTGATGTGCTTTGCCAACGGGGTTGAGAACCGGGGCCTCTGTTCACTACATCTGGTGTGGGCGGGACCACGTGTGTTCTATTTTAAGGAATCATGAGCTCACAAGGGGCCCTGTTGCACGCAGATGTGTGGCCAGGGTTGGTGTCCCTTGACCAGCAGCCTGTGCTCTCAGAGAAGCCCATAGAAGGATCACCAATTGTGAAGACCGACAACTTGCTCACTGCCCCCCGTTCCACAACTGTTCTCCTTTGAGAAGGCACCGGAGTCACACCGGAGTCACTCTTCTGCCTTTTCATCAGCTCCCTCAAGGCCCCAGGGAGCCCCTAACTGAACATTCTTCCAGTTAGCTTCTCCCCCATCCACTATCTAAGGCCACCCTGATCAAGGACCCCGGGATATCTTGCCTGTCTCACTGGCTGCCTGTCTCACTCATTCTTGCCTCTCTTGGCCTCCCACAATCCTTGCTGCTTTCTCCAACCAACCACTTCTCAAAGTTCTCTGAGGCCCTGACTGGGAGGCCCTGTCCTTCTCTAGTTTCGGTCCTAACTCACCAGCCATGTAACTCACAGTTTGGGGATGCATTTTCCCCTCACTAGCTTGGTGAGGTTTGCAAGGCCTCTGCATATCATTCTCTGCATTTCTCCTCAACGGGCAAGTGGATGTGTCTGATCCCAAGTGATACTTGAATCGCCGTAGAGCAATGTTATTTATAACGCTGCCTATTTGATAGTTGTAAGTAAATCAAACTAAACACAAGAAATAGTTATCAGAGTCTCTCCAACTCCACCCACGAGCAAGCAATCATTAGTCAGGTATTGTCACACAGTCTCCTCTCAAGCAAGACTCCCCGTCACCCCTTGACTCCCCCACACATTATCTCCACTCAGTCCATCTTTAGCACTTCTTTTGTCTTTCCTTTCTCCCAAAATTTCAGAACTAAATGCAAGTAAATTCAGCTGGAGTCCCAAATACTGTCCCACTGGCAACCATCTCCTTACCAAATTCCCTACTCTTACACCAGAGCGCAAACCCCAACAACATTCTTCCAGGCTAAAGTCAGTTACCTAGTCATATTCTCTCTTAAGCTCAGAGGTCAAATCCAGGAGCCTCATTCATCAGGAGACTAATTAAACTGCCCCAGAGCTCCAGCCTTCTATCTGTCTTCCCCAGGCCCCTGCTCACCTCTCCACTCCTCTGCAATCCTGAACGAAGAATCCAAGTCTTCATTTGAATCAAAGAGATCAAGAATCAAAGAATCAAAGTCATTTTGCACCATCACCACATTTGCTGCTTCTCATCCATCTCATGTAGCCCCTTCCTTCCAACGTTTCAAGGAGATGCTCAGCTTCACAGCTTGTGGAACATTATAGGGTGATAACAAAAACAGTATGTTTGCATAAGCACAGAAAACCCCTGGATGGTTAACTGTTACAATAAATATGTGTTGTTTTGGTAATAACAACAACAACCAAGATTGAAAACAAATAGGGGAGAAACAATCCCAATTTCTCCACAGAAGCCAATCTTGAAAACACCTAATGATTTTCCTCTCACTTTTCTGGAAAGTTCTGAACACAATACTTATGAGTCCTGCTTTGCCCTTCGTACACACAGGGCATTTCCACCAGCATCTGCTTAGGCCATGCATGCTCTGCAGCCATGTCACAGTGGTTATGCTAACCTTTTAGAGCCACATTTGTGTTGTCTGTTGGGTTGGGGCAGGGAGGGTCCTCTTAGGAGTCACATGATTTAGGCTGTAGGTTTCTGGAGGGCAGGGAATGTACCATCATCTTGAAAGTCTGTGTCAGGCTTACTACCAACACTGGAGCATCCTTAGAAAGTTCCTTTTAAACGCCTTTGTGACATCACCCCTCTCCTGGTGAAGTCCTTTCTTGATGTTAATAGTGATACATCTCGGAGGTACTACCAACCCTTGGTAATCAGAGGGGAGTTCTACAGAAGCTGAATGGGAAGAAGGCTTGATTTTTTTGTCCCTTCTAATAAAGCAAAATATATGACTTCCCCTGCCCTCAGATGAGCATGAGTGCCAAGCACATGAATTAAGAAAAAGCAACTTAGCTTTTGGCAGACCATGGTCTAATTCAGTCCAATTCTGAGCATGGTTTTGAACAGACCTGGCGTGCAGAGGCAAGACAGCCCCCCAGCCTTCATGGTCCTGGTTTCATTGTTCTGTGTGTTGTGACATTAGCCCCATCCATACCAAAAATGAATAAAGGGGAATTCTATGTCCATCGATCTCATGTGGCAAAGCCAAATACAATTCTTTCATTATTCTTTCTGAGTCACTTATGCCATTTCCAGATCTGTCCATGTGGTTTTGAGGGCTAGTGTTCTCTTCCTGCCTCACTCTTCACGAGGTGTTGCAGAAACCACGCCCCTCTGAGCCAGCCTGTACACTGCCCTGGTTCTTGGTCAGTGCTTCTGGAATTTCTCCCTAGGATACAGCACAAATACTCCCCGTATATCATAAGACACCACTGCTAAATTATAAGGAGGGCTGGGGAGACATTCATACAGAAGACTGAGATCTGAGCGCTCGGCCTGGGGATCTTACCGCTGTGCCTCATCTTTTCCCGACTTGGTAAAGTTGTAGATCGCCAGACAGTATATCCACAGTGAGCTTCACCGACCATCCACTTCAACCTCCTCGTTCAACAGGAAACAGAGGTACAGGGGTTTGGTGCCTTGCCCAAGATTACCCTGACGACACTGACGATAGGAAAGAGGCCCACAGTACAGCTCTCTGCCTGCCTTCTCACCTAGTCCTGGCTCTCCATTCTTTCTCCATCTTGTCCCTTTGTCAGCTGGGCTCTCCGGAGGCCCACCTGGTAGCACCTTTCCCTGAGGTCATTTGTAACAAAGGCCAGCAGCCTTCTCTAATGGCAGGTGCCTGTTGTAGCGCCAAGTCGTTGGTCCCTCAGGCCATGTCCTTGGCATTGTGAAAATGCTCCAAGTAAAAGGAAAGAGGAAAGTTCTGACATCCGGCTCAGGTGCAGGGTGCTCAGGGCAGAGGCCCTGCCCAAGACCAGGAAGAGTGTATCTGGCTGGGGCCTCCCTTCTCTTCGGAGCCTGACTGTGGCGAGCTGGGACAGGAAGGAGCGTGAGCAGGGGCTTGTAGCCATTCTGCATCAGCCCCATTCTCTCTGCCAGCAGCATCGACAGAGATAATCTTATGGTGGGGATGAGTGGGGGTGGTCAAAACCCTTACCCTGCCGCTTTCTATTCACCACATCACCAAAAACTCCTCATTCTATGAAAGGCTCTAGATTCATTTTTTGGGCTCAGAGTTGGTGTTGATGGAGGGCTGAGTACATCCCAGAGAGGAGACCAGAAATACCAGGCCCACTTTAGGACCCCATTCCAGAGTTGATTACTCACTGGACGCTCAACAGAGAGTGACTCTGCCCTCCAGGAGCTCAAGAACCAATGGTGGAGGCCATTAGACACACTTGTTTTCAACCCGCCCCAAGGGAACTTGTCTGGACTGAACAAGTCAATGGACCAAATGTCCTGTGACTTGGCTACTTTTGCATAGTTGCCCTGGACAAAGCCTACGGCCTCAAGAACCCACAGCACTGTAAGTGCAACTCTTCCTCAGAGGGCCGTCAGTGGAGGGCACTTCAGGGCAGCCGGCTAATTCTGGGGACTCAACTGGGGCAGCGGAGGGAGGGTCTGGACGGATGCGCTCCCAGTCAGTATACCTGGCTGTCCCAGAGACACAGCGTGATTCACTGAGCATGTACACACATTATCTTACTTAGAAGAACCCTTTGATGGAGATACCTGTTATGGCTGAACTGTGACCTCCTACCAAAAAAATTCCTGGATTGAAGCCCTAACCCCCAGGACCTCAGAATGTGACTGCATTTGGAGACAGGACCTTTAAGTTAAAATGAAGTCATTAGGGGGTCTCTAAACCAATCTGACCAGTGTCCTTGTAAGAAGAGATTTGGACACAGAGAGACACAAGGGATGCACTCACACAGAGAAAAGACCATGCAAGGACACAACGAGAAGGCAGCCATCTGCATGCCAAGGAGAGAGGCCTCAGGAGAAACCAGCATTGCCAACACCTTGATCTAAGACTTCCAGCCTCCAGAATCATGAGAAAATAAAAATTCTGTAGTTTTAGCCACCCAGTCTGTGGTATTTTGTTACAGCAGCCCTAGCAAACTAATACAGTGCTCTAATCTCATTTTTTAGATGAAGAAATTTAAGATATTTTTCAAAAATCATACATCTTCCAGAAGAAGAATCAGGATTCAAACTCAAAGCCTGACTCCAGTGAACCTGAAAGTAACCACTGTACTAATGGACCCACCAGATGTGGCCTTAGTAGGGGTGGATGACGGGAGAGGAAAGAAAGTCTGAGTGCAAAGGATTTGAATCTTTTGCCAAGAGTGGACAGGAAGTGTAGTAGCCGTGGGTATTTGAGAGAGGCCCCCGATTATGGAGCTAAAAACCAAATTTGAATTCTACTCCACCTTTCTCAGGAGAGTAACATTCAAGCCACAAAGAAAGAGGTGACTCCAATAGAATTAACTGAGATCACTTTCCCTCTGTTAAGTGATTAATCTTCAAGGGCCGCAGTGTATTTCTTTAGGCAGAGAGGAAGAGCAGGGTTTTCCCTCTCTGCAGTGGCTTATTTGGAAGATTTCTGTCTTGCCTGAGGTCAACCCAGAAGTCAATGCATTATCCTGGCCAAGACCCGAGCCCAGGGGAACCAGCTGTGGAAGCAGCCTCGTGGCCCCCAGTGAAACTCTCATTCGGACCTGGGAGTGTTTATGATTTGCTCTCACAGCTCGATCACTTTCTGCATTCCAAAGATCAGACTGGAAATTGTTAAACATGTCACGTTCAGCTGTGACAAGTTTGGGCAGTGACCTTCACAGCTTACTCAATTTTCCTGATGCAGACCAGGAGGCGGGGCTTGCAGCTGGCCCACTGAGCTGACCGGAGTCCAGCCCAGACAGCTGGAAAGTCACTAAGCCGAAGCCTCCTGGGGGGACACTCCCCTGAGAAAGGCTTGGGTGAGGGGCCTTCAGGCTCTGATCACCGGACCTGTGGTCTAAGCCTTCCAGAAATAGAATGGCCACACCTTATGACCAATGGAATAGAGCATGAGAGGCTGTGATCTGCAGTTGGATGCCCCTTACCAAGGAGGGTAGTCATCAGGGAAGGCCCAACCTGGTGGTGTCAGTGAAATACCCGAGGGTCACTACCAGTTGAACTGTTGCCAGTTAAGGAACAAAGCAAAAAATGTGAGTGTGGATGTCCCATCATGTGACCGGCATAGTGACAGGTGTCTCAGGAAGGACAGGACTCTAAAATCAGAGGGCGGGGGCAGATGAGGCAGAAGAATGAGGAGGGAGGGTGTGATGCAGTGGAAGGGATCAGGGGCAGCCGGAGGGCCCGGCTATCAGGTAGGGAGGCTGAGATCTGGCAAGAAGAAGCAGGCCCATGACTCAGGATGGACCAAGGCAGAGCTGACAGAGGGGCCAGCATATGGGAGCCTTGATATGTCACCAGAAAGGAAACTTGACGGAGAAACCAGAATGCTAGAGCGTCTCACAGGGAGAACACAGCAGGTGGGTGCAAGGAGTGCTCTGAGAAGCCACAGGAGTTTCTAAGATGGCCACGAGACTGTTTCTGGGAGAGAGTGGATGAGGTCAACTGCAGGACTTTGTTCTGTGGAGTGGGACGTGCATGCCCAGCTGCCCCCCTCCGCCCTCTGCTACAAAGTGTTCCATCCCACCACCAAATCACATATTGGAAAAACGCTTAAGGAAGAGGGATTGGAGGGAAGAGGGTGGAGCAGGGGTAGGAAGAGTCAGCCTACAGACAGTGCACAGACTCCCAGCTCCCTCTCCCCTGACTCGTTCCCATCAGCACATAACCATGGTCATGTTGCCACCATCGTACAAGGAGTAGCTCCTTGGATGCTGCATCCTCTGCCAGTGAGACCCCACCTCTCTTTGTCTCCTCTCCTCCAACCTTCTAGAGTGTAATCTCCTTGCTCCCTTAACTCTCCCACGTCCTATTTACTCTGACCTCTCAACCTCAATGGAGAGGTCTCATTGGGTTGTCAACCAATTCGTAAGTGCGGCATTCGGAAGACTGGTTCCATGCCTCTCCTCCTGACTCTGTGTGATGTTTGGCATTTGGATCCACTCTGTGCTTCTTCACACTTGACCATTAGCTATCCCCTAGTTATGGCATCCTTTCTCTGATGGGCTATTATCCCCATTTTACAGATGAGGAAACCGAACCCAAAGTTAAGAGACTTGGATGTGGCCACAGCCATGTTCTGACACTGCATACTCCCCTAATTTGTATGGCATTGTACCCCAGTGGGCTGGCTCCCTAGAGATTCCCAAAACCAAGAAACACGCTCAACTAGCTGTTTGTCTATCTGCATGTCAAGGTGAATATCTATCTCTTTCAACCCTTACCTCCTTCCTCCCTACCACTGAAGCTAACATTTGGGGGACCTCCACCATCTGCTCTTCAAATTCCCATTGTGTGTTTTCCCCACATCAAGTTCCCTTTAAATGGGTAATTCTTCCCTTTCCACCCATCAAACTTCCCCCATCTTCCTACATTTTTAAAAAGCCCAGTGTCTTCTCAGAAGTGCTCCCAGAAAAAGATCAGGCAGCTGTGTGCATGGTTCTCTAAGCATCATCGCCTGTCTCCTGTCCTCATCTCCACCTAGGAGACACAGCCAGGGAGTGATAGTACTTTCCTATCTGGGCAACGAGGGGGAAGGAAACAAGCCTCACGATGCCGTCCATGAGCCAGACTCAACGACGTGAAGCAACCTGGCCAAGGTTGCCCACGGAGTAAGCAAGGGCATCTGAGAAATTATACCATGCCCTGGCTGAAGAAAAAAAATCTCTTTAACATAAGGGAGCTGGTCCAAGGGGGACAGAATTCAAATCTGGCCACTACAGTGGAATCTCTGCTGTAGAGCATTGTCTTACCATGGTTTATAGGAAATATCTCTTTATTGGCTCTGAATCCAGGCTTATCACGTCATCTGCTAATCTCTAATAAGTTTTCAGTAACAATCATACCTCCCTTCTGTTGAACAGCCACCTTGGCCCAGACTCTGTGCGAGGCACTTGACACACATTAAGTCCATTATTCTTCCCTACAAACAGATCTGAAGTAGTGGGCTGATTTTAAGATACAGAGATTAAGGCTCACAGGCTAAGTAACTTTTCCATATCAAGTAATTAAGAAATCACAGAACCAGGATTTGAACACAGACCTGTCTAATTCCTAAACTCAGATTCTTTTTTTAATCACTGGGAAAGGTATATCTCCCCATCCACACCCAGAAATTAATGAATTAGCATTCAGATTTGTACTTTGACTTCTTATCGATTTGGTTATCCATGTGTCAGCCCTCCGATCACCTCTATGAGCCCTGACAAAGTCAAATTCCCCCCCTGGAAGGCCCTGAGTGTCCCAGTAAGTGTGGAGGTGGCAAACCTCTATTCCATCACTCTTGCTCCAATTATTGGAATGGCTTCCTAATTGGTTTCCCCACATCCACCCTTGTCCCAACAGTCTATTCACAACACAGCCAAGGAGACTAAGCTAAAGTATGTCCTTCCACATGGTCTCCCAGGCATGGCAGACTGTCAATGGTCACTGATTTTCAATGCCTTTCCCTCAGGAGGATGTGATCCTGCCCTGTTGAACTCAGGGGTGGCCTGTGACTTGCTCTGGCCAGTGAACTATGAGCAGAAGTAAGTGTGTAACTTTCAGGCAGAAGGGCATCCTCTCCCTTGCTCCAAGAAGAGGCTGCCCCACCAGTGACCTGTGATGGATATGCAACAAGCAAAAAATGAATCACAGTTGGCTTAAGCCACTGAAATTGTTCAGGTATTCTAAACCACAGCATGGCCAGCCTATCCTGACCGATAGGCCATTTTGCTCACTGTTAATGCCAGGATCCTAATAAGGGCCTTCAGGGCCCCGCATGATACGGCCTTGGAGTTACAGATGTGTCCTGTCAATTCCCTGCTTATGCCCTTCAGTAGTTCCCTTCTCCAATGGGCTCAGATCTAAGCTCCTTTCATGACCTCAAGGCTTTCATTCAAGGCCCTACAGGAGGCAGCCCTTTGCCCTGTTGGAGGTCACCTCACGCCAGCTCCTCACATCCCCTCTGCCCCAGAGGTGCTCCAGGCACGCTCCCACCTCAGGGCATATACACTTGCTCTTCCCTCTGCCTGAAATGCCCTTCCCCGCAGATATCCCAATATCACCTCACTGAGACCTTTACTCAGAGACCAGTTCTCGGCCGGGCCATCTTGACCACCACACTGAATACGGCACCCCCAGTGCCTCCTCCCACCTCAGCATTTCCCACCACCTGGATATACTTTATCTCTTACTTGCTCCTTTTTTTTGAGTCCATTTGTCCCCTGATGCATACGAGCTCCTCAAGGGCACGGCAGTGATTTGGTCTGGTCCTTCTGAAACTATATGCAAAACTGTGTGGGCATTTTTCTCGTGAAAGAGTCCACAGCTATCCTCCAATTCCCAAGTGGGCCCGTAGGGAAAGGGGCCTGTGACGCCACCAGCTGTCACAACCTCCCACCATTATCCCGGAATGTGGGAAAGAGGGCTTCCCTGGGAGCCTCCCTTTATGCCTTTGTCCTTTAGGAAGAAAACCTTGAGGGCAGAAGACAGAGATGAAGAGGTACTAACATTTATTGAATGGTTCCAAAGTATCGGGCTTTATGCCAGACACTGTGCACATGTTATTTCATTTAATCCTGACAATAATCCCATGAAACGTCGATTGGTGTCCCATTTTACAGAAGAGGAAGCCAAGGCTCAAAGGGGTAGAAGGATTTGTCTAAGGTTACTGCATTAAGCATGTCCTTTTATCCTAATGCTTTGACATCTGGGGCCTTGTAGACCCTGTAGGGACTGCCTCTCCCAGGGTTAGAGAATTCTTAGAAATGACAAGTTACTGGTGCCTTTCGTATGCAAACCAACCAATCCTGAGCCCATACCCCAACCACCTCCTTTACTGGGCTCTGACACTCAGGGCCATTATCCACCTGCCCTAAACACCCCAGGGCCAGATACCAGACTACTAGGGACAGCCCCCAGGCCCCAGAGCCTGCTGAAATTATTTGGACTAGCCGATCATAAACCTGCTTGCCTGTTCCTTCCCATGGAAACCACAGTAAAGGCTCTCGCCCACATGTTCCCCTCACTCTCTCTGCCTCCTGATGGACCCTGGTGCTCCTCCCTGTGGTGGACCACAAGAAGGTACCAGCCCTTCCCTTAAGGAGCTTCAAGGTCAAATACTGGTATTTAAAGGACCCAGCAGGAGGAAAGCTAAATCCAGCCCCCTGCTTCACTTGTCTTTTCTTTTTAAGATGCTGTCAGAGCTATCAAAATATCATCTTCACAGCCAGCTGGATAAAGGCAAACTTTAGAGATTCTAGAACAAATGTCAGCCACTCAGCTGGCGTAGCACAAGACTTGCAGATGTCTGGATCCCAGTTGGCCTGGACCATACTGTGAAGAAGGCCATCTGCCGTCACTGTAAAGTTCCAATAAATCCATTCTCATTGAGAAGCAAACAGCCGACCAGACTCAATGCCCTGATGCTCCCGAGTGACTCATTTTAACAGAGGCCATGAGTGCCTGGAAAGGACATGGATTCTGGTGTGAACAGACCAGCCTTTAGTTTATTGTTTGTGAACCATGGGTAAAAATGTGCAGTTGGAATATTCAGTGAATTATGAACGTAAAACATATAGGCATATACCTTTAATACAGACATACTACAGTATATATTTATATATCTATATATAGTGTATGTATATATAGAAAGAAAATATACAGTGTATTTATACATATTGACTATATACCCACACAAACAATATTCTATAGCACCAAAGATGTGCCTACATGCTATATTTTCTCTCTCTCTGTATATATATATATACTCAATTATATTTGAAATGGTATTATACATATTCGTATGTTTACTTGTTATTGCCTGTCTCCACTAAAATGTAGGCCCCTTGAGGGCAGAGAGCCCGTCTGCCTTGTTCATCTCTGTACTCTCAGCGGCTAGCACAGAGCCTGGCATATGGCGGGAGCTCAATGCAGACGTGTTTAAGTGAGTCTGTGTAATGCATTATCAGTGACAGTCAGACTTACAAATAATATTTCATTTCGACAAAGCCTAAGTTAAATGATTCCCTCATGAAACTGTGCACTACCACGAGAGGAGCAGGCCTGCGGCCAGGGGCAGGAGCATCTCCCAGCTCAGTCTCACCTTGCAGGCCCTGTGATTCTAAGTGTGTAGGTGGGGGGAAAGGAGGGGCCTGCTGGGATTCCAAGATTCTGCAAATGATGTAGATTGAATGATGTAATTTAATCTTATTTAAAAAATAATCCAAGGTCATTCCCTCACCTAGACCCATAGTAAGCCTATGTAACCCTTACCCCGACCCCCAAGTGTAACTTGCCTCCAAGCTCACAGGGCCCCATACAACCTCTCTGAGTAGAGTGGGGCAGATATGATTATTCCCATCCTATAAAGGAGAAAGCGAGGCTCAGAGAGGTTAGATGATGAGTAGAGATCACCAGTAAGTTAACAGCAAGTTAATGCCCCCACAGCTGGCATCCCCACAGTTTCTCCTGTCACTTCCCCTCTGTCAGACTGCTCCTTTAGCCAACTGGCTCAGCACCTGCCTGATAGATCGCCACATGCTCTGACCGGCACAGAAGAAATCCTGGGAGAAGAAGGGCTTGGGGCAACTGGGCAGGGGGCACCACCCCCTCCTACATCATGGACCGAAGGGTGGGGAGTGGGGAGAAGCAAGAGCGATGGCTGGATGGAGGCATGAGACTGGCCATCCCAGAATCCGCCTTGCTGCTGTTGCTGTCTTCTAACCCGGCCCCCCTTGGCGCTGTGCTGGGCCAGAACTAGGGCTCTCTCTTGGCCTGATTAGCCAAGAGGAATAGCCCTTGCAGCCCTGGAAGAGGGCGTCTAGTGGTTAGGTGGAAAGGGGTTCAAGTCGTGGCCCACCCATTTGCTAGCTGGGTCACCGAGCAAGTCACTTGAACAATGAGGAGCCTCGGTGTTCAAAAGGGATGACAACAAGGCCTTCTTCCTGGAGCTGGTGTTCGGGTGAAAGAGAATGACAGATGTACAAGTGCTTTGGAAATTGTAAAATGCTTCACGTGCGGTAGCTTTTATTAAGTTTTAATATTTCTGATATCAGAACGAATTAGCGCCAAGTCAGAGGGAGCAGAAAACTTCTGCCTGGAGGTGGAATGGCTCTGAGCCTGGTCAGTTCAGCTCCCTAGCTTTGGTTTTCCTCTGTTTTGGTTTATAAAATCCAGGATTTCAAGTTTTTTGAGCTTTGCCACGGGATGTCAAGAGCGCTGTTGCTGGCCTGTTGGGAATATTTCAGGATGAGATCAAACCTCTCGAGGCAAAGACAAATGTCCCTGCTGCCTCCTCGTCCTGTCCCCTGACCCTTCAGAAACCGTGATGGTGGAGGAGGGGTGCAGGCGTTGTGTGAGAGAGGACTCGGAATGTTAGAGTCATTTAGAAGCTCAGAAAATCTTTCTAGAAGGCTGGGAGTCAAGGTTGGTGCTGTCTCCCTTAGTGTGGGATACAATGTGGCCGTCAAAGCCCTTGAAATTCTGCCAGCCCAAATGGACTTGAGTTCCTTCACCTGGGGCCACTGAGGCCCTGAGGGTGACAGCCCTTGATTAACCAGAACCACTGTCCTCACTGTGGATGGTTCTGGCCTTGCCAGCTCTACTGGCCGCCCAACCATACTAGCTGTGCTTCTGGATAGAACCGTGGAAGAAGCTTGGGTCCTGGGCGCAAGGGACACCGCTGGCTCTCAGACTACTGTTTAGCTCCATGGTAGCTCAGTGGAGCAGTGTGGCAGGAGGAGGCAGGACTGCTGAGCAGGTGAGGTTGGCGCCTGCCTGTGTGGGGGCTGACTCAGGAGTGGCCCCTGCCCCTCAGCCTGAATTCTTAGCACCGAGTGGCCTGGATGAGAAAAGCCTGCCAGGTAAAATGACTTTACCCAATCAGAGCCTTGCTGAGGATGGCAGCAATGTGCGCCTTCACTGGTTGACAGTAAAATGACTAGCCACCATTGTTAGAGGCCTCCTTTATGCCAAGAACAACTGTATTTCACCTCCTCCTGATTAAACCCCTCTGAGGCAGGAGGTACTCACTGTGGTTTATAAATAAGAACCCTGAGGCTCATAGAGATTAACAGTCTTGTCAGAGAAGATGCGGCTTCTAAGTGCAGGGCAGGTGTGTGAAACCAGGCCCCTGTGGTCCACACTGGGAACTTTCTACAATGCAAAACAGGAGGTCGCACCTTTTCTTAAAGGTGATAGTCTCAGGAGGCTACCAAGGGACAAGCAGAGAAGGACTCAGAGTGCTGGTTCATTACTGGTAAAAGGTGAGGGGTGAAGGCAATGATGGGGCTCCCGTAACAGCAGGAGGTGGTGATGGTCCTATGTTGTCACAAGTGGGCGAATTTTACAGCTGACAGGCTCCTGAACTCCAGGGTCTGGCAGCCTGGGGTGCATGGTGTGAACACACGAGAAGGTCTGGAATTAATATAGGGCTCAGCTCCCCTCTGGTCAGCGTGAGACCCCCAACCTTACCTCAGGTTGGCCCTGGAGTGAACGTCGGAACTCTAGAACTTCTCTTAATGTTCTGACCTACCTAACACCTCCAATTGGGTCCAGAATTAAATGGGTCCTTGGGCTAATTTTGTTTTTTTTTGTGAGGAAATTTAGCCCTGAGCTAACATCTGTTGCCAAGCCTACTCTTTTTGCCGAGGAAAACTGGCCCTGGGCTCACATCCCTGCCCATCTTCCTCTATTTTATACAGGACGCCGCCACAGCATGGCTTGACATGCTGTGCATTGGTGTGCGCCCGGGATCCAAACCCTTGAACCCTGGGCCACCAAAGCAGAGTGCGTGAACTTAACCACTACGCCACTGGGCCGGCTCCTTGGGCCTAAGTTTTACTGATGAAAAAGGTTAGGCTCAGAAAGGATGGTTCACCCATAATCCCACCGGAAGTGGAACAGCTTACAAGGATTCACCCCGGTTTCCTTCTTTGCTATGCCACCCCCTCCCCAGTGGTGAGAGAAGTGTGACGCAGGAAGACATCATTCGTGCAACTTGTACGCAGGCTTTCTTTCCTTGGAAATCTTAAGGAATAGAAAAGACCTTTTAAAGATCACTTAATTGCAGTCTTTCCTGGAGCTAGAAGTCCCCACGAGGCCTGGAGTTTGTGATTGTCTCTGATGTGAATGTCTAGCCTAATAATGAAAGATTGCTAGAGCCCGCATTTCGCCGCGATTCCCCCACTTTTCTCTTCCTTACGGTCATAGCCTGCCAGGGCTGACAGGGGCTTCGGGAGCCCCTCCTGCCCTCACTCATGTTGCCCAGGCTCAGAGAAGACGAGATTCGAGAGATTTGCCCAGTGTCCCTGGCGTCCCTCTAGCACAGTGCACTCACAACCAAGTGCTCCTTCAGCCGGCCGTTCCCTGCGTAGGAAAGTAGGGGCAGATCTCACATGGGAGCAGCTTTACGAGGGGTGAGGGGTCTTTGTGGGGCAATGAAGATGTTCCAAGACTGATCATGGTGATGGTAACAACTCTGCGAATACACTAAATGGGTGAATTATACATTATGTAAATTGGATCTCAATAAAGCTGTTTAAATATTTTTTTAAAAAGAAGAAGAGCGGCTCTGCTGGCAAGACCCCCAGGCAGGGCTGAGCTACAGAAGCGGCCCATGGAACCGGCTGGGATTACCCCCACTCACCTCAGCCTCTTTGCTGCTCACACACTGGAGGCTCGAGGCTTTGCCCTTGGCTGTTTCCTCTTCCTGGCACACTCGCCTCCAGGAATCTGCAGGGCTGGCTCCCTCGCATCTTCACATCTTTGTTCCAAGGTCACCTTCTCAGGAAATCTTTCCTGGTCGCCCTATTGAAAGCTGCACAAGGCTCTGCTCCCCCTCCCATCTCTCTTCGCCCCTTTACTGTTCTCCTTAGCACTTATCATTTTCTCATAGATAAAATAAAATATTTGTTTTGTTCATTGTCGGCTTCTCTCTACAAGAAATGTAAGCTCTATGGGGGCAGGGCTTCCTATCCGTCTTGTTTATTGCTGTATCCACCCCCAGCTCCTGGAACCATGCTTGGTGCGCGCTTGGTGCTTCATAAATTGTTACTGAATACATGAATAAATGGCCCAATCACAGGTACTGCTCAGGCTCCTGAACTCGCAGCCCTCAGAGCCTTCCCCGCCATCTTGCACTGGTCAGTCTGTGCGGGCTCATGCCTCGATGGCCCTCTTTGTTCTAGCATATCTTGCACAAACATCTCCAGGTGGCCAATTGCTATTTCATGTGTGTTCACTGTAACAAAATCTGTTTAGTTTGCCTTTCTCATGTTTTTCTGCTGCTTTAAGAACTCTCCCTCATATGTACATACTACGTTTTCTTTTGCACTTAAAAATTTAAGAGGGTAAATCTCATGTTAAGTGTTCTTAACACAACTGGGGAAAAAAAAAAAGACCTCTGCCTCTCTTTTTCTCTTGCCAGTTGTTAGGGGCAACCTCCGCCAGAAGCTGGATTGAGCTAGATTGATGCACTGAAAGGATTTAGGTCTCTCTTTAAAATCCTTGCAAATTGTGTTTGAAAGTGCAAGGTTTTTTTTGGGTTTTTTTTTTTTTTTTGGTGAGGAAGATTAGCCCTGCGCTAACATCTGTTGCCAATCCTCCTCTTTTTGCTGAGGAAGACTGGCCCTGGGCTAACATCCGTGCCCATCTTCCTCTACTTTATATGTGGGACGCCTGCAATAGCATGGCTTGATTAGCAGTGTGTAGGTCCACGCCGGGGATCAGAACCTGCGAACCCCGGGCCACCGAAGTGGAGCGCATGAACTTAACTACCATGCTACCGGGCCGGCCCCTGAAAGTCCAGGGTTTTCCTGAAAGTGCAGGGTTTTAATGTTCTGTTTAACAAGCAGCCACTGTAGCTGAAGAGGCACAGTGAGCTGAAGTTGGCTGGTCAGGGGCCCCCGTGTATAGACGCCAAGCAGATATCTGATGGGAGAGAGGGAGGGCTGGCTCCTCAAAAGAAGCAAAGGAAACAGAGCTGGAGAGAGGCCATCCTCGGGGGAAACAGTGGGGCCAAGTCTGTGTTCTGGCCGGAGAAGGCAGTCATGTCTTCGTGTATCTCTCATTTCGGTTATGATGCAGACAGCCAGGAGAAGGGGATGAATAGGGAATTGCACATCCTTTCGTTTATTTATCTGCTCCAGCTAAGACACAGACATGTGATGAGCAGCCTGGAAGTTGAGATCAAAGGCTGGAAGATCTTTGTACCAATTTGGTCTGAATCCCCCAAGTATCTCGGAGATGGGCAACTCCAGCTCAGCCTGGGGTGAATTACAGAGAAGGGCTCTGATCCACCAGGGTCAGATCAGGCAGTGGCTGACGATGGTCAGGGATGGGGGGCACGGAACTCCCTATAACTCTGGACAAGGTGATGCATTACCTAATGTTGTTTGATGCAGTGGACTGGCTGTTTTAATAACAAACTTTACTTCTTGGTAATGAGGAAACAGAGCGGGAAATATACGTCTCTGGTGTAGAGTATAGATCCATCACCTTCGGGACAGACCACCAGATCACCATCACTTTCTGGGCGGCAGCTTCACCTAATTTTAACCAAAATATGGTATGATCAAGTAATCAACTTTTGTGTCCCACACTTAGAGATTGACAGCTAATGTCCATATAAGCAGGACTGCAAAGAGACTGTTAACAGCACGGGTCAGATCGGTGCGGTGGGGTCCCAGGTTCTTGGTCTACAGACACAAAAGAATTTGAGAGTGGACACACAGCAGAAGTTTTAACAGAGGAAGATTTATTAGCAAAGTGAAAGTACACCCCCAAGCGGAGGGGCGGGCAGGCTCGAAGGAGCAACTGCACCAAAGTTGTGGTCAGTGGTTTTGGAATGTGGGTCCGGGGGTGGGTGAGGGTCTTGGAACGTACGCCAACGGCACATTGTCTCCACCCTCACATCGAGAGGGGGAGATTTTTTCCTTACGTAGGCATCTCCGGAACTGTCGTGGCAGTGATCCCCCTGGCGGTGGAGGTGGGGGTCAAAACCACAATGCAAAGGAGGGTATAATGAGGCTCGGGGCTGCTCTCGGTCAGGGGCGGCGGTGGGGGGGGTGCGGCGGGGGGTATGCTGCACGTCAGAAGAGCCGCTGGCCGGTAACTAGGAGGTTGCACCTGGTGGAGTGACCTTGCTCCCAGCTCATATCTAGCTTCCTGCCTATCTCAAGACCACATAAGAAAAAAGAAATCTCCCAAGAGGAGAAACAAGGAAGTCTTTCATCGTGGGGGTAGGAAGGAGGGGAGGGCCGTTCAACCAGTCCAACAGCTGAGAAGCAGACCCCTAGGCCTTCCCCTCACCTGAGAACCAGAACCAGGAAGCTTCTCAATTCACACAGAAGGGAAACCTGATCAGGGAGACGGACGCAGGAGCTGATGCTTCCTGGGGGCTGCATTTCATCCTCACTAGGGAAAGGAAGACTTGCTCTTGGGGCTGGCAGCTGAAGAGAAAGGCACAGACAGTTCAGCTTGACAGGAGCAGAGAAACGCCAAGGGACACTTGCCTTTCTGAAGCGCTCGGATGTTGTCAGTCAGCTCTTGCTAGAAAAGAAGCAAATGTGAAACTAAAGTCCAAGTCAGTGGAAGGGCTTTTGATGCAAAAGGAGCCAGCAAGTGGAGCTAAGAAAGAAGAAAACTATTAGAGAGGTTAATGAATGCCAGAGAGACAGAAAGAAAGAGCCCTAATGGGAACTTAGAACTCATCATTTGTTTAAAAGAAAACCGATGTTTAAAGGCAGGGTTTAATATTTTCTCATACTTCCTTGTCTCATAAAGATACTTGTTTTCACATAAATTTGGTACTAGATATCCGTGGCTATTGATGGTTATGTGGGGAGTGGGGACTATCTGGGTAAGCCTTGGTGTTTGAACCACATCCTATAGAAGCCATGCTACCATCTCGACTGCAGGCCCAGGGTAGCAGGAAAGAGGAGCCTTTTCTGAGAGCTTTCCTTGCTGTGTCACCTTGGGCAACTCACCTCTCTATGCTTCAGTTTCCCATGTGTTAAGCAAGGAGAGCGGGCTAGACGGCTTACACTAACCATTCCAGTTCTAAAGATGCTGTTGTTCTAAATCCCTTTGCAACTGTGAGGTTGGAATCCCTTTGGAAAGTGTGAGGTTAAAGTTTCTTGACACCAACCAAAGGTGCCTTTCTGGGTATCCTCTCCCAGCAGCTGCCCCACCTCTACTCACAGGGTCCTGGTCATCTGTTCAGTGTGGCACAGTGGAGCACCATTTATGGGAATAAGTCAAGTCTGCTTTTGAGCCTCTCTGAGAGAACCCCCCGTCCTAGGGAGAAGCTTGTCCCCGATGTGGGTTCCCTGAGCAGGGCTGGTCTGCACCGTGCCAGCTGACCCTGTTCTGGCGTCAGAGGTAGCTCTACCTTCAAGTTCCAGCCTCAGCCCAAGCCCTGTGATGGTCTCAAGTTCTGACCCCATCCAAGGACTTCCAGTCTTGCCCCCTAGCTGAATTAGAAGATCGAGGGGCACACAACAGCTCAGAGGACATCTGGGGATGCCCGGGGTTTTCTCTGAGGGTCCCAGAGGGATCTAAGAAGACTGAAGGGACGTGCGCCGTACTGGAAATGTGAAGCACCAGGTTTTCATACCAAATCTCTCACTAATTAAGTAGGCCACCCACTCGTGTCTGGAGAAACTGTTAGTCTCTGGAAACAGAAAAAAAACTACCCCCAAAGAAAGGCCAGTCGAAGGGACATAGCTGTGTGTGCCCTTCTCACTAACAGGCGTCCTGGGGAGCTGGGAGAGTCCTGGGTCTCAGGCCCGTTCCCTCACCTCCTGGTCAGGCTAAGCTTAGCTCGATGTTAAGACAACAAGGCTTCTCCCTGAGTGCTCAGCAGAGGTGGCTCACACAAGATGCTCTCAAAGACTGAGAACATTTTCAAAAAGCCAAGCCCTGGGCAGAGGTTCCAGGGGCAAGAAACAGAAGCACCGTCTTCAGACCTGGTCAGTATAATTGCATGTGGGGTACACACACACACACGCACGCACGCACACACGCACGCACACACACGCCTGCTGGAGCTGGCGGGTCCGTGGCGCATGTCAACCTCGGCTCCCTCCCCATGTCAGTGACGGCTTCCTGCAGATGCACACAAGTCTGTCTCTTTGAGACTCAGCCACAGCATCCCTGCTAAGCACACAGGCAATGGAGCCGGACTGCCTAGGTGAGGATCCAGCTCCATCATTTACCAGCCTCGTGGCCACCTCATGCATATCACTTACCTCTCTGGATCTCAGTTGCATCATCTATAAAATGGCAATCATAAAAAGTATCTACTCATAGGGCTTCTATGGGACTTGAATGGGTTCATCCATGTAAACCTCTTAAACTAGTCTCTGGTACACAGTTGGGCCCCCCAAAAGTCTTAACTAGCACTGTGAGTGTCATCAGCACCAGCACCATGCCCCACACTCACTGCAATACCCGCTTTGCTCCAGGACCCAGAACCACTCACGACCTGCCGCTCCACGCTCTCTCAGGCCTCCATCTCTTGGCACTGGCGGTTCCACTGCCCAGAAATGCCTACTACCTTTCTCTTTCAGGCGAGCTCCTATTCATCCATCAAGACCCATATCAAATGTTACCTCCTCCATCATGTCTCCAGAAACAGTTACTTCTTCCTCTGCACACATATTTATCACAAAATTTAAAATGCACTGCACCAGACCACAAACTCCTGAAGGGTAGGTGTCTTTGTAAAACCATTCCCAACACAGCGTCTGGCCCACAGCAGGTGCCTGACAAATGGTGGTGGGGAATGCCAGGGGAAAGTGGTCATCAGAGCCCTATAAATAGGATAACTCCTCAGTGTGGGCTTAACCAAAAATGCAGACTCTGGCGCTATGTGGGTATAGCAAGTGGCTACTCCATCCCCTGCCAATGTCCATGTGGAAGCATCAGGAAACCCCAAAAGTAAGGAAGATAGAGCTACTGACTCTTGATCCATGCCCCCAAACCCAGCCCCAGAGATGTTCCTCCATCTTGACATACCCAGTTGGAAACCACCACCGCTCCCTTCTATCACAGCCTACACCCGTCCTACGAAGTCATGTCGATTCGCTCTCCAGGACAGCCCTCAGATCTGTGCACTCAGCATCACTTCCCAACACCTCCAACCCCGGAATCTCACACCTGCCCTCCACAGCAGCCTCTAACTGCTATTCTTCGCTCAGCTCTTGCCCTCCAACCTGCACAGCAGGAAAGGAAATCTGCTTTAAAAGTCAATCTGGGGGCTGGCCCCGTGGCTTAGCGGTTAAGTGAGCACGCTCTGCTACTGGTGGTCCGGGTTCAGATCCCGGGCGCGCACCGACGGGCCGCTTCTCCGGCCATGCTGAGGCTGCATCCCAGATACAGCAACTAGAAGGATGTGCAACTGTGACGTACAACTATGTACTGGGGCTTTGGGGGGAAAAAAAGGAGGAGGATTGGCAATAGATGTTAGCTCAGAGCCGGTCTTCCTCAGCAAAAAGAGGAGGATTAGCATGGATGTTAGCTCAGGGCTGATCTTCCTCACACACAAAAAAAGGCAAATCTGATTGTTTAGCTTTCCTCCATAACGCTTCCCACTGCACTTGGTATAAATCCAAGCTCCTCATGGGGCCCAGCAAGCACTGCCTGGTGGGGCCGCTGCCTTCCTCTCCATCCCCCTCTCACATCACTCTCCTTCCCCCTACTGACTAGCCCCAGCCATGCTGGGTCCTTTCACTTTCTGGAACAAGCCAGGCTTTTCCTACCTCAAGGCCTTTGTATATGCTGTTCCCTCTGCCGGGAAGGTTGTTTCTGCTCTTCTAATAGTTGGTGGCTTCTCATTGTTTATACTCAGTCTAAATGTCAGCTCTCTGCAGAGGCTTCCTCTGACCGCCCCCACCCCAAAGCAGGCTCTCTCCACCCCCCGCCCCATATATCTGTCATCTCAGCACCATGTTTGTTTGCTTCAAAGCGCTTATCACAACATGTTGGCTGTCTAATTGTTTCTGTTCTGTCTCCCCAGAGAGATAGGAGACACAACTATGTCTGTCTTCGGCACGTAGTATGGCACATGACTTAGTGCATCTTTGTTGAATGGCAGACTGTATCAAGTGCCCATAATAGGCCAGACAAGGTGCTGTGCCGGTGTGTGTGCAGCTCACTAGAACTTCAGGAAAGGTAGTTATGATTGGTGGTTACGAGTTAATGGTTAATTTCCAGGTAGGAAATTAACTTGCCCCTTGTCATAAAGCCAGTAAACAGCAAAGCTGGAATGCACACGCAGCTCTGTCTGGCTTTTCTCGTGACGCCGGACTGCTTTCCATACACATCACAATCCAGAATACTGGCAAGGCTTTCAGCAGACACAGCACTCACTACTGCTGTAAATGGCATGTCAGGTAATATGCTCCCTCTATAGCTTTATTTTTATCTTTATTAAAACTTTCAAGACATCAGATTTAAGGAAGATCCTGCTGAAATGCCCAAATGGCTCCAGCGTAATATATATATTATGATGATGATGATGATGACTATTATTGTTATATTTTCACTTGAGTCTGGATTTACGGGAAAATTGGATACAAATCCATCTTGCAGGCTGAATATTGCACTGTTAACCCAGCAGTAAGTGAGGAGTAGAAGGTGGAGAGACGGCAGAGGTGACAAATGTGGGAGACGTTGGCACTGGGCAGGACCAATGAAGAACTCCCCTGTTACAGCAGTAGCGGTGTTTCTAACCATCTATGAGCATGAACGGTGTAAAGTGGATAGGGGTCATCAAAGGCCCACCAAAGCAAGGCCAAACAGCCATGGATCTCACTAGAAAACTTGTAGTGGAATTCAGAAAGTGCATAAAGTGGCAAGTCTACCACCACCACCAACCAAGTGGCCAGAAGATGTAGGAGGCACTTGACAGAGGTCATGTCATTAAATGCTCAGAATGACCATCTGGGGTGTGTACCAATATTATCCCCATTTCAGAAATGAGAAAACCGAGGAACAGAAAGGTCAGTAACTCCCCAAGGGTCAAACAGCTCTCAGGTAGTGAGGCGGAACACCACTCTTTCCACGCGGCCATACTCCAAGCTCTCCCACGGTTGGGAGATCCCACGTCCCCGACAGGTCCCTCCCAGGTCACAGACTTTCTCCCCACTCCTCCAATTTCTAATATTTAAACTAATTTTCTTTAAAGTGCATACATTTTCTGCAGCTTTTTATGGAAAGAGAGAGGGAGGCATCTATTATTATAACAAAATAGTCCAGCGACGAGCAGACATTCTAGAAGTTAAGTAAGAGGAAAACGCCAAGCCTCTTGCAGTCTGCACTCAGCGATGCAGCAGACCCCACCCATGTCTTCAAGATGCACAACCAGCTGCGAAGGTTGCCACCGACCTTTGTTCCGCCCAGCAGTTCCCAAACGTATTCAACCACGAAAGCCTATTTTGAGAAACAGTAATCCCACACTCCAAACAAACGTGGGGCAGTGCTCACCCCACCGTGAGCGACCGGCACAAAAAGAGGCGCATGTGGGAGGAAGAGCCGGGGGCAGCTTCCCCGGGCGAAAGCCCCAGAGTGGCCTGGCCTGACCCTCGTCCTCCCTGCTCCTCCCCTCAGGTGTCTCCATGGTAGCCGCCCGGCCTTCACTGACTTTGGAGCCCTGGGCGCCCATGTCAGGAGGCCACTAGGAAGCAACATCTGCTGCCCGTGGAGTGTCCTCTGCAGGGAATTCACTTCCAGCCCCTCCATGTTTACAATCTGAGAAGCTCTCACAGAAAGGGCAGGCCCAGCAAGGAGGCTGGGACAGGACGACCCACAGAGCCAAAGGCAGAAAATCTCCCCAGCACCTTGCCCGCGCCTCTCACCACCGAGCCCTGGAAGTGATAAACACACCCCCTTAGGTGCCTGCAGAGCTCAACAGTTTACAAAGTGCTCCACGTGCATTATAACATTTCATGCCCCCTAAAAATTAGGCATTATTGTCATTTCCCCTGTTATTCCAAAGAGGAAGGGGGGCCGTGAAAAGGTGAAGGGCAATGTCCAAAATCACAGCAGGGTGTAAGTGGTGGCCAGGACCCTGGTCTGGGACGAATGTCCTATGAGGAGCTCACTCCCGCATCATCCTGCCACCTGCCCTGTTTGTCTATTTTCAGGGCCAGGATGTGGCCACAGGTTGGAAGAAGAAGGATAACTTGGCTGCCCTGGTGACATGGGGCAGGGGGCGGGCAGGTGGGGGTGGGGAGGAAGTGGATTTGAAACTGACACAGCAAAGGGCAGTTTAGACGGGGGTCTCAGACAGCAACAGGGTTGGGAAAAGGAGCACTGGGTTGGGAGAGAAAGGAGCCCCACCCCAGCCCCAGCAAATCTGCCCCCTGGAGCACGTTGCCCTGGGCTGGGGAGCTGCAGCCTGCGGGGTCCAAGGGCAGGCCAGGTGCTGAGGCTCCAGTGAGCAGGAAGGGTGCCTGTCACATGTGAGCCTAGAGGTGAGAACCCAGGAGGCCAGGAGACCCCACTGGCCAGGGAGAGACCGGGCATGGAGAGCAGACCCCTCTCCCCCAGCTGCCTTGCTACCCCAGATCGTACATGCTCACACCCTCTGGAGTCAGGGACCTCTGGTCTGAGTCCCTTCAGCAACATCTCTGCTTGAATACTCCTGGTGATGGGAAACTCATTACTTCATGAGACAGTCTTTCCATCACTGGATAGCTCCTGCTGTTTGAAATGTTTCTTACACGTTGAACCAATAACAGTCTCCCTGTAGTTCTCTCCACCTTTTGGGACGATCACTCTTCCCCCTGGCAGCCTTTCAAACTCTGGGATTCACCTCTACCATGTCTTTCCCCGACTAAATGTCCCCAGTCTCCCCGATGTGTTGCAACCTCCAGCCCCTCCTCATCCTGGACCTTCTCCCCTGCTGGAGCTCCAGTCCTCTGAAATGTGCTCTGAGACACGACCATGGCTCGTGCCAGCTGGGCTGACCATCGGCGACCTGGTGTGAGTCTGCCTTGACCAGCGAAGGGAACCTCAGAAGGGCTTCTCGGGCAGCCAGGCGGTGCCTGGAGACTTCCTGCTGCTGTAGAGACCAGCGCTGTCCGGACTGGGCTGGGGGCTTCTGGGGCTCCTCGGAGACCATCTGGGGCGACAGGGGCCAGGAGCGGGCAGGGGGGACCAGTGGGCGGGGGGTGCGGGGTTCTGGACCTCCTCTCCCCCATCTAACTAGACAGAGCTACTTGAGCCTGCTTCATAAAGGGGCTTCGACATAAACTCTGCTGGGATGCAGGAGCACCACAGCTTAAAAATGCCGAACACCACTGCTGCCGCCTGACATGATTCAGTCCTTTTGTCATGTGCCATCTCTGAGCCATCTCCCCTGTCCCGTACATGTGCGAACATCTTGGCTCAGGCCAGTGTCAAAGAAAAAGGGCTGTCCTCTCCAACTGGGAGACCCAGGGCCCTGGCTCTGCTGCTCCCAGGGACAGTGAGACCCCGGCTCTGCTCTGCTCACGTGAACATAGCGGTCTTCCGCGGGCGGAGCAGCTCGCACACGGGTGTACGGGAATGTCTGCACCACTTGTGCACTCTTGCCGTGGGCTGGGTCAGCATCGCTCGGGGCCTGGGGTCCTGAGGACTCAGGGTCAGGATGGGCGATGCCCATAGTGTGTGCTGGGCGCTGAGCGTGCAGGAGGCAGCCACCAGGTGGTCCCCAGATGGGGGGCGGGCAGGGGCCTGTCCCAGCCCACGGGAATGTCGGTCCCCCAGCCTCCGGGGGTGGGGCACTCACAGGGCAGCGTCTCGGCGCTGTTCTTCTGGATCATTATGTAGAGCTGTAGCACCAGTTGGGGGGCGCTCTCCAGGAAGGTCTCGAGGAGGCGCAACATGTTGACGTCTGCATATTCGTACATCATAGCCCAGTAGAAGCGTCGCTGGTGTTCCTTCCGCCGCTGGCTCTGAATCCCCAGGTACATGGTGCGGATATACCTGCCGAGAGAAACGGGACAGAACACAGAGAGCGTGGGTGGCGGTGGGGGCTGTGGAAGGGCCCTGCCATCCCCCAAAACCAAGAGCCTTCTGTGCTGGGGTCCCCTCCTTTGCTCTGAGGTCTTCCAGATACTTGGACCAGCTCTAGGGGTTCTCCCAGCCCACGGACGTAGTGCTAGGGCTTCAGGGTGGGCTGGGGTGAGGGGCAGGCCAGGAAAGGGGTCTGACCTGCCGTGTGACCCTAGGCAAGTCTTCCCCCTCCTGGCCTCAGTTTGCTCATCTGGAAAATGAGAAATAAGAGAGTGGGACCCAATTATCTCGCAGGGCCCTCCAGTGAAGCATCGTAGGTGAGCTCAGAGGGCAGGTGGGCTTTCTCAGGTTCAGGGTCCCAGGGGGAACATTCCAGCAGGGTTTCCACCTCTACTGCACAGCCCTGCCCCTCTCTGGAGAAGGAAAGGAAGAGTATTAGCACTTGTGAAGTTCCTACTAAAAGCCACTGGCTGGCTGGCCATACGTTGCCCGGGTCCCAGGTGACAGGCGGGTGTAATCCCCATGTAGGACAGAAGTGGGACAGCTGGGCTCACTTGACCAGGCTCCACATCCGGATGGTGGAGCCACTAGGAGCTGGCCCCAGGCTGCTGGACACCGAAGCTCGCTCGTACACTGCCCTCCACGCTAGGGAGGCATAGAGCCTGCAGTGGCGCTTCTGTCCAGGTGTCACAAAAATGCACTGAGCCCGCTCCATCGAGGAGGGACAAGGGGCAAAGGAAGTGGGTGCAGGTGGAGGGCATGGGCTCCGGGTTCAAATCCCAACTCTGTCATTTGCTAATTGTGGGATCTGGGACTAATTACTCCAACTCTGTGTCCTTGTTTGTCCTCTTTAACGGGGAGAAGAATCACGGCATTGTGGGGTTGGTGGGGGGATTAGAGACAGAGCATGCGTGGTGGGCACGCATTCTGGGTGTATGTAAGAAATCCCCATGCCTCATTTTACCTGAACTTTCGGAAGCTGTCTCCAAGCCACAGTCAAGGGGAGGATTAAAAATACCGTCTAAGTCAGCCAGCGGTCTCTGAGGCCGGGCCAGGCCAGAGGGACCGGCTGCACCAGGCCAAAAGCAAAGTACAGAAAGCATGCGCCCACAAGGGCCTAGTTAGGATCAAGAACAAGAACCATAAACCGGGGGCTTCAGCCAACTCGAGAGAACCACACGTGCATCCCTGACCGTCCCCTGGGAATGTATGTCACTGTGCCTTCTAAAGTGCCGAGCCTGAGGCACAGACGGTGAGGGCGCGGCTGACACCCGGTGCGGTCTTCGAGCATTGTCAGGGGCACACTTGGGGCGGCTGAGCTGTCCCTCCTCTGCTCCCATCACCACTGCCAGCCTGGACCCACCACCATCCCCCACGCCTGGCTGGAAGCAGAGGTCCCTACCAGGTCTCCCAGCACCCACTCTGGCCCACAACAGCCCCTTCTCCACACAGCAGCCGAGGTGCTCTTTGAAAAGCACAAATGCAGCCATGTCGCCCCCTTCCTTCCACCCTCCCATGGCTTCCCATACGCTTAGAGTAAAATCCAAGGCCTCCCCACCCCGCACCGGGCTCATGGGACCTTGCCTGCCCTCTGACCCCACCTCTCGTTCTCTCTCCTTTCTCCCGTCTTTTCTGTCTCTGTGGAGCACGTGAGCTTCTCTGTCATTTGTGCCATCTCCCCAGCGCTATGGATGTAGAAGGAAGACTCCCGTCCCCCAGGGCCGAGAAGTCCTGGAGAGTCAGCACTGCCACAGCACGCGAAGGTGGCCCATGCCCACGATTGCAGCAAATTTATGAGGTGTCATAAAGCCGGTCACTGAGAGGGGCTCTGTGTCCCCCCGGGAGCAACGGGGGCAGTGGGGTGTTGCCCAAGACCCTTGCATCGATGTTACAGAAGCCCATGCTTAGAAGCAAAGATGCAAAAGCGTACATTTGTAAAACAATTTAAAACTGTAAAGTGATGCTCCTCTCCAATTCCAAAGCAGTGGGCCTCCCTCCAGCGCTCTCATCATGTACCGGACCCACGATGACAGTGTCCAGGGTCCCCTTGAGTGTGCATCGGGACTGAAAGCAGCCCTGCGGAACCAGTGGTGTGACCTGAAACAGACGTGCACCTGACACTGGATGCAGGATACTGCAGTCGGCTCTCTGGATTCCGAAGAGCTTCTGGGCGACTGTGTCTCTGGGGGGACCCACCCAGGGGCGCTGGGATGGATACCTTATTTCCTTCTGGACACACTCCCTGGAGTGAAAACTGAAGGGAGGAAGGCCGGGAGGCAAAGGGACTGCAGTGGCGCTCTGGGGGGGCAGAGGGGAGGGCTGGGTGTGGGGGGGAAGGGCAGGTGCCAGGTCCCCTGTCAGGGACGCCCAGGCCAGTCACTTCCTGGAGTCCCTGTCACGCCTTGTGGGGCAGGTCTGGTTATCGTCACTTAACACATGGGGAAACTGAGGCTCTGTAGTGAAACGAAGCACTGAGTTCTGGTTCTCTCCGTGTTCTGTCACTCACTGGCCGTGCACTTCCCACGCTTCATTGCCGCTCCCTGGGCCTCCCTCTGTGAGTTTCCAAAATCAAGGGACCAGGGGAGAGGCTCGGAAAAGGGCAGGGAAGATGTTGGACCTGACTTGTAAAGCTCCAGGGTCACTGAGAGAGAGACAGAGGTGGAGAAACAGAGACAGAAACAGAAAGAGAAAAAGAGAGAGACACAGAGAGACAGTGACAGAGAGACACAGAGAAACAGAGGAGACAGAGACAGAGAGAGAGACACACACAGAGAGAGGGAGACAGAGAGAGAGACACAAACACACAGAGAAGAGGCACAGAGGGACAGAGAGAGAGACGTGGGAGGGAATGGAAAGAGGGAGAGAGAAAGGAGAGGGAAGCAATGTGAAATTTGGGGCCTGAAGGAGAAGACTAACAGGAAGAGATGAGACAACCACAGCCCCGGGCAGGGAGGGCCCACTGTGTCACAGGCGGTTTGGGAGGGGTTGGGGAGGGCAGACTCTGAATCAAGGGCGGAGGGAAGGGGCAGACTGATCAGATCTGGTGGTGGTTGGGAAGGCAGAGCAGCAGGGGACAGGGTGCACTGGCTGAGGTGCTGAGGCAGGGCTGCAAGTCCAGAGGCTCCCCAGCAGCACCCAGAACAGCCATGCGCCCAGCGGAGCCTTGGTGCCATGGGTCTCCCAGGTCAGACGTGGTCTCCGTGATTCCAAACTCAGCTCTACCCATGTGTGGCACCTGCAACACACAATGCCGTGAGCCACGGACTCCCACAGGGACCAGACCACAAATCCATACTCTCTCAAGAGTACACTCAGACCACAGGCTCTGCCTCTCCTAGCCTCACAAGGTGGCCCAAGGTGGAGAAATGACTGTGAGGCAGAGCCAAGCCTACCTATCCAGGTCCCAGGCCAAGGTGACACCAACAGATTCACCTAGGTCTGCCCTACCAGGGCAAAAAGAGCACTTGATCTGTCCCTGCACCCCTCATTTCCCCCAAGCCACAAGCCCCTCTGCCCATCATGGCCAGGGCATGAGCCCTGAACATGTTGATTCAACTACAATGTCTGCCAGAGAAACCAACTTTGAGTTTCCTCTGCGAGAGCATCCCAGGGTCTGGGAAGAAACAAAGGTGGGAACGGGCGAAGCCAGTGCCTCTCCCCCACGCAGCCCCGTGATGATGAGCGATCAGATGCCGGGAGCCCAGGGTGCACCAGGATCAAGTCCAAAACTACATCTGGAAATCATGCCTCCTGGGACACCAGCTCACACAGCCTCCCACCCCGGAGTAGGAGCTAAATCACAGAGTCCAGTTCAGGATTTCCAACAAAGTGCCTTTGACCTATTCTGCCCCCTCGGGCTCCTGCACCCTCCTCTTCTATCTTCAAGTCCTGAGGTTCCCAGGAGACAACTGAGGGGTGTGTGTAAAATCCACAGTGGGTCTAGGTAACCTCTGGGGCCGCTCAGCCCACTGCTCCTTGCTAAGCATCCAGCCCCTGTGCAAAGACAGCCTCTGCTCACGGCCACAAGGTGGCGCCAGACCCTAAGCCACGCAGGAAGGCTGCTCCGCGGAGATCTCATCCCCAGCCAGCGGCCTCCTAGGGCCTGCACCCCTCTCTGCAGCAGCGTCGGGGTGCAGGGGGCGGCAGGCGAGGCGGAAGGCAGGCCCGCCGAGTCCTCATGGGAAGACACGGTGTCTGCAGGAGACACAAGGTGGGCTGCTGCTCCCCCAAACCCTCATTGTCTCCCCATCCCTGGCAGGTTCCAGAAAGCACACCTCCCCCAGGAAGGCAGCTCAGGAGAGAAGACACCCACCACTCCTCCTCCTGGATTCGCTTCCACATCTTGTGTCACCTCTTGTCACACCATCTCTCTCTTAAGAACATCGGATCACGAGGCGCACGGGCCTAAAAGCCACGGGGCAGCGTGTCATCGTGGAGCAGTGACTCAGGAGAGCCGGGCCTGGTCTGGGTCTACAGGACTGCTCGACCTTGGGCATGTCACCGAGAGGTGGGCCTGCGCTCTCCACCGTCACGGGGGCTGACTGCAGGATCTCTCAGCTTCCCCCGACAGTTTATAACCCCGTCCTCCTCTGAGCGAGCGGCTTCACAGAGCCTGAAGCCTGGCCTGGCATCTTTGCAGATAACAATACCTGCTGTTTGTGTGGCCCTCACACGTGCCAGGCGCAGTTTCTGAACATTTTGTACTTATTAACTCACTCGATCCTCGCAACAACCTTGTGAGGCAGACGCAATATTGCCCCCATTTTACAGGTGGCGAACTGAAGCACTGAGGTGAAGAGATGCACCCGGTTTACCCGGTTAGGTAGGTGGTTGAGCCGGGCTTCAAGCACAGCAGTCTGGCTCCAGGGCCGTGCTCTGAACTCCTACCACGCACCTCCCACAAGTAGGCCGTTCGTCTCTCTTCCTCTGAACTCAGTACAGAGGAAAAGCGCAGTACGCCCGAAACACCTGGGCTCTCTTCCAGCTCTGTCAATGGCTGTGTTCCCTTAGGGAACAACTCTTAACCTCTCTGAGCCTCAGTTTCCTCATCTATAAAATGCCTGGCCCGGAGCAGGACCCAGGACACGTTGAAAGATTGCGTGCATGGAACCATGCCCCCTCAGAGGGCCCCAGGGGGCTCACATAGGTAATGCCTGTGAGAATATTCTGGAAACCAGAAGCCACAGATGGCAGCTATTACTGCCCCGGGAGGAGCTCTCCTCCTGTCTTTCCCTTCAATCTACTTTGCTTATTCTCCTCCCAATTCTATCTCCTCCCTTTACTTTGTAAACCATGGAATTCTTTAAAGCTCCTTACACCTGCCTCCAGGAGAACTCTCTAGTTCTCTGAGCATATTTTCACTTCTACACCAGCACTTTGAGGGGGACACATCTGTCATCTTCTTTTTCCCATTGGCTCATTGAGGCTCAGAGAGGCTTTCCCCAAAGTCGCACAGCCAGTCATGGTTCAGGCAAATCACAGAAGGTCTTGCCCAAACTATGTTGCCCCACTGAGAGTTAGCTATAGCTCTGCCTTAAACTGGCTGGGATGGGAAATGTCTACCAAACATTTAAAGTAGAAATAGCACCAATTCTACACACTTTTTTTCCAGAAAATAAAAGAGGAAAGAGCACCTCCCCATTCATTTTATGAGGCCAGCATTACTCTGAGACCAAAGCCAGACAAATACCATACAAGAAAATAAAACCACAGACAATATCCCTCACAAACATAGATGCAAAAATCTTCAACAAAATGTTACCCACTTAAATCCAGTATCTATGGAAAGAATGATACACCATAGCCAACTGGTGTTTATCTTGGGAATGTAAGAATGGTTCTAGTTTCAAAAAATCAATCAATGTAATCAAGAATATTGATTAAAAAAACTACCCATCACATTAATTGATGCAAAAAGAAAGCATCTGACAGAATTCAACATCCATTCACGATTTAAGAAAAAACTCAGCAACCTAGAAATAGAAGAGAACTTCCTTAACCTGATGTACATGAAGGACATCTACAAAAACCCACAGTTAACATCATACTTAATGATAAAAGAAGTCTTTCTTCTTAAGATAAGAGACAAGGCAACAATGTCTACTGTCACCATTCCTATATAACCTCATACTAGAAGTCCCAGCCACTGCCATAAATCAAGATAAAGAAATATAGACAAGAAAAATAAATATATACAGATTACAAAGAAAGAAGTACGACTGTCCCTATTTGTAAATGACATGATTGTCTAGATAGAAAATCCCAAGGATCATACAAAAAAGCTCCTAGAACTAAGTGAGTTTAGCAAAGTCTCATGATACAAGGTCAACATATAAAAATCAAACCTATTTCTATAGATTACTAATGAATAATTGGAAATTGAAATTTAAAAAATATATACCATTTAAACTAGCTCCCCAAAACGATATGCTTAGAAATAAATCTAATAAAATGTGCAAGATTTGTATGCTGAAGCTACAGAACGCTAATAAAAGAAATCAAAGAAAATCTAAGTGATGGAGAGACATACTATGTTCACGGATTGAAAGACTTGATATATTGGGGGCTGGCCCCGCGGCTTAGCGGTAAAGTGTGCGCGCACCACTACTGGCAGCCCGGGTTCGGATCCCGGGCGCGCACCGACGCACTGCTTCTGCGGCCGTGCTGAGGCCACGTCCCACATACAGCAACTAGAAGGATGTGCAACTATGACATACAACTATCTACCGGGGCTTTGGAGAGAAAAAGGGGGAAAAAAAAGGAGGAGGCTAGATGGCAATAGATGTTAGCTCAGGGCCGGTCTTCCTCACAAAAAAAAAAAAAAGATTTGATATAGTGACAATATAATGACAATTTCCCCAAGTTGATTTAAGATTTAACACTATTTCAATAAAGATTCCAGTAGGATTTTTTACAGATAAAGACAAGCAGATTCTAAAGTTGATATGGAAAGGCAAAGGAACTAGAACAACCAAAACAATTTTGAAAAAGAATAAATTTGAAGAAGTCACACCACCTGATTTTAGGACTTACTTTAAAGCTATAGTACTTAGGATCATGTGGTGCTGGCAAAGAGAGAAACACGGATCAATGAAACAGAAAGAGAGTCCAGAAATAGACGCACACATATATGGTCAATTGATTTTTGTCAGATGTGCAAACATAATTCAATGGAGAAAAGACAGTCTTTTTAACAAACGATGTGGGAACAATTAGTCACTCATGTGTAACCACTAACTTAAAAATATATCATAGATTAAAAAGTAAAACTATAAAACTTAAATGAAAACAGGAGAAAATCTTTGTGACTTTGTGTTAGGCAAATAATTCTTAAAAAGGACAGCACAAGCTGTCCATAAAAGAAAAAAATGATGAATTAGTTTTCATCAAAATTAAAAACTTTTGATCTGTGAATGACATTGTTAAGGGAACAAACAGACAGGCTACAGACTGGGAGAAAATATTTGCAAATCACACATCTGAGGAAGGCCTTGTACCCAGAATATATACAGAACTCTCAAAATTGCCAACTCAGCAAGAAGGAAGGCAGGAAGAACCTGAGCAGAGGAGAAGCTACAAGATGTCCCACTTCACCATCTCTTCCTGCTCCTCCGTCTCCTGGCCAAAGTCCCCTTGGGTCTGGCCACTGAGGAGAAGGCTGCCGATGATACCCCAGAGTGGGAGGCGAGGAGTGGCCGTGGGGGTCACCCCTGGGGCTGCCTTGAGCCTGGACAGGGAATAAATGGGTAGGGGCTACAGGATTCAAGGCAGAGCTGGCCCCACAGCGCTCTCCCAGAGGCCCCTTTGGGCCAAACCAGCTCTTAGGGAGTTCTGCTGGGGTGAAGGCTAGGGATCTCACTGTCTACTTAGGTAGCTGACATGAGCAGGGTGATCTTAGCAATCTCTAGCTAGTAAGTGGCTTCTTCAGGAACCCAATTCTGAAGCTCCTATATCCCACCCGGTGAGTGGTGGTTACCTCAGAAGGTGCCTAAGACCCTAGTCTGGCCGTGGTCATTAAAGCTTCCCCTAGGAAGGGAAGGAGGAACCTTAGACGAGAGGTGGCATCGTGAAGGAGGAAGTACAATCAGGCCTTGCGGTCACACAGACTGGACTCCAACTGCAAGTTACTTCACACCCCCAGGCCTGCCTTCCTTCTCTGCATCCAAGTCTGCTGGCGCAGGGCCAGTGGGTGTCACTGTGGGTGTCACTGTGATAAGGCTGCCCCTCCAGAGCCCACATGCCAGTCAGGGAGGGGGTGTGACCCCAGGAAGCCACTAGAAATCTGCTGGGCGTGTGCTGGGTGGAGGCCATGGCAGATCCTGCATTCCACCTACAACCCATAAGTGCAGAGCGAGCCCCGGTGGGGAGGGAAGGCCAGGCTCTGCAGAGGGGACCCCAACTCTCTCTCCTCATGGGCATCTGCAGACGCTGCCCTGGCGGTGGAGCTGGAACAAAACCACACAACACCGCTCCTGCCCTCCCCATGAGGCTCCCAGGGTCTCGCCAGCCACTGACCTCCCACCCCCAGGAGTGTGTCTTGGTTAGCAGCACTTACCCCGGACGACGGGACTTGTACACAGCGACCATAACCTGAGGTGCCCCAGACTCTCCGCTTTGTCACAGGCTACTGAGCCCATCACCAGCTAGCAAACCTCTTTGTTCCCTAGCTGGCCCCGGGCCCCAGGCTCGCTGCTAATTCTCTCCTAACCAGATATGAGAATGGCAGCCTCTTCCCTTCAGCGGGCACAGAGCTGCGATTGGCTCCACGCCATGGGCTCCTGGCATCCTTTTGGGCCCTGGACCACTGTGCAATTGGCTCACTACAAACGGGATGCCGAGGCTGGGGTCACGCAAGAACACATCTCTGGTCCTGGCTGCCAAGCTGCTAGGCGCCCCACAGTGGCTGGGACACCAGACCAGGCCCCTCAGACACCAACGGAGGGGGCAGTGGAGGCTCAGTGGCTCTGGGGAGGCGGGGCACAGACCTCAGTGGGGAAGGGTCCAAGGAGGGGGCCTCTCCTTCCTGCCTTCACGATCCTGAGAGCCCCCTCCAGGCCCTGTCCTTCTACCCTCTCCTCTGTCTACCCTGCCTGCGAACAGCCTCCCCACCAGCTGGGGCAGCATCCTGCCTTTCTGACCCTTCACCCCTCACTCCCCCAAATGCCTCTCCACCCACCCCCATGCCTCCCCCAAACATAGCCTCAGCCCTTAACTCCAAATGGCTGTTAAATGCTCCAGAAGCCCCAAACCATGACCATGCTCAGAGGCAGGGACAGAGGAGACAGTGTAACAACAACACAACAGCTCAGAGGAGTACCTGAACAGCCCCCACTTCTGGGCAGTCAGCATGCACCAGGCCTGCGGCTGTACCTGCACCATCTCATTCAACCCCTGACTGCACGAGGCAGGCGTCATTACCCTTACCCGCCTTGGAGACGGGAAACTGAGCGAGGAACTTGCTGGTGTCACCGAGCTGGTGTCTGCCAACCCGTTCATTCCCCCAGAGCCCAGAGGACTTTCTTCACAGCAATGGCCAAGGGCAGCTGTGTATGTGTGTGAGCTGAGGTTAACACCTGTCCCTCCCGCGGGACCCTTGGTCCAGGCGGGCAGCACCCAGCCCGGCTTTGCTCCCCTTATACCCCCAACTCCCAGCATAGCACCTAGCACACAGAGAGCCGCAGGACATGTGCTGACTGAAATGAGGCAGCGGGGCTGGGCCTGAGTCCCCACCTCCGACCTCAGAGCCCATGGTCTGAGTGGCTCTCACGACCGGGTCACTCCTGAGTGCCCTGAGGTGAGGAGGCTGGAGGGGCTGGCAGTCTGAGACCACCCCAACCGGCAGGGCCTTGGCTCACTAAGGAGGCCCCTGAGGCCGGGAGGTGGGTCTGGGCCAAGGCCATAGCAGCACTCAGGACCCCAGTGGCCCGTCCAGGGCTGTGGCCCCCGGGCCATGGCTGCCCCCGCCACCAGCAGCCAGGCCTGCAGACGGCCACCCCTGGGGCTGCACTCTGACCCTTCCATGCCAAGAGCTGCTCCAGCTCTTTCCGAAAAGACCCGGAAAGCTGACCTCGAAGGCAAGACACACTTTTCCTCTGAAGCTAATAATAACAACACAGTTATTCACCTGGAGGGCTCTTTGCCGTTTTAAAAATATGCCTTTATATTTTTGTTGCATTTCAATACAAGTAGCCATACCTCTAGGGCCACCACGAGGCATCTTTATCCTTTATCCTGGGTGAGTGTGGTGCACAGTCTATCTCACACATACATACAACTGCACTCATACACACCACCTACAAGAACACACTCCACACAAACACCACACACACACACACGCACGCACACACTATACTCATGATGTACACACACTTTGCACACAAACATCCTCTATGTACACAACCTTGCTGGTCTGGGGCTCATCGCCTGCTGAGAATTGCTGAGCCTGTCACCAGGGGCCACCCAGAGTGGGTGTGGACTGGGGACCTCTGAGTCTGCCCTGCTCCCGCATGCATGTCATTGACTCTGTCCCCAAGTAGGAACCCCTGTGCTGTTCCCTGGGGTCCCAGATCTGGAGCAAGCAGCAGGACAGAGCAAACGTCCTTCGAGCTCTTCCAGACTATTCATAGATCTAAGGGCATCTGTCACAGATGGGATTAGGGTACAGCCTGCAAGCCCCCGCCAGGTTACCATTCTCACCATCTCCATTTTAGAGATGAGGAAACTGAGGCTAACCTAGATTTAGTAACCTGAGTGGCTCCCCACTGGCTCTGCATCCAGGCATTCAGTCTCCTGCTTCCCCCACGTCTCTCTCCCACACCTGCTCCCCGTCTTCTGGCCACACCCGATGGCTCTCGATTCCCAGAACCTCTTGGCCTGTGCCATCTTGACGTCTTTGCTTATGCTGTCCCACCGCCCGGAGAGCCATCCCTGGGCCCCCTGTCCTCCATGTGCTTGATCCATGCCCAGGTCAAATCATCTCCCTCCCCACCCGCCCACTGTATCAGGTCCTCAGTAGAGTAACAGGGCCCATTTATTGGGTTCTTCCTACGTGCCAGGCACAATGTAAGCACTCGACATATAGTAGGTCATTTAACCCCAAACCTCATGATTGTCTACAGAGGAAGACACTGAAGCGAGGGGACACCCAGGACGCAGCTCCTGGGACTCACCCAGGTGGTTGGACCCCAGAGAGGGGCCTCTCTGTCCTCCTGTTCACTATCTGTCTCTCATTGCCTCTCTCCCCCACCTCATTTCCTGCCTTTAACAACCCTATGAAGTAGATAATCTATTCGTCCCATTTTACAGATCAAGAAACTGAGGCTCAGAGGGATTAAATAGTGTTGCACAAGTTGGAGGCCAAATTTAAGCCTCTCTTTGGCTGTGTTACCTGCCTCTGTTTCCCACCCTCAGAGGCCTCTCTCCCCCACTATCCTAGCTCTCCTTGCACCTACCCTATCCTGGAGTCACTTACATATAGAGATGCCTCTCCAGCTAGATTTTGACCCCCAGGAGGGGCATCTATGCACCAGTGCCCCTGGCCTGCTGTGGTAGACATCCAATCAGAGGTACTAAGGCGAATTTAGCCCCTGCTCTGATGGAAAGCTGGTCTCATTTGACTAAGAAATGCCTACACCCCTAGCTTCAAATACAGGAAATACCTGCCCCCAAGGTAGACAACCAGAATGGGGACAGGAGCTCAATTAAAGCAGGAAAGATTTGGGTTGGACACGAGAGAACTTACCAACCAACACGTCAGGATAACACTACAACGGGACAGGTTTTCTGCCCATCTCGGGCCAGTTTAAGAAGAAAGAAGCCAATCGATGGGGGCTGTCAGGCGTCAGACGCTCACAGCTCCCGGAGGTCAGACCTGCCCAGGGCCCTCTTGGCTCTCACAGATTATCATAGGCACAGCTAGGTGCACCCAGCGCCCACGCAGCTATATACACGTGTGTGTCCATGTACAGGTCCCACCTGTGGACTCCCTCAAAACCAACCGAAATGCAAGGTCTGGGTGGCTCGATGGGCCCCAAGCCTGGTACAGCAGGAATAGTGCCAACGCAGCCCCGCTGTGGGCCAGGAGCCCTGAGTATGAGAATGAACCTTCCACTGCCTGGCTGGCCATGGAGGCCCCTCTGCTCCTCCATCGCAGCCCCACACACACTCCAGCTGAGATGTCTTCCGCGTGGAGGAAAGGTGGAGTGGCCAGCTGCCGGCTCAGCCCCTGAGAGCAGCACATCAAATTGGGGCTATTTTTAGCCCTTCTCTCCAGCGTCCTTGCCATCAGCTGAGCCATGGTAGTGGGCTCGGGGCACACATCTGAGAAAGCAGGCATGAAAGGGCACTTCTTTGCAGGGGCCCCAGGGAAGCACCATAAAGCTTCAGGGAAGGTGGCTGCAGCGGGTGTCACCCACTAGTCTTCCTGGATGTAAAGTCTCGGTCACAGGGTGGCCTAAGCATCTCTCAACATCCCAGGGCTCAGGAGAGGGTAACGTGGGTGGAAACTGCACCACCCGCCCTGCCTCATTTCCCTACCAGCATGAGGGGTCCAGGCTCCTGCCCTTCTCCGAGACTTTGCAAGAAACTTGATTAAAAAACGCAAACACCTTCTCAAACCGACATATTGGAGAAATGCTTCTTGTTCCCCGTTATAAGCTCCCAGAAGGATAGAGACCAAGTTTTTGGTTCTGGTTTATCCTTGCATGCCTGGGGCATGGTTCACTGCCGGCCACTTGGTAGGCGTTCAGTGTTTGTCTCATGAATGAATCGGGCAGCCTGTTAATCAAATCCTTGAGCTCTAGGAAGTTCATACATTTATATTCTAAGCTCCCAGGGCAGGTGTAAGGAAAACTTCCCTCTTCTGGCTCAGGGTCAGCCTGTGTCTCCACTGGGGGCATCTGGGAGCTGGAGCCCAGAGCAGCTCATGGGGGCCCATTTCTCTCCTCTTCCTCCCTCCCTGTCTTGTCCTCGAGCCTCACTCTCTGACCCAGCCTAGGTCCCCAGTCCCGCATGAACATATGACTGCATGCGATTCCTCTCCCTAGACAGCACATGCTCTTTCCAACCAGGCAAGCAAGCCCGTCGCTGGTGCCGCTCTTGTGCTTTTCTGCTTGGAGCTGGAACCGCTGCCACGCCCACCACGGAAAGGTCGCTTTGCCTTCCCCCAGATTAGAGCTGAAGACTTCTGACAGCAGGCCTGACCAGTGTGGCTCTGCCTGCATCCTGGTAAAACAGGTTTGCGAGGACCTGAGGCAGCCCATCTGCACCCGGGGAGACGGGCTCCGCCTACACAAGGGAGAACATCAGTGGCTGCGCCTCTCAGCTTTGAGAGGGGACCTGCTGACCCAAAGTAAAGTCACCTGTACTTTGCTAGGGGATTTGAATCGTGTGATAAACACATAAACACGTGCCCACCCAGGGCAATGGCCCTAAGGAACCCTCGGCACCTGGCAGGAGACGCCTGCCTCAGTCATAAGCCTCAGGGGCAGGGGGTGGCTAAAACAGTCCAGCGTCCCCTCTCCAGCCCACTGGAACCTGTGGTGAATGAGGTCACGTGAAACGTTCAGGAGGTTCACGGCTCACCCACACTGCCTCCTGGGGGTGAAGCACCTCGGTGGTTTCCTCTCCCTCTGGGCCAACTTGTCCTTCCATTTGCCCTAAACTTGTCCCTCTCAGACTCTCATGAGCGCTCCACAGCAGCCAGCCCCCTCCTGACTGTATTTGAGGATTCAACAGCCATGATTGAGCTCCTGCTGCATGCCAAGCACTGTGCTAGGCCCGGGGACCCAGCCCTGTGGTCCGTGCTCTGCATCATGCTGCCTCCCGTCCCACGGCTCTGTTGGCCCCGATGGAAGATGCAATCATTGCACTGATGCTGTTGGAGTTTAGGATTTAGGTTCTGGAACCTGCCTTCCAGCTGTGAACGCTGCCGTTGGTGAGTGAGGAATGGACCGAAGAATCCATGTGACGACCCACTGATGGATTTGACTATGGCCTCAACGCTGTCCTGCTGCCACCGTGTCCTGGCTGTGTGGCCTTGGAACGGTCTTCTCCCCTGTTTCTTTCTTAGTGAAATGAACAGATGAGACCAGAGGAGCTCTGAGGCCCTGGCACTACATTGACCCTGCAGACTTTGTAGGGCCTGGTCTGCTACCCAGAGATCTTCCCAGGTCAGTGGTCAGCCTGCAGGACTCGGGCCATCTCCCCCTGGAGCACCCCCACCTGCCCACGTGCAGGACTTGAATTTTCTCGCCCTGGAGCACCCCCACCCGCCCACCTGCAGGACTTGGGACAGCTCCCCCTGGAGCCCCCCCACCCGCCCACCTGCGGGACTAGGGCTGTCTCCCCTTGGAGCCCTCCCACCCGCCCACCTGCAGGCTGCTTTCCTGCATGGGAGAGGCTCAGTGTGTCCCAGGAGTGCAGCTTCTGCTCAGCGTGTCCCAGGAGTGCAGCCTCTGCTCATCCACGTCCCCTCTATATCAAGGCCCAGTCCCAGCCTGGGAAGCCAGACAACGCCATGTGTGCTGATCCTGGGGCCTCCCAGGGAAGGAGACTAGAAATAGAAATAAAAGGTGGCACTTAGTGGAGTTTGCACTGTGCCAGCCGGGAGGCCAGTGGCGTTTCTGCATCTTAGAGCACACTGCCAGGTGACACAAGGCCAAGCCCCACTCACTGATGTCCTGGGCAGTCCAGCCCCCAGGGGCCCCCAAAGTCAGACATGAGACGGCGGCGAAGGCGGGGCCTGGGGCTCTCCTCTGCATCCAGGCCAGCGTTCCACTGCGTGAGCCTCACACTCCTGCTGCTCTCCTGACAGCGTCCCCGTTCCCTGCTGGGGAACCTGGGGAAGGCAGGAAGAGCACTGGGTTGACAGTCAGGAAGCCCAGGCCCCAGGCCTATCTCTGCAGTGACCGGCTTTAGGGCTCCGGACTCCTCGTCCCCTTGCCCAACCCCAGCCCCCCATCCATAAAGTAAGGAGCGGAACCATCATTTCTAAGTTCCTCCCAGATCTCTAGCTCTAAGGGGCAGCCCTGCAGAGTCCCTGTAACTGTTCCATGCCCTACAGGAAGCAGGCCCATTGTGGGGACCCAGCACTGGCCCTCCTTCCCCTTTCGTGGCAGCAGTGCCATGGACGAGATCACAAGAGGTGGGGCAACACCTTAGATATGTGGGCAGGGTGAGAGCTGGCTTGACCACAAGGTTAGCCAGCTCCCCCCTCCAGGGTGGGGTTGGGGTGGGAAGCATCGTCTGACCTTGAGCTCAGACCACCTGCCATGATGGCCTTCCTGAGGCCATCCCACCCAATTCCGTTTTCAGGTAGCAGCACTACATACATTTGGGGCCCACACCAGATGGGGTGTTGAGAATAGCAATAAACAATACGATTACTTTACAGTTTACTTTATCTCTGTTTCTGTACACTCTCCTATCCCTCCGACTTTTCTCTGATACACCTGCATTGACTTTTCCTCATCACTTTCTTAAGTTTCCCTCAAGGTGGCCTTGATTGTCCCCTACAGTCAGGGCAGAAAACAGGGCCACACAGCAGCACAGAGCACGGGGCTGGAGGTGCCAGAGCCAGCCCTGTGCCCTGTCTCCCCTCCAGGGCTCATAGACAAAAGGGCACATCCCTGTTCATAGAACAGTCACCTGAAAGGAGAGCAGCAAGGCCTCCTGTGTGCCAGGCATGGAGCCAGGTGCTGGCCCCACCCCGAAGGAGCTCACGTCTAGGAGGGAGATGGGCAAAGGAACTACTGACTGTAACCCACCCTTAGGACTCTAAATGGAATGATGTTACTGAACATAGTACATCTATTTTTACTCCCATTTTACAGATAAGGAAACTGAGGCAAACGGGCATTAAGTAACTCATCCAAGGATGCAGAGCCAAGGACCAGAGCCTATGCACTATGCTGTCCCCCAAAGCATGAGGAGCTCTTAGAGTACAGAGGAGGAAGCTTCTACCCCATTGAGGGGAGAGGGAGCTGAGGAAGATTCCAGGAGGAGGTGAAGTCTGAGTAGCATCTCAGATACTCAAGAGACCAATTCTAAAGGCCATAAGCCCCTTTCCCAACCAAGCCTGCCTTGACCCAGGGTGCACAAGGCTGAGTTCACGGCTCCTCCAACGGGGCCCTTTCCTGGCTCGTGAATGAAAAATAGCCCATGGGGCTGAAATTGGGAGCTTTCTGAGGCCAGGAGCTGGGCTGTCCTCACCTTTCCATCCTCTCTAGCCCAGGAATGAATGAATGAACAAATGAATGAATGAGTGGTAGAATGGATGGAAGAGGGCGTGGCTGGGGCCAGAGAAGGTCAAAGTTGAGAGGGAGGAGCAGCTTCTGAACAGGGGAGGGTGGGATTCCACTTCCTCCTACAGGTGGTCACAGCCTGGCCAGTGGGTGGTACAGGGGACTCCTCTTTGCTCTCAGCCCCAGCCTCCTCTCGGGCCTGCTACCAGGGTGCCACCTGAAGCCAGTATGCTACAGGGCACCCTTCCAGCCCAGGACCAGCCTCAGAGATGCCTCATCTCCCAGGGGCTCCCAAGGCCAGGAGGCAACGAGTGCTCCTTCTAGGAGCCTGTTAGAGTAGAGAGCACCCACTCTGCACCAGCAGCCTGGGGACCATGGGTCTGGGACTCTTCTGTCATTCCCAGTGACCCTCCCTGAGATGGCCAGAATCACATTAACATCTCAAGCTTCAATCGCTTCATCCATAAAGTGGGGATAAGGATCTCTTATGGATTCTCTTCTGACTTCTCGCAGGTCAAGTGAAAAGAATGATGTGTCGGTACAATAGTCTTCGTCTAAGAACAGACAAGAACGGAAAGCCTGTTTCCTCCCTCAGACAGAGAATGCTTAATAATTTATTAATTCATACCTCAGCACATTCTGCACAGAATTTGAGATGGCAGGAACATATGATACAGTTGGCCAGCACCACAGACCCTTGGCTTGCTGGCCAAACTGTCTCCCTCCCAAGGTCACCCGTGAGTAATTGCTGAATGTTTTCTATGAGGCAGGTAGTTTGCTACAAGTTTCTCATGTGCCATCTTATTTAACCCTCATCACCGCCCCATCAGGCTATTATTATGCACTATTATTGTGCCGTTCTATACGTGAGCAACAGAGGTAGGCCCAGAGATGGTATGTTACTTGCCCAAGGTCACAGACGAGGATAGGGAGCTGGGATTCACACCCAGGACTGACTGTGAGCCCCAGAACCTCAGCAACGTGCCCTACTGTCACCCAGCGACGATGCCTTCAGAACCTCCAGTGCTCCTCAACCAGAGTCATTGCTCCATCGGCTTCCCCAGGAGCAGGTAACCTGGGCCAGTCCCTGCAGCAGGGGCTGGAGGAGCCTGGAGAGCACAGCATCCCAGGGTCCGGGCCCTGGAACTCATGTTCCAGGTGGAGGCAGATAATAAACAAAGGTGCAAATAATTCTGTAACATCATGCCAGGGGCGGTAAGTGCTGCGGAGGAAATCAAGAAATGGAGCCGTGCGCGTGTGTGCGCGTGCGCGTGGTGTAGAGGCCTCTGCAGAGGTGACACGGCTGGGGGGAGCACAGACCTGAGTGCAGCGAGGGCGTGAGCCATGCAGAAGGAACAGCTGGTCCGCAGGTCAGAGAAAGGAATGGGCTTAAAGAGGAGCAGCAACAACGCTGGGGGTCTCTACGCTGGGCAGCTGCCAGTGGGGACAGGATTACCTGGGGCTCATGGCGGAGGAACATGGTTTTAGTCCCAAATAGCAGTAGTGGCTATGTGTACGTTACACATAGCATTGTTTCTTTCTGATCTTTGTCCCGGGGTCTCTCTACAACCTTACACAAGCCCCTTGACCTCGCAGGACCTCAGAGTCCTCACCTGTAAAACGACAAGGCTGGCCCAGATGGCCTTCACCAGCCCTCATCTCATTCCATGTCCTCACTGGGCATTTGGGATCAGAACCCGATCTTCTCCTGGGGCTGAGGGGCAGGCCTGGGGACATTCGGTCCAGCCTGGGGTCCAACAGCCCTTCCTGTGCCCCCTACTTGGGTGATCTGCCCAGGGAGGGGTGCAGCCAGCAGGGTGGTGCTGTCAAGTGTCTCCTGGGCAGGGGACCCTGACAAACACCTGCACACACTAGGCCATCTGGAAGCCTGGCGGCCCTCCACGGTGGGTGGAGGCTTGGGCCAGCATGAACTGGGCCCTCACGTGGGTGGTGGTCTGGGTTGGGGAGGGGTGTGGTTTCCTCCTTACCAGGCTTGAGCTGGGTGAGGGGAGCCTGAGCCCCGGGAGGGGGCCGGAGTCAGCAGCAGGCATGCTGTCCCCATGACTGGAAGAAGTCAAGCTGGGGGCATGACAGGTGGACCAAGAGCCCAGTGCCAGCCCCTCACTGCCCTTCAGTGGGGCGGGGGAAGCGTGGAATTGGCTTCATTGTGATTCTGAGCGGAGGCTGGGCGGCTGGGAAGGAGAAGGGCGGGCTGTACAGGTGTCTTTTCCTTCCCCTGGGCACAGCACAGGGTCCCTCCCAGGCCTTTCCAGAGCCCCCACCCTATGCCTCAGCCCCCACCTGCCTCCAGGTCAAGCCATATGGTCTGCTATCTAACAGCAGAACATTTTCATCACCCTGAACCCATTAGCAGTCACTCCACATCGCCTCTCACCACAGCCCCTGGCGAGCACTAATCTACTTTCTGTCTCTATGGATTTGCCTATCCGGGAGTTTCATAGAAATAGAATCATGCAATATGTGTCCTTTTGTGTCTGGCTTCTTTCACTTAGCATAACGTCTTCCAGGTTCATCCATGTTGCAGCATGTATCAGCATCTGTTCCTTTCTATTGCTGAATAATAGTGTATGGATGCACCACCTTTTGTTTATCCATTTATCAGTTGATGGACATTTGGGTTGTTTCCCCTTTTTGGATATTATGAATAATACTGCTGTGAATATTCATGTACAAATTTTTGTGTGGACATATGTTTTCAATTCTCTTAGGTATAAACTTTGTAGCAGAACTGCTGGGTCATATAGTAACTCTATGTTGAACTTTTTGAGCAACTGCCAGACTGTTTTCCAGAGTAGTTGCACCATTTTACATTCCCACCAGCAATGTATGAGAGTTCTGATTTCTCCACATCCTCACCAACATTTCTTATTATTTGTCTTTTTTATTTTAGCCATCCTCTTGGGTGTGAAGTGGTATCTCATTGTGATTTCCATTTTCATTTCCCTAATGACTAACGATGTTGAACATCTTGTCAGGTGCTTATTTGCCATTTGTATATCTTCTTTGGAGAAATGTCTATTCACATCTTTTGTCCTTTTATTAATTGGCTTATTCTTCTCTTAATTATGATTTGTAAGAGTTCTCTGTATATTCTAGATACCAGTCCTTTATCAGATATACGATTTGCAAATATTTTCTCTCATTCTGTAGGTTGTCTTTTCACTTTCTCAATGATCTACTTTGAAGGACAAAAGTTTTAAATTTTGATGAAGTCCAATTTGTCTATTTTTTCTTTTGTCTCTGGTGTTTTGGGTGTCATATCTAAGAAGGCTTTGCCTAACCCAAGGTTATGAAGATTTACTCCTATGTTTTCTTCTGAGAGTTTTATAGTCTTAGCTCTCACATTTAGGTCTATGATCCATTTTGAGTTGGTTTTTATGTAAGATGCAAGATAAGGCCCCAGCTTCATTCTTTTGCATGTGGAAAGCCAGTTGTCCCAGCACCATTTGCTGAAAAGACTATTCTCTCTCCATTTAATTGTCTTGACACCCTTGACAAATATAAATCGCCCATAACTGTAAGGGTGTATTTCTGGACAGTTCTGTTCCATTGACCTACGTGTCTGTCTTTACGACAGCACCACACTGTCGTGATTACTGTAGCTTTGTAGTAAGGTTGGAAAACAGGAAGTGGGATTGCTCCAGCTTTGTTACTCTTTTTCAAGATGGCCTGTCTCTCTCTCTGCCTTCTAACATTTAAGTGCCAGATCTATGTCAGATGCAAGTCTAAGGGCATCATGTGTATTAACTCGCTTAACATGACCTGTGAGGTAGGTTCTCGCAGAGTCTCACTTTACAGATGAAGACCCTGAGGCACAAGGATGTCAAGTAATTTGCCTATGGTCACACAAGTGGTGGGCAGGAGAGCTGGGAGGCGAGCCTGAGCCGTGTGGCTCTGTTTCCCTGACAGACACCCATAGAGATGCCAGAAACATGGGGGTGAGCTAGTCTGGGTCTCCCCTGTTATGGAGAAGAAATTGGGGTGCAAAGAGGCTTGTCCAAGGGTCACTGTGGCAGAGGCAGGATGAGATCCAGGTCTACAGATCCTGGTCTCTCTGCCCACACCGGCCATTTCCTCTTTCCATGCAGCCCTGCATGTTCATTTCAATGTGATGTTCATTTCAATGTGATGTTGCCGTGTCAAAATGCTGGGAGGGACACAGTGGCCATGCGGTTCCTTTGGCCCTGGGTGAGAGGCTGGGGGCAGTGATGCTGGACCAGGCCCTACACAGATCCATAGTCCTCCTCACAGGGAAAGGGGCCTAAACCCACCCCCCAGGGAGCAGACCCAGGACCGGGACTGCATGGGGTGGTTGCTCCCACCTTACTGCACCATCCCTTTTCGTCCAGTGGGATCCCTGGGGCTCATCTCTCTTCCCCCCAGCTGTAAGCTCCAGGAGCTTAGTGGCCCAGTTTCCCATGCTGTGACCCTGCAGTGGCCAGCCCCGACCCTGGCAAGCACACAGCAGGCCTTGGCTGACATTGGCTGAATGGGGTGATTGGGTCATCTCTGTAGGCTCCCCCATTTCGGTTCTAGTCTCTTCCAGCTGTCAGTTGGCAGCTTTCATTGGGTGAACACTGCCTGGACCTCCCAGCTCCCGTTGCCCCTGCAGAGAGCCACGCTGGGCAGAGCCTGGCAGCAAAGCCACATCTGTGAACAACAGGCCCACCAGACCAGCAGGAAGGTCAGAGCTGGGGAGCTGAGACTTCCCCGCTCCAGGCAGTCCCGGAAAGGAAGTGGGGCTCCTGACCCATAAGCCATCTGCCTCAGCCACTCCCTCCTGGCTTCCCAAGACACCCCCTCTCACTCCCCTCCAAGCCAAACCCTCTTCCCTCCTTTTGTCCATGCTCTGCAGACTCCTGGGATGCTCTTTTCCCTTCAACTAATTGACTCCTGATTGTTCAAGACCCAGTCCAAACACCTTCTGGGAATTCACTCTGACTCCTTCCCTCATCTCCACTCCCCCGGGGAGAGTGAGATGTCCCTCGTCTGTTCCCCTTCTCCTCCCACACCTGTCACAGTGGCACTCAGCACACTAGAATGTAGTTGGAGTTTTGTGTTTTGTGTTTTGTTTATCCTTCGGCCTCCTTCACAAGACCATGAGCTTCTAGAAGAAGGACTTGTCCACACAGGACCGGGCACACAGGAGGCAGGGTAAGGTGTAGAGTGTGGGCAAAGGGGTTCTTCTGAACTTGGGGTTCAAGTTCCAACCCCCTTCTTGCTGTTAGGCAGTCATTCCTTTGACTTACGCCAATCGAGGTATCATATCCCATCTCCCTTTGCATGAATAACAGGAAGTTTGTGGTGGAATGGGCAGGAGTCCAACCCCTTCCTTCATAGATGAAGAAAACCAAGGCCCAAGAGAGACATGCGTGACTGTGATTCGTCCCCATGTCTCCTGGCTCCCGGCCTGCGTTTTTCCTGCTGCTGCGTTCCCTCGACGGTCCTCTTCTGGGGCCAGCTATCGTCGGGGGAAGGGTGCAGAAAGGAGAGCTGGGGCCGCTCTGTCAATCTTACAATTTGCCGAGGGCTGGCCCTGGAAAGTGAACCCGCAGAACCTTCCTCTGTGGCCTGAGGACTAGGTTCCCTTCCTCGTCCCCATGGTCACTTACTTGGCTTCATTCCCTTTACTTTCTGCCCAGCCCGAGACGCACTGCCGAGTGGATGGCGGGGTGGACGCTAGCGGCTCGCCATGTCTCCGGCCCTCCTTGGGGCCCGTCTTCTCTGCCCTGGGGTGCCTTGCTTCCTACAAAGCAAGGACCGAGGCCTGCCCCACACTGTGAGGAGAGGTTCCCCCAGGGGCAGAAAGCTCACCCCAACATGGGAGAGGCTGAAGGGCCCCCGCCCTAACTTGAGAGCCTGGCCGATTGTCAGCAGGGAGGGATGCTCAAGGCATGATATGTAGACACCACTAGAAAGACAGCTCTTCCCACCTTGGCCGCTGAGGGGCCCGGAGCTATGAGCCTGGCGAGTCCCAGGGAATCAGGAGTCTGCAGCCACGTGGGGCTTCCCAGGAGAAATTCAGCAGGTGCCAGAGAAAGGGGAGGGCCGGGTCAATGACTTCACAGGGGCCACAGCCGGTATTCACAGCAAAATGGCTGGCTGCCCACTCTGGACCTCCTCCCCCACCCTCCACCCCAGTGGCAGGTGGGAGAGAGATTGGACTAGACTTGGGAATTAAACTGCCTTCGGCTTCTCAAATACAGGGGAGGCCTCTCTCACATCTTTATCCTGTCCCCTCTTTACTGGTCCTTCCACTCTGCTGGGCATCTCACGCCTGGAGGGAGCTTTGAGAAGCAGACCTGACGTCCACTGCGTGCCCCCCGCCCCCCTCGCTCCCCTTGGCAGAGACAGGCTCTTGGTGACGGGGGGAGTAAGTGTTAACGTCTGGCAGCCTCCCAGGAGACAGACAGGTGGACCCTGAGGTACTGTTGCCACCGTCATGGACAGGAAGAAAAAATGAGGGGACTGCAGGACAGATGGAGACTTCACCTGCCAAGAACTCTGATGCCCGATCTCGCTCCGTACAGCATGTTCCCATCTCCCTGGCCGTACAGTCCTGCCGCAGTGGGGAGCACGGGGCTCGCCAACGAGGATCTTCACCCCATCCCAGGACAGGTCTCTCCTTCCCTCCTCCAAACCAGCCAAACTGGGGGCTGGGGAAATCCACACAGTTCAGAATTGGTTGTATTTGGTCCAGGAACTTGAACTAAATCAAATTAAGAGCCAACAAGGATACCTAATCTCAGAATTACCTAATCTCAGATCCCCCCAATCTTATTATTTTTTTTAACTGTTAAAAAAAACTAATGAATTATAGTTAGATTTGTAATTAAATGTCCATGTTTTCTAAATCTACGAAATGGAAATAAAAAGAAGAAACCCACAGTGATATGAAAAGTGCATTGGTCTGGTTGTGTGCTGTGTAACCTTGGGTAAGACACTCACCCTCTCTGGGCCTCAGTTTCCCTCACTTGTGTCAATCTAGATATAAACGGCTCTTATTGCTGTTTATCTAATCCCTGAATCTCAAAATAGTGTCCACCTGGACTCTGCAGAGCCCTTCCATGAGGTTCAATTCTCCGTCTGGAAGATAACCAAGGCAAGTCATCTGGAAAAGGAATGTTCTATACGTGCCATCTGTGAGGAGCCTGGGAAACAGAGGACTGAACCCTGGGACTCAGGGAGCCTGCTGGCTCTCTGGAGCCGTCACTAATGTAATTATGTGATTAGGACATTCCTCCTGGTTTTCACTGTGCTTCATTTGGTTAAATCAAAAGTGACAATGAGCTGCCCGGTGGGTGATGCTGTCCTCCCAGAAAGGCCCATGTAGAACTATTCTGGGCAGGGGTCATCCTGGGATGTGAACATCCACTGGCAAGGTGGGCAGTTTAGGAGGTTTTGGCACCTGGGAAGGAGCGTGCCTGCTGTCAGGTGTTGAGGTCATAGAAGCTGGGGGTAGAAACGTCTGTGGCCATCACCCAAGCCAAGGTTCTCCTTTCCAGATGGAGAAGCAGGCCCAGGTCACTGGCTGACGAAGGTGGTACCCGTTAACGCCTGCGATTTCTCACCTCTGAATGGAGTGACTCACTATCTTCGTCTCTACCCTACAGAGGAAAGATGAACTCAACTGGGAAAGTAACGCTGAGTCCAGGAGCCTCTGAGAGAGGATACGGGTAGGAATGGTTATCATCACGATGGTTATCTGGCCCTGAGGGTTCAGCAGCAGGGCCTGGGAGCATCCCTGCTTTGGAGAATGGGTTCCTCCCTTTGTGCAAAAGCTATGTGTACACTTTAACGGGAAAACATGAAGCCTGAGAACAGGGCCCAACCTGCCAGACACTAGGGGACACACCTCTCCAGGGCCCTGCAGCCAGAAGAGGGGCTAGTGGCCCAAGTGCCGACCACCTCTCCTGGGTCACCCTGGGCGCCCACTTACTTTGTGGCTCCCGGGACATGGACTCACACAGTGAGCTTGGCATGCAGAAGGCAGGGGGAGATAGAAGCAATAGGAGATGTCATAGGGAGACTGGTTTTGCCCAGTGTCTTAGTCAGCTCAGGCCGCTACAACAAAATACCGTGGGCTGGGCGGCTTAAACAACAGACAGATATTTATTTCCCACAGTTCTGGAGGCTGGGAAGTCCAAGATCAAGGTGCCAGCAGACTCGGCTCTCGGGGAGAGCCTCTCCCTGCTCACTGCATCCTCACATGGCAGAGAGAGCAAGAAAGCTCAGGTCTCTTCTTCTTCTAAGGACACAATCCCGTCATGGGGCCCCATCTTCATGACCTCATCTAAACCTAATCACCTCCCAGAGGCCCACCTCCAAATACCATCACAATAGGAGTTAGGGCTTCAACGCATGAATTTTGGAGGGGCACAAACATTCAGTCTATAACAGCTAGTATCAGAAAAGACAGGAGAATGAGACAGAGGAATCAACCATATACGGAGCTGGATACCCCTTTCGGCCCTTTTTTCTGTGTTCCTATGGCAGGAATGCTCTAGGAGGAATCCAAGAATGGGGGGAGGTGATTCTCAGTGTCCCTTCCAGACATGAGCTTCCATGATCAGGGAGGGGACTGGGGGACACCAGGAGGCACTTAGGGTGCTGACTTTAAGGTGACACTCACTCACAGGTGCAACCCTGTGCTTGCACAACCCTGAAAGTGAAGGCCTCCTTAACATTTGTGCCCTGGCTCCTTGCTTGCCTCACTCTAGTCCTGGCCCTGTCGTCAATCTGCCCCCAGGCCAGGCTGCCTCCTGATAGGGAATGCACGAGGTCTTTTCCAGGGCAGGTGGGCTCAGGTATGGCAGGTGGGCTCAGGTGTAGTCTCCTCCAGGATGTCATGGGAACACTCAAGCCCATTAACCCATGAACATCAGGTGGTGTTAGAGGCCTTGACAGCCCCTGTCCCAGGGAAAAGACCCACGAGTTCCCCTAAGGCAGGAGAGAAACTGATGAAAGTGAGAGCTGAGGCCTTTCCTTTGATCAGGGAATAATCCTGTATCTCCACTGGAGAGAAAGAAAATGAAAACTCATCAGATTTCCACTGTGGGTCAGGCAGCCTGCCTCTTAGGCATAGTTATCTTGTTTGATCCCCAACACAGTCTAGCAAGGGAGGGTTTTTCTCAATTCACAGACAGAGAAATGGAGGCTCAGAGATGTGAAAGGGTTGGTCCAAGGTCACAGAGAATCGGAACCTCAGGTCTGACACCCCAGCCACCAGCCTCAAGGTGCCAAGGTCTGAATTTTCATTCATTCTTTCACCCCCTCATCTATTCATCCAGTCACTTCTTCAACAAAGATTATCTAAGGGCCAATCACACAGCAGGAACTGTTCCAGGAGCTTGGGATACAGTGGCATTCTAGTGGCAGGCGCGAAAGACCCACAGAAGCAAATCAACAATAACTGCTCTCAAGAAAACAAAACTCGGGCGATGTGACAGGGCATGGCCTAACCCATCAGGGAGGCCTCTCTGAGCAAGGGACATTAGTCCTGAGAACTGAGTGACGAGGAGCCAGCCATGCAGAGGTCTAGGTAAGAACACTCCAGGCAGAGGGAAGGGTGAGGCCGGGGTCCTCAGGGGAAGGTCAGAATGGCTGAGGCACGGTGAGCAGGGGATAGCAAATGACATAACACGAGGTCAGAGGGCAAAGCAGGGTGAGCCGATGAGCCCACATAGGAAGTTGGGTTTTTTCTAAGTGCAGAGGGAAGCCACCGACAAGATTTAAACGGGAGCGGCAAGATCCAATTAACCTATTAAGGCAATCGCTCTGGCTTTTGTGTGCAGACAGCCGGGGAGCTGGGACACCAAGGGCAGCCAATTGGCTGTTGGCAATATCCCAGACAAGTGAGGACGGCGGCTTGAATGGAGGTGGCAGCGGCGAGGTGGACAGAAGTGGATGATGCAGAATGGCTTTTAGAGGGAGAGCTGCGGGGCTTCCTAGCTGACAGGCTGTGGGCTGAGGGAAGAGACAGGGATCAGGATGGGACTCGCTGTAAACCAGAATCCAGACACCGGCTTGACACATAGAGTAAGATACAGGGAACGTCTGATGAATGAAGAAACCTGAGAGAACTTCAAGATTGTCCCTTCAGGACCACCCAGATGGAGGGTGTGAATGGCCTGAGCACGCCATCAGCGTCATTCTGGCAAAAGGGCACGTGGGTGTGAGGGAGGCGACCGTGGCCCAGGGGTCAGGAAACTGGAAATGTGCAGGCGGGTTTGCTCCTTTTTACCTTTTTAACGTGGGGCCGTGGCCGCTTCATTTCCCCACAGTTCCCCTGTTCTTTTACCGGGAAGGGGTGACCCCGCTGTCCCAGGGGGCTGTCATGAGAAAGAGAGGAGGCCAGTGACTGTGGCTGGAACCTTTCACCCCACCAAGGGCTGCAAGAATCGTTCCCACTTCCCTGACAATGAAATGGGAGCCCTTAGTGTTCATCAAACACAAATGCACCTCTAATTACACCACCCGTTTTAGAGAAAAAGCTATACCTTTCATTCAGGGGGAGAGCACGGAGCACCTTCTCCCTGAAAGTGCTAACCTACTGCGCGCTGCTCTCTGAAGTGCAGTGAAAGAAGTCTTGGCCTATTCACGACTTTCCTCCGGGGTGCAGGAGCCGGGAGGGGGGAGAGCCTCCTGAGAGCACAGAGAGGACTTACTTTCAATCTCTTCTACGAGGAAGGAAAATGCAAACCATAAGGAGGCTTAAATGCTTTTTCTGAAGCACAATATTATCATACAATGGAAGGGTTATTAAATCGCATAATACAACTCAGTGCTGTACCAGCTTTGGCTGATAGAACCGAGAGGCAGTTCTGTGGCCTCCAACTTGTCAGCCCCGTTTGCCGCTGTGGGGCTTGGAGTCGGGCTGTGGCGAGCCCTAGAGGCACGTCCCTGGTGCTTGGAGAGGTGGGAGGACTGGATGCCTCCTTCTGGAGCTTTGGCCCAGGGAGGATTTACTCTAGAAGGTGCAAGTGTATGTCTGTTTATTTTTGTGTTCAGCATCTTTGGAACTTGGAAGAGGGATTTGGTTCCATGTCTATCTCCTCTGCTCCATTTTGAGGCTGATATTCTGGTTCGGCTGTTTTTGGGGGTTTTTTTTGGTGAGGAAGATTGTCCCTGAGCTAACATCCATGCCCATCTTCCTCTATTTTGTGTGTGGGATGCCACCACACCATGGCTTGATGAGTGGTGCGTAGGTCCACGCCCAGGATCCAAACCCACGAACCCTGGGCTGCTGAAGCGGAGCACACGAACTTAATCACTATACCACCAGGCCGGCCCCAGGTTTGGCTGTTTTTGAAGCTAGATAGGATCTCAGTTTTGGCCCCTGTCCGAATGTCCAAGTAGCAATTGTCCTTTGATGTTAAGCAAGCATTCTCTCTAGTCTCCCTGTAACCTCCTGGGCCCCTACAGTCAGGAGACTGAATACTCAATACAGCTGCCGCTCCTAAGCTCGCCCCTCCAGCGGCCGCCAGCTCACTTAGTCACGGCCACAGTCTTGACAAAGGCCCCCTGCTTCTTTCCTGACCACCCCACCTCTCCCCCTCACTCACTTGGCTCCAGCCACACAGGTGGCTCTCAGCTGTATCAGGCCTCTCCTGCCTCAGGGCCTTTGCACTAGCTGTTCCCTCTGTCTGCAATGCTCTCTCCCCAGAGACGCACATGGCTTTCCCCTTCAAGCTTCTGTTTATCAGCGAGGCCTTTCCTGACCACCCTGTGTAAAAGAGCAACCCTTCTCCTGAACGCTCCTCCTCCCCTTTTCTGCTTTATTTTTCCCCAAGTCATTTTTACCATCTCTATGATTCCACACTGTTACTTAGACACCTGTTGATCGTCTGTCTGCCCTCACAAGAATGATCATGTCACGAGGGCAGGGATTTTTGCTCAGTGTGAATCCCCAGCTCCTAAAACAGCGCCTGCACAAAGTAGGCCCTTAATAAGCATTCACTGAGTGAATGAATGAAGTGAGCAGGGCATGAACTTTGGGTCAGTCCTGGATTCAAATCCCAGCTCACAGCCACATGCCACCGTGCAAGTCCCTGAACCTCTCTCCAAGCCTTCGTTTCCATGTCTCTGAAATGGGTGACAATCCCTCCCTCAGAGGGTGGTTGTGAGGAATGTGTGCGCCGTCCAGCACAATGAGTGGCACAGAATAAAGATCCAATAGCCCCCAACATTCTGCCGTCTCCTACTACACCCCATCCCAAAATTTCAGCAGCTGCAGAATTGGTCATGTAAAAGCCCAGTGTACCCAGAGGTGGTACCCCAGGTGGGACATCGCCAGCCACCCAGCGTCTACACACTGGAAGGCGCGCCCAGCCCTCAGGCCTGGCATCAGCCCAGGGTACCACGTGGCGTCTGTGAACTCTGAGAACCTTCTCCTGGGGCCCCCCGGTTGCATTTACTGCCCCAACCTACCTCTCCAGAGCAGGGGCTGCTTGCAGCCTCTATGTATCTCAGGGGACACCTTGCATGGAGAGGCAGCTGTGGGAGAAATGAATGGTTGATTCCATAAACCCTACACCCCCACGCCCTCCTGGGACTTCCAGGACACCTGTCTTCTCAGCTCTGCAGGACAGAAGCATATTAGACTACTCAGGGCCTGTCCTACTGACACTGAGCCTTCCTTAGGGCGGGAGCTCAGACCTGGAGGCTCAAAACCACACATGGAGTGACGGTTTTCAGTGGCAGGAGCGCAGATTTTCCAATTGTGGGCATGAGAACAATTGCGACACGCACCACTCCCCTGGTGGAGCCCAGTTCACCTGGAGCATGTGCGGACACAGACTTTGGTCATTTCAACCAGAGGAAATGACACCCCAACAGGGCATTTGTGCAACATCCTCTTGGTCTTGAAAATAAAAGGAAACCCTAGTAATTACCCCCAGAACCTCCCAACAATCAGCACCTGCCTGTTCTGGCCTTTCTCGACAGTCACTGTGGCCTCCACGCACAGGATGCTCCCTGCCCGTCCTGGAGCCAGCCCTGGCCAGGGAAAGGGCCCACTGTCTCCTCAGTCTCTCCAGCAGCTGCAGCCTGGGGTCGTCTTGCTGCCAGATCTGCTCCCTGATGCAGAGGGGATGCGCCTGGGCTAGTGTCCGCTGCATCCTTTAAAGCCCTTTTCCCTGGACATGGCCTACGTCCATGAGACTGTGTTCTCACTCAGTTCCCTCATCAGCATTCCTGGACCCTGTAAAGCCTGCAGTCCACAACATGTTGCACATATTTTCCAACCCTCTTCTGTTGGGGCCAAAATCCTGCTCTTTATATCTCCTTCCCTCCCCTGCTCCTTGAATGGCCACCAACAGGTTTGGACTCCCTCAGCAAGCCTGCGTGTGGGGCTTTCAGCTGTCCACTTAGGAAACTGCATTGTCAAGGCCCCGGACCCACAGGCTAGCAAGCTCTGGCCTCATAGATGGCAGGTCCCTGGGTCCTGTGGACACATATCCATCTTGAGTCCTTCCTTTCCAGTGCTGAGAAAACCCCCGGTGGCTAAGCTGAGTTCTGATGTGGGCACCACCCCAGGGGCAAGGCCCTGGGTTGAGCATATTCTTTTGACCTGCTCATTGTGGAGGGAGCAGAGCTACAATGGAAGGCTAGACTCCCCTGAACACCATGGTCCCCAGGGCTCTGAGGGCCCACAGATATTCCTGCACGAGGAGCTGCCTGGAGGCCCCTGTCCGTCTGGTTTGCTGTTGACCGCTGGCGCCTAGCACAGCGCCCTGTGCACATGGAACAATTTGCCGCATGAACACAGGGAGGAGGAATATGAGAATATGGCGACGCTTCTGGCTTTCTGGTCATTTTACACCATAATTTCAGGCACTCAGGGGCCCTGGTGGGAGAAGTTCCAGATTACTCTCTTTCCAGAAGGGAAACCAAGACAGCAAACAGCTCACTGGAGACTTGGGGGAGTGAAGGCTCAGTGCCTGGAAGCACCATCTCTCTCTTTCCGGCACCATCTTTCTCTTTCCAGCAGCTGCAGGGTGTTGCCGGGGCAACAGACAGCTATCTGACAGGATTTGGCAATTTAACTCTTACTCCGCACAAAACACGAAAGTGAGAACAACTTAACAGATGTCCTTCCTTCCGACAGTTCACGAAACGGAGAGAAGCTTACGATGCATCTGGTCTGGGCCAAGTAAAGGCACTTCCGGCTTCCACCTGGTACTGTCTCAAGCCCAGCAGGTGTGGGCCGCCCGCTTCCCTGGGAACCAAAGAATGGTCCTCAACATCCCAAATACTAGGATTCCTCAAGGGCACCCAGCTCACCTTTCAGCCCAGGCTGAGGAAAATGACCCGGGATCCTTTTCAGGTGCAATGACGCCAAAAGGTCCATAGCGGGGCTCTCAAACTTCAGAGTGCATCAGAATTACTTGGGGGAGAGTGTTGCTAAAACACAGATTGCCAGGCCCCACCCCCAGAGTTTCAGATTCAGTGGATCTGGGGTGTGGCCCAAGAATTTGCATTTCTAACAAGTTCCCAAAGGATGCTGATGCTGCTGGTCCCTGGACCACCCTTTGAGACCACTGGTCTATATAGCCTTGCCGCTCAGAGCCCCGTGCTGTTCCCGCATCACCCAGACATTTGTTAGGAATGCCGGTTCTCAGGCCCTGCTCTCAGCCCTCCAGGATAGAATCTGGGTTTCAGCAAGCCTTGCAGGTGACTCTGATGCTCGCTGACGTCTGAGAAGCGCTGAGCTAGGGCAGCGGTTCTTAAGCCTTCACTGCGTATTAGAATCACCCAGGAAACACCTCGAGTTCCCAGGCTGCACTCCAGTCTCTTGGGGTGGGGTGCAGGCCCCTGTCATGTTCAAAGCTCCCGAAGTGATGGCAATGTGCAGCCAAGCCTGAGAACCACTGGTCTAGAGCCTGGCTGCACAAGGATGGTCTCGGGAGCAGTGGCATCGGCATCACCCTGGAGCTGGTTAGAAGTGCAGGATCTCAGGCCCCATGTCTACTGAACCTGAATCCACATTTCACTCACATCCCTAAGTGATCGGTGTGCACGGTCAAATTTAAGTTCCATCGATCTAGAGAACCCCCCTGCCCGTACCTACTGGTAATATGACCTATGAACAAAGCATTCGTCTTCTCTGAGCGTCAGTTTACTCATCTGTAAAATAGATTTACTGAGTAACCCAGGTAGCGATGCCCCCTCACACAGTTGTTGTGAGATCAGTGACAGGACACTCGAGGTGCCTCATTGCAGAGGCTTGATAGTTTGCCATGGGAAACTTCCAGACTCCCAGAGACCCGCAGTGCCACCCCTTAAGCCCTTCTAAACTGCCTGGCTCCCCTCTGGTCTAACGTTTTTCCTTGGGGGTCAGCTAGGAGGCTGGAGCTGGAAAGGCTGGGGGTGCCCATGTGGGCTGTACAGGAGGTGGCTCCAAGGCCAACTCAGACTCGGAGATGCCCAGACCAGGAGGCCATGCAGGCAAGTGCCAGGGCAGAGGAGGGGGAGCGTAGGGTGCTGGCCTGGGGGGTGGGCTGAGGCAGAGAGTGCCGGATCCTGAAGCTGGGGATGGGGCAGTGACCACAGGAAGTGGGAAGCTGGAGATGAGGTGGGGGAGGAGGGTCAGCCAGAGCAGCAGGGAGTGAGGGCAGCATGGTTCTGCACAAACGTGCAAATGCAGACTTGCAGCCCCCGTGTTCCTTTTCTGGAGGCTCCTGTGCTCCTGCTGGTTTGGGGTAAGGCCTTAAGGCTTTCACTGGACAAACGCTGGGGGTCAGTGACCTGGCCCTGAGGGCACGCTAGAGGGTGGAGTCTCCCAACTCAGAGCAGAGCCCTGAGGGCCAATGGGCACAGATGTTAGCTTAGGGCCAATCTTCCTCAGCAAAAAGAGGAAGACTGGCAATAGACATTAGCCCAGGGCCAATCTTCCTCATCAAAAAAAAAAAAAAAGAACCATGATGAAGACATCTCCTGTTCTTCTCCCAGAGCCCCCCTCGTGGGCGTCCTGTGGACAGTCAGGGTGGAGGCCCCCATGGCCTCCTGCTTCCCCTCAGAGGCCCGTGTCCCCATTAGGGAAAGTCCTTGTGTTGCTCCTTCTTGCGTCCTGGGTCTGCCTCCCTGGGGTCCTGGTGCTCACGAGGGTGGGAGTCATTTCCCCCTGCCCAGCCCTGAAGCCTGGCTTATGCTCCTTCCAGGGCCTCCCTGGTTCTCCTCCTTCCTCCTGTTGCTAAAGGGAAAAGTGCATTCGCAGACTGGACACGACTCACTCATTTAAAATTAAGAACAGAGAGCCTATCATTTTAATCAATAAGTAAAAAAAAAATAAAATAAAATAACAAAACTTACAGGTCTCTTTCAGTTCCCTATGGTGCTAGAATCTTCCATCTGCCCTCCAGATCCTCTCCCTGCTCTGTGCCCCAGGGGGCTACGTCTGTCTGCGCTCCCTTGCCTTCTTCTGGTTGGGTTTAGTCAGTGGGGAGCAGAGCAGGAAGGCAGAGAGAAGGAGGAGAGGAGGTGGGCTCCCTCCCTGAGGGTCCCCGAGGCCAGTGTGTCCCCGACTTGGCCTCTGTGGGTGGCCCTCTCTGCAGAGCTCGCTCTGGGCTGCAGTGACCATTCAGGGTCGGGGTGTTAACTGCTCCCCGCTGCTCCTAGCTCCAGGACACACTCTTGGTGTTCCGCCTAAAGCACCCACGTCTTTATCAAATTCTCCCCAATTACCAGCTTGAGGGTGCTCCCTGCTTTCCTGCCTGAACCCTGTCTGACACGCCGGTCAGAGACGAGAAAGAGAGAAGAGCTGGAGGAGTGTGAGGAGAAGACAGAAGGGGACGGCGAAGAAGAAAAGGAGAAGAAAGGAGGGAGTGAGGAAGGCAGGCTCCGGTGTGGGGTCCGGGCGGAGGCGGCTGGTGTCGCGGCCCAGGGCCTGGGAAGCCACCGCCACCCCTCAGAACCGCTGACTCACCCTCCAGCAGGCGCTCCTCTCCACAATGGAAATTGCTATCCTTTATTTTTAACTTCAAATTTAATATGTTAAGTGAAGACCTATTTTCCACCTAGAAGTTGAAAATTGAAAGTGAAGAAAAGGACAAAAAAAGATCTGAGGCTTCTAGAAATTTCCTCAGGAGATCAGAGCATAGGGTCCCAAACTCGAGTGTGCAAGAATCACATAGTCGGGGACCTTGACAAAAGGCCTGATTCTCCGAAACTACCTCTAGCAGTTCTTACGTCCCAGGTCGGGGGCTGGGCCTCAAAATTGGTATTTTCACCAGCACCCCAGGCTCCTGATGCAGGTTGTCGTACATGCCACCCTCAGAAACGCTGGTTTGGACACGTGGCCCTGAACATCTCTGCGACATGGGTGAACCCCCAGTTTGCATCTCCCTGCTCCTGGAGGTGGCCCGGGCTATTGGAAATCACATTCCAATTTTCTCAAATCAAGCCGGGCCTGGTTGGAGACGTTACCTAGTGGAATCCAAAGGAACTCAGTGAAAAGGACTGTTGAGGAATAGGTTTAATTAAAGAAGACAGATTGGATTTTATAAATTAGAAGATGAATGGTCTCCCTATGAATCAAGCAGGACAAGACAAACGTGGGTCCCTAACCACACGCAGGCTCCCCGGCCGGAAGCCACAGCTGTAGAGGAAACAGAGGATGCAGAGTGAGCCGAAGGAAGAGCTGCAACAGAGCCGAGGGCTAGACGAGGGTCATTATGAAATGACGAGCAAGCCTGCAAATATGGCCAAGAGACAAGAATGTAACAGCACTCTTAAGTATAAAGAGCCATTGAAGAGAAAACACAAGGACCACCTGTCCCTCTCAGCAAAGGCTGAGCTCAAGGATGCAGCCCTAGACCCCTGCCCAGGGGTCCCTAGACACTGACGATGCTGGTGGCACTCTCCGCCAAAGGGCTTAATACCAGCCTGACTCTCCTCCACCGGGATGGTTCGTCTGCAGCTTAGCCAAAGAGGGGACGCGCCCGGTGGCCTTCGTCCAGATCCGTGGTTCAGCCTCTCACCTGCATGAGGGAAACGGCCACATGTTTCCCCCTCGGTTCCCACGTGGGCTCTATATGAACACGCCATGCTGACTCCAGATGCCCACAGAGCCTGCTGAGGCCCACCCTGCTCAGACACAATGCATGTCAGACCCTAAATGCTCGCAGCAGAGGGGTGGCACTTACACATGACTTCATCGCGATGATCGTTGATGCCCTCCCGGCTCAGGTGGTAAGAGTGAGCTGTGGGGCCCCCGGCTCTGTGCCGCCATAACTGATTGCACCGCCACCTTTCCACATGGTTCTCTGAAAGCTGCGGGGAGACAGGCCAGTTCCGGGATTGTGCAAAAGCATCTGCCATTCTAAAAGGTCAGGGGAGCAGGCCGGGCAGCAACACAGTGCTGAGTAGTGGCCCAGGGGACGGAGCCTGTGTACCAGACCCAAATCCACCACTAACTCCTGTGTGATCACAGGACTCTCGTCTGTAAAACGAGGTCATTGGACCAAACATTTTCTCGGATCCTTTGTGGGCTGAATTCTCTGTACCTGGAAGCTAATGTACTGTTCCACAAATATTTATTGAGTGTCTGCCAAGATCCTGCACTGTCGTAGGCGCCAAGGCACAAAGTCTCAAATTAACAACACAATGGATCCTCCCAGAGAAGTTAAACACGACATGACGAGGACCCCAACTCACTGAGACATCTGATGTCTGCAAGACACAGCACGCTAACCGCTCATCCCTGCAGATCCTCAATGTTGTTCCTCATCGAGGTGGATTGTTAACTCATTTGTTGGGCCTTAGTTTTAAGTCAGGTAACATACATAGAGAATATTATTTTAACTACAGAAATGCCTTCCCTGGGATAAAATTTAACGTTTTTGCCCTCAGATTTTATGAAGGAGCAAAATGAGAGATGTCCACTTGAAAAAGGGTTCTGTAACAAAATTTCAGCCAGACGTTATTTCTGCCTTTGATAGGAGGACTCAGGTAATAAATCCCTGAGTGCCAGGAAGATGTTTCTCTCTTAAGGAAAATCTGAAGCACCCTTTGATCAGAGAATGACATGTTTCCCTTTTTGCCTCAGCTATCAGGAAGCTCAGTGATAAACTGAGTGCTCAACTGCAATCACATTCAACTCGGGAACCTGGCACATCTACTCTTTGGCCTCTTGTAACTGGGATTTTATTCAATATTCTTTTAATTTTCCTGTTTCTGTGTGTTTTATCATTGTGAGCAGGCTTAGTGTATTTTGGAATTGGGTAGGGATAAATGTTCCAGGGAGTCATAGAATGTGGAAACTGAGACCATCCAGTTCTCCAGGGGAGGAAACTTGGGCCAAGAGGAGACAAGCGGCTGAGCCGAGGCTGGTCAGTGGTTTGTGACTGAAGGGGACTCAAGTCAGGGCCCAGTCCCCTGCCCAGTGCTCCTTGCTACCTTCACCTTTGACTTTATTCTCTGGGGACCCTGGCAATAGTCCCTCTTACCAGTGGGGAAACTGAGGTCCCAACAGAGGAGGGACACGTGCTTCACACACTAATGGGGGTGTTGCTGGCTGCCCCCACCACCAGGCATCCTCTTCCTCAGACCGTGGGCCAGCACTGAGCCGACTGTGAGGATGAATAACTCACCCAGCCAGGTACATTTGCATCACTGGTTGCAGTAGGCGACAGATACAACAAAGGAAAAATTTCCTGGAACCAAATTTTTCATTCTTCATTTCCAAAAATGGATTTGTCAGTCCCTTCTCCTTATGACAGTCCCTCCACCTCTGTAAGTCCCACTGGAACCCAACCCCAGAAGGGACAATCAGCGACATGCATGGGTATCACAGACCTGTTATTAAGTATTTGTTAAAATCTTTCTGGACTGAGTGCTGATTAGCCCCTGGTGGGAACACCCGAGTGCCCCGCCCCCAGTGCTCTGGGTTCCTCCTGGCCCAGCAGGGGCAGCGGGGTGACCTCCCCTCTGAGGAGGCCGGTCGGGGCCTGTGCCTCACAGTTGGTTCAATATTTTGAGTATCAGCCCAGCCTCAACAGAACAGAGCTTTCTAGGAGAAAGAACTCGGATTGGAGTTTGACGTTAGACCGGAGTTTGAGTGTCTGTTTTGGTAATTACTAATGTAGGACTTTAAGCAAATTACTTCACCTCTCTCAGGATGATATTCGCCTGATGGAGTCTATAGGAGACGGACAGAACATATAGATAAAAGTGCTCTGTAAACTCCAGAAGGGCCGTTGGTTGTGGTCAAGTCATGTGGACTTAGGATGAGTCAGCCCGGCGGGAGTGCTTGTTAAAACTGTACAGAGAGCGGACAGATAAACCGAATGCCGTCTGTACACACAATGGAATATTATTCAGACTTAAAAAGGAAGGAGATTCTGACACATGCTACATGGATGAACCTTGAGGACATTATGCTAAGTGACATAAGCCAGTCACAAAAGGACAAATACCGTATGATTCCACTTACATGAGGCTCCTAGAGTGGTCAGATTCATAGAGACAGAAAGGAGAACGGAGGTTGCCAGGGGCTGGGGGAAGGGGAATGGGGTGTTAGGTAGAGTTTCAGTTTGGGAAGATGAAAAGAGTTCTGTGGCTGGATGGTGGTGATGGTTGACAACAGTGTGAATGCACTTAACGACACTGAACTGTACACTTCAAAATGGTTAAGATGGTAAATTTTATGTTACGTGTATTTTACCATGATTAAAAAAACGTAAAAAAGAACTATAGCAAGAGTCACCCTCCACAGGTCCCAAGGGAGAGCCTGGCCTGCCTCTGGGAAGAATACTCATAAGTCTTGTGCATGGAGTTGGCAGCATTTAATCTGGCCATTTGGGAGTAGCTGTGCTCTGTCTCATTTCTTGAGAAGGCGCCTGATGGATGAGGCTTAAGATGAGATTCTTCTGGACCAGTAGGGTGTTACTGTACATCATCCAGAGGTGCTCCTTGAGAGCACTCATCACAGGACTAGAGTTTTAATTCACAAGAATTGAGGGGACACCTATTTTGAAAGAATGAACTTGACCCATATTATAAGCTGAGAATTTAGAGTAACCCGTTACTAATTGTCATAGATGTCCCAGTATCTTAGTTGAACATCAGGAGGCCTAACAAAACGGCCATGGAGGGGCAGAGACGCTACCCTGGCCATTCCTCCCAGGACAGTCGTCAAAATGCCCACTGCCCGGAGAGCCTGCAAAGGGCTCCCCTAAGTTTAGGGCCCCCCTAAGTTTAGGGTTCCATGGCTGCAGGGCTCCAATCTGAGATATTAGCTGAGCCTCCATGGACTAGACTTTCCCACACATTCTTTCATTCAATCTTCCCAACTGCCCTCTGAAACCTATTTCATCCCCACTTCCTAGATGAGTAAACTGAGGCCCAGGGAAGGCGTAAGGCTACTGATAGTGCCCACTTTGTGTTGGTACTGTGACTAGGTGCTTTCCAAATGATATCTCATTTTTCTGGATATTATTATCATTCCTTTTTTTTTCACAAGTAAGAAATTGAAGCTCAGAGAGGTTAAGCCACTTGCTTAAGGTCACACAGCGAACCAGACTGGGATGCATATCTTTCTAGCTGCCCAGTGATCCTTCTCGTTATGTCCCAGCTGCCTCTGTGAGATGCGGGGCTGGAGGGAGGAGTAGGGACCTGGCAGCTAGCTGGAGCTCAACAGATGCTGGTGCAGTCTGATATGTTAGTCTTAAGAGAACACTGTGCTATACATTTCTAGCTTTAATAAACAAGCCAAGAATTAGAGAGAAACACCTCTCCTTGGGAGTGTGGGATGAGCAAGGCTTGGCTGCAGGACCTGTCACTGATGGGGAAATGGGTGGACAGAGGAGAGCACCCTGCTCTTAGTCACACAGTGGGACCAATGCTGCTGGCTCCTCTCCTGAGTTTCCTTTCAAAACAGGGCAGGGGCAGCAGAGTTAGGACCCACTCAGGGGGAGGCAGATGCTTCCAGGAGAGGTGAGGGTCTCTTCCCCAGGCCTAAACCACAGGCCCCGCCGACACTCGTCACTGGGCATCTTAGCCACGTCCTGGGCTGTCTCCTTTTGCAGGAAAAATTATTTTTTATTTCATCCCCACATCCAGTTTTGATGGTGGTGAGGGTGACAGGTGAACAGCTGGCTCACCATCTAGGATGCCTAGAAAACAATCTCACTTTCATCCTCATTCTCCTCTTTCTCTCTTGCCAAGAAATGTCGCCCCAGTGAGTTCTATGCCTTCTCCAGGAGCTGCTTCCATAGAAAAGGGCTCCATCTGTGGCAGGTGGCAGAGGAAAGAGCACAGAACTCGATGTCAGGCCACTGGGGTTCATGTGGGGAGAGGGGACAGTGTTTCTGGCCCCCCAAATTCATGTGTTGAAGCCCTAATCCCAATGTGATGGTATTAGGAGGTGGGGCCTTTGGGAGATGGAGATGATAAGGTCTAGATGAGGTCATGAGGGTAGGGCCACCATGATGGGATTACAGCCCTTACAAGAAGAAGAGAGAGAAGTCACTCCCTCTGTGAACCCACACTGAGGAAGGGCCATGTCAGGGCACTGCGAAAAGGCGGCTGTCCACAAGCCAGGAAGACTGGCCTCGCCAGACACAGAATCTGCCAGCACCCTGATCTTGGACTTCCCAGCTTACAGAACCGTGAGAAATAAATATCTGTTGCTTAAATCACCCGGTCTATGATGTTTGTTATAGCAGCCTGAACAGACTAAGACAGATGGGGAGTTAATGTTTAATGTGGACAGAGTTTCAGCTGGGGAGGGCGAGGGAATTCTGGAGGTGGCCGGTGGTGACGGCACCACAATGTGGATGTACTTAATGCCACTGAACTGCACACTTACGTGTGGTTAAAATGGTGAATTTTATGTGAAGCATATTGTACCACAAGTTAAAAATTAAAAAAAAAGAACATCTGGGTTCAACTCCCAGCTATGCCACTTGCTGGCACAAGCTGGGGGAGCTGCTCAGGCTCTCTGGGCCTCAGTTTCTCCCTCTGTCAAGTGTCCTTGACTGCACGACCTGGGCAAGGCCCCAGTGGTTGGGCCAACAGCTGCAGGACTGGAGAGGACCCAGCAGCCGCGGGTGGGCGGCAAACAGCCCGGGGAGAGAGGGCCCGGGAGGCAGTGTGACACGTGACCCCGCTGCTCCCCCATCCACACTTGGGAGGAGGCAACAGAACGGCTTCCCCCAGCACAGCTCACAGCAGCGTGGAGGCAGACGGCCGCCCCGGAAGAAAGGCAACTCCGGCACGATCCACCAGCTCTCGGCCGAGTCAGGTCCAAATAAAGGTGCAACGGAAAGCAAACGACAGCTGAGCAATGTGTTTCAAACCTTTGTCCTCCGAGTGGGCCAGCAGGCGGCACTTTCCCTCTGCGGGAGAGTTCCCGCACCCCTGCCGACCGGCCTGCTCCGGCCACGGCTAAAAGAAGGAAAATCACATCTCTGCTCGGGTCCAGGCCGGGGCGCAACCCTTGTGCTCTTGCTGATCTGTGCGACTCCTCTGTGAGGTGCAGGGAAGGGAAGAATCCTTCCAGGCAGTTTTTCAACGAAAGGGGAAGCACAGCACCCCCATGGGAGTACTGGCCGGGGAGTCAGGAGGCTGGAATTCAAATCCTGCCCAGAGGTGGGTCGGCCGAAGCTGATGGCAGGCCGGATGGTCACTGCTCAGGCCTTGGCTGCCTCCACCGCGTTCTGCAGGGAAACTTGGGTCCGAATCCCTGCTCTACCACGCCGACCATTCACTCAATCTCTGAGTCCCCCTCATTGGAAAGTGGAGGTATCAGAACTTGCCGCCAGTGCTGTGGAAGGATTTAACGAGGTCATGAATGAAAAAGTATATTTATCGAATGAGTGCATAGAAGTCAATGGGCCCAGCAAAGGGCCCAGGATGGTGTCTCTCTCTCTCCCATCATCTCGTCTAAGGGCAGAGGCTCCAGGAATGGGAAGCTGCCGTAGCGAAGACACGATTCCCAGAGGCCCAGGGGACCTCAGGCAGCCAGCGGGTCCAGTCCCCATTTGCAGGTTAGGAACCCGCGAGCCAGAGGAGCCGGCACATGACGACGTCTGCATCCCACCTGATCATGTTCCGGCGATCTGTGCAGCTGCTGTCTCCACGGCACTGCCAGCTGCTTTAGGACAGCGACCTTGTATTCATTCCTCCAATAAATGCTAGCGGGTGCCTGCTAGTGCTCAACAGTGGGCACAAGAGGATGGAAAGGAGACAGCCTGCCTTCAGGAGTTCCTACTCCACAGTCCAGGAAGAGAAACAGTGGAGACTGTGTCTCATTCCTCTCTTTATTCTTATGCCTGGTGTAGAAGAGGGCCCAATAAATATTTGTTGAATGAATAAATGTCACAAAGCCACTGAAGCAGCTTAGTGGCTTCCTTATTCCTAAGCCAGCTCACTCGCTAACTTTCTCACTCTGTCTCTTCATTTTTGACTCTCTCGCTCTCTCTCAGAGCAGGCTACCTAGGACAATTTTGCTTTAATTCCTCCAAAACTGATATGGCCTCCCGAAAAGCAGAATACATCTGGCTGCCTGAGCGCCAGCCCACTGGAGGCTCGAGGGAACTGCGGGAAGTGGTCACGACCGAGCATGCGCACCATCAAGGCCGGAGCCTGCAGACAGAGGCGCGTGTTTCCTCGTTTGCTCGTCTCATCCGCTCTACCACCTTACTGAGGCCTGGGCCACAGGCGTTGAATGACTACCAAAGTTTAAGGATGACCCCAAAAAAGAATCGGACTTCAAAATGGTCACGTGACACGCCCAAGATCACAAAGCTTTTAATATGCATTTCTGAGTTCACATCTAGGACACTTACCTTCCCCCGTGAGGCCTCATCTCATCGAAGCTCCCATTAGGAGCAGCCTTGCAGCCTCCCAAAGCTGGCTGGCACCACCGAGGTTGTCCAGGCCAGCGCCTTCGTTTTACTAAGATGGAACCCAGGGAGAGTTATTCGCCCAAGACCAGGCAGGCTTTCAGTGGAGGAGGGGGTCAAATTGGTCTCCCCCGCCCCACCCCCCCCCGCCTCCCCCACCCCCCCCCGCCGCCCCCCCCCGCCTCCCCCCCCCCCCGCCGCCCCCCCCCCCGCCGGCTCCCTCCCGCCCCACCCCACCCCACCCCCGCCTCCCTCCCGCCCCTGCCCCGCCCCCCCGGCCGCACTGCCCTCTGGTGGCCATCTAGAGAATACATGTGAAGAAGGATGAGAAATTATCTAATCCACTGGACAAGCTAAGAAACAAGACATGGAGGGTCCTCAAAAAATTAAAAATAGAACTACTATATGATCCAGCAATTCCACTTTGGGGAATATATCTGAAGGAAACGAAAATACCATATAGAAGAGATATCTGCACCCTCATGTTCATTATTCATAGTAGCCAAGACATAGAAACAACCTAAGTGCCCATCGATGGATGAATGGATAAAGAAGTTGTGGTATATATATACAATGGAATATTATTCAGCCACAAAAAATGATGAAATCTTGCCATTTGTGACAACAAGGATGGACCTTGAGGGCATTATGCTAAGTGAAACAAGTCAGAGACAGGAAGACAAACACTGTATAATTTCACTTATATGGGAATGAGGGGAGGAGGAATTGGATGCAGGTGGTCAAAAGGTACAAACTTCCAGTTATAAGATAAATAAGTACTAGGGATGTAATGTACAACGTGACAACTATAGTTAACACTGCTGTGTGGTATATAGGAAAGTTGTTAAGAGAGTAAAGCCTAAGAGTTCTCATCACAAGAAGAAAAATATTTTTTTTCTTTTTCTTTTTTTTTTGTATCTATATGAGATGATGGATGTTAACTAAACTTATTGTGGTAATCATTTCATGATATATGTAAGTCAAGTGCATATGCATTATGCTGCATACCTTAAACGTATACAGTTCCGTATGTCAATTATATCTCATTAAAACTGAGGGACAAAAGAAAGAAACAAGAGACTTTCTAATAATCCAAGCCATTTGTCAGTGGGCCTTGGGAGGTGGGGAGTCCTTCATAACTGGAGGAATTTAGGATGAGACTAAATGACAACAGTGGCTATGACTCAACTACGTAACAATGGGGACTACGCTAACATCAGCCAATCAGCACCAACAGCCTCTACAACCAGGGCAGCTGGGCCTGTGTACCCCAATTAATTATCACTTTTGTCTCCACTCTCGGAGAGGGTAGATGCTGAATTCCCTCCGCCTCTCAGGGTTATGATGAGGCTGGTTCTGGGGTGGAGATAGCATAGAGTCATGGAAAGAGGTGGGATTCTGAATGAGTAAGTAACTTAGGAAAGGTTCTTAACCTCTGTGAGCAGGGATGACATTAACCTCCCGAGTGTAGGTAAGGATCAGATGGGCTAATTTTTGAAAAGCGCCCTCAGAACACACAGTAGGCCCTCAACTAACAGCAGCTGTTATTTTGGAAGCTGATGGTGATGTGGGCAATGACTTTGAGAGATGGCTTTTCGAGCAGAAACTCTTGACTGCATCACTCCAACTTCCGGATTTTTGCTCTTTTGATTCCACAATTGAAACCTGAAGTGTCCACTTTCTTGAGCCTCCTTTTCATTCTGTTAGAGGAAATGATGGGAATGGAAGGGGACTGGCCCCTCATTCCTGTGAGTCACCTGAGGTCCCAGTGACACCCAATGACAGTCTAGCCCTCCACCCACTACCCTTTAAACTTTAACTCGCCATGATTCAGAGCAGATTTGTAGGAAAGAATAGATTTATTGCCTAATATGCATGTTTAATGACCTTCAAAGATAGTTCATAAATACACCATGCAATTTATTGGTATTTAATGTTATGCATTAATTAATAATTTTTAAGCCATCCAACATTTGCCAATTTGAAAAACTTAGTATAACATTCAATAACTCTTGTCAAGACTTAATAAATTTCCCTGGATTTATACATCCTGTAAAATGCACTCCGCCTCAAACAAGTTAAATATTGCATGTGATGTGGTGTGTGTATTGGGGAGGACAATTTATTAAAGACTGATTTAATTGGAAATAGTTGTGTTTTATCACTTGAGCTTTTTATTAAAGACCCTTATGCATTCTCTTCCAAAAAAGAGGCAGTTACCCCAAGACACCCTGCTCACGGTGGCTGTGCGAGACTCAGTGCTAGCCTCTGACCCAGTGCAGAAGGAAACGCGGTTCCTGTTTCCCTTCCTGCACCTGCCCTGTCCTTGGCCTCCTCTCTTCCCTGCAGGGGTTCTTTGCTTTGACAAAGGTGCTCATCCTCAGCCTCAGCCACTGTCTCCACACAGATACGCCCACATCCACAGGCCTGACCCCATGCAGCGGGGGGCTCCTCCACCTGAATCTGTGCCTCATGCTCAGCGCGCCATGGCCCACAGCCGCCCTGCCACACCCGGAGGCAGTGGACAACTCTCTCCCGAGGAGACGCATCGCCTTGTCCTGTCACTCTTCTGCCTAGCAAACTTGGGTGGCCCTGTGGCCTATCGGCAGAGCCACACTCCTTGGCTGGACATTCCAGGCCTCCCACACGTCATCCTGCCACCTTCCCAGCCACAGCTCTGAGTAATCCCATGCAGAAGGTCCCCTCTAGGCAAATTACCCTCCTGCCATCCCCAGATCCGGCCGGGCCTCCCAGCCACCCCCCATCCCTCGTGTCCTTCTCCCTGCCTGGAATTCCCACCATTCCAACTCCTCCTACCGAAGTCCTGCTTGAGTGTCGGGGCCCACCCTCATCTCTCCCCTGAGAGTCTCCTGCAGGTCTCCTGGCATATCCTACTCTGCCCCTCTTCCCACTCTCTCCTGCTAGGAAGGGCTCCTTGAAGGGCCATGGCCCACTCACCTGTCTCCCCACCCCTGCAGGGCCCAGTGGGGCTCAGTATGCATTTGCAGAACTAACACATAAGGAATATCAACTAATTTTCCTTTGTATTCACAGAAAAAGAAGGAAGCGAGCAGAGGTTTGTATCCACAGGCGCAGGAGCCCTGGTGGCCCTGGTCATATTCAGCCCCATCTGGCAGCCAGCATGTTCCTGGTTCCTGGGGGAACTGTCTGGAACCCAGGCCAGCTCCCAAGGAGATGAGGCAGCAGCGTCCCCACATCAGACCAATCCCTTCGAGTCTCCTCTCCAGCCAGGTCCTTTAAAAAGACTCCTGTTCCTCTAGCCACCCTCGCAACTGAGACACATGGGTGAATTGCTTCGCCTGTCTGAACCCATTTCTCTCTCGGTGAAGTGGGCCGAGTACGCCCTGCCTCTGTCCCAGCCTTCTCGGGGGGGGGGCGGTCACACGAGGTCACATGTTTGCAGGTCCTTTGTGGACAAGCGAGGCGGCCGGGATGATGATGGCTGCGGCAGCTCCTGGCGCCCTGACCCCTCCGGCTGCCTTGGGCCCTTGCAGGCTCCTCTTGGCTCTGACTAAGGACCCTGTGCCTTGCGGAGAGGAGGTGCAGGATGGTGAGCTGGTGTGCCGACTTGGCAGGAGAGGTCTTGCCGAGGGCTGGAGGACCTGCTCCTCTTGGTATTTCTGGAAACTTATAAGGACTTCTGCAGTGACCCCGAGGAAAGGGCCCACGGGAAGGTAAGGCCATGGGGGTAGTTCCCCGACCCCAACCCCAAGCCTGCTGCTGCTGTCTGCCATGCCTCATCCTGGCTCACCCTGGGCCTCGAGGCGGACGGAGGAACTCTGTCCCAGGGAACTCCCCATCTGAGGCAGACACACAGGGGATGCCGAAGCAAAGCAGAGCTAGACAGTAGTTAAAGGTAAACACAGATTTATTCAGGAACTACGTCAAGAGGGGAATGATGCCTCAGACTAGAACTGGGCTCAATTCTGAATGCAACAAGAGCAAGTGGGGAGTTACGGCCAAGGAGCAGAGGGGCAGATTTGGTGGATGGAAAATGACTAAGGGGAGACATCAAGGGTAGGGAGAGTCTGGCTAAACCGACCTAACAGTGTTGTCGCTGAAGGCAGGCCAGGGTGACCAGACCTCACCTGGGGGTGGTGGGGTGAGGAGACTGATTAGATACTGAGGTGGGGATTCTGGCCAAACCAACTTGACAGAGTCTTTGATACAACTGAGCGATGCAGATACAGACACAAAAGCGCACAGGTGGAGGCCTAGTTGAGAAGAGGGTTCAGAGGAGGCTGAGGAAAGTTTGGTCCCAGAGGGGTCATTGTCAGTGGCCACAATGAGATGCAGCACACAGGCCAGGAGCACAGAGGGAGAGGGGCTCAGAAGGGCTTCAGAGGAGGAAAGCAGGGCTGGGCTCTGAAGGCAGAGTCCCTACTGGGGTGCAGTCCAGGCAGAGGGGGGCAGCCTGCAGGAATGGGCGTGCAGGAGGTCAGGGAGCAGGCAGTCGGCTGGGCTGCAGTGGAAAGGGGCAGAGAAGGGTTGGAAAGATCCTCTGAGGTTAGAATGAGGAGGGCCCTGAATTCCAGGCAGAGATATCAGCCCCTGATCCCATGGGTGACATTAAAGGATGTTAAACGGAGGATTGATCTCATGTGGCTTATGCGTGGGAAGGACCACTCAGGACCGGGCCTCCCATCCTTCTCGTTCATTGTCTCCTCAGCACTGAGAATGAGGGTCACACACAGCAGACGGTCAGTATGGTGCTTGTGGGTTACGACTGATGGACTAGGATCTCTCTCTCATATGGTCTATGACTGATGAACTAGAGGCTGGAGGGACTACAGACACGGACACTTTGGGGTGGCAGTAAGACCCTATAAGTTGCTGAAGCAAAAAAAAAAGGCCTCAAAAGTAAGTTTTTAGGGGGAAAAATATCAGAGAAATCCAGGTACTTTTTTCAATTTTAAATTCCTATCTCATTTTCCTCTGAAACCTTCATTGTCTGCTACCATTCATCCCCTCTCACGTAGGCCTGGGTGTGAAGATGGAGGAGTAAAGAGCAAGACAACAGCTCAGACAGAAACTCGGAGACAGACAACTGCGGCTCTTCTCCCCACAGACCTGTGTGCTCATGGATGTGGGTTCGGGTGCGTACACGGAAGTAAATAGATTTTCTAAGAGTGGAATTATTAAGAACTCCTGTGGCAAGGTTAATTCTGTCAGTTGTCCATGTGGTTTGGGATCCATGGCAATATTCCAAGGTGGGGCCTGTGGTGTTATGAACCAAGGCACAGCAGAGGACCAGTGGGCACAGCAGAGAAGGGCCAAGGAGAGGACACATTTCCAGGATAGAGCCAGCGAGGCTTGATAACAGATAGATATGAGGGTGAGGAGGACAAGGCTCTGGAAAGAGAAGAAACATCTTCAGGAAGTAGCCAGGTCTAGCTGAACTCCATCGGCAGGGGGATTGAGTAGAAACGGTTTAAGAGCAAAATGTAGTCTACCATTTCTAAACCTGAATCTAAAAATTACTGGAATTATAGGCCCAAAGATCTAGAATAAACTTCAAAATTAAGTTGACTATACTTTTTAAGTAATAAAATATAACAAAATTTCTTTTAAAGATGTCCAGGGGCCAGCCCGGTGGCACAAGTGGTTAAGCGCGTGCACTCCACTGCAGCGGCCTGGGGTTCACTGGTTCAGATCCCAGGCGCGCACCGTCGCACCGCTTGTTAAGCCATGCAGTGGCGGCGTCCCATGTAGAGGAAGATGGGCACGGATGTTAGCCCGGGACCAGTCTTCCTCAGCAAAAAAGAGGAGGATTGGCATCGGATGTTAGCTCAGGGTTGGACTTCCTCACAAAAAAAAAAAAAAAGATGTCCAGGCAGTAACATTGGCCAGCTTCCTTCTATAACTTGTTCCAGTGGTTGTCTACCCTCATGTCCAGCAATTTCTTCCTTACAACTGAGTTTAATCCTTCACACTCTAGCTTAAGTCTTTCTTTGATTATTCCTTCTTTTTTCAGTGGAAGTGCCACCATTTCATGGTTAATAATAGGATAATATAGAGATGTCACATCTCAAATCCAAATGATGGCTGATGGGAAAATGGGCAAATCCACGGATTGTGCTTTTATTCCAAAGGCTAATTGTTTAGAAAAAATTCATGTCTTGGATTAAGACTATTCAGAATCCAAAAGTCTAGTTGCTATGCCTATATGAAGGCTCATGCCACGCAAACAAACTTCCGTGCACTAAAGGCTGGGGTAGCACAGAAGCCTTGTTGCTGCCCTGCATCACAGAGGCTGCTACGAGGGGAAGGACTTTACAGTGGAAATGTAATCGGTCCATCCCAGCGAAGTCTGCGCATCTCAGTTCAACTCTTTATGACGTCTTTCCAATCAGCTCTGTTTTAAAGGCAAATGGCAGGTGGCAAAATTAATATGTGGCAGCAAAGTAAAGATAAATAAAAGATACAGTGAGAACTGCACTTCCCCTTTGATTTCTCCCAGGTGAAAATCATTTCCAAGAAAGCAAAGGAAATGTTTACTTTCACAAATAAGACAGACGTCTGGGGAGATTTCCTGTGTCCTGGTTTCTCTAAGATGCTCGAGTATAATGCATTTAAAATGACAGGTACACTAACTCCCCAGGCTTCAGTTCTACCGCTGTAAAACAGAGAACAGGCGATGTTCTCCATGAGCAACACCCCCCCACATCTGTGCCTCTCCGTGACCCCATACATGGGCTTTAAACCCATATTCAACCCACCCCCAAGGCTGAAAAGGAATTTTAGTGGCTCTGTTGTGATGAAGACAAAAATAGGACAAATGTTTTGTTTGCCATTAAGTTAGTATTGGTGAAAAGGCCACAGTCTGGAGAGACCTTTCTGAAGTCAGTTTTATGAGCTCACGGGAAGTGACTTGGGTGGGAGACTAGAAAAGAATCAGAAACTGATTTGTGGCTGGACTCAGCGCCCTGGCATTTCTCAAGGTCTCCACATGCTGGGATCTGTCCCTGCTGCAGCGACTGCTGATGAGGTGGCTGAAGGGGACAGAGTTTGGCACAGGGACTGGAAGGTATCAGAAGGAGCAGGCCCATGGAAGCTTCAGGGACGTGTGGCGGCAGGTCCAAGACAGGCTGGGAAAAAAGCATCTGGGGTCAGCTGGCCCCACTGGGCCCCCATCTCTGCTCCTTTCTTGCTGAGTGGCCTTGGGCAAGCCATCTAACTTCTCTAAGCCTGTTTCCTTATCTGTAAAATGGGGGTACATACCAATTACTCTACAGGTTTGTAAGAATCAAATGAAAGAATATACATAGATATGTCTTGCAATTTGTAAATAATGTTGTACATTTGTACAAATAAAATTTTATATTTATACGATTTGTAAAAACTTTACATTTGTATAATTTTACATTTGTACAAATATGTACAAACATAATTGTACAAATAACGCTGTAAATAATGTTGCAATTTGTAAAAAATGTAAGCTCTGACATGGATCTGGAGAGAAAAATAGTGTAATAAAATAAACTTAAGGAAAGTTAAAGGGCAGCATTAATATTGATAAAAAATTAATGAATCAAAAAAATTTTAAAGGTAGAATTGATATGTAAATTCAAGAGCTGCTTCTTTGGGGAAAAGAAAGAAGAAACAGTTAGTTATCATAATCAAGAAAGGAAGGGAAGAAAGCACAAATGCACAAAATAAGAAATGGTGATGGAGAAACAACCACAGACACGGAAGATATTAAAGGGATCAGACAAGACTTATTTGCTCCATTCCACAGAGCCAAAGCTGCAAATCTGAAGGAAATAAATTATTGTATAGAAAAGTACAAATTCCCAAAACCAACCTCTGGAAAGATAGAAAAGGCAAAGAGAACAATTATCATAGAAAAAAAGTTGTCACAGAGCTGAGCCCACTAAAAAGAACTGGACACCACTGGTTTTATAGAAAAATTCTATCTAATCCTTAAGAAAGAGACAACTACCATGCTATTTAAACTGTTCTAGAACATAGAAAAAGAAAGAAAGCTTATGAATTCTTTTATAAAACTAGCATAACATTGACATCAAAACCCCAAAAGATAAGACATAAATAAAACTGTACTCCAATCTTACTTAGAATATTATTGCAAACCCTTAAATAAAATATTAGCAAACAGAATCCAGCAGCACAGTAAAAGAATGACACATCTTAGACAAATGAGTCATGTATTCCACAAATCCAGGGATGTATTAAGAAACCTATTACCATAACTTTCCACATTAATGGATCAAAAGAGAAAAATCATAGGATCATCTCCATAGATACTCAAAAGGCACTTTATAAAATTCAACATCCACTCCCAATCAAAATAAAGCTCTTGTTTTTATGTTAAAATATAACAAAATTCACACACACCCACACACACACACACATCTCAACTCAAAAGGCTATATCACGACACACAGATCAATGGAATAGAATTGAAAGCCCAGAAATAAACCCACACATCTGTGGACAGTTAATCTTCAACAAAGGCGTCAAGAACATACAATGGAGAAAAGAAAGTCTCTTCAACAAATAGTGTTGGGAAAACTGCAAAAAAAATGAAAGTAGACCCTTACTTTACATCATACACAAAAATTAACTCAAAATGGATTAAAGACTTGAATGGAAGACCTGAAACTATGAAACTTCCAGAAGAAAACATAGGCAATACGCTCTTCGACATTGGTCTTAGCAACATATTTTCAAGCACCATATCTGACCGGGCAAGAGAAACAATAGAAAAAATAAACAAATGGGACTACATCAAACTAAAAAGCTTCTGCACAGCAAAGGAAACCATCAAGAAACGAAAAGACAACCTAACAATTGGGAGAAGATATTTGCAAACCATACGTCTGATAAGGGGTTAATCTCTAAAATATATAAAGAACTCATGCATCTCAACAACAAAAAAAACTAACAACCCAATTAAAAAATGGGCAAAAGACCTGAACAGACATTTCTCCAAAGAAGATATACAGATGGCCAACAGGCACATGAAAAGATGTTCAACATCATTAACTGTCAGGGAAATGCAAATCAAAACTACAATGAGATATCACCTCACGCCCGTCAGAATGGCTATAATTAACAACACAGGAAACAACATGTGTTGGAGAGGATGTGGAGAGAAGGGAACTCTCATACACTGCTGGTGGGAGTGCAAACTGGTGCAGCCACTATGGAAAACAGTATGGAGATTCCTCAAAAAATTAAGGATGGAAGTACCATATGATCCAGCTATTCCACTGCTGGGTATTTATCCAAAGAACTTGAAAACACCAATGCGTAAAGATACATGCACCCCTGTGTTCACTGCAGCGTTATTCACAATAGCCAAGACTTGGAAGCAACCTAAGTACCCATCAAGGGACAAATGGATAAAGAAGATGTGGTATATATACACAATGGAATACTACTCAGCCATAAGAAACGATGAAATCCATCCATTTGTGACAACATGGATGGACATCGAGGGTATTATGCAAAGTGAAATAAGTCAGAGGGAGAAGGTCAAATACCATATGATCTCCCTCATTAAGTAGTAGATAACAACAACAATAAACAAACACATAGAGACAGAGATTGGATTGGTGGTTACCAGAGGGAAAGGGGGGAGGGAGGAGGGCGAAAGGGATAATTCGGTACATGTGTGTGGTGATGGGTTGTAATTAGTATTTGGGGGTGAACAAGATGTAATCTATGCAGAAATAGAAGTATAATGATGTACACCTGAAATTTATACAATGTTATAAGCCAATGTTACTGCAATAAACAAAAAATTTTTTTAAAAATGCTATATCATGCTTATATATCAAATACTAGTATCTGGAGTATCCCAAGAACGTCCATTAGCAATACAAGTTTTTAGCGTTGGTCTGAAGGTACTAGCCAACTCAACTAGAGACAGGGAAAGAAAGAAGAAGCATAAAAATTGGAAAGGAGGAGGTAAAATTATCATTATTTTCAGGTGAAAGCTCCAGAGAATCAACCGATAAGTAAAGGAATCCAACTAGGTTGTTAGGTACAGAGTTAATAAGTAGAAATTATCAGCTTTCCAAATGAAAACAATCAGTAAATGAAAGAAAACACCAATATATAGTAACACAAAAGATAAAATGCACAGGAAAATACCAGGAAATGTGTATGAAGAAAACATTCAAATTCTACTGAGACTTCAATAAGTGGAAAGGCACCCTATGTTCTTGGATAGGAAATCCCAACATTGTAAACATGTTAAATTCTCCTTAAGTTAATCTGTAAACTTAATATGACCCCAATAAAAATACCAACGGATATTTGTTTAACTAAATATGCTGATTCTCAAATTCACACAGAAAAATAAACAAAAATACTTAGAAAATTTCTGAAAACACAGGAGTAATAAGAGGAGACTACTAACAGATGCCAAAAATATTACCAAGCTATATAATAGTTAAAACAGTGTAATCCTGACACATGAGATACAGACAGATCTACTGAATAGATTAGAAAGGCCAGAAATAGACTGAAAAGAATACTGGAATATAATAAATGACAAAGGTGGCATTTTAAATCAGTGGTGGGAGGGGAATGGATTATTCAATAAATGATGGTGGCCCATATCACTAGACTTCTGGAAAAATGAAAAATGGATACCTAGTTCACAACATACACCAAATAAATTTCAGATTGACCAAATATTTAAACCCAAAATGAAATTACATTAGAATTAGAAAACCAATAGAAGAATATTTTTATAATCTCATCATTCAGTCAGCCTTTCTAAAGGCATACTGCCAGTGCATGGCAATAATAATATGACATTATGCCCAGAAAAAAAGAATCTACAAATGTGATTTTTTTTAATTAATTTTTCAATTGAAAAAAAAGTACCATAAAATCAAGATAAACAACCAACTGGGAAAAATTTTGTAATTCATATTAAAGACAAAAGGATCACCATCACCTTTATATTTCATGATCTTGGTGCTATTGAGAAGTTTTAAAAGAATTTTTTCCTACAAAATGGTGGCAGAACTCTGATCAGCAAGAGAGGGACTTGGTGGGTTTTGAGCAAAAATAAGGAAGTGGGAGGCAGTAGAGTGTCAATGGTTAAGAGAAACAGCTGTAGAATTAGACAAACCTGGGCTTAAACTGCGGCTCTAGGACATATCAGCTGAGTGATCGTGGGCAATATTCCTTTTAATGTTACTGAACTTCAGTTTTGTTATCTATAACATAAGAATACTGAGATCTTTTTCATAGGTTTCTTTTAAGGATTAAATGAAATGTATCTGATGGGCTTAGCTGAATGCATGATATATAGTAATCTGTAAATATTACCTATGTTTTAAGAAAGTAATGTTTAAGCAGCTTCAAATCTTTAAGAAACCCTAAAACATGCATCTATGTATAGGCTGAACAATTGGGTGCCATAATACTATACTGAAGAGGCACCTTCTGTCCTAGGAATCTATAATGGCATTGCTGGTTAATCAATTCACCCAGTGTCTCTCAATAGTCCATTTGAAAAGAGCAGCATTATTGTCATTAACATGTAATTGAGAGAATTGGGAAACCCATACTTCCAGCTGTTCAGGCCCAAAACCTTGGAGCCAGCCTTGGCTTCTCTCTTTCTCTCACACCCCACATCCAATCTATTAGTATATATTGTAGACTTCAAATATATATTCATATTTCAACCACTTCTCACCAGCCCTCCTGTGACTGCCTTAACACAATCCCCTTCTCTCTCATCTGGATTATTGCCATGCAGTGGATACTCCCTGCAGGAAAAAACACCAACCCTTGTCCCCATAGTCTATTCTTCATTGAAGACAGAGGGATCCTGTTAAACTGTAAATCGTTCTGTTCTTCTCACCTCACAACCCTGCAATGACTCCCCATTTCACTCAGATCAAAATTCTAAGTACTTACTAGGGCTCCCAAGACCCCACATGACATGGGCTCCAATATCCTTTCCTACCACCCTCCCTGTCATCTTCCTATCCAGCCCGAATGGCCTCCTTGCTGTTTCTCAAACATTGTAGGCAAGCTCCTGCCTCAGGGCTTTTGAAGGCAGCTGCATGGCTCTCTCCTCCCTTCTCTCAGGTCTTTACTCAAGAACCACCTTCTCTGGGGCATGGGTACGTGGGGGTTAATGATGCTATCCACTCTACTTTGGAGTATGTTTAAATTTTTCCACTTAAAAAAATATGTCTGTTTCTCAGTGGGGCCTTCTCTGGCAATCCCATCTAAAATTTCAACGCTCCTCCCAACAACACTTTATATCCCTGTCCCCTGCTTTGTTTTTTGTTCCCCATCACTCTCTAGCATTTTCCTTATTTATCTTACCTCTGACTCCCCTCTAGACTGTAAGCTCCATGAGGGCATGAATTTTTCATCTGTTTTGTTTTGTTTCCCCAGCAGCCAGCACAGCCCCTGGAACAAAGTAGGTGCTCAAAAAACTTCTGTTGAATAAACAAGAAGATGAATGACCTCAGTCATTTTCCCGGTGACATTCAGTGATTTTGCTTGGTGAATCCCGGTCTCCTTTGGAATCTTTTGCTTTTCGTTCTTTGGAAGCCCCCAGCAGAACTTATAGACATTCTGTAGACATATAGACACCACCCTCACTTCCAGGAGAGCTGAAAATCCCCATTGTAATGCAAATGTAACCCAAGATCAGAAAGAGGGAGAACTCTAAGCTCGGTTCCATTCTCCCCCCCGTCCCCTTCCTGCCTTTCCATGCAGGGTACACACAGGAGTGAGAGCTGTTGAGGAGCGAGCCTGCATAGATTCCATTATATATTGCATACAAAGAGGAATAACCCTGGGCCTGTTCTGAAGCCTGTTAGCAACTCAGAGCCAAGAAGTATGAAATGTTTTACAATCACAGAAATTGGCACCAACTTAGGATGCCAAAAGAAGAAAAGAAGTCAAAGAGAGTTGCCGACCTCAATTCTTAAGAGAACAAACCCTCAAAAACCATGAACCATGATGCTATGAATCCAAGGTCCACCATCTGCCATAGGCCCTGCTACAGACTAAAGGCACAGACATTCACCCTTCTGTTCAGTGGCTTGTGGAGTATTTCCCAATAACAAAACATCACAACAGTCTAGGTGACTCACAGGAAAAGACAGAGGACACTACCCTGGACACAATGGACTTACTTGACATTAGCAATGAGATTCAATCCTGACATTCATTGAACACCACCAGGAACAAGCTATATCCTTTTTTTTTTTATATATAATTTTATTTATTTATCTTTCCCCCAAAGCCCCAGTAGATAGTTGTATGTCACAGTTGCACATCCTTCTAGTTGCTGTATGTGGGACGTGGCCTCAGCATGGCCAGAGAAGCAGTGCGTCGGTGCGCGCCCGGGATCCGAACCCGGGCCGCCAGCAGCGGAGCGTGCGCACTTAACCGCTAAGCCACGGGGCCAGCCCTAGCTACATCCTTCTGTTGATTCACCACAACTTACCTGTGTTAGGTACCAAGAAGCAGACAAAGAGGTGACATCTACAGCCTAGAAAGGGTATGAGCTCTCTGGAGGTTATATTATATAGAGATTTGGGTAAGGCCTAGGAGAGGCAATATCCAGGTAAGTGCAACCACCTCGAGAACCCAGTGGTTGAACAGAGGGAGTGAATAAAAGACTCATTTGCTTGAATTAAGGGAAATGAATAGTGAGTTACCACTAAGGCTGACAAAAATTGCACAGGGGTTAATACTTTTCTTATAATTCCTTTGGTTGAATTGTCTGTGAGAAAACAAGCCATCCAGAAGGGTCATTACACAATGACTTACAATTGGACATAATAGTTAGCTGAGAATTGGCTGGGCCAATATCACAAACCATGTGAGACATGAAATCACCAATATCTACAACAACTGTAATTCTAAAAACCAAATCCACTTCAGTAACTGAAAGAAGTCATGGTGAAGGATAGAGGAGGCTAAAATGACAGCTCTCAATATAGCAGCGTGGCTGGAAGAATAGGTTCAAATCCTGGCTCCACCACCTGACAGATATGTAACATTTAGTAAGTTCCTTAGCTTCTCTAAATTTCAGTCTTATCCGTAAAATTGGGCCAATGTCAGTATCTACCTCACAGAACTGAAGTTATGAAAATTAATGAGATACTGCATGTAAAATATACAGCATAGTGCCTAGCACATACTATGCACTCAAAACGTATTATTAATGATACTCTGATGATGCAGGGGGCGAATACATATGTAAATATCCTGTCTGGGTCACAGACTGTTAGAAAAAAGTGCATCCTTATGAATGGGAAGTAGTCTGGCAGAGGTTATGTAAGAAATGGTCTAGCCAAACCAGTCTCTCACTCCTGGTATCTTTGACTTCTGTTTGCTACATCTGAGTCAGATGGAAGGTCATGATTCAGTCTTGATCCATCTGTTTTCAGGTGATAAGAGGGTCTGCAAAGCAGATCACAAACTTGGAATCAAGTTACGGTCACTGTTGCACCATGTGATCTACAGGAAGTTATCATTCTTCCCTAGATAGGAGTGATACTCCTTGTAAAATGCTGATTGATATCATGATACTCCCCACCTCATCTGAGAGGTTGCAAAAGAGACAGACCCACTATATTAAAAGAAAAAAAGTTTGTAACAGTCAGGCATCTGAATGGGCAGTGGTTATACTTGCAGAGTGATTTTCAATGCGTTAGCAAAGAACTGCTTCAGCACAAATTAGTCTAGGGTCTTTGACAGTGTCGGGCTGCTGCTGGCCATGGTTCTGAAAAGCCTGCTCTGGCCCCCAACAGTAGCTGCCTATGGTCACAAGCCAGGGTGGCTGGGAGATATTAGAGTGTGGGGCCGCTGCAAACTACTTTACTGTTCTCACACCCACAGTAGCTGGAGCTGCTGACCATGGTCCTGAGAAGCCTTCTCTGGTCCAAATAAGATCTGTCCATGGTAACGGCACACTGTGGCTCAGACTTGTTCTCAGTGTTCAAAGCTTTGCTCTAGCTGAAATTGCCTTCCTCTTTCCCTTTGAATCCTACTTAGTTCCTTCCATGATCCTCTGGCTAACTGACTAGCCTGGAGATCATTATGACTCAGAGGATTCAAAGAAGCAGGTTCTATTTCAAGATTAATTTGGATGTTAAGATCTGAACAAGATGAGTTTATCTTTTCTGGGTCCTCAGGATTGCCATAGCTCTTAATTTGCAGCAAAACAACAGTTCAAATTGATAAAAACCAGACTCTAGCGAACCTTCTATGCAAAGAATGACCCAGGTTCAGGCAAGGTTCTCTGTGGACTAGAGTGAGCAGTCAGTGGTTAACCTCGACCCAGACCAGATCAGAATCATGGTTTCTAGTCTAAATTTCATTAAAGGTGGAGCTGCAGGATTACTGTCTTCAGTACTTTTTCTTCAATATCTATCCCCTATTCACTCTCAATTTTCTTTCTTCATCCTTTGTAAGAGAGCGTTTTTCTTTTTACTCCTGACCATATATCCAGCTTGGAATTGGCTCAAATGCTGTCCTTCTCTGGTTTTGCTTCCAAATATATTAAATTGGTAAAACCTAGTTAAAAAAAATAAAAGGGGGAAAATAGAACTGGATAATTCCATTCTCCACATAGATCCTGGCTCCACATTTCAGCTTCCTGTTTATAAACAGGTGGTTAACAACGGATGTCATGAGACAGCCATGTGATGGGTACAGCAGGAAGCACAGAACTGGGCAGGAGTCCTACCCACAGGCCTTTACAACCTAAATATCAAGATCTGCACTCTCCAGGGAATGGAGATCTATAAATAGCAGAGTGATGATATCATCATCTTCCAGCCTGTTGCTGTTCAGTTGTCAATTATTTTTAAAAGAGCTTACAAAAAAATTAATAGATGGTGGTAAATTCTATAGCACCATTTAACCATAAACACACACACACACCCCACAGACCAACAGATTTTAGTGGTTGCTTACTAGAATGAAGAATTCATCCATCCAAAAGCCCGCCCCTCTGACTGTATGCTGGAGCTCTTGTGTCTAACTGGTCCCTAGTGCTCTCTCCATGCCTAGAAGGGCAGATGTGCTTCTCTCGAAAATTCACTGGCACTGCCTGTAAACAAGGTCTCTATTTCTTTGGATAGTGAGAAACTCAGGTTCAACATTGAATGAGTAGCAGCGTGTGAATCTTTAAAATGGATCTGGTGTGTTAAAGGGAACTCAAATTCCTCTTGTTCCTATCATGAAGTGACGCCTAGATTGAACATCAGGGCCAGGGACCCAGGAGTGGAGCCTCCACTTTCACATGACCTTGAACAAATTCCCTGACCTCCATCCTGCTAACCAAGAAGTAACTGTGTATCAAGCAAGTCAATTCTTCATCTGGAGAGAAAGTCTCCAAGAGGGCAAGTGATGCTGTGACTGTTTCGCAGGAGATGGGAGGAGAGGGTGGTCCTTGGGGCATGTCCACAGCCCCTGGGAGAGCACCACCAAATGGACCTCTGTGATCTCAAGTCGAACTCCACTAAGTTCCTGAATGGTGCTAACTCTTAAGCTGACCTGAAGTAGCAAACCACGTCAGAGGCCAGAGAATGTCACCTTTCCCCAATGACCTTGGATCCTTAACACTGCTTTTAAAAATTGGTGTCTTGTCTCCACTAACAAATAACAAGGAGGAAGAGAAGAGGGTAGGTGGGAAATAGAGAAAAGATTCTGGCTAAAAATGTATATATGTGTGTATCTACATTTATAAAAATAGCTACCAAAATGGAGCATGGAGGGGCTCATGCTATTTTAAGGACAAGCTGCAGTAGTAAAGTAATCTCCTGAGTGATGCTACTTTCTGGCCGTATGCCCTCGCGTCCAGGCGAGGCTGTGGTGCTTTTTATTCTAGTCACACTGAATGCCTCTTACGAACCCATCCATCTTAATCAGCACCTACCACTCGCAGCAGCAGCCCTGCAGTCAGGAAGCAGAGAAGCAGACAGCAGGAGGGGACGGGGCGTGAGGGCAGTGGCGAGAGGTGACATCATAAAAGGAAGGAAGGAAAGAAAGGGGGTAGGAAAGATAGGAGAGAGCTGGTGAGGTGGGGGAGGAGGAGCAGGTCCAGCCATCCTGCCCCTCTGCCTCCACCTCCCTCACTCTGAATGGATGCCTCCTTCGTTGGTGTGACTCTCAGCCAGGTGGAGGGCTGAACAGTGAGCTGGCCAGGGCCTGTGTCTTCAGGGTGGACACGCTGCAGTGCTCAGAGGTTTGAGGAGCAGGTGGGCCTGTGTCTTCAGGGTGGACACACTGCAATGTTCAGAGGTTCAAGGGGCAGGTGCCCCCAAAACTGAAGCTCTGATGTAGGGTGGACAGAAGGAGATGCATAGTAGGAGGGAGACCAAATGACTGTCCTGAGTCTTCCTTCTGCTCTGCTCCTCACTCCGGACCTCAGCCTTATCCCACTCTATGTTGGAAGTCCCTTTGTCATGGAGCAGCTTTGCTCCCATCTCACCTGACTCCTGACCCATTCAAACACCTGTCCCCTCCTCTGGTGTCCTTTAAAATGTTTCAATCATCCAAAAGCCAGGATCTTCCAAAGGGAGTCTGGGGGTCTCCACCCCACTCAGCCAGAGCTACACAAGCCCCACACCTGCAGCTTCAGCCCTTCCCACCCCCACCCCCACCCATGCCAATCAGGGTGAGGCCTGGAGTGAATTATGAGCTCAGCAAACTCCTAACTCGGTCACCTAGCCTAGTGACCTAGTGCTCACCTAGCCTCGGTCTGCCCCATCATAAGGCCCAAATCCTGCTTGGTATTTCACTTACCTGCTGTAGCCAGAATATACTAGAAACTGTAGTCTCCTTAGCTGGGCCCCTGAAAGCCCTGCCAGCCCCTGGGCCTTGACCTTAACCCCTAAGTGGGAGCCGAAGTCCCTCTGCAAAGCACTCACAATGCAATGTGGCCACCCACCAACGTCACCATGCCGGGGGGCTCCTAAGAACTAAGCCCCAGGGGAAATCAGCACCAATCTGAATCCAGCCTGAGCTTGTCATACACCTTCAGACCCTGTCATTTTGAGTTACTGCGTTGTCTTCACTGGGCCAGTTCCCCAGGCCCAGTGCCCGGCTTCGCTCTTGCAGGTGGCACTCAGCTAAGCCCTCTGGAGTTTGATGCTTCCCAGGTAGGACTTGGCTGGAGGACTTGGGCTGGACTAGCGGGGGTCTGATCATCTCAAAACTCAGGGTCAGTGGGAGACCAGCAGGAGGTCCCCTGCCAAAGGGAGGGCAAAGGGGGGCTCTGGGAGGTGACTGTCCTCAGCCTGGTCACAAGGTCACAGCTGCTCTAAGAATCAAATCTGGAAACTAGACTCAATGATCATAGTTAGGAGTGACCTAGGTGTTACTTCCACATTGTCTCCACACTCAGGTGCCTCAGAGGCTTAAGGAGACTAAGATTTATTAAGTGACCGTTCTCCACTTATATGTGTATTACTCCATTTAATCAGCAGAACAACTATGGAAGAGAAAAATCACACCCATTTTACAGATGAGAAAACTAACTCAGAGGCCTTTGGTACATTGTCTGAGCTCAAGAACTAATAAATGGTAGAGCCAGAACGCAAATAAAATTTTAATTCCAAAGCTCATGATGCCTCCCCCCACCCCTAGCCCAGGAAAAGAACTGAAAAAGTGTGGGGGTGGGGAAGAGAAGATAGGTGAGGACACAAAACACACACTTCCTCTATCACAAGTCACATCTTTGCCAAGGCCATTTTAAGAGATAAGCTGAGTTATATTCACCAGTATCATGGCAAGGCCTCCTTGTGCTTAGACGGTAGTGTCTGAGAAGATCCTGCAGCAAGGGGACTTGGGCTAGACCAGCATTGCAAGAAGCCTTCTGCCTCAACAAGTAGAGACCATGCAAGATGTACAGACAGGAAAGCAATTTTGTCTCTGCTACCAGTATAGCTGGTAAGAGACGAGAGATAAGAAAAACCAATTTGTGAACTACTAAATTTGGGGTGTTGATTTGTAAGGCTGAACTAGAAATCAGGAAAGCTGCCTAATTGGAGGGTGTGGCATGCCAGAGGGTTAAATTAATGGAGATAGAGGAGCCTCCTTCAGTGGAGGTGCTGTGAATGTGAGAGAGGTGGGCCTGTCAGAGGTGCAGTCCTTCTCCAGGGAGTAGGGAGCAGGTTGGCCCCAGAAGGATCCTTCTAGCCATTCTCTAGGTCATATTCAAAGACATATCCAAATTCTTTTGGGGCATTCCATGCTCCCCATGATCAATCTCCTTAGGATTTCTCAAAATGTCTACTCAAGACGGACCCCACATTTGAGGGCCCTGAGGTCCCTATATCCTAAGAAAAGGGCTACCTCCCCCCTCACATCACCACTGAGATACTGCACACCCAGACCTGGGCTCTAGACTCTTTAAGAAGTTACTCACCTGTTGAGAATCCTCTGAAAGTAATGGGCACTCTCTGCAGGAAAAGGCAACTAGGCACAGTTACCTACATGTTTACATTTGACGGCAGGGAAGAGGCCCCTGCTCTAGAGAGCCCCCTGGACCAAGCCAGGCTTCTGCCTCCAGAGACTATGAGTCTTTGGGGAACTTCATGGGAGTATCAGTACCCAATGAGAACAGAAACCAAATCCATAACCAGGACTCCCTATCTGGGTGGGGCAGGGAGCTTCAATCTGCTTTTGCTCCAACTTTTCACTCTCTCCTTACCATCTACCACAGATCCGAGCGACCTCCTGAGATACTCTTGAGGATGACTTTTATTCCATCCTGGATGATGTTCAGCTCCAAGAACACACTGAATGAGAGGCAGCAGGGCAGGGAGCTGAGCTCTGCGACTAGGTAGGGATGTGGGGGGTATGACTCGCTCTACCTACTGCATGGGGTAGTTGTGAGGATTAAGTGGAACTATGTCTGCGTATTAGTCAAGGTTCTCCAGAGAAACAGACCAGTAGGATGGATAGATAGATAGACAGATAGATAGGTAGATAGACAGATAGATAGATACATAGATAGATAGATAGATAGATAGATAGATAGATAGATAGACAGACAGACAGACAGATAGATAGAAGAGGAGACTGATTATAGAAATTGGCTCACGTGGTTATGGAGGTCGAGAAGTCCCACAATATGCTGCCTGTAAGCTGGAAAACCAGGAAAGCCAATGGTGTAATTCATTCAGCCTGAGTCCAAAGGCCTGAGAACCAAGGGAGCTGATGTCCATGGGCAGGAGAAGATGGCAGTCTCGGCTCAAGCAGAGAGAGCGAAATCACTCTTCTTCTGCCTTTTTGTTCTATTCAAGCCCTCAATGGATTAGATGGGCCCACCCGCATTGGTGAGGGAGATCTTCTTTACTCAGTTCACCAATTCAAATGCTAATCTATTCTGGAAACATCATCATAGATACACCCAGAAATAATATTTTACCAGCTATCTGGGCATCCCTTAGCCCAGCCAAGTTGACACATTAAATTAACCATCAGAGCCTATAAACTCTACAGAAGTTAGTTTGTCATAGAGTCAATTCTTCTATGCTCGTGCTCACTGTTAGTGACTAGTGGTATTGGCAACAATGTTGCTGGACCATCATGACAGGTCCCAGTGATGGGGAATTTGTATATTATCCCATCGTTTAATGGCATTTTCAGAGGTTATACATCTGTACACATTCACACACACACCACTCATCAATTACCCACAAGTCTCACACTCTCCCCTTCGTTGGTTTGGCTCCAAGGGCTGGAATCTCTTTGATGACATCTCTTCTCTTTGCAGGACATGGTCAGGTGAGGACTGAGTGAATGTCATCAGATCAAATGAAAGACTTGCAATTTAACTGGCCATGTGACCTTGGGCAAGTCACCCTCCCGGGCCTCCTGGGCCTATGATAACAGAGGTTGAAACAGATCCTCTCTACCACTCCTTTCAGGACTAAAGTTCTGTGCTACAGATCCACATAAGTATAAATGGAAAGAGAACTGTGCAAGGAAGCAATGCCTAGAAAATTAAATACTTTTCTTCAGTAATCATTATCTGTTACCAACTTCCCAGATCAATAATATATTTCAAAGACATTGACTAAAATATTTCCTTTATTCTAGTCAGAGGCACTTCCAGGGGGTCCAAAGTTCTAGGAGGCACTTTCCTCTTTTGTCGGGGATTTCTGTCCTCTCCTGACAATATTTTCTGACTGTTCCCAGCTAATTTGAGGAAAGGCTTTGAGCTGCTTTTCTATAGTCTCTGCTTTTTCCTTATGTTCTTCACACAAAGCAGAAGTTAGTGCAAAGGAGTAGAGCACATGTCTATACTGTTGAGAGTGAGAAATAACATTTCCCAGTTACAGGGTTCCTTTGCAACTTTCCTCTTTGACGAAGAACAAAACACACACACACTCATCCCCATCCTCTCAGCTTTTTGTCTTCTGTATACAGAGAGGGAGGAAACAGCAATATATATATATGCTGTTGTGTGAAGACTGCTCCGGTCCCTAAGGAAGGGCCCGGCCTAGGGGAAAGGAGAGTAATAACCAAAGTCTTTCCCCACTAACCAAACAGGCAATGTGCATGCACACGCACATGCACACACACACACACACACACACTGCAACATTTCTAATCATATGCACTTTCCCTCCAGGGAGGAAATCCAGTATCTTCATATTTCTTTCCTCAAATCCCCTCATCTGTACTGACTGTCATATCTTCTCTACACACTTTGTTATAAATGCCTCCATTCATTAAAGACTTACGGAGCATCCGGTATGGGTCAGGCAGCATGCTCGGCCCAGGGACTACAGCAACAGCACTAATACCTATAAGTATTCATCCTTTCTGTGTGTCAGATGCCGTTCTAAGAGCTTTACATGTTGTAGCTCACCCAACCCTCATAACAACCCCATGAGGTAAGTACTATTATCTATTGCATAGAAGAGCCGGGATGTGAACCCAGAGAGTGGAGCTCCAGAGTCTACGCTCTTAGCCACTTCACAGTATTGCAGACCCTGCCCTGTTCTAGCTGGTGAGATGGCCATTTGAAAAAATAAGGTGTCGTGGGTAGAATTTCTTCTTATAGATGAAGGTTATGGAAAGAAGGCCATTCCAGGTGGAAGGAATAGCATATGCAATGGCCTATAGACAAGAACATCTGTAGGGGGCCATGGAAAATCAGTGAGTGCATGGGTGGGGTAAAGAATATTGGGTGGTGTGCAGGTTAATTGACTGGGCCACAGGGTGCCCAGACATTTGGTCAAACGTGATTCTGGGGGTTTCTGTGAGGGTGTTTCTGGATGAGACTAGCATTTGAATCAGTAGACTGAGTAAAGCAGATTGCACTCCCTAAGGTGGGTGGGGCTCGTCCAATCAGGTGAAGGCCTGACTAGGACAAAAGGCCTGACCACCCCCCAAATAAGAGAACATTATTCCTGACTGACAGCCTTCCAACTGGGACATTGACTTTTTTCTTGCCTCCAAACTAGTACTGAAACATCAGCTCTTCCTGGGTCTCCAGTCTGCAGGCCTTCAGGCTGGAACTACATCATTAGCTCCTCTGGTTCTCAGAGACTTGCACTGGAATTGCACATTGGCTCTCTGGGGTCTCTAGCTTGCCAGCTACAGATTTGGGATTTGTCAGCCTCCATAATTGTGTGAGCTGATTCCTTACGATAAATCTCTCTCTCTCTCTCTCTCTCTCTCTCTCTCTCTCTCTCTCTCTGTCTCTCTGTGTCTGTCTCTGTCTCTCTGTCTCTCTCTCTCTGACTCTTGTCTTTCTCTCTCTCTCTATATATATACATAATCTTTTCTATTGCTTCTGTTTCTCTGAAGAACTCCTGACCAATACAGGTGCAAAGTGCTGGGGAAATGAAAATGAAAGGCAAGTTGTGTCCAGATAATGAAGAGGGATTGAGATCATGAAGGACAAGGAGCTAGACAAAGCTGCCTCTTGTCCCTCCCAGAGAATTCCATGTAAACAAGCAGCCAAGCCTTGAGCTCTCAGAACAGAATGTCAGGCATGATCAGGGCACGTGGGGGACAACCAGGAAGGGACCTCGCGATGACCATAAACTAGCGTGCCAGGAGGCATTTGCAGTCCTAATCCCGGGATGCACACTGGAGCTGGAGGGGAATTGAGAGAGGTCCTAATCCCACCCTGTAGTTTATAGCAGAGAAGGCTGAGGCCAGAAGGGGGAGGCGACAAGTTTGGGATGATGCCTATGAGCACGGCAGACGGCGTGTCACCAGCTGCCCTGAGACACAGTCCAGAGCTCACTCCCAGGATCCCCCCTCCTCCCAGGACCCAGGTGGCCCTGCCCAAGACATGCCCAGGAAAGCTTCCCACAATAGAAGGAGAAGACAGAGGAGGAGTGGCCATACACACACACCCACACACACACACACACCCCTTGGTTGTCATTTTGAGCCTAATTGTTTTAACACCAGCTGTCAGGTCTGCAAAATTCTTCTCTGGTACCAGTGACCTGCAAGATCTAGAATAACGAGGTTGTGTTTAAAAATAGGCCAGATTCCTAGAATTCACTTCTCCTTCTCACGCTCCCTTCTCCATCTTCCTGACAGGCCTGGTAAGAACTGCACTTCACATTTATGAGTACAAAGCCAAACCCTGTGATTCAGATTTACTGGGAGTGGTGGAATCATGTTTGACCAAAAGCGGCGGACAGGAGCGGGGCCGACGAAGCAGGGACGTGGGCTGCTCCTCCAGCAAAGCAGGCTGGGAACCTGGGCAGACACTCAGCCCGAGCCCCCGTGGATCGACTTAACCCAGCTCTGCAAGCTGGGTGCTCATTCCCCCTACTGCCCCCAGGTGGGCTCCAGTTCCCCTGGGCCCTCCGTGGACAAGCACCCCGACTCCAACAACCTGAACACCCGTTGCTGGTGGTGGGCCCACCAGCTCCCTGCAACCCAGCCCACGCCCCCAGACTCTGCTCCTTCTGCCTCCGAGTAGCATGGCAGTGAGGGGCAAGCCAACTCTGTAGCCAGACAAACTCAAGGTCAAATCCTGGCACAGCTGCTAACGAGCTGTGTGACTTGACAGTCAAATTTCTAAATCTCTCACAGTCTCAGTTTCCCAACTGTAAACCTGGCTCCTAGGATTGTTCTAAGGATAAACATAAAGTATAAAGTACCCTCCAGTCCACACCTGGAAGGTAACAGAAACCCTTAAATATTTGTTTCTTTTCTTCCCCTCCCTATGCCCAGCTGTCTTGGTCTTTCAAACCCATCAAACATGCTTTGGTAACAGTAGGTAAGGGAAATTTCAGTCTGAAGGAGCCACTGTGTTTGTGAAGGAGCTCAATCATATTATTTATGATTGAGAAATTGCAGGCAAGTTTCAATGTCCAACGTTGAGGAAATGGCTAAGTTATGATTCATCTCTTCTATGAAGTCATGCGCAGGCATTCAAATTCTATTTTATCGACATGAGGAAGTGCTCATAATATGATGTTAAGAGAAAAATCCAGCATGCAAATTGTATTTATAATATGATCTCATTAATGTGAGTGAAAACACTAAAACAAAATTAGGTGAAATATTGACAGATTGTTTCTGGGTGGAGGGCTTATCAGCGAGAGTTTTCTCTTTATTTATACTTTTTTATTTCCAGAAGAAAATGTTTAAAGAAATAAATCAATGGTGGCCAGATTTCTAGTTTCAAAAGAGAAGAGTTGGGCCAACACTATGAGGGGGTTTCTTCCTAGACACCAAAATAAGTTAAAAGTTCTGAAAAAGAGCTGTTTTTCATATTTGACCAAACAACAAGGTAGCCCATAGAGATGGAGGAAATGAGTCTTGTTCTACATCTAGTTTGGTTGGTAAAAACAAGTTGAGAGGGAGCTTTAAAGGAACTGGCTCTCCTCCTGCAGATGGGGTGGACATGAATGTTTGTAGACAGAGCCCCACCAGTCACCCTGGGGACTGCATGAGACCTTCAGCTCCAGGCCATGATGCAAGTCATGGGGCAGGCTCAAGAAGGCTTCTCCAAGGACCCCAAGATTTAAGACCAACTAGAACCCTCATGCTGCTTATAAACTAACAATTCAGAGGATTAAGAGAAATCTGAGAAAGGAAGGTGTCTGACTACACTGTCTCCATGTGACTGCCCAGACCAGTTTAGTTAATAGAGGTTTCCATCTGTGAAGATAAACAAACATCTCTGTCCTTGGAAGAGCCTTGAGGAACACCTAACCCAACACACTCACGTTATAGATGAAGAAACAGAGCTGCAGAGGGGAAGGAATTTTCCTCAGAGTCATGGAGCCAATGAAAGGCATATTCTGGATAAGAAGCAAGCTCTCCTGACTCCTAGTCCTGCCTTCTTTCCACTAATTGTGGATGGTGGACTCAGAAGCTTCTTTGAAGCTCTAAGAGAACAGAGAGCCCACGTGCAGCCTTACTGCCCTGGCGCCCTCTAGTGAAGAAACAAGGTCACTGCAGCTAAACAGTTTGCAAGGCTGGACCTACGCCCAAATGAGAAACAAGTAACATTGCATCACAATACATTGTTTTCTGCGTTGCTGAGCATATAATTGCATCTCGATATACATATATTACATGTTTTGGAGCATCATTATTCTTCCTAGAGATTCTCTCTGCTACTTCATCTCCTCAAGCCTTTGCCTTTCTGCTTAGGAAGGTGCAGCCCTCCCCCAACTTTAAACAAACCCCATATCTGAAATCTGGATTTAGGAGGAGGAAAGAAAAGAACAATCGCTGGCTGTATATAATGATTTAGCACATGGGAAATGAGAAACAGAACTAACATTTATTGGGCATATGCTAAGTCTTCGATGCCATACATATATTTTCTCCTTTGATTAGAAAACAACCCTGTGAAAGACAAACCTCATTTTTGATGGGGAAACTGAAGCTCAGAGAAGTAGAAAGTAACCTGCTCAGAGTCACCCAGTTAGGAAGTGGCCTCTATAACACACTGCCCTGGGGCTCCCTTGAGTGCAAGCTGAAGTAGACAGCTAGGAGGGGCAGAGCCTTGATTCTCATACATTCAAACCACTATCTCATTGACAATGATATGAATTTATTCCAATTGAGCAGCAACTCATCTAAAAATTCTCCTCTGCCTCCTGGAGCCAGCCCCTGGATGCCAATGCTGGGCCAGCCAGGCCTCCTCCAACACTGCCTCTGGGTCGCCCCTGCGTCAGGCTGTCACTGTATCTCAGAAGCTCATCAGAGTCAGGAAACGAGAGCAAAGAGAGAGTCCGTGTGTTGAAGAGAAGCTGGGACAGGTAGAGAAGGCACTTCCTGGCCCTGCATGCCTCAGAACCCACTGCCTGTCACCAGAGCAGCCCCAGTGGAGGCCCCCAGCCAGTCGGGGGAAAGCTGCATGCGGGCTCTGGATCTGGTCCCACCTACGACCTGGAAGACATTTTGTCTTCACTCTTGTCCCTTGGCACTCAGGCTTCCACAGTCCCCACTCACTCTCTCATCACTCCCATGCTCCTCACAGCACGTCCTTTCAACAGACCTCAGTTTTCTAATCAGACCTATGAGATTATAAGGAAACTTTTCTTTTCTTTTTTTTTTTTTAAAGATTTTATTTATTTATTTTTCCCCCCAAAGCCACAGTAGATAGTTGTATGTCATAGCTGCACATCCTTCTAGTTGCTGTATGTGGGACGCGGCCTCAGCATGGCCGGAGAAGCAGTGCGTCGGTGCGCGCCCGGGATCTGAACCCCGGGCCGCCAGCAGCGGAGCACGCGCACCTAACTGCTCAGCCACGGGGCCAGCCCTGCTTTTCTTATCTAGGAGATGCCCCAAGAAGATAAATCCATGCTGTTACTGTGTGGGTCCCACACAATGTAGACTCATCTCGGGTTCCTGCCAGGAAAGCACAAATCACTTCACACCACTTCTGCCTCTTTGTGCAGAGTCTGCACTCTGTTCAGGTCAACCCCCTGCCAGGAATGCCTCATCATCCCCTGTCGTGGGAGGGCCAGCACAATCCCCCACAAAGACCCTCCCCTCTGAACTCCAAGAGCTCTCTACGGCACACTGGCGTCATGTTGTAATTACTTGTGTCCAGATATGCTTTTCCCTCATAGACTGTGAGCTTTTCAGGGGAAGAATCATTCTGTATACACATGTAGCAGCTTTATAATCCTTGAAAAGACCAAGTGCTCAGGAGTGTTTGTATTTCTTTTCATCGCTAGGGGAGAAAGGAACTGTAGAGAATATAAATTGACCAGTATATATAGCAAGGGGAAAGGAATAAGTTGTGGCAAATGCCCAGATCCCTAAGGCTGTCCCCCCTTCCACCCAGCACAGGAGGCTCTTGCTAACATCCCCGACAGGGGACACAAGTGACGACAAATTGTTGTCATCTCCCCCTGACCATGGGACAGCCAAGGCCTTGGTGGTGGTATGAATTCAGTGACCTCAAGCATTGTCTTCTTGCATCCAGCCTCACTACCATCACAGCCAAGATGCGAGCTCTGGGCTGAGCACAGCCCTCAGAGCACCAGGAAAAGGAGGCAAAAGGGAAATGGGGCACAGTCTCCATCCTCAGGTGCTGGTGCTCATTCCAGCTAAAATGTAAAACTCATTTGTAGAAGTAATCTGGGTATCGTTATGGAGCAAGGCATCTTTGGATGGAAACCAGTGTTGAATCAGGGATTTGAGCAGGAAGCCCTCATGGAGGCTTCAAACCCCAAAGAATGGAGGTGACTGGCCTGATTAAGGGCAGTACTCAGGGCAGACCCCAACTTTGCAGCTCCAAATTGGGGGCTTTACTCCCTGTGCTGCCTCAGCTCACAACATTCACAGCCAGGGAGGACCCAGAGGGAGATCTAGCTGGGACTGAACAGGTTAATTCAGGAAGGACCCCTCTCCCAAAGCAAGGGAGCCTTGAAGTAATTAATGTATTTTTTACTACGTATTTGCTCTATGCCAGACACTGAGGAGGCAGAGATGAAGCTACACAGCACCTTCCCTAGCAGTAATCCCATCCTAACAGAGGGATGTACATCATTATCATTATCGTCATCACCACCATCATCATCATCACCACCATCATCATCATCACTACCATAACCATCAGCATCAACCCTATATTTATCACCCCATCATCACCACCACCACCATCATCATCATCACCACCACCACCATCACCATCAGTATCACCATCACCACCACCATCATCACCACCGCCATCATCACCATCACTCCCATCGTCATCACCACCATCATCACCACTATCACCACCACCATCACTACCACCACCATCACCACCACCACCACCATCAACTCTGTCATTGTCACCTCCATCACCACCACCACTATCAACACTTTCATCATCACCACCATCACCACCACCATCGTCTTCACCACCATCATCACCCCATCTTCATCATCATACTATCATACTGACACTAATACTGTAATGCCTAATCTGTGTCAGCACTGTGGATTACATTCATCATCTCTATTTGTCAAATAATCCTTTTATGATCCTCATTTTACAAATGACCAAAGTGAGGCTCAGAGTCTCACTGCAGCCTGCTCAAAGTCATACTGTAAGAAGTGAGATTCTGGAGCAAGTCTGTTGGACTGTAAAACATTCCCTCTTTCTGCTATTCTAGGCTATCTCCATCAACAAATACTTATTATAACATGTACTAAATGCTATAATAGACATAGGTAAGGAGACGAGAGCACAGAGAAGGGTGTGGTTAATTGTGCCTGTGATGGTGAGCAAGAAGTCCACAGCGGAGGATACAGTGAAGGTGAACCTTCGGGAATGCTTTCAAGTTCTAGTGGAAAGAGGGATGGCCATGTGCTTCAAGGAGGAGAAAGCGTGTACAAAACCAGGGAGTGGGAAGGAAAGCTGGGCAGTTGATGTCCCGCAGGTCCTGGAGCATTGCAAGAGTGAGTGATTAGTGAGTGAAGGAGAGTAGTGACAGCGGGGATCAGAACTTGAGGGCCTCATGCCCTGAGCCACAGAAATGGAGTTCAGCCTGTGAGTGAGGAGGAGCCTGGGAATCTTGGGCCAGCACAGTGAAATGCTCAAATCTATGTTAAAAAAACTCACTGTGGGCTGAAGATATATTGACAAGGATGTTTATTATTCTGATGTTTATGAAATGTGGCAACTGCCTACCAGGCCAGCAATAGGGAACTGGTTAAATGAACTTGTTCCTCATCCATACAACGGAATGCTCTGCAGCCATTAAAAATGATGAGACGCATCATCCAGCAATTCATCTTCTGGGCATATACCCAAAAGAAGTGAATGTAGGGACTTGAAGAGATATTTGTTCACCCATGTTCACAGCAACATTATTCAGTATAGTCAAAATGTGGAAGCAACCCAAGTGTCCGCTGATGGATGAAGGGATAAACAAGGTGGTATACACATACAATGGAATATCATTCAGCTTGAAAAGGAAGAAAATTCTGACACAGGCTACAACATGGATGAATCTTGAGGACATTATATTAAGTGAAATAAGCCAGTCACAAAAGGACAAATACTGTAGGATTCCACTTACATGAGGTATCTAGAGTGGTCAAATTCATGGAGACAGAAAGGAGAGTGATGGTTGCCAGGGGCTGGGAGGAGGGGAGAATGGGGAGCTGTTGCTTAACGGATACAGAGTTTCAGTTTGGGAAGATGAAAAAGTTTTGGAGATGGATGGTGTTGATGGTTGCATAACAATGTGAATGTACTTAATACCACTGAATTGTACATTTAAAAATGGTTAAAATCATAAATTTTATATTATGTGTATTTTACCGCAATAAAAAACGATGATACGGGTGTGTATTAACATGGAAATATACTACAACGTGTTGGTTAAGGAAAAACATATATGTTATGTTACAATCCTAGTTTCAAATATATATGTATATGCTAGCAAAAATATTAAAAGATGTGAATCAAAATGTTGACAGTGGTTATTTCTGAACTGTGAGATTACATTTTATTTTTTTCCTTTGCATATCTATGTTTTTAGAAGTTCCTACAATGGACATATATAACATAATAAAAAAATGTTTTCAATCAAAGAGAGAAAGAAGAAAAATATGCAAGGCAGAAATTGATCAAGTGATTGATTCACTAGGGAGTAGAGTGAGAAACGGGCTGGGGAGGGAAGGAAGGTAACAGGAGAGCCGGCCAGCGGCCTCTGCAGCAGGACGTTGATTCGTTCGTTCAGTGCCCACTGCAGGCACTCTGGCGTGGAGAAGAAGACATCAGCTCAGGGACAGCGGGGACAGCAGGAAAGTATGTTGCCCCCGTGATCACAATTTTCATTGTTCATTCCTTACCCGTATGCTGGAAGCCTATGACATGCCAGGCACTGGAGATACCAATATGACAAAGATACTTTTTCTGTCTTCCAAGAATGTATGTTCTATTGACGGGAGACAGAAAAATAAGCCACCGGGGGGAATGGAGCAAGGCTGTGTGGATGTACAGAGTGCTGGGGGACAGAGCAGAGGGACACGTGAGCCGGGAAAGAGGGGACTTCTATGCGGAGCTGTTGCCTACAGACTTGTGTAGGCCAGGCCCAGGGGAGCAGAGGGTATTCTAAGCAGAGGGAACAGCATGTGCAAAGGCTCAGAGGCCACAGAGAGCCTGGCAGTACACTACACACAGAACTTGTGGGGTTTCTTCCCTTGAAGATCTTACAGAACAAGCAGACATTCTGTCTAGCTGCATATGGGGTTTTCTGTGGCTGCCTCTGAAGGTTACCCATCCAGCAGCCGTCTCCCTCTCTCCCTTAGTTTATACAAGACCATCTCTGTTCTAGCTGCAACATGGAGAAAGCAGGCTCCTCCCCTAACCCAGGGAGTGAACATGACTGGTCTAAGCCAAGTGGTTAATCCTGTTTCCCTTTTCTAGGGATTAATGTAGAAGTGGACATATGACCAAATTTGGCAGTGGCTTCTGGTTAGGATTTTGCTCTTCAATAAGAAGAAAGAGCTGCTAAGGAAAAGGCTCATTTTATACCTGTCCACTCTTTCCAGCTGGGGATGCTGCTCTGATGCTTGGAGCTGTGGCAGCCAATTTATAACCATGAGGGACAGGCCAGGAGAGTCACAGAGACAGAGGTCCAACATCCTAACATTTTTGGACTGCTAGGCCATTCTATGAAACGCCCACCTCCAGCATCTTGTCATGTAGGATAAGTAAATGGCTTTGTTATTAAGCCTCTGTTAGTCGGGTATTCTATTCCTTGCCACCAAATGTATCTTAAGTAATACGCCTGCCTCAAGAAATAATGTGAGAGCTTCTGTCGGTCTGGCAGCAAAGCCAGTGATCATCTAATGCCTGAAGCCAGTATTTCCCTTACATCAGGTCAGACCGTCCCTGCAGCCTTTTACATGCACAAAGAAATAAAGCTGTTAATGTAGTTTCCACCCAGTTATCATCATTATTGTCATCAATATTGATGAGTTGGGTGCAGAAGAGACTATACCAAACTCACAGAAGAAGACAGGCTGGTGGGGTCAGCTCTTCCCTTCCTCCACACAAAGTACACTTGGTGAAAGAAGTGGGAATCAAAACAAATGGAAAAAGCTCTGCCCAGAGCTCATCTGCTCGTGCTTGATGAAAGGGTGGGCCAGGACAGCACAGTGGGTACCTGAAGTCCATCTCTGGAGGCCCTGCCTTCCTCCTGGGCCCCTTCCTTGGGGCTTGCTCCCCTTCCCTAGAGGGAGAAGAGGTAAAACTCAGGTGAGTGCTGTTACCAGCAGGAGAAGAGCTTGAGATCACAGAGGAGATGGCAGGGCTGGGTGTGCAGGGCCCAGAGCAACACAGCAGGGACTGGATGCCCGGGTCTGCCTTTTTCTGATGCTGCATTCAGGGACTGAATTGCATCTCTGACTGTTGCGTTCACCCAGGGAGCAGGGCAGTGAAGCCCTGCACCCACCAGGTCATGCCAGCTCCCCTTCTGCACTTCACTTGTGAAACACCTGTGGAGAAGCAGCTTGGCTTAACCAATGGTTCTTCCATTTTACTCTCCCGATGCCCTGTCCTGCTCAAACACCCTCAGTGGCTCCTGCTGTCTACAGAATGGAGCCCAACCTCTTTAGCCCCGTCCTCCACACTATCATCCCACCACGCCAACCTTGTCTCCCACTTGGCTCCAGTGCGTACCCAAGAGGCCAAAGGCTGGCCCAGGCACTCAGGTAGGTGGGCAGCCCATGAGAAAACTGCTAACAACCCCAAGGATTTCTCTGACTGCCTCTACCTCAGCTTGGCACATCCTACCATGTCCTGTCCTCAGCCCCCGCAGGGGGCTCCACGGGCTTTCCAAAGAGTCCGCCAGCAGACATTGCACATCTGTCTGGGCTGAGGTGCTGCTGGGAGACCTGGGTGAGCCCCAGGCCAAGCTGCTCCTATCACGCGAAGCCACGTGACCCTATCAGGTCACGGGGCCTCTGACGCAGTGAGAAACAGCACCCGCGTCCACTGCGGCCCGGTGGGGCTGTAGGAGCTTGGGTTCCATGGCTGCTTTCCCAGAACTGGGGCACACTCCTTCACATGCACGAGGAGCTTCAAGGGCCTGAAGGATTCACTCCTCTTAAACCACTGTCTAACGGGGTTTGTTGGCACAGACAAGGAGCCAGGCTCCGCACCTCTCCTGGAAGGTCAACAGACGTGGGTCCTACTCTGCAGCTTCTTGGCCTTTGGCAAATCGCTCCACAGCAAATCAATCAACCTCTCTCTCATCCTCCCTCTCAGCGGAAAGAGAGAGGGCCTGAGGGAAATAGTGTGAGCTTCGGAACAAGGCAAACTCGGGTTCAAAATTGGTCCCAGTCATTCTACAAAATGCCTGACTGTCAAGGTCAGCAAAAACAAGAGAAGTCTGAGAAACTGTCCCAGTCTAGAGGAGGCTAGGGAGATGTAATGACTAAAAGCAATGTGGTGTCCTGGGCAGCATCCTGGAATAGAAAAAGGACAGTCAAGAAAACTAGGGTAATTTGAACAGTAGTATGGACTTTAGTTAACAATAATGTATCAATATTGGTTCATTAATTGTGACAAATATTCCACAGTGATGTGAGGTGTTAATAATAGGGGAACTGGGTATAGAGTATATGGGAACTCTCTGTAACACCTTCGCAATAATTCTGTAAATCTAAAACTGTTCTAAAATAAAATGTTTATTAAAAGATAATAATAATAAGTGGTCCCAGGCACTTAATAGTGGTGTTACTTTGGGGAAAGTATTTCCCTTCTCTAAGCCCCAGTTCCACAATTATAAAATGGGATAATAATATCTATCCCACGGGGTGATGGAGCACATGTAAAATGCCTGCCTAACACAATGCCTAGCACGCAATCGGCACTCATTAAACATTCCTTTTTAAAATCTCAAGCAAGAAATGTATTTATGATTCAATAATAACAAATATTAACTAGTCCATATTCAGAATTTCCCAGTTTTTCCCAAATTGTCCTTTATAGCTTTTTTTTTGGTCCAATAGTCTAAAACAGTGGCCCCTCCCATCTTTTTTTTCTTTCATGACATTGACACTAAGTTAAACCAGGTATTCCTGGGAGGTCAAAGAACACAAGCTTCCCACCACAGTAGCAGTACAAGGGAGGCTGAAACCTGCTTGAGTGATGTGGCCGTTTTTTATTGATAACCCTCTGTTATGCTCTGCCATGCCTATTGCGTGCTGGGCATTTTGCTAAGCACACTGTATACATTGCCTCCACATTTCTCAGCAACCCCATCAAGTCAAGATTCTTACCCTATTTGACAGAAGAGAAAACTGAGGCTCAGAACAGTGAACTGACTTGCCCAAGTCCCATAGTAGTCGCCAGGAGACCTGGGATTTGAACTCTGGCTCCAAACTCATGCTTCTTCCCATGTACCATAGTTCCTTCAGAGAGCCCCCACTTCCTGGGAAGACTGTCATGGAAATGAACCATTACAACAACACAATGACAAAAATGCCATTACACAAGCAAGTGGGAAGATGCCACAGGAACCAAGAGAAGGGACACACGGACTCTCAGGGGAGAAGAGCAAGGCTGCTCAGACAGAGGGCCCAGGTGGGGCCATGGGGGGCAGTGGCATCCTGCCCTGCAGCCACAGAGTGGATGGGCACTCGCCAGAAGGGCACCCGTGCACAGCAGGTGAGACTGGAAAGCAGGCGGGTGGGCACCAGGCCGAGGAGGGTCCTGCAAGTTTTCATTCATTCTTTTATTTGCTCATTCATTCATTCATCATTCAACAAATATTTATGGAGCTTTTTACTAAGTGACAGGCCTGTCCTAGATGCTAAGGATTCAGCAGAGTACAAAAGGGACAAAGATGGCTGGCCACACAGAACTCACAATCTAACAGGGAAGGAGACAAGAAACAATGCACTGATATAGACGGGCTAAGTGTTAGGAAGAAGAATATAGCAGAGAGGGACAGGGAGTGCCTGGGGTCAGAGGGCTGCAATTTTCAATAGATGGAAAGGCTTCATTGAGATATTTGAGTAAAGATCTGAAGGAAGGAGTGAGGGGGAGCTGGCGGTGAGAGTGGCAGGGGAAGAACATTCCAGGTGGAGGAAGCAGACAAGGCAAAGGGTGGTGTGACTGGAACCAAGAAAGCGCCCTGCTAAGGGTTCACTGAGGGGCCACGCATGGTACTACGGGAGCAACATGATATGCCCACGAGTGCAATGGAACAAGGCAGGATGGTCGTGCCAGGCACCAGGCTGCCAGCTTCAGGACCATCAGCTGTGTTATTCTCAGGCTCATTAAGGACTCTGGTGAAGAGAATTTGAACACGGCAGGCAGGGCCTTGAAGTCCCTATTCAGAGCACATGGAGAAGGTGTCCACCTACTTCAACTGAGCCTAGGACCAGCCGGCAGGAGCCACCCCTGGCCTGGTATTCCAGGCCACAGGACTCCATACCCCAACCCTGACTGCTGGCATGGGGACACATGGGAAGGTAATGGCCCTAGCCTCTCTGGGATGTCAGGTGCTGGGGAACTGCTATGCAGGTAAATTTCACCTGGCAAGTTACTTAACTTCTCTGTGTCTCTATTTTTTCATCTGTAAAATGGAGATGATAACAGCACCCATCTCATAAGAAGGATTACATGACTTAATAAATGTAAACGTTCATAACACCACCTGGGGCGCAATAACTGTATGTGTCTATCATTCTTAGTGCAGTTGTTACTGCTGCTATTATTACTATTATTGCTATGATTGACAGCAACCCCAAACTACATTCTTGGCCTACCTAAGATGCGGGGGGTGGGGGAGAAGAGCAGGAGAAATTGAAAAGATACCCCCTTCCCTCCACTTGTCTTCCACCCACCCACCCCCAGCTCATGTGCCCCTCTCCATGGATCACTCCTTCTCCTCCAATCCAGTGCCCCCCTTGGCTCTGGACTAATCTTGGTTTTGACAGCCTTTCCCCGGTTACTCATCTGTAAGTACATTAGCAGCTCATTAACTATCACAAACAAATACATTTTGCCTCTTATCAGGCCACTTCTAATCAATTGCTTTAATAAATGTAAGTCCATTCTAATAATCCTCTGCGCTTCCAGGACAGTTTTCATCCAAAGCCTTGCTGATACCCCCTGGTGCCCCAGGAAGGAGGTGGTACTTTGGCTTGTAAGAGTCATAAGAGCCCTCATACATCTGTAGACCATCCTTATCCTCAGTTTGAAGATAAAAATGAGGCCCAGAAAGGGGAAGTGAATTTCTCAAGGTCACACAGCAGATTGGGGGCCAAGCTGAAAAGGGAACCTGGGTTTCCAATTTAATGTGTATTAAGCATTTATTACACACCAGGCATTTAATCCTCATAGCGACCCTAAGGGGCAGGTACCACCGATACCTCTGTCCTACAGAGAAAGACATCAAGGCTCAGAGAAGTGAAAGAACCTGCCCAAAGTCTCCTGTTAGATGTAAGAGGAGGAGGCTGAAAAGACTGCCCTTATCCACAGTGTGGTTTTCTAGAAGCCTCTCCGTCAAGGAGGAGGAGAGAAAGGAGGGCTGAGGAGGAGAGAAAGGAGGGCTGAGGAAGAAGAGGGAGATGAGGCGAAGGGTTTACCACAGCACTTCACAAAGTGAGGTCTAGGAATATGGACTCCTAAGATCACAGAGGTGATGCATGGGGAAACACAGCTGTGTATATGCATACAAGACTCGTGCTCGTGGTTCCCCAGCTGCCTGTAAGGGCTCTGTCTCGGTCAGCCCGGCAGAGGCAGGCTCCAGACAGTGAAGGATTGACTTCATACCGGCAATTTTTCACCAGAGATTCATTAAGAGAGACACTTAATATCTGGCCCCTTTTTCTGAAATTGCAGTGCCTAGATCTGGCCCCGGATCTGTGTTGCTGATGAGAACCATGCCATCCATTAATCCAGAACTAGTGGGGAGGGGAGTATGTCCCTGAAATTGGTATGGAAACCAGCGTCCTCACACTATATTGATTCTCTACCCTTGCTTTTCAGAATGAACTAAACAAAAATCAAAACCTACTTCAGAGGAGTTCAGTAAGTAGTAGGGATTTGCTATACGAAGTCTGGGGGCCGTAGAAGGACCTCTAGAGTCATCCATCTGTGGCTGCCTTCCAGGCCACCTATACCCAAGCCACTCCTGTGGGGGGCTCCCTGTGAGGCCACCAACCTCCTCCAGCATCTGCTCTCCTTCTCCAACATCCAGGCTTGCAGGTCAGACCCAAATCCATCCCAGTCCACTGTGTGAAAACTCCACTTTGTCCAAACACTCCTTTACTCACACAGCAGACAGGCCTAACGGGCCAGGAGGGATTTGTCAGGCTTTCCTGATCCATCATAATCTGAGTGTTTAAAGGTCCCCAAATGCCCATTTAGACAATCCACACTTTCTAACAGCTAGTAAATACTCTGGGACCCGGTCAGCATTTTTAAAGGTCCTTAAATAGCTCATTTGCATAATCCATATTTTTAGAGCCCCTAAGCATTTGTCCTACCTAGTAATCTCAATCTTTATTATGCACGAGGAAGAAAAGGCTCCCAAGGAGTGTAGCAGCCCTTCACATCCCTTCTGGGAGAATTGATTCTGTTTTTAAAAATGACCACATTTTCAAAAGCAAGCTCGGAGCTAACCACAAAAGGAAAATATTTAAAGGGAGGCTGTTAACCTGTGTAGGCCTGCAAATGTTCTTTCCTTGAAGGCAGGAAAATCCCCTGCAGGCTCCCAAGGATACTAATTACACAATGAGCCCCTGCAAACACTTCAGTTAAGGTTGGAGCCCTCCCCTCTCCTCTCCCCTCCTCCGTTGGTTCCCTCCTGGAGGCCACGAAGAACACAGGTTCACCTGAATATCTTTTTCAGCATCAATTCTCCTGTTTTAGTCTCAGCTCAAAGCCTTTCCCGGGGAAAGGAAAGGCAATTTGCTAGGAGATACTCTCAGGTGTCAGGATTGTGGGCCATTCAGCACAGATCTGGGGTAAAGCCTTTGCCCAGTGGGCAACAGGAAAGTTAAGTCCTGCAGTCACCAGCATAAAGCCCCAGGGGAGTGAGAAAAAGCCTCTGTAAAATGAATCCAAGACAAGAAAGACTCGCGCTGCTGCCCCTCTGCTCTTTTGGATGGAAAAATGATCTGTCCTGTTAGGAAGAATATCCAAATCCTGAAACATCTAAAACCACAGGCAAAACATGGACCACCCTCCCCAACATAATATTGAGCCAAAGAAGCCAGGCCTGAAAGAGTACATACTGTGCGACTCTGTTCCCACAGACTTCTAGAACAGACAAGGCTAATCTACAATGAGAAGCCAGGACTGTGGTTACCCTGGGGATAGGGCTGGAAGGAAGAAGTGGTGCACTTCTAAGGCATGATCATAGCTTGAGCAAGGTGCTGTTGACCCGCGTGAGTTCACTCCGGGAAAATGCACAGAGCTATACACTATTTTTTTTTTTTTTTGAGGTAATGCAAACGCCCTTAGTTGCAGTTTAAACTTCCCCACAGTTTCTCCCAGCATTGCTCTTAAATCCCCCCACGCTGCACCTTTATTTGTACTCTTCTGAGCATATCTGGGATGCCCAAATATCAATTTCCTCCCTCGTCCAGATTTTTGATTTAGGAAAGGTCAAGAGAAGGGAATATTTATAGTAACAAGGATGCCTCTAAATGGACTGGGGGCTTCTAGAAACCTCACCACCTTAGACAGCGGTACCAAGTGCGAGTGGGGCACGTGGGGGGAGCTGGCAGAGAAACTCACCCAGGTCTGGCAAAGACTAATGTCTACCTGTTGACCGTCTTTGAAGCTGGGAATGGGCGCCAGGCCAGGTGGCTCTGGGTTCCTCCAACCTCAGGCAGGCTACAGGGCTGGCTGAACTCGAGACCCACAGCCTGGCCCCACAGAGACTGGCTGAGCTCAGAATTAGAAGGAAGGAAGCGATAGAGAAAGTCAGGAGATGAAGGCAGTGAGTGGGGGTGAGAGAAGGAAGGAGGAAGGGGGGAAACTGGCCTGTATTGAGGGTGCGCTGGGCGCTGGTGGGGGTGGTGCAACAATTCAGACCTAGGCCTCTCTAAAGCTCATCTTTCTGACCGAGCTGCTGGGCGGGGGCGACTAGGGAGGGCAAAGGTACTTTGACAGTCCGGCTCTCTCAGCAGATCCTTCGCTAACACTCTGCCCTTCCTGCTCCCCGCCCCCCAGCCGCAGCCCACTGGCCCGGACGCAGCCCGCCCTACCTTCCCCTGCGGGCGCTGAGCGCCTTCTCCCCCTCTGCCTTCCGTCCCCTGCACCCTCCTCGGGACGCCCCTTCGGACCCCACGGGGTGGGCACCTCCCCTGGGCGCGGCCGCGCCGGCCGACGGACGCGCGCCCCGGCGATGGGGAAAAGACGAGAAGCTCGACGAAGATCCCGATTCCCAGGTGGGACCTTCCTCCGCCCCCACCGCGTCTCCTTCGCCCCCTGCCCGGGATGGGAAGAGTCTGAGCTCCGCGCGGCAAGTCACCGCCGCGGCCGCAGGTAACGTCGCGCCCCAGGCTGGCGACCCCGGGTGAGTGTGCGCGCGGGGCGTGGGCACCACGCTCGCTCCGGAGACCTTTCCTCCCCGCGCCGCACAGCGCCCCGTCGCCTTCGACTGCTCCCTCTCGCCCCGTGTCGCCCGGGCTGTCACCAGGAAGTCCAATCCGCGCCCCGAGAGCGCCGCCCGCGGGCCGGCTGCGGCTGCACGGAGCCCTCGGCGGGGGCATTCCGAAAGCCCCCGCCCCCCTCGTCACCGCCGTGAATGACATCATCCCCCTGGAGCCCTCGCCCCTGCGCCGGAGCCCTCTGCAGCCGTATTCGAGCTCCGCTGGTGCGCTCCTGCCTGCTCTCTACCCCCTCTCTGCCACACCCCCGCTCGGAGCCAAGGCATCTTTACCTACCACCACCTCATCTCTTCCCGAAAGGCCCGGAGCTAATCTAGCCTCCTCTTCCTCTATTTTCCCAGGTCCTTCCTAGCGTCCACCTCCTCTCAGACTCTCCAGCACCCAAAACCTGAGCAAGTCACCTTTCAGATGATTGATTGATTGATAGATACTGATAAATGGATAGCTGGATATACAAAGATGATAGTCATGGATAATAGATACATATAGATGATAGATTTATACATATAGGCAATAGAGATAGGTAAATGATAGACATAGATAGATGAGAGAGAGGGAGATGATAGATAGATGGATAGACAGATAGTAGACAGACGGATGGATGGAGATATATACATAGATATATGTATATATTACTGAAGGGACAACCCAGGACCCCAGTCTGGCCAGGACAGTACTCGGGCTTTCCCAACCTGCTTAATAGAAATGAAGCTGCAGAGTTCCAGCCATGTAAGCTGTGCAAACTGTAAAGTGCTTCGAGCCCCTATGTAATGAACCACAACAGCAGCTTAGCCTGGACACCCAAGTGCTGCTTGCAGATGGTCTGAGCACAGCTCCAGTTCTGACGGGCTTGCCTGCCAGCATCACCAGATTAATTCATCGATTCTTTCAACACTCATCCACCGACCCTAAAGTAGCCACACACTGCTGGGTCCTGTTACCCAGAGACCAACAGGGCCTGACATTCTGGTGGGCATCAGACCCCCCCCCCCAGTAACTCCATGTGATAGGTGCCCTGGGAGAGGTTAAGGATGGAGAATTATGATACACACAGGAGGGAAAGCATTTGACCTGGGTCTTGAAGAGTAGGTTAGGGGTTCCCAGGAGAAGGAAAGGCATTTCAGGCAGAGGTACCAGGATGTGCCCACAGGAGTGGAGGGCCCGGTCCCTCCTGGGATGGGGAACAGTTTGGTGGGACTGGATCACAGTGCCCTAAGGCAATGGTGGGTGCTAGGGTATAGATCGTGCTCAGAGAGAAGAGAGTGGCTGAGGCCAGGATGAGAGGGGCCCTGCCAACCAGCCTATTTCTTCTCTTCCTGTGTCCTCTGCTAGCATCTAAGGTGACATAGGGTGAACCCCCAGGCCTCTTGGCCAGGTCTTCAAACTATGGACATGTGACAACCCGAGCGTTAATCAGCCCTCCTACAGGAGAAGCTCAGATGTCAAAGCAGGCCCTCCATCTGTCCCACCTAGATCCCCCCACCCACCCAGGGACAGCCTCCCCCTCAGGGTGACTCAGCTCCTGGCTCCCTTCCTGCCACCAGCTGAGATGCATAACGGGTTACCATAGCAACCCCAAGGAGCTAGGTTCATACCTATCTTTCCTGACAAGACCTGGATGTCTAAATTGCTCCTGAAATGATGCCTGTGCACAGCTGCTCACCTGCAGAGGTATTTGACAGGCGGCATCTCAGGCCTTCCTGCCCTGCGTGGATTCAGGATGGGCGCAGTGGTAGAGAGGGGGAGACCTGATGACAGATGCCTGCACCATGGGGCCCCTAGGCTGGGATTTCTTTCCATAAGATTGGGGTCTCCAGCGGGAGAAAGCAAAGAATATGAAGGCAGGAGCTGAGAACTACCATCCGAGTTTGGTATCTGTGGAAAAACCAGGACTTTCCACTACTCCAGGTCATGACACATGTGTACCCTTCAAGAATACACTTGGGAGAGATGCGTACTTATTTTTCAAGTGTTTTCATTCTCATCAAAGTTACACACACACAGAGCACCAAAATACTCTTTCTGAAACATGGTCTGTCCCTCTCCTGTCCCAAACCTTCAATAAGTCCCCAGTGCCAAGAAAGGAGACCCAAACTCCCCACCCTGGCCTCAGCTTCCCTTTTAAATATCTGTCTCATGATCTAGCTGCTAACCATCCTTGCTGCCCCAACCGAGCCCCGCCACCAATGCCACAGCCTCGGCAGACTGCTTCCTGCTTCCTGAAGCTTCTCCAGCCACCATGCTTGTCTCAAGCTGTCCCTGTGCCTGGGCTGCAGTCACTCCATGTCCACTTGCTCAAGTGGTCCTCACCCTCAAGGCTCAGCCCCACTCCTCAGGCCCCATGCCTTTCTTACCCCCAGCTAAAATTTAATCCCTCCTTCCTTCTTCCTGGTTATATTTTTTGGAGCCCTATTAGAAGACAGAGTCTGCCATGAATTGTATAGACTTAAGTGCATCTGTCACTCCCGTGAAAGGCAGACACATGGTTTTGTTTTTTTTTGGTGTCCTTCTGCCCTTCAGAGGGGCTAGCATGGGGCCAAAATTAATGCGAATTGCATGGCACTGATTCACTGCCCCCCAGCACTGGTTTTGAAGACCTTCACCAAAGATAAACAAGGAGACACTGGATGGGCAGTTGTCCCACACTCACCCATAGAAGCATCCATCCCCTGGTAAAGAGACAGGGGCCACAAGAGCAGAGGGGCTGGATCCTTCACTTCTGGACTTCTGGACCATCCCTCAAAGTGGTACTCCAGCTCTTCAGAGCTGCGGCTGCGCGAAGGGAGATGGAGTGCTGTGCCTTCTCTGGGGAAGGAGACAGGGCTCCCCGGCACCAGCAAAGGTGGCAAGAGACTCAGGAACAGGCTGCTGAAATGTGTGGATGGTGCTCCAGCTACAGGCAGGCCATGCAGCGTGGGGGCAGGCTCTGCCCTCCTGGACACAGCTGGCAGAGGCTGCGGGCTGTAACCCCGACAGGCCCCAGCTGAGCCTGCAGACACAGCCCTTGGAGGCAAGGCTAACTCGGTTAATTGGTTCCAACCTTCAGCTAAGAGTATGAGCATTGATTGGGCACCCCTGAGGCTCAGAGGCTGTGACCTCTGAGGATGCTTTACTTCCTTATAAGCTTGAACCCAGAAAAGAGAAATCCGATCAGAGGTCGTGGTGCTCACTTCCCAGCGGGGCTGAAGCAGGCCAGAAAGGCAGTGGGTTATAAATAGTGGAGGAGCGACCACTGAGAAATCAATGGCGAGGAGGGAAGGTGGCTCTCTTCCCCTGGGCGGGGCATGGCATGCCTCTCCAGGGAAGAGCCAGGCCCAGTTAGAGCGGATGACAGGAGACAGTGAGCCACATTCTTGCTCAGCCCAGTCACCGTCCCCTCCCGTCTGAGAAGGGCTTGCATTTGCCCTGACTCCTGAAGCATGGGGACTTACAGGGTGGGGACGAGATGAGGGGACTTTAAGGAAAGGCCTCTCAGGAGTCGGGCTGGGACTCTTGGTGGAGCCAAGGGGTTGGTCCCAGTTAATGTGATTTAATGCAGGAAGTGGACACTATGTGTACACTCTACACACAGAAACCTGAGCCCAGTCTTCTGTCATTCATCCACCCCCACAGAAACCCATCCATCTGTCCAGTCATCCAAATGTCTATCATTCAAGAATAAATTGGGCAAATAAGAATTGGGTCCCTGCTCTGTGCCAAGCCCTGTGCCAAGCTCTTTGTGACCTCCCCTGTAAATGGTGAGAGCTCTACCTGTGCTTCACAGGGTATTTGTGAGAATCAAAGGAGATGAATGCCCAAGTGCTTGCAGCCTAGGAAGTGTTGTGCACGTGCCATGAGGTGTGGCTTTGACAGGGAGAAGCCCTGTGGGTGCTTCCAAGAGAGGAACATTCCAGCCCCTGAGGGACTCCTTCCCCTCCCCTGGTCTTTGCAGTCCCAGCCAAGGAGCCCTTGATTGGCATTTGTGGGCTGGTGTCTCAGGCCAGCTTTGTACTTTTTCTAATATGAGGATTTAGAAAGCTTGGGCTTTTTCAACTATACCATGCAGCCTACAAAAACAGAGAGATCATTTCCATTTCTGTATTCGTTATTAATATTTAATTAATCAATATTTAATTCATCAGGCACCTCTTAAACATCCTCAGTGTCCCAGGGTCACAGCTAGGGTTTCTAACCCGAGGCTCTTTGGAGTGGGGCTCCTGCCTTCCAGGCTCACGAGCAAGAACTGTCCCTCCTCCCTTCCCTTTCTGTGGGCAGCCACGTTGGCGCTGTCAGTCCAGTTACCCCGCTGAGGCAATTTCAGCTCCAGTTTGTTCAAACTCCAGACCAAAGGCTCAGACTCAGCCTCTGATGTGCTGAACAAAAACCAGAGACAGGAACTTGTCTCAATCAGCGAGTCGGGCGGCGGCGAGAAAGCGCTGGGGCGGGAAGGACGGATCGCCCTCTGCGCGCGGTGTGCCCGTTTCTCTCGGCTGCGGCTGCGCAGCCCCCCGCATCCCGCCCTCGCCGCTGCTCTCAGACCCAGCGCGCACTAGAATCATCTGTAGAGCCCACCCACCCTGCTCTGGCCCGGACGTGGCTGGGGTGCCTCACAGGTCCCCCAAGGCATCTGATGCTGGTGATGCTCCATAGGCCACAGTTCGAAAAACACTGCAGGGGGCAGGGGGTCCTATGCTGAGGCAGGCGGGTGGGTGGGGATTACTTTCTAAAGAGATGCTGGGGATGAAGGGAAGATGGTCCCTTAGGGATGGGGGTGGTGGGAGGGGCATAAAGATCATCTAGCCCATCCCCCACCCCTCTATTTAGGGTTGAGGAAACCCACAACCAGAGAAGGGTCTACACCTTCTGTATCTTGTAGAGCCACTTTTCTTTCAGTTAGCGTTTTCCCAAAGGTCCCCTCTCCACAAAGATGCCTTCTCCAGCTAAGAATGTCCCCCTGTCTCTGTGCTACCTGAGCTGCACTGTTCCCCTCCTAAGGAATGCGTGCGACTCTAGACCTTTCTTCGTTACTGAGGCCCATTGTCTTTGCCCATCTAGGTGGGGTGGGGAGGTGGGAGCATTTGCAGAAGGGAGACTTAAAACCTTACAAGGAGAATAGGGCAGAGAGAATCATGATTGCAAGTGAACCTAGGAAAGTCCTCAAAACCATAGCTTCAGCTACATTACAACATACACATTACAGCAGACACAGACAGCCCTCTACCAAAGACATTTGACACCTTGGAAAGTTGTCATAAAAGATAAGGTACAATTAATTTCCAATTTCCACTCTTCGCTTCATAGAAGCACTTCAGGAGTTCCTTCTCTCATGGTTTTAAATGAAATGTAATAAATTATTTTTGCCTTGTTACAGACAACATGCCTATTAAGAGGGGTGTGTGTGTGTCTCTGATTCTCCATCCAAATGTTTACTCCTTTTCTGATTTCATGACTTTGGGTTGTTAACGCCTGCCCCCCTGCCCACCAGCCCCTGCCCAGCTGGGTCACCTGGGACAAGTTACCCAACCTCCGAGTCTGTTTCCTCATCAGTAAAATGGGGATACGACAGAACCTATGTTGTAGGGGTGCTCCAAGGATTAAAGATGCTAATCCAGGTAAAATGCTTAGTGAAGGGTCTGGCACATAATAAGCATTCAATAAATGGTGCCATGAATTTGTTAGCATTGCTACTAATGAACTCACACATTGCTCTCTACCACGTACGTGGCTGTCCTCAGCCCCCGCCTCAGGCCTTGATCACTCAAGGACTTCCATGCCAGCACTGTCACACCTCTGGCCAAGAGTCCAGTAATCCAGACTTCTTTGAGGTACCCTCCCTCCCACATTTTGAGCACCTGCTGAAAGGTGCCTCTACTGGCCCCCATGGTGGCCTAAGGGATGTGGAAGAGAGGCTAGACTTGATGCCTCTTAAAGAGACAGTACAGATGAGCAGACGGCTGCAAAGGGTGGGAGCTGTGAGCCCTGGGAACGCCCAGAACTGGACTGTCCCTCCTTCCCCAGGGTTGTAGGCATGTCCAGGGTCGGGGTAGCAACTGTGGCTGGCCTGGTCACACAGTCACCACTAAGCTGTCAAAGCCTACTCCCTAACGTGGTGTCTCTGAGTCCCTGTGGTTCCCAGTCACTAAAGCCCACAGGAGGGGCCAAGGGGTCAGATGTCCCCCGGAAGAAGGCTCTGACGTGAACAGGGAGAACAAGGTGCTCCCACCTTCTACGAGGCCCTTGAGCTGACTGGAGTGTGCCACACGGGGGTGAGACAGAATTTATTTCATCAGAAGTTCAAATGTCTGTGACAAATTTCCAGACACTTTTGTTCCAGGCTCATCTCTGAAACACACACTCATCTGCTGGCACCCTGCACTCACCTCTGCCAGATTCATTTCTACTCGAATAAAAACTTCAATTCAGTGGTTACATTTGATGTCCCTGCTGCCTTTCAACACATTTTTACATAATCTGACTTTAGAGCCTTTTCTTTATAATATGCTTCTCTTCTAAAAGGAACCGATACTTTGGTTGATGGAGTCTATTCGAAAAATGCCTATTGAATACCTGCCGGGGCCAGCTAGGAGCTAGACTCTTGGGCTGCAGGGAGGGGTTGGCAGGGGGACAGAAGGATGCTGCAGACACATCCTTTCCTTCCAAGAAGCTTAGAGTCGGGGCAGTGTCAGGGGACAGATTCACACAATTAATCCGAACGCATGCCCAGCTTGGTAAGCACTCTGAAAGAGGTGAACACAAATTGCTTCAGGAACAAAAGACTAATTCCCATGTTTGCATGGGCCTGTGATTGCAAGCTTGTGAATTCATGAGTTAGAATTTATGAATACACAATCATGGTGCGTGAAATAAAGCTCTTGATCTAATAATACTAATACACGCTAGATTGAGTGTGACCGGATGAGTAATTAGTGAAGCTCTGGGGTGTAATATTGTTATCCCCACTTGTAGAAGGCGAGATAGAAACTGCCTACGTTTATAAACAGTTGCACTTTCTAGTATGGCAGCCTCTGGCCACACGTGGCTGGTGAGCACTGGAATTGTGGCTGGTCTGAATTGAGATGTGCTGTGCGTGTTAAACACACACCAGATATCAAAGACTTAGTACAAAAAATTTAAATATCTCATGAAAAAATGTTACATTGATTACATTTTTAAATAATATTTTTGACATAGATTGGGTTAGATAAAACATCATTCTATATATGTTATTAAAATTAATTTCACCTACTTCTTTTTACTTTTTTGAATGTCGCTACCAGAAAATGTAAAATCCTGAATGTGGCTCACATTTATGGTCCACATTATATTTCTATTGGCCAGCATAGATCTAGAACATTCAAATTGCTTCATTGTTTAATCCTCACCACAATTCTACAAAGTAGGTATTAGCCCCATTTTAAAGATAAGCTAACCAAGGCTCAGAGAAGTGGTGAATTGGCCCAGGTCATACCACATTAGGCTTCAGCAACTCACTTGGGTCAGTGGCTCCAAGTCTCACCTGCTTCCTAACCTGTAACACAGAGCTCACACCTCCCTGGCATGGTGTAGTAAGAACAGAGGAAGAATAGGTATTTGGCTTTCAAGTGGGGACAGACATTGTTATATCATGCATCCTAAAAATAACCCCTCCGTCCAGTGCCTTCTACCTTCGAGGCCCACAGTTACAGCTCCCGAGCCCCCTGCTCCCTGTTGCTGCCCCCGGGTCTGGCATCTCCTGGCCGCTCCCCATGCCCCTGTATTGTGTTGCCCCTCAGTGGCTGTCACCCGCACAATATGAGTGGCTCCTGAGGGCAGAGGCACATCTTCCTCCCTCGTTCCTTGTGCCTGATGCTGTAGTTGCTGAACAGGCCGTGCTCAAATGATTGCTTAATCCGTTCACTATCTGAAATGGGGACTGGGCTTCTGCACAGTCATGCTACTTTTTTTTTTTTTTCAAATAACAGACTTTATTTTTTAAAGCAGTTTTAGGTTCACAGCAAAATTGAGTGTAAAGTACAGAGAGTTCTTCATACACACAGCCTCCCCCACTATCAACATCCCCCACCAGAGTGGTACATGTGTTACAACTGATGAACCTACATTTGACACATCATTATCACCCAGAGTCCATGGTTTACATCAGAGTTCACTCTACTGTTCGCTAGCATGTCTGTGGGTTTGGACAAACGAATAATGACACGTATCCAGCATTACAGTATCAGACAGAACAGTTTCACAGCCCTAAAAATCCTCTGTGCTCTGCCTGTTCATCCCTGCCTCCCTCCCTGCTAATCCCTGGTAACCACTTTTTACTGTCTCCATAGTGTTGCCTTTTCCGGAATGTCATATGGTTGGAATCAAGCAGCACGTAGCCTTTTCAGATAGGCTTCTTTCACTTAGTAATATGCATTTAAAGTTCCTCCATGTCTTTTCATGGCTTGATAGCCCATTTCTTTTTAGTGCTGAGTAATATTCCATTGTCTGGATGTACGACTGTTTAACCATTCACCTACTGAAGGACATCCTGGTTGCTTCCAAGTTTGGGCAATTATGAATAAAGTTCCTATCAACATCCACGTGCAGGTTTTTGTGTAACATAAGTTTTCAGCTCCTCTGTGTAAAAACCTAGGAGCACAGTTGCTGGATCATATGGTGAGAGTATGTTCAGTTTTGTGAGAAACTGCCAAACCATCCTCCAAAGTGGCTGCACCATTTTGTATTCCCATCAGCAACGAATGAGAGACCACACTACGGACAGTCCCCAACTTACGATGGTTCAACTGATGACTTTTTGACTTTACGATGGTGCGAAGGCCATACACATTCAGTACTTCAGATTTTGAATTTGATCTTTCCTAGACTATCGATATGCAGTGTGATCCTCTCTCATGATGCGGGGCAGTGGCAGCAAGCTGGGGCTCCCAGTCAGCCACATGATCACGAGGGTGAACAACCGATACACTTACAACATTCTGACAGCCATTCTGTTTTTCACTTTCAGTACAGTATTTGATAAATTATATGAGATATTCAACACCTTATTATAAAATAGGCTTTGTGTTACATGATTTTGCCCAACTGTAGACAATGTAAGTGTTCTGAGCATGTTTAAGGTAGGCTAGGCTAAGCTATGATGTTAGATTAGGTGTATTAAATGCATTTTCAACTTACAATATTTCCAACATACCATGGGGTTATCGGGATGTAACCCCACCATAAGTTGAGGACGATCTGTACTTTTGACAAGCTGACACCATATGATTCTTGTTTTTAGGAGTTCCACCTATGTGCCCCTTGCCTACTAAGGCCAGACCCCAGCATCCAATCTTCCTCGGCTCCTGCAGGTAGCATTTAGCACTCAGTGTACATAGCATTGCTCCTTAATCATAATTATGCTAATGGCAAGCATTTAATATCAGCTGGGCACTGGGCAAAGCTATTCCCATATATAATCTCATTAATCCTCCCAGCAACCCTATGGGTGGGTACTACCATTATCTCCATTTACACATGTGGAGACTGAGGCTCCGACATGTTCAGTGGCTCACTCAAGGTCACACTGCTGGTAGATGGTAGGGGTGGGATTTGAAGCCTCTGTGGGTGACCCCTGGGCTGGGCTGCCCCTGGTATGTGTCTCTCCTCCTTATTCAGCTATGAGCTCCTTAAGAGCCAGGGCCACACCTCACTCACCTGGAAATCCCCTCACGCCTGGTGCCTCCCCTGTGGCCACCAGTGAATGTTAGCTGAGCCCTCAATGACCATCCCAGTCCTGTGTCATGGGTACTGCTCTTTCCTCCCACGTGAGCTGTCCCAAGAAACCCGTCTTGTCTCTCTGCCATCCTCTCCAGGCCCCTGTACCCTCACAACCCCAATTTTCCTTTTGGGCTGATGTCCCCCAAGTTTCACACTCAACCTGCCCTTGTGTGAGAACCTCCATCACCCTTTTTATCTCTGAACACCGTGGGCACTTCTCCCTTTAGGATGCCCCCCCTTCATATTCACTGCTATGGACTGAATGTTTGTGTCCCCCCAAAATTTATGTGCTGAAGCCTTGACATCCAGTGGGATGTGATTTGGAGGTGGGGTCTTGGGAGGTGATTGGGGTTAGATGAAGTCATGAGGGTGGGGCCCCTGTGGTGGAATTAGTGCTCTTATAAAGAGATGAAGGGAGCCAGTACTGATGGCCTAGTGGTTAAAGTTCGGCACTCTCACTGCTTCGGCAGCCAGCTTCATTTCACGGTCATGGAACCACACCACCCGTCTGTCAGTTGCCAAGCTGTGGTGGCGGCTCACATAGAAGAACCAGAAGGACTTACAACTAGAGTATACAACTACATACTGGGGCTTTGGAGAGGAGGAAAAAAAGAGAGATGAAGGGACCAGAGCTTGCTCTCTCCACCATATGAGGACACAGTGAAAAGGCAGCTGTCTGTGAACTAGAAGGGTCCTCACCTGAACCCAAGCATGCTGGCACCCTGATCTCAGATTTCCAGCCTCCAGAACCATGAGAAATAAATGTCTGTTATTTAAGCATTCAGACTATATAACAGTCTATGGCATTTGTTATAGCAGCCTGAACAGTCTAAGACATTCACCATGTCAAAGAAACGACCTCTTGTCTCCCTTGCCAAGGCACCCATCCCCCTTTCCTCAACTCAGTGGTGTTTCCTTTTGCCCTTCTGACAGTCCCCTGAAACCTGGGCCTCTCTAATTCCTCTCTGTTACTCAAATCCTCACCTCTCAATTTTCCCTTCAAAAGTCCTCTTGGACTAATCTTTTCCGTTCCATCCCTGCCTCACTATGCTGGTTCAAGATATTTTCCATCCACTTTGGAAAAACTGTTATAGTCTAACTGGTCTTCAGACCTCCAGTCTCCCTCTATCCAGTCCATCCTACACACAAACCTGCAACAATAATAATACCCAAACCATGCACATCACTCCACAACCTGCTATGGCTCCCAAGTGCTTACTGGATTAAGTCCACTCTTTATTCTAGTGTTCGCAATCTGCAGTAATCTGGGCCCCTACACTGTGCCCGTCCTAGCTCACTCTGCACAGATCTCTGCTCCATCCCAGCCAACTCCCTCTCTCTTGCCTGCCTAAGCTGGGCTCATTTCCACCTCTGAGTGCTCCCTATACTGTCCCTTGGCCTGGAATGCCTTCATCCCTCTTCTCTTTCCATCTGGATGCCAACAGGCCTTCCAGAATGGTCCCAAATCCAGCCACGTCAGGACAGTTGCCCTGATTATGTCAGCCCCATGGGATTGGTCCTCCCAGACTGCCCAAAGCAAGAACCCCGTGCTGCCATTGTTTTTTCCCTCCTGACATCTGGTAGCTAGCTGGGGTTTCTTGTGCACCAACAGGGTACCCTACAATTGGGAGGTATCCAGAAATCCTCAGATTGAATACTCATGATCAACTTGAAAGTAAAAAATAATCCTGGTGACACCCCCAGTAAAATATAATCTTCCTCTTGAGAAATCTGGCACAGGGCTGAATGATAACCCATGCAATGACCCTATGCAAGGGCCCCTTAGAACCCGAGATCCTGCGAGTCAAAGGGATGTTCCTGAGGGGGAGGGGTACGGCTCAGTTAATGATGACAGGACCAGGTCCAGCCCAGCCCCCTGCTGGGCCAGGGCGAGGTGTCTCCTGAGGCAGAAGGCTAACCAGTCATATCAACCATCTCCTAGGCACGGAGGGTGGGGATGGTGTGAAGTGAAACCTCCCCACTTTAATGCCTTCATCTGAAAGCCCCCAAATGGGAAGACCAGCCAGGAAAGCCTCCCTTCAGATCCGTCCTGGAGTGCGCATGTTGCTACCACTTACCAGATGTGAGCCATGGGCCAGGCCTGTGGGTAAGCACTCTAGGTGCTGTGCCACTTAATTATTACAAGAATCCTAGGAAGTAGGTGGTCTTGTTACCAACTTAAAGATTATGTAACTGTGGCCTAGAGACGTCGCACAGCTAGTAAAAGGCAGTTGGTACAGGGGGCACCAAGCAGCTATCTCCCCAGGTCACAGTGAACTCCCTTCTCTACCTGCCTCTTCCTGGATCACAGGGGTGGGCCCTGCTAGCCTTGTTGACATGACCTTGTCTACTGGCTACTGTTGGTTGGACCAGAGACAGACTCCTCACTCAAGCTGGGCCAATCAGAGGCCCTTCTGCAGACCCTGTTCTCTCACCAGAAGAGCACCTGACCCAAGCTGAGCCCATTGGAATCTGGTATCGGGAGAGAAGATGCTGAGATTGAGAGGGGGGCCAGTGGAGAGAAGTGCCTGGGAGCCTCTGGACTTCCACCTCCTGATCTGCGGTGACCCCAAGGCCCAGCTGGACTCTTGCCTTGGTCTCATGAGGATCTCCGATGGGCTATGCCAGCTCAGTGGGGTTTTGTCACAGCTAGAAGGTTACTAAGCAATAAGGTCTGACTACACAGAGCCCTGGGGCTGCAAGGACAAGTGTGGCCCACAGGGGGTCCTGGCTTGAGAAGTTGGCCCCACAGTGGAAAGGACTACTCCCCTCGACTCCCACTATGGAGGCGGGCCACAAGAACAGAAAGGTGAGGCTGTGAGGGTCTGGGAAATGAGCCCAGAAAAGCAAAGATCCAGGACACTCAGCAGCTGTCTGCCAGCACTCAAAGGGCTGCCACACACGGAAGACAAATTCAGTCTGAGCTGGGCCAGGGAGAAGAGAGAGGGTAAATGGGTGCAAGTCTCCTGGAGGCCGATTTTGGTGTACTAGAGAGGAGTTCACTGGGAAGTTCAGACTCAGCTCAGTGCCACCTCTTCCTCCAAGTCTCCCTGACTCCCCTTGCCAAAACAAAGCTCACGTGTGAACCTAGGACTTCATTCACACTTCCCAGTGGATACATTTCACCTTCTTCTCAATGTTATAGTGAATTAATATACAAATCTTCACTGTGTACTAGACTGGAAAGTATGGAGGCAGAATCCAAAGCACCCAGCCCAGGCTCCAGCCTGTAAGAAGAAAGTCTAGCGGGATGTTTGTTGAGTGAGTGCACATCGGGACCCCCAGCAGGTGGCCTGTGCCCTGCCATAGCTGTGTCTCCATCCAGGGCTTCTGAGAGGGGGCTCCTCTGGGGGCAGGAGACAGGGCTGACCACGAGGCCCCTCACAACTCCTGGATCCAGGGTCCTGGTGCCTCTCTAGGAGAAACTTGCCTCTGCTCATCTAGTTTTTCCTCTGCTTCCTTCACAAGTTGGCACTAGACATAGGGCTGAGAGCCAGATTAGCGACGAAAGCTGTCAAAAAATATCTCCCCTCCAGAAAAAGCAAGAGAAAACAACATCTTGGTGGGTTTTTCCAGGGGAAGAAAAAGTGAAATAGTCTCTTTCTGCCTTCTAAGTGTTGCCCTAAAATGGCAGTTTTGCAGAGGGAAAACATATTTTTCCTGAGCAAAGCTGTTTGTGGTGTGAAAGATGGAGTGTGTGTGCTGAGCACAAAGACACGAATTGGCCTGAGGCTCGGCTACGCATGCTATTTTTGCAGGAGTTTAGATTGGGAGGAAGGGGTTGGGGAAAGAAAAAATAAAATCTTTGTTTTGTGAAAACAGAAAAAAAATGTTGGCCTGGATCAAATTCAAACCTGGCATCTGGTACGAAGGAGGCCTGTAATAGAGATGTGCTGGGTGAAGGAAGGGATGTCGAGGGGACAAGCATCCTTTTTGCTCTCTCCATGCTCGCTAGAGAGGGTGCAGGCTCACTCCCACAGCAGGATGGCTTGGCACCTGGGGCCATCTGCAGACTGGAGTGCCCAGGGTCTGCTCCAGAGCATGGCCAGGCATCCCTCTGACCCCTACCTCACAAGGCACTTGAGAAGATTGAAGAAGATAATGCCTATAAAGGCATTAGCATGAGCCCTGGCCCCTACTGAGTACGGAGGAGTGGTGGTGGCTGTGATGGTGATGGTGATGGTGTGATGATGATGGTGGAGGTGACAGTGATGATGATGATGATGATGAAGATGATCATGATGATAATGATGGTGATGGTGACGGTGATGGTAGTGGTGATGATGATGAGGATAACCATGATGATAGTGATGATGATGATGATGACAATGATCATGACGGTAATGATAGTGATTGTGATGATGATGATGGTGGTGATGACAGAGATGATAATGATGGTGATGGTAATGATGGTGATGGTGAAGATGATGGTGATGGTGATGAAGATAATCATGATGCTGATGGTGATGATAGTGGTGATGATGATGAGGATAATCATGATGATAAAGATGGTGATGGTGATGATAATAATCATGACGGTAATGATGGTGATGGTGATAATGATGATGGCTCCTGCCTCACCCACTGAGGGCACTGCTCCATAGCCCCTTCTTCCCCTCACAGCTCTACCAGCCCCTCAAACTCAGAAAGGATCTGCCTCAAAGTCTACCTGGACCAGAGTCGCTCAAAGAGTAGTCTGAGAACCACCTGCATCAGAAAGGCCCCTGAGTGTGTGTGAACTGTGCAGATCCCCAGGCCCACCTGAGAACTTCAGATTGTGACTCTGGGGAGGGGCCCCGGAATATATATTTTAAACAAGCTCCCTGGGTAGCTCTTATGTACACAAGAGGTGGAGAACCACACATGGCGTCCAACTCCCTCATTTTACAAATGAGGAAACTGAGGCCTGGAGAGGAACAGGTCAGCCGGCCAGGGATGGCAGAGCCAGGACTAGACCCCGATCCTCAAAGTCCACGAGTGGTACGCTTGTCACCCTAGCACGGCCTGTCATTTATTCAACAGTGATGTCTTGAGTGCCAGCTGTCTGCAGAACACTGTCCAGGACCAAAACCTAATCAGACAAAATGCCTGCTCTCAATAAGCACACAACCTGTGTGGGGGAGAGAAGAGTATGGGAAAGTGGAGAGTGCCAGGCGAGGAGGACAGAGGAGGCTGAGGGAATTCAGATGGCAGAGGCTGCATGGGAGGGGAAGATGGGAGGCGTGGAGGATCTCAAGGTGGAGGAAGACAGTATGGAGGAAAGGAACTTTAACGGAGCTCTGCAGAGTGAGCAGAACTTGCCAAACAAAAGAAAGAGAAGAACATTGTGGGCAGAGAGAACAGCATGAGCAAAGGCAAAATGCTGAGGACATCTGTGGGAAACAGGAAGCAGCCCCATTAGTCTAGAGCTCCAGGTGGGCTGGGGCCACAGGAGGCACAGGCCAGGGAGCCAGAGAACACTGGCCTGATGCTGGGCCGAGCAGCTTGGTTTACCTTCTAAGCAACAGGGAGCCATGGGAGGCCTTCCAGGAGGGGAGTCGCATGCATCTTAGGAAAGTCAGCCTGACAGCAGCTTAAAACCGGATGGAATGGGAGATGACCTTGGCCCCGAGTTCAGGCCCCTAAAGGTGCCAGCACCCAGGGAAGCCAGGTGCAAATTGCCTAGGCCTGTCCACCCTCCCACCTCCCTCCTGCCTTTGATGGGGACAGGGGTGACAGGTTGGTTGAAAGGTTGTATGTGTGACATTTAATGGCCAGGGCTGCTCTGTGCTGTCCTGACCCAGCACGCCCATCTCTGTATATCCCAGCCCAGCCTTGCCTGTCCCCTTGTAATAATGAATAAGACGGGCTTCTCCTGGGGAACATTGCTAATGTACTGGCCAAACCCTGAGAGGCAGGGTGGGAGAAGGAGGTGGTAGCACCAGCTGGTGCCCCAAAGACTCTGAGTTTCAGATCCACACACGTTTAGTAGCAGTGTGACCTTGGGCCAGGGACAGACTGTCTCTGAGCCTCAGTCTCCTCATCTCTAAAATGAGGATGATGACACTTATCTTACGGGGCTGCCCTGAGGTCAGGAGACAAAGTATGACAAATTCGGCCCAGTGCCCAGCCCAGCGTGGGTACAAGCTACCTGGTGGCTGCTCAGATGATGATGACGACGATGATAACAATGACAATGATGACGTAGCGCCCCATTTCCAGCTCACACCATCAGCATCACCACCAGCATCAGCAGTATCATCAAATCACCTTCCTGCGCTGCAGCAGCTCAGGCCCCTCACCAGCCACGCGGGAGCCAGGAGATCGAACACAGATGGAGCTGTTTGCTTCAGGCCCTGAGCAAAGGGTGGCCCCAGGAGAGATGGAGGATCAAGGCCAAACCTCTGCTCCCAAACAGGCTGGTCTAACCTCCAAGAGGGAAAGTATCCTAATGAGGTGAGCGAGGCTCGGTGCCTCCACACAGAGGGCAGCCTGGAGAGGGACCCCAGAGGCCTGAGAGCCATTTCTGCCCTACAGCTAAACTTCTGGAACACAAGCTGCATCTTGGGGTTCTTGATGAAGAATTCAGGGGCCTGAAATATCCTGTTCTGCCCAGAAATAGCACGAATAAGGATTTCACAGATATTGATAGTAACAGCTCTTTCCATGTGTATGGACAGTGGTTATTTACAAACACTTTCAGATCCATCCTCCTGTGGGGAGGCAGGGAGGAGATCCGAGAATTGACGTGGCAGAAGAGGAAACTGGGGACAGGGAGGTGAGTGGTTTCCTCGAAGTGTCGCCGCTCACAGCAAGGAAAGAGCAGGTTTGATGCCACGTTTAGCGCTCCTCTGTGTCTACTTAGAAGTTACCCTTAAAAGGCCCTTCCTTACCAGCAGAGAGAAGAGCATTTCAGAGCTTATGGGATTCTCAGAAGGTTTCTAGTCCCAAATCTAGACGATCATCTGGTCTAGATGACAGGAGGTGACCTGGAGGAATCCGCTCTGTGCCCCGCCTCAGCGAATCACACATGTTTACAGTAAGAAGGTGAACTTGAATCTCACTCCTGAGTGTGGACCTGCAGCATCAGCATCACCTGGGAGCTGGTGAGGAATGCAAATTCTCAGGCCCCGCCCCAGAGTTGCTGAGTCAGAATCCCTGGGGGTGTGGCCCAGGAATCCGTATCTTAACAAACCCTCCAGGTGATTGCACACTAAACTGTGATAATTTAGCTCGCTAAATCTGATGCACGCTAAAATTTGAGAAACATTGCTCTCAAGATTTTAGGGGATACTTTTGGGGGTTCAACAGAAAGTGGAGGCAAGTTTCATTAGGTTGATATAACTATGTTTTTAGACCACAATAAAAAATAGTCCTTTCACTCTAAGTTATGTTCCAAATTTTGACACCTTGGAAGCCACCAATACCATTAACTTGGGCCACTGGCTTATGCCCCATTCGTGCAGGCCGGGCCCAGAGCTCTCATGTTAGAACTCCCTAGAAGATGCCTGTGGCTGCGCAGAGGTCTTCTGTGCGCACAGAGCTGTGCACGCCCCATCCTGTTAGATGCATCGCCGGCACACAAGGACAGCTGCCGTGTGCTGTGCTTAGTGAGTGCCAGGCGTGCGAATGCTTGAGATGCCTCCCAGACTCGGTGTGATAGCCAGCTGTGCAACCACAGAAAACGTACAACCTGCCATGCTGTCATCATCTCAAGATACAGTCAGTGCCTTTTGTAGCTTTTTGTATTTATTATTATCCCATTCATATTTATGATAAGGAAAGGATGTCATTTAGTGATTCTACTGTGAAACAAAAATTATCCAATATTCCTCTGTCAAGTTTCTGGATCTGTTTCACTCAAGAGGAAACAGCTCAACAATTAGAAGTTGAGCTGTTAGAAAACTCTTAGCATTCACAACTATTGATTTCAGCTGATCAGAGTTTTCTTCGTACTGTGCACACATGTAAAATGGAAATAATTGACTGCCAAGACTGATGTCTAAGTATATTAACTATAACCCCCTGATTTCAAATCTGTGTGTTGTCAGAACAGATCCATTTTCTTCTTGTTTATCTATTTAATAAAAAGCGAATATTCTAAGTTTTAACTTAGGGGACCCTTTTTTATATGAACCACATTACTTGTATCTATTTGTATTTTGGGACCTCATGTAGGATTTAATTTAAGAAAAAGATTCCTCTGCTTTTAAAATGTTAGAAAATTAATAATTGAGGCCAAGCCTCTCATTTTATAGATAAGGGATCCGAATCCCCATGAGGTCACGGGATTCACGCCAGGTCACACAGGTATTTTAAGTAGAATTAAATCAGAGAGCAGGGAAACACTTGTTGTGTGGGGGGACATAATAAATTGAGGGGAGAAAGGAAGAGTATACTTCAGGGACTCAGAGAAGTAATTTTAGTCATTTAATAAATTTAGTGATTTGCGTCCTCCGGGGATTTGGAGAAATAGTTTTGTTCGGTTTGGCCAGAGGGGGTTATGTGGGCTTCTGTTGCTTTAGCTCCCTGGTTACGTTCACCCATTTTCCACTAAGGAGCCCCCTGCACTCCCAACTCTCAGTTCACACCCCACTCTCCGCTCCAGGGCGGGCAGGTCACTCAGATCTGGCCACTCGGGCTCACGTCCCCCTGGCCACGGCAACTGGTTCAGGGAGGGCCCATAACCCAGCTGCAGCCAGTGAGACCCAAGGAGACTCGGGCAGGAGGAAGCCTTAAGTGTAATACCGGACATGGAGGCCCAGAAGGGAAACGACACCGCTCCTCACCTGTTCACCAATGAAAAGCCAAGGGGAGGGAACATGCAAATGTATCCAAGTCACAAAAATCCACTTCAGATCTAACTCACAGGTCTGAAACAGAAAGGAGGCAAAGTGTGGATAAAAAAGGCAGAGAGAGGCACCATGGGAGGAGAGAGATTGAGGACCTGCGAGGGTGACAAAGAGTGACCGAGCTGGTAAAGCCCAGAGGCAGAAGCTCTGCAGCCACATCAACCATGGGTAGGCTGAGGCCATCCCTTCCCTTCTTACCAGACACGGCCTGTGTGTGCTGGATGAGCACTTATGGGCTGGAAGGACCGTGAGTGATCTCTGTGTCCTTCTGTCCTTTTACAGATGAGGACAAGGGGGCCCAGATGGAGATGTGGCTGGTGCCAACAAAAGACTTGGAGCAGAGACCACCCCAACACCCAAGGTGAGCAGGAGTGAGATTGTCGGGTGTGAAGGAAGGCGAGGTTGGCACGGTGGCCAGCTGGGTCAGCCTGATGACCACACCCCCTCCACGAGGATTTGCCCCCAACTCTTATTTGTACTCACCCCTTCCTTAGCACAGCCCCCAGGACAGCAGGTGCTTGAGCACATGTTTGTTGAATGAATGAGCAAATGTCCAAGGCCCTACCTGTGCCTACAGCTCCTACTCGACAAGCAGACCAAGGTGGCTCACGCCAGAGTTCCATGGAACACAGGAAAGCTGCTCTCCAAAGAGCAAAAGAATGTCAGCCCGTTAGCAGAACAAGCTTCCCATTCACTCCTTAAAAGCATAACTTGCTTACTGCTGGTGCACTGAATTATTCATGCCCCCATGACTGGGGTTTCTTGCCTTTCAGTAATCACTCGCCTTTCCCATCCTGGCTCCAGCCAGCCCTCCGCCTTCCTCAGTTTAGGGTGATAAGGAAGTATGAAGAAAAAGTAACCACAGGCAGTTCTTAGAAAGGCCTAGAAAGGACAAGGCTTTGCAATGAGAAGCCCAGGACAGGCAGCAGACAGGCAAAGGTGCCCCACTTTCCACTTCCCTTCCCCAGAAACGGGCCCCTTCCTTCCTTCCTTCTGGGATCTAGTGGCCTCTTGTCAGATGAGAATCACTGGTCACAACTGTCACTTTCTCACAGGGAAAACCAAACCTTAGAGTCTTGGGAGCCTGAAGAAGACTCCTGGATTCAGGTGTGTGTATTGGTCAAGTGGACCAATTTTTTGGACATCTACTCCGGGCCAGGTGGAGGTCCAGGCCCTTGATGGACATCAGCACGTTCCATCCCCTCAACAAGCATGGTTACTTGGAGGTATGGTTACTGGCCCAGCCAGGGTTGGAGTGTAAATGCTGTTTAGAAATTAGGGAGCAGTTCGATGTATGGTACATCGCTACAATAAATTTTGAAATGTTCTTCATGGGGAGTTTATAAAAACTTGGAGAATGCTTATAACAATATTCAGGGAAAACAAGAAGAATAGAAAATTGTAGGAAGAGCATGATATCAACTTAGCTTTGAAAATAATGTTGACGTTGCAAACACTAACAAAGCAAAGGAGAGGAGCGCAAGAGTTGACAGTTGATGATTCCGGGGTATCGAGGTGGTGGGTCACTTAGAAATGGATGTTTTATCCCATGAGAACGGATTTCTCTCACAGTCCGGGGGTGGGGATGCTGTCTGGTTGACATGTGTCATCGTCGGCTGTGAACATCTCAGAACAAATGGATTCGACAGACCAGCTGAGCAGCCGGGCCGAGGAGACAGGTGAGCAGGAGAGTTGGGGTAGAAGATGCAGGTCAGACAGCAGGATAGGCTGGGACCTGACTCTCACGTTGGAGGAGCAGAGGGCTGGGAGCAGGGAGCTGTGCGAGAAGCCAAGGGCCCCAGGGGACAGAAACAGGAGGGCAGTGGGGGCTTGTCGAGGCTTGAAGGCAAGCCCCCTTCCATCTGGCCCAGGCCAGGGCACGGAAGCCCTTAGGGCCTCACACTATTGGTGGAATAAGGCATTAAAAATGGTTTTAATATATTATTTAATATAATCAAATTGTTCAAAAATTTATATATGTATATACATACATATACCTGTTGAGTGTACACACACACACACATATTGTAATATATACGTGTGTGTATAAAGTCCTCTTGCCACCCCACTCCCCGCCCCCCAAAGGTAAGCACCACACTATAACTCTGCAGAGGTCCTTTATGCATATATAAGCAAATATAAATACACTGTCTGACTCTCCCCTCTTTTAATCACTAGGAAGCATTCGAAACACACTGTTCTGCACTCTGCCCTTTTCACTTTCCACCACTGTGTCAGTTTACTACTAACATTAGGTCCCCGAAGTAGGTCCTGTCATGGCCCCTGCCATTGCAGAAGTGGGGGCAGCTCCCCTGGCAATCCCCAGCACTCAGGCCCTGAGGAGGAGGCCCCACACAATCCTTTCCCTGCCAGGTCTCCGGAACTCAGCGAATCTGGGTGAAGGAGACCAGCCAGCCTTGCCAGCCAGCCCAGGGCCGAGCTTGGCCCAGCAGCCAGACTGCAACCCAGAGGTCGTGACAGCCTGTGGGTCATCCTGCCAGGTCTCCGGGCACTGCAGTGCCCCCTGGCCAGCCCTGGGTGGCTGACGCCTGCCCAGAGGGGCTCCTTTTCAGGCGGGACCTCCATGGACTCCCCAGGGACTCCGTGCATTATGGGATGATGAAAGACTTAAGCCTATAAAATATAAAATATTAACTTAATTATCATAAATAATACATGTCCAATGCACCTCTGCTGAAGAAGAGGAGAAAAAAAGACAACGGTTCTTAGCGGGAGGACTCCCAGCAGAGGCAAAGATGAGAAGTGGGGGTGGGGGAATGAGTCTCCCAGACAGGGCGCAGTGGGAGCTGAGCTCCCACACTGCACGTCTATGGAAATTGGAAATCAACCCTCCCCCTCCCAGGCTGCCTGCCTCCTCCATGCACCCTGCCCTGATTTCTCCCTCCTAAACCTACCTAGGGCTCTCTGGAAGTTCTGCCTTCAAGAAACTTCCCACTCTCCACCTTGAGGAGGTAGTTTTTGGGTACATGTGTCCTGGTCTCTTTGCCTGCCATCTGAAGAGCTCCTGGAGGGCAGAGATTGGGTCTTGTACATCTTTGAATGCCACCTGCTTTTGATAGAGTCAGCCCAGGGAACTTCTACCAAATGAAGTTTGGTTTGGAACCATTCGTTTCCGCGGATGGCCTGGGCCCCCAGGCCTCTCTCTGTCACCACAGTCAGCACGCAGTGTGCTTTATGGTTTATAAAGTGTGTCTAGAATTGTTCTCTCACATTACTCTCCCACCAACTCTGTCTCATAAGCAGGTAGGGTGATGGTTTTTCCACTTTACAGATGAGGAAACTGAGGCTTAGGGCAGATGAGCAGCTTCTAAAAGACATTAGCTTTCTAACCTCAACTCCAATGGTCTTTGCTTGCCCATAAAAATACTTTATTTGTTCTTTGCATTACCTTTTTCACCCCTAAGTCACTCTTATATATGTTAATTACATCAATCTGGTTCTGACTGTCCCAGTAACGCCAGGAGGGGAGGAAGGCAGGTCCTCTCATCGGCCCCTACTTCCTGGGGTCTGTGGGACTTGTTACATAACTACCCTAAAGAAAGAAACTACTACTACCTGCCTCACAGAGTTAATTATTGGGAGGTTAAACTCAATAATTCATCTCTAGTGCTTAGTATTATACATGGTAAATGCTCCAGTAAGCCTAGCCATCATCATCATGATCATTGTCATCAGCCATGGGAGGAATGCACTGGGTCTGGGAGATGGAGGCCACCGGCCTGAGGCCACATAACAACTAGGGCTACAGCTGGGACAGGAAGCAGAGCTCCTGATGCCGGGCCAGTGCCCGGGGACATGTCCAGAAGGCTCACATCAGCTGGGCCTTCCCCACCCGGTGCACACAGCCACACACAATCATGTGCCCCTCACTGCTCACTGCCCTGCAGGGACGTGGCGGCCCCTCCCTGCCCAGCCCAAAGGGCTAGGTTCTCCCGAGACCAGGTGGAAGGCAGAGCCCCACAGAAGCAGAGGACCTCAGGGCTCAAATGGCTGTCCACCCCACCACACATCACTGATGAGGAAACCAAGGCCCAGAAGGGAGAGCAACTTGTCCGAGGTCAGGTCATGTGTTAACACCAGGGCAGGAGCAAATGCTGCAGTCTCCTCAGCTCCAATGTGGAGTCCAAGGACCTGGGTTCAAATCCAGGTCCTGCCCCTCACCAGCCACATGAACACCAGCTCCTCCTCAGCTTTCCTGGGCCTCAGTTTTCCCATTGGTAAGTAGACTCATCCCTTCCTCCCAAGCAGGGTTACTAGGAGGAGTAAATGCCCAGCATCCGGCCTGACAGCCCACTGGCACTTGATAAATGCTAGTTCTTCCTCCCAGACTGAGGCCCAGTCCACTCAACACACACTCACGGAGCAGCAGCCATACTCCTCCAACAGTGTGTGTTCTGCAGCTGTGTGCACCTTCCACACCTTCCGCAAAATAGATAACACTTACTCTTGATAAATTACACAGTGCTCCCCCACCCTGCCTTTTTCCTGCTCCCCTTCCTTACTGAATTTCTGTGGTCTCCACCACGTACAGTACACTGGTGTGGCTTAGTGGATAGCATCAAGAAAAATGGAAAGAAATAAACTTTTACGATGTCTCAACACTTGTAAATTAAAAAGCAATAGCCATAAGATGACTATTATTTAAAAAAAAACCCAGAAAATAACAAGTGTTGGCAAGGATGTGGAGAAATGGGAACACTTGGGCACTGTTGGTGGGAATGTAAAATGGTACACCTATTGTAGAAAACAGTATGGCAGTTCCTCAAAAAGTTAAACATAGAACTACCATATGATTCAGCAATTGCACTTCTGGGTATATTCCCAGAAAAACTGAAAGCCAAGACTCCAAGAGGTATTTGCACACCCATGTTCATAGCAGCATTTTTTGCTATAGCCAAAAAGTGGAAGCAACCCTAATGTCAATCAAAGGATGAATGGATAAACAAAATGTGGTATATCCACACAGTGGAATATTATTTAGTCTTAAAAAGGAAGGAAATTCTGACACATTTCAACATGGATGAACCTTGAAGTCGTTACGCTAAGTGATATAAGCCAGACATAAAGGGATAAACCCTGTATGATTCCACTTATATGAGGTACCTAGAGTAGTCAAATCCATAAAGACAAAGTAGAATGGTGGTTGCCAGGGGCTGGGGGAGAGGAAACTGGGGAATTGTTTAATGGGGACAGAGTTTCAATTGGGGAAGATGAAAAAGTTCTGGAGATGGATGGTGGTGATGGTGTACAACAATGTGAATGTACTTAAGACCACTGACCGGTGCACTGAAAAATGGTTAAAATGGTGAATTTTTTGTATATTTTACCACACACACACACACACACACGCACACAGAGAAACAACAGCCATAGCAATAGGTAAAATAGAGTTACGTGGTCCCAGGAACTCTGCTAAATGCATTCTTTTCTCAGTGGCTCCTTATAACCACCTTATGACTGGTGGTCAAGTCCCAGCTGTACAGAGGAGGACACTGAGCTTACAGAGGTTATAGCAGTCACAGCAGTAGCCACACAGCACATGTTGCTCCAGTGACGCTCAGCCGTGTGGAAATCTAGCGCCTACGTGGACTGCAGGGCTGAACTTGGAAATCTTATCAGTTGCTCACAACACACCATTAACAAGCAGTATTCTGTCCTTACTTTTCAACCTCGCCTGCAGTTCTGAAAAAACAGGCTGTTGAGAGCAGGTCCCCTAGAGAGGAAGTTTGGTTCTTCCCTGGCGGGAAGGGAGACCACTGTCTCTGTGGGGGCGTCGTCTTCTCTCTCACTCCCCACCCGCCAGCGCCCCTGTGCCTCTTTGACGAACTGGTTTCAGACTTTCAGAAACCCGTATAGAGATCTCGTCACATGCAGATCTCTATATCTTTGGCTATAGCAAATAATGCTGCTATGAACATGGGTGTGCAACATTAGAGAGCAGAGTTGTGGACCGAGGGTAGGGCCTGAGTAACATCTATTTATTTGTTCCAGGAATGTTGTCAAATTGAGGCTTGAGTAAAATATATATGCCATTTTGCAGGTAGACTCATTTTAAAAACAATCAAACAAATAAATACCACCACCCAGGCCCTCCTGGAACATCCTGCCTCTGAGAGGAGCTGAAACGCTCCACCCTCCCAGGACACCCTCCTGCTCTGCTCCCGAGGAAGACGCCAAGCTAAATGCGGGAGCTTCCCTGAAAACCTAGATGGTCTGGGGAGTTTTCTTGAGAGCCTCCTGCACCTTGTAACTCAAATCCAACAAACAAGCAGGAATTGAAGCCCGGGGACATGCCTACTTGTTTCTGGGTATCAGACAGATAGCACTAAGCAACACAGAAGAGTCCCCTGCTCTCATGGAAACACAATGCCAATGGCGGGAGATAGACAGCTAACCAATAAGCAAGTAATAAAATAATTTCAGATAGTGATAAGGGCTATATATATTAAAACCAGGCAATATTGAAACCCAGAACGAAGAAATTAAAATTTCCCTGGATTAGGGTGAAACCACGCCTTACCCACAAGGCTGAGTGGGAAACAAAGTAACCAAGGTTTCTGAAGAGAGTAGCTTGCTGACAGCACACACACACACACACACACACACACACACACACACACACACACCGCCCCCGCCTGACTAAACATTGCGCAGGTGCATTGAGAACCTAAAATGACCGGTTGTAAACTTGAGACATCACAGACTAAAAATCCACCACATGCAACACATAGAACCCCCCAAATTTGCACATGCGACCTATGAAGAAATATGAAAGACAGTCATGCCAGCACAGAGAACTCTTAGAACTCCAGCCCCCAAGGCCACATACTCCCCTTCCCCTACCTGAAACCCCAAATAAAAACCCTTGCTTGTAGCTTTTCGGGGAGTTCAGGATTACAGCACTAGCTGCCCATTCTCCTTGCTCATCACTTTGCAATAAAATTCCTACTTTTTCCCACGACACCCAGTGTCAGCGACTGGCTTCCTGTGCAACGGGTGGGGGAACCCACTTCGGGTTTGGTGACAATATGGTAGAGAGTGATGGGCAGTCTCTGAAGCCCAGCGTTCTCAGGCCAGGGGTGGTCTGTATATCTGTCCTACTACAACCACCACGAGATGGTTGGAGGATCTAAACGGAAGCCATCTGTAGGTCCCCAAAGTGCCATCCCCATGAGCAGCTGTAAAGTCCGGTAGCTTTCCTAGATGTCTTCAGTTTGAGTCCCACCTTGGTGCCTGGAAAGGGGCACAGCCTCTACAGTGGTCCCCAAAGGCCAGGCCAGGACTGCACGGACCCCTGAGGAACACTTGGAGAATGTGTTCAAGATACAGTTCCTGAGGCCAACTCCTCAGTGTCAGACTTTTCAGGTGGGCTTGGAAATCTGTCTTTTGTAAAGCCCCCCAGGGGATTCTGATGAGCCCCAAGGCTTGGGAAGAACTGATCTGGTCGGTCTCCACAGGCCTTTTGCAGGCCCAGGAAGCCATGGTGGGCAGGTACCTGTCTGGGTTCTCTCAGATTCTTGAGCAGGACTACAGCCTTCAGGCTTTGGGCCACTCCCCGTCCCATGGAGACCCAACCGCCAGGTGGCCACCCCTCGGCCGGGGCCCCTGGCTCCACATAGTCCTGGGCCAGACCTCGGGCCTCTGCTCAGCTCCTCCCAGGCCTGTGTCCCCCCCGCACTTCCCTATGCCACTCCCCCCAGCCCTGCCGCCTGTCAGTGAATGAAGCCCAGCTTGGCCGGCTGCCCAGGCACACAGTGGCGGCGGTGGCTGCGAGCTTTTATCAATGGGATCAACAGGGCATCTGCTGGGGATGAGTCAGAACAAGATCTTTGTGACTGCCGCCCTGGCTGGCATTTTGGAGGTCACCCTGCAGAAGCGGCTGGCTTTGGTGGTGGGAATCTTTCCTGGGGAGAGTAAATGGCTCTGAGCTTTGGGGAGCTCAGAAGCCCTCCCTGGAAATGTCCTCTTTGCCAGCTTGCTATGGGGCAGCTTATTCTCGTTTATCTGGGGTTCTCACAGCTAGAATGGACCAACTGGCTTCACGAAACCTTCTCTTGGCCTCCCTCACTGCCTCGCTTTATTCTCACTTGGTGTAGCCAAAACCTCTGTGTGTTCCCCCTTTCTCAGGACGGATCGGGCGGAAGGGTTTAGAGCGGGTTGGTGCTGTGTTAGTCTATTCGCAGAGAGATCCATACCTGAAGCAGAACCTGATGCTTAGAACACATCCCTGGGCTGGGGGCTGGCTGCTGCTCCCTGCGCCATCTGCAGGGGCTGCGGTTAGCACCATCCTTGGGCGGCCCTGCGCCCAGGAGAGAGAGTGGCCTGATGACCCAAACCTTACAGGGCCGGCCAGTTCTGCAAACACCATCACCACATTCTTTGCTGGGAAGCCTGAGACAAGGAAATTAAACAACAGGCCGCAGAACAGCCTTGGCCATCAAACCATCCTCTGCGGGGCAGAACTGCAAACCCGCTGCATGCTCCCACTGCCCAGGGGCTCGTGACGGCGGCTCCAAGGGACACATCTGGCTGATAAAACCAAAAGAGCATGGCTAATACCTTCTTGTAGTAGTGGATGAGAAATAAGAAAGAAAAAGAAAAAGTTAGCCAAACTGATGGGCAGATTCTTCTACCGTCTTTTTCTATTTACCTTTAAAAACCCTTTAAGAATCACAAAGGGGCAAACAGAGCCAAGAAAGGCAAGCGCAGAAAGACCGTGTCTTCCTGCACGTGTGCTCCCGCAGAGTGGCTCAAGGTGCCCCTTTCCTTTCCTATGCCTCAGTTTACCATCGCCAAATAGGAACTACAGCATTCGTTTGTTGCCTTCCCAGGGCCCCTTGCTTTAGCCATCAAGATATCAGATGTCCACTAGTAGTTGCTCTGTGACCTTGAGCAATATGTTCTGTTCCGCAGGACTTTTACTTGCAGAATGTAAATATTTGCTAAGGAATGCCAGGAATAGTTTCCCACCCTCCCCCTGGATCTGGGGCTGCAGTGGCTAGCACAATGTCCGTTGTCTGCTCTATGAGATCTGTAACACAGGCCTCGTTCGGGACCGATTCAATGATGCTGGTCTAAGTGGCACAGAGAACATGCCAGGTACAGGTAGGCGGAGTGTGCAGCATCAGCAACAGAGCAATGCCGTCCCTTCAAGCATATGGCCCACCATCGGCTCGTGTTGCGATTAGGGCTGACCTCAGCAATAGTGGCGTCCACATCCAAGTCCTGGCTGGAGCGAGTCACTTGGTCTCTCTGAGCTACAACTCCTCATCTGTAAAAATAAGGGGGTGGGACTGGGTGGGTGGCCTCAGAGGTCCCTCCAGCTCTGCCAGTCTACAACTCTATGAAGAACAAGGAGAAAAAGACAAGTGTGTTGACAGAAACATGTTTTAGGTCCCCAGCTGAATCCAAGGGACAGAAAAGTGAGGGGAGGGAGGGGAACAGAGGTGGGAAGGAGCTTTCTCTTTATAAAAAAATGCACCCTGACTTTTGGGATCCCCAAGCAGGCAGTGGAGGAAGAGGAGGGAAGCTCTCAGGGAAGAGGGAACAGACAGAGACATTTTTCTTTCATAGAGAAGAGATGTTTGGTAGAGAACTGCTCTCCCCCCCACGACCACGTCTACCAACCACTAACACATGTACCCTGCACCCCATCTTCCCTCCTGTCCCCGAGGACGGACAGTCATGCTCCAAGCTGGCCCTGTTCCCCAGTGTCTGCTCAGGACTTAACGTGGCAACTCTCCCCACTCTTTCCTGCACCATCAACAGCTGTCTCTTCTGGATCATTCCCACCAGTATGAAAGCATCCTGTGCTATTTTCCACCTTCAAAAATGAAAACCATCCTTTGACCTCACAGTCTCTGCAGCTACCACCCTTATTTCTCGGCTTCCCCGTGGAGCAAAGTGCCTCAAAGAAACGGTCAGTACTCACTGCCATCACTCAAGCTTTTGCTCACACCTCCCAGCAAAATCACTCCCGTCAAAAGTCAGCACAGACCTTAGTCGTCCCAAGTCCGTGGTCAACTCCCAGTGCCCATCTTACTTGGCCTTGTAGCAATGTCTAACTCACTTGGTCACTCTCTATCTATTGGAATCCTTTCTTTCCTTGGCTACCAGACATCCTCCTAGGTTTCTTCTAGCTTGGTGGCCACTCCTGGTCCCCCTGCTGATTCCTCCACTTCCCGTCCTCCAAATAGAGAGTTGACTTGAGCACACGGCTCTCTCTTAATTCTCTCTCTAGATGGTCTCATCCAGACCACGGCTTTTAATATTGTCTATACAATGAAGACTCCCAGATTTATATCTCCAAGCCCTACGTCTGCCCAAGTGTCTTAGTCCGTTAGGGCTGCTATAACAAAAATACCATAGCCTGTGTGGCTTATAAACAATGGAAACTTATTCTCACAGTTCTGGAGGCTGGAAGTCCAAGATCAGAGTGCCAGTACAGTTGGGTTCTGGTGAGAGCTCTCTTCCGGGTTGCAGACTGCCGACTTCTCATTATATCCTCACGTGGCAGAGAGCAGAGAGAGGAAAGAAGCTGTCTCCTGACTCTTACAAGGGCACTAATTCCATTCATGGGAGCCCCTCCCTCACGACCTCATCTAATCCTAATCACCTCCCAGTCCTATCACACTGGGGGGTAGGGTGTGGGTGGGCATCATCCAATCCGTTGAGGGACTAAATAGGACAAAAAGGCAGAGGAAGGGTGAATTCACTCTCTCTGCTTGAGCTGGGACATCCATCTTCTCCTGCCCTCAGACATTGCTGCTGCTGGTTCTCAGGCCTTCTAACTAGGACTGAATTATACCACCAGCTTTTCTGGGCCTCCAACTTGCAGACGGCAGATCGTGGAGCTCCTCAGTCTCCATAATTGCATGAGTCAATCCCTCATAATAAATCTCTCTATATATATCTAGATATATCCTATTGGTTCTGTTTCTCTGGAAAACCATAATACATCTTCCTATACCCAAAGCCCTCCAACATCTTCCTATTATTCTTGGCATAAAATCCAAAGTTCTTCCCATGACCTTCCTCCCCATCCCCTACCACTGACCCCCTCACTCACTCTGCTCCAACCTAACTGGCTTCCTTGCTGGTCCTTACACGTTCCAAGCATGTTCCCACTCTGGGACCTTAATATTTGCTGTTCCCTGCCTGGAAGACTTGTCTCCCAGATCTTCTCAGATCTGATGTGCCCCTTCACATCACTAAGCACTCTGCTTAAATGTCATAGCTCAGAGAGCCCTCCCCCGACCACTGAATCCAAAATAGCACCACTGTTCCCATAGGCGCTACCCCATCCCCAGCTTTTCTTCTCCACAGCACTTATTATCATCAGAAATTAAAACGATTCGTTGTACTTATTTATTGCCTTTCCCAAGAGAATGTAAACTCCATGAAGGTAGAAATCCTGTCTGTCTTGTTCACCGCCGAATCCTCAGTGCTTACAACGGAGCCTGGCATGTAGATGGCGTGCGGTAAGTATTTGGTAAGTATTTGTTGAACGACTGAGTGAGTGAATGAACGGAGTGCTGAGGGCAGAGGGGCATCTCCTCCCACTCGGCTCTTGCTCTCACTCTGGTTTTCTCTACCCATCCCCCACCTTGAGTCCCCATTGGTTTCCTCTCCTCCCTTCTCTGTTTCCAGTTAGGATCACCTCGCCCACCAGGACTGGCCCAGAGGGAAAGCTCAGGGACCCCCGTGAGGCAGTCACAATTCCTGCCACCTGGCTCCTGGCAGCCCCCCACTCCCTGCCCCCAAGCAGGTGCTAACACAAATGCACGCTTCTGAGTCTTGAATCGCAGCAGGCTTCCCGATTGCTCTTCAGGAAGCCCTCTGGGTCGTCTGACGTGGTTGGGCAGGGCTGGAGACATCTCCATTGCTGAAACCCCGCTGGCTTGACCGGCCATCTGTGTCCTGAAATGTGTTTCCAGCCTCCTCATCCAGCTCCTGATCCAGTCCAAGCACAGCAGAGAGAGCTGAGAGACCTAGTCCCCCTTCTGGTCTCGAGAAGGAGGAAACTGAGTCCCTGTGCAAAGGAGACCCTCCCCACCCACCCGCCCCTTTTCTTGCTTGTTTGCTTCCTGGCACTATTTGCAGAGTTTAACTATCTAGCATAGGAGTCTGTTCATTTGCTGCCTGTCCCGCAGAAGCTCCTGCTGGATGGTAACCTCATAAGGGCAGAGACTGCATCTGGCTTGTTCACCCCTGTGTCCCCAGCACTGGCACTCAGCATATGCCCATTACCAGCTCTTGAATTAATGAATGAAGAGAGGGTAGTAAGTCGCCTGAGAACACCCCTCAGGGAACTAGAACATGCTGGTTCTGAGGGACAAGAGGGAACGGCAGTGAGAGGAACACAGGGCCAGAGCACCCCAACTCCTGGGGGGAGAGCCCCAGAATAAAACATCATGGACCAGACAAGGACCCGAACCCAGGCCTCCTCACCCGGGCAGCGCGCTCTCTGCTACCCTCTGTCGACCTACTTCAGACTCCTTCCTTCAGCACCTGTATGTGCCAGCACTGTGCAGGCGTGAGGGACACGGCAGTGCCCACGACTGAGTCCTCGCCTTCACAGCTAGAGCGTCCTGGGGTAGGCAGAGGGCACTCGAGGGAGCAAATAAATAAACAAGATCATTTTAGCAGGGGATAACTGTTGCAAAGGTGAAAACAAAAACAAAAATGTGCATGAGTACCCTCCAGCGGCCCCGGTGCATACACACTGCTGCCTGGACACTCACACAGTCGAATGGAGTCCTCTCGTCCCTAGTTTGGAAGCACATTCCTCCCTACCCTGCCATTTGCAATATTCCTCTGAGGCAGGCAGAGCGCCTGAGCATACCCATTTTCCAGACGAAGAAACTGAATCTCAGGTAGGTCAACGTTCAATCTTCTGTCCACGGGGCCTGGAGTCTTACATCCAGTCCAAGACCAGAAATTGGTTCCAGCCAAATGTCACCCAACAGCAGGACAGAAAATCCTGGACTTCCAAAGGGAGGGGAAGGGGTAGGGAGGAGAGACCTGAGGGCAGAGCAGATGAGAAAGCCAGCAGGCATACACCGTGTGGGGAATGCCCTGGGACCTTGCACCCACCATTACTCACCCCTTGACGTGTGTCTCTCGCTGGCTCCCTTCCATCCAGCCTCCTCACCTGGCCAGAGTTCACTTTCAGAAAACCAAGTCACATTTGGCATTCCCATTCTTCCATGCCTGTGTAACTTTGCATATGCCATTCCCTCTGCCTGGAATTGCCGTCTCCTGGTGAACTGCCAACATCCCTTCAAGACTTGGCTCAGCTATTACCTCCTTGGAGCCTTCCCTGATGCACAGTCTCCCCGTGCTCTTACAATACCTCCAGAACACTCCCAGCATTGTATAGAGATCATATTTACAGAGGAGTTTTTGTGGGGGAGGGGTGGGGCATGTGACAGCTAACAGAGGGTGGCACATAGTAGGAGCTCAGTAAGTGGCTGAAAATGATTTCATATCTGTCTCCTCTGCTATCCTGAGTGACTTGAGGACAAGACCTGTGGGGTTTTTTTGTTTGTCTTTTGCCTTTCAGTTGGATAATATTTGCCCAATGGCTGGGTCCTATTCTCAGGTCAGAACTGGGGATACTGAGGTGGTCCTGACCCCCAGCCTGGAGGGCACAGAGAGACGGTGGGTGAGGCAGGCATCTAAGCAGAGACCTTAACAGCAGAATGTCACACACTGGAGTCATGACCAGCAAACATAGGGCACGCAGGAAGCACAGAGCTCAGCTTGGGACAGTCTGGCAGATCCCCCTGCGGAGGGACGCCTGAGCTGGTAGTCAGGGCAGCTGTGAAGACGATAGCAACGTCCACATAGAAGAAAGAGCAAGACACCTGAGACAGTGAGTCTATGCCCTGTCATGATGCCCCAGTGCCCTGGGCCAGGGAAGCCCTGGGGTGGGAGCTCTCTGTGCCTGTCTCCAGCCTGGGTTTGCCGTTTATGGCCAGCTCCACCCTACTCAGCCCATTTAATCATAACAGCCCTGGGAGGATCACAATCCCCTTTTACAAGCGCTCAGAGAGGTTACATAACTTGCCCAGGGACACACAGCTCTGCAGTAGCAGATCCAACGTTTTGATTTATGTCTGCTGCCTGCCCTTTCCACTCTGCAGCCACTGCAGGAAGGCCACACCATCCTGGCCCAGGACCGGGGGCTGCTCCTCTCTCTGTTCCCTTCCACATACCTCCACCTCTTTCCACTCTTGCTCAGCCCCACTTTCTCCCCTCCCTGCACTGGCTGAATGAAACAAGGTCGTGTCCACACATCCAGTGACACATGCTTTGTCCCCAAAGCCGGCAAATCAAGAGGTAAACAGGTGTGGGACCCAGGGCCCCAGACAAGAGCAGAAGGAGGGACAGGAGGGAGAGAAGGGGGAGGGAGCTGGGAGAAGGCCTGGAAGTAGAAGGGAGGGCGTGATGTCAGCCTGGGACCCACTCGCTCAGACAACAATGCCACCTGACTGAAAATGAACAAAATGCTCCTGCCTGGTTACAAGCCCTTGGAGACAATCGTGTCACCAGCACCTCTAGCAGCAATGATGGCGCGTGTTTGCATGTGTGTACGTGTGCATGCCCGTGCGTGCATGCATGTGTGTGCATGCATGGGTGTGTAGCTCCTCTGTCGACAAGCCCTTCCATGCACATGATCTCACTCTCCCCGCTTCCCTGCACCCCGAGAGCTGCCAGCCTGGCCCAGAGCCGCTGGGACAACCTGCCTGAGCTCTGCTGAGAAGGGGCCCTCCTTCCAAGTCAGAACTTCCGGGAGGGCCAGGACTCTGCTGCGTGGGAACCACTGGCGACCTCCTGCAAGCTACCTGACCCCCTGCCCGCCAGCACCTCCACCGGCAGGGCTCAGCTCTTACAGATAAAACCGTCATTCCCCTGTCCATGGGAGCCTCCCCCGGGGCCATTTGAGGCCACTCTTCTGGTCTGGACTGCGGGAACGCCGGGTCACAGCGCTGAGGGGCTGTAAAGCCAGGGGTGAGAGGAGCTTCAGGGGAGCCCGGCAGAGCCGCTGAGGGGGCTGCAGCCCAGCTTGCCCTTCACCTGTGCTGCCCCACACGGGGCATGGGCACCTCCTGGACAAAGCGCTTCCTCCTCCAGGCCTCCTTCTCCTCAAGACGAAAAGAGGGAGGGGGCACGGGTTGGGGGCACAGGGCTCATTTTATGCCTCAAGTCTCTGCGTTAAGTAAACCTGAGTCCTCCAGCTCTGTACCTTAACCCTCTCCCCTGAGTCATGTTCCTGCGGCCTGGGCGAACCCATCAATCACGGCAAAGATCAGTCCCGATCCTCCTAGTGCTAATTGAAAGGAGAGCTGGCTCTGAGGAGCTGGAGCTCTTCCTCCTTCCCAGACAGCGCAGGGAGCAGCTGGGCGGCAGCGTCTCCCAGGGAGGACCACAGCCCGGCGGGTCACTACCACGGCCACCATCACCCTGCTCCCAGCAGGCGCCGCCCCTCCTCCCCTTCCTGGTGTCATGGGAAGGAGAGATGTGCTCCCACAAACGGATGTGCTCCCCCCCCCCCCCACCGAGTGGGCAGTGCAGGAATTTATCAATAGCTCCTTCTCTCTGGAAACAGCTTTCACCGACCACATCTGTTTCTGGCCGTCTGCTCCTGAGACTCTCCACGGGACCAACTTCACTTGCTCTGCCTTGTGGACAAAAACAAAAACACCCCCAAGTCCACAAAACTTCACTTTTCAACCCTTCGGTTCCCTCCAACAAACACGTCCCCTACCAGGCGAGAGGAGGCAACCCCCATCCCACCTACCAGGGAGAGGGGGAGATATGCTCCAGATCCTTCCACTCTCTAGGATCCAGTGATTTAGAAGTGTGTGTGCACCAGGTCTTCGATCTGCACAAACACACGTGCACATGGGCGAGTCCAAGGCATGCCACATCTGGGCAGTGAAGGCTGAGCAGGATCAGAGAAAGAGGAAGACAGCTCAAGATGATTCAGTCTTAACCACTAACTCTCTACTGATGACCACTAGAAGCCATGAGGCCTAAGTGTGAAGCCTAACTCACAGGCTGTGTGCCCTGGACAAAAATGCCATCCATGTGCAGGTGTTCAGCTTGTGCACTGCCCAAGGATGCGATGTCTTGGGAAGGGGTGTTATTTACATTGTAGACATATGCCAACTTCTCTGAGAGTGTGTGGGTGGGCACAGAGGTTCCAGGCTTCCTGGCTGAGTCCTACAGCAGTAAGGGAGAGAACCCTCCTACATAAATTCACCTGGCACGCTCATTAGCACATGCCTATAACATGGCGCCCTATCCCAACTATGCTCTGGAAGGGACCTACAGTCACCTCTCTTTGCTGCCTGCCCCTTAGGAAGCCCAATTCCTACACCCACTGAGAGAACAATAGGAAACAATTGCCTCACCTTGGTGGTGGGTGGGAAGCAGGAAAGGGAGTGAGGAGTGGCTAGGGTGTGGTGTTGCTGGCCTGTGTGCTGGGTCAGAGGGTGGGGGCTGCCAGGGCTGCTGCCCACTGGGGCCTGAGAGCTCCCCAGGCGGTGGTGCGTTGGACCACCTCGTATAGGGGTTCAGGTGGTACTAATGTAAAGGAGTTACTCAAGGAAGGGCCCCTTTTCTTTTCTTTTTTTAGGATAATTGTATGTATTTAAGGTATACGAGCCACTTTTCTAATCATGCAAAGGCCCTTGGGCTAGCAGAGGCCGGGGTGTGGGGTGGGTCCTGCTTTCTCCTCTATAAAAGGGGCATACCAAAGGCAGCCTAAGGGGGCTGTACAGGTAGACGGCCGTGTCCGGGGGTTTTGCTGGACGTTTGTAGGAAGAGGGTTCACAGTCCCGGAGAGCTAGGGCCACGCCTCCAGGCCGCGCGGGACACAACTCACCCACCAGGACATGAGTTCTGCTCTGTGGCTCAGGCGGTCACCTGACAGGGAGGTGGTTCCTCTGTTAAAAATAGACGGGGGCATCTCTCATCAAACTCGGGGAAAGCGGAACCACGCAGAACCTGATTACTATTCCCAGGAGATTGCCGCCTGCTTTTCATTTGTGCATTTACTGGGAAGTTCTTTATTTACACTGTGGTAATTTACATTTCCCACAAGGTTCTCGGTTCCTAGAGCCTTTCCATCCTCCATGTTGCTCCCGCCCGCCAGCAGCTTGCGAGGCTCTTCTGAGAACTGCTGGGTAAATATTCCCCAGTTCGCTGGGAAAGAGGCTGAAGAGCAGGCGGAAGTTTCTCTACAAATAATGAGGCTCTTGACACTTGGTTTAGAGATGAAGAGCCACCCCAAACGTGGTTCCGCCCAGAGAACCATCCTCATAAATGCACCTCTCACAGTCGGACCCCAGCTTCCCCGTGACAGGGCATTGGGTCTACTGAGTTCCAGAACCCAGTGGTCCACAGAAACGGCCACACCAGTGCAACAATTACTGTCTCTGTTGATTTGTGGGAAACCTGAAGACCACTCCTACTCCACTACCTTGTTTCCAATGGGAAAGGAGGACATTCACCCCTCTTTCATGTCCTTCCAGCCTCCTGTGTGTCTACCTTCCTGCCCCTCTCACCTTCCCAGGCTCCAGGCAGGTGATCAGCTGGGAGGATGAAGCTTTCTGTGCCCCTTGTCATGCCTCTTGACTCACCCCGGCCTCACTTCTCCCAGCCTGGGCTGGCTCGGATAGAACCAAGGAACCCACAGGCAAGGTGGATTCTGCCCCACTTTGGTGCCCACCAGCCCAGATCTGAGGCCTCATCCGCGGCTGCCTGGTTCCCACTCTCCCACACTCTCCTTTCCCACTGCTGAGGCCTCCCTGCTGCCTGGCTCCGCCCTTCAATCCTGGAACAAGGAGCAGCCACCTTACCTCCCAAAGCACAGCTCAAGTCACACCACTGCTCCAAGCTTTTCTTGGTGCTCCTAGACCAACATATTCACGGAAACATCGTCCTGCTACTCTCCCCACTTCATATAACCTGTTTTCCACCCAAACTAAGCGATAAACAATCGTTACACCAATTCCCATGTATGCCACCCAGGTACCCTCTGTCCCCTGCTTCATTTGTCCTTATCACACTTGTCACCACCTAACTCACTATGTATTTTACTTATTTCTCATATTCTCCATCTCCCCCACACTACAATGTAAGCTCTACATGGGAGGGATTTTTGTCTGTTTTATTCACTGCTGTGAAACACACAGGGCCTGGCACACAGTAGGGGCTCAAACACCATGTGAATGAATGAATGAATGAGTGAATGAATGAACGAACAATGAGAAGTTGCATGTGTCCAGAGTCCTCCCCTCTTCACACGCATCATCTTAGTTCGTCCTGGTGACAGCACCACGAGGTGGGGGCTTTTATTATGCTCATTTCACACGTGCGAGCAAGTCCAAGGAATTCCCAAGTCACAGACATGGAGAGGGTGGAGCAGGAGCCCGCTGTAGTTTTGTTCAGCAGACAGTCCCTGCATGTGGCGGAATAAGGAAGGACCCAGGCCGGACTGACTCTAGTGCCCACGCTCTTGGACGTCACTCTCTGCTCCCAAGCCCCCACCTCATATGCCGCCTCCTGACCCTCCTCCCCTCGTAATCCTCAGTCCTCACCTTGCACACCTTTCAAGGCCCACCTGTCAAATGCTGCTTCCTCCATGAAGCTCTTCCTGATCCCTACAGCTGGGCCGTGGGCTTTTAAATCACTTAAAAAAAAAAACTTTTATCATGTGCTTATCTAACTTCTGCAACAAAATGGTGAGTTCCTGAGGACACAATGCATGGGTCTGAATCACAGCCCAGAGCACATGCAGCATCTTACAAATAATAAATGTGCAATAAATACTTGTTAAATGAATGAACGGAAAGAAAACAGCTTTAAAACTGCTTTGTCTGAGCTGATTGAACCAAACTGGAGGCAGTGCTTAATAGATTTTGAAGATATAAACAGATATAGATGAATGGATAAAATATATAAAGAATTTTTCATAAATATACTTAATACTTTTTCATAATTTTCACATATTAAAATGCACTCTATTGTTGAAATGTTGTTAAACAAGCTCTTAAAGATACTTATACTACAGTTTGTGACTATTGCCATGTGTGACGCTGTCCCTTCAATTATTTCAATCCTAATATTCCTCTTCAATATCTAGGTATTTCTCTTAAGCTCATATTTTGGAAGTCAATGTAAATTGCTTCTGTCTTGATCACTAGCAATAAAGTGGCTTCGAGCCAATTAAAAAAAAAACATACATATTGGTAGGAGGGTGGGCGACATGGGTTGAAGGTAGTCATAAAAAGAAAAGAAAAGGGGCCGGCCTGGTGGTGCAGTGGTTAAGTGCACACTCTCCGCTGTGGCAGCCCGGGGTTCGCCGCTTGGGATTCCGGGCGTGCACCGATGCACTGCTTGTCAAGCCATGCTGTGGCAGTGTCCCATATAAAGTGGAGGAAGATGGGCACAGATGTTAGCCAGGGCCAGTCTTCCTCAGCAAAAAGAGGAGGATTGGCATGGATGTTAGCTTAGGGCTGATCTTCCTCACATAAAAAAAAAAGAGAAAAGAAAAAAAAATTGTTTGCCTGTGTCTTGTCATTCACTTATGGCAGACGTGTTATCCTTAATTCTAAATTCTTCATGCCCTGGCTTACTTTATTTTCATGCACCGTCCTAGAATATTCCAAGACTGAAAGCCCCTTGAGAGAAGGGAATGGTTTTCCTCATTCTAATTGTTTCTAACAGCACACAGCATGAGGCACCCCATAGGGGGCAGTATCTCTCAGCTGAATTGGGGGATCTTTAAATTGGGAGGGAGAGTAGATGTTCTGCAACATTTTTCCTGATTTTGAAAGGAATGGATGTTCCCTTTAGGACATTTAGAAAACACAGAAAAGTATATAGAAAAAACAGAAATACCCCGACATTCCTTGGATCCCATCACCCTGAGACAGGAACTAGTACATTGATGTCCTGGCACTGCACATTTTGACTTGGCCTCTAGACCAAAGAGACCCATGAATAAGGCTGCCCTCATGCAGGCTGGCCTGGACGGCCACAGTAGACACCAGGAGGTCCTGAGGACACCTGGCTTTGCACAGAGCTGACGGTTGGATAGGAACTCTGCTACTTGGAGGGGCAGGAAGCACAGAGGATATGAGCATCATTGCAGGAGGCCCATGTTTTAAAATAGAGCATATTAACAGAAAATTTGAGTCTCCAACAGACCAGAGATGACTGCCATTGAAAAGATAGTTTGTTACTCAGAGATCCCAATAGGAGGGGGTAAGCCATGCTATGGGGGGCCTCTCGGGGAAGCACCAGGTCGGTCAGGAGGCAGAAAGAGAGGGGGGAGCCGTGGGCAAGAGCTTTTATTGTAGTTTCTGCAGGAAAGAACAGCAAGGTGGGGGAAGCGGCTTAGGATCGGCTAGTCTGAATAATTAGGGTGGGCTCTGGTGCCTGGGGGCTGTCCCTAGCTGTCTGCCACCTGGCCCTAGGGTGATTAGGATAGGTGGACAGTGGCCCAGAGTGCAAGAGCTCCATAAAGGGGGTGGCTGGAGATGCAAGTTTGTATCTGAAAAGTGCAGTAGCAGGTGGATTTGTTACTATCTCTAAGAATTGGCTAGCCTTGAGAGGGCTAGCGAGGCCCCAGATGTCAAAGCATCAAATACAGACAACAAACGCTGTGGTTAACACAGCCCAGCTGAGGGAGGACACGCTCTGTGGCTCAAGGAGCTGGATCATTAGACCTGGGCCTCCAGACTTCTTGTCACACCAGGCCTGGGGCTCACTTTCGTCCAAGAAGATGCTCCCCCAGGCCTCCATTCCAGGGGTAAGGCCGTGCTAGTTCACATACCTGTTTGCAATCCTCAGACCACCTCTGTGAAGAAACAGAGGCTCAGAGAAGTGGAGGGACTTGCCCTGGGTCGCATAGTAGTTGGCAAGGCTAGGTTCAAACACAGGACCAGTGCTCCTCGAGATGCTAAACTGGGTGGCATAATCTAGGGTTCCTTAGGGAATCTCAGACTGTCAGGTGAGAGCCCCTGGAAGTGAAGCCAGCCCAAGTCCCTCATTCCTCAGAAGAGGAAACTGGCTGAGAATGACTCACAGGATAAGGATCAAAGTCTAGATCAGACTTTGTTAACTCAGACTGTGCTCTTCCCACTCCATCACCCTGAGTTATCCAACAGAAAATTGTTATCTTATTAATACCAGTACAGCCGTCATCATCATCATCAACTTCCTGATGTTCATGTGAATGGAAAAACCCAACTCCTCTGTCCCTAATGCAGTAAGGAAGCACCCACAACCCCCAAACTCAGATGGAGACTGGATTTTTAAAAAATCAGGTCAGGCAACCAAGTTCCTTGACAGTTTGACTGGTCTTAAGGTCTGATTAAAGCCTGCATCTGAATGAGCAGAGCTTCACATCTGCAGAGGAGGAGGAGAGAAGTGGGCTCAAAGGCGTGTGGAAACCTAGCTCTCCGGAGCAGAGGCCACAGAAGCCCCTGGGGCCAGGCTAGGGCTGGACAGGAGGGGACAGTGATGGGGGCGGGGACGGGAGCACAGACTCAGATTTTTACCCACTAAAGGCTCAGAACTGTCCTCCAACCAGGCCATGTACTTCCAGACTTCTCCATCTTTGCACTGGCTGCTGCCTCTGCCCTCCCCACACCTCCTCCCTGGTAAGCCCCTTCCCAGCCTTCAGATCCAGTTGAACTGTTCTCTCCTCTGTGAAGCCCTGTGAATCCCCCCAACTCTGGAGAAGAACCCATTGTGCCCTCCACAGTGTTCTGTTCATCCCTCCAAGATAAGAGTGAGCAGAGGACACGGTGAGGGGTTATTAAAAACAACCATTGCTAGCAACCCCTAGGTGCCAGTCATTTAGCACACATTATTCCTAATCAGCACAAGTTCCCTGCAAGGTAGGTATTAGCATCCCCACTTTACAGATGAGGAAAGTGAGGCTCTGAGAGCTGAAGTTACCTGCCCGGAGCCCTTCATCCAGCAAATCTGGACCCCGGCCAGTTTTGCCTGAATTCCATGCCCAAGGTCTATCCTGGTGGCCAAACTGCCTGGCTTTCTATCTAGACTGTAAGATCTTTGAAGGCAGGGACTCTGGCTAATAACATTTGGTAAATCATCAGAGCTCAAAATATTTTGACAGAGGAATAAACAAACAAATGAATGGAGGCATGGGTTGTGGAGTCCTATAACAATCCTTACACCAGACCAAATATGTTGGCTTTCTTCCTTTTATTCTCATGACTGGAAAGAAGATTCAATGGGGTGGTACTTGAGGGTGACAGCTGAGCTGCTGTATCAAAGACGTTCCAAAAGGCAGTGGCTCAAACAGAATATGATTTGGTTTCTCTTGCATGTGACAGTCCAGGTGTGTAGGCAGCTCTGTTCCAAGAGGTCCCATCAGAATGTAAAATGGTGTGGCCTCTCTGGAAGACAGTCTGGCCATTCCTCAAGAAGTTAAACCTAGAGTTACACGTGACCCAGCAACTCCGCTCCTACTTCTATACCCAAGAGAAGTGAAAACACACGTCCTCACAAAAACTCATACACGAACGTTCACAGCATCATGACTCGATAGCCAAAAAATGGAAACAACCCCAAAGTCCGTCACTGATGAATAAACGAAATGTGGTCTATGCATACAATGAAATATTACTCAGCCATAAAAAGGAGGGAAGTACTGATACATGTGGATGAATCTTGAAAACATTATGTTAAGTGAAAGAAGCCAGACACAAAAGGCCATGTATTATATGATTCCATTTATATGAAATGTCCAGAACAGGCAAATCCATAGAGACAGAAAGTACATTAGTGGTTGTCAGGGGCTGGGAGGAGGGGAGGATTGGAGAGTGACTGCTAATGGGACAGGGTTTCCTTTTGGGGTGACAAAAATGTTCTAGAATTAGGTAGTGGTGATGGCTGCATAACTTTGTAAATATATTGAAAACCACTAAATTGTACACTTCAGTTTTTTTTTTAATTTAAAAAATAAACTAAAAAAAGAAGTTGTCCTGTCAGGACACAGGCTATTGGGGCACCTCTACCCTTCTCAACCCACGGCTTCCAAAGTTGCTGTACTTGCTGTCTTTCCCAGCTGGTGGAGGGGAAGGGCGGAGACCCCACGTCTTTCCCACATGTGGAAGTTGCATGCATCACCCGTCCAGGTTCCGTGGTGAGCACTCGGTCACATGGCCACACTGTGCCCAAGGGAGGCTGGGAAATGTGGTCTAGCTGGGCAGCCATGTGCCCAGGAAGAAGGAGAAGAGGATGGATTTTGAGGGGCCTGGGTAAGATAAGAATCTTTGCCAAAAATGGCAAACTAAACAACAATAATCAACACTCATTTGGTTATTTATTCTGCAGATATTAATAATAATAGCTAGCACTTGTATAATGCCAGGCCCTGATTTAAGTTCCTTAAGTGCATCATTTCATTTAATTACATTAAAAACTTATGACATATACTATTACACCTATTTAAAGATGGAGAAATTGAGGCAAAGAGCGTTAAATAACCTGCCCCGGGTTATACATCTGGTATGCAGCAGAGTCGGGAGTTGAACCCAGGCCACTGAGAACCGTGACTGTAGGAGCTGTTTCTTACTCAGCATGCAGAAATAGCGAGACAGTGAGTGAGATCCGGTAGGATTTATGGGTTAGGCAATCCATGCTTTTGTTCTCCTTGGTGCGACTGGTCACCTCCAGCTGGCGCTTTCACTGGGCAGACCTAAGGCAGAGGCACTTAAGCAAGAGCTTGGAGAACTCCTTCAACAAATGACAGCTTGCTCAGTGTTCTTGAACTTCGGTGGGTATCAGGATCATCTATGAAGCCTGTTGAAACTATGGAGGTCTGTCCTGCTGCCGGCTCAGAATCCCCGGGGCAGGGAGAGGAGGGGGCATGTTTCAAAGCTCCCACAAGTGGTCAGAGGTGGAGCAGGGTCTGAGAACCCCTGGCAAAGCCGACAATCAGCCAAGGTTTGCCCACATTCTCGGAGCATTCCCTGGCGTCGGGCCCCTTCGGCTACATTACCGGATCCTCCTCCATACTCCTGTGAGGCAGTGTCATAATCCCTTGATGAGGCAGAGGCCCAGAGAGAGAAAGCTGGGCCCACACCTGCACCTTCTGCCGGTGTGTCCACAGCTCCGGTCCATCCGCGACGCTCTCCAGGCACAGACACCATTTGCTTTGTGATCTGTGGCAGGCACTGGCCGCCCCAACAAGCAGTGGACTGGGCCCATGGGTGCTCTGTGGATTGCCCTCACCCAACAACTTCACTACTCACCTTGTTTCTGCCATCTGCTCAGACCACTGGGTCTCAAGTCCTAACTAGGAGTCACCTGGCGAGATTACTAAAAATACAGATTCCGGAGCCTGTCCCTGAAGGTTCTGATTCAACGGGTCTGGGGTCTGGCCTGGGAATTTGCATTTTATCGGACACTCCAGGGCCAGCCTGGTTTGGGCACTACCTTGTGGATCATCTAGTTCAACCCCTGCATTTTCTGAGGTGGGAACCCAGACCCAGAAGGGGCCCTGCCTCACCCTGTGCATTAAACCCTTAATGGCTCCCCAGGTTCTCAGGCAGAAGTCCAGCTCCTCCCATGCTAATTCCTGCTCTTAAGGATCTTGTTTCAAATGTTCAGAAAGTTCTCTTAACCTCCATTTGGAAAAGTTCTTCGGAATCCTCCTCCCACTTTGCCTAATTGCTGCTCATTCTGTCAGTCCCACAGCACCTCCTCCACGCAGCCTTCCTTGATCCATTAAATGGTGGGTTAGTGATCTCTGGCCTCCCACAGTGTCAGTACTCCACCATGGCACTCCCCACGCTGAACTGCAATGACCTGTTTACTTGTCCGTCTCTCCTCAATGTCGTGAAGGCAGGGACCAGTCCAGTCCTTGCACATTACAGATCTTTGTTGAATGAATGAATGAACGAACAAATGAATGAAATAAACAGAACGAGCACCCCAGAGTCTCCCGGCCAGCTTCCTTTCTCCAGCCCCCAGAGAGCTGGAGGAGGTGGGACGATGTCCCTTGGGCCTCAGGCACTGGGCGGCGCCACCGGCCCCGCGCATCCGTGGCGCAGCGGAGAGGGAGGGACCGCCCGGGCGGGCAGCTGCGGAGCCATCTGCTGCGCAGGCGGCGGCGCCCGCCCCAGTGTTTGTTTACAAACCCGGCTCTGCGTGCGAGAGAAACACGGCTCCTCTTCCAGGCGCGCGCTGCGGCTGCCAGCCCGGGAGGAGGGGCGGCCGGGGACAGGGGACCGGGATGGGGACGGCGGACCAGGACCCGGCGCGGAGGGCGCGGCCAGCACGTCGCCTGTCCGCCGCCCCTCCCGCCTCTCCACTCCTGCCCTCACTCCAACCCCACCAACGAAGGCCTGGGTTCCAGTCCGGATCGCCGTCTAACTAGCTGTGCCACCCTATCTGGAACACGGGCCGTGGTAACAATAGTATCCATGTTATTAGGGCGCGTTCAGGATTAGTGGCACTTAATAAACATAAGCTATTGTAGCATCACTGTGGGTGGTAGGAGGGGTCTCAGGCATTTTATGAAATGTCTCTCTAACCCAACTTCTCACCCAACTCAGGAACCCCTTTTCAGACAGTCCCAGGTACAGAAAATGAAAAGGCCTGGATTAAAATTCATTCAGAAAGAAAACCTCATTTTGAAAAATAAAATCATTCCGATGTAAGTGCACCTCTGGTCTCACCATTTTTAGTGCCACTGCCCCCCTGCAGCCACAAGCCCCAGGGCAGACTCAGAGCCTAGGGACGGCAGCGGGTGGGGAGAAAGGAAAATAACCCTAGGCAAACTCTGTCCCCCCACATCCCCCACCCTCACCCCACCATGCCCTCTTAGGGGGGCTGGCTTCCACCCCAAAGGTAAAGGATGGTCACTCAGGCTCCCAAGGGCTTTGGGCAGTGGTGGCTGAAAGCAAGGCTTTGGAGGGACAGCTACTATGGGGAGGGGGGCAGAGCTGGCAGCCCCCTGCTTTCCCCTCTGCGATCCTCCATGCCTCTACTACAGACCTTCCCTAGACAGCGCCTGTGTCTAGATCTCCTGCTTCCTCTGTAAGCCCACGGGGCCTCCATGGTGCCAGAACCCGGCACGAGTTGGGGGTGCTCCCCATGTGTTCTCCAAAGGACGGTGGTGGAAAATGCTTGTCGTGGATTTTCCAGTGCCCAGGGGTTGTTTCTATATAATTATTGGTCTCTTTGGATTTTTTCCCCAGATACAAACGATTGAAGAGGTTACAAAGTGATGACGAAGAGTTGGTCACACCTGCGGCTCACAAAGGAACTCACATTGTAGGAGGGGGGGACAGAAGCAAGAATACCACCGTTCATTGCCGCCCTAGTCTGTGCAAAGTTATAAGTTTGATGTTTCTCTGGCCATCCATTCAATAAATACTTACTGTGCCATGAACTGGGTCCTGAGGACCGAGGAGAGAACAAGTCTTGCAGTCAAGGAGAAACAATTAAAAATAATTCCAATGACAATACATGTGCCATAAGGAAAACACCTCTTTTAATCCCGACACCAACCCTGATAATTCTGAATAGTAAACGTGATTATCCCCATTTTACAGATACGGAAATAGTGGCTCAAAGAGGAGAAACAACTTGTCCAGATCTTGGAGCCGGGGTCTGGAGGCGCGTCCCAAGCCAGTGTTCTGAAGGCAGTGGCCGCCTAGGGGAGGGGGTTGGAAATGGCCAGTCTCTGGGGTCCCGATGAAAACAGCGGGCTAAAGCACCATGTTCAAGCCGTGGATGGTGAAGACTCTTGGCAGAGGCTAAAGAAGAAGAGGAGTCCACTTGGAGAGCCCAGTTTTTAAAATTCCAAACCAGCAAAAATGTGAATAGACCCTGACTAGGGGCCACCAACTGACAATCTTATTTGGCAGAAGCAAAGGCCCACTGGAGCCACCCCGAGACTGAAGAGTAGCCTCCCCCTACTCTCCCTCAGGGCAGATCCACTCCTTCACTTGCTCATTCAACACACCCTGCAAGACTGTCCTGCCTGGAGGACTCCACGCCCCAATCTGGGAGACGGAAATGCCCCCCACGAGGTGAGGACTGGAAGGGCCCCGTCCAGGGTGCTGTGGGAGCACAGAGGAGGAAGGAGCATTCAAAATCCAGTGCCCTCTGTGGCGAGCAGTCAGCAAGGGCAGGGTGAGCCCATTCAGCCTCCCTGGCCCACAGACTGAGAAGGAGGAAGGTGGCTGGGCGGAAGAAGAGAGAAGGTGGGAGGACAGCTGTCCGCTGGCGGAGCGAGGACTGAACCCGAGGCCATTAAAACGAGTCTGAGTGGCTGTGCATGGGTCAGGCAAGGACACAGCCAGGATTAGCTGCTGCTGCTCTTGGCTCCCTGGCCCACATCCCTCGGCCTCGCTCTGCCCTCTGAAGAGCAGGCAGGAGCTGTAGGGGGGTGAAACGAGGACAGCAGTGGGCTAATACACCCAGGGAAAGCAATCTGAAAACACAGAATTCCAGGGACACACGGGCCGGGATAGCCAGGATGCGGAGCGAAACCAGACCTGAACAGACAGGAAGTTGGATCCAATCTGGAAGTGTGACCGGGCGGGAGGAGCAGCTGCTTGCAGCTGGCCATGCTGCATTCTCACCGACTCCTGCCCAGGCTCACCTGGGTGGGGCCTCCACTGGAAAGGCACTCTGCCCAGGGCGAACGAGGGGACTGCCGCGGGCTGGGATGTGGGCTACAGGGAGCAACACCAACTAATGCACCCCAGCAAATCTGAGGAGCCAAGGCCAGGGGGTGGGGAGGGGCTGCAGGGCTTCTTGACAGCCCCAGGGGGTGAACACGTGATCTATAAGCCAAATGTTTACAGGCAGAATCAGATCTCCAACTAGCGTGGTGCCTTGATTTCTATGCTCCTTCACTTAGCCCCCATCTCCCTCCATCCCCCAGTAAGTAATCAAATGTGCAGACAGCAAGATCTTGGCTTCGTAAGGTCAGGAGTCATTTCATCAATACCACCTCTCCTCCACGTGCCCGGGACAGCACAGGACCCAAACAGAATGGGGACTAAGCGACTGATTAAATGCACTATAGGCAGAGAGTTTTTATCTAAAGCAATTTTGCTGAACCCTTCAAAAGAGCAAAGAATCCCACAGTAATAAAAATAGTTTCCTTCTAATGAAATCAGGCCTTAAAGTTTGACTTTCATTTATTTTACGGAACAAACTTTTAAAAAAAAACTGTGACATAAACAGCTATGTATTTACCAAAACAGTTCCCTCTTTCTTCCTGGACACACAGCCAGACTGCATTTCCCAGCCTCCTTAGCAATCAGCATGGCCATGTGACCAAGTTCTAGCCAATGGGAAGTGAGGGGAAGTGAGTGTCCCTTCCAGGTTTGGCCCATAAAATTCTCCCTCGGGTAATTGTCCATCTTCTTTTCCTCATGCACTGGCTAAAAGCGAAGGACTCCAGCATCCCTGGAGATGGAAGATGGAATAACCTGAGTTCTTGAATCACCACACGGAAATCTGCCCCTGAACTACCCCACTGCACTCTTATGTGGACAAGAAGTAAATTTAAATCCTGTTAAGCCACTGGCATCCGGGCTTTTACCTATTACAGCAGCCCACATTAGCCTAACTCACAGAAGCACTTAATATGTGCATAGCACATGGCAAGCTGGGCTGGGGTGGGGTATGTACAGGTAAGAGTCAAATTTGAATATGTGGGGAGGGGGCCATGTCAGGAACATCCACAGAAACACTTGGCTCAGTGCAAATTTTTGGAACATTCCCCACCCCCACCCCTCCCTAGCTGCAATGTGGACCTGGCCACAGAGACCAATCACCTCTCATCAACTCTCCCCCTTAGTAACTATTCTGCCAGACATCTGGACTTAACTGATGGCCCCAATTTTTTTTCAATTAGAGATTGAGTGAATACATTTCTTTCCTTCAAACTTTTTCCTTAAGCTAATAATATCGCTTAAAATCTTCTGAACTTGCCGTTGGGTCTGACAAAAAGCTTACTGAGTGCCTTGTTCCAACCCTCTATTTCACTCACCCTTCTAAAGTTCCCTTTTATATCAACGCCCATCAACCCTTCCATTTATACTGTGTTTTTGGTTATATCTCTCTCACGCTTCGCTTCCTCACGCTGCCTCTTCCAGTCCTCCAGTCACACTCTCCGTTCTGCCCTATTTCCTATTTCTTTTCCAACAAATGGTTTCCTTCATCTTCTATGCATTTCCTTCCTTCCCAGCACTCCAACCACAACCCCACTTATTCTCTGAAACACATTCCCTCTCCATTAATCTTTCAACTAGGACAGGGAAGTTAAAGCTTGCCTTTCGATGCTTGTTCATCTCTGCCTTAGTTAAGTTGAGCCATGTGGATAATGAATAAAAAACTAGTTGGCCATTATCATTCTTACTCTTGTACCTCCTGTGGTGATAGGCCATTGTCTTCTGACCTCATATGTCCTAATCTCTCGTCATGCTAAGGGGAAAAATGTCCCATCGTCTTTCAGGAAAGGAAGCATAACAATTTGTGGAAAGGAAATAAATTGCTTAGTCAAAAGTATATTGCAAGAATTGTCATGATTTGTTCTCAACTTTTACCTCTTTAAACACTCCGTTTTCTGCCATCTTAAGAAATACACATCAACTTCTATCAAATCTCCTGATATATTTCAAATACTTTCATACTCCGTCCTTTCATTCCTCCAGGTATTTATGCTTCTTCCAAAAAGAATTGTGGTATCTCACAGTAGAAGGCACAAAAATAACAAAATAACTTATAACATGAAAGAATACGAACCAATTAAGGAAGGGACAAGATCTGTGGATTTGCGTATCCTAGACTAAGGGTACTTACTGTTATTGAGCGTAAAACTGAGCCCTAAACTTCAATGCAAGTAGAGTTAATGGCAAACCAGGAAGGGAAAGAGGAGGAGTGACAAAGAGCTCAACAGTTAATATTAGAAAGCATGCTGTGCATGACTGCATTCCTTTTTACTCTTGTAATAAAGTCTTGGAAATACTTTTAAAATATTTCTTTACATCCTGCCTATTAGCTAAAAGGATATGACACAGCATAAAATTTAAAAATCATTAGCATAAAAATAAAGACAAGAGACCTGCTAAATGGGGATATATGTGTGGAAGGAGGAATAATTATAACTTTCTTTTCAAAGCTAGACTCAAGGAAATGAACACAAGTGGGTACAGAAATTAGCTCTAAGCTTTCCAGCACCCATGGCAAAGAAGGAAACACCGGCAGATAACAGAGCTAAGTTTTTCCTAACTACATTACAGAGATGATTGCCTCCTAACTATGAACTATGAGAGGAAGTTGTCTTATGGGTCTTGTCATTTCCCTTAATCTTTAGAAAGAACCTTCCAAAGATTTTTATCATGTAATCCTCAAATTCCTTGGTGGACTCCCCTGTCCAATGGCTTCATCATATTACCCAACTCTCTGCCTCCAGCGGGACTCTCCTCCATCCTTTGATTCAGTGCTTCCCAGTCATTTGGGTACCAGGACGTTGATATGTACCATATCAGCCATACCAACTGTAGTCTTGTCTACCTATTTTTTTCTTTAACTCTACTCGCATTTTAACTTAATAAATTTCGTGTTATTGTAGGAAATCATAGCTTTGGCGTGCTAGTTGCGTGATGTTTTCCCTAATATACATTAAATAAATTCCTGTAAATGCAAATGCCATTCTTGAGACTCTGTTAGTGCCAGTCGATGCCACCGGCTCTCCTCCTCTTTGCTTTGTCCCCAGATAGTTCACACGGAAACCTTCGCTGGAGAATGTTTCTCTCTGGCTTCCACTCAACCCTGCCCACTTTAGTCTCAGAAACCATCACAGCTGACACACATCCTCCTTTGCTCTCTGCATCTAACGAGAGCATTTTCATTCCTTTCTGGCTTGTGAACAACCTCCTCCCTCTTCACGTCCTGCCTGAATTCCATCTTTCCCTCCAAGCCCAGTTCATGTTCCACCTTCTCCATGGTCTCCTAATATCATCCTTGACCCTGGACTTGCCTCCACTGACCTCCCAGAGTACTCATCTGGCTCCTACCGTATTATTACACAGCAGCTGTCTTAAAAAAATATATTCCCTAGCAACTAAGTACATAGTAGGTGCCCAATAAGCATGGCAACATAGGGCTGAGCACTGAATTTGGGGTCAGGAGACCTGGTTTCTTGAGTAAGTCACTCTTCAAGCTTCAGTTTATCCAGCTATAAAATGGCAAAGAAGTGAGTGGAGAGGAGACCTCATATTCTCCGAGGTCCCTGCTGTCTTGCTCCCCTATGTTTAACTCCCGCTTCCTTTGGTACCTCACTCCCATGTGCCTCCTGTCTTCAGCTTTTTTGGCTGCAAGGCTGTCTTGCATTTTCCCAGCAGGGTGTCCTACCAGTGGATTCTTTAGCAGTTAGTAGCCATTCTCATCTGTAAAACAACTCTCTGTGCTCCTCACCTTCTGTTCACGGCAGGGACACCCCAGCGTCTTGTACGGCCTTCTGTCCCTGGTCCCTCTTCTTAAACTGGTCTTAGTATCTGCTTGTTCTACACAGACTGTTTTCAGCCTCCTTTTACCTCTGCTCAATTCTCTGTTTCCCACCATTTCTATGGCATCTTCAGGAATACACGGAAATTTTTGTCCTGTATAAACATAAACTATTCCTGTTTTTGCACATAAACCACAGAGCATTGGACTGCACAACGACAGAAGCACTCCATTCTAGTCACAGCTCTACCTACTTACTGGCTCCGTAACTTTGGGAACGTGGCTTAACCTCTGTCCAGTAGGGATGACACTGCCCGGGCTGTCTCATAGTCACTAAATGAGACCATGTTGTTCAAAGTGTGGTTCTCAGCACCTCCTCCCTCTGTTCCTTGCTCCTTCTTGGGCCCAGCTCAAGTCAGCCCCCAACTCATGATCTGCTCTAGCAGCTCCCGAGGCCAAGCCTGTGAGGAGCTTTTCCTGCAGAGCGTGCGCACAGACTTCAGAGTTTCCACGTCACTTTCTCATGCCCTGCCCTTTGATCCTCACACACACAGAAACTGCAGGACAATGGAATATGACTCAGTCTTTAAAAATAAGGAAATTCTGACACAGGCTACAACATGGATGAACCTTGAGGACATTATGCTAAGTGAAAGAAGCCAGTCACAAAAGGGCAAATACTGTATGATTCCACTTATATGAGGGACCCAGAGTAGTCTAATTCATAGAGACAGGAAGTAGATTGGTGGGTACTAGGGGCTGGGGAGAGGGGAATGGGGAGTTGTCGTCTAATGGGGACAGAGTTTCAGTTTTGCAGGATGAAAAAGTTCTGCGAGATGTTGCACAACAATGTGAATACATGTAACACTACTGAACTGTACACTTAAAAATGGTTGCGATGGTAAATTTTATGTCGTGTATATTTTCCCACAATTAAAATTTTTTTAAAGATATCCAACTATTATGATTTTTTAAATGAAGTATTATAATCATTGTGGCCATTTTACAGATCAGGAAGCTGAGGCTCAGAGAGGCTCACTAGGACACACATCCAGGTCATCAAAATCCCGACCCACACTCCCCACACCCAGTGAGACACAGGTGCCAGCACATGGCAGGTCCTCAGAGCCCAGACTCCCATGCTCCCACACTGAGGGACAGGGGGAGTTGTCACCTCCCCTGGGGGCTCTGTCCCAATATGGGCCAGGGGAGGAGCCTCATGTCCTTTCACCACAGCACAGGAGCCCCTTGGCCCTGGCCTAGGACAGTCTTTTGCCGCCAAGACGAAGCTCAGGTCCCCTCATGGCTCCTGTCTGCATCTCTCGCCTGCAGTGCCCTCACACTCTGTGGATGGCGGGCCATCACTGGCCCCCATACCCAGCCAGCCCCAGCCGGTGTCAGGCTGGGGTGAACGCAGCAACTGCCCACACAAGAAGCGTTCCTCTCCCTCTTGGAGTATGAACAGGTGCTCCCTCTTCCTGTTCTGATCTCCCCGCCCCCTTCCACTGTGTTCCTTCTACAGGACTCATGTTAGCTGGCACCTCTCAGGGATCCTTCCCTAGTCTTCCATGTGGAATTAAATTGCCCTTCTCTGGGTCCCCACTGGGCCTGCTTCCCATCTGGAGCTTGTCACTCTCCTCTGTCATTGCCTTTTCCTGTTGGCCTCCTCCCCTATACCCTCAGCCTCCAGAGGCAGGCAGGAGCCAAGAGTGCCCCCTCGCCTCCTGCTGCTTGGAGACGCAAAGCAGTGGAGTGAGATGGGACTGCATAGGTGTGTGTGGAAGCTGCGAAGAAAGAGGGACAAGACCCCAGGACTAGATGAGTGTGGGGACAGGGCTGCGTGGCACTGCCTTGTCAAGCAGAAGAGACGGCCTGTGTAAGCCATGGCTTAGGGCATTGACGGAGGCTGGCAGGGGAGGGGAGAAGCAGCTGTCTTCGTGGAAAGTACGATGCAGATATCTGAGTCATTTGGCTGAGGAGGTGGTGGCTCTGACTCTCCTAGCAGGGGCAAGGGCAAGAAGCTGGGGTGGTGGCTTGAGGTTCTAGAATAAACCTGCACATGTGGCTTGAACTTGCATCCTTCTCTGGATTCTCTCAAATCCCAGACCCCTGGACCAGCCACTGTGGTGGTCTGGGCAGAAACCGCCACCTGGTGATCTTGACTGAGTCACATCCTTTTTGAGAATGAGAGTCCCCTTCTAAAATCAAAAAGGCTGAACTGGATGATCCTGGGGTCCCTTTTAGTATTTTGTGTGTGTGTGTGTGAGGAAGATCAGCCCTGAGCTAACATCTGCCAATCCTCCTCTTTTTTGCTGAGGAAGACTGGCCCTCGGCTAACATCCGTGCCCGTCTTCCTCCACTTTATATGGGACGCCACCACAGCATAGCTCGACAAGCAGTGCGTTGGTGCGCGCCCGGGATCCGAACCGGCGAACCCCGGGACGCTGCAGCGGATTGCTCGCACTTAACCGCTGCGCCACCGGGCTGGCCCCCCCTTTTAGTATTAACATTATATGATTCTAAACTTGCAATATTTTCTGAGGTTATTAACTATCTCCAATATAGTGAAACATTATTTATGTGAACCAAGCAATAATAGACGTTTCTTTAAAGGTAAAGTTTCCCCAGGTGAAAAATTCACCCACCACACCCTCCTCTGGGCTGCTCCTCCTCCTCCTCCTCCGGTCCTACGCTTATTAGGGTAGAGACGGCCAGCGGTTTGCCAATATTCAGTTTCCTTTTCTTCCTGGACCCCGTTCCTCGGCTTCCCCTGTAACCGGAAGTGGCCATGCGGCTGGGTCTAGAGAACAGAATAGGAGTAGAAGCGGTGTATGCCACGTCCAAGGCAAGACTTAGGAAGTGGACGTGCCTCTCCTGATCTCTTTCCCCATATGCCACCTGGATGCAGATGACAATGATGGCAGAGATGGAGCAAGCTTGGGTGCCTCCAATTATGGAGGAGGGCCACCCATCAAGTAGGAATATTCACCTCCAACCACTCCACAAGTAGGAAATAAACTTCTATGGGGTTGAGTCACTGAGCCTGTGGGTCTATTTGTTACTGCAGCTGCACCTACACTAACTGATACATTCACATTCTTGCACTTCTAACCCTGTATTTTGAGTGAGTGTTGAATGCCTGTCTGCCTCCCCTGCTGGATTCTGAGCTTCTTGAGCTCCAGAGTCAGGTTTTACTTCTCCTCAAGTCTCCAGGGTCTGCCTCAGGGCCTGAGTCAATAGCAGTTTGTTTATTTGGAAAAAATGTCACACCTTGAACAGCCTTTTCTAGCCCATCTTCTTTGTGGCCCTTAGGGTGTCAGGGGCTGAATGCCCTAGTGGCTGTCCTCGGCTCTGCTGGGAGGGACGCTTACAGCTCCATCATCTCAGACTGTCAGTGATAATAGGGGCCTTGGTGACAATCCTCAACCAGAGGTGGCCTGGGGGGCACTGGAAGACATGTGGGGTGGCTTTGGTTGTCCTGATGACTGACTGAGGGGCATTCCTGACATAAGGGGGGTTGGGGGAACACCTGGGCAAGCTAAACCTCTCTCAAGGAACAACAGTCCTTGCAACAAAGGACTGTCCTGCCCAAATGCCATTAGTGACCTGACATTGACACTTACGATGCTGACACTTCTTGGAAGTGGAAATCTGCCATTTCCCACTTTTTCTTGCCCTCCTTGCCCTGCCATCTGCTAAAATCCTTCCTTCTTTTCCCTGCCTGCACAGTGCCTTCTTCCTGCCATTCTCCAGGAGCCTCTGCAGGGATCAGGCTGCTTCCAGCAGCCCTGACTTGGCAGCTGCGCCAGGGTCCTGAGTGGCTGTGGGTGGGTGTGGGGCAGCGTGGGCTTCTTGTCCACACACATACTGCCCATCGTGCCTTTCCCCAGAGAAAGATTTCACAAAACAGCCCCTGTTCCCAGCTAGTAGGTGGGCAGGAATCCTACAGGAACATGGGCTCCTACCAGGACTGTTGCTGACCCCAGCTCAGCTGGGTGCTTGTGGTGCTGACACCCACATGGGCTCTCGTCAGCAAACAGCCCACACCTGGCTAATGCAGGACTCTTCTCCCCTTGTCACCTCCCACACACACACACATATATTCATGTGCTGCCAAGAAGCACAGTTACTGGCATTGGATCCCTGGGTGCCCACTACACTGGTAATAATTGATTTCTTCCTTCAGAAAAGGCATCTGATAGGCAGTTAACTCCTACTCGTACCCTGATTCACTCTTCGTGCCTATAGTCTCTCATCTGTCACCTACCCTAGGTTACCACTTTCCAATGCGGCAGTTATCCCCCTGCTCCATCTTCAGCCTAAACTCGGTGTCCCTAATTGTGGCTAACTTCGAAGAGCAGTCACCCAGCCTTTCGTGTTGGTCTCCTCCTTTCCTTCATCAGCAGGGCTGAGACCAATGCCACTGGCTAGTTTCCATAGTGTCGTAGTTATCATGTTCACCTCACACGGTCTTTGCCACCAACTGTGGTGCCTCAGTAGATAAAAATGGGCCTAGAGTTCCTCCTTAATGGGATAAAGAGTGGAAGCCCACTGTCTGTCATGAGGCAAGCTTGTTCTTCTTTCTTACCTTGGCTAAGAAGTCTACATTTGGAGGCACCTCGCTCTGTCCCTCTGCCTCGACAGGTGCCCTGGGTTCCTTCTCTGTCTGAAGCAGAAGAAGTAGCCCCAACTCCCAATGGAGGAAGCCACCTTTCCCATCTGCCCTGGACTGCACCTGCAGCATCTCTCCTGTAAAGCCTTCCCTGGAGCCCTGGCCGGAGCTGGTATTGACAGACAGGACCTCAGGTCATGCAGGATTCAGGTCAGACGGCTGCACTTACAGTTCTTTCTCCTTCTCCACTTCCTCCTATGACTCTTTTGATGGGTACATGTATGAGCCAGAGCCCCAGACCCCAAGCACCACCTCCCCGACCCTAAACCTGAATGTAAAGTAGAGTGCCCCAAAATGGCATCAGCTCATTGACATTTCCCAAACAGTGTTCTGGAGAGTATTAATAAGCAAAAGGGAGTGAATAGAGTTCTGGGGTCAAAGTTTCTTTACTGCAGAACCTCCCAGAGCCTTTAATACACTAATGCGCAACATGAATTTCCAAGAAGAGGATTTAACATACGGTGTATCCCAGACTCACTGGCAAGCTAACCTTTGTGACACTAGAGTTCCTAGGAACACACTGTGGGAAATACCATCCTGAGTCAACCTTGGGAATTTGAATCCTTTCAGAAGGGCCTTGACATTGACCCCATGAGTAGTAAAACACAGGCTAGACTTTCACCCTTCTGCAGGCGTTTCCCAAGAAGTATTTCCCAAATGGATCGTCTGAGGTTGAGTCATGAATTAAACCAAATCCTCCTTTTCCCCCGGGATTCCTACAGGTCCCCCAGCTTTGGCTTCCAAGTACTGGATATGGGAGTCCTGGCAACATAAATGTGGAGGAAATGGAAAGAATATACATAGCACAGTGTTGGCATCCAAGAGTTCTTAGCCTGGGGGTCTGAGAATCTCCATTACTGTCATCTACCCATATATTCACTCTGTGTCTTGGTTTATATTTCTCTAGAATACGAATGTTATTAATCCACGCCTCATAAATCCCCACTAAGAGATTTAGGCAAAATATGGAGGCTGGGATTGTACCAGTACAATTCATTGAAGAAAACGTTTCCTCAAATGACTCTAAAGGATGTGTCTGCTAGATTTCAAATATGTATAATTGATAACTCTGAGGATTTAGGACCTATTTGTGGGTGGGTGAGAGGATCAGAGAGGGGCAAGTTGGGGTGGTGGTGGTGACAATGATAAAACAAATCAAAACAAAACAGGTAATGAGTGAGCAGTCTCTGCACACAGCTAGTCTCTAAGCTAGTCCCATCCTAAACCACGGCAGCACCCACCACTAGACCCCAAAGGGAAAAAACATAGCAGGAACTCGAACAGGATAAAAATGTGAATATAATGGTTCCTCACATTTACAGAGCACTTTCCAGTTTACAAAACACATTCATGCACATGATTCCATTTGATCTTCCTAACATCCTCATATAATGGGCAAGGAAGAAAGAGCACCCCATTTTATGGATTGGCAATCAGTAATTAAGTGGCTTGCCCAAGATCTCCCAGCTTAGTGGCAAACCAAGGACCAAGATTGAAGTCTTCTTCCTTTCTGCCCATTGCTTCTCATTTCTCCTGCTGAACCCACTAGACTGAGAGCATCTGGAGGGCAAGGATATCTAAGAAATGAATGAATGAATCAACCAACCAATCGTTTGGGTGCCGGCCCAAGAAACTCGTTTGTCACTGGCACACAGGGGCATGGCTGTGATGAGGAGCTAAAACTTCAGTGACACAGATGGGTGGCCACCGCTTCCTGGCAAGTTCGTGTCATTTACTGGAAGAGGATCGTGGTAAAGGCAGAAGTTTGTTAATGGAAATCCATGTCCACATTCTCAAAGGTGGGCCCCGGTTGGACAATAAAGCAAGATGGGTGCAAATTCTCAGAGGTTAGGTCCAGCTTCCTTCTAGGGATGTGTTCATTGTTTAGTAGTTAGGGACCTGGAGATACTGAAGGAATAATAATAAAGACAAGGATAAGGCCTGTTATGGGCTGAATTTTGTCCCTCCAAAATTCAAATGTTAGAGTCCTAACCCCAGTACCTCATTGTGATTGTATTTGGAGATATGATCTTTAAAGAGGTGATTAAGGTTAAATAAGGTCATTGGGGTGATCGCTAATCCAATATGACTGGTGTCCTTCTAAGAAGAGGAGATTAGGACACAGACACTCACAGAGGGAAGACCACGTGAGGACACAGGGAGAAGACAGCAATCTATAAGCCAAGGAGAGCAGCCTCAGGAGAAATCAGCCCTGCTGCCATCTTTATCTTGGACTTTTAGACTCTAGAACTGTGAGAAAATAAATTTCTGCCATTTAAGCCATCCAGTCCGTGATACTTAGTTATAACAGCCCTAGCTGACTAATATAAGCCCCAAGGTCAGGCTGGGACTCAAGAGGGAAATGTAAGGTGGCTCTGCACCCTCTCTCCACTGGGCAATAATCCAGGTAAACGTTTTCTCTGTTAACATCACAGGGCATTCATGCTTCCTTTCCTAATATTAAGTGGCCACTGAATATATGCATTATCCCAAGAAAATCAGACCAGATATAGCATCTGTTCCCTCCTTACAAAAAGCTTAAAATGTAGTAGAAGAGTAAGATAAAAACATATTACGAATCAGAGAAAACACTCGGTTTTTTAACACAATGTGTTCAAAAGCCAGTTTGTGAGTTAATTGCTTGAACCCAGAACATGTTTCCCCAGAAGCAGCCAGCTCCCTATGGTGGCTCTGCCTCCACATCACCCATCCAGTCACCTGACATCAGTGACAATAAATAACCTTTACAGCCAACACTGTCCTTTCACATACACCACCTCCTTGTGTTCTAGAAACATCCACCAGAGAGGCAGAAGGACTACTCTCAACAGCCACGTTTCACACGGGGGTCTGGAGGCTCAGAGAGAAGTGACTGGACTTGCCCAAGGTGGACCCTGCACTGGTGGAGCCAAGAGTCAAATGCAGGGTTTCTGTCCCCAGGTCCCACGTTGAGTGGAGAGAGAAGGAAGAGAACTCTGTGCCCTCCCCAGCCCCAACCCCACCACCACCCCGCTCTGCCCCTGGGACTCTGGGCAGAGGAGAGTGAGCCACACGTACCAGGCAACAACACGTGTGTGCCAGGGCAGGGGGACATTGGTGGTCAGAGGGCAGGATGGCTGTGGCCAGAATATTTGAAGTGTGCCAGGACCTGCCTGCTGCAGTTGCTGCCATATGCTAAAGGAACCAGTGATTAACACATGCTGAAATGAGGGTCCTGTCTGGATTTTCCTGAGAACGGCAATCATTCATCAGCTTGTATGATTGATATTTGGTACCTTTCCCAGAATCCTAGTCCCTCTGGAATTTGTGCATACCTGCGCAATTTGAGCATTAGGATTCCTGCCTGACGAACAATAGTTAAGGGTTGTAATGAACTCTAGAGGCTGTGTTCAAACAAATGTGCTTAATAAATGTTAGCTGAGAGTCAATCATGTGCCAGGTACCATTTTGGGGCTGGGGGTGGGGTTAGAAGGGTAATTCAAGAGACACACCCTGCTCACAAAGATCTCACAGTCAAGCATGGGGGGAGAAGACCAACACATGAAGGACTGTCGTAAAAGGCATGTGAGATGTGCCCTAAGGTGACAACGGTCCTGTAACTGCACCCCAAACTTAGACACTCTATAATAACACTCTCTGTTCATCTGCAACCATCCAGATTTAGTCTCCCGCTCTAACATATGCACCAATCGATACCAAAGATGAATTAAACTGATGAAAATCCATACCAAAGCCAGTTTTTCTTTCCAGACCAAAAATTTCCATCAATAACAGAAAATTAAAAGATGCCACTAAATTCTGATGCCTGCATTGCACATAGTTCAATCACAGGTTGTGGAAATAGATTAAGAAGTAGAAACACTTGCCAAGAAGCTGTTCTGCAGGCCTTTGGCAGACGTAGAGGGACCAGTGTGGAACGAGGAATTTCAGAGTAAAGCTAAGGCCCTGAGGCGGACTGTCCACTCCAAGTAGCCACCAGTGAGCAGGTCCCAGCTGGGTGACCTGGGGCTCTACGGCCCGATCAATAGGCCAGGAGTCCAGGCAGTAGGTTCCGAAGGCCACCAGGAAACAAGCCAGACACACAGAACAGCCAGTGGTCTGTTTGGCTGGTTTGAAGAAGAGAATTGGAAAAAAAGAGTTGAAACAGATTTGGGTGACATCATGAAAGGTTAGGAATTTTAGACTTTCAGTTGCTGAGGGCATTTGAGCAGGAAGGTAAGACTCTTAAAAAAGCAATTTGCCTGTTCTGGGGACAACAGGGAGCCAGACGTTTTTTCAAATGTCTTACTCTGAGGTTCATGGCCACGGCAACAGATCTGTTCTGTATCAGCTCCAGCAGGAGCAGAAAGAAAACAGCCAGGCACACAGAGCTCTGGTTAGCAGAAGCTTTGCTGAGCTGATCCCTCTGCATCATACGCCCTTTCTCCCACCTCAGGTCTCCCCCATCTCGGGAGCACCCACAAGGCCCACTGTCAGATACAACATCCGATGGTGTGGCTGCAAGATCCACCCTGCAGCACTGCTCTGTCCTGCTCTGAGCTGATAGAGGCTTCTGGCCTCATGATTCACTCATTTATTCATTTACTCAATCAATCATTTCCTGGGGCCTGGCTAGGTACTAGGCCCTATGCCTGATGTTAGGGATGGAGAAAGAAATGCAGGTGATTATCGAATCAAAGGCCCTGCCCTGGAGAGTATAGTCTAGTAGAGGAGAGCTTCTTTCCATCAGCAAACATTCTCTGAGCACTTGCTATGTACCAGAGCTATGTTAGGCACTGGGGACACGACCCCTGCTCCAGGAAGCTCACAGTCCAGTGCGTGAGATGGGCAGAAAGATGGCAAAGTGGTACATGCTACATGGGGGGTGAGCCAGGAGTGCCTCAGGGCTGCGGCCCCCAAGGAGAAATTACAAAGTAGAGGCTGCATGCCAGGCGCAAGAGAGGAGATAATGAGCTGTTCTCGAATGAAGTTCTAACCACTAGAGCATCTGTAGGCAGCAATCTTCTGGGAGCAGGATGAGAACAAACAGGGCTGACACCCAGGATGATGGAGGAAGGGGGATGCAGCACTGGGAAAAACTGCTGGAGTTTCCCTCCAGAAACCACAGTAGTGTTCCCTCGGGGCAGCAGGCCAGCCTTGGGCTTGGAGCAGAGCCTGGGGACAGGAGAGTATCCAAACGGCCCACAGGATGTGGCGGGTGGCACTATCCTGGGAAGCTGAGGCATTGGGCAAGGCAGAGAGGAGAGGTTGCATAGGGTGCCACTTTGATGCTGCCTGAGCCCTGCACCTCCCACAAGGTGGCCCGTCATGTCTGGGGGTGGGAGGATGGGATCCCTGCTAAGCCTTGCACTCTGGAAAGAAAATAGTGGGTCCATCCACCAGCCACGGGTCCCTCGGTTAGACATTTGAGCCAAGTTCCCCTTGCTTGATCCTCTTTGGGAAATAAACAGCGAATGGGCATAGACAAAGAACCTGGGCTTGAATCTGCCCTCTAAGGCGACCCCTTTACTAGGGTCTAGGTCAGTTTCCTTTTCTGCCAAATGAAGTCTCTCCCAGGATTGAGATTAAGGAAAATATTCCTGGCTTGCTTCCTCTTGGTGAAAGCTGACTCTTCCTAGTCAAAGTTGACAATGGGGAAGGACTATAATAACCCCCCTAACAAGAGACAGTCTTTTACACTTCATAAGGCACTCCACACACATTCACAACAATCCTGGGAGGTAGATAGAGCAGGTATTACCGTTCCCAGTTTATCGGTTAAGCAAAGTGACTTGAGATATTTGTACACCCATGTTCACAGAAGCACTATTCACAATAGCCAAAAGGCGGAAGCAACCCAAGTGTTCATCGACGGATCAATGGATAACTAAAATGTGGTATATTTATACGATGGAATATGATTCAGTCTTAAAAAGGAAGGAAATTCCGATACATGCTGCAATGTAGATGAACCTTGAGGACATTATGCTAAGTGAAAGAAGCCAGTCACAAAAGGACAAATACTGAATGATTCCACCTATATGAGGTTCCTAGAGTAGTGAGATTCATAGAGACAGAAAGCAGAATGGTGGTTGCCAGGAGTCAGGGGAAGGAGGAATGGGGAGTTAGTGTGTAATAGGTACCGAGTTGCAGTTTTGCAAGACGAAAGAGTTCTGGAGCTGGATGGTGGTGATGGTTAAACAATAATGTAAAGCCACTTAAGACTACTCAACAGTATGCTTAAAAATGATTAAGATGATAACTTTTATGTTATGTGTATTTTACCACAATTAAAAAATGTTTTAAAATTTTTTTGTAAAAAGTGACCTGAACCCAGATGTCCTGACTATCAGGTCACTGGTCTGAAGTCTACACCATCAGCTAAGGAGTGATGGCACCATGGGACACCAGAAAGAGCACACAGCCTGGAGTTAGACCAGCGACTGGGTGACAGTCTCACTAGCCATGTGACCTCGCCTCCTTTACCTCTCTGAGATTCAATTTTCTAAGCTATAAATTGAAGCTAAAATATAATAATACAGTAAAGTGCCCCAAGCACAGGGTAGGCACCCAATGAAGGCCAGAGGGGGTAGTAGGGAAGGGTCCGGCCATGTCCAGCCAGGACCCAGGGCCTCAGTCAGCACGGGTGCTCGCCACCCATGAGCGGATGGGCAGAAAAGCGTCCACTTACCCACTACAACCTGACTCCCAAGTCACCGGGATGAGAAAGTCCACCCTTTACAAGTAATAGTCTGACTCACTTGTTCCTTCAAAGAGTGGACAGCTGCATCCAGCTGTCAGGAAGCCCAAGCAGCACCGTGCAGTGGCCAGAGTACAGGCTCTGGGTCCAACGGGCCTCAGTGGGGCCTCTTCTCACTGCGTGACCCTGGGTGTGTCACTTCACTTCTTCAAGTGCCACCAGGCAAGTGGGGGGAATAATGGCCCCTCCTCAGGGTGGCTGAGAGGGTTAGACAGGGTCCTGGGCTTCAAGGCCTGCACATGGGTGGTCTCAGTAAGGTTGTCTCCCTTTAGGAAGCACCATGGAAAGCTTAGAAGGTTCTGGGGGGATGTCCAGGGCCCACAGCTACAGCGAGGAGGGTGTTTGGGGCCAGACAGTCATCCCCACACACTTCTGACCATGTGCCTGAGCTGGGGACAGGAATAAGAGCCAGGGAGCCGAGGGTCTGCCCTCGGGAGACCTTCCCTCATGCCAGCTAGGCAGAAAGGGCACCCCCGTTAAGGGTGTGTTACGGACTGAATTGTGTCCCCCTAAAACTTATTGAAGCCCTAACCCCAATATGACTGTATTTGGAGATAGAGTCTTTAAAGAGATAATTAAGGTTAAATCAGGTGATAAGAGTTGGCCCTAATCCAATATGACTGGTGTCCTTATAAAAAGAGGAAGAGACACCAGGGATGCGCACACAGAACAAAGGCCATGTGAGGACACAGTGAGACAGCTGCCAGCTGCAAGCCAAGGAGAGAGGCCTCAGGAGAAACCAAACCTACTACCACCTTGATCTTGGACTTCCAGGCTCCAGAAGTTGGAGAAAATTTTGTTTAAGCCACCCAGTCTGTGCTGCTTTGTTATGGCAGCTCAAGTAGACTAAGACAGGACATCATCAGCCCCATGTCACTCCTCTGCTCAAAATCCTACGAGGCTCTTCCTCGCCCCTTCCCTCCCTCCCTGCCTCCACCCACACTGGCCTCCCTCCATCCCTGAACACACCAGGCATGCTGCCAGCTTAGCAGGCCCCACCTAGAAAAGCACCATCCACTAGAAATATAATGCCAGCCACAAATGTGAGCCACTAATGTAAGTGCTTTTTCACATATAGAATTCAAATTTACATTTCACATATATAAATGTAAATTTTCTAGTAGTCACATTTAAAAAAAAGTTTTTTAAGAAGGTGAAATTGATTTTAATAATATACTTTATTTAACCCACTATATCCAAATATTATCATTTCCACATGTAACCAATATAAAAGTCATTCATGAGATAGTTTACATCCCTTTCTTTCATTCTAAGTCTTTGAAATCTGGTGTGTATTTCATGCTTACAGCACACCTCAGCTGGGACCAGCCACGTTTCAAGTGCTCAGTAGCCACACGTGGCCGGTGGCTACCATGTTGGAAAGCACAGGCCTTAAGTGTTCTTCCTCCAGATATCTACGTGGCTGACTCCACCACCAGCCTCAAATGCCACCTTCTGTGAGGCCCAAGCTGACCACTCTATTGAATAAACCCCTTTTGTCTTAGTCCATTCAGGCTGCTATAACAAAATAGCAGAGACTAAGTGGCTTATAAACAACAGACCTTTATTTCTCACAGTTCTGAAGACTGGAAGTCCAAGATAAGGCAGCGGCAGACTCAGTACCTGGTGAAGCCCCCTTCCTAGTTCCTGTGTCCTCACATGGTAGAAGGGGCAAGGTTGCTCTCTGGGGTCTCTTTATAAGGGCACTAATCCCATTCATGGGGGCTCCACCCACATGACCTAATCACCTCCCACAGGCCCCACCTCCTAATACTATCACCTTGGGGGCTAGGATTTAACATAGAAATTAGGGGAACCATAAACATTCAGCCCACAGCAGCTTCTACACACAACTCCTCCAACACCTCTCCCCTGCTTTACATTCCTTAGCACTTACTACCTTGTAGCACATTCTATAAGTTTCTCATTGACTATGTTTGCCGTCTCTCTCTCTCTCCACTAGAGGACAAGCTCCATGAGGGCAGGATCTTTGCCTGTCTTGTTCACTGAGGTGTCCCCGGGGCTTAGAACAGCGCCTGGCACTGTATTGCTGCATAAATGAATGCGTATGTATCCACCATGATAACCAACAGGCACTCTTGTTGAACACCCCTAACTGCTGGGCATGACAGTCCTCAGGCCCAGAGAAGGTGGGGGCATCTGCAGGCCAGACAGCTGGAAAGAATCAGACCAAGATAATGATTCCAGGCCCAGTGTTCTTTTTGTTTGTTTGTTTTGTTTTGTTTACCTTAACTAGTTTCATCCATTTTAATAGCCTAAATTTCAGGCCTACAAGCTTTCCTAAGCTTGATAAGCTTTTTTTATTGTGGCAACAATATATACATAACACAAAATTTACCATTTTCACTATTTTTAGGTGGTTTCAGTGGCATTAAGAACATTCGCATTGTTGTGCAACCATCACCACCACTCATCTCCAGAATTTTTTCCGTCTTCCAACACTGAAACCCTGTCCCCATTAAACAACAACTCCTCATTCTCCCCTCCCCCCAGCCACTGGCAACCACCATTCTAATATCTGTGCCTATGGATTTGACTTCTCTAGGTACTTCATATAAGTGGGATCAAATATTTGTTCTTTGTGGCTGGCTTATTTCACTTAGCATAATGTCTTCAAGGTTCATCCATGTCATAAGATGTGTCAGAATTTCCTTCTTGCTTAAGGCTGAATAATATTCCATTGTATGTATATGCCACATTCTGTTTATCCACTCATTGTGATGGACACGTGTTGCTTCCACCTTTTGGCTACTGTGCCAGTGTTCTTTTTTTTTTCTTTTTTGTGAGGAAGATCAGCCCTGAGCTAACATTCGTGCTAATCCTCATCTTTTTGCTGAGGAAGACTGGCTCTGAGCTAACATCTATTGCCAATCCTCCTCCTTTTTTTTCCCCAAAGCCCCAGTAAATAGTCGTATGTCATAGCTGCACATCCTTCTAGTTGCTGTATGTGGGACGCGGCCTCAGCATGGCCAGAGAAGCGGTGCGTCAGTGCGTGCCCGGGATCCGAACACGGGCCGCCAGCAGCGGAGCGTGCACACTTAACCGCCAAGCCACGGGGCCGGCCCCCCAGTGTTCTTTTAACACAACACACACGAACAAGAGCTCAGAGCAAGAGGTGATCCCCACCGTAGCTCTGTGGGGGGATACTGCACAAAAGAGGTGGCCTGGACCTGGCTCTCCCAAGAAGAGAGGTGCTAACAAACAGGCCTTGGCAAAGGAGTTCTAGGTTGTCTTAGTCAGCTCAGGCTGCCATAACGAAAGACCATCAACTAGGTGGCTTAAAAACAAACATTTATTTTCTCGTAGTTCTGGAGGCTGGAAAGTCCGAGATCAAGGTTCCGGCAGGAGTTGGTTTCTGGTGCGGGCTCTCTTCCTGGTTTACAGAGGGCTGCCTTCTCGCTGTGTCTTCACTGGTGGAAAGAGAACGAGAGAGAGATCTCTGGTGTCTATTCTTCTCTTATAAGGGCACTAGTTCTATCAGATCACGGCTCCACCCTTACACCCTCATTTACTCTTAAGCACCTCCTTAAAGGCCTCATCTCCAGTATAGCCACATGAGGGTGGGGGCTTCAACAGACAAATTCTGGGGGGAAAAAATTCAGTCCATACCACAGGTCACGGGAACTGCGCAAACACTGACCAGGAGGTTTGCTCCGGCAGTTGTAGGAGGGCGGGAGCATGGGGTAGGGATGCCAGCAAGGGGCACAGAGAGGAGGGCCTGCACCAGGTGGTGGCCACGAGACTGAGAAAGAAGCAAGAGACTGGAGATGCAGGCGAGGCAACACGCAGGACCTGCTGGGACTGGAGAGACAGAACTCAAGCCCCTCTCTGCCGGGACTCCCTCAGCAGGGACCCTCACCCTTGACTCCAGGCTCTTCATTGGATATGAAAGGTGTATTCATCCCTGCATTAAGATTTTATGCTTGGCTAATGCCAACAGGGGGCTGGACCCAGGCTGGTGCTGGGCCTCTGGGGACACCCCCTGTGGAGAGAAAAGGACCATCCAGGACAAGCCTGATATTCCAGGGTAAGGACCAGTGCCCCAAATAAACATGGGGAAATGGACGGGTTCATTGTCACTACCCCCACCCTGAATTTGGTGGCACCTCCTGCAGCAGAGCCCACCACAGACCAGTGCAGATGCAGAGGGAGAGCTCAGGGTGGGAAACAGTCTCTGTGCATCTTAGTCAGCTCGGGCTGCCGTAACAAAGGGCCACAGACTGGGTTGCTTAAACACAGACGTTCATTTCTTGGTTCTGGAGGCTGGGAAGTTCCAGATCAGGTGTTGGGAAGGTAGGTTTCATTCTGAGGCTCCTCTCTTGGCTTTAGGTGGCCACCATCTCACTGTGTGCTCACGTGGTCTCTTCTATGCGGGCACATGAAGAGAGAGTGCTCTCTCTTCTTATGAGGGCACTAATCCCATCATGCGAGCCCTACCTTCATGACCTCATCTAATCCTAATTACCTCCCAAAGGCCCCATCTCCAAATAACATCACATTAGGGGTTAGGGCTTCAACATATGATTTTGGGGGGACACAATTCAATTCATAGCACTATGCTTCCTCAAAACCTTGACTTCAGCCTCAGGTAGTTCTGTTAGTCCAGCCAGAGCAAACACAGGGCCCATCGAGAGTGACCATGCAGGCCTCTCATTCTGACTGGAAATTTCCACTGGACTGTGAGACACTATCTCTTCCACAAATCATTAGCTTCTGGCAGTAAACACACAACGGGGGTTGGGCCCACAGGCTCTGGTGTAACCCAGGCCCCAGTTCAAGGCCCAACCCTGCCATGCACCAGCTGTGACCCTTAGGCAGCCCACCTCGCCTCCTCGTGCTACATCCTCATCTGTAAGGTGAACCCGCTTGTGGTATGGGGTCGTTGTGGGGCTATATGAGGACTCCAGGTAAAAGCAATGAGCACAACACCCAGCTTGTCCTAAGTGCTCTGTCAGTGTTACCTACTAGTATTAATTGCTATCATTATTATTATTATTGTTATTTGGAAACAAACTACTTCTCTGCCAAGTTCCATGAAACCTGGTGTAATTGAGAGAAACTGGAACTTGGACTTACATGTCCCAGGTTTGTGTCCTGACACCAGTACTCACTTGCTGTGATTTTACAAGTCCCTAATCCTGAGACCCACTTCTACCATTCGTTACATAGGTGTAGTAACACCCCAGCTGTGGTAGAATAAAACGAGATGACGGATGTGCAAGCGCCAGCCAAGCGTGGATAGCTGTGAAGGGCAATCCCTTCTTCACCACTCCCAGATCCAAATGCTCAAAACACCAACAGCTTTTTCACCCTTCCTGGCAATGAGACCTGCCCTGAACCGACAGGAGGTTATTTACCATCTTTACGTGTGTGCACATTCTTGTGCTTTGCTGCAGAAACATTCAGATGTTTGATGATGAGGTGTTGCCCGGAACCCCACGGACAGTGTCACGCAACACACACACACACACCACATCACCTTTCGAAAACCCCAAAACTCTGAATTCTAAAACACGATTGGCCCCAAGCATTCTGGATAAGGCACAGTGACCCGTATGAACGGTCCGTCTTCATCCTCACCGCACTGGATCCAGGAAGAGAGTGTGGGAGGAAGCCGCGTGGCTCTAGGTGATGAGTGAGGGCCCCACGCTTCACTGTGCGCTGGGCAGGGCCCCAGGGCAAGAACATCAAATCTCCGGGAGGAGGTGACCTTCCAGGCCCAGTCCTCCCTGGGTGACCTTTGGCTGAAGCAGCTAGAACAGCCAAGGAAGGAGCCTGTGGCTCTATTTCCCTCCAGCGCCCTCTGTAAAGTAGAAACCCTCCAACCTCTCAGGAGGAGCCCCACCTCCTTCTCAGCTCCGGAATGAATCTGGGCACAGATTCTGGTCCCCATGGCAACCGCTCCAATCTGTGTCAGCATAAATGTAGCCGCTGCTGCTAAAATTAAAGGAGGGGGGACCCTCGCATGCTTAGCCTTTTATGCTTCTCAGAATCAGGACCCCAGGGGGTTCAAAGGAGAGAACTTGGGAGCAGTCTCACGGCACTGGCGCCGAGCTGGCCCCGGGGGGCGGGTGGCAGGGGGCGGGGGGTGAGATTCCAGGTGGGCAAGTGTGAGGAGAGCACTTACCCTGTGTGCAAGGGCCTCACCGTTAACCTTGAGCTTGACGCCAAGCCACTCCAGACAGCTGTTTGTTAAAGCTCTCTGGGGAAACCTATTCGGCAACATCTCTTGGTAACTTACTCTAGGATTTATTGAGTCTCGCTGAGTCTACTGGGGAACAGACCTATTTTTAAAATTTCATTTGGAAGGATAAAGTAGGGGAAGGAATTCCAGAGGGAAAGGAGAACTGACACTTATTGAATTTCTTACTACGCGCCCGGAGACTTTATCGACATCATCGACTTAAATTGGCACCGCGCACCTGTGGATTGTTGTCACTGGTTTACAGATGAGGAAATGAGGCCCAGAGAGCTCTAGTTACTCATCCAAGGCCACACAGCTTTGGATCCTGGCTTCAGCCTGCCTTTCTACTGGCGCCTTCTCCACTATTCCACCAGCTGCAGGCCACGTGTGAGCAAAGTCCACCTCCTGTCACCAGACACCTTGAGGTCGCTTTGAGTTCCAAGGAAGCAAAGGTCTGGGGGAGGAAGTGCATGCGCCTCAATCAGGGGGTATGATGGGGCAGGCTTGATGGGACCCGGGTGTCACGACCCCCTTCCAGTGAGTCCTAGGACCACAGAGCACCTGCCAGAGAACACTGGTCAGAGGGCCAGTTCTTTCTCCTTCCACCCCTTTGCCCAGAGAGGAGATGTTCTCTGGCTACAGGGAAGGGCGTGCTGGAGGCTTTACAGAGCATCCCCACACCCCAGGTCTTCTGTGCGACCCTGGCCAGCAGGCTCCCCTTCGGCAGTTCCTAAGGAGCCCTGACTCTCCGAGGGCCTGACCTAGCCAGGCACGGGGGCTGGAGACAGGTAGTGGCCTGGTGACCTCCAGGCCTGATGGTTTGCAGCTCAGGGCAGAGTCCTGGCCAGAGCGCCTCCCCTCTAAATCCTGATAGAGTGAACTGTAAGCTCTGGATTACACGGCTACCAACACACGAGCAAGGTGAGAGCCTCTACTCTCTCCCAAACCAGCTCAGAAGAAAACAGCTTGCCTCAACCTCTTTCCTACAGAAGCAAGTGCACACATCTCAGCCTTTGAGGCTCCCTGCTCTGGGCCTGGCCTGACACCTCCACCTTCACACGTCTCTATTCTCCTTTACACATCTCCGCTCCAAATGCTGTTCCCTGCACCTGTCCCTGCTTCCAAGCCTCTGAACTTAGTTGCATTGCTCCCTCTGCCAGATATGCCTCCCAGCGCCCAGGCAAGTTCTGCTGCCCACTGTCATGGCCCAGCCCCACAAGCCTGTCCCACCCCCAGTGAAGGTACCACCGTCCCTTGAGCTCCTCACACTCTGACAAGCCTCGCACAGCACTCAGCACTCTCGCCTCAGAGTAAGCAGATGTGCATTTTTCTGCCTCCACCCCCAAGATCCCCAAATAAAGTAGTTTTGTCCTAGAAGAAGTTCAATACCTGACAATTTGTTAAGGCATAGAGGTGCAACTGGGCACTCCACACCGTCCATCTGGCCCCCTTCACAGCTCCCCTCCTGCCACTGTCCCCTCCACTCACTGCCCAGCGCTCTGCCCTGCTGCTGGTTTCTAGAGCTGCTTCCTCTTCCCGGCCTAAGGATGTCCCCAGGCCAGGCTCTTTGCACTCTCTATCGCCATTCCTGGAACACGCTTTGCTGAGCTCGTCTCATGCCAGCTCCTTATCGTTCCTCCGTTGACATGTGCTTTCTCTGACCACCTGCCTGACCTAACCAAGGTACCCACCTCAGTGTCTTCTGACATGACACTTGCTGATTTTCCTCAAGCTCTGCGGGCCCACTAGGCCCAGTATCGATGAGTGCTCATGAGTGATTGGTACGGAGCCCCTCAGCCTCTCTCGCCTGGGGTTCCCTGTACCTGACAGAGGCCACCCCCAGGACAGGGGCTATGGCTGGTCTCAGTGAGAACACAGGAAGGTCCTAGCAAGTTGGCCATTGACAGGCCATTTGGAGGTTCTTGGCAGGGGAAGGTGAGAGAGGAAGGGGATGCCCGCCCACCCAGCCCTGCAGGCCTCCAGCCTCACAGCTGTGGGATCGCAGAGTAAACACCCAGCAGTCCCATCAAAACCCCAAGGCAACCAGACCCTCCCGAGGCGGCCCTGTCCCTGTGAGCAGTCTATTCCAACCCACTTAGGCTGATGGCCAAACATACCTTCTGACGGCCAAGGCAAAGGGGCCCAGGGGCCGCACCAGGACCACAATGGTGGAGGGAAGAGTGAACAGGGACAGAGAAACAGGGCACTGGAGGACCTTCAAAACGCCAGCCAGTCTCAGCCTGAACTCTGCTCCTCCAGGGGCAGGAAGCAGGACGTGAGGACCCAGGGCTGATTTCCAGCCACCTGTTCACAGGGAGAAACGCCTCCTCCCCATCAGAAAACTGACCTCTGAGCAGAAGACGCCCAGTGTGTACAGCTGTGTGTGGGCATCTTCTCCTTGCTGGTCTGCAACAGCAAAAGGGAGTGTATACGTTGGAAAGGGGAGGAGGATCAGATCTAAATGTTTATCAGTGGGGGAACAAATGAATAAATCTTGGTGCTTCATCAACTTTCTTGATTATGGTTATAGCAGACAATGGAATAAACATAGCTTTTAAAAATAATGAAATAGATCTATATTTCTGACTTGAGAAATGTCCACAGTGAAAAAAGCAAGTTGTAGAACAATATGTCTCCTATTATCTCATTTTTGTAAAAGAAAATCTGTGTATCTGCACATGAGATTGACTAAGCATGCATATAAAATAGTCTGGAAGTCTACACCACACCAACAGTTAATAGCCATTGCCTACGGGAGGAGAAGGCAGGACTGGGGTCAGGAAGAGGGACACAGAAGAAAGGAGATAATATGGTTTTACTTTACATACTTTGAATTTTGTTACAAAGACCAGGTAACATTTTGTAATAAAAAACCAATAAAGGTAAAAAAAACAAATTGAATAATCACAAAAAATGCCCAAATACCCCTAAAGGAGAGTGCATGCTCGAGAGCAGCGTCCTTCCACGAATGGGCGACACTCTGAAATGTTTGCAGAAAACCACCACGAAAAATGCCCACTTGCATTTTTTAATTGACATTATTTTTTTGTTCTTTGCTTAATTAGAAGAGCCCGGCCCTCTCCAGTCCCTTTAGTCCCTATAATAAGACAGTGTCCTGGCCAACTGACTAAAAGAGATCTCTTCTCACGCAACGTGTCCCAGCTACAGCATATGCCAAATCAAGGGTTTGTCTCTTTATAAGAAAGGACAGATTTTGGGAGGAGGGTAAGGAAATGGGAAAAAAGAAATCAGAACATGTCAAAAGAGATATCTTTTGCAATTCCACTGACCTGATTATTGGGTCCATTTTAGCACTTTAAATATGTATCTGTTTATCACAGCAAATGTAATAATCAAAACTTTGGAGAGGTAAAGTCAGTGCTTGCCACTGGTTCCAGTCTGTCCCCAGCTCAGCGTCCTGGTGACAAGCTAGGCAGGCCTCCCTGGCTGGTCTCCAGAGCCGTCTGTACAACCTACTTCTGTCCAGCTGAGCGGCCAAGAAGTTTCTGCTGAGCATTGGCTCATGCCAGGAAATAACCTGGGGGAGTAGAGAGACAACCCCTGTCCCAAAAAAGCATATAACCTGGTTGGAAAGAGAAGACCCCCAGAGAGAATGTGCTAATGCCAGAGACCACCCGCATCTGGCTGTTCTTGGCGGTTTACACGAGCCTCTCCAGGCACTGTTTGCCCATTTGAGCTGCCAACCTCTTCCAGAATGAGAATGGGGCTATTATCACCGCCATTTTGCACATGAAGAAACTGAGGGTCGTAGAATAAGATATGTATAATAAAAGGACAAAATGTACAGGACATACCAACAGTAAATAATCATGAAGGAAACTCAGCAGTTTGTAGTTATTTGGGATCAAAGCCCTCCATGGCAAAACTTTTGGTAAAATCGAAACCACTAAGTTTAGGTAAGTTAAGTTTAAGTAAGTTTAGGAACCATTAAGTTTAGTAGCATAGAAAACTTTTAGAGGACCAGGAGAAGTAGCCTCTACTTTCTAGGCTTCCTGCCTCAAAATGGCATGGTTTCGATGAACAGAAGACCAAATCATGAGAAAAGTAAGGGCTACTGAGAAAAGCATTAAAATCACACACACAAAAAACTGTTGCTCCCACAGAAAACGGAAGGCACCAGAGAAATCCAGAAGATGGACTTTAACTTGAGCATGACCTCGGCTTCCTAATGCATTAATCACTGAAATGGAATAAATCTATTCCTGCAGGAGCAGAATTACACAGTTCTCTGCGATCCAATGTCAAATAGGTTATCCCTTGATTAAGGTCTTAGCATGGATGAGAGTTTTATTGAAATGATTTCCATTATCTGCACAGCAGTTCATCACAAATATATTTGGCCCAGTGTATTTCAAATATGATTTGATCACACATCAAAATTGTGGGCATTTAACTCATTTTAATCGAGAAATTAAATGCATCTGCCTTGCTTCCTCTCCTGGGGCTGCTCCATCCCAGGAATTCCCACGTCAGCAGGCTCACACGAGCCCTTGGTGGTAACTTGGCTGAGCCTGGATTCTCTCTCCTCTCCCCAAGGCTCTCCACCCTGAGCTCTGACCCTCTGACCGTCAAGTTGAAAGGGAACCTTACAATCAAAGAGGATGTAAACAAGAATAAGCCCTGTCAGCTTAATGGAGAGAGAGGGAAGCTTTAATGGACATTAATTAGTAGGGGGCTTATGTGCAATAGCTCCTTAGGAGTCAATGTAAGTTCCCCGGGTTCCCCAGTGACACTCCGGCTACAGCCTCATCACCTCAAAGGTGGCATAAGCACACGTTCCTTGTCCGTGGAGGCGGGATGGGGCGCCAACTGGCCAGAGAAGCAGGGCCGGGTTCAGTGAACTGCTTGAGGACACTCCTGCCTGCCTGCCCTCTCTGCTAAGACCTGGAAGGGAAGGAATGGCCAGGTGGAGGGGAGCCAGAAGTGAGACCAAGGCAGCTGTGGCGCTGCTGACAGAGACAGCTCCTTTCACTGCCAGAATACGCCACTGTGAGGCTAGGAGCAGGGCGCCGGGCACAGGAAATCTGAGGAGATAATTTCTGCTCTGAGCATAGAAACGGTGGTCCACCCCTGCTTGTGGCAGGCATCTGCGAAGCCCAGCCTCACTCTCTGTAAGCTCTTGCCGACAACTGGGAGTCCAGAACATCTCACCAAGTCGGCGCGGGGCTCAAATAACAATGGGCAATCACTTCTACCATGTTATAACGGCAGGAGCAAGCGTCAGGCAGAGTTGGAAGGGGCTCAGTTAAGACAGCTGTCTTAACTGTGAATATCAAAATCTGAACTGAAATAATGTGGGGTTCAACCTGCAGCCTGCGAGAAGGTCAAACAAGAGCCCTCTGCTCCAAGAGTGGCCCCCAAGGCCTCCCTTCTGCCCTTGGCGCGTCGGCATCCCTGAGTTTTTCTGGATTGGGACACTGCTGAGATCTGACAAGGCCCCCGTATTTAGTGCACACGTTGGGCTCTCCTGAATAGGGACTGGGCCATACTGCTACTCTGATAGCTCAGGGCTCAAGAACTGAAAAGGAGCTAAAGCAGCCCGACGGGAAAAGAGTGGGTCCCCGGTGGTGGCCTTTAGGTTGCTTCTAGCTTTCTACAGAAGGGAGCGTGAGCCAGTGGAGCCAGGCTTTCCCGCCTCGGGCCCTTTCCACAAAGCTGGTGGGCGGGCCGACGCTCCTCAGGATTCCCCTGCTCTGCTGTTTCAGATCCTCTGAGTTTCTCCTGGAACTCGTGGGCTGCGCTGCAGAACAAGGCCACTCTAGGGACCTCCCTCTCCGAGTCCGGGTGGCCGGGGGGAGCCCAACTGCCTCAAAGAACCGGTAGGGCTCCCCTGCTCTGCAGTCACCCCCACACACACTGCCGAGCACAATGGCCTGCCCACACCTGGTGGGGCAGGGGTGAGGAGGGAACTCAGGGCTCTCCTCACCACCCTCCTCCTCCAGCAAGGAGTGAGTTCCTCCCCCTTCCCAAGAAGGCCCCTCCGTCGGCAGGGAGGGCACCGTCACAAAATGTCGTCACCTCTTTTATGCCCGCCTCCTCTGTGGGATTTGACAGGCTGTAGCATCCTCACTGAGAATTTGGGTTTTATTTATTTTTTATTACTTTTATTATTTTATTTTATTTATTTGTATCCCCTAGCCTGGGTCAAAGCTTTCCCCATCAACCTGCCTGGGTCAGAGCACAAAACTCCACCAGCGCTGGGCGGGGTTCCCCTCTAGGGCCCTGGAAGGTTTCAGTGGGGCAGGGGACAGGGACTATTCAACGTGTAAAAGCCAGATGGTAAAGATGTTCATGCCAGCATTATACGTCAAAGTTAAAGGCTCGAATACTACGTAAGTGCCCAAACGAGGGAATGTTTTGTATCAATGAGAGCTCTGGTAAGCTGTCATAAAGTAATTACAAAAGACACATAACCATAAGGGGAAGTGATTTGAATATTATATTAATTAAGAAGGGGAACACAGAACTGTATGCCCAATATGATTACAACTACAGATTTTAAATTTTTGCAAGGAAATGCAGAAATATATATATAAATATATTTTAAAGCTTTTGAAGTAGGGAGATGATAAGTTTGGTGGTTCTTTTTTTAAAACTCCTTTAATAATATATTATTTTTACAATAAATTTCATTGAAAGAAAAAACAAGGAATCTGGTGAGAAAGGGGTCCTAAATGAGGGACCCTGAGTCCTGCTCCATCTCTCCATGTGCCCTCGGACACACCTCTCTGAGCCTGTTTCCACAACCATACACTGAGTAATAAGTTACACAGCGTAATCGCCAGTGAGTCCTCTGGATCTGATTGCCTACAGTTTTGTCCACCCACTAACAGTGCTTACTGACCTAATTAGACTACGACTTCGACCATGGATATTTACCCGACCAAGGGAGTTGGAAATCTGGCCCAGAACACCATCTGTGTGTGCTGTGCTCTCAACAGCTCAGAGCAATTTGCCACATACCATTTCAGGATTTCAGCCGTGCTTGACTCTCCCGTGCACAAATAGAAGCTACTATACTGCTTCAAGGCTGGATCACTTAGCACTTCCCAGAATTTAGGTATGATTTATACCGTCACTTAAAAATAAAATTCTCCTGTCTCTAAGAATTGCACTATTTACCATAGAACATATCCTCATTTAGGGGGAAAGAAAGAAAATATTTATTCAGAAAGTACATCGTGTTTACATAGCACCTCACGCTAATGAAACCTCTACGGGATCTTAATGATGAGACGAAGGTGTAAATTTAGAGCTCCACCCACCAGCCTGGCATATGTCTGATTCAGTCCAAATCTGTTTGAAAGAAGTTACCAGACTTCACCAGCTTTCAGAGTTAATGTGTGGGATCTATTTTCTCCCTTTTTCAAAAGGCACTTGCCAGTAACAGTTTAGCTGTTGCCCAAGACTCAGAGAAGGTTCTCTGTTCTTTTCTGTGTCAGTACTGGGACTGCTGCCAGCTTCAAGGGAAGGGGGAGGTTACTCCACGCTAGATGGAGGAGACCTCTAACATGCTTTGTCTTCCTCACAAATGTGCAATCGGTCAGCTCCTAAGGAAACATTGGCTTACGCCTGTGAAACAAAGTATCTGCTGAACAACGGACTCCAACGGGCGCTCATCATCTATCTAAGAGGCAAATCGCAATCTCCTTCACCACAAAAACAAACCTTCGGGATCTGGTGCCCCCAGCATTCCAGCTGCCTCCCTACACTGCTTCTCACCGCCCAGCTCTCCCTCTGTCCCCATGGTTACCTTCTTCTCTTTCTTGTAGGCTCCACTTTCAGGCTTTCCTGGCCCTCCAGGCACTGCCTCACCTTCCAGTCATCCCAGAGCAGTTTGCATAAAGCTCTGTTAGCATCAGCACTTCCCTCATCCCATCACCCTTACAAATTTAGCTCCCTAGTTCCCTGTGTTAGACGGTGAGCTATTTAGAGGGGCCCTGTCTGCATCGTCTCTATATCCCCGGCAACAGGCAAGGTTCCTTCTTTGATTCAACAGGTATTCACGGCATCCCTGCTCTGCATGCCAAGTGCCACGTGCCACTGTTCTTGCTCTCAAGGAGCCCACAGCCCTATGCAGGGGACCCGGCCTGGGGAGAGTGCCTGTGCACATGTGTGCTAGATGTGAAAGGTGTGTGTGTGTGTGTGTGGTGACTCTTTTAATCCTCATACCAATCTTATGAGAAGAGCTCATTTTCCTCATTTTATAGATAAGATCACCAAAATATCCAAAGGGGTAAATGACTTTGGCCAGGGGTGGAAGAAGGGAGAGTGGACAACGATGGAACGACGGAGGATGCCAGGGTGGATAATCACCCAGTATGGTGCCCAGGAAAGAGGGCTGCCAGAGGTCAGGCTGCTGGTAACCTTTCCCTCCTGGTCCAGGCTTGGTTGGCCATGGGATCAAGCTGCCACAGGGCAGGCCACCCACAGACCTCTCCTTGAAGACTCCCGTCCTCGGGCTGCCAGTGTGCCCTGGAGCAGCAATGGCCTCCATTCTGGCGTCTTTCCCCCACCTCCCTCATACCTCAGCTCAAACTCTCTCTCCCAGGGGAAGACTTCTTGGCAGCAAGTTGACTCAGCTCTGTTCCCTTTGCGGTTTACGTCAGTCCCCACCTGTCCTGAGCATTTAGTTACTCAGTTTGTCTTAGTTCAGCTGACCTGTCAAAGATCTTTTCAGTCGCTTCCATGGGCCAGCATTCTGCACAACAGCGAGACAGGTGTTTCCCAAACTGCAGTCCCCAGATGTTCTGCCTCAGCCTCACTTGGGAAGCTGTGAGAATGCACATGAGCCTCACCTCAAATCTATTGGGTCAGAATGTGTGCAGGCAGGGACCCAAGAATATGTGCAGGTGGGGACCCAGGAGTGTGTGCAGGTGGGGACCCGGGAGTGTGTGCAGGTAGGACCCGGGAGTGTGTGCAGGTAGGACCCGGGAGTGTGTGCAGGTAGGACCCAGGAGTGTCTGCAGGTGGGACCCAGGAGTGTCTGCAGGTGGGACCCAGGCTCTCACAAACTCCCCCGGGGATTCCTATGCTCACTAAAGTCTGAGCAGCACCAACAGAAGGAACTGAGTCTCCCCTTCGGTGAGTGGCCTGGGTTCCTTGGAGGGCACTCTCCGTATGTGCTCACAGCACTGCCAGCTGTCCACAGTCCCTCAGTTGAAGAATTAGGAACAGAAACCAAATGTGTTTTAAAAAGACAGTAGAATGCATGTCCCTGAGCCAGACTCTTGCTAATGCACTGACGAGGTGGTTTATGAATAGTTGCTTAAATATAAATATGTCTTATTTGAGGAAAAAAATCACACTACAAAGGTAAACATAGAGGTTGAACTCAGCTGACCTGGAGAATATTCTGGAAGTCTAAGCACTAAGGAGCCAGGGCCCAAGTCCCTGGGTAGATACAGCTAGCACACAGTAGGTGCTCAAGCAGTGCTAGTTGTTACTGTTGTTATCCAAAAATGTCAGACTTCAGCAAAGGTGGGCATAAAATGTGGAGGTGCCCATGAAAACTGTGTCTTGTCATTTTATTTCTGCAGCCACTGAAAAGGACCCTAATGAGATGAAGACACTCTATCCTGCCCAGCCCACATCAGGGCAACCCTAGACTGACACGTCTAAAATCTCAGGAAGAGTAAAAAGCTTTCAATGGCATTAAGTCGAGGTGCACACACTAGAGAGCGGCAGAGTGAGGTTAAGTGACTTACCTCAGCTACAAAGTAACCCCCCAGGGGAGGCAGCAATATAATCCAGGTCTCTGGTGTCCCACCCTGATAGTATCTCTTTTCTAGATCCTGCTGCCTCCTCAGTGAAAGCGGAGACTTCAAATAAAAAGTCAGCACAGTAGTTGGGTCTGCTGCTAAAAGAGGCAGTGGTGTGGCTGCTGCATCCTCTGAAAAGATTTAATGCCAGAAATATCTGAAACAGTGCAGAGGCCTCGGAGGTCACCTGGCCAGGCCTGTCCCGCAGGGATCCATCCTGTCCTTCTTAGAGATCTCCAGGGAAAGGCTCTGCGGCTGAGACTGCCTCCCACAGATACCTGCCTTCACTCTAGAACGGAAGTGTGGACAAGTGGAATCCATTAACCCCCATTTTTCTCCCCCATCTCCCCCCGATACACACTCGGCCTCCTCTGTCTTGCTCTCACCTCACTCTGTTCCAGGGTCTGAAATCCCGTACATTCTAGTTCTCTACAGCATGCCTCTTTTTCTCCTACCAAATCCTGTAACACCATAGTGTGGGACTTCAGTGTTTAAATACTGTTAAATCTAACCTTTAAGGAGGCATTCAACAATTGTCTCAGTGAAGAACAGTTTTGGCTGCCATTACTGTTTAACTACCCACATCCATTCCTCCCCTCCTTCCTCGGTAACAGAACTCTGATCTTGATGGTTCTCCTCCCCTCAGGGAAAGTAACTGATCTCAAGTTCAGGGTAAATTCTCATTTGCCTATGTCAATCTCAGCAACCCCATTCCTCTAGCCAAGGATCAACTTTAGACACAGCACCATGATGGATTCTGGCCAATGAGACATGGTGGAAGCCCACCGGGGGAACTTATGGAAAGGTTTCCTCCTTCTTAAAGAGAGACACATGGGAAGAGACCTTCTCTTCTTCCCCTGGAGATGGTCATATCTCAAAATTACACTGAGATCAGTGAAAGCCAATGTGCAATCACAAAGGGAGCCAGCCTGATGTTCTGAGGATGGCAGAGCAAAAAGATGGAAGGAACCTGGGTCTCTGATGTCATCTTTGACCTACTGAATTAACCAATCCTAGAGTTACATTACCTAGTGACTTCTTGTTAAACAAACATGACACATTTTCCTTATTATATAGGCTACTTTGAAGTGTTTTCTGTACCTGTCACCAAAAGCACCCTGACTAGCAATATCTGTTCTCAATATGGTCTTAGCATTTAATTGATGAGCAGAATATAACCAACACCAATTTCCAAACTACACATAGGACCAACATATTACATATTCATGTAAATGTTTAGCATTTTAGAAATTCTTCTTATGTGACTGGAGTGTAAATTGAACTCCCTTGATTTCTAAAATCTAAATCCATGGTGGAGCCTTTTACATTTGGACCAGGATAAATGGCCCAGGTAAATGGGAACAGTTTTTGTAATGTTTAATGGCTCTGGGGAAGGGACAATCATGTAGTGTCCCTGTGTTTATCACATAAGCCAGCAGGCTCCCTTTCTTTCCTGATTGTGAGGGTTTGGAGGGCATGGATCATAGCTTATATTTCTTTATATCTCCATCCTATCTTGGGGAAGGTCTGTATAAATAGACATAATAGTAAACAAATGATAATTGACCAATGCTATATTTATGAACTCTATGGAAGAAATGGATGCGTTTCACTAGCGGATAGAATATGACCAACATCTTGCTCACCACAGGCACCTTATCAAATACAGGTAACAAGTGATATCATTGGAGTATTTGGGTGAGTAAGGCCAATTTAATCATCTATCAGTAGGAGGAGAGTTCAAGGGTGTCTAGACCATCCCTTCTATACTAAAGATCATATCATGACTTCAGTTTACAGGTCTTTTTGGTGTCAGGAGTTTAGGTTGCAAATACTAACTAGTGCAATCAGGATCTAGGAAAAGAGGGCTAATGACTTAAATCTGAGGTTTAATAGCTCCCTGACCCTGAAAAAATCAGCAGGTCCACTCCCAAGAGCAGAAGAGGCCAACCCAAGTGGTCCCACCATAAGCCTCTCTCCCTGGGCTTTCTGGAGCATCTGGAAAGCAAAAACAGAGCAATTCCACCAGCTGCCTGAGTCACATGTGTTTCTAGGAGAGAAATGAAATAATCAATGACTCTGTGGCATATTGGGGCATGGATATGTGACCTGCCGCCATGAGCTAGATGGTTAAAGTCTGGGTCCTGCTTGGTGGGAGGAAGGCCCAGAAGACTGTGAGATCTGCTATGATCTCCTAAGAGGGTTTTACAGGAAACCTCAAAAACCTAAGAGGCGGCCATTCTGCTGGAGGGATGAGATATCTAATTCAAGGTGGGAAGTCACCTCTAGATACAGGAGGGCCATGTACAAGGAGGGGACAGGGACAGACTGTGGAGTCACATGACAAGGGTTCAAATCTCACCTCACTTTCCAGCTGGCTGACCTTATGCAAATCACAGTTATTGCTTCCATAAGCCTTTCTTTTCTCATCTGTAAAGTGGGGATGATGATATATAATGACAGCTAACACTTGTAGTGCACCTTCCCTGGGCCAGGCAATGTCCAAGAGCTTTCCATAGATAAAGTGTGCCTACTTCACACGGTTGGCATGAGACTTAAAGGAGATCACTGTGAAAGTGTTTGTTAAAACCTGAGGTACAAGGAAAAGGCAAATTAATTAAATTGGGAGCCTATCTTCCCGTTTTTCTTTCTCTAGAGGCTAGATTGGTTTTAGGGATGAGAGGTCTAGCCTGTTCTAATTGCAAGATAGCCTCCCAGAAAGGGATATAATCTTTATTTGGGCCCTTCGATTGTTTTTCTTGTCTTACTCATGGATTTTTATTTGTGTAAGGCTTCATTTGTTCATTCATTTATTGCACAAACACATATCAAGTACCTTCTGTGTTGTAGGGTGCTTCCCGTGGAGAAATTGAAGACCTGGGAGAGGTGCAAATGAGGACAACACAGAGAGTGCCAGTGAAGAACGATGGGGACTGGGGGTGCTGAAGCAATGGGGTGAGCCTGAGACCAAGGAGAGGGCACTGGGTTGCAATGGAATGAGCACTGTGCTGGGAGTCCTGAGAAGACTGGATTCCAGCCTCAGCTTGGCCCACACTGAGGGAAAACCACTCCATCCATGGAACCACCTTGCACATCTGTAAAGTGAGGGAGGCTCTAAATCCTGTTCCAGTTCAACATTTCCACAAGATATTTTTGTCTTGGCCACATCCTCATTGGCTATTCACTCAACAGATGCTATAGCTATGAGAGCTCACTAGGTACTGGGCACTACAGGGATACAGTGGGGAATGAGATGCAGTTCTTGCCCTCCAGATGCTCATAGCCCAGTGGGAAATGTCGTCGGACCAAGGTGGTGAGAGGAGCAGGCACCACCCAGGCTGAAGGGGTCAGGAAAGGCCTCCTGGAGGAAGTCATGCCCAGTTACAAGAGGAATGGCAACGAGGCAGGGGAAAAGGGAGGGGTCTGTCCAACCCTTTCTGAAAGTGCCAAGAAATGATGGCACATCCATTGCATTAGAAGCTCAGAAGGCAGCACTTACAGTGCAGAACCAGGAGTCACATATGTGCCTAACCATGATCAACTAAGAGAAGCCTTCTGTTTCTTTGTTTCTCCAGATCAGGGACCAGAGGGCAACCGCGGGGGTGGCTTCTTCTGTCCTCTATCTTGGAAGAAGGTGCTAATTGCAGTCAGAGCAAATTCTTCTTCAGATTTGAACGTTGGTCCCAGACAAGTTCTCAGAGGTCAGCTCACTAAGTCCCTGCACTGCTCTGACAAGGACACTGAGGTCCCACAGCTACTGAGCGGAAGAGCGAGGATGAGTTTCAACACCTTGTGCTTCCCAGCTGGCTGTCGTTTCCCCTCTTCAGTGGCATACAGGATCCTTTCACAGGGAGCATCATGCTTAGATGCGACATACGACACAAAGACAAAGACAACAGTTATGAAGGTCTTCCCCTGCCTTAGAGTGGCACAAAAGCCACCTAATTATTTTATCATTAAAATATTGCCAGCTGCAGACATGGCCTGCATACTTCTCATCTTCAACACTTGAGTATGCATTTTATATGAGGCAATAGTTTTTTAAAAATCAGATTCATATATATTTTTCTTTTGCTTTTGAAATTAGACTGGTCCCTTCACAAAATGTGGTCTTCTATGTCAAGACCTTAATCAGGAAAATAGGATCCATCCATAAACCTGAAAGCCTTGTCTGGTAGCTATCCCACCCCTGCCATCACTACCCTTCCAAGTGGAGATGGAATTCCTGGAATGGGGAGATGGGAGCTGCTGCCTTCCATGCTTGGAGCTAGAACAGTAAGATCAGCTACCCCCCAGTCTCCAGCCCCAGTGATATCAAGTGTCTCCTCAAAAATACTGTCTTTGCAACTCCCCCCACCACCATGACAGCACATCTTACAGCCAAGGGAAGGAAAGACATGGTAATAACTGCTACCATTTAGTGATCTCCTCCTATGGCCATAGCTTTGTGCTAGACGATTTCATATATCATTTCCATTAATCTTCCTGGCTCCATGAGACAGGTATAAATTCCATATTTTTTTCCTCCCCAAAGCCCCAGTACATAGTTGTATATTCTAGTTGTAAGTCCTTCTAGTTCTTCTATGTGAGTGGCCACCACAGCACAGCTACTGACAGACCAGTGATGTGGTTCTGCACCCAGGAACCGAACCTAGGTCGACGGAGAAAAGCACAACGAACTTTAACCACTAGGCCATCAGGGCTGGCTCTGAATTCCATTTTTAAGATGAGGAAACTGAGATTCAGAGAAGTTAACTTGCCTGAAATTACAGAGACAGTAACTAGTAGAGCTGGGATTCAAAGCCAGTCTTGTCTTTCTTGAAAGGCCACACTTTTTCCAGGATATAACTGAAGTGGCTGGCACAGTGCTAGATTGTTTACTTGTGTCATCCTATTGAGTCCCCATAATGTCCCTAAAAGGGAAGTACCATCCGGCCCACTTTACAGAGGAGGCTAGCGGTTTACACGCCGTCACACAGCCACTGTGTGGAGGAGGCAGGGTGGGTCCCGTCTTTCTCACTCTGAAGCCTGCGCCCCTCTTAAGTGGAAAGAGAAGACTTGACTGGCAAAGAGAGAGAATTCTTAATGTGAGGGACGGTGACACAACCCAACCATCATCTACTCAAACAGAATAAGCAAACCAATTTTTTAAAAAAATCCCAGCTTCCTGAAAAAGAAGCATTAGAAATACAGGCCACATCTCTGCCAGTTTTTGTCCTACAAAACTGGCTGATAAACTGAGTATGAACCAATTTTCTCCTGCTTTGTCAACTATCACCCCAAGTGTTCCTCCTATCCCCCTGCCCCCCGACTCCGGGACTCCCAGAATTAGTCACAGTCCAGCAACTAAAGGGTCCTCCCGGCCCAGCAGGGGCGCCCAGCCCAAGGGAGCATCCATTCTGACTCAGGGGTCTGTGCCTTACAAGTCCTCCGGTAGTTTGAATATTACTCCTGCCTATAAGATCCTTCCCTTCAGTCAACTGTGGCTATTAATTTTTCAGCAACCAGCTCCCCCTTACTCAAGCTGGCTGTGAATCCATTACTCACTTACAGCTTTTAAGCCCTGGTTGTGTTTACAATGGTGGCCTTTAAAAAACATCACAAAAAGGCCACCTACTGTTTATGTTCACAGTCCTTAGAGAGTCGGGACTAGGGAACTGGACTCTTTCCAGAATCCAAGTCACTATCCTGTACCACCTGAAGACTTCTCTGTTGGGTCAAACTGGTGAATCAAATACCTGGGAGGCCCAGAGCAGGCAGGGGTGTGTGGTCAAGAAGCACAGGAGCTAGGTGTGCAGAGACGGGAAAGCAAGGTAGAAAGTGTGCCAAGACGATGCACGCAAGAGGGAGACACGCGGGCAGGGAGCCCCGCACAGGAAAGGGCCCGGCCAAGAGCAGGGGGCACCACAGCAGGCAGGGGCCGGGCGTCCTGGGTCTCCAGGGGCTCCGTCGCACCACACACAACCCAAAGATAGCGAAAACACACTTCTGAGTGTTGTGAAGGTCACATCAACATTTACATTCCAACAACGTTGACCATGCTTTGAGATGACTCAAGGGGAGAGATTGTGCTGTATGAGTGAGAAGCCTCCGGTCACGCAGGAACGGGACTGTCCTCTGCCATATATCTCCCAATGCCAGCTCCAGCCTCATCTTGGCAGACGGTCGCTGGACCCTATTAGGCAGGGCCAAGCCGGCACTGGTTCCGTTACTAACTCACATTTACCTCCTCAGCCAATAAAACAGACATGCCAAAGCTTAAAGCAGAGAACTGGGAAGAGTAAACCCATGTATTTTTTCTTCTTTTTTAGATGATGTCGTATTCAATATGGTGAGCTCAGGTCTTTCTTAAAGTTTGTCACTGAAAAGGAATCCCTATGGTCTTTTCGGCAGTCCAGCAGCCACCTCTCCATTCGCTGGGCCCCCAGCCCCCAGTGTCAGCAATCTGGGCAGGAGGTGGTAGCTGCTGCCCACCCCGGAAGTGGAAAGCTCCATCCAGACCCTCCTCTGCGGAGAACACAAGCAGAGGGTGGGGCAGGCACAGGGCTCCGTCTCAGCAATCCAACGCGCTGACCAAGCCAGGGCATGCCTGGAGGTTCCAGGGTCACGCCTGCAACAATGACCAGCTTGTTCCTGCTGGGGAGCTTTGTCGGGGCCCCTGCAGCTTTCCCCTGGTCATCTGGCCTCCCGTCCAATCTGTATGTAGGTGCCCAAATTCCCCCTACACCTTCACACTTATTCTTCCGGCCCCTCCCCCCACTCAGATAGCCAGAGTTGTATTCTGTCCTTTGCCCCTCAGGAGGACAGACACGTCATTCACAATAATCTTAAAGGAACACGACAAGCATTCTTGAAGTCAGGACTCCAATAATGTCATGACTAAAAAGAAGCTGCAGTAGACCCACTGTCCCAAAAGACTGGGATCTGCCAGCAGATCCTGAACCTTCCAAGGAGGATTGGGTTTTCCTGGAATGCTATGTGGGCCCCACTGCTGGGGACAGCTCAACTCTCCCACTATGTTCAGACAACCTGAGAGTCTCTAATCCCACCTGTAAGGGTCATCAACAGTGAGAAATGGTGAGTTCCCCGTCTCTAAAAATATTCAAGTACAGGCAGAAGGCAAAGAAGGGACTTCTGTCCTGGAAAGAGTGAAGTCCACATAAAGACTCCTTCCAACCCAAAATTTTCAAATAGCCTACCTGGATAAAGAATAACCATGAAAACAAACAAACACACAACCTGTGACTGGTGGTGGAAACATAAAGCATAGCCTCTGTCAGATGGAAACAGTTCTCCAGGAGTGTACTGGAAAGGAAGGGGTGCGAGGAAGATCAGTAGCTTTAAAAATTCACAGACACCTGTTTTGAAAAAGCGCTAAGAAAATTCCATTCCGTGTCAGGTCAGAAAGATATTTCAGGCTCACACCTTGTAAAATTGTGATATCAGAAGACATCTTCAAATCCACATCTGTGTATCAGCTTATGTATAATAGAGATGCTGTTAAACGTCTACTTGAGCCAAAAAAAAGGGGACTTTACAGAAACCCAATCTGACATAAAATGATAATTCTGACCCAGATCCCTTTGTAAAAGAATGAATCTCTCCAAAGCAGTCTTACATAGCCAAGCATAAAACAAGCTGTTGCATTAAGGACGATTCCAGATCATGATGCCAGCACCATTTATTTGACCCACACTTCACACTGCCTTGTCATGTTACTAATTTTCTGTGGCACTGTCTTCATTCTCTAACTAAATGCAAAGTCCCTAGAGAGGTGAGAGCATGCGTAGTGCCCTGGAGTCTGGGTTCTCAGTAAATGTGAAGGCAGAACGGCTGAGGCAGGGCATCCTTCCCTCCTTCAGGTGACAGAGATAGAAGGGAGTGTGTGGTCTTCTTATTAAAATCAATGAGCTAAAGACACTAAATATTCAGATTCAAGTGATGTGGGTTAAACTATAATCTTAACATTGATATCAATGTTTTGGACATACAACCTGAAACTCGTTTATTTCTTCAACCAATATTTAATGAGCTCCTATAAGCGCAAGGCATTAAAAATGAACAAGGTCGTATCTGCCTTCAGTGCCTAACCTAGCCAGATAAAATAAATTTTAATATGATAAATATCATATTAGAGGTATAAGGCATTTGGGGGATGCTGTGAAAGTTGTGATTATTTGTGCCAGAGCAAATCAGAGTTTGATGTATGTGCCTTGCACATAGAAGATGCTCAGTAAATGGAGGAATGGGTGAATGGATGGATGGTGGATGGAAGTGGGTGGGTGGGTGGGTAGAATGGTGGGTGGATGGAGAAATGGATGGATGGATGGATGGATGGATGGATGGATGGATGGATGGATGAGTGAGTGAAAGGGAGATTGGATTTGTACAGCTAGAGAAAAGGGATAAGGAAATTCTAGCCAAGAAAACCACACAAGCCAAGACAAAGGGGCAGGAAAACATCAAGCATGACCTGGGACCCCATGGCTGGAACATCAGGTCCACTGTGGGAAACGCTAAAGCCTAAGGCTGGAAATGGAGGCTGGAACTAGGGACCGGAGGGTCATGAGAGCCTCACCAGGGGCTTTAGACCTTGACTGATTTGGAATGCCAGACAGAGGAAATGGAACTTGACTAGTCAGGTAAAAGGAAATCTTAGAAGCCTTCTGAATGGGATGGAAGGAATATTTATTATACACTCACTGAGTGCCAGGCTGGGGTTGAGTGCTTTTTAAAAATGAAATATTTCAAGCACATAAGTAAAAGAATAATACAAGGAACACTTACATACCCACCCAACTTTGTCAAATTTAACATTCTGCATTAATAGCTTCATTTTCCTTTTGAGAAATAAAACACTTAACATACAGCTGAAGCCCTCCCTGTACTCTTCTCCATTCCATTCCCCTTCCTGAGGTGACCACTGTACTGAATTTGTTGTTAATCATTCCCATGCATATTTTAATATTTTTGCTAGACACACATTTATTCATAAGCTAGATATATATTAACTCATACATATACATATATATGCACATATAGGTAAATATATATAATATATATAAATAATATTGTTTGACATGTTTTAAAATTTGATATAAATGGTTTCTTACTGTAGATATTATGTGGTTTTCTTTTTTCACTCAACTTTTTTCAGATTTATCTATGATGATACAAAGTAGTTGTTCACTTTAACTGCTGTATAGTATTCCATTGAATGAATATCCGGTCTCCTTTTAATGGATGTTTTTGCTATTTCTGATGTTCTTGTCATTAAAAACAATGCTGTAAAGGACATTCCTGGCAATGGAATTGCTGGGTGGTAGGCATACACATCTTCAACTTTATTAGATATTTTTAACTTGCTCGCTAAAGAGGGTGGACCAGTCTACACATGCACCAGCAATATGAGTCATTATTGCTTGACATCCTTGCCCACATTTTGTGCCAGATGATAGAAGTGAAACAGTATTTCGTTGTTTTAATTTGCATTTCCTGGATTGCTAATGCGGTTGAACATCTTTTTATATATTTATTGGTCTTCTGATTTCCTCTTTAGGAACTGCCTGTTCATATCTTATGCCCATTTTTCAAAATTGGTCTTTTTTCCCTTATTGGTTTGAAGGAGGTTCTTTATAAATTCTAAATACTTATCTTTCGTTAGTTACATGCCCTACAAATATCTGCGCACAGTCTGTGGCTTATCTTTTAATATTGCTTTTGGTGTGTGTATTTTTATTCCTAACTACAACTCATGAAACATCTATCATCAACTCCATTTTATAGATGAGAAAAGTGATCCTGTGTGACTTGCCCAAGGTCACTCAGCAGGATGGAGAAGAGACACAACTTGAACCCAGGTTTTTATGACTCTAAGATCTTTGCTTCCGCCAGCTACACTTCCAGACCATCCTACCCTTCAGGTGAGAAATAGTAATTCACATCTGTACCAATAGGTGGTGCTGGGAATGGAGAGAAGGGAAAGGAGGCAAGGCCTATTGGCAGGAAAAAATCAATAGGAATTGACCAACTGGATGACAGAGTCAAGGACAAGGATAAGGCTGCGTTCAGGGGAAGGAGACAGTGGTACTTCTAAGAATACAGAAATACAGGAATAAGGAGGTTGAAGTCTGTTTTTTAATGTGCTGAACTGAAGTGCTGGTGTGAAGTTGTGTTGGAAATGTAAGGTAGAGAACTTGGAAGCCATCTACAGAGAAATCCCTGAAGCTGAGGATCTGGGTGAACTAATAGAAAGAAAGAATGTGAAGGGAGAGAGCTGAGGTTCAGCTCTTGTGGCTCCCAATCTATCCCACCCATGGGATTGTTCAATTCCCCAAGAATTCATGTCACATTAACTTTTCTTCCTTCCGTATCTGACACCTAGCACAATAGCAAGCTCACGGCAAGCATTCAATAAGTGATTGCTGAACGAATGAAAACTGTTCCCCTTATACAAGACCACAATTCCTATGGCTCAGAATTTTTTGGCCCTTAGGAAAGTAATTAAGTGCAACATGCCCACTGGGGTCAAAGGTACGACTCCATTCTGCAGTTAAGTGTACAAATTAAGTGGGATAAAGAGAGACTATAAATACCTCTAAATCACTTTGGGTCCTGTTTTGCTGTCAAATGAACTTGTGCCAAACTTAAGAAAAAACTTTCATGTTTTGGAATATGGAATTCCAGATAAGGGATTGTGAGCTCACTGCATTGTTTTTTAAGCTTTTCTGACTGCAACACAGAGTGAGAAATATATTTTCCACTGAAATTCATTACACATACAAACACATAGGCACACACCTACAAATGTAAAACTAAAACAAACATTTTATTAAATAATACTCAGCCTTACTATGTGAGACACAGATATTTTTTATTTTATTCTATTTATTTTTAGAATTCCGGTTGTAGCCAATTAAATTGAGATCAACGCCCACTCATGGGTGGTGACCTGTAGTTTGAAAAATACTGCCCCAGAGCCCAGCACAGTGCTGTGCACAAAACACATGTTGGTTAAGTATCTGTTGAGCAACATAAAGAGCAACAATTGTACAAACAACCACTGTGGACTTTGTACATGGAACACTTTGACCTTGAGACCCTCTCTAAGTTTTGGGTGATTAGGTGGGGACCCTGCTGGAAAGATCTGTAGTCTCCTGAAGCTATGATATGAGCGACACTGTGCTCGGGGGCGGGGGATATCCTGGGTGGTTAAACACAGGAGGAGAAAGTGCTTAGTTCACAAGTTTGCCAAGAGCTGGCCATGGTCCTGCCCTGCAAAGATTCGCAAGGAGACTGGAAAGAGGTCCAAAGATAAACTCTTCCTCCTGGATGGTGATCAAGAAGCTCATTTTGCTCTGCTTCTGGAGGAATCTCGGCCAGAAGAGAACCCAGGATCCCTTTCAACCTCTTTCAATTTTTCTGGCCTGCGATAATGAATAAATTGGTTTTTCATCATGGAATGTCAGAGCTGAAACGGGCCTGAAGACCACACAATCTAGCCAATGGGTTCCCTCATCATACAGGAGGCAGTTCAGGGCACACAGACTTTGGGTGGCTGGCCCCGGAGCTCTCAGCACAGGAAGACCTGGCTGGGATGCTTGACTGCCCAGCCTACGGTCCCGGAACGCCCACAGCGGCCAACTTCACTGCACAGTCTGCCACCTCAGCATTCTCGTGCACCGTTTATCTCCAGTCAAAGCCTCAACTGTGGCACAAAGATGGTTATGCAAGAAAAACTTCTTTGGCATAAAATTCAGTACCTCCCTTGCTCTCCGAGCTCTACTGTGGGCTAGGTTTCGCCCTGTTGGCACTTAATCCCCTCTCACATACTCTTAGCCTCTTAGTTATAATAGGGATTTTTGGCAACAAGATCTTTTTTCCTTCTTCTTCTTCTCCTTTTGAAATTACCTAAGATGCATTCAGATCTGGTTTAAGCATTTTATACATGAAAATGATATAAAAAATAATGTAGTAACTACTTCAGGCCACAATCTGTCTGTCCCTTTTTCGATTTCTTATAAAGAATAAATGTATCATCTGTAACACACAATTTAGCACTTTACACTTCAGCGTCCTCATATTATCTACTTTTTGGGGTGGCATATATAATTTCCCCTCAAACTGATCAGGGGACCTCGAACACACAAAGGGATCTCTTCTTGGAACCCTCTGTCTCCTGCCACTAACCCCCCAACATCCTCCTTCAAATTATCAGGTGCAGTGAACAGAGTGGGGGATGGTGGGACCAACACTAATAGAGTAGTTACCAGTTGCCTACTCCTCTTCACAGCCCTACAAAGTACTGGCGGCACCACCACCACCACCACCACCACCACCACCATCATCATCATCATCATCATCATCACCATCACCATCATTTCTGAGGCCCAAAGCCAAAGCCTGTCTGTGCCTTCCCTCTCAACTCCTGCAGGTGGACTGGCTGCTTCTTAAAAATGCAGGATGCTACTTATGGGGCGGACACCAAAAAACATAGGTTGACTTGTAGGCAAATTTCCTCACAAAAGCTTTAATGAGACAACTCCAGGCTACAGAAATAGGAATGTATTTTCAATGCTAACTAAAGAACATAGCCCAAGTTTGTAGAGAGATATAAAACTGGCCATTTGGGGTTTGACTTTCTTTTCCCAAGTTGCAAATACTAATTTGCAAGATCTATACCCCATTTCAAATGAGATACTACTGTATATCAAAGAGTAATGAATCTTAGTTAAAAAATATATACAAATGTAAGGTATTACATGTGTAATTTGTAAATATATCGTATCTTCTAATATAATCTATGTATTCTTCAAATACATTAAATTTGTATTGTATCTTCTAATTAAAAAAGAAAATCCACCTGGCCGTAGTGTAGTGACACCTAAGTCAAGCACGCGAATCAGCCACGGAACTCAGAAATAATCTTGGGCACGTCAAACAACTGCTGACTCGTGAGGCTGGCACTTTCTGAGAACCACTACAATTTGGCAGGGGGCTCCCCCAGCACAGTGTTCTGAAAACCCTTCCTCATGAAAGCTAGAAGAGCACTCTGACCTTCATTGTTAACAGACAGTAATGGGTATGACCCACTACACTAATAAAATTTAATGCTCAAAGCAAGCACAAAAAAATAATCACATGCAACTTGGCTCTGCTCCTTTCTAAGTCTGTGGACTTGTGCAAGGTTTTTTTTGTTCTATTTTGTTTTCTTTTCTTTTTAAATTTCTGATTCAATGGCTCTGGGGTGTGACCTAGGCATCGGGAAGTTTTAAAAGCTCTAACACATGATTCTGACGGACACATATTGTTAAGACTGGGTCACATTTAATTAGCGGCTGTATTTTCCTCAAATGCTTGCTGCCAATTCCTAATTCCACTGTCTTCCAATTAAGTCTACAATTAAAAGTAACTTCAATGGTCATTTTAATTCAGGACTGGGAAGACATTTTTAAGCATAAAAGCAGAAGAAAGCATAAACTAAAAGATTGAAAAATTTGACTAGGCAAAAGTGTGAAAATTTTCTGAATGTCAAAAAATACTATAAACAAAGTTAAAGAACACATGAGGGAAAACACGTGTACAAGTGACAAAAGTTAGTATCTTAATATAGACAGAGCTTTTAGGCAGCATTAAAAAACAAAAACAACAAACAAAACAAAACAGAACTCCAAGAGAAAAATGAGCCAAGGACCTAAGAGGCGTTTCAGAAAAGAACAGAAAGAAATGTAGGAAATTCAGTCTCACTGGAGATCAAGTATATGCAAATCAAAACAAAGGGATAGCATTGTAAACTGTCAAAGAGGCAGGTTAAAAACAATACCCCAAAACAGCCAGAGTGCTCTGTTGGTTAAGCGTATAAATTGGACCAACCATTCTGGAAGATGCTTTGTTAGTATTTATCAAAAAGCACCATTCAACTCACAAATATTTTAAACATATCTTTTTTTTTCCCCCAAAGCCCCAGTAGATAGTTGTATGTCATAGCTGCACATCCTTCTAGTTGCTGTATGTGGGACACGGTCTCAGCATGGCCGGAGAAGCGGTGCGTCGGTGCGTGCCCGGGATCCGAACCCGGGCCGCCAGTAGCGGAGCGCACGCACTTAACCGCTAAGCCACAGGGCCGGCCCTAAATATATCTTTTGAGTTGGTAATCCCTCTTCTCAGTATTTACCCTTGAAGAATCAGAGCTGTGTACAAAGATTTAGCACAAGGATTCTTCCCTGCAGCATATCGTATTAAACAACAGGAAACACCTAAAGGTTCATCAACAGGGATGAATGGATAGACTAGAACACACCCACGTGATGGCACACTAACTAGGCAAAAAAACCCCAAAAGCCTCAAATAATATTTTAAAATTTGGGAAAACATTCATTCTAATATTCTCATGTGAAAGATTAGGTCATAAAACTTTAACAGTAAAAAAAAAAAAAATTAATAGTACTATAATCTCAGTTTGTTAAAATATGTTCATGAATGATACTCACCAAAATGGCAACAATAGTCATCACTGAGTGGTAGGAGTATAATGACTTTTTTCTTTATACTTTCCTTTAATTTCCAAAATTTTTGCCGTGAACATGTATTATGTTTATAACAAGACACTATCAGAACACTGCAAAATCAAGCTTAATAAGATATGAAATGAATCAAATTTTTCTATGTGACCATTGGATTGCTCAGCAGCAAATGCCTGAGAGAGTTTGGAAGAGGAAGGAAGAAGGACCAACACCAATAATTAAGCAGCCGTTTCCTGGAAAAATGGAACTGTGAAAGTAAAAGGCCATATGAGATTCCCTTTGCCTCAAATCTCATCCACCCAGGGCCAGCTGGGCCTCGTCTCAGCAGCTGGAGCCCAGGACCCAGGCCCCCCGATGCCACGCTAGATATCCAGGTTCGAATCTTTATCTTTGTTTGACAATATTTAGCTATTTCTCAGCAAATACTGTATGAAGAATACGCATAATCAAGAGATCCCTAAAAGTTACCCAAAGACCAAATTAAAATCTAGCTGTGTTTCCCGTTGGCAAATTTTGAGTGAGATTTAGCCGACTTGCACAGGATTTGCACGTCCTTTGTACCATCTGACAGGAACAGTGCTCCATAAATCAATGCCACCGAACTCTCAAGTTCTAGCTCATCCGGAGGATGGAAGGCAGCCTCTAGTCAAGTTAAATCCACTTTTCCCAAAGATAGTCGGTTAAGTTTTTCCCCAGCAAAACATTCACCATCTGCTATGTCCTCTTGTTGCCTACAAATGGCAAGTTTAAGAACTCTCGTGGAACTATTATATCTCCCTAGTCCATTAGGTCTTGCTTATAAGACCTCAGGAGACATCATAATAAGTAACAATAACAGTAATAGAAGTATGTGTGTATTTTCTCTATCGGGTTTCCCAAAATGTCATTTTAGCTCTACATCCCCACTCCCCACTTCTATATTCATGATGCAACAACCAAATTACAACTAGTGTAATAAAAATCCTCCAGGAGGACTTAGAAAACTTGGGTTCTAGCACAACTTCAGGCAATCGACCTCTTGGAACCTGTTCTATTACGTGTAAAAGGAGGCAACATCAGCACTGCTCAACTCACAGGGTAGTCATGAAGTTTCCATGAAAAAAGTGCATGTGCAAGTCCTTGGAAAGCTAGAGCCTTGCTATTCTGTGTCATTCATGGACCAGTTGAACTGGCTTCACCTGTGAGCCTGCTAGAAAAGCAGAATCCCGAGCGCCACTCCAGAAACGCTGAATCCGAATCTGCGACTGAACTAGGTGGGTCCCCAGGTTATTCATACACACACACACACACACACACACACACACACTTTGTGGACTGAGCTGGAGCGTGATTTCTGAGAGCTGGCATGTGAGCTAAAGGACCCAGTGGACAGAATGAATATGAGGTCCTATTTTTACCAGTCTTTGGTTTTTCCTGATGCTGTTAATGCTGTGTGTACTTCTCACCCTTAGAACATATGTCAGAAAGCCCACTGTACAACCGTATTTCAGCAGTTCCATAACTAGAGGACAGAAATTCCGTCTCCATGCAAATCCCTGAGTTACAGGTTAGGATTACACAGTCACACATGTTTGTATTATGTTCTTTTTCAATTAAATATTCCTTACAGAAAAGTTCAAGATATCTTTTAGAGTATTTGAAGGATTTATTTATTGTTTGCATAAGTGAGAAAAATTACTTAAAAATCCTGCTCCCTTAAATTTTAGTCTATTTGCATTGTTGGAGGAATAGTGTTTCCCTTCTTTCTTCTGAATCTTAAGCATTTGTATTAAGTGTTTGTGTTAATTTGTATTGAGAAATACAAATTCGTTGTTTCAAAAGTTGTTTTTATTTTTATTTTTGGGTGAGGAAGATTCCCCCTAAACTAACATCTGCCACCAATCTGCCTCTTTTTTTTTGTTTTTTTGGCTTGAGGAAGACCAGTCCTGAGCTAACATCTGTACCAGTTTTCCTCCATTTCGTATGTGGGTCGCTGCCTCAGCGTGGCTGATGAATGGTGCAGGTCTGTGCGCAGGATCTGAACCTGTGAACCCGGGCCACTGAAGCAGAGCGTGCCTAACTTAACCACTAGGCCATGGGGCCGGCCCCTCAAAAGTTGTTTTTAAATAGACTTTCTGGCTTTAGAAATTTCTGGAATATTCACCCCTAGAAATATTTAAAATTACTATTAGCTTCTGAATTTAGTTCACAGATGTCTAACCTAGAAAGTGACAGTCATAAGAATTTTGTTTATTGATATGGAGAACACCAGAGTATGGACTGAGAGCTTCCTCTCTCTTCCCTGAGCCCTGGGGGAGCCTAGGCAAAGTCCTGAGGCGGGCACGTTGTCGCTCTCCCATTTCTGCCCTCCTTCTGCCCAAATACCACACACCCACAGCCCACCACCTCCCGAGAATACCTGGCTCCACATTACAGCTCTCCTCCCCACGGAGGAGCTGCCCGTCCTTCAGGGCTCTTCTCCTAGCGTGGGGATGGCAGGAGGGCAATCTCGTCCAACCAAACTCACACCCTGAAAAACTGCAAGCTCAGAGTCCGTCCAGTTGACTCTGTAACCCTGTTCTAGCACAATGTCCCACGAGAGCTGTTGCTCAACAAATATCTACTGAACATATTAACCCGCTAAAATGTTTTTTAAAGGCAGCATTTATTATTAGATAAGTCACCCTCCAGCTGGGGGAATGTTAGGAGCAATGGCCTCAAGTGAACCTTCAGGCAGAGAAGGGGCTGGAGGCAGGAAGGGCACCACTGGACAGGACAGCTCTGCCTGGAGATCAGGCCCTGAGGTCAGCTCCTCTAAGGCAGTTGCTGCTTTTTCATAAGTCCTTGACTTCCCTCCACATTCTTTAAAAGCTCCAAGTTTCTTCACAACTCCCTAGGTGGGAGCAGTGGGAGATTCATTCATTCACTCATCCAACTGTTATACAGTATTTATTGAGTTTATAACATATGTCAAATATTGTTCTAGGTTTTGAAGAAACAAAGACCTTGCCCTCTCTGAGCTTATATTTCAATGGAGGAGACAAATCTTTAATGTCAGGTTGTGATAACTGCTATGAGGAAATAAGGGAGATAATGAAAGACACGCTACTTTAGACGGGGTATCAGAGAAGCCCTCTCCGATAAGGAGACATTTTAGCAGAGAGCTAAGTGAAGCAAGGGAATGAGCCACGTGTGCACTGCATTCTAGGCAAAGGGAACAGCAAGTGCAAAGGCCCTGAGACAGACAGGAGTGGGAATACAGCAAAGGGGCTGGCTGATCAGTAGAAGAGGTGATATAGCTACCATTTTCAAGCAGCGCTTTTTTTTTTTCCTTTGAGGAAGATTGGCCCTGAGCTAACATCTGTTGCCAGTTTTCTCTTCTCCTTTTTTCTCCTCAAAGCCCCAGTACATAGTTGTATATCCTAGTTGTAGGTCCTTCTAGTTCTTCTATGTGGGACGCAGCCTCAGCATGGCTTGATGAGCGGTGAGTAGGTCCGAGCCCAGGATCCGAACCGGCGAAACCCGGGCAACCGAAGTGGAATGCACCGACTTAACCGCTACACCACTGAGCCGGCCCCAGTGGCGCTCATTTTTAAGGAGAATAGAACTTATGACTTCAACCTAAGCCACGCCTTCCACATAACAGGACACTGAGTCCTTAACTCTGAGTTCTACTCATTGTGTTTAGCGCACAACGGTTTAATCTAGGAACCATCTAGAGATCTTATGGATGAAAGTGGCTTGGGAGGATGGCATGGAGAGGAGACCAGCACTGAGTAATCCAATGAAACCACTTCCAGAAGGCACATTTCCCTGAAAGACCTAAAATGAGTAACACTCACATTTAACCCTTGTAGAGACTTCCTACACTGAGAAATAGATCAGAATTTTGCTGTATGATTTTCAGCTTCTCAGAAAAACGTCTTGTCTCTTTGACCTCCCTAACGGAAATAATAAAACTCAGAATCAAAGCGGTTTCATGGGAGGAAGCTAGAAACTTCCATTCTTAGTTTGGCTATGATGTATGCTAATCACCTTATACTCCAAAAGCTTCTGTTGGCGCTGGCCTCGGAGTCAGTGCTCTGAGAGCTGTTGCAAACGTGCCTCATGAGCAGCAGGTGCTCCCGGCGATGTGGTGGCAGCATCGAGGAAGCGGAGGCGCCCCAGCTCCCTCACCCGCTCAGAGAGACCACCATCTCCCCTAACCCGCCTTGCAAGGAATGTCGCCGTGCAGATCTGGAGAGAAGCTATTGCTCAAGTGCTTTGAAAAGCACACGTGCACACACACACACACACAAACTGCTCAAAGGTAATGTCTTGAGGTACTAAATCCTAGTATTATGTATCCCAGTTACAGGCATCCCGACATTTTGAGATGTCCATAATTTATACCAAGGAGATAATTGGGTAAGTGCAGATATTATACAGAAGGATGTTCATTGAAACTGAGTTTATAAGAGTGAAAACCCATAAAGAACCTGAATAATGGAAATTGGAGACCACTTAACTCCCAGCAATAGGGAGTTGGTTACATCCGCACAGAGCAGCCATTACAAAGGATGCTGCTAGCAAGGATGACGAGTGCCGCTTACTGCTGAGAACCAAGTCTAAACCGACGATGATCAGCGTATTAACAGAGTGAATTTTGCTCTCTTTATTTTTCCATGCCACTTGAAATTTTTACAAATCATATCCTTTTTATGAGAAAAAAAGTTATCTGCATTTTGGAAAAACAGGTATTGAGAGATGGAAGAGAGGAAATTATTACTAACCACCTTCTTTTCTGTTCCTCATTTACCAGAGATTACCAACTGAGAACCCCCAAGAGCCAACAAATCTTCACCGTACTCAGTGGAAACTCCCACAGGGCAGAAGCCTGAGGACAGCAGCGGCCCCTCCTGCCTGTAGAATCGAACCCCTGCTCCTTAGCACGAAATCTGGGGCGTTCCATGATCTGTCTCATTTTAATCTCCCTGAAGTCTGACCTTGCTCACCCTGGCCTGCTTTAGCTCTTGGTGCTACCTCAGCCTGGCCTGGCCTCCTAACCCCTCCTTACGAAATGGGGCCCATGCGTGAGGGCCCCATATAAAAGGCCACTCCTCCTCCTTTAGCAGGAGCTCTGCACTTTGCGAGTGTCCTATTTCGTCATGCAGTCTAGTTTGTTATGACCACGCCTACTTCCACAAACGATGACATGGAGATGCCATCTGGGCTGGGTCCTGGAAAAGAAAAATCTAGGCAGGTGGAATGACAGCAGCAAAATAAGGAGGAAAGTGCACAGCTGCATTTAGATGCAGTGAGAGCTTCTAGTATAGGTTGAGTAGTAGCTGGGAAAGCAGTAAACAATCGTTGGAAATTTTTCAGTACTTTATTTTCTCTCTTAAGACAAACTTGTTGGTCAGCTCCAATTTATACGAACATCGCCGTTCTCAAATCTCACTTTCCCAATGAGGTCTACTCTGATCTCCCTATTTAAAAACTGAGACCTGCTCCTCCATCCCATCCGGGTGTCCTGAGCACATTCGCTCTGCCCTTTGCCGTTTATTCTACAGCATCGTAACTCACTTATTGTGTCTGTTTACCTCTGCTAGAATGTAAACTCGATGCTTTGTGTGTTCTGTTTCCCAAGAGGTCAGAAGAGCACCTGGGACAGAGTAAGCCTCCTTCAACACGTTGCAGGAATGAATAATTTACTTAAACACCATGTCCGACTGTCTCCTGCTTCTCAAGTTCCCTTACCAAATAGCTTTTTGAGAAAATTATCTTGCTGTAGACTCTCATACTGAAAAAGGTGAGGAGAAATAGGAAGCAAGAACACCCAACGACAACTTCCAGTTGTTGAGAAACGTAGTCTTCATTCACGCAGCAGAGTCTAAGGATATAAGAAATTCCACCCACTCATAATCTGACGCCTACCGAGGCCACGGTGTAACTGTATGCTAGAACATTTCATTTGTGCGAAGGCAGGTGTCCATCAACAAGAGGAAGGTGAGTGTGAAGAGAGAACTGGAAGATACAAGAGTCACTGTGCAGGGCTCAGCCCTGCTCCGCTGTCATAAAAACATACTGATACACCAAGACCTGCACTCCTGGCCAGTATCCACTGCACTTCAAGGATTTTTTACCCCATCCCTGTGCCACTTCCCTCATATCACCTCTTTCTGATTCTTGCTCTGAATTTCAAACCTCTCAGGTGGTCATCAACTTTACTACCAACTTTACTACCAGAAAGATCTGAGGAGCAGGAGACTAGGCATGGAAAGGGGCTTTTACAGGGTCCTTTACTCCACTCAGACCAAATTTACCATTTTTTTGGTCAAAATTTAGGACATATATAATATATATAATACTGACTACAAGATGGAATTCTAGGTCAGCTGCTGTTGGCAATTTTTTAAAGGAAATGGCAGCTACTGGATTAACCCTACTTCTTAATCTCAATTTAAACAGATAAATCTAAAAAATAAGATCTAGAGGAAAGGGGAAACTACAATTTCCTACAATGACTTCCAGGAAAAATGTTATTTAAAAAAAGCAAACAGGAATTGTTTATGCTGGTAGATGTGAAAAACAACGCTCCAACACCTGCCTTAGACTTCCTAAAATCATCAAGAAATTCAACTGCTCAGAAATTTCGTCGTGCCACTCAGCAGCTACACCACAGAGAAGTCGGCCGAATCAGGCCGAATAAGAACAGGTGGAAGCCTAGCCCAAGAGACCCGTGACCCACACATTCGTCTTCACCTAACCTCGTACTTAGAAAGCTAATTTCTCATTTCTGAAAGTGGAAACTATCCTACAATGACGTGAATATTTTAGTATTTTCAATGATTCCACAAATGGGCCTTTTAACATTGCATTATAACTCATTCTGTGATGTGGTTTTCTAAGGTCAAAATGGGCCTGGGGAGGCCACTGAGAGCCACACAAGAGCTAAAGAAAATCCTAATTCCTAAGGGAAAACTTCTGAGGTTTACTGACTAAAAATGTAACTTGGTTGGGAGCAAGAGTGAGATATTGGAGAGAAAAAAACCAAATTCCCTGCTTATAACCGTGTCATCAAAGATCCATAGTAGGAAACTTGTGCTTTCTCTTCAAAACACAAAACTGCAAATCTACCACAATTTTTGGTCATGTCATATTTTAGATGAAATTATTTCAATCACTATGTATCGATTCATAATCTTTTCTCTGCTACAAAATTGAGACTGCTAAAAAAATATTTAATCCAAAATTTTAATGGCAAAGTAATGCCTTCCAGTATTCAGAAATTTAAAAGCCCCTACTGATAGTTTTCCACCTGCAGGAAAGAATATGCAACATACAGCAAATGAAGTCCAAAATATCCCTCAAGCCAATTTCATTTTATTTAGTAATTTCATTTTTGCTTTCAAGTCCCAGTGAACACAGAAAGCAGGTGTCTGCCTCACTAATCACAGCCCTGAGTTTAATAATTCAAAGTTGGGTCTCCTAAGAAAAAGTCTCTAAGGAAAACACAATGTAGAATATGGCAAGCTTTCCCTCAAAAGCAATTCAGTAGGAATTTTGCAATATCCCCCCGAGATAAAGGGAGGTGCTTTGGAGTATTGTGACTAGAGATCATCAACTTCCTCTAAACTCACCTAAAGCATCCATTTAGCAAGGATACCAACCTTCATTTTAAAGATGCCAAAGGAAGAAATCTCAGTCTCTTTCCTGGAAATTCACCCATTGACATATTTTATACTTAGCACAGTGGCTAGCACATAAGTGGACGAGATATAAAAATTGGTATTACTTAGCTTACATTTTTCTGAAAAAATGCCCTTTCATTGGCGATATGAAGGTGATCGATGTACAGCCCAAATACATTATGAATTCATCCTTAGCTTCTCCTCCTCCAGGATCCTTCTGTCTAGTTCTTTAAAGCTAATTAATAAAAGTACAGTCACGTGTCGCTTAACGACAGGGACACATTCTGAGAAATGCATCATTAGGCGATTTTGTCGTTCTGTGAACATCCTAGAGTGTATTTACACAAACCTAGATGGTATAGCCTACTACACACCTAGGTTCTATGGCACTAATGTTATGGGACCATCATCGCATATGCGGTCCATCGTTGACCAAAATGTCAACATAAAGCACGTGACTGTAGTCTAGTCGCACAAGACTATGGCACATAAAGTCAACCTTAAACTTGATGTTAAAGATAACCAGAAACAGAAATAAAACAAGTTATAGCCATTGCATTATTTTTGGTCACTTAATAGCATAGAATTTTTCACAGGTTGGTGACTATTTTTCAGGTTGAAAAATTACCTGCAAGGTAGTATAAATGATTTCCTCCAAGTTTGTGTTGCAGCGGATCTTTGAATTATCTGAGGTTTCAGTTCATTTTCACACAAAACTATAGAAACTCTGTTCGAGAGATTTCCAGACAACTGCTGGCTGAAATAGGATGATACTAGCTGTCCTTTTAACTGCTACCATAGTAAGGTTTTGTAAGACAATGACTCCCATCAGACAGCAATGCTGACGTGATTATCTAAACTTTCCCAACTGTTCTCTGGTACCCTCATCAGTGTCCCGTGCATTATGGGTTTTGGGATAACAACTGGGACCTTAATATGCTAATACTGCACCGTTCCAAGAAACAGCAGCTCCCAGCCTTTTGATTTCACAGACCAATAAAATATTTTTGAAACATCTTTAGCGAACTTAGGATGGCAAGCTTTTTGTTTTAGCAAAAAAGGGCACACAGTAGAGAGAAGGACATACAAGTTTGAAGCACATTTTGTTAAACTGAAAAAACTTTCTGAAGTCCCTACACTGTCCTCGTTTTTCTGTTTTCCATTTTGACTCAGATCGGCACCCATCCTCTGCTGGTCATTCAGGAACTGTGGGGTAGACTTCTAGTATCACGCTTCTTTGACCTTGGGTTCAGGTCCATGGGGCACAGCTTACACACACTGACCCACACCACTGCTGATTCCAGATGAGGGTCTTTCTTTTCTCTTCCAACTACACATCTCACCCAAACTCAATTCCTACTAACTAACACTCTTAACCTGGATAGAAAAAGATTGCAAACCGCTAATTTAGACCATCACATTTACAGATCTTTTTGTTCATTTCCTTTCCTTTAACTCAAAGGTATTTTATTTAACAAAAATGTAATTACTAAAAGCTCCTTCAGAGCACAAAGCTACTTTGGACAAAGTTTGCTACATGCACAGAAAAGCTTGATCAGCATTTCCAGCCAATCCAATCCCAAACGCCTGGTAATTACAGCCAAAGGTTCAGAAACTCTTAATGGAGACATGGACCCTGTTTACAATATTTCTGTATGTGGAAAACAAACGCATATAGGCAGCTTCTAAGAATATTTGTACTTTACATGAAAAGTAAAAATAGGATCATATGCTGTAAAATTTTACTCAAAAAATTTCAAGCTATTAGGTTTTAAATAATGAGACCACTTAAGTTTAATATTTATTAGTATCAGAAAATTATTATATACAGTATATATTCTTTTACACAAAACATATTTGCACGTTTCTGAAAACTACATGTAAAGAATTTTTTAGAGTAATATCACATTTTGAATATGTCAAGGTAATTTGGTAATGTTGTTTAAGGATTATGTTGGTGTTTTTTGTTTTTTTTTCCGTAAGAGACACCTGGATAGTCAATGTGGTTTCATGTAGATTAACCTAAAATTTGGCCCTTTTTTCGACAAATCTTGCTTTGAAAATCTTACTGACATGATCACTTTTTCTGCACATGATTTTTTTTATTGAAGTATTATTGATATACAACACTATGTTAGTTTCAGGCGTACAATATAGTGATTCAATATTTATAAACATTATGAAATGATCATCACAATAAGTCTAGTTACCATCTGTCCCTCTATCAAGTTGCTACAATATTATTGACTGTATTCTCTATGCTGTATATTACATCTCCATGGCTTATTTATTTTATAACTGGAAGTTTGTACCTCTGAATCCCCTTCACCTATTTCATCCCACCCCTCCAACCTCCTCTTTGCACTTGATTTTTTTTACCAGCATCCGGAGGGAACACACAGATCTCTTCAACTACCTTATTAACTCATGACTCCAGGAACCAGCAAGCTTACACAGAAGTCAGTTCTGGTTCTTTCCATGCCTGAGGCATGATGAGGTTCTTTCTTGGCCTCAAGAGAATGGAGTGGTGGAGAGGAACAGTGGACAAGCACACCCAGTACAGTGCCCAGCCCAGAGGAGATGTCCAATGGGGACTGCTGTCAACACTACAGCTATAAAGCTGTATTTTAAATACAATGCTGTGAATTTTTATAGGCAAACCTTAGACAGCTAAGATCCCTAAGTATAGATCTATTCCATTTCCTCCCAAGAACATGCAGGAAGGGAGATGGAAATGAAAGGACACAAGTGGACTCTTTCAGATTAAGGCAACTGAAAACCTCCCACTGCAGGCAGAACCAAACATGAAAACGGGAGGGAAGAAGCCTGAACAGTGTGGCTATAATTCTATCCTGACCTAAGACAAAGGGGCTAAAATTGGGCAACATTTAGAAGAGCTGGAAAGGACATACAATAAAATTACCTGGAAAGGGTGAGTGGGATAGATTTAACAGGATTCTCATCAACTTTGGAATCCTATACGCTTGATGTTTTCCCCAAATTTAAGTCAACAATGCAGAAAAAAGAGGACAGAGAACAAGTATTGGAGCACAGAGGCACTCAGGCTCCTCTCTCAGGGGACATGAAATTGTGAGGCACATGTTGTAAAGCCCAAAACACTATATTCCAAAAGGAAATACAAAATCACCTTCAAATCCAGAATACAAGAGGTCTAACTTTCAGTCAAGGTGAAGGACCCAGGCTCTCCTTCACCAGTGTGAGTAATCAGGAGTACACTGCCCTGGTTTAGAGACTAGAGTGGTGTTCTTCTTACATTAAAGGTGCACTTTATGAGGTCATTTTATCTGTCTTTGGGTCCAATTCATAACAGACAGTCACATCACGGTTCATGGACAAAGCGATGCAATCTAACACTTGCACAGTGTGCTGGGCTGTCAATCCCATGGCGTTCTTCCATCTCTCCACTCAGTCCAAGATTAGCTTCCTCAGATTTCTTCATTTTTCAGGGATGACCTTCTCAGTGAAGCTGTATTTTGCAGAAAAGTCCCAATGAATGATTACAAGCAGGTGAACTGAGATTCCAAAATGGAGACTAGAGCTACTCAAATGCAATATTTTGTCAAAACACATTTCCAATAAGATAAATCAAATGCATCCATCCTGCGTCAAAATATAAACTAAAGACAGTTTTCTCTAAACTTATAAATGGATTAATAAAATTCAGAAGTAGTCATATGTTCAGAAAACTTGAAATCAATAAAGAACTATCTAGGAATCTCAACAATTTTCCTGAAAATGTGCTACAAATGTCAGTCACAAAATAACAGAATCCCAAATTTCCGTCACGATGTTAATTTGAAGTACACATTTTACACCATGAATTTGATATCTTAAGACATGAGAAAAAGTCACATTTAGGTAGAAAACCTTGATAATAAAAAAAAAATGTAGAAGAAATATGCTCGTTTTTAAAAACAAAACTTTAATATCCAACTTACTATGAAATAAACGCCCCTAAACCAGCAGGAGCAGGTACTACCGAGGAGGGCTGCGCCACTCCTTAACGTCTCAGGCTCTATTTTCACCACTTATGCGCTGAGGGCAGCCCTCTGCAGAGGATTTCTGCTCCATTACATTACAAAGTTCTGGACCTGTAGCTTCAGTTCAACGTGTAAAGCAGTACGCATCCTGCAAGATTTGACACTCCTTTCAAAGGCAATAGAGAACCTGACGGAGAGTGACAACAAAGTCAGAGCAAGGTCAGAAGTAAAATGAAGATGATCTTTTAGATCAGGGCTTCCTGACCTGACAATCAAGGGCAGTCCCTCTACCCTCAGAAACTGCAGTCTTATTGGGGAAAAGTTCCATAGCTTTTCCTTTAGACTTCCAAAAGGGGGTCTAACTTCCAAGACATCAAGAACCATTATTCTAGGCCTTCTCTGTGTGTCCCTATGTACTTACTGTACCCAAACTTACAAAGATCTGTTCATCCCTGGGTAAACTGAGTCAGATTTCTGAATTCTCACAGTGATGTGCCAGACTGTGAAGCACAATGACCCAAGATGGTACAGATTTTCCCAAGAGACACACACTAAAATGCTTGTTATAGTACAACTGAGGCCAATGTTAAACAAATTTAAGGTTTTACTTAGAAGCTTCCAGAAAGCAACCATCAAATACTGATTATATTCATGCCATCAGTTCTCTACTGTGCTCAGTGTTCTACGTTATTTTCTAAAGTTATATAACAGGGACAAAAAAATCCATTGTTGTATTTTCCCTAGCATCTAAGATAGGTATTTTGAATTACGTTCATCTTTGAGCCACATATCTATTTATAACATACCAGAATAAAATCAAACTCATTGTTAGGAAATGCATTAATATATCCCAAGATCATCTGCCACTATCCTTAAAATACTACAGCAGGCTAGTGTGAACTGCCTAAATTAACATCAGAATGCCTACTGTCCAAAGGATTTCACACGCTACCTCACAACCTCCAGGAAATTAACTCTCTTCCCTTAGTGCACCTTAGGGTAGTTACATAAGAGACTACCCCGCACCCCACCACTATTTTTTATTCTTAGGGTCTTAAATTTTTCCCTCTCTTGGGTCTCTCTCATTTGTACTCAAAGTGTTCAGAATCTAAGAAGGTCTTTAAAATATTCATTCCAGTAGGGACCAAGTTTTTTCCTGCCTAATTCCTCCTGGGTATATCAAATGCTAAGGTCCAGTCAATACTGTGGCTAGAATTGGCTAAGAGGAAACAGCTCTATTGACAAAAGTGTCACAGAAAGAGAGTTTTTAAAAAGCCAGTTGTAATAGGACAGCAGCTAAACAGGCAACACACATTTAGATTAAAATGTAACTTGATTTTTAAAAATCTATCTAATGTTTTCATTGTGTCACCTATTAAATATATATCAGCCAATTCCTCTTAAACAAGGCACAGCAAGAAGACGGTGGAGGGGGGTACAGTTACAGTGTAGCCTATTTAGCTTTTAAAAGCTTTCTAATAGAAATGTTATGAAAACTTCCATTATACAACAATTTCCTTATTACTGGATAATCTACCAATAAAACTTGGAAGAAACGAATACATTAACATTCAAAGCTACATTCAATCTCTATAGTTCTTTGAATTCTCCTCATCCCTTCCCTTTGATCTTTTTTCAAGTTGCTCTGAATATGGTCTTAAAAATCAATCTTGGGGCAGGCCTCGTGGCCAAATGGTTCAAGTTCCGCATGCTCTGCTTTGGCGGCCTGAGGTTCACAGGTTTGGATCCCAGGCGTGGACCTACTCCACTCATCAGCCATGCTGTGGAGGCATCCCACATACAAAGTAGAAGAAGACTGGCATGGGTATTAGCTCAGGGCTGATCTTCCTTAAGCCAAAAAAAAAAAAAAGGAAGACTGGCAATGAATGTTAGCTCAGGGTAAATCTTCCTCACCAAAAAAAAAAAAAAAAAAAAAGAAAATCAATCTTTCCCCAGTTTTGGTCAAAAGAGTAGGGAGGCAGTCATACCTGACCATCAAAATCACTTTCTGCCCCAGAATGTTCCTCAAGTCTCTTAATCTCAGCAGGAACAGGCCAGAGAAAAAGACAACCACTGATAATGGCACTCCAGTCACCCAAAGACTGTCTGACTCTCCTATCAAACATAGGTTCTCCATCTATTCCTATGGTCAAGAATGTCCTAGTTCACATTCTAGGTCTACATGAAAGTAGCCCATAGTTTTAAAATAGTGTGTTCAGGTACATGGAATATAGCCAACTTTCAATTTTTTAAGGGGAAATAATCTTTCTTGGAGATTAAAGTTTCGTTTCTTCTCCTTTTGACACTCACTATCTACCTCTCGGCCATTTTACTTTCCACTAATTCATTCACCCAACAATAGGGAAAGGGGGAGGATGTGAAACTAAACAGCTCTTTTTCCTCCTCATTAGCACTCTGTCCTATACAAGAATATCTAATTTGAAAATAGGCAACATTTTGCCACAAGTGTATTTGGATATAAATTGGGTCAAATATGCATATTCTACTATAGACCATACTGAGGTCATTTCCAGGTTGAAATTTTATAGTCACTACCTTTAGGATTGTCAATTGATGATTTCTTTCTCTTCTCTCTTCCTGATCAATAATTACCTCTAATTTAAGTAAGCAACACTGCAAGGTAGAGAGTAAGGAAAAGAAGCTGACCAAATCGGCATGGGAGGATTACATATGAAGTCCACAAAAACCCCCAAATTTTTAAAAGATAACTGTGTCTGGAATATGACACTAATACTGATAGCTGAGAATTTAAGACATACATGCCAACTTAGAAATACAAGTTATAATACCTACTCTTTTATATACTTTTTATTAAATCTATTGATTCACCTACTAAGTCATTACGGATACAAAAACAACAATTTCCAAGGGTCCTAAATATTTCCAATATATTCAACTTAGGGATCCAAGATTCTGAACATGCCATCACCAAAAAAAATTGCAAACCTAAAAAACAAAAAGGAAAAAAAATTAAACAATGTCAAACTGAAAAGACTTTTTTAGAAAAGGTCAATATTTACTTTTATAAATTTCAAAATGACATTTTAAAGTTAATATTTATTTTTTCATCTTACAGTTATAAACTCTTAAGTCTAATATTAAAGTTTTGCTTAAAAATAAAGTTACTTAAAATAAATATTAAACTATACTCATACTATCACCTATTTAATATTTACTGGGTCAAAATATCTTCCCATTTACAATTTCAGACTTTAAATTAAAGTGGCATTGGTTCTGTATTTTCTTTTAAAAACTGCCATTATGGTGACAGATATTCAGATGCATAAATGAAATTACTGATTTCCTTCTTGTATAACTCATACCTTTAGAAACTTCACCCAACTAACAGGGGTTCAAGTCTTTGTGCTTCTATCACATTAACTTCTAGCACATGAAATAAGAAAGATGATCTTCAAAGTTCTTCTAACCTCAAAAAGGGTCAATCTAGATAGGCTTTATTTGAAAATGAAAAAACAATTTTGTTTGGGTAAATATGAGATATGAGAATTTCTAAAAATAAAAATAATCAGTAATTGTTTCTCATTAAAACATTAATACACAAAAGTGAACCAACTGAACAATTCTATTATAGGCTGAAAAACCATGCTGTTTAGAACAGCCTATTTAATTAATTTTTCCATAGAAAATCGAGAGCTCAGAGTTCACATTTCCAGAAGAAGAATAAATAAACACATCAGGAGATATGGAAAACAAAGAAACAACCTATCATACATTGTTTTTCTTTAGAACAGGCTAGGCTGGCTTATGTAAGTGTAAACTGAGATCACAGATTTAAAATCATTGCACTTCCAGGCGACCTAAACAGTGCCTGGATTTACCCAGCATGAGAATACGTCTATCATCACAGAAAGTCACATACGCGAATAACAAGAATATATTTTATAAATTTTAAGTTACTCTCAACATCTGAGAAAAAACTGTTTGTAAAATACGATTTGTATCTGTAGAACTGTTTGTAAGAAAATACCACTTGTAGAGAAATGAGGTAATGTATACAACTATAGCAACAACAGAATCCCTAGAAGAAAACATGAAAATAAGGATGACTTTAAAATAAAATATTAATGTTGAAGCTTCCTTAAAATTTACCCTCTGTACTACCCTCTGGAATGGGATGACAATTTCATTTTCTTGGCATCTCATCAATTAAATAAATGCATAATTTAGGCTAAATATAAGTAAATTTGTGATACTATTTTTGCTATTAATGCCGTCACAAGTAGTACAGGAAATGAAATAATATAAAGAACCACTTATTCTGAAAAAATGGCTTAGTATAAAATCTGAACTTGAGAAAAGAACCTATTGGAATTCTATTGCTGGGGGAATTAAGCCTCGTAATTGCCTTATAAGCACATAAAAACACATCATCAACATATTTAATGGGACATGGCCCATTGGAATAAACCTAATAAACAGAAGCCTCCCCGACAAAAAAGCTTTTACTATAATAAAAACAGTACTATATTACCTTCCCCTATAGAATATATTTTGAACTAAGATACATGTAATAATTAAAGCAGAATTAACTGACACAACTAACAACAGGCACTTCACATTTTAAAAAATAAAAAACATACACATAAAACATCAAAATTCTTTATGACAGAAAAAGAAAGTTGTGGCAAGAATTCTTACTCTCTAGTCTGAAACACTTACTAAGTCCAGAGTTCCTTTTAAGAGCAAACCCTATTAGTTTTCAAAGGAAGAAAATTATTTCAATCCGCACATTCCTAATGGCTCAGCTGTTTTCATACAATAAATATTCTGCTGCTACTTAAGTAGCTCACTTTAAAACAGTGTGTTTCAACAAGTCTAAAAGGTTCAAATAATATGTGGATTTATACAATCAATCCTTTTGTTAAACATTTGAGCCAGTTTAGTTAGGATATGACAGCATGTTGTTTAATATCTTTCGTTCACAACTTAAAAATTTTTTTTAATCTTAAAAAAGAAGGAATTTGGGGTAGGAGAACAGACATGGAAAAACATGAGGGCCTCTCTTTTACTTAAGTTTTGCCATTACCATTCTCTTTGAAGTGGTTTCAGGACGAGGCGATCGCACACCTTCTAGTCAGAAATCGGCCTCAAAACAACCTCACTTCAGTCTTAGGCCTCATGTCTTTCGCTTAGAGCTAAAAATAAAAATACATGTGAATGAACAAATGATCATGGAATGAAATCTCTAACATGACACTAAAATATAAAATATTAGAAGCCATTTTTATCACAGAAAAATGAAAATGTACACATTTCTATCTACAGCATCACAATCCTACCTAGAATGGAAGGGTGCTCTTCTTAGCCCCTCAGCTGCTGGGTATAATAATAATGACAATTTAATTCCAAAGGTGTTCTACAAAGTAGAGTATGTTAGTCATCTCCTGAGATTATGAAACGTTCATTTTTTTTTTACAGAGTTAAATACGACCATATTATTAATGAAGCCAATGACGTCAGATAGCAACTTAGCTCTTCTTTATGCATATAAACCACGACAAGAAAGGAAAGTGTAATGTTGAACCAGAGCAATGGTATGGTCCCAAGAAATATATTTTCATATATTTAGAACTCCTAGTTCCAACAGCAACGCTTGTAAGCACATGAAAATTGACCTGCTTATGCAATCAAAGTAAGGCATTCAACAAATATTGCATGTTTCTAAGCACTGGAAGTCAAATGCTGATGTGAAAGATAGGTTCCGAACCTCCGTGAGTGCAGTCCTAGCCTTCTGGTTGCTAATTTTTTGTCTCAAGTCTGGGCTACGATGCTAAGGAGACAGAAAATAAGGATTGCTGTTTCCATGACAGGGAGGAAGGCACTATATATTATATGACAACAGAATGAGACTGTAGATTTGAAACAAAATCCACTGAGAAGCCTAAATCTTACGCTGCACGTGACCTCCAGTCATCATTTGGTCTCTTTAATATGAAGCTTAGGGTTTCAAAACCCTACACTGATCCTGAAAACTAATTCTCCTTCATTTGGAAAGTGCTGGTAGTTTCAATCCCAAATATAAATGTCTCTGTCTATTTTGTAAGGTTAAGTCGGCCAAGTGCCTTCAAAAGAAGTCACTTAATGTAAGAGTACTTCATTCAATTGAAGCCATACTTTAAATTTCAGAAATTATGCTGACAAAGTTACACTTAATTAACTGGCCCTAACTATAGCATAATGAAGACAAATATCTTATGAATTTTTTAAACCGTTTATATACATCCACTAAATTAAATAGAATTAATAAATTATCAGTAGAGTCTTTAACTAAAATTATTGTTTAATGTTTTACATTTCTCTGCTGGATCTATATATACCAACAAAATTCTTTAATTTTGTGGGAATATGGTACATTACCAAAAAACATCAAAATATATGCACTTGATTCAATTTAAGCTCTATGTTTACCTTAAATCAAAAGTAGTAAACACATTTCTGAGTTAGCTTCTCTTCCACAATTTTTCACGTGAAGTCCAACTAAATTTAATATTTAGAAAATGTTACAAAGTTAAATGGTTTGACTCTGAAGTTTATAGGTCTCAGAACCATACTTTAAAGTAATGAACTGTAATTTACACTTAAATATTTAGAATAAAGAAGAAAAGAACTCTTTTGAGTCGTACCTAGGTTTTAGGTTACGGTTTGCCTCAAGTGAAAATATTAAAAACAAAATCAATAAGCTTCGAAAACTCATTTCCCACTGATGTTCTTAAGATGATTCTAAAAGTCAAGTTTTAATCATGGAAAACTGCATGCTGGTTTTATTTGTAAGCAGTCAATCCTCCCTCCTTTACCACATGTCATAGATCCCTGCTCTTTTCAATTGCAATAAATTTCAGAGAAAACATAACTAATTGATAGCTGTACTTTTTCTACTTTAAGCCTTAAACATTCATGTATCTGTAAATCTCAAATTTATCCTGCATCAACAAAGAGAACCTATCATTTAGCCCACAGTTCTTCTCGACTCATATTCGCTACCGTTCTTTGGCAAAAACTGAAAGCAGCTGAGAGGTTGATTTGCTTCTCCAAAACTCAGATCTTTCCCTTAGGTAACTTTCATCCTCATCCATGCTACAGTCACAGCTCACTTCCTCCTTTTTGCTTCAATCATAGTATGTTTTGTTATACAAGCTACAGTTCTTTCCTTTTCCCTGAACCAATCCATCCAACCCAGAGAATGCAGCAACAAATACTATGACAGTATTCTTCAAATCCCACAATTTTCACTACTTTCACTTGGGTAAAGGCCTTTAATGTTAAAGTAATGAGACTGTAATACTGAGAAGACATGTTTATTGCTTATTAAGGCAGTCTGAAGTTAGACTAATCATAAAACTCCACTTGCCACCTCAACAATGTTACATTGAGGTCTCCCATTTAATAAGATCAATGAATTTCAGTGAGTTAGTTATAAATTTCAACAAATCACAGAATCAAATTTCTATAAAAACAGTGTCTATTTATTTAAGAACACTCAATGTCGAATACATTCTCATGAAAATTGTTTCCTTAGTTTAGACTAATTTTTTTTTTTACAGAAAGGCTTAATTAAGCCTCACGATACACTAGGGGTGAGCCTGCTCCCAGATGCTCAGACTTCCCTTCTGACATGTTACCCCCACATCTCGTAATTTAAGCAAAAACCATAAGTAGTCCTTTTCTTTTTTCTCAGAAGCTGTTTACTCCTTGTACTGTTGTGTTGCAGTAGCACTCTTAATATATACGGGAATTCTGCAACATCACACATGCAGCGTTCCCAACTCAACTCCATCTTGTTTTATCTAGGTGGTACGATAAACACGATACATCTATCAGTCAGAAAATCTCAAATTCAAGGATTCTAGGAAAAAAAGAGAAGGCTTAAAAATGGTGTTGAGACAACAGCTAGCCATTTGGAAAACTTAAGACTGCATCTCTCCCTTTGTTCCTTAAGCCAAAATAAATTCCAGATATGCTACATTTAAAGTTAAATCATGAAACTATAAAAATATTTGAAGAAAACATGGGCGACATTTTTAAAAATAAATTTTGAAGCACAGGAAGGACTTTAATCATAACATAAAACCTAGAAGCCAAAAAAGGACACAACTGATTTAAAAAAGAAGGGCAAAAACCAAACAAAAAATCAATTACAAACAAAAAATAAATAATAAGATGAGGAAAATATCTGCAGCAAATATTAATATGCACAGAGTTTTCACAAATTGCTAAGAAAAAAACACACAACCCACTGAAAAATGGGCAATGATTACAGACAATTTCACTGAGAAATAAAAATGACCTGTAACCATATGAGAATATCTTCAAACTCACTCAAAATTTAAGAAACGCAAATTAAAACGAGATGCTAACAGATGGACAATCATTATCAAGAGTGTGGGGGACAGGGCACTCAAATATCCCATTGGGAGAGGTGTAAACTGATGTTAAATTTTTGAAGAACAATGGCAATAACTACCAAAATGTAAAAACAGACATGCTTTTGACCGAGAAATTTGACTTCTAGGACTAGATCTGTCAGATTTCTTCTCACATGTAAGCAAAAATATTGGTACAGGGAGACTATTTGTAACAACACTACTACAGCAGTACTATTAATATACAAAAAAATGAAAGAAAAAAATCTGGAAAACAATCCTAATGACTGTCAAAAGGAAGCTGGTTAAAAAAATTATGTTACATCTCATATAGCTGTGGAAAGATGTCCCAGATGTACTATTAAGTGTATAAATGACATTGCTGAACAGATATATAATGTCATTCGTTTCAAAAGTAATATTTTTTAAAGCAGTGCAAGAGATATGAATAAGGAAGGAAGGAAATGAAAATTATGGAAAGCTACGTAAGAAATTGTTAAAACATGAGAATGGCAGAAAGGACCTTTTACTTATCATTTTATAACTTCTATAGTATATAATTTTTGTAATGTGAATAATTCTTCTATAATTAAAATGTTTTTCAAGGACGCTTTTTTATTTCAGCATTTCAAAACTCTATGGATTGATTTCTCAAAATGGAAAGGGATTTATAGCCTTGAATCAGGTCTCACAGCCACCCTGCGAATGTGAGAATTCATCTGAGGGCAGAACCACAGAGGGGCTCAGCTATCACCTCTGATGTTAACTGTCACTGTGGCCCGGGCATTGTGCTTCTCAAACTTGGTCACCACTTACTTCTTCTAATGTTCTTAAATCTGCACACCACATTGTGGCATGCCAAGTACACTTTCACTCCTGACTCCTATAAATTACGGGCATGCCACAAGGTTTTGAGTTTACTTTTAAGGACTTAATGGGCTATCCAACAGTTAAGTGTGTGTCACAGTTAATCATCAATTGTTTAACATATCCTCTGCCTGAGAGAGACAGCGCCAATCCAGTAAAACTGTGCTGTTGCTATAGAATTCTCAGTGACCTCAGCTCCTTCAAAATTACTATCTTGCCATTTCATATGCCACCCACTATTACAGACAGAATACATGAAACTGGTCAGGCTTCCCAGTAAAACATCACTGAAGAAAATCAGCCTTCCAGGTAGGAAACAAAGCAAAATGTGCTAAAAAATTGTATTTGTCTAGTTTAAAAATGATCTTAACTCTATAATTTTTCTCACATTTGCCCCAAATCAGCACTAACTGGAGATGATTTCCTCAATTCTTCAGCAGAACAAGAGGAGCATGACTAGACTGCGGCACTTACGGGAGCTCTCCAACCCTAAAGGTGACGAATGGGTCTAACAATTACAATGCATTGTTTCTGTGAGCCACTGTATGTAACCACTGGTACACACACGATTTTGAACATCTTCCATGAGCATTTTTCTTTAGATATTAAGCTACTACAACTGAAAGTGTTGTGGCACTTATCAGCAGATTAATTCATACTATCTAATTTTATTTGAGCCCTCACTAACAGATTATTATTTCTAAACCGTTCTCTTTCTTAGCTAAGAGTAAACAGGGATCTTCTCTCTAAGGCTCTCTCTCTGTCACATACCTCCTGTAGAACCTTACTCCATTAATTATTCCCTCATTCATTTACATCTTCAGTTTCTCCATGAATGGCTCCTTTCCTTTTGCCTACAGACACATTCATATTTCCTACTCCTGAGACCAGTCCACGATCCATTTCCTTGAACACATCACTGATTGCAGCTAACATCCTTCTTCCTCTTTTTCTTTACTGCAGAACTGCCAAATTTGAAGAGTAATCTACATTTGTTCATCCATTCAAAAATATCTCCTGAAAACTGACTACGTGCCAGGGCCTGGGGATACAAAATGACACGGCCCCTTTCCCAAGGAGTTTATGGTTCCATTACATAGATAATCAGATACATTTACGGGTTCAAAATGTTAATTGTCACGAAGGAAAAACATCTGAGGCTACGAGAGAGCATCAATGGGGGGTGTAATTTAGATTGGGCTGCATTCTCCACAACCTCAGCGGGCCCTCTTCTCTTTGTAGGCTAGGTATTGCAGGGTGCGCAGCTTGTGCAGTCTGACATAGCAGACCTGGCGGGGTCTCTTGGAAGAAGTGACATTTAAGCTGAGATCTAAAGCTTGAACAGGAGTTGGCTACGCAAAGAATAAGAGATGTGGCATTCCAGGCAGACGGAACTAGAAATGTGCAAGTCCTCGGGCAGGAAAGAACATGGTGACTTGGAGGATCAGAAAAAAGGGCAATGTGGCGAGAGTACACTGAAGAAGAGCCAACAGGCATGAGCCAGATCAAGCAGGCTCACATGGCACCAGGAGGGTTCTGGACTCAATCCTAAGTGCAGTAAGGACTGTGTTTATTTATCACCCTTACACCTAGCTCTTTACAGCGTGACTTCTACTCCTACCATTCTCCAAAAGGCTGGCTGTGTACTCCTAATCCACACAAGCTTCTCAGTTCTCAGCAACTGACTATTCAGCTTCTGAAATGACCTCTGTCCTGAGCTTGAAAGCACAGCTGTCATTGATTTCTGTATCTTCCACTTGTTGCAGTATTTAGCTTAAGTTTTGTATATAGAAGACTTTCAAAACTGGCACAACGACAAATTAGCCTTGGAAGAAAACAGATTGATGAAAAGTTAATTACAACAAAAACAAAACCATATTTAATAAGATTCTTTATTAGAAGTACATTTCAAATTGCCTTAAGTTATGGATTTGTCTTATTTTCTCTTGTAGTGATGAAATATTTATGAAGTCAAACAAGAAATTTCCTTAAACAAATGCCCTATTATAATTTGATTAGTCCGTGAACACAACATTCAGATTACATTGCCATTCTCTGTGCTTACCACAGTAGCTGGGTGTATGGCAGTGGTCTAGTTCTCCCATAGTATAATTATAAAAATTAGACAACTGACATTCAGGTAAAATACACATTTAATTGAAAAGTATGATTACTTTGCTACAAAGAACACAAGCCAATGACATCCCACACTAACTAGCCATTATATCCTGCAAGTTACTGTACGTATGCTTCCCTTTACATACAGGCTATTCACTTACAAACTTTGTAGAATATGCTATTCCTTCCATTTTTGATAATTTCAGCAAATGCTAAAAGTCAGTGGCCACCACATTTATAGATTTCAGCAGGAAATTACCATGCTTATGTTCTATTAAATGAAAATAAGCACCGAGTATTTACACATTATTCTGGTAGATAGGGCAAGAGGTCAAATTTGCTAGGTTCAACACTTCAGGGCTCTGCACACACTCCATTAGAATTACGGGTCAGACTTAAAAAGAAATGTAAGATTTGTTTATTTTGAAAGGAGTATGCTTGCTCTAACATGAGCTGTAGATATTTCGGCTCTCTGCAGATCTTTTCTTTATGTCTGCAAGACGATGTGAGTTGTACGCAGAATCAGCCCATCATATATAATTAAGCTTAACTAGATATTTTCTATACAAAGCAAATAAAAATGTACTTTCATTGTTCCTGTACTAAACTCCCCATATTATGTCTTTTATAACCAAGACAAAAAACTATAAAATTTAAATGTTATTGATAAAAAACATTCTCACCTGCTTCATCGTGTTTTAAAATGGCTTGAAGACCAGATTCTGTTCATTTTGAAGTTTAATGTGTATACACATCGGAATGTTTCTGCTTTCCGATGTCTGGTTTTCCTAGTAGTAGATTAGGATGTTTATAGACCTTTGATGCCTTAGTCCTGCTAACAGAAAGACACTGTGTTGTCTAAAAGAGATGATCAGACTAATAACTGAAACATCTAATAACTGGGTGGGGCCGCTCTGATCATGATGGGAAAAAAAGTGCCTGTGTTTGAACTGAAATAGAAATAGAAAAAAGTGCCTGTGTTGGAAAATAGAATCAGCTTGTCTTAATGTAGAGATGTCTATGATAAATTCATGCTCCACGAAGGGCTGTCATGGAATTTTTAATATTAACTTTACAGTGTTAGATAATGGCGTCATTTTTTTGTAGTTTCCAAGAACACAGGCAAAAAGTACAACCCTGTTTGGGCTCATGTGAAGAAAGTATACAGTAATTAAGAATACTGATGCACAGTAAACAATTTTAGTATTCTCCTGGTCTCAGTGAGTAACTGCTCTAACAGAAGGCAAGCAATTGAGAGGGACTCATACTTTAACTTCCTATCATACTTCTGCTCTCTCAAGTTACATCCCTTTTGATGTCCTTTCTATGAAAAGCAACATCATTCCTCCAGTCAGAAAGTTTCAAAATCTGTTCTGTTCCTCACTAGCCACAACTCTCTCTCTTCACTGGAAATGTCCAGTAGTTCTGGAGAGCTATAGCAGCCGCTATAAATCCCTGATGGAAAATTTTAGTCTTCTGAACTGAACGACACGTAATCACTTTTTAAAACTTTTTAGTATGGAAAATTTCAAATGTATAGAGAGTAAATAGACTAGTGCAATGAACTCTGATGTACCCTCATTCAGTTTCAACAACTATCACCATCCTGCCATTTCTGCTTCACCTCTCTCTCTACCCATTCCTCACTCCTCAACTTGCTGAGGATTATTATTTTCCTTAGGTAAAATTTTCAACTAAGTTTTTTTTTTTTTTTTTACCATCTTACCCATTTTTAAGTGTGCAATTCAGTAGTATTAAGTATATTCACAATTGTTATGCCACCATCACCATCCATCTCCAGAATTCCTTTCATCCAGCAAAAGTGAAACTCTGTAGCCACTGAACAATAATCGCCCGTTCCCCCCACCACCACCTCCCCCAGCAACCAGCATTCTCCTTTCTGTCTCTATGAATCTGACTACTCTAGGTACCTCATATAAGTGGAATCATACAGTGTTTGTCCTTTTGTGCCTCTCGTTGGAGTTGAATGTGTTTGCTCTTTATCTTCTTTCACTTAGCATAATGTCCTCCAGGTTCATGTGTGTGTGTGTTTTTTAATGTGTCCTTCCTTTTAAAAGCTGAATAATATTCATTTGCGTGTATATACCACATTTTGTTTATCCATTTATCCATCAATGGACACTTGGGTTGCTTCCATCTTTTGGCTATTGTGAATAACACTGCCATGGATATTGGTGTACAAATATTTCTTTGAGACCCTGCTTTCAATTTTTGGGGGTATATACCCAGAAGTAGAATTGCTGGATCATATGGTAATTCCATTTTTCATTTTTTGATGAACAAACACACTGTCTTCCATAGTGGTTGTACTAGTTTATATTCCTACCAACAGTACACAAGGATGATGAACACTTTTAAGACAACTGGCACCTGACAAAAAATTAGTTTACAAAATGCTTTTCACAGACATGATATTACACAATCCTTCAAACACAACTGACTAGCTAGGAGCCCTGATCTGTTGGCAAGTATTCAAGATGCTTAATAATCTATCATCATTCTTTCCATATTTTCAAATAAATGTTTTCTTCTAATCTGACCAGTTTAAGCAGACTATATTATACAATATTAGATATGCAACTAGCTCAATGTTAAAAATATTAATAGTGCAGGACTTAAAGGACCCAAATGAAAATGTAAATATAATGGAATACTTGTGGCTCTCAAAGAAAGACTAACCTTAAAACAGCTGTGAGTATCCTAACAAGTAGCCTTGACAGATACCAGGCTAGATAGTTATTAAGTTTGTTCTTGTTCTTATCAAAGGGAAAAAAAAATACCACTACTTCCAAATAACAAAAATGGCATAAAAGAGTATCAGTAAGAACTCAAAATTCAAATAAAGTTTTTTTGAAAACTCTTCAAATATCATCCAGCTATAACATCCCAGAGGAACACAAGCCATAAGGTAGCAATCTACTCCTGTAGTTCCCTCAAATAAACAAATAGCCTCTTGGCATAACCTTCAAAAGTTTTAGTGTTGACAATGTTAGCTTTCCGGGGAAAAACTAGGCAGGAAAAATAAACACACAATTATATTCATTATCTAGTAATGAAATAAACAAGTTCACTAATACTCTGAATTAATATTTAAGTGATTAAAACTACATGCCCCCCACACAAAAATATTTACAATATTTTTCTTGACAATTTGCTCACAACCTTCTGATTGCAGGACTTATGCTCTTTTGTAAAGTTACAATAGAAAAAATCATAGTTGTATTTTAAAAGTAAACTAAAGCTTTTTTAATGAGGGAATTCTATTTTGACAAATACTCTAATCCAGAAATCTGCTTTTCTATTTCATATTGGATAGTCAACTAAAGCAGTCAAATTGCATAAAAATATGCCCTACCTTTAAGACCACCTGCTACAATGTGAAGCCTGAAGAAGATTCCTCAACAATACTGACACAAACTTCAAACTGGAACTAAGAATAGAAATACTGATTGCTGATACATACATCAATCAAATTTTCTTATCTGCGTACCTGACCATCAAAAAATATATATCACATTTTTAGAGACTGAATCTCCTGAAGAAATTCAATGTGCTCCCCCCTGCCCTCCAAAAAGATTTCATTTCTGTTTACTGGCAGACATTATTTGGAAATAAGCACTCTGCAGTTCCTTGACCACGCTCCACATGCTCGACCTAAGAGGACCGGCATCTGTGTTTTCCCCTCCGGGACTGCTCTTCTTTCGTAATCAGCATGGCCCTCTTGCTTCCTCTCAGTGAGGCACCTGCTCAGATGCTAACTCCTCAGCAGGCCACCCTGACCAGTCTGTCCAAAACAAAACAGTCCTTCCTACTCACCCCATCCCAGCCAATCCAGAGCCCCTTCCTCATCCTGCTTGAGTTTTCTTCCTGCACAATGTACCGCTAACACTACATTCTATTTTTACTTATTTTCTATCTTCCGTACCAGAATGATTCTAATTTCCTGGCATTTTCTAGAGAAAGCTATATTCTCTAGTGTAACCATGCAAGGAAGAAAAAGAAATTTAATGCCATTTTATTATCTAAAGTGTAGATCATTTAGTTTACTCATTTTACTCCATCTGCAAAACAGCAAACCAGGATACCGCGACAGCTAAGTTTCTGCCCTAATCTCTGATGGACTCTTGAGATCAATACTGATTCATCTCTGGGGCCAACTCAATATGAAAGCAGTTACACCTCAATTAAACACAGAACATAACTAACCAGAAACAAGCACACACTTTATATCTTTTTTGAAGCATAGAAGTCAAGAGGCAGAAGCTGCAGAAACTTATTACAGGGGTTCCTCAACAGAATTCGAATAAGTCTGTGCCAAAGTTCAAGAAAGTACTATAATTGATCAGTAAACTGATCAAACAATTATAATTTTATTTATTTATTTTTTCCCCCAAAGCCCCAGTAGATAGCTGTACGTCATAGTTGCACATCCTTCTAGTTGCTGTACGTGGGACGCGGCCTCAGCATGGCCGGAGAAGCGGTGCGTCGGTGCGCGCCCGGGATCCGAACCTGGGCCACCAGCAGCGGAGCGCGCGCACTTAACCGCTAAGCCATGGCGCCGGCCCTGATCAAACAATTATAAAAGCCAAACTCTCTGAGTACACGAGCACTTTAGGGTTGGCTGGGATAAATATAAATTAGGAGTTAGAAAAGAGAGTTAAAAACATGACAGGGAGTGGTGGGGTAGGTTAAATAAGTGGAGTGAGCACAAGATAGCGAGCTCTGAGGCAGCACAGAAGCCCACAGGGAAAGCTTAAACCAATGGAGGAGAAACAGTGGGCAATGAACAAAAGTTTATCAATAGGACAGCTACATAATTCCCAAGGCCTAGTGCATAACGAAAATGCAGAGCTTTTGTAAAAAAAAAAAAATTAGGCATTTCAAGATGGCAACAGGAAAACATTAAACCAAGCATGGGATCCCTGTGCAATGGCACAGGTCTCCTGCCCATGAAACTGGTCCTGCGGAATGAGCTGAAGACCGGAGGCAAGACAACTACTACTGCTCCAAGCAGCAAGAGCAGGGGAAAGGCAGAATGAAGCCCCACCTCTAAGTACAGCAGGCACTCACAGAGGTCACTGGCACCCCTGGTACCATTTACAGGGCATAGCAAGGCCAAACTATGTCTTCAGGCATTCCCGAGTTTGTTTATTTTTTAAATAAAGGGGAGGGGAAGTAACACATTAACATCTATTAACACAATTCTGTGGCTGAATATGAGATTAATCACCATAGAACAGACAGGAGATTATTACTAGGCAGGAAACATAGAGAATTGATACATTTTGGTAAAGGGGCATAATGAAAAAGATCTGGAGTCTATCACTGCCCAAGAAAGATCAATATGGCTGCCTGAGAGCAATAAGACAAGAACCCTATAAATTATATCTGAAATATATAACATAAAGAGGGATGGGAAAGGCCAAAGGCAAATGTTCCCCACTGACTAACTGCCATGGTTTAAAAAAAAAATCCTGTTAGGCAAGGAGATGGAGGATTCTGGGATTGGACAGGTCTTGGGCGAGTTAAAACAGAAGTCTAAGACACGAAGAAAAAAAAAACCTCACAAAACTACCAGTTGCATCACTATGCCAGAACACAAATTTGTCTACTTTTGAGTTCATCTTCCAACTTCTGAAATGTGGTAATATGTAAGAGAAGATTATTATTTTTGTTTAACAGTGTGTTAGTTTATTTTCCTGATAGCTTACGCCAAATACACTTTATATGAGGGAAAAAAACTAAGTTCAAAAAGAAGTTGCACAATAATATGTGGACAGTCTGTCTCTTTCTATACCACCTTTGGGTCATGTTAGGAATCGAAACCTAAATTTAAAGCTTTTTTGCCTTTATTTCCAATACAAAATAAGGCAACCCAAACAAACATTGAGAATGACTTAAATCTGATGTTTCTGATAATGTTCACAAACGAATAAAGGTAGATTCATTTGTATTTCATTTTTTTAAAAATTACTTAGCTTCTCACTATCATCTTGAAATTCAAAGGGTACAGACACATCAATTTAATAATGAACTACTTATTTGACCTCAATATAATAAAGAATGTACTCCCAACTTATAAACTCAAATATTACAAAAACATTTCTAATAAATGCCTACCACTACTATTATTTTCCAAAGTATTTTCATTTCATTGTGTCCCTACAACATCCTCTACTAATAAGATGGAATAATTGGTACATTTTCCAAAAGGAAAAAACTAAGAGAAAAAGATGAAGATTTAAATTACTAGGGTAAAACAAAACTTCTGACATGTTCTCTCCATAAATCAGTGCATCTAAACAACAGAAAAGGTCTTTTACACTCAAACACAATTATGTCCTACCTCCTTCCCTCTGGAAACTCATAAAGGAGCAGACAATATATTCAGAGAAAGGAAAATGGGCTACCTAAGATGATTAGAAACCATGCTCCACATTCATCCTCCAAAGAAGAAGAGATCCCAGGAGAGCTAAGAGGGGACAAAATGGAGGAGCTAAATGGATCCCAACTTTTTCTGTCTCAACTGTGAACTAATTCATTATTTTGTTTTTAGAATGGTAAAGCCTGAATCATTCAGTTAGAAAAGATCTAAGGTCATGTAGTCCAAACTTTCACCAGTGCTGGAATCCCAAGTCTATCAAATGTTTATGCAACTTTGCTTAAATATCTGGAAGGACAAAAAGACTGCTTCCTTGGAAAATAATCTTTTCCATTTCAGAACAGCTCTGTTGGAAATCATTTTGGTCCTATATAATTGAGGAAAAATCAACAATATCAGGATATATTAATTACTTTAAGTAAAAGCCAACTCATTTGTTTTTTATTGTTCAATAATTATTAAAGTCCCAAGGTCACATATCTCCAAGGTTTGCTATTTTGGTGCTCCGACATCATCAAAGGCCTAGGTTCTTTACTTCTTTTCACTCTGCCATTAGCATGTTGGTTTAGCAATCCTTACGGTTTCAAGATGGCTCCCATCATTCCAGGCTTCATGTGCAGACATAACAACGCCCAGTATAAGAAGATTATTTCTTCCCTTCTGAATCTTTTTATCAGAGAGGAATACCTGTATCTGAAGACTCCTAGCACACATCTTATTGGCCAGAACTACGTCTCGCCAATCACTGGCAAGGAAAATGGGTCCATCGTGATTGGCTGAGACTGATCATGGTTTGTCCCCCTGGAGCTGGAGTCTGCCTCTCTTGAAAGACAAAGCTGTGCAGAGAGGGTAGATTACTTAAACATAATCAAGATTCCCTTAGAAGGAGAGGAGGAGGAAAGAGCACGGAGATGTATAGGTGATTCAATGTTTGCTACGGGTGTGTGGTGTCAAAATCTTGTTTTCCAGTAATGTCTACCTAGTGGCACTAGTTCTAACCTCTAGACTTAACAGGAGAAATTCCTCTTCCTTAACTGCTCTACAAATTCTGTACATGCAAATTCCTCACCAGGTTAAATATTCCCATTTCTGTCTATGTTCTACACATATGACTTTGTATCTACATGTTTTACCACCCTTGATTACTCTTAAATTTACCAATGCTCCTCATAAAATGCCCAGGACTCTCTTAAAATGTTTAATACCAGTACAGCAGAACTAATTATCTCCTATGTTCTTAATACTACACTTTTATCAATGCTATGTAACATTATGTTGCTTCTCTGTTTCTATCCTTCTCTTGACTTCCAATAAACTTGCTGGAAACTATAAATCACTTTGACTTCCATAACCTACACTTTGGCACTTTAAAAAAATGACACAGTACAAAACTCTACACTTAATTATGCTATATTTCACCTTATTTTTGGCCTATCTTTCCCATCTATATAGATGTTGAAACTTTTTTAATTCTAAAAACTAATATGTTCACCACTTTTCTGGTTTTCAATGATAGAAAGTCAAACTTAAGAAAAGCTCACTCAAGTTTATTCCTCAGCTTCGCAGAAGCAGGGCTATGTCACCTGGGGAAAACATCTTCCGTCTCACAAGACGCCTTCTGGGATTATACTAACTTGTTGAATTTCCAAGATCCGTAGACTATGCCTCACAGGATCAGCAAAACGATCTGTTAGGTGTATTGAACAGAGCCATTTCCCAGGGATGGACTGACTTTCAATGGACTAACTAAAACCAGAATGCCAATTCAACAACGTTAAGTGAAAATTATAACAGCCAAGGGGACCAACAGAAATTAGAGTCTTGTGGCCAGTGTATTCCCACCCACCCACCCCCTCCACAGACAAACCATACTGAAAACTGATATATAATCAAAAGGAACCAGATAATTGAATCATCTGCTCAATGAATTCTTTCCATGTAGGCATGCCACACAGGAAGCCAAATTATAATCAAACATTTGTTTAGTGAGCATAGAAATCAATGCAAAAGAATCAGTTATTTAACACATATTAAACAACATGAGGGTAAAGAGTCTTGTATATCATTCTCTACAGCAGGGTTATTACTCTAGTACAACAGAGTACTACTAAACAGGGTACTCTGGTTGGTACTTGGATAAACATTATTAAAAACTGTCTTGATTACTTGACTAACCTACTCCCTTCCTGACAGTCCCACTTCTTAATTAGATGCAATACACTCCACCAGGCTACTACGATCAAGGTCAGCTGGCCTGCAAAGCAGTCTGTCTTACAGGCTCTGGAGTTGTATATGTCGAGTTCAAGGCCAACTCTTCCTTCTGGAGGCTCTAGGAAGAATCCGTTGCCTTTTCCAGCTTCTAGAGACTGCATGCATTCGTGAGCTCGCAGCCCCTCCTTCCATCTTCAAAGCTAGCATCAGAGACAGGGTAACATCTGCAAATCTCTCTCTGACTCTCCAGCCTCCCTCTTTCACTTTTCAGGCCCCCTTGTGATTACCCTGGGCCCACCTAGATAATCCAGAATAATCACTTCATCTCCAAATCCTTAACTTAATCACATCTGCAAAGTCCTTTTTGCAAGGTGAGGTAACATACTTACAGTTTCTGGGGATCAGGATAAGACATCATGGGGGGGATCATGATTCTGCCCACCACAGAGCTACTATGTGCTCTACAGAGCTACATATTAAAATTCTACGTTAACCAGTTAAAAACCAGTAAAAAAATCAATTTTTATCTTGAAACTTCAATACCATTAACTAAGGAGGACACGGCTATTTCCATGCATAGTTTATACTAAAATTAGACCATATGTTTTCGATTTCAGTTTTCACACACAAAATGGCAGGTGTTTGATTTATCAACAGAAGACAAAAGAAAATGAGTCAAGCAATCATTAAAGACCTTCAGGCTATACCAATTAATGTGGGAAAAATTAAACAAATAAGAAATTAGCCAGAATGAAGTTAGTATGTAAAAACGAAGTTAATATGTAAAAAATGTTTTACTGAATTTTTCCTATTAAAAACAGGAAATATGCAAAGGACAGAAATAAGGTACTGAGTTAATTGATCATATCCTAAACTCTGTCATCACCAACGACTGCAACCTTTCCAATCTTCTTAATTTCAAGCACCCTAATCTCCCACCACTGCCTCCTGACTGTTGCTTACTTCCTGGAGATGCTAGCTCCAACAATTCCTCAACCCTAATGGGTCCTCCAAATCACTGATCCTACCACCTTTTCTTTATCCCTACCCCATTCTCATCCTCACATCCCAGCTTAGATCTTAGAGTCCATCATTATAATCACTCCCTTTGCATACACCCTTGCCCCTCTTTCATCCCATGACAGCAAAAACCCAACACTCTTATACCCAACTTTCTGCCTACTTCATGCCCAAGAACAGTTTAACATGGTGGGAGGAAAACCTCCACCACTAATCTCGGCTGCCATCTAATCAAACTACATTTCCTTAATCCATTAATTCCACTTTCCCAGGTAATTATTTAGCACCCTTTCTCCCCTGACCCTCACTCTCACCTGATAGCTGTTGATTCCTATTTCACTCAGCATATAGGGACCAAGAGACCCATAAGATCCCACCTCCTTATCCACCCACTGACTTGCGGTGTACCCATATCCCTTCCTTTTCCTCCTGTTGGTCTGGATTACCTGCCAATTTCTTCACTTCTGCCTCTGAGCTCTTCCATTCTCTGACCAATTCAAGGCTGCAGCTCTAGCTCTAGCTCCCCTCTCTCCTGCCTCATCACCTTTTCCCTCTCTTGTGGATCATTTCTATAAGTGTACAAAACAGGGTATAACTTTTCCCATTACACTCATCGCTTACAATCACCTCCCTCCCATCTTCTCATGAGCCCATGCACCAACTGCTCGTCCTCAACACAATGCAGAAACTTCTCATCAAGGTCATCAATAATCTTTAAGTGGCTAAATTTAATGGTCAATTCTTGGTCTTCATATTACTTGACCTAGATGATCAATCCCTGTACCATGGAACACTTTCTGCACTTGACTTTCAAGACACCATACTATTCTGGTTTTCCTTCTACCCTACTTGCCAGGCCTTCTCACTCCCCTCTGCTAGATTTTTCTTGTCTCCCTACCCTAAAAGTTAAAGTGCCCCAGGGTTCAGTTCTCAGGCCTCACTGTCTACATTCACTCCCTTGGCAAAGGCATTCAGTCTCAGGACTTTAATTACTATTTGTGCTGACAACTCTAAGTTTTATATTTCCAGTCTAGATCAGATCCTTGAATTCCAGTCTCCTATATCACACTATCTACTTGATGGCTTCTCTTACATATCAAATAGGTACCTCTGCATATCCCAAACCAAAGTCCTGATCTTCCCTACACAGCTGCTCCTCACACAGTCTTTCTCAGCTCAGTATATGGCCACTCCATCCCATCAAAAACCTTACCATCATTCTTGACAACATTCTTTCCGTCACATCCACCGTCATATCCATAAGCAGACCAAATTAGCTCTACCTTCATAATATATCCAGAATCTAACCACTTCTTACCACCTCCACCGTTACCATTTGAGCCAGGCCATCATCATCTCTTACCTAGGTTACTACCAACAGATCTGCTTCCACCTTTGTCCTCTTAGTCTAATATATGCTATTTCTGATGAATGTTTGTGTTCCCCCAAAATTCATATGTTGAAATCCTAACCCCCGAAGGTAACAGTATTAGTAGGTGGGGCCTTTGGGTGGTGACTAGGTCATGAGGGTGGAGCCCACATGAGGGAGACTCCACAGAGCTCCCTCACACCTTCTACCAATGTGAAGACACAGCAAAAAAAGCACCTGCTATAAACCAGGAAAGAGGGCCCTCACCAAAACGCAACAATGCTGGCACCTTGATCTTGGACTCCCATCCTCCAGAACTATGAGAAATAAATTCCTGTTGTTTATAAACTACCTGGTCTATGGTATTCTGTTATAGCAGCCTGAATGGACTAAGACAATACAGCAACCAGAATTTTTCTTTTTTTTAAATTAAGGTTCATAGTTTCTCTATTCTCTTCTCTCTTTTAAAATAAGGTGAAATTTACATATAGTGAAACTAAATAGATCTTAGGTTTCAATTCTATGAATATATATACACCTATATAATCAAGACCCCAATCAAGATACAGAATACTTCCAACTTTGGGCTATTATGAATAAAGGCGTTATAAACATTCCTGTGCAAGTCTTTTCATGGACATATGGTTTCCTTAGGTAAATATCTAGGAGTAGAAGTGCTGTATGACAAAGTAGAAACATGGACATGCAGGCTCAGAGCAGCACTATTCACAACAGCCAAAAGACGGAAATAGCCCAAATGTCCATTAACAGATAAGTGGTTTATTTAATAATATTGTTTATTTAACAATAAAATGTGGCATATCCATACAATGGAGTATTTCCTTTTTATAATTTTTGTTTATTTATTTTATCCGCCAAAGCCCCAGTAGATAGTTGTATGTCATAGCTGCACATCCTTCTAGTTGCTGTATGTGGGATGCGGCCTCAGCATGGCCGGAGAAGCGGTGCGTCTGTGCGCGCCCGGGATCTGAACCCCGGGCCACCAGCAGCAGAGCGCGCGCACTTAACCGCCAAGCCACGGGGCCGGCCCTACAATGGAGTATTATTCAGGTATAAAAAGGAATGAAGTACTGATACATGCTACATTGTGGATGAACCTTGAAAACACTATGCTAAGTGAAAGAAGCCAGACACAAAGACCATATTTTTAAGAAATATTGAGAACAGGTAAATCCATAGAGACAGAATGCAAATTGGCAGTTAACAGGGGCTGGGGGAAGGGGAAATGGAGAGCCATTGCTTAATGGGTACCAGGTTTTCTTTTAGGGTGATGAAAATGTCTTGGAATTCGACAGAGGTAATGATTGCTCTACATTGTGAATGTACTATAGCTACTGAATTGTTCACTTTGAAATGGTTTATGTTGTCTGAACTTCACCTCAAAAAAAACACTATTTTATTTTATATTATTTGAAATAGAATCGCACTTAGGCAGTTTAGAACAACACAAAATCTAATGTCAACACCACTGTATGTGTGTGAGCTGGGTTATTTCACTAAACTATGTGGTCTGGAGCAAGTCTCTTCAACTCTTCAGACTTTATTTTTCTCACGTGTAAAATGAAGATACTTCATTGGATTGTTGTGAGGATCAACTGAGATGATGATGAGGAAAATACTCTGTAAAGTGCTATATACAAAAAATTATCTTTATATTAGGATATCTTTATACCTATACCTATACATATAACTATCTTGATACCAGGTAGGGGATATGCTCAGACTGGGAAGCCAAGAGTAAATACAGGTACAGTATTCTCAGGAGGCAGCTAAAAATATTTTGAATGGCTATTCTTGTAGGGATGGAGAGAGGAGGATCCAAGTCAAGACACACAAGCAAACTGTCCATCGCTGGCTTCTATGATGCCCTAATTTGTCAAGAGTCATACTTAAGATTATCCTCACTGTCCCAGTCAATGATATGACAAGGCACTCAAGACTGGCTTGAAAGTGTTGCTATAGTGAGAAGGGCTGAAGAAAGTTTACAGGAGGCTACTTTCCTGAAGCCATAAACTTAAGAATCCCAAGTACTCAGGAGCTAAAACAGCGAGCTAGCCAACTATTATGCCATCTCAAAGTTTAATCCCAATTAACATAGTATAATAAACTAGAGTTTGACTATAGTAATTTGCTTAAATCTCACACAAGGAAAAACACCAACCAATATATAACTAGCCATCTACAAGTAGCACTAACTAGAGTTAACACTAACTAGAGTTAACATGTCCAAATTTAAATGTTCTTAAAACTCAATATGCAACAGCTATGCAAATTAACAAATATGATGAGAATTACTATCACTTAACCAACTCCGTGACAGGTACTGCCCAACACAGTTTACAAATATTATCTGTACTCTTCACAACATCCAAGTTAAGATGGCTGTTTTAATCCCCATTTTGCCAAGCAACTTGTGCTGAATCAAACTAATTAGAGGCACCTCTGAGACTTGACCTCAAATGGGGCTAACTTCAAAGCCCACGCTCCAGCCACTGGACCCTGCCTCTCAGCCCTGAAAGAAACTCTGGGGTCCTAATTCTTCCGAGGTTCTAAACCCTACTGAATGCAACTTCAGAACGTGTATGACTAACTAAAGGTCTTATTATGAGAGACATCAGATTCTAACATTGGGGAGTCCTAATTAGACACACTGAAGAGACTACTTCTACAACAGAGTCACATTGATTGTACCTGGATGAGGTATAATTGTTGGTTCTGGGCTAGTCTGGGCTGTCAGGTAACAATCAGAGCCCCTTCGACGGGAGGCGTGGGAAAGATAAGTCGATGCAAGGAGAATGCCAAGACAGAGCCCACACCTAGAACAATTCTTTTGATCTCTGCAGATGCCCATGAGCCTCAAACAAGTAAGGGAACAAATATACAGAAACACCAGAGTTCTAGTCACTTTAAAATTTAACTAAGGGGGCTCACAGGTCAATTATGTAATGTGGCTTCCCTTTTGTCTTTTTTCACATACACTTTTCTCAATTCAAAAGAAAGAAAAAGATAGGCTACAAAGAAGACTTATTCAAGCATGCAGGCAGAAAAAGGCATCTCCACAAGGGAGGAAAAGAAATCAGGCTGGCCTCAGACTTTTCCACAGCAACATTCCATGCCAGAAGGGAACGGAGAAATATCTCTAGTTCTGAGGAAAAGAAAGTAGGACCCGAGAACCCTATAACCTCCTTCCCAAGAGCTCATCTGAAGCTAAGGGCCACAGCCCATCCGAAACACAAAAGAGCACAGGGAGTCCAACACCCGTAGGTCCTTCTCTTGTGAACATTTCCTTCACCTTCCTGTGCTAAAAGTGAAACCTGACTCCCGACGACACAGCTTTCCCTGCAGTTATCCGGAGTGAAGGCTGTTTTCCTCCCACCTGCCACATACCTGAGCCCTTAACAGGGAATCTGTCTCTTGATGATCTCAATGCCACTTTTTTTCCCTTCTACTGTCACACACCCAGGCTCTTTGAAGGCCCCACCATCAGACTTGACCACCCTTTTTCCTTGCTGCTAGCATCCACCAACTCTTTCTTGGATGACTGAGAACCTGGCTAACATCTCCCTCTCCATCACAACTTCTACGATCTTTCTTAGCGATTTCAACACTCACACTAATAAGCCATCCCAGCAATCTGGCCTTTCAAGTCCTTGACTCCTTGGCTCCAGTCATCTTTTCTACACCTAACCTCAGCCACCCATTGCTGGGATCAGAGTAGAGTCCACCATCACCAACAATGCACTCCCTCCAAAATAGTGATTTTAAACATACCAACCACTCTCCAACCTCACGGAGGCCTCTGTCGATCACCTTTTATACTAACCATTACTCCATTCATTCATTCACTGATTTGACGTTCATAAAATGCCTAATATATGACAGGACTCTTCAACATGTTTAAGATAATGAGATGGCAGGGGGACGGACCAAGTATCACCTCCGCTTTCTTGAAGCTAACACTCTAAAGTGGGAGGCAGACCATAAACAAACCAAGAAACACTTGAGTGATGTAAAGTTAAGAAGCAATGGGGATGAGAAGTCAGCAGATTAAAGGGACAGAGAGAGACAAAAGGTTGCTATAAGGTTGTCAGGCCAGGTCTCTCTAAGGAGGGTTCATCTGAGCACAGAACTGATGGGGGAGAAAGATATACTACAAAAAATAGTAAAGAAATAGGTGTATCAGTGTTAGTCTCAAAAGAGAACTTAAGGTAAAGAAAGCAATAAACAAGACAAAAAGGAATATTTCATACTAATAAATGGAATAATCCACTAAGAAGATAAAAATAATGAATTTTATGTACCCACTAACATAGCTCTGGTAAAAATAACTGAAAACTTGACTAATTAACATTCACCAAAGGAGGCTTTAACAAATCTCAGTCCATTCAGGCTGCTGTAACAAAATAGCACAGATTAGGTGGCTTATAAACAACAGAAATTTATTTCTCACAGTTTTGGAGGCTGGAAATCTGAGATCAGGGTGCCAGTATGTCTGGGTGAGGGCCTTCTTCCAGGTGGCAGACTTCTTGTAACCTCACATGGCAGAAGGGGGCCAGGGAGCTTTCTCAGGTCTCTTTTATAAGAGCACCAATCCCATTCATGGGGGCTCTGCCCTCATGCCCTAATCTTCTCCCAAAGGCACCACTTTCTAATACCATCACCTTGGAGGCTAGGTTTCAACATATGAATTTTGGGGGGACACATTCAGTCCATAGCAAAACTTTTCTCAGAAATCAACATATCAAACAGGCAAAAAATAGTTAAGGATATAAAGGATTTGAAAGACCCATTAATAAGCTACATTATATATGTTTGTACCTAACAGAGAATACACATTCTTTCCAAATATACATTTGAATATTCACAAACACTGATTACATATTAGGCCATGAAGAAAACTTCAACATATTCCAAAAGAAAAATCAACACAAGCCAAATCTACTAGCCAGACTGCAAGAGAACAGGGAATAAACAACAAAAGGATCAAGACAGCTGTTTACTTGGAAATGTAAAACACCCTTTTTGAATTCAAGAGCATATAAAACTGAGTATTTTTAACCAATTAGAAAAGAACCGTGCAAAGATGACAGCAGACCAAATACTGTGGAATGTAGTCAAAGCCACAATGTAGGTGTCTTTTAGGAGTTCAATCTACAGCAAACACATCAAGTGATTCAAAAATAGTACTATTACCTAAAATTTCTATTCTTGCCAGCAGTGCTTTGACTTCTGAATTGTAAGGTGAAATGCACACAGGTAAGTTTGTGGGGGGACTTGGTCTTACCCCTGAAGCACTATACAGTGTACTCAAATGAGGAGCTCTGGCTCCAAGGGCAGCTCTGCCACTACACTAATGAGCTGCGTGTTCTCAGCAGCTATTGAAATGCTCTCAGTCCTGGTTTCTGCGGCTATAAGATTAGGAAGATGGACCAAATTAGATTATCTCTGAGGTCTCTTCTAAATTTTAAGACTTAAATAATTCTACATGCAGAAACTCTTTGTGTTAACCTATTTTGAGGCAAGCTCTTGTGTGGTGCACATTTCCCTACTCTACAACAGAGTATGCTCACTACACATTAACCTTTTCTTAATGACAATCACCCTAATGAATATTTCCTATTGTACCATGTGCTTAAAAAAAGATACCACAATTCAAAAGCAAGAATAAGATAAATTTCTGCCTTCAAGGAGTACTTCCTTTTCATTTGCCAAGTGATTTTTCAATTTCGTAAGACAGATTATTGGGGCTGGGGTACGGGGGTGCAGGCGGGAGAAGAAGAGAAACTCCCTTCTTTCTGTTGAAAATACTCCTGGTGCTAAAAGCTAAAAGGTTTACCACTGCGGTCTTGTTTGCAAAATCAGATATTTAAGAGATTTTTCACTGTTCCACTGATGGAACTGCTAAAAAAAAGTCTGATCATCAAACACTACTTGAGCAGTTCACCCTTGGCTTTAAATGTTATCAAACGTATAGATCTGCTTTCCACTTCCACAGGAAGACCACTCGATGCCCAAAGCATCTCTTCTCCAAGAGTTAACAACTGACTCTAGAATTGAATGAGAATATTCACGGGACATGGACAACAATAAAACACTATTTTTTAAGGGACTACGTACATTTAGTGTCAAACGCTATATAAGTAATTTACAATACCTTAATTCTACCTAAATCTTAATTCATCCTAAATCTATTTTTTTTGGATTTTGCACTTGCATCTAATTTTTTAAATCAATGTGAAATGGAGGACAGGGAAACAAGACAAAGAGGAGTATTTTCTATCCAGCCAAGTCAACTGTCTCAAAGGATGATCCTTCCTTTTTCTGCCAGTTCACAATAAATGTGAGAAAACAATTCAATCTTCACTTTTAAAAATCTCATCTATTTGATATATAAGAGGGATAAAAAATGGGGATATTTGAGGCACAAAGCTTGTGTCAATCTGAACTCACAGTTCCAGATTGCATGGGAAATCCCTGATCACATTTCTTACATAAAAGGTCTGACAATCAAGTAGTAAAATTAATTCTTCAAAGCCACAGAAAAAGCAACTGCATTACATATTCAAAACATATATTTCCAGAAAGACAAGTCAGTCCTTTCAGTTCTAGAAATAGACCAGCTTTTTGCAGTTAAGATAAAATAAAACTACTGAGTGGCTGGTTTCATTTATTTACTTATTTTTGGGTTGTTGTTAAACTGTTCACTCTCGGCTTACAGTTTAATTTTTTTTGTGTGTGTGAGGAAGATCGGCCCTGACCTAACATCTCCCAATCCTCCCTTTTTTTGCTGAGGAAGACTGGCCCTGAGCTAACACTCGTGCCGATCTTCCTCCACTTTATATGAGACGCCGCCACAGCATGGCCTGACCAGCTGTGCCTCAGTGCGCGCCCGGGATCCGAACTCGGGCCACCAGCAGCAGAGTGCGCACACTTAACCGCTATGCTAGGGGGCTGGCCCCTTAATTTTTGTTTTAATGCTTCTAAAATGATCTATTTTTCAGCAAATAGTTAAAATTCAGTTCCTCTTCACTTTCTCATCATGACCTGAATGTGAAGTTTTTAAGTTTCCCAAAGAACAGGTGTTTACACCAGTTATTTACACTACAGCAATGAAGTAGTATATAGGCTTTAAAGGGAAATGCAGGGTTCCTCTCTTCTCTCCTCCCAGTATCCATCCACCTTCCTTGGATTCATCAGGATCTGGGGCAAGAACGAGGACCTGTATGTTACACAGAGACACTGCCAAGGGCAGTGATATATAAAGGAAGGTTTCATTCAAAGTCTGAACCCAAGTGGTGTGGTCTCTTTGGACTTCTTTAGGATAAGGGGCCAGGGCTTAACTAGGCTTAACCCCACTATAGCTAACACCTGGTCTTTTAAAGAAATCTTTCAGTGGCTACTTTGCAACCGGTTCTCATTCCCACCCACTTGGGATCTGCTCTGACCTAACTGCTCTGGGCACTTTGCCTATAGGTCAGTCATTGAGAACCTTGTATGAAACACTATATCGATCGCCTTCAGACTAAGATACAGATCGTGGACCTTCCATCACAAGCCATGGGACGTCCAGACAAAATGAAAAATAACACAGAAGTAATTTGGAAACAAGAAGTAAAGTTAGGGGACCTTTATAGAGAACACTGGACCCATGTATGTACACACCTACTAGAATCACCATAACGTCAGAACCTCAGTCCTTTTTTATAATCCACTTTACTGCGGCAATGTTAACACAAATCTTATGGAAAAACAAATGTGTTTCCAAATAGTAGATTCTATAGTCAAACTACCTGAATTCTGAGCAGAAGACCAAGAAATGATGTCATGACATCACACAATGTAAGCATATCTCTGACTAAATAGGCATTCCTGGTTCCCTAAATCCTCTATCAACCAGTCACTTTGTTTCATGTATTTTCAAGCCCACCCTCTCTCCTGGCTTGTCCTCTTCAGCATGTTTCATTTCAAAGTGTCTTCCATCTTAAAAACAAACCCCACAGTGAATTTTTCATTTTGGTATCTTCCAAGCCCCCAAAGTGCCTCAAAGAATATCTGTTGAGTAAATGAAAAGTTAGAGAGGTATTCAAAAGCTATCAGTAATTCATGGGAAAAGAAGATAAACAAATAAAAAGATGATCAACATGATACATAATTAAAACTACACTGAGAGACTATTTTTCATCAACCAGATTGGCAAAAATTCAAAATTTTCTGTTGGTGAAGCTGTGAAGAAATAAGCACCTTCTTAATGTGCTGGTGATAGTTCAAATTGATACAGCCATTATGGAGGGCAATTCGACAATATCAATCAAAATCGCACATGCACATATTCTTTGACACAACCAGTAAACTTCTAGAAATTTGTTCTGCAGATATACTAACACGTGTAAGATTAGATGTGTATGTGTATATGTATGCACGCATGGCATACATATACACTTACATTATTACTCACAACAGTGATAGCAAAAGATTTCAAAAAATGTAATTGTCCATCATAAAAGGTATAGTATGTTACCGTTTATGGTAAAATAAATATATATATACAGTTATATATATACAAACGTGTGTGTATGTGTACACATATATATAAAAGGACAGTCAAACAACACTGGCTACCTCACAGGAGGAGAACCACTAGCAAGGATGAAAGGAAGACCTTTACTATACACCCTAGTTTACCTTTTGAATTTTATGCTACTAAATCATTTAAAATAATTTTAAATATTAGCTTTAGTGAGATAATGAAATTTAACTATATTTTAAGGAATTTTCCATTTCTATATCATAAATTTAAAAGAAAAACTCAATGTTTCCCATCATGCCTTCTATTTTAATTACCACTCTCTTTCTTGTATCTTACTTACATCTTTCAAGTAAATTTCAATTTCTAAATCCACGCACACATTTCCACATAGAAATCTAAAGAGGCATAATCCGGATTAAGAACCTAAAAGAAACAGAAAGAGGGTATAGTTGTACCGTCTTGTGTAACAAATACAGAGAAAGGCTGAGATCTGTAAAGCTAGAGAAAATGAAAGACGCTCACTGGGTGGAACCAGAACACATAAACGCTCCATTCAGTACATGTCAAGTCTTGGGAATTTTTTTTCATTGAAATCATAGCTATGAACAAGGATTACCACAGCAAAAAAGAAGTCCCGTGAGAAAGAATCTCTAAAACAGGGTACTCAATTACATAACTAGCGTTATTTCCTAGCACTGTTGACCCAAAGAGCCACATTTTCTCTACATTCTAAACTCTAATACAGTGGATCTTAAACTTCAGCACTGCTGGGCCCCACCTCAGAGATCCTGGTTCAGTAGGTCTGCGGTGGGGTCCCAGACATGCATTTCTAACAAACGCCCAGGTGATGGGATGCTGCTGTGCCAGGACCAAACTTTGAAAAGCACTGATCTAATCCAATCAAGTCATCTACTACAGACACCAGATGTCTTCAAAGTCAAAGAGTGCATCACACACAGCCACAGGCAGTGGTTCCAGAGCTACTGTAAAAGCAACTCTTATGTTACAGTCTGTAATCATTTCCTCTCAACTAAACATGTTCAAACCTCTCTGTCATACTCGCTAATCACCTAATCTTCAACTTTTACTTCCTTCATACTGTTTTCTTCCCTTCCTATATACATTCTTGGTAGATGTTTTATTAGTTGCTGCCATTATGCTTCTCTTCACCTGTAATGTGATGTGCAAAGAAAAAAATATTCCAGTGGAAATGCCAGAAATAAATGCCCCAAGGACAGAAGTCTGCTTGAGTCAGACTAAAAAGATTCAAGTTAAAAAGAAAGGTTAGAAGTAAATTTACCCATTTTTGAGATCAAAAACCTCTGTAAGGAAAATGAGGAAAAGAAATTCATTTGACATCTAATGTTATAGCAAAGGGAAATACTGAACTGCAAGTTATACTGCAAACGTGATTATAACTGGCTTTCAATACAAGCACACAAGGAAGAGAGCGCAAATGGGTACCAGGAATTGAAATTTAAATGCATATTTATTAACAGCTTTATTGCTTTTAGGCATAAGAAGTAAAGTACGATCATTGCCACATTTGTAACCAGCGAGAATCACATTTTGACAGATCTATCAAATCATGGTGCCAGCTTCATACAGAGCATCTCTTTGTGAGAGGCAAGCTGGAAGAGGACTGGAGCACTAAATCATGACTCTGAACCCTGGACATAACTCAGATCCTTGGGCCAAATGTGAACAATATCCTTAAGATTCCCCTCCTGGAGAAGGGCAAAAACCGAGGCTCCTAACTTTATCTTGTAAAAGTGCAAGGCAGAGCAGACCCCGTGCTGGACCCAGAACTATCCAGGGAGATTTGAAAAGGAACAAATGCCAGTATGTTATGGGCTAGGACTCAGCAAAGGTCTGAGTCCTGGAAGAACTGTGTGCCTAAGAACAGACCAATCTTTACTGGAAAAAGCATTACTGGCAAGGCTAAAGACCTTCCTTTGGAAAGAAGGACGCAGCTGAAACACCCTGTGCCCAAAACCCTCCCAGTCCCCAACAGTCCAATTCCTTTTAAGACCAATGTTATTTCTCAAGGAAATGATAAGTCTCTTCACCATCCCACACCCAAAACATAATTAATTCTATGCCTTCCATTATATTGTAGACCTAATCAGATTATGTCATCTCCTATTTTAAAACTTAGCAATGACCTCCCTTCACTAACGGAATAAAGTTTAAATACCTTACCTTGCCTACGAGGCCATTCATGACCTGGCCTCCCACCTTTTTGCCCAGGTCTTCTATCAAAAAGCCTCATTCCCAAATCACCTGTACTTCCACAAAAGCATCCTTTAGGTTCACACCTCTGTGCCTTTGCACATGCTACTGTTCTATGTAAATATCCTTCACTCCCCTGGTTCCTCAGTGTAAGAACTCTTACACTCAACATTCAAAATAGTCAAGCAGTCCTTTCTTTCTGATGCCTTCCTTGTCAACCACTCCTGAGATCCACTCCTTGGTGTCCCCAAGTACCTTCTCCACACCTTTTTAACAGAGCTTATCACAATGCAGGTTATCATTTGTCTGGATTATCCCCTCCCCTGCCAATACCTTAAGGGTCTTGAGGAAAAGAATTTTTGTCTTACTTATCTTTGGCCTTAGCAAAAATTAAAACATCTGAAACTATTAAATATAAGCAAGGATGCAGAAAAACGGGTAACCTCATAACTGTTGGACAATTTGGCAGTGACTATTATAAGTAAAAAGACTACACGTATACCCTCTGACTCTTATTTCTGTATCCAAGGCACAATGGCAGGCATTCATTGTGTGCTATGTGACTATGTGGAATAAGATCCAAGCTAGTGTTTTCATTTGTTAGATTTTCACAGAACTGAAACATAGAGAATACGCACCTGGAATATTTTTATATTTTTTGAAAAGAGAGGATTCTATGGTCTTTTTACTGTGAGTGTGAATGTAAATTGGTACAACCTTTTATGAAGGCTATTTGAATAAACACACACACACGTGTGTGTATTTATCCATATTCTCTGCTAAACACAATTTAGCCTAGGGAAATAATCATGGATATACACAAAGCTGTAGCTACAAAAATGTCTGCCAAGGTGTTATTTATAATAGCCAAAATTGGAAAAGGCATAAATGACCAATAATAGATCAGCTAATTAACCACAATACAATCACAATAAAATGCTATGCAATCCTGAAAACATGCTGTAGAATGAGATTTAATGATACAGAAAGATATTGCTGTCACACTGTTAAAGTGAAAAAGCTGACTACAAACTATTTGATTGCTTGTCTGTTTGAAAAAATGAAGCATATATGTCAATATATGCATTAAAAAAGTACTAGATTGCTTTAATTGAAAACAATTAAGTTTCTCCCATCGCTTTATTTAGAATCTCCCCAACGATACACTGGCAATCAAAGGTTAACTTAATCATGATGTATAGTTTAACGATGTGATCTTTCAATACCAAGGCAAGTATTAGGACCTGAAGACCCAAAGAAGGAGGATGTGTCCCTATCAGACATCAAACTATATTTTAAATCACACTAACTAAAATAGTGTGGTCTTAGTACAGAAACAGACTAACAGATGAATCTATGGAATAAAAAGTCTGAAAACATGTACTGTACATATGTAACTTTTAATATGACAGAAGTGGAATTTCAAATTAGAGGAGAAAAAATTCAAAGAAGAAAAAGTGAAAAAACTACCATACACAAAAATAAATTTCACATGGATCCAAGATCTAAATACTTAGAAAGAAAGAACAAAAGAAAGAAAAAAGGCAACTTTAAACTAGACAAAAATACAGAAAAGTACATTTGAAAGTAGGAGAAATCTTTCTTAAGCCCAAAATGCAACAACCATAAAGAAAAACACTAATAAAAACTTAAAAGGAGAGCAGATTCATATATTACTTACACAACCTAAGATACTAGTATTTCAACAATTTAAAGACATTGTTTTATCTATGTAATTGGGATATTTCCTACAATGGATGGCACCTTATAAATAACTGCCATTTTTTCTTTCTTAGAACATGGAAACCAGTGCCGGCATCCCACAATCAACAGGATCTGAGGGCCAATGAAAGAGGGTCATTTTTTAAGAGAGAGGGAGAAGATTTAAAGATTTACATATAGAATTTAAATGTTGATTTCTTCCTTATTTCTCAGCCCAGACAGAGAACATCTATGAACACTGTGGCTATGGGTCTCATCATTTCTTTTTCTTTTTGCATATTTTTAATTGTCTGAATTTTCTACAATTGCCATATGGATTTTTTTTTAAAGAAAAAAAGTAATATTTAAATAGAATATTGCTAAGTGTTCATACTTAAGAGGAATAAGATGGTGAAGATAGCATATTGTAGTGGACATATAAATGTAAATAAAACATATAAATAAAAACATGAACATTTTTTAAATGTCTCCACTTTCCTCTCTGATACTTTTGAAACTAGAGCAGTGCATAATTAGCCCTGCTGCTAGCTCCAGTCCAGTCAATCCATGGTCATGCTAAAAAGTATGATTGCATGGTAGCAGAAAAGAGCCATCATTCTGCCATGGAGCTTTCTAGAAGAGCCGTATGTGGTGAGGAAATGTCTACTGAAGTTATGCTTTAATTCCTTCAAGAAACCAACACACACTTGATAATAAAAGAGAAAAGAAATAATTGTAAAAAATACAGAGGGTCAAGGATAATAGAAATCTTGCTTTCATTCACATATTCTAGCCAGAATAGTTAGGAGAAATTCTCTCAAACCTAGATGGTATCCCTTTTATCTTAAGGCCTCATGAAAGTCTCATTCAAGTCACTCATCTGAAGCTAAGTTCTCTACCATCCCATCCTAGGTGAGGGTCAGGCAAACTGCCACCATATCTCCACCACCTCCAGTTTTCTAGAAGAAAAGGAGAGCAGGAATAAGGTCTCTTTAGAACCTGCTCTTTAGAACCTGCTCTAGATCAAATGGACTAGGGAGACAAAATACTTTCTCTAAATGGAAAAATACCATCGCACACTGCAAGCAACATATGTGTGAAGCACAAGCAGCAGAGAGCTTTTGTTGAAGAAGTAGTTAAACTGAAGTAAGTAGAAAACAGGTTGGCTCTGAATCTCCTTCTAGTCTTTTTTTTTCTCTTTATCATCTCCCTTTAAACCTTAGGCTTTCTGAATTGCACAAGACTTCTAAGATTTTTAATGAAGGTAAACAAAGAAACACTGGAACAAGACTGACATATTAAACAGACCAAAAAATAAAACTTAAGTCCAAAATCCTATTTCTTGACATGACTCTCCCTTGACCCACAGTAAATCAACTAAGCCCCTTCTAAATGCCCTACCTGAAGCAGGCAGCAACCCCCTTCCATCTTTGAAGAGGAAGAGCAGTAAGGTAGGGTCTTCTCGTCACTATATTCAACGTAAACAACATTCTTAAGGGGAAGGTCTGCCTCCACCTTAGAAACCGACTACATATAAACAAGTGCTAAAACACTGCCCTTAAAAATCTACTCCAGAAAAATTTTATAAATGCAAAGATTATATGGAGATCCTGCAGGTACTTCCCACAATGAATCGCCTATACTTAGGACAGATCTGTATTAAGTCTTGTGTCGAAAGGTTGGCAGATAAGGCTTTCCTGCCACCTTCTCCCATTAGTATGAATAACCAAGAGTTAGAATCAGAACCATTTTGTTTGAGGAACAGAACACTGGTTAGGCAGCTAACATAAGAAAAGAAAACTACATTTTTCAAGCAAGTTTCTACTGTTAACAACTATCATTCAATATAGCATATCACATCAGCAGAGCTTCCAGACTAAGATAGACTAGGAAGAAGGACCTGGCCAACCATTTCCGAAAAAACTGGCCATGAAGACCCTATGAATAGCAGCGAGTCATTGTCTGATATAGCACCAGAGAATGAGAAGATGGTGCAAAAAGACCGGGCAGGGTTCTGCTCTGCTGTACACAGGGTCAATAGGAGTTGCAATCCATTTGACGTCACTAACAACAAAGGATATCATAGATACCCAAACTGCTCCTGAATGAATGCTATGATTTGATGTCTAAACTATACTGTTGGCTCTCAGATGGTGTGCCTACATTTGTTTTCCATTCTATATTTGATTTCAGATTCTTACTGAAATAATTAGCCGAGAAGGTATTATGAAGCAGAATTATCTTATTTATTCTTAGTTCTCCCTTCTGGGCCCTCCTCCAATCCACACGACAAAGGAGGTAGCCAGTTTAAAAAAAAAAATCAAAATCAAAATCCTCTTATAACCAAGGGGGTCTTCAAGTTGATGAAAACAGGAAAATTAGGACTGATACAGCAGGAAGGACAATTAGACAAATTCCCAGCTCTCTGAATCTTCATAAAATGACTAATTTTATTTGAAGTGTTCTATATTCTCAAAATAGGAAAAACTATATAAAAGAAATAACTTATGTCCCAAGTCAGAAGCATTTTTTTACACTGAAGTATCTGTACCACTTCATTAGCTGATGATAAAAAATTGACCTCAAGATGAAATCTTCAGTAACATACTAATATATAGTCAACTAGATGCCACATTCTGGATAATTTTTAGTTACTTATTGGTGATTAATACAAGAAATTAGTTTTCTAACCCACTCTATGGTAATTTCACAATAAAACCATTAACCTTTAATATTAAATGCAAATTATAAAGCTTTAATTGACAATTTACCCTCTTAGCCTTCATGACAAGGCTATTACTCTATAAAAGCAGATTCTTTTCTCTGTGAAATAAGATATAAAATTCTTCACTTTTCTGTACGGAAAACTAAAATTTTCTCTAAATGAAATACGAAAACAGACTATAAAAAAAGTTTAGGTAACAAAACCAAAATCTCACAGACAACATTTATGACACAACTAGATGATAAGAATCCTCATGAACTCCAAAGTGCAAGCAGGCAAGCACAAAGCACCAGTAGCCATAAGACCACGTTACTAGTTTCTGTGCCGAAGAAACCAGAGAAAAGCAATGGGACCACTTGCAGAACAGGAGAACCCCCAACAGCCCCTGGGCATTTGCTGGAAAGCAGAACACACCAATTTCTGATTAGCAGCTGAAACCGGGAGGGGTTCTGCCCTCTCCAAAAGCAGGGGAGTGCAGGCCTGAAGGGGCTGGAGCAATCTAGCCCCCATGGACTCTTGCAACTGACCCTCCAGGATTCCCCTTCCAGGACAAGGACCCACACTAAGGAGAAAACGCTGTGAGTGGAATCAAAATTGAACAAAACAGGGACAACAGAGGGGAAAGAACGAACGGGTCTAGGCAAAACTGAGAGAGGGGAACCAGGAAACCTCAGACAGCAAGCTGTCTGTGCAAACCACAAAAGGAGGAGCATTACAAGGGGGGAAAGCAAACTAAATAATCCTCCTTCTAAGAGCTACAGAAAACTAACTTCTGAGCAATAGAAAGTACTGAAGTCAGATCCCATATAGACAATGAAAGCATAACAAAAACAAATTTTTTTTCAAAACCAGCTAAAACATATTAGAGTATACAAGGCATGAGAGAATTTAAATCAGAATTTTTTAAAAAATTCAGAAAAGAGGTGATAAAACTCAAGGAAGAATAACAAAAGAAAACACCATTTTAGTAATGAAAATTATATTAGAAGACAAGAACAAATAAACACAAACGTCTTTAAAAGAAACAGATGGTTAGAAGGAGAAAATTTCTTAAATAAAAGAAAATGAAGAGGGCTGGCCCCGTGGCTTAGTGGTTAAGTGCGCGCGCTCCGCTGCTGGCGGCCCGGGTTCGGATCCCAGGTGCGCACCGACACACCACTTCTCTGGCCATGCTGAGGCCGAGTCCCGCATACAGCAACTAGAAGGATGTGCAACTATGACATACAACTATCTACTGGGGCTTTAGGGGGGAAAATAAATGAAGTTAAAAAAAAAAAAAGAAAAGAAAGAAAATGAAGAGATGAAAAGGATGCAAGGGAAAATAACAAATATTAAAGATGAGCAAGGAAGCTCTAACACAGAAAATAGGAGTCTGTGACTGAAACAACAACAAAGCAATGGAATAGAACAAATACTGAAAACTATAATTGAAGAACATTTTCCTAAAAAAAAAAAAAAATATGATGTGAAGCTACATACTGGAAGAACACACTACATATCTGAGACTATCAACACCAAATGACCAACATCAGACATATTCTAAAAAAATTATTGGAGGGGCTGGCCCGAGTGGCACAGGGGTTAAGTGCGCGTGCTCCACTGCGGCGGCCCAGGGTTCACGGGTTCGGATCCTGGGCGCGCACCAACCCACTGCTTGTTAAGCCATGCTGTGGTGGCGTCCCATGTAAAGTAGAGGAAGATGGGCAGGGATGTTAGCCCAGGGCCAATCTTCCTCAAGAAAAAAGGGGAGGATCGGCATCAGATGTTAGCTCAGGGCTAGTCCTCACAAAAAAAACAAAAAACAAAAAAAAACAACACATAAACAAAATAAAATTTAAAACAATTACTAGACTTTAAAGATACAGTCTCTTGGACTTCTAGCCAAAAAGAGCACATGACTTACAGAGGAAAATATCATTTGGACATTGCCAGGAATATTTTATGCCAGAAAAAAACAGAGAAACATATTTAAGATACTTATGGAAAGAAAAATGCAAGCTAAGAATTTTATATCCAGCAAATGTGACGTTCAAGTATCAAGTGGACAGTTATCACTACGTAAGAACTCAAGAAAAGTTGTTCTCAACTTCCTGAGGAATCTACCAGAGAATAAGCTTCAGAAAACTAAAATGACTATAGAGACATATAAAGACTGGTACGAGCATAAACTATATAATTACTTGCAGAACTAAGGTTAAGTAAGAGGTAAAAGAGAGAGATTATAATATGTGATGGCTATATAATATGTTGACACAGTACAACTATTAAAGAAAATTGGGAGAATGGGGAGAGTATATGCAAAAAAATTACCTTCTATTTTGACTCCACAAGAGAAATAAAAATCCTTATCTCCAGAGCCCTTCCTCGTTCACACACTAGAATACTGGCAGCTAGGTTTGACACTACAAAGAGAAAGGAAGGAAAAAAAAAAAAAGATAAAAAAAAATAGTACTAGAAAAGTTTCCCAAAACTAAAGATACTGATTTTCTTTGCTGAAAAGACCAAGAACCAGAATAAAGGCTGAAAAGATCCACATTAAGGTATGTTAGCATGAAATTTATTTGTAGATGACATGATCATCTAGAAATTCCCATGGAATCTACCAAAAAAGCTACTAAAACTAATAAATGAGTTTAGCAATGCTGCAGGATACATTAATAAAAAAAACTTAATTGCATTTCTATAAACCAACAATGAACAATCAGAAATTGAAACTAATAAAACAATACCATCAACAATAGTATCAGAAAATACAAAATATTAGGGAAAAATCTGACAAAAGACACACAATAACTTTACACTGAAAACTACAAAATAATGCTGAGAAATTAAAGATCACCTCAGTAAATGGAGAGATATATATCATGTACATGGATCAGAAGGTTTAATATTGTTAAGATTTCAATTCTTCCCAAACTGATCTACAAATTCAATACAATCCCAATCAAAAACTTGCACACATTTTTTTGTAGAAATTTACAAGTTGACTCCAAAATGCATATGAAAATGCAAACAACCAAGAAGACCCAAAGCAACTTTGAGAAGGAAGAAGAATGTTTGAGGACATGAGTTCAGGACTAATTTAAAAAGTTACATTAATTAAGACAGTGTGGTATTGGCATCAAGATACATAAAAAGATCAATGGAACAGAATAGAGCTCAGAAATAGACTTACACATTTATGGTCAACTGATTTTCGACAATGGTGCAAAAGCAATTCAGTAAAGAAAGAATAACCTTTCCAACAAATGGTACTAGAACAACTGGATGCTGATATGCCAAAAAAAAACCCAAAACTCATCCATATTTCATGCCATATACAAAAAGTAACCTAAAATGGATCACAGACCCAGATGTAAAGCCATAAAACTTCTAGAAGAAAAATAGGAGAAAATCTTTGTGTTCTTAGGTTTGGTAAAGATCTCTAAAACATGACACCAAAAGCATGATCCATAAAAGAAAAAATTAATAAAACGGACTTCATCAAAATTTAAAACTTCTACTCAGTAGAAGATACTGTTAGAATGAAAAGACAAGCCAGACAAGGACTAGAAGAAAATATTTTCAAGGCATGTATCTGATAAAGAACTTGTATCCAAAATAAAAATTTCTCAATACTCAAGAAACCAAACAACCTCAATTAAAAAATAGGCGTGAAATTTGAACTTCATCAAAGAAGATATATGGATAGCAATAAACACATGAAAATATGCCCAACATCATTAATCATTAGGGAAGTGCAAATTGAAACCACAATGAGATACCATCATACATCTATTAGAAAGGCTAAAATCACAACTGATCATACCAAGTGTTGGCAAGTGTTATGGGCTGAACCATGTCTCCCCAAAATTCATATGTTGAAGCCTGAACCCCCAGTACCTCAGAATGTAGCCATATTTGCAGACAAAGCCTTTAAAGAGATGATTAAGTTAAAAAGAAGTTAGGCTGGGCCTAATCGAATCTGGCTGGTGTTCTTACAAGAGGGGGAAATTTGGACACAAAAAAAGACTACAGAGAAAAACCATGGAAAGAGGCTGCACGAGGGCAGCCGTCTACAAGCCAAGGAGAGAGGCTTCATGAGAAACCAACCCTGCCAACACCTTGATCTTGCACTTCCAGCCTCCAGAACTATAAGAAAATAAATTCCTGTTGTTTAAACCACCCAGTCTGTGGTATTTTGTTATGGCAGTCCTAGCAAACTGATACAGTAAGGATATGAAGGAAGCAACTGTAATTCTCATATTGCTGATGGAAATGCCAAATGGTATAACCACTCTGAAAAACAGTAACAGTATCTTAAAACTTGAAACACATACCATATGATCCAGCCATTCCATTCTTAGATATTTAACTCCCCCTAAAAAAATATTATGTCCTCACAAATCTGGTAGAAAAATGTTCATAGCATATTTATTTGTAATAGCCCCAAACCGGAAACAACCCAAGTATTCATTAACAGATGAATCGATAGACAAGCTAGTGTTCTCATACAATGGAATACTTTGGGCTATAAAAAGGAATGAACTATTAATACACACAACAACATGAGTGATTCTAAAAATAACTATGCTGAGTAAAGGGAACCAAACAGAAAAGAGGACACAGTGTATAATTTCATTAACATAAAATTCTAGAAAAGGTAAACTAATATATAGGGAAAGACAGCAGATCAGTGGTTAACTGGAGATGGGAGGGATAACAAGGAGGGGTTATAAATATACATAAGGAAACTTTGGGGGGTGATATATATGTTGGTTATCTTGATTATGGATCTCATGGGTGGGGATATATATTTCAAAACGTATCAAATTATATATAGTCGTGCTGCATAACAACGAACTACATATATGATGGTGGTCCCATAAGATTATAATCGAGCTGAAAAATTACTATCTCCTAGTAACATCACAGCTGTCATACATCGCAGCGCAACACATTACTCATTTATTTGTGGTGATGCTGGTGTAAACAAATCTACTACACTGCCAGCTGTATAAAAGTAATAGCACCTACAATTATGTACAGTACATGATACTTGATGATAAACGACTATCTTACTAATTTATCTATTTACAATAATATACTTTCTATTGTTATTTTAGAATACTCTTTCTACTTATTAAAAAAAAACCTTACTGTAAAACAACGCTGTGTTAGACCGGCAGCAGCCTCACACATCTTGTGTTTACCATGTGTCTTAATTACATCATTTTCGGGGCTTGCCCAGTGGTTTAGCGGTTAAGTTCGAACGCTCCGCTTTGGCAGCCCGGGGTTTGCAGGTTCGGATCCCAGGCGACGACCTACGCACCGCTTACCAAGCCATGCTGTGGCAGCATCCCATATAAAGTAAGGAAAGATAGGCAAGGATGTTAGCCCAGGGCCAAGCTTCCTCAGCAAAAAAGAGAGGAGGATTGGCAGATGTAAGCTCAGGGCTAATTCTCCTCAAAAAAAAAAAAAAAAAATTTCATTATTTTCTCTTGTGCTTAATTCAATCTCATGCTTGTTCACATGGCCCCTAAGCACACAAAATCAGCTCCTAATGTTGCCAGTAAGGGGCCACGTCTAGTGATTGACCTGGAAACAAAATTAAAAGTGACTTAAGGACTATGAAGGCGGAAAATTAGTGATGGTTATTGCTCGCTAGTCAGGCATGTCCCATTCCACCAAAGCTACAATCTTGAAGAATAAGAACGAAGTGACAGAAGCTGTTAAACTTCATTGCTTCATTGAAGGCAACAAGACTAACAAAAATTCGAGAAGGGCCTATATCAGACATGGAGAAATTTCTAATGATCCTGGATTGAAGACCAGACACAGAAGCATATCCCTCTCACCACGATGACGATCACCGCCAAAGCAAAAAGTTTGTTTGCAATGTTGAAAGAAAAAGCTGGACTTGACTAGACTATAATGTTGAATTTACTGCTAGCTCTAGGTGGTTTGAACAATTCAAGAATCATTATTCACTACATAATGTGAAAATGAGTGGTGAGTCTGTAAGCGCTGATGTGAAGGTAGCTGAAGAATTTTTCGAAACTCTAGATATAAGCAGATTGTGGAGGAATATTACTTGCCAGAGCAAATATTCAATATGGATTAAGTCTTCCTATTCTGGAAATGGATGCCTAAAAGGAATTCCTTCCATAAGGAGGCTACATCAACGCCAGGTTTCAAGGCTTTTAAGGACAGGATAATAGTCTTTCTTGGGGGCAATGTTGCAGGCTACAAATTGAAACCCTTCAGGATGTGGCATAGTGAGAACCCCAGGGCCTTCAAGCATATCAATAAGCACACACTGCCAGTTACTACAGGAGCAATAAGATGTCATGGGTGACCCAGCTTCTCTTCCAAGATGCCCTCTTGAATGGCTATGCCAGTGAAATGGAGAAGCACTGTGTGGAGGATCACATACCTTTCAAGATTTTGCTTATTGTTGATAATGCTTCTGGACACCTCCTTTTATTGGCGATCTTCATCCCAATATGAAAGCAATGTTTCTCCCTTTAAGTACCACCAATGGATCAAGGAGTTATAGCAGTTTTAAGGCCTACCACCTGAAGAGGCCCTTTGCCCAGGCTATTGCTGCAACTGAGGAAGACACTGACACAAGTCTGGAAGGATTACAACATCTATGACTACATCAAGAAACTTGCTTGGGCTTGGGGTGATGTCACCAAGGAGTGTATGAATGGCATCTGGAAGAAGACACTTAAAAGCTTCGCCAATGACTTCAAAGGATTTCCCAAGGACAAGGAGGTTGCAAAAATCAACAAGGCAGTGGTTGAGATGGCAAACAACTTTAACCTGGGTATGGATGAGGATGACACTGAAGAGCTCCTAGAGATGGCTCCTGAGGAATTGACTAATGAGGAGTTGTTGGAACTAGAACAGGAAGGCATAGCTGAAGAAGAGGCAAGAGAAAAGGTAACTGAAGGAGAACAAAAAGAAGAAGAACCCCCAAGAAAATTCACAGTGAAAGGTTTAGCAGAAGCTTTGGTAGACCTCAACAAGCTCCGTAAACAGTATGAAAACATGGACCCCAACACTGAAAGATTTTCATTAATAAAGAGGAATGCTCATGGTGCCTTATCTGCTTACAAGAAAATCTATGATGAGAAAAAGAAACAAACCAGGCAAGCCACCATGGACATATTTCTGAAAAGAGTGATACCTCCTCAAGAAGAGCCTCAGGCAGGTCCTTCAGGAGGTACTGACATGGAGGTAGAAGACAGTGACACTGACGATCCTGACCCTGTGTAGGCCTTGGCTAATGTGTGTGTTCGTGTCTTAGTTTTTAACAAAAAAGTTTAAAAAGTAAAAAAAAATAAAAAATCCAAAATTTTAAGAAAAGAAAAATCTGATATAATAAGGATATAAAGAAAATATTTTTGTACAGCTGTACAACGTTTGTGTTTTAAGCTAAGCGTTATTACAGTTAAAAAAATTAAAAAGTTTATAAAGTAAAAAAGTTACAGTAAGCTAAAGTTAATTTATCATTGAAGAAAGAAAAATATTTTTTTATAAACTAAGTGTAGCCTAAGTGTAGGGTTTATAAAGTCTACAGTGGTGTACAGTAATGTCCCAGGCCTTCACATTCACTCACCACTCACTCACTGACTCACCCAGAGCAACTTCCAGTCCTGCAAGCTCCATTCACAGTCAGTGCCCTATGCAGGTGTACCACTTTTTATCATTTATATGGTATTTTTACTGTACCCTCTCTATGTTTAGATATGTTTAGATACACAAACACCATTGTGTTACAGCTGCCTACAGTATTGAGTACAGTAATATGCTGTACAAGTTTGTAGCCCAGAAGCAACAGGCTATACCATATAGCCTAGATGTGTAGTAGGCTGTACCATCAAGATTTGTATAAGTACACTCTATGATGTTCACACGATGAAATCGCCTAACGATGCATCTCAGAATGTATCCCCGTTAAGTAACTCATGACTTTAATTCACATGTGTGTAACTTTCTGTAAGTCGATTATATTTTAACAAAACTTAAAAAAAATTAAATATGTAGACATCACACATTTAAAACTACAAAGGAGAAACTGACACAAAATTATCAGTCAATAGAGGTTTTTAATAAACCTCTCCCAGGCCTTGACAGATCGAGTAAGTAAAAAACTAAGAACATAGAAAAATATTAAGTTGGGACACACAAGCGCACACTCACACATCTAACTCTACATCATGAAAAGAGAATTATGCTTCTATTCAAGGATTCACAATGCTACACAAAAAGTGAACACATTATCAGACCAGTAAAGAACATCTTAACAAATTATAAAATGAAGAAATCATTCAAACATTCTAATCATGATGCCATGAAACTGGAGATTTATAACAACAAAAACTCCACTAACCTACTAGAATTCAAAATACTCTCTGATAAGTGAATATTAGGCCAAAGGGGAAATCAAAGACACAACTATAAATTATCTAGAAAATTATAATTAAAATGAAAACCATGTCAAAATCTATGGGTCACTGCCAATCTGTAACATGAGAAAGCTTATAGTTTAAATATCGATATTACCAAGAAAGAATGAAAATAAATTAATAAGCATACAAATGAAAAAGAATACCATGACTCTAGGAAGTCACAGAAGAGGAATTAATAACAATATCAATTGAAATTTACAAAAAAAGAGCACAAAGGCTATACCTCCGATAAAAATTCAGTATAACCTATAAATCACTAATCAGCCCACTCAAAATTTAAACAGAGAAACCATAAATACACAAAACTGAAAATGAGAAAAAAAAAAACAGGAAAGTAAAAAATTATAAGAGAGTATTTTCTTAACTCAGTGCTCATAAATCTGAGACTAAGGTTCAGCAAATAAAGTCAGCAACACTGACTCAAGGAATAATAGCAAACCTAAACAGATAATACCATGTATGGAACTGAGAAAGCAAAAAGCTACATTACAAAAATGAAGTCCAGATACTTCATTTATGATCTTTTATACAGTCAAGAAACAGGTTGTTCTAAAGCTATTTAAACTGTTACTGCAAACAAAATCTGTCAATTTCTTTTAGAAAGGAAAATAATAATAAAAAATGTATAAAAACATACACACATAAAAAATGTTAATCTCATTTTTGAAAACTAAGAAATATTCAAAATAATATCCAATAGAAAGACTATAGCAAAACATTTAAAAAATATACCTTATCAAAGTTTTTATTCCAATTAGAAGATAAAAAAGAAGAAAATACCATATTCAGACGTTTTTTTTTTTTTTTGCTGAGAAAGATTCGCCCTGGGCTAACATCTGCTGCCAATCTTCCTCATTTTGTATGTGAGCCGCCACCACAGCATGGCCACTGACAGACAAGTGGTGTAGGTCCATGCCCAGGAACCTAACCCAAGCCACCGAAGTGGAACACACCGAACTTAACCACTAAGCCACCGGGCTGGCCGCATATTCAGACTTTAAAAGCATAACACAATGAGGTATCCACTTAGTAAGAAATCTGAATAATCTATATAAAAAAACTATATAACTCAACTGAGGGACATAAAAGAAGCCTTGAATTAATTGGAAAATCATGTCTGATTCTGAATTGGAAGGGTCAAGATTGCAAGGCGCCATTCACATTAACATAACTTATAAATCAATAAAATTCTAAATAAAAATCCCAACATATTTATTTTGTAATAAGTTTTATATACCCTATTCTAGGGGATAGGTAAAATAAAACAAACAATACCAGGTTTTAGCAAGGATGTGAGGCAAACTGTTAGTGGGAGTGCAAACTGATATAACCACTTTATAAAAAGGTCAGTATCTACTAAAACTGATCATAAGATAATATGCAGAAAGAAAAAAAGGAAAGAAAAAGCCAAATAAAAATATCAAAGAATAACATGATAGAAAGCTAAACCAAACATAAAAATGTTCAAGCGGATGAAAGATATATTAAAACAAATAAAACTGTAACAGCAATTTTACTCTTAGAAACATACCCAACAGAAGTGTGTATAGATGTTCATCACAAGACACATGCAAGCATGTTCATAGCAGCATTATTCCTAATAACTAAAAACTAGGACAACCTGAAGGCCCATCAATATTAGAACAGATAAGTAAATTGTATATTCTGACAATGGAACACTACACAAAGTACAGTCTACAAATATACCCAACAACGTGGTGGAATCTCAAAAACAATGTTGGGCTAAAGAAGTCAGACACCAGGGCCGGACCCGTGGCATAGCAGTTAAGTGCGTGCGCTCCGCTGCTGGTGGCCCGGGTTTGGATCCCAGGCGCGCACCAAGGCACTGCTTGTCAAGCCATGCTGTGGCGGCGTCCCATATAAAGTGGAGGAAGATGGGCACACATGTTAGCCCAGGGCCAGTCTTCCTCAGCAAAAAAAAAGAAGAGGATTGGCATGGATGTTAGCTCAGGGCTGATGTTCCTCACCAAAAAAAAAAAAAAAAAAAAAGTCAGAGACCAAAGAATCTGTATGATATTGTCCATATAAAATTCACACACAGGTAAAACTCTTCTATACAGGGTATTAGAAGTCAAGATAAGTGGTTACCCCTGAGGGGAGGGGGGAGGGAGGAAGAGTAGTTTTAGTAACTAAATGGTCACCAAAGGTATTTCCGTGGTTCTGGTTTCTCCATCTAGAAGCTGGTCACATGGAAGTATTCACTTTGTCAAAATTCACTGAGCTAAAACATAAAAGAGACACAAGGACTACAAATTAATATAGCTGTTTTGGCTATCAGATTAAAAGACTGATAATATTTCCTTAAAGGAAATGCAAATTAGTACCTACTTAGAGCGGTTTTTATGTTTCTATCCTGAGGTCCAGAAATATTTATCCTACAAAATACTAACACAAATACAAAAGATAAACATATATCAAGAAGTTCACTAACGGCCGGGGGTAGGGTGAAAGGGGTAAAGAGGCAAATGTGTACGGTGACAGCAACTAGATTTCTGGTAGTGAACACGACGCGGTCTATAAAGAAGCTGAAATACAATGATGTACACTTAAAAGTTATATAATATTATAAACCAATGTGACTTGGATAAAAAAAGTTTAGTGAAGAACTTTTCGTATTCGTATGTATACTTTTGTATTCATAAAAAATTAGAAATCAAGTATTTTCAATAAAGAATAGTTTTAACAAATTATGGCACAATGTAATGTACAACAAAATGGAATTCTACATCCACAATGAACAATCAGAGCTATACATATGATACAAAAAAGGCATGCAAGACGTTAACTTAAAATATCAAATTCTAAAATAATATGTATGGTATACTCCCATTTTTATAAAAGTAAATAAGAACAATATGGAGCATTACTAGACAAACTTTTAACAGTGGTTATTTCTGTGAGGGTGAAATTATAGGGAAGTTTTACTCTCTGCATTTCATGTTCATGTTTGAAATAAGCATGTATCACACTTTTGCAAAGTGGAAAGACCATACAAAAAATTAATGAGACTAAAATATTTCAAGAATGCGTATGCTTCAAAACTTCAAAAACTCACTGTTGTTTTATCCTTTATGCAAAACCAATTTGTAGAAAACAAGGTAAAAGAAAATTTGGTTAGAAGGACTTCCTTCTCCATCTCACTCCCCTCCATTTTTGTTACTTCTTCCTTGGATTCCATCTCATTTCTCAAATGGGAATATCTGACCATCTGAAAAAAGGAAGTGGATCAGAATGATCACTTAAAATTCCTTCCAACCTTCAAAGCCCTTATTTTTTCCCTTCTCTTTTCTTCTGTCTACCTCCCTTAATCATAAAAATATGTACACTGTTCACTGTATTCACTGGATGGAGTTTTATCTTCTCTTTCCTTAATTTAAAATTATGTTAGAATCTCTCCCAAGGAAAGGAGAAATCCAAACTAATTTGATTCTTACATAAGACTTTCCGTGAGTAGCCCTGAAAAAGCACTGTCCCTAATTTCTTTGGGATTTCTTTTCCAGTTCCTCTTTTTTTCCCCAATCATATAAACACTCACTGGATATTTGGAAAACAATAATTTTTGTCCCAAAAGTACACAAAAAGCTGAGAATTTCTACTAGTAAAAGTAAACAAGCTTAAATTGTCTTAATTTTTCTTTCCTAATTTTAAACTATGTTTATTGAACTTACACCCAAGTTGACATATGCTAATAAAAAAAATAAGTACAAACTGCCGCATCTGACAAGTTATGTGTGTATATAAAAAGCCACCAGTTCCAAATACATATTTTGGAAAAGTATTTTGTAGGATTGCAGGTAACTGTGTAAGAGCAAAGAATATGAACATAATTTACTATACTCTACTATTTAGTATGTTCAGAATGGTAAGACTTTTAACTTTGTTCACAATCAGTAAGGGAAGAATCTAATATAATTCTACCCATGTAAACATGACGTGACATTACCCTAAAATCTCATGTGAAAAACTATACAGCATTAATAGAAGCAACAGAGTAGTTCGGAAAACGTGGTGAATTCAGATCAGACAAATCTGAGTTCTAGTTTCAGAAAATCTAGACCTAAGATCCATTTGATAATCTGTCAGCAAGTATTTTATTTCTATTTTTCTCAAACTTTGTCAACACATCCATTCACATTCCTTTTTGCCTCAGATTTCCTCCCACTTTAAAAATACCACTACAAATTTGCCTTTAAAAATTCCTAACAGTTCCCACGAACAAAGGAAATAATTATTAATAAACCTGTTCTAATGTCATAATTTTGGTTATATAGAAGCAATAGGATCATTCTTAGTACTGGATGGGAAGTGAAGAACAGGTCCTGTTCAACAGGATATTAAACTGAAGACTGAATGCAACCTAGAGACAAGAAGTTCACAGAAAAAAGGAGGACAGTGGTAACCAAACTTACTAACAAATTGCTATAGAAAGAGGTCTTTTGAAATTCTCAATTTACATTAAGAGCATACATACACTCTTGCTAAAGTATACAGAATTCAAATAATATCTTAAGAAAATTTCCCAGCAGTGAGGGCCGTGAAAATATTGGAATAAATTAGTAATGTCAGCTGTGGGATACTGGCTGTATGGGGAGTCTTCCTTGAAGAAAAATAATAGCATGGCCCCTTGCTCTGTACAGTGGTCCTCTCTGAAATATTCTGGAGAAGGCCCTTAGCTCTGATTCCATAAAATATCTGAGCATATATTGCTGGTCTTATCTGCATCATTCAAGGCTGAACACATTTGTTTAAAGCTAGGCTAATACTATATTCACTTTTTTTTTTAAGATTTGAACCTGATATATAACAAATCATGGGAAAGAAAGAGACAGAAACGGAGGGAGGGAGACAGGAAAAGTCAATGCACGCCATCATTTAAGAATAATTTATCACTACCAGGATGAGATTTCTTGTACCTGAAGAACTTTAGTTGAACTTTTTACCTAATAAAGTATGTATCTGACCAAAGATTTTCATTCTCTCTTTATTTTATTTTAACTTTAGTAACACCAATGTTTTATTTCACTAATTCGTTTGCTTTCCAAAACAAAAGGATAGAATTAAGTTAGTAGTCCAGAGAACGAAACCAGAGTAGAAAGCCAAGAAATGACAATGTGATCCTCAATTTGCTGCTGAATAGAATATTTCTTTCCTAGTTATTCCTTTCAACTGTTATAAACAAATTTAAATATCATTAGAATTGAGTTCATCTAATCACAATTCCTAATGATAAGAAGTTTTCCTAAGCAGTTGTGAGGAAATTTTTTACTTTCCATAATGCAACAAAGATATTACTGAATCACTGGGGCTTGAGAACAGCACAAACTCTAGCTAACAGATTTGTCAGGTGACAAGTTATGTACTGATATAGATGGATATCCAAATGGTTTGGTATTATTCTGATTGTACATCAACAGAAAGTAATACTAACAAAACTCTGCTATTTGAAAGAATTTTTTTAATTACCAAATTTTTATTCTACATCAGTCAGTGAATTATAACTGCCAACATTCACAGTTTAACTCAATGAAGAAACTGAGCCTGTATAAAAATAACCACCATCAGGGAAGGCAAACTGGTGCAGCCTCTATGGAAAACAGTATGAAGATTCTTCAGAAAATTAAAAATAGAACTACCTTATGATCCAGGTATCCCACTAGTGGGTATCTATCCAAAGAACCTGAAATCAACAACCCAAAGAGGCTTATGCACCCCTATCTTCCGTGTAACATTTATTCACTATAGTCAAGAAGTGGAAGCAACCTAAGTTCCCTTGACTGATGACTGGATAAAGAAGACATGGTGTATGTATGTGTGTGTGTATATATACATATACACACACACACACAATGGAATACTACTCAGCCATAATAAAAAAGACAAAATCGTCCCATTTGCAACATGGATGGACCTGGAGGATATTACGTTACGTGAAATAAGCCAGACAGAGAAAGACAGACAATGCATGATTTCACTCATATGTGGAAGATAAACTAACACACAGACAGAGACAATAATTTGGTGGTTACGAGGGGGAAGGGGGTTGGGAGGGGGGCACGAGGGGTGAAAGAAGGCATTTATATGGTGACCGACAAACAATAATGTACAACTAAAAGTTCACAATTTTATAAACTATTATGACATAAATAAAAAAAAAATGACCACTGCCAAAGTAGATGAAAGCTACATGAAAACAATGAACAACTGAGTTCAATATTAATCATTTTTTTTAGATAAATGCTCTCAATTGACCCAAATAAATCAATTTACTAGGTCAACAGAGAGCATGAAGAAACTATTTCCTCTGTTAGAAATGAAGAAATATGACACGTCATGCATGTAGCACATATAACATACAGAGCAAGAATTTCTGAAAATGTGATCAGTTTCAATAGACTGAAGAACTTTAGGTCCAGAAACTCTACTACTGTTGCTATTTAGAAATAATAATATCTAAATATAGTTTAGATCACTTTGATAATATTATTAGAGAGGAATCAATATAAGAGTATTAACATCACGTAAGTTGGTCCTTTGTTTATTCAGAGCCTTGACATAAGGGTTATAAAGCACAACAGATTTTCTTTTCAAGTATCTGAATCACACAGAATGATTTTCTTTTAATGACCTGCAATGTACTATCAGTACAGGACTGGTTTTTATGATTTCTTTGTTTTTTTTTTTTTTGGTAAGGAAGATTAGCCCTGAGCCACTATCCATTGCCAATCCTCCTCTTTTTGCTGAGGAAGATTAGCCCTGAGCTAACATTCGTACACATCTTCCTCCTTTTTTTTATATGTGGGATGCTGGCCACAGCATGGCTTGATAAGCAGTACGCAGGTCTGCGCCCAGAATCCGAACCCGAAAACCCCGACTGGCTGAAGTGGAGTGCACAAACTTAACCGCTACACCACCAGGCCGGCCCCTGTGATTTCTTCTTAATTGGCAGTAGTGGTATGAGCCACCTAATTCTTATGACAGACAATGGACTTTCCCCTATCTCAGTAATGGCACCTCCATCCTTGCAGTTGCTCAAGCCAAAAGACTCAAGAGGTATTTCGGACTTCTCTCTCTCTCATACATACATCCAATACATCAACAAATCCTGTTGCTCCTTCAAAGTATTTCCAGACTGGAACTACTTCTTATTAACTCTACCACTATCACCAGGGGTCAAGCCAACATTCCCTCAAGACTACCACAAATAGTCTTCCTAACTGGGCTGTTTCCACTCTTGCCCCTATTCAAGACCAATCTCAACATAAAACTCAAGGCAATTCTTTCAAAATCTAAGTGTGGAATAAAGTTGGCCTTCCCCAAGGACAGGTCTGGCCTTTGCCTCAGCTTCTGGGAAGTAATCTACGTCATATCTGATAGAAGCATCCTTGTTTAGGGTAAGGGCCAATGACACTGGATCTCAGTGTAGGGTTGGTCATACCCAACAGTCTTAGGGTGTGGGCTGACCATGCCAGAAAGACCAATTTAGGGTGAGGGCTTTGGGTCACTCAGTATCAGCAGACCTGGAGACTGAGTTCAACTCCATGGGCAATCAATCAACCATGCCTATGTAATGCAGCGCCAATAAAAACTCGGGACACCAAAGCTCAGGTGAGTTCCCTGGTTGGCATTACTCCATGTGTACTGCCACACATTGACAGCGGGAGGGTAACCCGTCCTGCGAGAAGAGAACAGAAGCTACACATTTAGAATTCTCTCAGGCTCTGACCTATGGGTCTCTTCCTTTGGCTGATTCTGATCTGTATCCTTTCCCTGTAATAAACTGTAACTGTGAGGATAACAGCTCTTACTGACTTCAGTGAGTCCTTCTAGCAAGTTAGCAAATCTGAGGGTGATTTTGGAAACCCCCTGAACTTGCAGTTGGTGTCAGAAATGAGGGCAGTCTTGGGGACTGCATACTCAAACCTTGCAGTTTGGCTAACTCTGGGAAGGTATTTAGCAGTGTGTTTTGTAGTTTTCTTGCAAAATAATAGTTTCTAAAATACATGTAATCTCTTCTATTGGTTCCTTCTCTGCCTATAAATATGGTCTACCCTCCCATTCTTTAAGAGAAAACAAAAGTACCCTCCCATCCATCCTCTTTTCTCTCCACTGACTGCTTCTATCCTTCTCTTCAAATCTTTTCAGTAAGGTAGTCTATACTCCTTTAGGGACTCAAAATTGAATTCTAAAATTTTCTCATGATATTCTCATAAATCTGCTATATAAAGTTTTTACTCCTTCTGGAAGGGAAAGACAAATAGGGAATACAAAAGATTTCCTACCAGCACAGCCTCATATTTATCTGGGCTGCACTAGAGATGAAAACAAATGAAAATATTCCGGCTAGGCCGATGGCTTCATCCTGAGGCCCCCAACCACTGGCACCTGCTTCCTCAGTCTTTATACGACATACTCCTGGAACTGTGCTCACGTTACAAGCTTATTTTATTACTCAACAAGAGTCTGCTTGGCTTGGCTATGGTCACCACAGCCTTACTGTCTTGCTTCAGGCTTCCAAATTTTAAATGGCACTATTTAACATTTGAGCAGATTGAATTCCCTACCTTACTAGTTAATTATGGGTCAAGTATTTCAGAGTGGTAATCGGATATGTTTAAAACCGAAAAGAAAAATTTGTTTTTAAATCAGTATGATCAAAGACTTTACAATTTGAATATTAAAAAGGTTCATCTTATAAAATAAACAAGGGACCACCTTCCTGAGAAATAAATTAATAAAGATTTCACAATAGTTGTGTATTATCTTTAGGATACATATCTTTAATAGAATTCAGGATCCTTAGATGAAATTCAAGAACTATATGCATATAAAGCTTTACACTTCTTGAAAGAGGCATATGCTATTTTATACACATATGCAGTTTTCACCTATTTCAGTGGTCTCTCAGAATGTAGAATTTAACACCGAGTTCTCACAAGGCACCCATCATCATCCCTTGCAGAGACTACTATAGAAGGCTAACTGGCCTCCCCACATTTGCTCAAACCTCCCATCAATTTTCCACTTCATGCCACCCAACTCCATTGCAGAGTGATCTTGTGCAAAATGCACATCTGATCCTCTCCTATCAATAGCTTTCTGGAGCCTTTAGGATAAAGTCAAAATGCTTAGAAGACTCTCACCCTGGGCCCCTAATCACCATGTCCTGCTCTCCCCCCTCATATGTACACTTCAGCCTCCCAGGTCTGCTTCCACAGGACCCCTGCACTCCCCAGGTACACTCCCTCACAACTGTTCCCTCTGCCTCATACATCCTTCCTCCAGATTCTGCTCATCCTTTGGGTTGCAGATTTCCTACTATTAAGGAGGTCTCTGCTGATACCTTCCCACAAAACAAGGTACACTCCCCACATACGCCCACATCAGACACTTTACCTTCTGCGGCACTGACCACCCTTGTTCAATTTGTCTCCACTACGCTGGTAGCTTGAGAGCAGGCACCATGTCTTTCTTATTCACTGCTTATTCTTATTCACTCATTCAGTGTACATACCCACAGTGCTTTGCACATATTTGCTAACTGGACGTGTCCAGAAGCATGAAATACACTGATTTTAAAGGTTTCAAAGTCAATTATTAGTAAAATGATATAATTTTATTAAAATTTCTTGTCAAAAATCCATCACAAGAGGAAAATGTTTCTTTAAAGTGAAAGTTGTTTATCATTATAATACTAGACAGTTTTTCAGTAATAAAACTTCAGTATACAGCTTTCGAGTATTTAGAGTAAAGAGCATGTGCTTTCACTAAGGATTTAGAGCAGAAAGAATATAAATGCAAGAGTAATGGCTGCCTAATGAAGCTTCATTTTAAATTAATTTCCAAAGTCAATTAACACCATGCCCAAAGGGCATTATAATTATGACCAAAAACCTCCTTTTGTTAAGCATAGGGTCAAATCTATGTTCAAACATATGCTAAATTTTAATGCTTTATTTAGGAATAATTTCCTTCATAAGAGGTTCAATCCCTGTATAAATAGTATCTATCAGATTAGAAACTAGCGATTAACCTCGTGGCCTAAGTTAAAAGAAAAGAAAGAAAAGAGGTCATCGTAAAAATTAGTCCTCTTCATAGCTTATAGTTAAAATTATCTAAGAGGGAAAGAAAAATGCTCAGCGAGGATTCACTAAGTGTAGAAGCAGCTGAATTCACTTCTAAATGAGAAACTATTTAGAGCAAGATAAACTACCACAGACCCTAACTTCATGTTCCCCAAGACCCTGAAAAAAAACACTAAGACAGAGTGACTGCTCTGGCCAGAGTCTGCAGCCCAATGCCTGAGGAAGAATTGTAGAATTTCTCACATTATTTTTTATCCTTTTATACATCTGCCCTGTATTCTTAATTACCTCAGCTAAGTTCATCAAGGGTATGGACTCTTTGATACTTTTTCCTAACACCAAAACTAGCAAAGACCTTAACTATAATAATATAAGGAATTAAATAAGCACATTGAATACAGTAACAGCAAGACAGATGGTCAAGCTACAGCCTGAACTTACCTACGGGCCAACTGTAAGTCTTACATAAGTCTGATCATTCTAAGTACAATATACACAAGCCATTAAGTACGAATTAGATTATATCCTCATTCTTCCCCGATGCAAAGTATCTATTCTGTGTTAGATCATCCCTTCCACCTTTTCAGGAGGCTTATTTCAATTATTCACTTTCCTTCTCTACTGGTTCCTTCCTCTCATTTAAACACACTCAAGTCTCTCCCAACTTAAAACTTCTCTGGACCCCAAAATCTCTTCTAGCTCTCTCCCTCTCCTTCATATCAAAACTTCTTGAGAAAGCGGTCTGCAGTTCTTCACCTTCTACTCACTTCTTAACTCATACATGCACGACGCAAGTGAAGTAGTAACTTACTGAGCCACGAAACTAAAGATGACAATAATTTGTGTATAAAATCATTATACAGTCATTTAAACATTTCAAAATGTATAAATTGAGAAACTTACCCAAGTCTCTTTCCACTCTATACCTTCTCCTACCTCTCCAATTTTATATCCAATCCACCTTCCACTTCATCTATACCATGGCAAGATCAAAATCCTCACCAATTCCCAAACACACCATGCATTTTTGCACAAGTCTTTGTTGGTTGTGTTCCCTCTGCTTAGAATGCTTTTCCAATCTTTTGTTGATTTAACTCTTTCTCATTTTTCAAGGCCAAATTCAAATGGCATATCCTCTCTGTAGCTCTCCCTAGCCTATCACCCAAAGTAAAACAACTCCCTTCACTGTGTTTCCATAACACTTTACTTGTATTTCCTTGACAGCATGCAACACATCATATTCTATTTTCTTACTTGCCTATCTCTTCAGCTGGACTGCATTATTGGAGGGCAGAGATTGAAGTCATAAGAGTTTCAAAGATCTGTGAAACCCATAAAATTGTATGCAAAATTTTGTACATCTTATGTTTTTGTAGAGAAAAGTCTATAGCAAGTATTAGTTTCCCAAAGAGGTATGAGACCCCAAAGAAGTTAAAAATTACTACTCCCCAAATTGGCACAGTATCTGTCACATAGTAGACATCCATTAAATGTCTATTAAATTGTCATCAATATACTTACAAAGTGACTACACAGTGACAAATCTAAATATTTATTTTAGGGGAGAGAAGAAACAAATCTTGCTTACAGAATTCTAAAAAACACATGTAGATACTGCCCTCTCCAGGAGATGGAGCTGAATCCCCCCCACACACACACACACACATACACAGACACACAGACACACACACAGTCCTTGAGGGTGGGCTACTTAGTGACCTGCTTCCAAAGAATAGTGTGGGAAAAGAGAAAAAAAGTAACTTTACGGTGGAGAAACCTGGCAAACATCACCCTAATTGAGTGATGAAGGTTAACCTCATCCATCATGTCATGTAGGTATCATGCACCCCTGGATATGATGTGACAAGAAGGGTACTTCACCCCTGCAGTATTCTTTCCAAAAATCCATAACCTCAATCTAATCACGACAAAAACATCAGACCAACCCAAATTGAGGGACATTCTACAAGATGCCTGACCAGTCCTCCCCAAAACCGTCAGGGTCATGAAAAACAAGGAAAGACTGACACTGTCACAGCCCAGAGGAGATGACAGAGATGTGACAACAAAATGCAATTTGGTACCCTGGACTGGATCCTGGAACAGAAAGAAGACACAAATGGAAAAACTGGTGAAAGCCAAATGAAGTCTGGAGTTTAGTTAATAGTAATGTACCAATGTTAGTTTGGACAAATGTACCCCAGTAATATAAGATGTTAACAATGGGGGAAACTGGATGAGGAGTATACGAAAACTCTCTGTGCTGTCTTTGCAATTTTTCGGTAAACCTAAAATTATCCAAAAATAAAAAGTTTACGGTCCCGTGGCATAGTGGTTAAGTTTGGCATGCTCCACTTAGGTGGCCAGGGATTCACAGGTTCAGATCCCGGGCACAGACCTATACCACTTGTCAGAATACAAAATGCCTTCATCCACATACAAAATAGAGGAAGATGGGCACAGATGTTAGCTCAGCACTAATCTTCCTCAAGCAAAACAAGGGGAAGATTGGCAACAAATGTTAGCTCAGGGCGAATCTTCCTCAGCAAAAAAAACAAATTAAATTATGTTTACTCTCTGGTTTTCCTGTCCTGCGTATTTTTTTAACAAAATAAATAAAGGTTTATTTATTTATTTATTTATTTAGCTGAAGAAGATTCGCCCTGAGCTAACATCTGTTGCCAATCTTCCTCTTTTTTTTTTTTTATGTGAGCTGCCACCACAGCATGGCCACTAACAGATAAGCGGTGTGGTTCTGCACCCAGGAACCAAACCCAGGCTGCTGAAGCCCAGTGTGCCAAACTTTAACCACTAGGCCATCAGGGTTGGCCCATAAAAGGTTTATTTTTTCAAGTAGTTTTCATCTAGTTACAAACTTCTCAGATTCCTAGTTTCCAAACTTCAAAGAATTATTAGCAAACAGATCAGTTGTCCAATCTCCATTAAGTCACATCAGACATGCTATAAGGGGTGTTATACTCAAACCAAAGCAAAAATCTGTCAAGTTAATTATAATTACAAAAATTATAAATTACAACTTAGAAGTTAGTGATTGGCATCTATTTCTTCATAATGAAGCTTCAAATGTGTAATTAGTGACTTTTTATATCTGAACCACTCAACTCCCTACATTAGGGCATCATATTGTGCTTGGCACTGGGACGCAGTGAGGAGTGGGGAAAGACAGACCAACGAGCAGTAATAAATGGTTAGGTACAATGACAGGGGAATCCAGGGTGCAGCGGGAGCAGAGAGCAGGAGCATCTGACTGTCTGAGGGAAATTAAGATGGCAGGATCAGCAAAAATATTTAAGTAAAATCTAGAATGAGACCTGAAAGATGAGAAGCATTAGTCAAGAAAGAGGAGGACTTAGTATACCAGGTGAAGCGAGCAGCCTACACAAAGACCCGCAAGTGAGAAAACATGGCCAGTTGTTCCATATGGCTACAGCGTACAGAGCTAAGCAGGGCAGGTTAAGAAATGAGGCAGCCAAGTTTTTCAGTCTGCTTTTGGGAGTCAGGCCTAGAAGCCTGGCCCCGAGTTTCTTTAGCTTTCTCAAAAATTCTGGAGCAACTAAAAATCTTTGTGTTTAGTTCATTACTCGCCATAAAGACTCTGACCAACACAATCCCTCTTAGGAAGATAATTAGCCTCCACATCATAACGTTCAACAACAACAACAAAAACTAAGTGTTTAACCATAGGTCTCTGTGCTCAATCCTATCTACACAATTTTCTTTCCCCTACTATGTGCAAGGAAGGTAGGTTTATAAAATGCATAGATGGCAAAAAGCTGGCAGACACTGCTAACATTATGTTTTAAGTTCTACACTATGTTCCAATGCATCAATTACACAAATACAGACAGAGATGAATAGGAAAGAAACGGAGGGACGAGGGGAGGGAATAATTACCAAAACACTAATCCTGCCACACTGGCACAAGCCAAAACTATAAAATAAACCTCCCAGCCTTACCCTTCCCGCAACAGAGGACCCATCTGACAGAATTCAGTAGAATATATGGTTAAAAGTATGTGTTGTGAGGCCAAACTGCCCAGTTTTGAAACCCAGCTCTACCACTTACTAGCTGTATAACACTGGGCAAATTATTTAACTCCCTTGGGCCTCAGTTTCCTCCTTTGTGAAATGTGGATAGTACCAGTACCTATCTGATATATTTAGTTTGATGTTTAGATGAGTTAATACACATCAGCTATTATTAATATGTACCAACTACTACCCCAAAGTATACCCACTTCTCTGTGCCCTCACTGAATAGTCACCCTTTTCTCTCCCCCTCAAGAAAGCATGTCAGAGAGGAACAAAAGTTATCTTGAATCTACTTGATCTACTTTATATGAGTTAAGTAAATCATTCTTCAAACTTAGTTTACTATTAATAATATATTCTGTACAACCCACAGTAATAACCACACTTCAGCATGTTACAACACCTAGGAGTACTACTGATCTAGACTGTGACAGAAATGGACAGATATCTATCTCACATGCCCCACCTCACTTCTTGCTAGCAAAACCCTGATTTTGTTTGGATATTAGTTGGCCATGCACTTTAAGGGAGACTGGGCCCATCTCTATTCCCTGGACCAGCAGCAACAGCATCACCCAGGAACTTGTGAGAAATGCAAATTCTCAGTCCCCAAACTTACTAAATCAGAAATTAGGGCCCAGCAATCTGTGTTTTAACAAGTTCTCCACGTCATTCTGGTGCATACAAGTTTGAGAACTAGTGATCGAGAACAACTGAGCTAATAACAGTAACTCCCTACCTCTTGTCAGTGACTGGTTTAGGAATGGACATGTGACCATTCTGACCAAAGAGGGGGCACTTCTGGAAATTGTGCTAATTCTTAGAAATGAACACAAAGAAGGGACCTTCCCTCTTCGGGCTTTTAGATGTTGTTGATTGGTAATTTGATGGTTAGAGCTGCTGTAGCCATCTTGTAACCCTGTGAGGGCAAACCAAAAACCACTCTGCCACACTGGATCCTTGTTATAATCAAGGCAAAAAAACAACCAATCATGGATCCACTCTATCCACGAAACCTCCTGATATTTGAGATATCAGGTTTCATCAAATTTAATACATATCAATGGTAAGATACATCATTATTTTATGAATCATCAAGGGGGAAAAATGCTGTCAACTAAATTGACATGCTATTCACGTAAATGTTCAAAAATGTCTCAATTTAAGGAATATTCAAATATGCAGAAAGTGTACATCTTTGAATGGAAAACCGGAAATTCCTTATTGTTTAAGCCAGATAAGAGCTGCTAAAAAATATCATAATTGATTTTTTAAAAGGATATTATTTTGATTCTGGGTCTCCACTGAGATGCAGAATACACAAAAGATGGGCAAGAATAATGGTGGGGAATCTTGAAAATATAAAGTAAGAGAAACTAAAATACTTAGAAGGAGAAAAGAAAGTTTAGAAGATGGCATCATAACTGTCCTCAAATATCTGAAGGGCTGGAATACTGAAAAAGAATCAGACTTTGTATAGCTCCAGATAAAGTTAGGAAAGGCAGATTTTAACCTAAAGAATGAAATCTACCAATGCAAACAGTTGTCTTAAAAGATGGTTCACGCATGCCAGCAGAACCAGAACAATCACTTAGAGTTGTCTTAAAAGACGGTTCATGCATTCCAGCAGAAACAGAACAATCATCTCAAAAACTAAAGGCATGATTCCTGCACAGGTTGGGAAGGTGGATCAGATTACCTCCAAGGACCCTTCTAACTTTAAGATGCCAAAATATTATGATCAGATTAGAATACAGGAAAGGTAAGAAGACTCATTAAAACATCCAATCACATCAAAACTGCCAATAGGACTTGATCTAGGCAGAGTACCTAAGAGAAATTAAATTCAAGAAATCAAGGATATAAGATGGAACTCAGAACCTTCACAGGTCATAAGATGGCTGTAGCAGCTCTAAGCATCACATCAACGATCAACAATATCTAAAGGCTGGAAGAGAGAAGGTACCTTCTTTGTGTTCATTTCAAATAAACAAAGACTTCTAAATATCTACCTACCTCCATCTAAACTCCTCTGGCTAGTATTTAAAGTTGTCTCTCTATCACCACTACTAACTTTGATACATCTTCTACTCCTTAAGGAATCTACTCAGTGTCCATATCCCAAAGCTATCCATAACCCTCCTCTCCCACCCACTCCCAGCCTAATTCCTGTCTAGCGCCTTCGCTCATGATGTCCCTACAGACCTAGGACGTCTTTACCCTTTTCGCCCACCGGAAATTTGCAAATCTCGCAAAGTGCAACCAAAATACCCAGTCCCGTGGTTAGGATGGATCCATGATTCTTCTTCCAGTAACTGCCAACAACTACCATAATGCACATATCATCCTCTATTCTGGGACTGCACTTACTCAAGAGAGCAAAATTCAGCACCTGATTGTTCTTTCTTTCAGACATTTTTATTTTTCCAATTATAATGTAAACATGTTCAGGGGCCCCTACAGTTCTTTATAATGTTGGGAGCATTTTAAGCCCTTAATAAATCTTATTGACTAATCGATCACTTTAGAAGCTATCACAAATCTTCCTCAGTGGGAATTTAATATTTAATATATTTATATAATGGTAAAATAGTTACTAAACTATATCACCAAGTGACTGCAACTCAAAATTCTGGTTGGCTTAACTAACAAAGAAGGAAAGTAAAGAATAAAAGGTAGGCCTGCCTTTGTAAAAAGTAATTATACTTAGTTATCTGGGTCATAGCAAACATATGGAGCTGAGAAAAATGAAAAAGAAAAAGAAAACAAGAGGAAGGTCTACAGATGGATCAATCTCATCCTACTTCACAGAATGTCATATCTGGAAAGTAATCCAATTCCATTATATTTTACATATAAAAACAGCGATCCAGAAAAATTAAGTGCTATGCCCAAGTTATAAAAGCTACCTTTTTGTTTTCCAAGGCAGCGACCTATCTAATTATAAAAGAAAGCTAGAAAAGAAAGCCTCCAGAACATTTTAAAAGAATGAACAGAGAAACAAATCCAAGAGTTAAGGGTACAAAAAGTTGAGGGGAAAAAGGGAGAAGCAGAGAGTGCACATGGGCTGTCTTAAATTAAATAGGAGTGTCTATGCCTACCACAGTAAACCCAGAAAAAGTCTCCTTCTCCTTCTCCTAGTCCACAAGAGCTACACTGGGATATCCTGAACTCACTGAAGCTCTACGGCCTTAATGTTCCAAATGGTGATTTACGATTCACCAAGGTCACAACTTAAGGCAGAGTGGTCCTGATGAACTGTAAAAGGGAAAAAATTCTAATTTTTTATTATAATCAGGTACTAGGTCGTTGTATTTCAAATTTCATTTAAAGGCAGCTAAACTGGAATTTGAAAATGGTTTTATATGACACTGTGACAGTGAAAAATTATAGCACATACTTTTTTCTCCATAAATTACCAGAGAAACTTCACTTTTTGTTGTTGTTTGGGCTTATATAGAAGTGTGACTTTCGACTTTCTAAAACACTTAAGACATTATTACAAAATGCCTACTGTTAACCTAGTGGGGCATTAACCACGAAGTTTTAAGATGGTCTGTCTGGCTGACACTTGGGAGCCAGAAAAATAACTTTGTGATGAGCCACAGTGTTTTCAGTAGCTCTTTAAACCAGTATCCATTAATAGCAATGTCGCATCCAATGGCTGAGTCCTAGCAGAACTACATAGTAGAAGCATTTAAGACATTCTTCATGCATTCATCACTTACCTCATTCTCAGTCCAGCTAATCTTTTTTGACCATGGGGCTCCAAAAATATCACTTTAGGAAAAAGAAAACAGCTCTTTAAAGAGAAACAGTTTATTTTATCCAATTTGTTTCCCCTGTACATGAAAACAGGGAAAATAGAACCCTTCACTAATATGATGCCATACCAAACACAAGTGATCATAACCTAAAATTATTTTCTAATAAAATCAAGCCATTTAAAATGATTAAAAAATCAACAAATTTAATAAAAATTGTTAGAAAACATTAAACCATATTCTGTGAGGGTCAGTCCCAATAATTACCATTCTTTCAAACATGAGAGGGTTTTAAAAATACAGTTTTGCATAAAGTATAAACATTGCACAGCATTTATCACCCAGGATAACGTATTACCAAGTCTATTTCCATATGCACTTAATTCTAATAAATAATTACTGTTGCAGGAAAAATGTGACTGGCACATCAGAGACTCTGTGTCTTTTGTTGCCATTGTCATTTTCCAGGTTCTGACCTAGTATAAAAACCCCAAAAAATCCACTCAAATCTGTATGTACCATATCTTTCCTTGGTCACTTAATTAACTATGTCCTGCATTTGCCGGCGACAGACATCCATGATAAAATGAAGTCCCATAATAAAATCTAAGGGCAAAAATTAAAAAACAAATAGTGAATAACAAAACACATACTAAATTTAGTAGAGGCACTTATTCAGGTGAAATAGAACACATACTCATTCTGTTGTTTGCATGGTCTATCACTTATTTTTTTCAGTTTCTGACAACATTTATATAGCACTTATTTTGTGCTAGGCACTATCTCAGCAGTTTAGATACATAAACTCATTCATTCTACCTGTGAAGTAGGTGTACTGTTGTTACCTCAGTTCACAGTTGAGGAACTGAGGCAGAGAGTTTACTGACATGTCCAAGGTATCCAGGGTCACAGAGCTAAATGAAGGTTTAAATTTTACATTGTTCTAAATCTCCTCTGCTGTCCCTGGCCCAGCCCTCATTGAAAAATGCATGCAAAACAAAAAGATAAACAGATATCAAAAAGACAACCACTCATCAACCCAGCTACCTTGGTAAGTTACAGACACAAGCTTCTGAATGGTAACATGAAAATAGGCTTTCAGAGGAGCCACTCTCATCTTAGTTTCATCGTTTCTAGCTCCCCTGTCTAGAAAGAGGACGAATAAACGTGATCAGGCCAGCACTGCTTCCTCCTACTTGCTTCCCTATGGAGTCAGCTTATTCACAGCCAGAATGCCAACCGTCCCTTCTGCTTCAATTCAGGTAGAGTAGTGAGGTTTGAAAGTGCCTCAAGCAGAGCCAACAGTTCTCTGATCCTTTATAATATTAAACTCTGCAATTGTGTGTCATAGCCGCCATGCTGGAATGAGGTCAATTACTCCAGGCACTCACTAGACTTTTCCTTTTTCTCCACCCCTGGTGTGAAGGCTCTTTTCCCAGCACTCACTCAGAGCTGTTGTTAGCCTTTTCCCCTTGGTTTTACTGCCCCTACATTTATGTTATTCTAAGTCTTCTCCCATATGGATTCCTGTGGGATAAAATGAAAGGTATGAAAAGAAAAAATGAAATGAAATGAAAATTCAAAAAGTTCTTGTTTTAGGTTGCTGTTTTAAAAGGTATGTGGCTTTGCTCCTTTCAAAAGAACCGCATTAAAACAAAAAATATGGCCTAAATATAAAAAATAAACACACACACACACACAAACATATAAGCCATAATGGTGAGTCTTTGATTCTTAGAATCCCCCTTTTCTTTTCTATCCACTAATTTCTAACTACACTGTTCTCCAACCACATAGTCAACTACTTCTAAAATTCCATTTGTCAGATGTGAAATATCAGAAAGAACATTACCCTTGCACACTTGAGACCTGGCTCCCAGAACAGCGCCATCACCTACTTAAGAAACAATGTCACTGAAGTTTTGCTTAAAAATCTGTAAAATAAAGGTAATCCCACCTCCCCAAGGAGGTTTCAAAGGAGATAATGTGTACTAAGTACACCACAGAACTAGAGGTACCAAGAGGGTTAAGATACATCTTCAATCCAAGAAAATCCCCTGAAGCAACCTGTCAATACTCAGTAATCCAACCTTTCCCTTAGCAATAATTATTGTAAGCAGAGAACTGCAGATCCACTAACTCTTATACTTCTATGGAGAATTTTAGCCAAATTATGTTTTGAGTTGATGCCTGGACAAACAAGGTGAAGTGGGCAGTGAGGGATAGCTGGGAAGATGGCATGCAGTCTAGGGTCACAGCAGCCTCAGGTTCCCTTAGTACAAACTGTAATTTATTACAAACTGTCTTTCTATTTTTCCCCAACTCAGTCTTCAGAATAAATGCAACGTGTTAACTCTTAAGTCAAACTCCTGAAAAGTTAACAGGGAATCCCAATCCAGTACCAAAATGATTGATCAAGGACAAACTGGCCAAAGAACACCAAAAACACATTATACATTCCTGCATCTAAGGGCCTCAAGCTCTTGTCCAAATGGTCACTTCTAGCCCATGTATAATGCTAGAATTTGTCTTCTCTTGAATATACTCTGTCTTATACTATCTCATATTACATAAGAGGGCAGTAAGGTCTTAAAAAGCCACATGCAATGGTCACTGTCTAATGTTCTGCCAAATGATGCCAACTTTCCACACCTGCAGACTAATTATAAATGCATACTATCCACCAAATAGATAAAAGACCATTTCAGCTGTACTTCAGTTTTGCCAGTAAATGCGTAACTATAAAATTGTATAGGGCCGGCCCTGTGGCTTAGCGGTTAAGTGTGCGCGCTCCGCTGCTGGCGGCCCGGGTTCAGATCCCGGGCACGCACCAACGCACCGCTTGTCCAGCCATGCTGAGGCCACGTCCCACATACAGCAACTAGAAGGATGTGCAGCTATGACATACAACTATCTACTGGGGCTTTGGGGGCAAAAAATAAAAAATAATAATAATAATAATAAAAATAAAAATACAATTGTATAGAAAGCAAACCATATTTACCACTGCCTTGGGTTATTTCAGAAGTGCTTTTGCACAGAGCGGGAAAAGATCCAAGAGCATGGCGTCAAGATATAAAAATCACAAGGCATCAAACATTTTTCAAATCTTTTCTTTAGTAATTAATATTTCTTTAACTAATATTTAACAGGAAAAAAATATTAACACTACTACCCAGTCAACAACAATACTGAAAATAGCATAACAGAAACTGTGGTGATTGCCAGGGAGATATAGGGAGAGAGACTGACAAGCAATGAGGAATCTCTTATCTGTGTAGAGGTGGTAGAACAAAATGATTTTTGTAGGTGTTGAAATGTACTACCACAGGAGAACAAAGTCTAACAGGGTGATGTCAGCAAAATTCCGCAGTAGGCAGCTCTAAGCTCCCATCTAGCACCCCCCCACCTACCTCACCATAACATCAAAAAACAAGCACCAACTGTCAGAACCAACTTTATCAAAACTCTGGAAAACAATCAAAGACTTACAGCAACCAAGTGAACACTGAATCAAGGAAAAGTCAACTTAAAGTGGTAGGAAAGCTTTGTGGCATTTTCCTTGTCCTTGCCTGACACCATCTCCGGTCCAACAGAAGCCTATGTTCTCAGAATGGAACCCTGCACCCTAGCTCCAGAAAAAGCAGAGTAGACCTTATTTATGAATTATCGTGCAACTCTGTTCTAACCTGTCTGGGGGCCATCTGAAGGACTGACACAAGGTGCAGCCTCTGTTTTGCCTAACTCAAACTCACCCAGGCTGGAGAAGTGGCTGGCATTGCTCAAAAACGTCATAAGGTGGAGGAACAATCTGCAGACACCTGAGGTAAAAGATTACAGTTGAAATATACAATAAATTTCCCGAGGTCTAGGAGGAAAAGTCAAAAAGAGTTTCTTTGGGAAATTAGGGCAGTCAAAAGCACCCACGTATATGGGGGCATTTAGAAAGCTGTATGCACACCCATGGCAGGATGCACGCTCAGAGAAAACCTTAAGCTTTCACTTTAGGCTGAAAGCTGGGCTAGGTGCAAGTCTGGCTAACTTCTGAAAATGGGCACCAGCCAAGAGCCAATTTGCAAAGACTAGGAGAAGTTTGTCTGTTTGTTTGTTTTTTAGCTCCTGGCATTCAAGGAAATTGTGAAAACACTAGCTGAACACAAGCTAAGACGCAGAGCCTTCAGTGACCACACATGACAAGGAATACAGTTACGGAAAAAAAAAAGTTGGGAAAAGTCACTAGAAATAAGGGATACTACTGCTTTCAACAATCTAAAAAACAGCAAGCCTTAGCGAAGGGAGAGAATCTAATTTCCAGAGCTACAATGTTATATTGTTCAAATGTCCAGTTTTCAACAACAACAAAAAAAATCACAAGGCATAAAAAGAAACAAGAAAGTATGGTCCATTCAAAGAAAGAAAATAAACTGACAGAAAAAGTACCTGAGAAGGCCAGACATTGGACTTACTGCACAAAGACTTTAAAATAACTGTCTCAAATATGCTCACAGAGCTAAAGGAAAACATGGACAAAAAAAACTAAAGAGAATCAGGAAACCAATATATAAACAAAAATGAGACTATCAATAAAGAGAGAAAAATTATAAAAAGGAACCACACAGAAATTCTGGAGCTGAAAAGTACAATAACTGAAATGAAAAATTCACTAGAGAGGTTCAATGGAAGATTTGAGTAAGCAGAAGACAAAAACCAGAAAACTAAAGATAAGACAATTGAAATTACACAGTCTGAGGAGCAAAGAGAAAAAGGATTAGAAAAAACTGGACAGAGCCTAAGGGACCTGTAGGACATCACCAAGTGGATCAACCATATTCATTATGAGAGTCTCAGGACAACAGGAACAAAAAGGGGAAGAAAGAAAATTTGAAGAAATAAAGGCCAAAAACTTCCCAAATTTGCTGAAATACACTAATCTAAAATCTCAGAATTTCAACAAATTCCAAGTAGGAAAAAATCATAGACATCCACACCAAGACACATTATGATCAAACTGTCAAAAAGCAAACAGAATCTTGACATAAAAAAGGTACTTTTCATGTACAAAGGATCCTCAATAAGCTCAATAGCCAATTTTCATCATAAAACCACAGAAGCCAGAAGGCAGTGGAATGACACATTTAAAGCACTGAACAAAAAAAATTATCAAGCAAGAACTCTAAATCTGGCAAAACTGTCCTTCAAAAATAAGAAATAAATTAAGGCATACCCAGATAAACAAAAGCTGAGGAGATTTCATTAATACCAGACCTACTCTATGAGAATTGCTAAAAAGTGGAAATAAAAGGACACTAAACAGTAACTTGAAAATCTATGAAAAAAAAATATCTCTGGTAAAGATAACTACACGGGCAAATAGAAGCCAATATTATTAGTATGATCATTATTTTTTTTTTGTGACTCAAATTTTTATTTCCTACGTGATTTAAAAGACAAATGCATAAAAAATTATAAATCCACATTATTGGGCACACAATGAATAAAGATGTAATTTGTAGCACTAACAACAACATGGGGAGTGGCACTGCTGTACAAGAGTTTTGTTTGTGTGTGAGGAAGATTAGCTCTGAGCTAACATCCATTGCCAATCCTTCACTTTTTGCTGAGGAAGATTGGCCCTGGGCTAACATCCATGCCCATCTTCCCTTACTTTATATGGGATGCTGCCACAGCATGGCTTGATGAGCCATGCATAGGTCCGTGCACGGGATCGAACCTGCAAACCCCGGGCCACTGAAGCGGAGCATACGCACTTAACCGCTATGCCACCGGGCCAGCCCCCAGAGTTTTTGAATGCTACTGAAGTTGAGTTGGTATCAGTTCAAACTGGATTGTAATACATTTTGGATATTAAATGTAATCCTCATGGGAACCACAAATATCTAGAAAATATACACAAAAGGAAATGAGAAAGTAATCAAAATGGTTCATACAAAAAAATGAACTAAACACAAAAAAGGGAGGTATGGATGAAAAGGTGTAAGGAAAAAAAATAACAAAATGGCAGAAGTCCTTCCAATTAGTAATTACATTAAATGTAAATGGGTTAAACTCTCCAATCAAAAGGCAAATTGGAATGAATTAATTAATTAGTAGAATGAATAAAAGAATATGATACAACTGTATATACTATATAAAAGACTCACTTTAGATGCAAAGATGTAAATAGGTTGAAGAAGGATGGAAAGAGATATTCCATGCAAATAACAAAAAGAGAGATGTAGAGGATATATTAATAGACAAAATAGACTTTAAGTAAAAAACGGTTACAAGAGACAAAGGATATTACATACTAATAAAAAAGTTATATCAAAAAGATATAATAATTACAAACATATATACACCAAACATAGTCCCAAAATATAGGAAGTAAGCATAAGACAGAATTGAAAGGAGAAAGAGAAAGCTCTACAACAATAGTTGGAGTCTTCAATACACCCCATTCAATAAAGAATAGAACAACTTGACAATAAATATATAGAGCATTTAAACAACACATAAATCAACTAGACCTAACAGACATATGTAGAATATCCTACCCAACAACAGCAGAATATGCACACGGAGAGACCAAATGTTAGGTCATCAAACAAGCCTCAATAAATTTAAAAAGACTGAAATCACATCAAGTATATTCTCTGCAACCACAATGCATGAAGCTAGAAATCCATGACAGAAAGAAAACTGTAAAATTCACAAATATGTGTAAATTAAACAACACTCAACCAGTGAGTCAAAAAGAAAATCACAAGGAAAATTAGAAAATATCTTGAGATGAATGAAAACAAAAAACATATGAGAACTTATGGAAGCAGCATAAGCAGTGCTCAGAGGGAAATTTATAGCTGTAAAGGCCTACATAAAAAAGAAGATCTCAAATAAATAACCTAACTTTATACCATGAAGAACTAAAGAAGAGAAAACTAAACCAAAAGCTAGCAGAAGGAAGAAAATAATGAAGAGCAGAGAAAAGATAAATGAAATAGAGAACAGAAAAACAATAAAAATCAATGAAAATAAAAGTTGCTTACTTGAAAAGATCAACAAAACTGACAAACCTCTAGCTAGACTTACAAAGAAAAAAGAAGACACAAATAACTAAAAAACTAAAATCAGAAATGAAAATGTGGATATTACTACTGACCTTACAGAAATAAAAAGAATTATAAGAGAATTCTATGAACAACTGTACATCAACAAATTAGTTAACCTAGATGAAATGGACAAATTCCTAAAAACACACAAATTACATAAACTGACTCAAGAAGAAACAAAAAATCTTAACAAATCTATAACAAGTAAAGAGATTGGATTAGCAATCAAAAACCTCCCAAGAAAGAAAGTCCAGGACCAGATGGCTTCATTGGGGAATTCTACCAAACTTTTAAAGAAGTAACACTGATCCTTTTCCTTTAAATCCTTTAAAACTCTTTCAAAGAACAGAAGACAAGAGAACACTCCCCAACTCATTCTACGAGGCTGCAATACCCTGATACCAAAGCCAGATAAAGACATCACAGGAAAAGAAAATTACAAACCAACATCCCTTATCAAACCAACATCTCTTATGAATATAAACACAAAATCTCTAACAAAATACTAACAAACCAAATCCAACAGTATATTTAAAAGATTATACACCATGACCTAACAGGATTTATTCCTGGAATGCAAGGATGGTTCGATATATGAAAACTAATCAATGTAATACACCACACTAACAGAATGAAGGAAAAAAATACATGATCATCTCAACTGATACAGAAAAAGCATTTGACAAAATCCAACACTCTTTCAAGAAAAAAAAAACCTAGGAAATGAAGGGAATCTTCCCAACACAATAAAGGGCATTTAGGTAAAATTCACCTTTAACATCATACTCAATGTTGAAAAACTGAAAACTCTCCCCTTAAGAGCAGGAACAAGACAAGGGTGTCCGTTTTCACCACTACTGTTCAACAATGTGCTGGAAGTCTTAACCAGAACAATTAGACAAGGAAAAGAAATAGAAGGCATCCATTTGGAAGGAAAAAAGTAAAACTATCTCTATTGCAGACAACACCATCCTATATACAGAAAATCTCAAAGAATCTATAAGAACGTTACTAGTGCTAATAAAAAAATTCAGCAAACTTGCAGGAAACAAGATCAACACACAAAAATAAACTGTGTTTCAATACACCAGTAATGAACAATCTAAAGTGGGAGTTAAGAAAACAATTCCAGTTACAATCACATCTAAAATAAAATACTTAGGATATAAAATTTAACCAAGGAGTTGAAAGACACATACACTGATGAAAACAACATTGCTGAAAGAAATTAAAGACTTATGAGCTAAATGTTTTTGTCCCCTCAAAATTCATATGTTGAAGCCCCAACCCCCAGTGTAATGGTATTTGGAGGTGGGGCCTTTGGGAGGTAATTAGGTTTAGATGAGGTTATGAGAGTAGAACTCTCATGATGAGACTAGTGCCCTTATAAGAAGACAGAGATATCTCTCTCTATGCACACGCACCAAGGAAAGGCCATGTGAGTACACAGCAAGAAGGCAGCTGTCCACAAGCCAGGAAGCAGGCCTCACCAGAAACGAAACCTGCCAACACCTTGATGTTAGATTTCCCCACCTCCAGAACTGTAAGAAATAAATGTTGTTTAAGCCACCCAGTCTATGGCATTTTGTTATAGCAGCCTGAACAGACTAAGACAAAGACCTAAATTATTGCAAAGATTCCCTGTGTTCATGGATTGGAAGACAATGTTAACATGATGGCAAAACTACCCAAGGCAATCTATAGATTCAATGCGATCCCTATCAAAACGCTAATAGCTTTTCTTCCAGAAATGGAAAAGCCAATCCTCACATTCATGTGGAATTTCAAAGGACCCTGAACAGGCAAAACAATCCTGAATAAAAAAACTGTAGGACCCTCACTTCCCAATTTCAAAACTTACTACAAACTATGGAAATCAAATCAGCGTTGTAACTGACGTAAGAACAGATTAACATAGAACAACGGAATAGAATTGAGAGTCCAGAAACCCACACATCTATGATCAACTGATTTATGACAAGTGTGCAAGTCCATTCAATGGGGAAAGAATAGTCTCTTCAACAAACAGTGCTAGGACAACTGGATTTCCACATGCAAAAGAACGACATTGGGCCCTACATCACACTATATACAAAAATTAACTCAAAATGGATTGATGGCCTAAATATAAGAGCTAAAACCATAAAACTCTTAGAAGAAAACTTAGGGGTAAATCTTCATGACCTTGGATTTGGCAATGGATTCTTAGACATGACACAAAATGCACAAGTAACAAAAGAAAAATTAGATGAATTGAACTTGAAATTAAAAACCTTTGTGCATCAAAGGCCATACCAAGAAAGTGAAAGGACAACCTACAGAATGGGAGAAAATATTTGCAAATTATATATTGTTAAAGATTTAATATCTGGAATATATAAAGAACTCCTACAACTAAACAACAAAAAGACAGACAAGCCAATTAAAGAGGTAAAGGATTTCAACAGACATTTCCCCAAATAAGATACACAAATAGCCAATAAGTACATGAAAAGATGCTCAACATAGTCATTAGAAAAATGCAAATCAGAACCATAACGAGATATCTTCATACCTACTAGGATAACTACAACGAAAAACAAGTGTTGGTGAGGATGAGGAGAAACTAAAACGTTTGTACACTGCTGGTGGGAATGTAAAATGGTGCAGCTGCTGAGGAAAACAGTTTGGAGGTTATTCAAAGTTAAACACAGAATTACCATATGACCCAGCAATTCCACACCGAGGTATGTACCCAAAAGAAGAGAGAGCAGGAACTCAAACAGATATCTGTACATCAGTGTTCACAGCAGCGTTACTCACAAAAGCCGCAAGATGGAAACAACCCAAATGTCCATCAACTGATGAACGTAGTGTATATATCCATACAATGCAATATCATTTAGTCTTAAAAAAGGAATGAAATTCAGATACACACTACAACATGGATGAACCTTTTAAGACATTATGCTAAGTGAAATAAGCCAGACATAAAAGGACAAATTTATGACTCCATGTATATGAGGTACCTGGACTAGGCAAACACATAAAGACAGAAAGTAGAACAGAGGTAACCAGGGGCTGGAGGGAGAGAGTAACGAGGAATTATTGTTGAATAAGTACAGAGTTTCTGTTTGGGATGATGAAAAAGTTCTGGAGATGGATGGTGGTGATGGTCACACAACATTGTGAATGTACTTAATGCCACTGAACTGTACACATAAAAAATGTTAAAATGGTAAATTTTGTTATGCATATTTTACCACACTAAAAGAAGAAATGAATGGTTATAATAGTAATTTATGTTATGCATATTTTACCACAATGATAAAAATCTTAAATGGTTAAAATGGTATATTTTATGTTAATATATTTTACCACAATAGAATTCTTCTAAATGTAAAAACCAAAAGAAAGCAAGAGAATAAAGTCTTTGTGATCTCACAGATGTATTATAAACTTCTCCTGTAGAGGCATGAAAATGAAGTCTGCAACCTCTAGTTGGATCTGATGTTAGATCTAGGTTAGGGACTTGGATCCCAGGGTAGCATTAAACAAAGGAGACTTGAACAAGCTCCTGGTTATGACACAATGTTTTGAACTGAACAAAGAATGAATTACAGTGCTAACTCGCTACCCTACGCAGTTCCTCAAAATGTTAAACATAGAATTATCACAGGACCCAGCAAGTCCACTCCTAGATATATGACCAACAGAAACAAAAACACATCCCACACAAAAACTTGTACACAAATTTTAGCCGCACTATTCATAATAGTCAAATAGTAGAAACAACCCAATTGTCCATCAACTGATAAATGGATGAACAAAATATAGTTACCTCCATACAGTGGAATATTATTAAGCCATAAAAAGGAATGAAGTACTGATACAGGGTACACCATGGAAACCTTGCAACATTACGTGCAAGTGAAAGAAGCCAGTCAGAAAAAACTACATACTGTACAATTCCATTTTTATGAAATGTCCAAAATAGGCAACTCTACAGAGAGAGCCAGTAGGTTAGTGGTTCCCAGGGGCTGGGGGAAAGGGAGAATGGGGAGTGACTACAATGGAGACAGGGTTTCTTTCTGGAGGGATGGAAATGTTCTAAAATTAGATTGTGGTGATGGTTGCACAACTCTGTGAATACACTAAAACCATGGAATTATACACTTTAAGTGGGTAAATTTTACGGCATGTCAGTTATATCTTAAGCTGCTAAAAATAATTGCTGCCCTTTGACATTCAGATCCTCATCTCAAATGCTGAAGCAAAATCTCAGAGGGGAAAAATAATAGTATCTGTACACCTAATACATTCTCAAAACTCTTGTTTGTTTTTTAAGTCTTTGCAATATTGGAAAATATTCTTAGATTTGAATAATTAACAGAAGACCATTAATACTTAATACTTTTGCTGTTAGAATGATATTCTGTTCTATCACCCTTCACAATGGCTACTCCAACTTAAGGATTTAGATTAGCAACCTTGAATTCCTGACTCTTACTAGTTTAGAAATTATGGAAAAAAACTGAGAAAATACTTTGTCCTCTTTACCTACATTATTCTTGAGTTTCTGAGGTCTACTTTATCACAAACGTCACATGCCTGGTCAGGTGAGGGGACAGGACAGCATAAGAAGAAAGGATTTGCTGGAGTGTGGGCCATCAGAGAGGTCAAGTGTACATCAGGACCTCAAGACAAAAACCGCCATTAAGAACTCTGCTGGTGCTAGAATTAAGGGCAACATATACACACAGACGTGCACACACACACACGTACACATACATAGAGCTAACTCATAAGATGGCTGAGGGGGACCAAAAAAAAAAAAAAAAAACAGTCCAGGACATATTGCCTGTTTCACTACTAATTACCAGAGATTAAGAGCTGCAGCCCTCAAATTGCCATTCTGTCACCAAGGCACATACTCTAGGTCAGTCTGGCCATCTTCAGGGGTTTTCTCCTCCACATTTCATATTCGCACAAATGCACTTTCTCAACAATAGCTCCCCAGGGAAGTCACTTGATTATCATAGTGGCATTTACCTCCCTGTTCTGGGTGCTTTCCACACACTCATGCCTACCTCCCAAATAAAATGGGTTTGGTTTGCTGTAGCCAGGGACCATAATATAGAAAGGAGGGGAGGTTTGTTTTTTTTCGAACCACAGCAAAAGCTTCCACATAAATCAATTTTAAATTGCAAAGCTTTTCTTTTCCTTTACTCCATGGCTGTCTCCAGATATGTTTGCCTACTCAGCAGGAACAAAAGCCAGAAAGCATGCAGGCCCCAAAGAAAAATACCAAGAACAAAACACTACAAAAGACTCATGGGGAAAAGGTTTACTTTAACAAAGCAAAACCAGAAGGAGGATTCCTGCAAGCAGTCTGGCAACAGCGGAATTGTTTCAAGTCATATATTTAATTAATCACACAAAATTTTTTATCTGGCATTTAAGTCATGAACATATCTATAATTTCCATTTACCTCATTTTTGGACTAAAGTATGATTTAAAAATATAACAGCTTCCAGAGAATAGAGGTGTGTTTCCAAAAGATGGCAAAACATTGTGAGAATATGATTCTGGAGCCAGACTAGCTAAATTCGAACCTCTTACTAAGCTGTATGACATTGGGCAAGTTACTCACTTCTTTGTGCTTCAGTGTCCACCTCTGTATAACAGGGATAACAGCCCTTACCTCACAGGGTTGCTGTGAGGACCCAGTAAATAATGTATACATAAAGCACTTAATGCCCTGCACTCAGGAGACCCTCAACATAAGTCAGTCGTTGTGATGGCGGTTATTCCAATTATGAGTAAGTACCTGGACAATGACCTTCTTGGCTACTTCCCTGTTGAAGTAGGGTTTTCCTTTACTCAACCCACCCCTACCAGTCCCTTAATGCCCCTGCTGCCTCCAGAGAACAAATATGTGATTGCCATTATTAACAGCAATTAACGCGGTTACGACACAACCATAAGTCACTACTAGAAGAATTCCAGTGATCATAAATCACTCTGATAACTAGTTAGTTGATGAGACACACAAAACAAAAAGAGGGATGAATGCAGCACCTTCCTGCTGACTGATGGTGACTTGGGATGAGGGGAAGACTTCCACATTTTTTTTCACACATATCAGTATTTTTGTCTGACTTGTTTACAATATCATTTTTTTTGTTTAAAAATGCTAACTTTCAATAAACACTATGAAAAACATTTGCTTTCAAATTAGAACAACTATTAGCCAGGTACAGTTCAAAACATATTTCTATAAATCCTATCCCACATGTAGTTCTTCCTAAGGCTATGACAGAGTGAAATAATTCCAGCTGTCAATTATCTCCTCTCAGTGAATGAAAAATGAAGAGGGGACCTGAAATTGCATTAGGAACACACGCAGAGATTCCAAACACTTCCTCTCTACAAGCGTAAGTCGCTCCTCTCTACCAGATGGCGAGCAACACTCCAACAAAGCCCACATATTTAAAACAAGTGTAGAAATGTTTATTGTAGATTCCTTTCCAAAGCAGCTGCTCAAGAGAACGTACTCATGCAGCAATAAGGAAATCAAAGTGTATGTCCAACTAATGAAATCTTTTACGAGCTGAGCACTGCACAGACTCCAACACTGGTAGCTGCCAGCTGCTGCCTAAATACTATTTTCCAACATCTTCTGAAGGCTAGTAGTTACTCAAATAGATTTTTAAAGAAAATGAATGCAAAATATTGTAATTATTAGAAGATTATTATAATTAGACATTCTGTTCTTTCCTTTGATTCAAGGAACAAAGCAGCTGTGACGTAGCAAGGAACACAAAGTGCCTTCCTTTGGTGGCGTATTAATCCCTTCGGAAGTTATACTGACTTAGCGAGTGGAGACCCTGCCCCTAGCATTCTTCTGATTCTAGCTCTAACCTACAGTCTCCTGAGCAGGTTCCATGGCTCTCCTCACTAGCTCATTCCCAATATCCAGTGCAGCAAAGAGAAAGACCAATCAAAGGATCTTCTCCGCTTCTCAAACTCCCAAAAGTCACATTCTGAATAGAAGAATATTTAATCAGAGTTCCAAAGTAGTTTAAAATTATTAGGATCCCCATTCCCCTTTCTAAAATAGGTAAGTGAAAATTTATTTTACAAAAATAAAGGGGAGGAAGAGATATAGAAAAGAATTTGTTTGCAAGATCTATTCCTCAGATCCCTCTGTCACAGGTTTCCAAAACAATTTTTTAACTTCTGATTATCTACTTGAAGATAATTATTTCACTTTGAAAGCAACATGATCTTTAAACCCTGTCCACTACGCTTCCCTGTCCTCCCAGACAAGCGACACCCCAACATAATCACTACACCTTCAGCAGTCTGTTGACAGCACCAATGGTACTAATCAGCATTTTTCATGATCTTTTTTGACTATACATATAGCATAAAGCAACTACAAAAATACAGGTTTGCAACTTCATCCTTCTCAAAAAATTAGAGAAATGTTAATTTGCATGTAAAGCCTAACAAATTAACACTAATTTCTGACTCCTGAGAAATAGGCTGCATCATACACTATCCTGTGAGTGTAAAACAAATGACCTCGTAAAACTAATTTTACAAGGTTTCCAACTTGCGTGTCGAGTGTTGCCAAACTGACATTATCATCACTGCCCTACACATTTAGCATCTTTAAAGCACTTTTACAAGTTATCCAATTTCAAAAAAGTGAAGAATCTCATAATCGAAAAAAACCCGGGAAATGATCTAATTGACCAACATATGTCTAAACCCTGTTTTGATGCTTATAACCATTTTAAGATTAGTAAAATAGGTACTATCATTTCCATTTTACAGAATCAGATACTGAGGGTGAGCTGAGGAAAATGGCCTAACATAACAGATGATAAGCAAGGATCTGACAATGTTTACTATGTCAAGAGTAAATTCCCCCAGAAGAAAACTTAAGCATGATATTGATACCTCAAAGGAAGAAAAATGGTTTCAAATATACTGGTAAACTGGTGTTTTTATTACAATATCATTTTATTTAAGAAATAAATGTATACACTTTTTAAAAAGTTATGTCAAGCCAAATTTTGTATCAAACTCTTTTCCAAAACATGAAGATACTGCCCCACAGTACTCTCGACCAAAGGACTGTTTAAAAACCTGGATGAGAAGGCAGGTGAGATCCACTCCCAGGCGCACAGAGTGTTACGGTGCCCCATAGCACCGTACCAGCTGACAGTAAGACCCACAAGCAATTAGTGCATCTTAATAAAGCAGGAATATCTTTCTCAAAGAAAACCCCTTCAAAGCCTCTAAATCAGAGCAAGAGACCTCCTCTGGCCTTCTTCCTGGCTACTATTTTTAGGCAATTCAACACTGGGCAAAGTCTGGCACCACTGGCAGCAAGATGTTACTGCTGGCAGCGAGGCGGACTCCAGCTGCTTCGCTGACAGCCACTTTCAGCGTGGCCAAGGCTAAGAGAAGATGGAGAGGAGGAGAGGGCAACTCCCACAGAGCGAACACACCATGTGTGCCAGACACTATGCCAACATCAACTCATCCAAACCTGGAATAACCCTACCAGGGAGGTAGAGTTCTCATTCCACCAACAGGCAAACTAAGGCTCTGAGAATTCCGTAATTTGTTTCAAAGCCCAAGTCCATGGCACTACGGAAACTGAGAAAAATGCATTCTTTGCGGGGTTAGAGTAATGGATAAGGAAGCCCCACCATATTTCCACTTATTACAGTAAAAAGTAACATTTTTAGTCAGACTGACATTGGACTGACTATAAAAGAGAATTTCAAAACTCACTATGCTGAAGAAAAAATCATGTATGTTATGAGTTGAATTGTGTCTCCCAAAAAGATATGTGGATGTCCTAACCCCCAGCATCTCAGAATGCAACCTTATTTGGAAATAGGGTAGCTGCAGATGTAATAAGTTAAGATGGAGTCATACTAGAGTAGGCTGGGCCCTAATCCAACATAACTGGTGTCCTTATATGAAAAGGAAAACTTGGACACGGACACAGAAGGAAGAACACCACGTGACAACGGAGGCAGATAATGAAGGTAAGCAGCTGCAAGCCAAGGAATGCTAAAGACTGACGGCCACCACCCGAAGCCAGGACAGGGCAAGGAAGGCGTCTGTCTATCCAGAGTCTCAGCGGAATCATGGCCCTTCTGACACTTGGTTTCAGACTTCTTGTCTCCAGAACTGAAAGAGAATAAACTTCTGTTGTTTTACGCCACCCAATTTGTGATACTTTGTTACAGCAGCCTTAGGAGTAAACTAATACAATGGACCAATATACACTCCAAAGTACTGCGCAACTGAGGACCTGCTGACATAGGAAGCCTGAAGTTTGAGGTCCTTCTTAACTGCAAACTACACAGAACTGATCCCACCATCTTGGTCTTACGACAGAGACGAGAGATCATTACAACACAGGGTACTGAGCCATAAAGGCTGGGTGGGAGCCAGTCTTCCAAGCAAGAGGCAGAAGCAGCAGGAAACTGTCCTATGGAGAGAGAGATTAGCCTAATGAACACTACGAGGGCAAAATTACTGAAAACAGACCACAAAAATGTATTCTAGTCAAATCAGAAATTTCACATCCTCAACAATGAATTAGTCTACTCTAGTAAAATCTTTTGAAAGTTTATCAGCTCTGGGATGGACCTGCAGCAACCTCAAAGGTTAATAACATTATGAAACTCTGAAAATTACAAATGGGCCAAAAAAATAATCTATTAAAAATGCATTACGTCATTAAATAGTCTTACTTATGTGACTTCAGGAGGTCATCAAGCAGTTATGAAAGGGTATAACCTGAATTCCAATCAAAAAGAAACTTTCTTCTACATACACATTAAAGTTAAGAAAAAAAAGATACAGAATATCCCAACCATGGAGAAATCACTTAAAAAATACCTAATTTTCAAGTATAAACATCTGAGAGCTTAAAGAAAAATAGGAAATGGGAGAGAAGCTTGTATCAAACAGAAAACTTCTAGTTTTACTGTAATTTTGGCTGTAAATAGAACTGAGATAAAGCACTTCAAGACAGTTGCTGAAGTATCAAGTGAACTCTTCTCTTTAATTCTGCATTTTCCAACTGGTTTTGGTACTGTCTGAGCCTAAAGAACAGGCACGTAGCTAGAGAAGACCCATCTAACGCTGACAGTCAGACCACTAGTTGACAGATGCCTGCTTTATAAAAAGCAAGTAACTGATGATTAACCTACTAATTTCTACTGGATATCTGGACATTAACCACCATACATAGAAAACAGATTAAAATAAACCTCTACATACTTTCAGTTCGTCTAACGTTTCAAAGGCAAGAGATTAAAACCACCTCCTGAACCAACTAGACCCTGGGGAACTGTCACAAGCAAACCTCCCAAGTTGGCTGCTGCTGTTTTCAAGGTAGCATTAGAACGAAATATTTCCCTGGGGGCCTGGGGGTGCATTTATTTATACTTACATTTGCATCATAGAGTCCTGTGTCTCCTTCCTCAAAACTGTGGTGTTTAGGGCCCACCCTCCACTGAAGCCTGACTCAGGGCACATGTTCAGAGACTCTCCTTACTCCCCTCTGCTAATGAACTCATCACCTATCGTTCAGTTGCACCTGGCTTAGTTGCCCTGTGTCAACACAGAGCAATGCTTTAATGCCTGTTGGTTCGTTCATTCACACAGATAGTGCACTCTACTATAAACAAATTTCTTTGCAAGAAATGAAGATGAACTAGACATAGAGCCTACTCTTAAAGGAGTTTAGTAAGGGCGAGAATAACTGATTATAAATAACTAGGATAAAAAGATTAAAATACTTCCCCAGAAAAGTTCAAAGTCAAGAGTAATTATTTGGATGGAAAGACCAGGACTCATCTTCATGGAAGACGTAACAATAAAAAGAGGTCAGAAACAATGGTAAGAATTTGAACAAAGAGCAATGCAAAGGACTGCCTAGGTCAGGGTTTCTCAACCTTGGCACTTTGCTTTTAGACTGAATAACTCTTTGTCATAGAGGACTGTCCTGTGCATTGCAGGATGTTCAGCAGCATCCCTGGCTTCTACCCAATAGATACCAGGAGCATGTGTGACAACCAAAAAGTCACCAAGACACTGACAAGTGTCAAGGGGAGCAAAATTGACCTGTTGAGAGCCAGGTGAAGGAAACTGCAGGTGCAAAGACATGGAGACAAACAGTACAGGGCAAGAGAATGGTTTGGTTGAAATACAGAGTGTTGTAAGAATGTTTCATTATGATGGTTGGGGCTAAAAAGTAATAAAGTCATGAAATATGGGGTTAGAAATGTCTTCTGGAACTACAAGCCTTCAAACTTGGGTTTAAAAGTTTGAGGTGTATTCTGTGAACAGAGAGGGTCCAATGAAGGTCTTTGATCTGGCAGCAGCAGGTTCAGAGAACTAAGATCTGTCGATAATGTTTGAAGAGGCTATAATATGGCTGGTTAATGTCCTTTGCTGAGGGGATTTTAAAGAGCTGTTGCTTAGTTAAACCATTTATACTCAATATTTTTCTCATCAACTAAAGGGTGGTGAACTCTTTTTCTGTCAAAAGCTTATACATGCATGATAACACTTTGTAATAATTTTTCTTAAAAAAGCTCATATAAACATTTTTACTTTTTTTTCGTGCTAGAGAATATGTTTTGACTTTTAGACAAACTCTATTTCAAAAGACATGCCTGCCTAATTTTATTACTGAATATGCATAATCCACTTTTTATACAAGCATTTATCAATATGTAAATAAATTACAAAGTGACTACAGTTTTCTCCCTGGTTTTAGTTACAATAAGAAAAATCATTTAATAGATACATATTTATAACTGCTTTATTAAATCTTTATTTGGAGAATTTACTTTGTGCCTAAGCAAGGCACTTTTATACATATAGAAAGAGGACTGGATAACAGTTAGATAACGGAGGAAAATTTGGCCAAGTAGAACCTTATCAATGCTGGGTACAATTTTCAATACTGTGGGCCAGGCAGAAAAAGCTGTTAATTAATCTCTAACATTTGGCGAGCAGTTGCTGTGTATCAAGCACTATTCTCAGACTTTACATGTATTAACTCGTAATTCTCAAACCAACCCTGTAAGGTAGTAATATCCTCCTCCATAGAGCTGTTCCTGATCTTTCTACCCAAAATAAGCACTATTTTACCTATGAGGAAACTCAGGGACAGAGAGGTTAAACAACTTATCCAAGTTAACAACTGGTCCAAGGCAAGCTTGAGACCAAGCACTGGGGCTCCAAAAGGCGTGCTCTGAAGGCCCACGCTCTGCTGGCTCCCCGGCTCTCCTTAGTAGGTGTTGCTGGGCCTCATCACATCAGGTCCCACTGTAGGAGGGAGAACGTGGAGAAGTGCTTTCTTGATTTAAAATACCATCCATCCTTTATTGGAATAATTTCAGATTTAATAACACTGGAGTTCTCTTTTTCAAATCTGACACTACAGGTATCATTGTGGAGACTAACACCAGGACTAACTTTTTGCCTGACAATGGTCACACTGTGCTATGGAAGCGGAAGCGACCAATTTTAAAATAATATTTTTAGGTTAACACAGTTGAGACTAGTCCCCAGCTGGACAGTCTAGCTAGAACACTGATAAGAAGTATGTCTTGATCTAAATGGGTTGGCTATGGGGACATAATTAGTAGTGTTTTTGTTTTTTAAATTGGCAAGAGTCCTGGGAAAGGAAGCGGAAAAGATTGTGTTTGTTCACTCATTTGTTTGTATGTTTGCTTAAGTTGTGAGTAGGGCTAGGAAGAAATAAAAATGAAGGGTTTGTTCATTGATTTTTTTTAATTGTGGTTAAATACATATGACATAAAATTTGCCACCTTAACTATTTTTAGGTGTACAGTTCAGTGGCATGAAGTACATTCACACTGTTGTCAACCATCACCAGCATCCATCCACAGAACTCTCTTCATCTTCCCAAACTGAAACTCTACCTAACTTCCCATTCCCCCTCCTCCCAGCCCGACAACCACCAATCTTTCCATCTCTATGAATTTGATTACTCTAGGTACTTCATAAAAGTAGAATCAAACAGTATTTGTCCTTTTGTTACTGGCTTATGTCACTTAGCTTAATATCCTCAAGGTTCATCCACGTTGTAGCATGTGTCAGAATTTCCTTCCTTTTTAGGTTGAATAATATTCTATTATATGTATATACTACATTTTGTTTATCCATTCATCCATCCATGAACACTGGCGTTGTTTCCACCTTTTGGCTATTATGAATAATGCTGCTGTGAACACAGGTGTACAAATATCTCTTCAAGTCCCTGTTTTCAGTTCTTTTGGGTATATACCCAGGTGGAGAATTGCTAGATCATGTAATTCCATATTTAATTTTTTGAGGAACTACTATACTGTTTTCCATAATGGGTGCACTATTTTACACTCCCAACAACAGTGCACAAGGGTCCCAATTTCTCCACATCCTCACCAATACTTGTTATTTTCTGGTTTTTTGATAGTAGCCGTCCTAATAGGTGTGAGGTGCTATTTGTTGGATTTTTTTTAATTATTATTCAAGGTTATATCTGTGTCAATCAAGAGTAACTATTATGTAAAGTTAAGCAATTTGTTTTTTATTTGGTCTTGAGAAGAGGCCCTAAGATCTATGGTGATTAATAATACTATAATACTACTAAGTAAGATTTTTGGTGAGGCCACCCTAGTGGGCTTAGGAAAACTGAAAAAGCTTATGAATAAGGTTTTAAATACAGCATAAGCACTATAACAGCTGCAGCAGTATTACATTCTGAAATCCATGAATGTAACAGTATTTATTTTGATCAAGCTCAGACAGGATCACCCAGGGGCTTTACACAATACTGGGGAGTCAGGTCTGTTTGTAGTCTAAGCAATATCCCCTGGCTACAACAGATGGAACAGTGGGAGGAAAAGACTAAGCCAGTACCAGATAATATAAGTAAATATATTAAAAGTATTAAAATTATATTAATAAGATCAACTAGACAAAAAATTTTATCTCTTGTAGTGCGTGTATTTGACCTACAACATCCTATAGCTTCTGTTAAAGGTTTTAGTGTATAGTTTTTATTCTAATTAAAATCTTCAGTTTTATCTCTCAAGTACAATAGTCTAAGAAGATATTAATTACCTATTAGCCATACAGGTCACATATTCTGGCTTTGCAAGGGAAAAAACAAGGATTCTCATCTAGACTCCTGGTACAGACTCAACTGCTAGTGATATTATATAGAGGAACTTTATTAAATAGCCTCTAAATAAATACATATATTTATTATTTTAATGCTTTAGTAACCTAATTTTTAAAAGCCAATTAAGAATATCAGAAAATGTAACCTAAATAATATTCGGAATTAACAGAACAAGTATCTTAGAACAGTTGACTGTTAAACCTTCAATACTAGAGTTAATAGGTCTCTATTTTTTAATTATTTCATGTATTACTACAAGAACTTATGAAACATACTGACAAGTTTTGATGAAAAGATTTTAGTTTCAGTTTTACATTAAATCATATTTAGATGCTTTAACACCTTTATAAGAAATTTTTAGATAATTTTAATCCACTCCCAGTGGTTATTAACACACAAACCAAATAGAATCCAGTTAAGTTTTAGTAATATAAAGGTTTAGCATAAATTTCCAAATTTAGGTATGAATTTTGCACATTTCTTAGGTTATATATTTGGCCTGTACAATTAACAGATGAAAAACAAGGAGTGACTTTTGGGGGTAGTTACTTGGGAAATAGTGCCCAAGTATGGGACACGATTTTGTTAAAGTTACATCAGCTGTGGTCACATATCAAGATCCCAAACTGTCCTAAACTAGTTTTGTTAAGACTTGAAACACTGACAAGGCTTAGATATAGGGCTGTAATACTTTTTATTTAGTCTATGAAGGTCATTTTTACCTCAATGAAATTTCATCTGAAGAAAAATTATTTAAAACTCTAGTTGTATTATTTCATTATATTTTAATTTAGTATATTAGCATGGATCACACTTAAAATAATTAAACTTAGGTATGATTTTTAAAAGCTAATTTAAATAGTTACTTGTTTTACCTGACCAATTAAAATAGGTGTTGGCCTGTTTTTGTATGACCCTCAGGCTAAGAATGGTTTTTACATTTTTAAAGGGCACAGTGAGATAGAGGCCTGACCTGGCTCATAAAACCTAAAATATTGAATTAAAACAAATCAAAGTTTTAAAAAGAAATTGTCTTTTTTATACTTTACTCAATAATAATTTACATTATACACACACATGCACACAAACACACACCCCTCCCTTATTAAGGGTACCTGGTCAAGCACAGAATTATTTCTTTCCAAGTCTCTATCCACCAAAGTCAGCACAAGTGATGTATATCACACTTCAAGCTAGGGCTTCTAAGAAGCAACTCTGCTTTCTCCACATACTCTTTCCTTTCACTGCCGAATGCTGAGGATGTTGAGTCTCTAAAGGATGTCAAAGCCACCATCAGCCAGGACCACCATAGTAGACAATACATTTCTATTATATTAAGCCACTGAAATTTATTACTACAGTTATCGAGGAGACAAACTGTAATAGTCACTAACATACATGTTGTACATTTGCTGCCTTTCACATTTAACTAACTTCTACTTAATCTGGAAGTTCTCCCAATCACCCTTAAAAAAAAAAAAAAAAACCTATGAAAACAGATTGTTTATATTGCTGAAAGCCGTCTGTTTATTCTACCCATCAGTCTTTTCCTTGACAAGTGGCTACTGTTGCTCTTTTTTCTGTTTACTGTATGCTCAGATGAATTTTAATTTAAAACCTCACTATAACTACATTTCAAATGAATTGAAATTTGAAATCATTCCTGCTCCATATCTGTAGTTCAAGTGCTAATGTGGCATTGAGACATTATCACATTCCATCCATTGACTATGCTACAGAAGCAGAAATTTAAAGTGAATTGAAATAGCCCCTTTTCACTTCTCTTTTATATATAAGGGCCAACAAAGCATGAGAAGAGTATTAAGTTTCACTTAACCTTGAAACACGGTAGTATCTCCAAAACTCGAACTTCCCAAAACAATGGAACCTTGACATTTTCAAGACCTACATCTTGACACCATCACAGATTCAAAAATAATGTCAGTTATGCCACAATGCCTGGTTCTGTAACATGGATTCCTTCACACATGACTGGCGAAATGGCAATGACAACAATGGAATGGGGAAGTAGTGTTGGTTCATGAGTGATTCTTCCCCAGCATGTTAATGTTTTGAAGCTATCAAGAGCGAGATTTTTCACAAATAATGAGAGAGACTTAGGGGAGGGAAATAAAGACTCGAAGAAAAAAAGAATCTTACCAAAGTACCTTCCTTTGTACAAGTAGTGGTGGTTGGTTTAGTGGGTTCGATACCGCTATGCTTTCCACTACCTATCGATGCTGTGGGCACACAGGAAGGCCACACTCCGGAGCAGAGCTTTAATTTTGGTGAAACTAGATCTAAGCAAAACCTCCCGTAGAACCTAATACCTACAAGAATCTACATATCAAAGAATCTACATATTTCATCTCTGGATGAAATAAGGCCAAGAATCATCTAGGGATGACGCTGAGTGCAAATGTCACCTATACTACCAGGCTAGCATTTTTATTTGGATTGTCATTGTTTTCGTTAGTGCTCTGGTTACAAAGCTACATAGTTTTAAGCAGTCTAGCCTTAATCCTATTTTTTTCCATAGCTCTGTTATTTTTAGTACGTGATTTTGCAGAATGAGAGGTTTTTCAGCTATGCATATATCACATTACAGTAGATATGAGTGTACAGTGAACTGTAAATGCCAAGTAAATAAGCAAAATGACACACTCCAACCTCACAGAGCCCCATTCAAAATCTTGTAACATGCCTGACAAATACCATCTCATTTAATCCCAGACTACTACATCTCAAAAACTACCTAAAAATTATGTGGCCCCTATCAAATAGTGGAAAGCACAAATATAGTTCACAAATGCTACAAATATACTCTAATTCTCTATTTTTCCAAATTTACAATGTAATTGCTTTTTTTTTTTTTTTAAGATTTTATTTATTTATTTTTCCCCCCCAAAGTCCCAGTAGATAGTTGTATGTCATAGCTGCACATCCTTCTAGTTGCTGTATGTGGGACTCGGCCTCAGGATGGACGGAGAAGTGGTGCCTCGGTGCGCACCCAGGATCCGAACCCGGGCCACCAGCATCGGAGAGCGTGCACTTAACCACCAAGCCACGGGGCCGGCCCACAATGTAATTGCTTTTAACTTCACCTTCATTTTGACAACTTTTGTTTAATCTGCAAGTGGAGTAATAAATCCTTTATGTAGCTTCTCTTTTCTTCCAATCCAAAGGCATACATACTCTCACCCACTAGGTCTAAGCAAAACCATTTGAGATTGCTTAAACTTTGCATATATAATTTCTTTATTGGAAGGCATAATCTTTTCCTTCATAGTCAGCTTTGACGAAAACTGCCTCACAAAAGGCAAAATGGCAACATCCTAAATATATAGGGCTATTTATAACTACTATTTAGTTGACTACTCAAAAGCTGCTTTTCTTATGACCAAGCAAAATGACAGATTTGGAGTTCTGCTCATTTTGATACAGAATCACAGAGGATCCAGCCTGTTCGCTCTACACTGTGCTTGCCCATAAACCCTGTGTCCCATCTCTGCCAGCCTCTCCTGGAATTTTCGACCCTCCACTTCCCTGTTACAAGGTTCTTGGGTTTTCTCACCACTGCCACAGTACATTCATAGATGGAACTCAAAGGGATGTTATTTTGGTGTGTGTAGATTTTAGGCATACTTGCTGATCCACTGTACTAATATCTTATCCAGCACAGAGTAGTCAAGTAACACACTGTATGACCTCTTTCCTAGCCCCCGCCCTAGCTATTCCTCCCCATGAATCTATCAAGCAAAATGTAGTTAAGTCATTTTTCTTCTGCGCTCCCTACGTTCCTGACTCTAATGACAACCATTTAATATCTATTAGGTCACTTCTCCCTTTTCATTCACCAGTTTCTTTTTAGTAATCCTGTCCTTAGCACTGATTTCAACAAATATAACATTTCTGAAAATTTGAGACATAGAATTCACTCTGGATTGAATATCAATTTTCCCAATAAAATGCCTCTAACCTGGCACTTCTGGAGCACCAATGATGATAATTCATATTAATAATGACCTTGAAGTACTTCAAACTTTCAAAGAAGCTTCTGAATCAAAGGAATATTCAATTATATGCCATACAGTTTTAAAGTTATATGTCTTTACAGTATTCTAAATCTTAAGTACAGTATATGGCAACCCATATGCCATAGTACAGCTAAGGCAAATATAGGCAAATATGACTACTATTTGATTAACACACTTTAGCCAACCCATTCCAGCTAAGAGTAAGGTCCAATCAGAGTTTAAATACTAGTGTTCCAATAAAATCATCATCAGAGGTTCCTTTATACATTCCACCCCTCTACATCTGATATGCCTAATGCTTAAGTTTACAAAAAAAATTCCAAGTGATTCTAATATAAATGCCTTCTGGAGAACAGTAGAAATCAGCTATACAACTGTGGTTCTCATCTCCGTCTATGCACTGCTTGGGGAACTTTCTGAACACTAACGCTTTTAAAATATATAGACCTACTGGATCATAATCTCTTATGGTGGAATGCAAATATCTGACTTCCCAGGTGATTCTGACACCCAGACAAGATTTGGAAACAATCACTTTACAACTTTAAAGAAAGAGCTGCTGCTCTCAGTGTTTCCAACAGGTCAACAGAAAACCAACATAAGGGTGCAGCATTTAGGTGGGACCTGCAGGGGTAAAGAGTGAACAAGAGGGTACTGCCAACCCTACATATTTCTTTCTGTAATGTGGAAATCACAGGGTTGGAAGGTGTATCTACTCTGAGAAAAAGATTGGGGTGAAGTACTGAAAATAATTTCCTAAGGATACAGACCTGGTGGTACTACTTAGCTATGCGACTCACATTAGCAGTTACAATCAACTAAAAGAGTCACAAGCCTACCTATTCTCTGCAGAGTTAAATACATTAGACTAGAAATAAGGGGTCTCAAAGAACCTCAGCTTGTACATCAAGAGGTCCCAGTGGTTCAAGAATACCATTCCTCCACTTTCAATAAGCCAGAACAGCCAAGTCCCAAAGTAAAGCAAACTAATTAGTGAGGAGAGCGTCCTGATCATTACAAGAGAAGTCTGATGTAGAAAACCACATTTTGGCTTCAAAACCTTCCTCCACCAGTCATCAGTGACTTATTAGATTACTTAACCTCTTTAAACCCATTTCTTCATCTCTAAAACGGACACGAAAAAATTATGAAAATTTAAATGAGACAATCCTTGTAAAAACAGAATTTTCTATAGTTTCCTTTCCTCCTCAGTAATTTCTATATGCCTCCTCCACTCTCCTTTAAACTTAGTCATACATTCTAACATGTTACGTATTCTTCCATTAGCCCTCACCTCACTTTACTGCTATTACTTGAGGCATAATTTAATTTTGTTCCTCCAAAACTAACGTGACACTTAAAACTCTGTCTACTGACAACCCATTGAAAACCCACCAGCACCTAGATTCACAGTAACTCCTTCAGCAGGGAATTCTCTGCGTTTTACTGTCAGGCCCTGATTCCAGTAGAGCAATAGCTCTCACACTTCAGAGAAGGAAGAATTACTAGGGAGCTTGTTTAAAATACAAATCCCACCTCCCACCAACAATTTCATAGTTGATCCAGGCAAGGATTCTCAACAGCCACTAAAACTATTAGGTAAAAGACTGTTAGGAAATAGGACACTGATACCTTGCCAAAGTATTACCCCACAAGTTACTTACTGACTGCAAAGGGGAAAATGTACTTTTATACAGAAAAATCTGGCAGAGAGAATCTTAACCAAGAGATAAAACTTAGCATCACTAATAGTGGGACGAACCAGGTATCATGTGCCTGTTGATATGATGCAAATATGAAGTAGGAAGCAGTACTTTTGATAAAAATATGTAGCCTGAATATTATCAAGCCCCTAGATTCACCTTAAAGTTTACCCAGAATACAGAGGGCAAACAACACTTGGAGGAAACAATTAGGCAATCCTAAAATATGGAACATACGAGAGACCTGGCCTAGACTCTGCAAAAGTTAGTGCCATGAGAAAAAAAAATGTAAGAGAATTGTTTTAGAGTTAAAGAAACATAAAAACAATGCAAGAATTTTGATTAAATCCATTTGAAGGAGGGGAAACCTATAAAAGACATGGTTGGGGACAAATGGGCAAATTTGAATATGAAGCAACTACTAGATGATTTCATACAATTATGAAATAATTATGGAATTGTTAACTGTCTTAGATGGAATAAGGGTATTGTAGCTATGTAGAAGTATTCCAATTATTTAGTATTTGAGGTGAAGTATGGAGAGGTACAACCTCAGGATATATGGTAAACACACACCCAGATAAAGCAATCTATGCTAATTAATGAATCAAGGTAGATGGTGACAGGTGCTCAATACACTGCTCTTTCTACTTCTCTGTAAGCTTCAAAGTTTTCATAATAAAGACTGAGCAAAAATACACATTCCTTGGCACAAGTCCCTGAGGCTCTGATTCCTTAAGCCTTTAGTGGCCCACAAATCTGCATTTTAACAAGCCCAGGCCTGTCCTAATACACAAGGTTCTCTGACCACTCTAGGAAACAGCTGCAGAGAGCAAGTGGTGTGCGTCTGCTCTCTGCAAGGGCCTGGCTTCTTAATTCCCTCCCAGCTCTATTTTAATGGCAGGCTTCCCAAGCCTTGGATTTGGTGTCTTCCTCCTCTTCTTCACGGGTCCCATACATACAAGATGCAATAACAAGGGAGCTTAATGGTGAGAGAGCAAGTTTCTCTTTCAAGTACCTATGAATCTCCGAAAGCATCTGATCAGGGTGAACAATAATGATCAATGCTGCCTCCCCTCTAAGAGTGCTGTGAGGACAACTGCCTTTTACCTTTCTGGGAACTGAATATTCAAATTTCTTCCTAGAACTGAGTGAGGAACATAAAGTCCATGCTCTATACATTGATAACCAACAGAAAACAGAAATAGCTTCCTCACAACTAAAAAACATTGCATTCAAAACAAAAGTTACTTTAAAAACCACTTGTTTGCTATTTCAGGATAAAAGCGATGAACAAGAAGAAACTTTTTGTTAGCACTATGCAAAATACCTTAGGATGTTGTGGTTTAAGCTATATTAAAATACAGCAATATACCAAGATCTACCCACATTAGACATAAGAACAATCTAAGGTTAAATTTTATGTACAAATGTATTTAATGTCGTTGTAACAATATTCACTGAATTCTGCAAGCAAAGCCCATCTTTCCCAAAAATTCAACTTAAACCAAAAAAGTACCTATACCTTAATCTAAGGGAAAAAAAAATCACTTAGAATTATTTCCTAAAACAGCTCAAAACTGACATGGAAGCTGTCATTAAAAAAACAAATTTTAGGGGCTGGCCCTGTGGCTTAGCAGTTAAGAGCGCACACTCCCCTACTGGCGGCACGGGTTCGGATCCCGGGCGCGCACCGACGCACCTCTTCTCCGGCCATGCTGAGGCCGCGTCCCACATACAGCAGCTAGAAGGATGTGCAGCTATGACATACAACTATCTACTGGGGCTTTGGGGAGTAAAAGGGGGAAAAAAAAAAGGGAGGAGGATTGGCAATAGATGTTAGCTCAGGGCCAGTCTTCCTCAGCAAAAAGAGGAGGATCGGCACAGATGTTAGCTCAGAGCTGATCTTCCTCAAACACACAAAAAAAATTTACAAACACCAACTTTTCAAAGTTAGAGAATACATATCAAACAATAAATTGCAGTAGGTGATTCTGAGGTTCTTTCCCAACCAAGAAATTAATCTTGGTAAACAATTCAGAAAAACTTCCAAAATACATAACTTAGATACATGCATTGCTTTAGCTTACTCTAACAGTAAAAAATTTAAAACAGATGAATGAGCACTTCAAAATGCTGTAATTTTAGCTGAAATAGCAAATTCACACAATTAGCTAATAAACCAGCATAACTAGTTTCTCAGGAAGTCGAATCTGTTACAAATTTTAACATTAACTAAAGAGATATATAAAATGCCTCTACAGGTAGCAAAGTGACTAAAAATAATGAGAATTTGTTTAATAATAAGTCAAAATAACAAAAGACAGACTTCAAAGCAGTTCCTGGGAAACCTATACATTTTTAGATTTTTTAATTGTTCACACTAGAGTCTGAAATTCTTCTTTAAAACTTTAGAGTGCTAATACCTATAGCATAATAGACTTTTTAAAATTCAAGAGACCTTAAAGATCAACCAATTTAATTCCTTATTTGATAAATATGAGGAAATTGAGACCAGAGATTTTTTGTAACTTGCAGAATGAGAAACCCGCTTTCTTAACCCCAACATTGCCTTCATACTATATCTCTAATAGTGGTAAACAGTGGATTATCTTTAGGCAACAGTCAAGGGTCACTGAACTTTTTAAATGAGGCTATATTTTCATGATTTTTAAAGAAAATTTTTTAACTCTTTCAGAGCCAAATAAGAAATCCAGAATTTCTGACCAGAAGAAAATAGGTAAACAGAACACGATGAGGAGTAAACTAAAGTTGTAGCTATAAACTTGTCTGCGGAGACCATGCTGTAAAGCAAACCAGCCCAAGGCGAAAAGGTAACATTTAAGACAGTTTGTTTCTTTCTGCATCCCACAGAATCTTTCCAATAATCCAGAATTTATCCGTTACATAAGCCTAACTAATTGACCTTATGGATAAAGTTTGCAAAATCAAAGCAAATGATGTTAAAAGACAGAAATTAACTGCTTGTGATTTCCGACACATGCTTACTAGATTTCCAGAATGGTAGACTTCTGTAATACAGATTTTGATGTTTTGTTTCTGGATCATTCTGGAAATAACTATCCTTTATCACAGTTGCAATTTTACTCAAAATATGCCATTTTTTCATCACCTTCCCTTGAAAATTCACCATAAATGTCAAGTTTTTACTGTTTCTACTCACTCAAAAATGAGAAATTACCTTCAGAGATGCTCTCTTCACAGTCACTCGCCTTTAGGAAGCAGCTCTTCTACCCTCAAAGCTAAGCGTGTATTTCTATGAGTATTCGGGGGGAATAACTAGATGAGACAACTTTATATTGTTCAATTTGTCCCTGTTTTCCTTGAGGGTACCAAAGGGTCTTGCCCACTGCAAGATTATAAAATTATTATCCTGTATTTTCTTCTAGTGTTTTTATAGTTTAATATTTTATGTTTACATCTTTAATTCTTTCAGAATTTTTGTTTATATAAGGTAGAGATCAATTTTTCCCCCAAGTGGGTAGTCAACTGCCTCAATATCATCTGTTTAATAATCCTTTTTCCATTACTGATCAGAAATGCCTGACTAACTAACTACTAGATTCCCATAAACCTGTCAATTTGTTTCACTGTTTATTCTGCTTCACCACCTATTTGCTTCATTCCTCTGCCAGAGGCACATTGTTCTAATTATTGACACTTTACAGCACAGCCACTTCCTGACAGGGTAAGTCTCAACAGTTTTCTTTTTCAAGGTCTTTTTGACTACTCAAACACATTGAGTCTTCTCAGATCAATTTTTCTGGGTTCTCCTCAAAAAATCCCATTAAGTTTCTTTTGAAGCAGAATTCCATTAAATTCATGGATAAAATGAAAAAAGCGATATTTTACAATATTGAGATTTCCACCCAGTAATAAGCAGATATATAAAGCCCTCTACACACACACACACACACACACACACACACACACAATCTGTTAGTGTGACTGTGCCTGGTACCCCGCCCCACATAAATGAATTTCCTTATTTGTAACATAACATTTCCACTCTTAAATCACAAAATCTTAGCGCTAGAGGGACACAACAGATCACTTAGTCCAACACCTCTTGCAATCCCAGTTATGTTTACCTCAAGCCAACTTAAGAGAATCATTTCAAAATTAAAATTAACATCCCTTTTACATGCAACACAATCACAAAAGTACTATTTGGATCACATAAAAGGCAAAGAAGTGAGCTACATTTACTAAAGACTGCTTTGAATTTAGGAATTTTTAGAATGAGATCCATATTGGGCTCAAAGAAAAAAACAGAGTACCGTAAATGCATTTACTTGAGACAGCTTCGAGTACTTTCAGACACTCATATTTCCACGGTAAAATCATTTTGTTATGTTGTTGTCCAGGAACCAAACTTCATAGTACCAAATCATTCCATTCCCAACTGTTTCATCATATTTATTAAGAACACAAATCCAATAACAATCTCCAAATGGAATAAGCCTGAAAGCCAATTCTAAAAGTGGTTCTCAAGCCTGGCTGCCCATGTGATCACCTGTGGAGCTTCTAAAAATAAGATTGCTTGGGTCCCACCCTGGGATTCTTCCTCAGCAGGTCCAGCAATGCTCAGGCATTTCTTTTTTTTTTTTTTTTTTTAGCTGTAGTAGGTCCTGTTCTCAGCCAGGGTTAAGACCCACTATTCTAAAATATTCAACAAGAACAAAGCCCCATAATATACTAAGTATCCCTACATATGAAGAAGGAGGGAGGGATGCAGAGGGAGGACTTTAAAAAAAGCATCTTCACTAGCCCAGCAACATTTGCTGCTGATTATACAGCAAGCTGTGTCCCTATATTACACCAAAGTCTTGAAACAGAAAAAAACGCTAAAACAAAGCCTTTAGACTGATGGTGCCATTATGATACATGAAACACCATTTTCTTTTTTCTCCATTGGACACAACCCTCCGCCCTACTCCATCTTCCAAGAGAAAGAACAGCTGATGTTCTTTAAAAATGGCCAATACTATGAAGATTTTAAGTAAATTCCTCTTTTACTCTGTGAAACAGAAGAGTGCACACACACCCATGAAAATAAATAAAAGGACGAATAATGATTTGGCTGTGAGATCATGACATTAGATGAAGTTTTAGTTAAAGAACTGTTGCTTCTTGACTGCAGAGAACTGCCAACACACTAAGCACTCTCTAGAAGTAACACAAAAGCAAAGCAAGGCTGATACGCTGAAGGAAAACTTACATGCAACAATGCGATATGCAAACTAAATCAAAATGTTCCTCAGGTCTAACCCTCCAAGAAAATGATCTCACTTTCTAATAACAACATGTTGTACTAAACTGAAGCCCGGAGTGCCTCACATTCCTGGTCTGAGTGCCTCACATACCTGCCATTCCTGGGAAAAGCACCTGAAAGACGGAGCAGGTAAAGCTACAAGGTAAGTTACGTGTTAAGTAATTAGTGAGGGTAAAGCAGGCATTAAATAGACTTTAATAACACACTGGTGCTCCTCAAAGGAGGCGTACGAAACCACATCATCCTACAGACAACTACTCTTCCATACTCCAATTCTGGCCCCACCACAAACATTTTCTTACATTCTTTAGTCATTTGGGGGAAAAGATGTCAAATATTTTGCCTCTTGACAGGAAAGGCAGCACGCATAGAAGTTTACTATCTTACTACCAAAGGAACTAAATTTTCTTAAATAAGCACTGTGCTTTGTCCAAGGAAGTCAAATAATTTTACATTTAAAAAGAAAAAATGGCATGCGAAAAGACAGGTATTCATGGTTTAACGGAATCCGTTTTGACAATATACAACTTCACCAATATCTTTTCTTAGAAATGTGGCCCATATCAATGATATAATTCCTAGACCTTAACCTTTATGTCACGTGACCACGAGAAACAGCAAAATTTAAGTAGCAAATATGATTAAAGGAACAACTGTAACCCCAAAAGATCGGCACAGTAAAAACTGAGATGATGTATGTTCATACACACTGACAAGTAATTGTTTGCCAAGAGATTAAAACAGGAATAAAAACCTTGCTCCAAAGCTTTTACATATGAATGACTTCCGTGCAAGCCACATGCCTAGTAGGTATCGAAGAGCAGATCCTGTTCCTGAAATATTTCAAGCAAACCAGCTTACCAAAAAAAAATTGAAATAAAAAAATAAAATCCTTCCTCAGTAAATATTTCTTTTGAAGTATAGCTACGTTGTAATAAATAACTTAGCTGAATTAGCGTCTTTTAATACTTAACTTTACGAACCATTTAGACATATATTCTAATCTTGAAAAAAAGACCAAACTAATTTAGAAATAGTAAAATCACAGGCATCTTTTTAAAATGTATATATACCACTGCAGACCTTGAAAGTTTAATGAAAATCTGGAAAAATAATGCACTACTATTTTAACCAACTATAAAAGCTAAACTTACACTTAAAATGTACTTTTTAGTTTGTCCCAAAATCTGGACTTCTACTTCGCCCAAATACAATTAAGGTTTAGGTCAGCAGAGGAAAAATTATTCTGCCTACAAAAATTTGTGAAACTGAACTCCAATTTCACCATGTCCCAAAGGCTTACCATCAGTAAATATCTAGGATAGATCATGTTAGAAACAATTCTCCCAGCAATTTTAACCTGACACTAAGATTATGATTGCCCACACTGAGGAGTCTAAGACATGGAGAGAGAGATGACTTTGACTTGTTCAGGAGAAACCTAGATATTAGAGACATGCTGTTAAATTTTACCAGTATTTCAAACTCTCTGTCTTCCCTATACTTTTTTTTTCCCCTTCATTCCTTTGCGTCTTACCAACTTGCAAGAAACCAAAAAGGGTATCCCCAATATCAAACATTCTACCTTTGATTCAGTACAAATTTGGGTGCTGAGGGCTGTTTTTAGACTTAGATTTCAATTTCAAAACATATTTCAAAATTCTACTTGACCACAAGCTATGCTCATAATGGCTAAAAGTTAATCAATCATCATTCTTTTCTATTTTATTCCCCCCTTCTTATAAACTTATCATCAGGAAACAAATTATCTGCAGATAAATACAGCTAGAAAAAAGGTTGCCTGGCTCAATCTAGGAATACCAGTAAACAACGTTGGAAAGACCAGAACAGCAAGAACCACTCCCATGTCCCTCATCCTGAATTTGCATGTAAATTCTGCAGGACAAAGTTCTTGCATTCACTTACATGACTTAATTCAATCCCATACTTTCTGAAACGTTTTTATTTAAAATTCTGAAAGGAGATGTGGACAAACAATTCAAAGGCAATCAACTTTATTTCAGTTACCCTGAGTTCACCTCAGTTAACTGAAACACTGAGCACCTAGAATCTCCTACCAGCCAAAAAAGTCAGAGCAGTCTGGGCAAAATGTCTTCTCACAGAAGCAGTGTACCTCAAGAGCTCTGTGTAATTTATCTTCAGGAAGATTTTTTTCCCTTGCAAATGCTCTTGCCTACAACTCACTGTTTTCAAAATACACTCAAGCTGATTTAAGCTGGAGGGCACAGATTTACCAAGGTTTTAATGGGCTCATGTCTTTAGTTTAGCCAGTTAAGGCTGGTGGCAAAAAGAACGTCTGCAAGTGGTTTTTGAGGAATTCACCCGGCACAAGGGAAACTTACAAAAGGGGAAAGGGCCGCAGGGCCAAGCTCCGGACTCGTGTAAACATAAACCACCTACGCACTGGCCTGGACACCAAAAACAATGTTCCACCAGAACAGGTGCCCAGGTGGCTAATTGATTTTCTGAAGGTGAGAGCTTACAGCCATCACTACTACACAATTTTACCTGGCACTAAGAAACGGGCACGTCTAATCTGGCCAAAAAGTCATTTTTCCTTCCAGGAAGACAGCGTTTGGAGTCATTTGCAGGGGACGGGATTGCAGGAAGGGGGGGAGGGGGCGTGGAATAAAGGAGCGCTAACAGGAGAGGCAGCGAGAATTTTTGCACAGGGCACCACACAGGCCACTGCGGAGAGAAGACGGGGGAAGAGGGGAAGCTGTCTCACCGGGGGACAAAACCGAGTGCAAACCGGCTAGAGGGAGGAAGGTTCCCCCCAGGAGGCGAGCCGGGGCGCAGAGAAAAAGCGCTAGCGGCTGGTTACCTTGGGATACAGGGGCAAGGGACAACGGGATACAGAGGGCTACAGGGATGGAGAGGAAGGAAAGGAAGAGGCAGGGTCTCCGCTAGGTGCGACCCAGGGAAGAAGACAGACCAACAGCGGGACTTGGGCCTCCCTGGGCCAAAAGGCGTGGCCTGAGATTCAGATCAAACGATGGTCTTGAGACGCCCGGGAAAGTGCGCGGCAAACCCCTCCTTCGAGACCCCAAGCCCGGCCGGGCCGAGGGGCCCACCTGCGAGGCACCTCGAGGGCGGAGCGCGCTCGGGAGGGCTCCAGCCTCACCCGCGGGGCCCTCCGCAGGGCCGGCTGGCCAGGCCCCCGCCCCCACCCCCGCAATGCTCTTACCTCCACACCTGCCCCATCTGCAGCAGGTGGATGACCGTCTGCCAGATCCACACGGAGAGGCGGCACAGGCGCTGCGCGCCCGGGCCGCCGCGGACGTAGACGGCCCCCATCATGGGGGGACCCCGGCTGCTGAGCCCCTCCACGGCGCCCAGCCCGCCGCCCGTGTAGTCCTGCACGAACCAGCGGAAGCTCAGGCTCTGCACCAGCAGCGACGGCACCAGCACGAAGAAGAGGGTCAGCCCGAAGTAGCCGTAGTCCCCCTTGCGGTAGTAGTCGAGGGCCAGCCACAGGTCGGTGCCCACGTCCCCGAAGAAGACCAGCAGCGCCAACACGATCCACAGGCAGTCGAGCCACGGCCGCTCCGGCTGCGGCGGCGCGGCCGAGGGCGTCGGTTGGAGGTCGGCGCCGGCGGCCGCGGGCGGCTGCAGCGGCTGGTCCCCCCCGTCGGCGGCGGCGGCGGCGCTGCGGCGCGGCTTCTTGCCCAGGAGGGAGCGCAGGCAGGCGGAGCGGCAGCCCCAGTAGCACGAGGAGGTGTTGCAGCAGTGGCAGATGTGCAGCGAGCTGCTCTCGCCGGGCTCGTCGCCGCCGCCGCCGCCGCAGCCGCCTCCCCCGGGCTCCCCGTCCTCCTCGCCGCCACTGCCCACCGCCTCGTCCAGGTTGTGCAGCTGGGCAAAGCCCACCCCCACGCCACCGCCATCGGATTTCGCCGCCATCTTGACTCTCTTCCCAGCTCCGGAGGTTGGGGGGGGAGGGACGGTTGGGGGGGGGGAAGAAGGCAGGGAACGGGGAGGGGGGGAAACGAATGGAGAGGAAGGGGGGCGGGGAGGAAGCGGGGGAGCAAACGAACGAGGGGGGAGTGGGCCAGGGAACCCCCTCCGCTTCCGGGTAGTTGGCGTCACTTCCGGGCGAGCCCCCCAATCGCACGGCGCCCGCAGCTCCCCAGCCCTACCCTCCCGGCCAAGATGGCCGCCCTCCTGTGCCTCAGCTGCTGGGCGGGGGACCGGGGGGTTCTCCCCGCCAGGGCTCCCCTTCCCCTCTTCCGTTGACCCCGAAACCCATCAGGTTGACCCCTCGGCGTTTCTGAATCCCGCTGGGCCGAGTGAGGCGGTCCAAAGTGATCCCTGGAGGGGGCAGTGCCAGACGTTTTGGGGTCCCCTTCCTCAGCGTCGCAGCTCCCAGCTTTCCTCCTGGAGAAACGCCCCCTAACACCCTCCTGGCTGCTGGCGGAGGGGCGGGACCTCTGAGGGAAGGGGCGGAGCTAGTGCAAAGCAGGTGATTACGTGTCACTTCCGGGAGATAGGATGACCTCATTGTGTAGTTAGACGCCCCCCCCATCAGAATGGCTGTGTCTCACCTCTTTGCCCATTTCTTTTTTTTTCTTTTAAATTTCTCCTTTGTACTTTTCTTATTTTGAGGGTCTTTAGAACTAAGTGAATTTAGATTCCAACACCCAACTTACTGATTCTCACTGCTGTTTAGACACCTCCCTTCTATTTTACCTCTGTTGACCCCCTGATTTTCTTGTCACTAACAACTTTACCATCTTGTGTAATAAAGTTTCCACCATTCCCTTAAGAAAACTCTAGGCAAAATCCACTTAAAAATCAGCCTGATTGCATCTTGAATGTTAGGGTGAAGATTGAATTGGCTTAGAGTGACCTTGAGTGTATTTTCTTCACCATTGAAATGTATTTCTACCAACTTTTTTAAGTATGCGATTTTAAAATTCCGTGACCTTAATTTGGAAAATTCAGAACAAGCCAGGGTTTAAGCTGTATCAATTAACTTGTTCAGGCTATTTGAATGTGTGAAGATTGCCTTTTAGAATTTTTTTGGTGCTAAGGCTCTTGTCAGTAAACATGGCTTTAAATGAGCGAAAATGTTATCAATGTGCTATATCATTAAAATAGGTGCAGGGTACACTACTTAATCTTAACTAACAAGTTACAAAAGTGAAGCAGCACTGAATGGATTTGAATTACAATGATCTTCCAGTGAAAGTATATTTGAAGTTGGATAGAGCAAGCTAGATGGTCACAGTTGTTACTGATCAGGTGAAAGGAAAATTTTCAAGTTAAAAAAAGAAAAAAATTTTTAAACCCTGAATTTTCTCATTGACTTCCCTAAGTTTTTGTATTCTTTTTTCTGATTCTGTCTACTTCTCCCTTCAGTAATACTTTCTAATAATGCCAATAACATTTTTTGGAATGCTGAGGACACATTACGTATATTTGTATGGCACTGAGGTTCTGTGTAAGAAAAGTGCCTTTGAAATTTTCAGTTTTGTTATTTTGAGGTATATGATAATTTAACAACATAGCACCTAGTTAAGTTTTGGGTGTGGCAGGGCAAGATGAGGACTCCACATTTTAGGACACAACTTTTCATGAGTATTTACGCCAAAGTAAAACCTGTAAAGACTTTACAGAAAGTACTCGTGGAGAATTTTACCCTAGCCATTGAGAGGTGGGAGGAGTAATTCCAAAATCTACTTTTGGAAACAAGTCACACAACTGTATCCTTTTATGTCGAACTAAGATTTATGCCTCTTTGTTCCTGTGGTAGTAAAACTTATAGCCAGGAGGTAAGGATTATTTATGCATACAGATGGGATTCTATTTCTTTCTTTACTGAATTTGAATTAATAACACCTTAGAAAGATGGCACAAGTGTAGAGTAGGACTACTCAGGTTTGGATCCCAGTTCCACTAAAATAACAACATGAATAATGTGAGCAAGATAGTTAGCCTCTTTAAACCTGTTTCCTCCATTACATAATGGAAGTGCCTTCTTTGAAAAGTTGTTGGATGGATTAAAAGTGGTAATCCATTCAAGGCTCCCAACATACCTGATAGTAAGCACTAAATAAATGGTAACTGCCATTATTATTATTATTAGTGTTATTACTATTGTTAATATTATGTTTGATAGTACCAACATATAGTTACTCAAATTCTATCATTCAGTAGATTTGGTATCTCTAATTGATGAAAGCATTTTGAAATACTTCTAGGAAATATGTACAATTAATTTGTATTTTTAAATATATTTTCTCTGTTTAAGCCTGTGAGGCTATGAAATGCGATACAAAAGCAGGCAGCAATGACATATTTATGATTCCTCTTTCTCTGTGTCCTGAAAAAATGTAATATACTAGTGAAATTAGCTAAGTAAATTACACTCACTATATAAGGCTGACAAATGAGACTGAGTCAAAAGAGTTTATCACAATTGAAGTTTCAAGTAGGTATATAAGATGCACAGACTGCCAAGTGATTTCAACCTTACAATTGCTGTTTCACCAATTTTATCATTCTGCCTTTTTTGGAAGGGATACATTGTAGAACCCAGGAGTTTCTAAAATTAAGATCAGTTACAATGATACAGCTACCATGAAGACTCACTGAAAGGTTAACATGAAATTGGACCATGCTATGAATGGAACTTTTTTGCGTGTCTGAGGAAGATCAGCCCTGAGCTAACATCCATGCCAATCCTCCTTTTTTTGCTGAGGAAGACTGGCCCTGAGCTAACATCCGTGCCCATCTTCCTCCACTTTATGTGGGATGCCACCACAGCATGGCCTGACAAGCGGTGCATTGGTGTGTGCCCGGGATCCGAACCCAAGTTGCCAGCAGCGGAGCGCACGTACTTAACCGCTAGGCCACGGGCCAGCCCCAAACTTTTTTTTCCCTAGAACTTTGGGGCAATTAAGTTCTCCAAGTAAAGTCCAGCACTTAGCACAGTGCTAAACATATAGTGAGCATTCAATAAATACTGGTTATGTGAGTAAATTAATTTTCCAGATAACTGAAATTTACCCTTTCAAGTGCCCCCCCAATTGTATTTTACTTTTTATAATATAAATCTTCATAAAACTCATTGATGAGTTACAGAGATACCTCAATTCTTTACTGAGCGAGGGGAAAATAAATAAAAAGAAATGCATTGTCCACTGGTCTGGTTTCTTAAGAGTATACCAGTTAACCCTTTCTTGATGAGTTGACCTTAAGGTAGCCTTATGCTAAGAGGCTCTGACTATCTATGGATCTACTAAGGAGCCACCCAGGCCTACTGAACACTTTGATTGTTATTATTGTTTCTAAATAACAATTTTTTTAAAATCTCTGCTTTTTATAGTTCACTCAGTTAACAACTTTGGTCCCTGTTACTTCTGCTTCAGTATAGCGGAAGTATACTGAACTATCCACTTTGGGAAGTGGATATTTGGGAAGGCAAACCACAATGCATGTTGGAATACATGTAAAATAATAGTACAGAGATTTTTAGAGCCTCTTCTATGAGTAAAGTAAAACATATTTAAAATATGGAAATTGTGGCATTTAGAGAGGGGGAGAGGGCTATTTAGAGAGACCTTTGGGGTTTTTATTCCCAATTCTCTGCTATTTTCAGAAAGACGAAGCGGGACAAGTTAGTGTTGAATGCTATCATGTATTAGACACTATCCCAAACATTATTCCACTTAATCTTACAACAGTACAAAAAGGTGTGGTGATTAGAGTCTCCATTTTAATGGGATAGAAAACAGCCTTGAGTCTACCAAATGACTTACCCAGAGTCACACCCATGGGAGGTAGGGTAGCCGTGGGTTAGAATCCAGGCGGGTCTAATTCCGAAGCCTAAACCACTTACCCTACCGTTGCCCTGGACCAGACAGCTCTCGGCCCCTGAAATGAAGTTAATTTACTATACTAGTCACTGGAGGGACCCTGTTATGATGCTGATACACATCTAGGAGACAGAACACTTGAATTCCAACATGGGGATTTGCCTCAGCAAAAGTGTTACAAAGGGGCTTCTTCATACATTCTTCACAAGATTTTCCTAATTTGAGCCTGGGTAAAGCCTCAAAACCAGTAGGTGGATGTCATCCTTATTCAGTTCTATTCCTTGTATCATATTGTCTTCTATAGAAGTAGGATTTCTTTGAGCACTACAGAGTAAGCTTGTAGAACCCATTATCCCTAGAAGCTCCATTTCTGTATTTGATATTAAGAACTGAAATTTTAGCAAGCATTCTCAAACATTCCTGCTGGTGCTACAAAATGATACAATCTCTGTGGAAGAGAATTTGGCACTATCTATGATAATTGCAAATGCAGTCACTCTCTGAGACAACAGTCCCTCTTATGGGAATTTATCCCATAAGATAATTTCTCCCACAGATAAATATGCACGTCAGAAATTACATGTGGACACAGTTATTCATGTAGCATCGTTTATACTAGCAAGAAAAAAAAGTGGAGGAGAAAAAAAGCCAAGTGTCAATCCAAAGGGAGACTAGTTAAATAAATTGTGGCACACACAGAATACGATGCCGTGATACTGAAAATTTAGTCTTCTTTTTAGTGATATATAAAGAGTTGCAAGATCCTTTGTTATACAAAAAGAGTAAGGTGCAAAACAATAGAGCATGCTACATTTTCTGTAAGAAAGAAGGGGTAAGGTTATTTATTCCTACTTTTATTTTTTTTAATTTTATTTATTTATTTTTTCCCCCAAAGCCCCAGTAGATAGTTGTATGTCATAGCTGCACAGCCTTCTAGTGGCTGTATGTGGGACGCGGCCTCAGCATGGCCAGAGACGCGGTGCGTTGGTGCGCGCCCGAGATCCAGACCCGGGTCTCCAGCAGCGGAGCGCGCACATTTAACTGCTAAGCCACGGGGCCAGCCGTTCCTATTTGCTTTTATTTGCATAAGGCAGCTCAGGAAAGATACCCAAGAAACAAATTAAAGTGATTAGCAATAGAATGGTGGTAGTGGTGGGAAGAAATGGTGTGAACAAGGGCAGGGATGGGGGAAAGACGATAGATGTTTGGGGGAGGTTTTTGGGGGTGGAGGAATGTGCGCGCACATGCAGTGTTGCAGAGATAGGTAGGAAAGAAGGGGTAGGCACATTGTATTTCTTTCTGGACAGTAGCACCACTGAGGATATTTTGTAAAGATTTTTATGTCTTAAGAACTCTGTCATCAGTGAATTGATTTAAACCCTTCTTGAACTTCTTTATATTTTTATTCACTAGATTGTCTGAGTAAGGATAATGAGCTCCATGAGTTAACTCCCCTAAGAGGAGAGTACAGTGTAATTTCATCATGCATACACTTAACTTCTGTGAAATCAACTATTATGCTCAACCAAAGGAAAACAAAGGGCAAGCAATGACAAATCAAATCATACAGGCCGTTTCAGAGAAGGAGCATCTGCCCCCAGGTTGAGTGTGAGATGGGAAATGGAAATATGCTATTTCTACAGTATACCTTTGTTCCTTAGTTTCTCGTATGATTGACTTGCCAAGCCGAGTGTGATTCTAGAATTTAAAAATTTGTATTTGTCATACAACATGGCCCCCCAATACAAGCCAAGTCTTCTCTGGTCTTCAACCAAAAATACAAAATTTGATCTGATAGTGAAGAAAAGCTGGCTGAGTTGGTCTTTTGGCAAACTAATATGATGTCTCCAAAGCAAAAAAAATTTTAAGCACACACAGCTCTTCTGCTCAGTGATGACCTCAGATCCTAGCTATTACCACCAGCACCCGAAGTAATATGAAACCCCACAGTGGTGTCTCCTTCAAGTTTTAGACAAGTTTCCTGGTTGTAGTATTTCAGAATGTGGCAGACACTAAATTAAATTAAGTCTAACGTGATATAGCAAGTGTTTATTGAAAACCTACTATCATGTATGTATCTAACTTCCTTTAGTGCAAAGAAATATGAGATATAGTTTCTACAAACTACAGTCCCATTGAAGACAAAAAATAGATGCCTACAAACATTAGTAACAAAACAGCATTATAAATGTCATGAAGTGATGCTAAGATTTGTAGAACAATTAGCAATTAGAGAGCATAACATAGGATATTCATTTATCAAGAAAATTTAAGTCCCTAGTACACATCGGGCTCCCTGACATGAAAGGGTGAAACAAGAAAACAAGAAAGTATTTGTAAAAGCTTTTAAAAATACCCAAGAGGTGTTGTTGTGTTGTTTTTGGTTTTGTTTTGTTTTTTTGTTGTTGTTGTTTTAAAGTAGGGAATCTACTTAAACAGGAGAGATCAGGAAGCCAAGTCTAAGGTGACATTTAAGTTGAGACTGAAGGATGAGGAGGGACCAGTCTTGGCTAACCATGGGGTGGGGGTGGGAGTAGTACTGGGAACATGCTTTCCAGATGAAGAAAATCCACTGTGTCAGGGCCTGAGCTGTGAACTGCTTGGCCTGTTGGAAAAACTGACAAGAGGCAAGTGTGCAAGCACCTAGGGGGCAATCAGGAGAGTGGATCAAAGGGAGACTGTCTGATATAGAGTTTCAGTTTTGCAAGGTAAATTCTGGAGATGGGTGGCGGTGATGGTTGCACAACAGTGTGAATGTACTTAATGCCACTGAACTGTACACTTAAAAATGCTTAAGATAGTAAATTTTATGTTATGTGCATTTTACCACAATAAAAAAAATGTAGGAAAAAAAAAAACCAAGAGATTGAAGACAGAGGCATTTGAACCACCCTAAGGAATTTTGATTTTATTTAAAGTGTATATTACATGGTACAGGCAATAATTACAAAAGAAGTAGAGGAAGTGGGGGAGAAGAGCTGGGAAAGTAAAGAAGACATTGTGGTGGAGGGGAGAATTAACCAATGGACAAGAAGGATCTAGATAAAGGAGAGTGGTTGGTGTCAGGCAGGGGGTTCCATGGGCTCCAGTCAGGGCATCAGACTGACCAGAGACAAGGGTTTGCGTGGACAAGTGGTTAGGCTGGAAAGGAAAGATGAGAGAGGCGTATAGGGACACTAGAAAGTTAGACGGGAAGGGGAGCCATTGCCATCATTGCAGCAAGATGAAGTAAAGTGCAAAACTGAATGTGATCATGCCAAGCACTTGGGTCTGATGTATATGCTATGGGCAATCGGAAAGGAGAAGAGAGGAAATGAGCGATGGATGGCATCATGGGGAAAAGCTTTAATGGGGGGAGAGGACTTTGTTACATTTGGGTCCTATCAGATCTCAACCTTCATCCTTCCAGACTTAAGAACTCCAGTCTTAGTTAACTTATGCAGAAAGCCCTCTATCACACTGTCTGATTTCACTTAATGAGTATATATTGGGCACCTATAATATACCCAAGACTGTTCTAAGCACCCTAGAGAACAAATAATTCTATAAACATCCATGACCTCAAGCCAATTACGATCTTCTGTGTGTGTTTAGAGGGAGCGGGGTCATATATTGTCAAATGATGATTAAATTATGCCTTTCTTTGGCTCTTCCTCTTTTTTTGAATAAAAGTTGTGTTTTTGTGTGTGTGTGTGTGTGAGGAAGATCAGCCCTGAGCTACCATCCATGCCAATCCTCCTCTTTTTGCTGAGGAAGAATGGCCCTGGGCTAACATCCATACCCATCTTCCTCCACTTTATATGGGACACCGCCTCAGCATGGCCTGAAAAGCAGTGCATCGGTGCGCACCCGGGATCCGAACCTGGGCCACCAGCAGGGGAGCACGCACATTTAACCGCAACGCTATGGGACCGGCCCCTGAATAAAAGTTTTTTGTTTCTTTCATCACAGGAGATACACTTTGTATTTAAATTGCAGCTCTGTCATTAACTAGCTATAGGATTTGGGGCAAGGTACTTTCTTATTTGTCTCAGTTCCTCAGTCATAAAAACGGGGAGGATACAATTTACCTCATAGAGTGATTTGTGATGGTTTGATGAAATAATGTGTATAAAAAGTACCCACTGCTGAATAAGTGGTCGATGCTGGCCTTTGCTTGCCTCATGTTGCCAAATCTTTATGAAATTCTTCCTCGTTCCCAAGCCCTGAGCCATTGATTCCTATCACCTTTTTTCCTGTTTTCCAGCACTGTGTGGTTAGGTAACTGTGTAGGCTTCCTGTGGACTTTATCTTTCTTACTAGAAATTGTGGGATGGACCAAGCAATCAGCAGCCCTGAGTCTGAATTCCCAGCCCATCCCCTTACTGTGTCATGCAAGCAAATCACTTCAGCTCTCAGATTTATTTTCGTGATGTGTGAAATAGTGAGCGTACTGTTCCCCCGACGAGCTTATTGTGATATCAATGCCTGGTATACAGTAGGTGCTAAACAAATATTAATCCTTCTTCCCTGTACTTGTTTCCTGCGGCTACCATAACAAATTATCACAAACTTAGTGGCTTAAAACAACACAAATTTATTATCTTACAGTTCTGGAGGTCAGAAGTCCAAAATGGGTCTCAGTGGGTTTCGAAGCGTCAGCAGGGCTATGTTCCTTTTGGAGACTTTAGGGGAGAGTCCATTTCCTAACCTTTTCTAGATCTAGAAGCTGCCTGCATTCCTTGGCTTATATTCCATCTTCAAAGCCAGTAATCGCTTTTCCTCTGCTTCTGTCATCACATATCCTTTTCCAAATCTGACTCTCCTTCCTCCTTTTTTCCCCACCCAGATAATCCAGGATAACCTCCCTGTCTCAAAATACTTATTTTAATTACATCTGCAATTTTTTTTTGCTGTGTAAGGTAACATATTGACAGGTCCCAGGGATTAGAATGTGGCCATATTTAGGGGGCCATTATTCTCTCTACCACTCCCTTTAACTTTTTCCTGATGTGCAAACCTGAGTTCATCATCCCTGGCCCTCAAGTCGACTCTGCCCTCCTGTTTTCTTACTGCTGTGATACCAGCCTCACTTGGTCATCTAGACCTCCAGCTGATGACTCACTCACAAACTCCAAGACCAATGAGACAGAATGAATTTAAAGGGCATTTTGTGTACAATTCCTGTGTGACAGATGAGGAAGAGGAAGCAAACCACAGAAGATGTTATTTTAAGGTCACACTACTTCACATTAACTCAAGAATTAGGACTTAAATTTCCTGATATTCAGGCCAAGACTCTTAATACTACGTAATGTGAATTATGCTGGTTCAGATACGTTATCAAGTCGCATAGATCCTTCGTTTTCAGTTTTCTGTATCTCCTCTTTCATCTCTATTTCTTAATGACAGGAATACTGGGCTTCGAGATTTAAAAGACAAAAGTAGGTTTGAATTCCAGTGACAACATTTACCAGTTCTATGACTTTGGGCAAATACCAATTGAATCTCAGTTCTCATGTAGAATAAGAATATTAATATCTGCCCTACCTTCCTCCAAGGCTTGTTGTAAGAACCTCTCTCGTAGGTTTATTGGGTGCTTTCTAAATCATAAAAAGATGTAAAAAATCTAGGGAATGATTTTTATCCAAGTTGAGGCCTCCTACGTAATCTCCCTGACTTTATTCTCTTCTTTTCCTATCCAGCCTGCTTACCATCGTCAGACTAATAAACCTACAATACTATCATGCTATTGTGAGAATGTGTAATGGCTCACTATTGCCTACCATGCCAAATCCAAACCACACTCCTTAATTTTCAGATCTTCCATAATCTTGTTACCAACCTATACAGCCAAAATTAATTTTTGCTGTTGGCCAGAACACACCCTTATCAGAAAAGTTTCCTCACTGTCCACACATGTCCGGCTCATTCCTGCATTGGAGCTTCTAACCTTGCTTTTTATTCATTCACAAGGTCGTTTCTCCTCCTCTTTGTCTATCATTCAATTCAAAAATTCAAATCAATAAACTTCTAATGAAAGCCTACTATGGAGAATATGTCATACTAGCAATGGCTCAAAATCACTCTTACCTTCCAATACCTGCTTCAAATCCCACCTTCTTCAGCAAAAATGTCCTTGACTGTCTAACACAGAATGATACCTTCTTCCTCTGAAATCCCGTAGTAGACTCTCTACCACACATTTTAGTTTATTTACGCACAGTCTTACATTCTGTTAGTTCAGGTAATGATTAAAAAAAATAGAGCCATAAGGAACCATCATTTCATCCAATCTCTCATTTTAAATAAGACTCTGAGACTTATTTATTCAAGTGATATTTATTGAGTACTTACTATATATTAAGCACTTTGCCCAAGAAATCCTGTGGCAAGCAAAGCAAAGTCTCTGGAACTCCCAGAGAAGAGGATGGACACACACCAAGTAGAGGATATAACATGTGCAGAGGCAGTGAGATGAAAGAGCGGTGCGGCTCATGGAACTGCTTAGTGTCTCTACAGCACCGGATGCAGGGAGAAGTGTGAAAGGAGAGTACGATGGTAAGTGTAGACCGGGGCCAATTGTTCAGCATTCATAAATGTCAAGCTTAAGACTTTAAAGTTGATCCTAAGGCAGGGGGAAATCATCAGAGGCGTTGATTCAGAGAAGTGACAAAATCAAGTTTGTGTTTTAGACAAATAGCTTTGATGACAGTGTAGAAGTTAGAGCAAAAGTTGAGAACAAGTGGATGTCCAAAGCTGACTAATTAATTGATGTCTCTATAAGCCAGTATTTTTTGGTTCAACATTTATTAGTGGAGACAGGGAGAAACTAATATTCTTTTGATAAAAGTCATATTCAGAAATAGATGAAAATTTCCTGGCCCAAAGGGAATCAATTATCTTTTTTAAAATTGGCAAAATAGTTTCTTCTTTTATATAGTTCTCTTTCACTCATCAGTTCTATTTTATGATTTTCTAAACTGAAGCACTTTTGGGAAGCATATTAAAGAATTTAAAATTTAGATGCTAAAATAAGTCACTCCTTCCAAATTGTTAGCACTTCACAATGTATTATTTGGTTTTAAAATTTCAACAGAATGCCAACTTTCAGTTATTTATAATCACACATAATCTTTGGGAAGGAACTTTAACAAAATATATATGCCTGACTAGGATTATTTTTTCTACTCCAAAACACTGTCTACTAAGTCATAGTAGTGGACAGACCCTAAGATGACCCTCAATGATTCCCCTCCTGGTGTTCACACCTTTGTGTAATCCTTTCCCTTTGAATGTGGACAGGAACTGTGACTTGATTCTAACCCGTAGAATCATGCCATGTCCCATGGCAAAGGTGACATGATGTCACTCTCCTGGATTACATTGCATTAGATAAGACAATCTTAGCAGGCTGGAGCTGGAGACTCTCTTTGTGGGCTGGATGAAGCCAGCAGCCATGTTGGAGAAGCCCAGGGGGCACAGTGACCTCTAGGACTGGGGACCCGCCTCCTAACAACAGCCAGCAAGAAGCTGGGGCCCTCGGTAATATGATCACAGGAAATGATTTCTGCCAATAGCCTGAATGAGGTTGGTAGCAGATTCTTCCCCAGTCGAGCCTCCAAATGAGAATGCAGCCCAGCCAACACCTTGATTAGAGCCATGTGAGAGCTGAGCAGAGAACCCAGCCAAGCTGTGCCTGAACTGCTGCCCCGCAGAAACTGTGAGATAATAAATGTGTGTTGTTTCAAGCTGCTCAGCTTGGGGTAATTTGTTATGAAACAGTAGAAAACTAATACAGCATGTAAATAGAATCAATCCACATTTTGCTAGTTATTTAGAGTTGTATGAAAATTCAATTAATTGGCACTATATTTCTAACTTATTCAACTATTTTCATGCCTCTTATAGACGGACTCCCCCCACCCATAATTGCCCTACTGGCCTGCCCCTTCATCCAGCTGCTGGTTCAACCTTGGATGAAAATGGAGACAGAGAGAAATATGAGGGGGCTATTGTCATGGTCTAGATGACCTCCTCAGGGCCTGGGCCACAGAAGTGGCATCTAGGATAAAGAAAAGGTGACAGATGCAAGAAAGCAACTCAGAGTCTTATTTTATATTTTGACAAAAGCATTATCCTGTGCATCCATAGTATTGTACAGTCATAACTGACTCTCATAATAATGATCCTAAGGCAAGACTGGTAGGCATCAAGGAAACACTAAGTAAAAAACAGGAGCTTCAATAGTATTTTTAATGATCTGTTCTTGAGAGGTGGGTTCACAGGCATTCATTTATTATTATGCTTTATAATTTACATATATATGTTATATAGGTTCTTTTATATATGTCAGTGCACAATTTAAAAATATAAATAAACATTAAGATCAATGTACTTCTTGTTAATCTATTTCCATTACCTACCAGAAAAGGATTGTGCTGTCTGAAGGAGTGGAGTGTCAGTTAAACACAAACTGTGCTAACCAGAATATCACCTTCCCTGAGGATATAATTCATTGAGATTGTTTCTGTTGCTCATCTTTTGTAGCATAAGTATAATGAGAAAAAGGAAAAGGTAAGAAGCAAAACAAACCAGGATGAGAGAACAGAAAAGGAAAAGCCAACTGAGAAATTCCTTTTTATGTTGCTAAAAAAGAGAAGGGAAAGATCTGGGATGAAGAAAGTCCGAGCTTGGTGGGAGGAGCGGACAGAAGAGAGAACACGCAGTATCATGCATAACAGAGACAGAAATAGTTTACACACCACATGCAGATGAGGTACCGTGAGTCTGAGTCAAGCACAGAGTAGGCTTTGGGGCCCACTCATGAGCTCTTTTAGACATGCAACGTCAGACACAGCAATCATCAGTAACATTTTCTGCTATGTATAGCATAGAGCTCCTTCTTCATTGCAACATTTTCAACCAATCCTCATGGGGCGAAGTACTACGCTCAATGCAGTGCAGGATACAAGATTAAGTAAAACACAGCCCTATCCTCCAGGGACCTTGAGATTGGAGGGAGTCAGAAAAGAGGCACAAAACAAAACTTTCTAAGTCAGGGATCCACATTGGTGGCCAAAGAGCTGAAATGGGCAGGCGGACGTGTTTTGTTGGGCCAATACAGTGTGTGTGTGTGTGTGTGTGTGTGTGAGAGAGAGAGAATCTGAAAGCCTTTAAGCACCCTCCATTCTGACCCAGTTCCCACCATTCCCAAAAGTATCACCAGGACAGCTCGCACATTTACCACCTGCTTGGTCCTTGAAGGCATTTGAGTTTGCATCCCTCCTGTATAAGTGAATACATTTGATTCTTGGGCTATTACCATTCTTCTATCGCCTTCTTGCATAATAATGGCTAACAAGATGATATTCCTAACTAGATCAAACAACCTCGTTTCAAACTAACAGGTGCCACCTCTGGTTTCTGTGCTCTCCCTTTACTAACACCGTGTTTGCCTTTGTTCCCAGAACTATGCACTAGGCTGATAGATTTAATGATTTCTCAAGAATAATCCCTAAATCCTTTTCTTGATCTGTGTGTTAGAGGATTCTTTTCTGCCTAGACACGTCACTGGACTGGCCTCCTTGCTCCCCAATTAGTTATTAGCTTGTCTACATTAAATTACACTTGACATTTGCTGATAAAATCACAAAAGTCTCCAAGCCTTTTCCATTGTTTCACTACTTATTGCTAGTTTATTCTGCCTTCTATCAGCTGAATTGGCTGCAAACTGGAGGATTTGGCTTCCAATTCCTTCTCCCAAGTCTCTTCTCTATAGTGAAATTTCTTTGTAAAGATTTCCCACGGAAAAAAATATATATACAGATTTGAACATAACACAAAAATCAATATAACCGAGCTTCCTGCAAAGAATAAAGAAGTGAGAAATGTACTAGGTTATTTTGAACAACTTTACAATGGGTCATAAAATAATGAGTTGTAAGATATACATATATGTAAAGAATGAATAATAGTAGAAATGAAAACAGATCCCTCAAAATTTAATACAGCAAAATCAACATGAAACAAAATAGCATGGGTAATAAATGTGAATCATAGAGCTCAAATTTGGTTATGAAAAGAATAAGATGTTGTTTCAGTTTCCAGTAAACAATTGAATTTCTATTCCACGCCCTAATCCTACAAGATTGGCAAGCTTTCCACCTCAGTCATCCTAGCATGGTCCTCCCTGGGATGTGATAGCGTTCTGAGGTCTCATGGAGGGTCAATGCCTGTGTATTCATGTTCTCAGGCTGCCAAAACAAAATCCCACAGACTGTGTGGCTTGAACAACAAATATCTATTTCTCACAGTTCTGGAGGCTAGAAGTCTGAGACTAAAGTGTCAGGAGGGTTGGTTTCTCCTGAGGACCTCTCTCCTTGGCTTCTAAATGGCATCTTCCCCCTATGTCTTCACAGGTTTTCCCTCTGTGTGTGTCTGTGTCCCAATCTCCTCTTCTTATAGGGACACCAGTAGGGTTGGATTAAAATCAACCCATATAGGGGCCAGCCCAGTGGCTAATGGTTAAGTTCGCATGCTCTGCTTTGGCGGCCCGGGGTTCATGGGTTTGGATCCCAGGTGTGGACCTACACCACTGTCAGCCATGCTGTGGCAGTGACCCACATACAAAATAGAGGAAGATTGGCACAGATGTTAGCTCAGCACTAATCTTCCTCAAGGAAAAAAAAAAGAGGAAGATTGGCAACAGATTTTAGCTCAGGGCCAATCTTCCTTACCAAAAAAAGAAAGAAAAGAAAATCAAGCCATATGACCTCATTTTACCTTAATTACCTTTTTTAAGACCTTATCTCTAAATACAGTCACTTTCTGAAGTACTGGGGGCTAGGTTTCAACACATAAATTTGGCAGGGGTAAGGGGACACAACTCAGCCCATAACATCCTAGAATGGAGTAACTCCCTCTGCCCATCAGCCAGGCTTCCAAACAGAGATATGAGCCTTATATCTGGCCACGAGGTGCCAGGTCCATTTAGGCCAACTGCTTTCTGCTGCTTTCAAGCAGTGTTGGGTATCAGGCTGAGTCCATGAGGCTTGGATCCCCTAGTGTCCGTGGTCCCTTGTCCTAAGCACATCCTGCACCATGCAAGACTGCTACCACCACTACCCTGCACCCAGGGTAATGATAGAGAGGCCTCTGCTATTCCAACACCCCCAATCCTCGCTTCTGTCATCCAAATGGGAAATTTTTCTTTTTGGTTTTGAAATGACCCTCTCTACCTCGGACTCTATCATCCTTAATGAATTAGACTTTTTGAAAAAAAAACTTGGAGATATGGTAGACTCTTTCTACTTTCTGCCTGCCACTGACTTCCCTAAGGTGACGAAACATCTACTTGAATTGAAAGAAATAAAAAATGTAGAAAAAATTAGAATCTCAAACTACGATTTAGTTACATATGGTTAATACATGTATCCATGAGTGTTTGTACTTTTTCTAATTCCAGTGTTCTAAGAATTCCATTTAGTATTTTGTAATTGTATGATTTTTTTTCAATCAAGAATGACAGAGTCTTATAGAAATGGAATGAATACATTATTAACAAATATTATGACAACAAGTTTTTACTGAGTTCCTACATTAAACTTTGCACCAGGGAGTCATGAAATATTTCCTGACCTTGGAGTATAAAACATAAAAACCAACATATGATAATTATTGCATCTGAATACCCGTCTGTTAAAACATACTTTTTTTCTGATTTAAAAAATGGGATACATGTTCTTGGTTAAAAACTTGAAAAACATAAAGTGAAAATCATCTGTAGCCCTTCCAACCTAGAAATGGCCCATTATGTTTTAGATCCCTATTGTACATTTAGACAGTCTTTATAACTAGTTGTTACTCATTTGTTTATTCATCAATTATTTATTAGATGTTACTAGGTGTAAGGATATCCTTGTGCTTTTGATAACTCCCTAAATGCAGAATATCTTACAACAGAGTTGGCCAGTGCCGTTTGGACCCCAGCTTTGGTTTTTCCAACAAGCTCCAGATGGTAGTGATTGGACAAATACTTGAGCCCGTGACCCACCGTGAACAGATAATGACAGCAGGTCTAAAACAACCTTCCCTCCCCAAGAGGAGTCCAGTGATCCCGTGGGGCTTGAGAAGCACTGCTGTGAAGGATCGTATCCTGCATCCAGCCATAAAAAAACCATGTGCCGTGAACAGGAAGAGTAAGGACTCTGGAGCCAAGCTGCCTCAGTTGAATCCTGATTCTACTCCTGCATTTTACCTGTGTGACCTCGGACATGTTACTTAGCCTCTCTGAGCCACAGTATCTTCACCTATAAAATGGGGATGACAACAACGACTTCGACGTAGGTTGTCGTAAGAATTAAATGAGTTGGTCCATGTAAACTCTTAGAACAGTGCATGGCGCATAGAAAGCACATGATGAATATTAGCTGTGGTTTCATTTTGACTGTGAAATATTGTGCCCCAGATGTCCTGAAACACACACACAAATGCACACTTTCTGTCTTCTGATCCTCACCCAAAATGATTATACTAACAATAGCATGGGTCAATTAGTTGACAAAGAGAAGGCAGACAACCCAGTAAATAGTTGATTGCAGGCTGTGGTCTGCAAACATTTAAATAATAACCCATGGTGATTGCTTCATTCTGTTACGAGTAGATTGACTGATTTAAAACTAACCGCCTCCAGAGAAGATTTTCCCAAAGGAGAGAGGACTTAGTTTCCCTTCCTCCTTTTCCCATTTCCCACCTCCACACTCAAAACGCTTTATCTTGGGAATAAAGAAAAGCGGACCCCCAAGGTCAGCTATCTGCTGGACAATTACAAGTTCCCTTGGGATGGGGGTGGCAAATGCCACCTGAGACTTCCAGGACTCACTCTCCATCTTTCATCTCTATTTGTTTCACCAGATTTACCCGTGTGGTAGGAAATGTGTCCACTGGTGTTCTCAAGTTTCACATCTCGTACATTGTGCCACCAGAGAAATGCTAATTGACGTATTTTACCCTGAGGCCAAAAATCCAGAGAAAGAACTCGTTGGCCCTGCTTCCAGGTGCCCTCTCCTGGGCCAATCACTTATGGTTGGGGTGGAAGGCAGAGTGAGTCAGGTAAGAACATTGCAGGGTAGGCCCCAGAGAAGGGGTATGCTGGGCAGAAAATCCCACAAAAGTCCACAGCAAACAGATTTATCCTTTATACCCGTGAGTGGTTGTCCAACTGATAAGAGCATCCACATTTAATATTCACTATTAGAAAAAGAAATGATAAAATACACTCCTAACTTACTTAAATGTACTTAAAATTGCAACCCAATTGAGTTAAAATGTATGTTTCAAACCCCTAAGATTCTGATTTCTGAAGTGAAAGCTAGCATTTCCCAATGGAGAAGAGAGTTACTGTGGCCGCTCTTTTTCTAGAAAATGGAAATAAGAACCAGCTCTCATGGCACGCCCATTTGAAAATATCTGATGTGGGGTGAAGAGTCTTTGAACGTGATTTGTGACTTAAAACAAAGAGAAGCTAGGAAGGGAAGTGCCCAGGGTAGGGTTTTTGTTTGTTTGTTTGTTTGTTTGCAAAGACAGGAAAACTCACCTCAATTAAGGACTTAATCTGTACCAGCCATTGGGCCAGGAGTTCAACATGCATTATTATTTAATTTTTACCACCCTCCTGAAGACAAGAAGTTATCCCCATTTTGCCTACGAGGAGACTCAGATGCAGAGAAGTTGAGTGATTTCCCCAAGTTTACGTCCATTGTGTGGTGAAGCTGGGGTTTTAATTCCTGTTCATCTGCAAGTTGGCTGCAAGAGTTCACTCTCTTTGCAGGAGACCCAGCAGGCAAAGTAGAATAATGCAAGAATTGGTCAGAGTGAGGGTAGGAAATGGTGGAATAGAGTCCTTAGTACCACTGTGGGTAAACTTTCAACTTTGAAAACGTAAAATACGAAGTTAATAAATTATACTTTAGCTACTTGCATTAATTTAAGGAAGTAATCAAAACCACCTCTACTATGCAAAGGAAAAAGAGAGACATGGCATGGAGGAAGGAAAAAACAGGAGCGAGTAAAAAGGGAAAGTGTAACTATGTGTCTATTCAATAGCTCAGAAATTTTGCTATTTATTGCTTTTTTTTTTTTTAATGAAGCTCAGGGGTGAATTGAGATATAAAGAATTACAGGATCCCTTAAGGATGTGATAAGAATTTTTTTTTAAGGTGTAAAACAGTGGTTTGGGTTAAGCCAGAAGGATTCTTTGTAGTCAAGGATTTTAGTATTTTACTGTTTAATATTTTCAAGGTACTTCAAAGTTTTAGGATAGTTATGTGAAAATATAAAACCATCACCATTGTTATCAGTACCCTCAAAATTTTAAAAATATAAGTACAAATCACATGGAAGTTAATAGTCTCTGGCTCAATTAATACTTTTTAACAGTTTGCCATTATAAAAGGATTTTGAGGAAAATGTTTTATTAAAACATTAACATTTTTTTAAACGTTTATTAAAATGTTTTATTAAAATATTTCATTCTTCTCTAACAGGAAGCAGTTAAGGAAGAAATATTTGATTCCTTATAGTAAATGACTACTCACCAGGTTCTTTTCAGTCCACGTTTTAAAATCTCAAAACAAAGGTGCATAATGGAAATGTCAATTTTTCCGTTATAGAAACTTAAGTTATTAGTTGCCTCCGCTACCTCAGTAACTCAGGTACTGCTGAAACATGTCATATAGCGTAAGGATTTGATTTCAGCATCACTCCAAGGATAGAATGTTCTGGGATCCACTTCTGTTTCACCTTGATCGATACCCTTAACGTTCTGGGCCCCAGTTTCACTATGTAAAAATAATTTTTTCCCCCACTTATATCTTAAAGTTATGAGGAAGATGAGGTGGGATCGAGGACTGCCTATATAAATAATCTATCCCCCAAGGGGGCCTGGTCTACAGTGGGTATTCAGTGAATGCTTGAAGGGTGCACTGAAGAAGGAAATCCATCTGAGGAGTCTAAGAATAAAATCAAGCATTGGTAATCCTCAGGTCCTCCGCGTTCCTCCCCACCACTGAACTTTCACTACCAGAGGGCAGCAATATTTGTGGTTGTGTACTTCATATTAACGGCTATGGATTCACAGAAGGAGAAGAAAGAAAAAAACGCACAATCCAAGAACATGCACATACAAGTCAACTTAAAGATTTTTTTTTTTTTTTTTTTTTGGTGAGGAAGGTCAGCCCTGAGCTAACATCCATGCCAATCCTCCTCTTTTTGCTGAGGAAGATTGGCCCTGGGCTAACATCTATTGCCAATCCTCCTCCTTTTTTTCCCCTTTTCTTCCCAAAGCCCCAGTAGATCGTTGTATGTCATAGCTGCACACCCTTCTAGTTGCTGTATGTGGGACGCGGCCTCAGCATGGCCGGAGAAGCGGTGAGTCGGTGCGCGCCTGGGATCTAAACCCAGGCCGCCAATAGCTGAGCGCACGCACTTAACCGCTAAGCCATGGGGCCGGCCCCAACTTAAAGATTTTAAAAAGGGTTAAATATGAACTTTTATTCATCCACTTTCAAATTTCAAAACAGAAATAAAATTATTTAGTAAAAGCTAAGCAAAATTAAAATAAACTTCAGTTTAATATTAAAGCCACTTAAGGAACACACTGCAAGAAAGGACACAGAAAAAGAAGGACACAAAGCCCACTGGCAGGGATCCCCTTGACCAAGGGGCAAAGGTCTGCCTCATTGTCTAAAACTGCTTTTAAAATGCCTGCCTTTAAATGTGTATGATACGTATGCTTTGCATGAAATTGATACAAAAAGCTGGGGCTGGGGGTTTAAATTCCTAATTTGGAAGGATAGGCAATCTTGAAATCACTTCTCCTTGTCATCAATGGGGGGAAAGGAGACAAACTCCCACTTTGGTACTTTGGAAGGGAAGTGGGCCCTGATACTCTTAAGCTGATCATCTTTGTGGCTATCAAGCAGATGACATTCAAAGACTCACTGAGCATTGCTTTATCACAACTATAGGCAAAAATGGGCCCCATGGCCCAAAGAAATTAAGCCCAAGTTTTTATGTCTCTTATTATCCATCCTCACTCTCCAGAATTGTTATAAAACGTAAGTCTCTCTTATCATGCTTCTAAAAAACATGTTGTCATAATACTTTCAGGATGATCCTCATCTCCTCTTCCTCCCCTCTCCTCCCCTCTCCGTCCTCCTCCTTGTCCTCCTCTCCCCCTCCTCCTCCTCCTCTCTTTCTTCTTCTTCTTCTTTTCCTTCGTCTCCTCCTTCCCCTCCTTTCCTCCTCCCCCCCCCTTACTCCCCCTCCTCCTCCTTCTTCTTCTTCGCCATTACCATCGTCTTCACAATGCAGCCCCAGCTTACCTTCCCATTATCTCCTCCTCATTACAAGTCCTACACTAAACTCTTCCCCATTCTCCAAACATGCTGCTTACATAGCCCTGTGCCTTTGTGAGTTCCATTAGTCTTTTCGCCTAGAAAACATCTATTCCTTCTTCAAATGGCTGGGGTAATTTTCATCTCTAACAGCTATTCTTAACTTTACTTTCACTAGAATCACCTGAGGAGTTTTAAAAAACACTACTTCCCAACAGATGTTACCTCAGGGCCACTCTTCCCCAAGCAAAAAGAGGAAGATAGTGTTAGCTCAGGGCCAATCTTCCTCACCAAAAAAAAAAAAAAATACTACTGCCCAGGCCCCGTGCCCACAGAGAGTCTGATTTAATTGGTTGGTTGAAATATGCACCCAGGGTTGAGAAGGACTCGTTTATACCTTTTTGTGACCCTCCTCTTCTCCATGTAGCATGAATCATTCCTTCACGTAAGTTTCCAGAACTTTCTCTACATACCTCTATCATACCATATAGCACAGCACATTGCAGTTCTGGTTTACTATTTACTCATGTGTTAGACCTAAGCTTTCCTGAGACTGGAAATCACTGGGAGAGCTCTCCCCGAGACACACCCAACCCCTAGAAAGTCTGTCTGGAATCTTGAGAGGTAGGTAGAAGAGCAGGGTGGGGGTAGAGGATGAGAGTTTTGTCATTCCAATGAGTTCTTAGGTGACTGATTATCAGCCTCCTACATACTTGCCCACATCCCAGCTACAGCTCCAAAGACAAGTGTGACTCTTTTCCGTCTTCCTGGGAGTTCTTTCTGTCACTAAGTCCTATCCCCTCTCCCTCTGTAATGTCTCCCAATTGCACACCCATTTCCCCCTTTTGCATGGCTTGGCGTGCCATAGAATCATCTCTCTCAGGGCTGGCCCCGTGGCTTAGTGTTTAAGTGCGCGCGCTCCTCTACTGGCGGCCTGGGTTCGGATCCCGGGCGTGCACCGACGCACCGCTTCTCCGGCCATGCTGAGGCCGCGTCCCACATACAGCAACTAGAAGGATGTGCAACTATGACATACAACTATCTACTGGGGCTTTGGGGAGAAAAAGGGAAAAAAAGGAGGAGGATTGGCAATAGATGTTAGCTCAGGGCTGATCTTCCTCACCAAAAAAAAAAAAAAAAGAAAGAAAACGTAAACTAGGTAGAATTTGGATGTATTGTCAGAACATACACAATGAAACTGAATATTGAGTCAACATAAAAAAAATAAAAAGAATCATCTCTCTCAAGTGTTTTGCTCCTGTCACACCCCTTCTTAGAAACTTCTGCAGGCTTCCAATTGCTTCTTGAGTCAAATTTAAACTAATCATGGGCATTGAGGTTTTCCACTAATTTATCTAAGAGCCCTCTCGCCACCACTCCGTATTCACTGTATCTTCAGATTCCCTGCTGCCTCTATAACTCTCCACATTCCATTCTTCCGCGTAAAGAAAGGCTGCTTTCCCCACTCTTCCACTAAACTGTACCGCAGTTTCCTTAAGCGAAAGACAAAACAAAGTTTGTTTAGAAGTCACTGCTTAAACTTCTAACGTTGGTTTTTTCCAATCACTGAGTATGCATCTTTGTTATTTTTCCTGGAGTAGTTTGCTTTTCATTTTGGTATGTTCCTTTTTTTGTTTGGTGAAAGAAAAAAAAGGGATTGGAAAACAGAAGACTTTACGTAGTAGCCATTTTGCTCAGACCTTTTGACTTGGAGAGCCTCATTCTTCCTATCTATGAAATGGAGACAATCACGATAACATTCACCTGCTCGCCTGAATTCAGTGCTGTAGGACCACAGAAGATAAAGTACATGGAACGTGCTGTGTGAGTTCTAAACTGCTTTACAAATGCGAGACAGTTATTATTACTTCAGTAGTTCTACACAGTTGTATACCAATGAAATCCTTACTTGGAAGCGTTTTAAGCTATTTTGCAAGGAAGATGATACAAGACTTTTGTGCTCTACCTTCATTTCATTGTTATTCTAATGGTATTTCTTTAGTTGCATGTTCCCAACAAGCTTTAAGTTATTTGCAGTTCTTTATGTGTCTTTCCAAAACTAAGCTTAAAATCAGCAGCTGAAGCCACGTGAAGCCACAGCAAGGCACCCTATGTAGACCAGGGTCTCTCAGAAAGGCAAGTGCATTGTGGGAAAAGGAATCCAGAATATGTGCTCCATTCTCCTTGGGGTCTTTATCAGCAGTAGTTCTGCTTCTGAAGCCACTTGGGAGCCCTGAAAGAAAAACACTACATGCAGTAGCTAGCCTCCCACCCCCATCGTTCCTTCAGCTCTGCCTAAGAAAGTCACAATAATATTTGGAGTTGGCAAAGCAACCTCTTCGCAGGGCGTTCACAGTGCTGAGACATTCTTTCATTAACGCACACAGCACTCCTGTGGAGGAGGTGGGTGGCAAGCAATTTCAAATCCTTTTCTTCTCTACCTACCAAAGAGTCTTCGCTTTCAATAGCTGACACAAATGAGTAAACCATTTTGGTTATAAGATTATGATTCGCCCATCACCCCCCATTAACACTATTAAAACAACCTTTGTCCTTCTTAATCTGTGCAGCCAAGTGTGTGCAGAGTTTAAAAAGAACACAAAGACTGTCCGGGACGTCTGTGTGTGAGACTGGGCATTAGATACGATGTCCTTTTTTGGCTTGGGAAAACTCCCATAGAACAAATAGGATTAAACATGACACTTCTCTTTCTCTGGCAGCCTCCTAAGCCTCACCCCTTTTCACAACCTTTTATCCCCACACACAGCCCTCTAGATCTCTGCCCTGGCCATCATGGCGAACACCCCGAAATCCCTCTGTCTCCCTCACCCTCTTGCTCCACCCAGGCAAGAATAAATTACTTCCATTGTATAAGAGGGGGTAAACAAGCCAGAAGTCAAACTACCAAACTTGGACCGCCCTTAGGGTCCCCATTTCTGTGTCCATGCTGGAGGCCTGGAGCCTTCATGCTGGTCCTCCCAGCATTCCCTCCAGACAACTCATCTGGGCCCACACTTAGAACAAGTGCAGCACCATGTGCTCTGGGCTCTTTCTCAATCCTCCATCACAACTTCTACTCTGCTAAATAGCTGGATTTACTGATGGATGGTTTAAAGTTCACCACATGGGACAATAGAAGAGGAGATAGGAACTAGCATTTAACGAGTACTATCTGCCAAGCACTGTGTTAGGTGCTGTAATATTATTTCATTGTTGCAATAGCCTATAAGGGAGGTATTAACATCCCTGTTTTGTGTTTCGCTCACTAAAATCACAGGCTTAACACAAAAAGCTTTAGTTCTCCCTTTTGAAACACATCCATCATACCTCTGCTCCACGCAGTCACTCAGGTACCCACTGATGGAGGCACTGCCATTTCATCACTCTCTGGAGCCCATGGCCATCTCGGGCACCACAGCAGAAGAAGAAAGCCTGGAGAGTCATGCATGGGCTTTTCATTGCTTTAGTAGGATCTCTTATGATCACATTCCGTTGGCTGAATACTCACATGACATCACCTAACTCACTGCAAGGGGACAGGGAGATGCGTGAAAGCAGATGGAATGTTCCATGAGTAGCTGTGGTCATGCCAGGGTAGTAGAAAGGTAAATGTCAATACCTATGTTTCTGTATCTTTTAAATACGCCTACCACATTTTTAACAGTTGCATAAAACTCCACTGCATGGCTGTCCCATACCTGACTCATCTGGACCTCTATTTTGGGACATTTAAATTGCTGTCCATCAATTACCTTTCTTTGAACACTTATTACATGCAGGGTGCTGTAAGTGGAGGACCAAGAGGGTGTTTACAGATTCAGGGGGAGAGTCAGACACTTTCACAAATAAATGTCTTTTTCATAAAAGGCAGATTTTGATGAATGGAACAAGAAAACTACCAAGTGCTTTGGGAAGCAATCACTTCCTGCCAAGGTGCAAGGAAAGGACTTAGAGGGGATTCATCCATTTCAACTGGGTTTTAGAAGATTGATAAATATTTCCCCACAGATAAGGAAGGGGAGGGGGCAGAAGCCTTCCGACAATAAAGCCCAGAATGTGTTCAGGTACAGTAACCTTCTGCTCTGTGGCTGAGGAGAGGTCGCAGGAGGGGAAGGCGGGAGAGATGAGGCCAGAAAACATGTTGGATTCAGACAGAACAGGAGGGTCATAAGTGCCATGCTTGGGAGCGTGGGTATTCTGGGGAAATGGGGAGCCACCCACCAAGGGTCTCTGAGCACAGGGATGCTGTGGTGAGATCTATCTAGACTCTCCTAGAGACAGCAGCCACCAGAGTATTAACTAATGATTTTTTTCTCTTTCTCCCTTGGGGAATTCCTAGTCTTCATGACATATTTATTTTGCTTCTATCCTGGGGTTTGTAATCAAACATGAATTTAATCTGCCTAAACACACATACCACAGAAGCAAAGTTTCTATTTTATCCAAAGAAGCCTGTAATCAGGCATTCACACTCCTTCAGCTTTTTGGGTGGTTCTTTTTATCCTCTTTGAAATAAACATTCTTGTAAAATATTGCAACTTCAGAATAAAGATCAAGGAATAGAACCCCATACTGTAGTTTTATTCTGTCATATTGAATTTGGCTGTGCTGAATTTGGACCCCTTGTATGACTAAAGGCCGGTTTACCACCCACTTGCTGTGTGCTTTTATCAAGTTACTTAGCCTCTCTATGCTTCAGTATCTTAATTTAGCAGGAAACAATATTTATTGATTATTTGTTCCTTTTTTGAACAAATATTGATGAAGTACCTTCTGCAGGCCCGGAAATGTACCAATCGTAGATGACCTTAGTAAAAGCATTTTATCCTTTTCTGAAGAAAGGAGTCAGAGAACGAAATGAATGAACATTAATTTCACACCTACTGTTTGCCAGGACATCTGCTTGAGGTGGTACATGAGCCATGTCAATTACTTCTAACATGGCTCCCCCAAGGGAGGTATTTCCCCTGTTCTACAATGAAGAAGCCAAGGGACACCCACCGTAACGTGCACAATGGCGTTCAGCTGGTGAGTGGCAGACCCAGGTTGGGAGTTATGCAAACTGCTGGATCCCAGGGCCCACGCCAGCTCTACTCCACCATGACATGAGGCGCTGGGAGTGGAAGCTTATGTTTCCCACAGTGTTTTTCTTCTCAAAGCTATCACTGGGCCTCTGGGTATCCGTGTGAGGTAGGAAGGAGCAGTTTTTTGGCTCTCCTGACATAGTTTTCCGGATCACATTCAGCTGTGATGGCTCAGTCCACAGTTCTGGGCTCCAGGCCCCCTCCCCAGCCTCCATGTGCCCCTTGCCCACCCAGCCAGACTCACTCTTCCCCTGGTATCGTTGTCTCTGCAGGATTCTCCTGAATCACTGTTTGGTCACTCCCTCTTAATTGCTCACAATTACCCAAGTTCCTGGTCCTACAATAAGCAAGGAAAAGGGTAGCATTTTCAAAGACATATGTGTTTAGTGTCGGTGGCAGATTTGTAAACTTATTAGTGCCTCTGCATACCATATAATTAAGATCAAATTATCCAAGAGTTTAAAATAGTTCCTACCGCTATTGTGCTGCTGTAGGTAGCACAATACAAATGCTAAGGAAAAACTATTTGCCTTTTTTTATGTGTACAGCTCACCTCTCTCCTTTTCTCTGAAATTCCCATTCTCAAAAGGAGACACAGGGCTGAGTTTAGCTGGACTGATGGAAAGAGTTCACTAAGCGGAAACGCTTTGCTTTTAGAAATGTTGCCACATCAGAAGCACAGGGGCACATTCTAAGACATCTGCTGTGGCACCTTCTAGAAGGGGCTTGCAGCAGCAGGCAGGTGAGTAAACGTAAGGTTGGAGGGGAATTCACATGAAGGCAGATGCTCAGACGTGGGGCCTGTGTCTTGGTGAGACTAAACCAAAAGTGGCTCGAGGCTGATACTTCAGAAGGAGAGTGGAGTACAGCTGTGTAAGTTGTCAATACCTGGTGCCATGAATAACAGATAAACACAAGAATACATGCACTGTGGGAGCCGAGAGAGAAAGATGGGACAGAAAAGGGATAATCTGGGCACGTGTATGAAGCATCCACTCCAAGACAGTTCTAGGCTCATCCCTGTCCTTAGAGAGCTGCAAGTCTAGTGGGTGGAGGCAGAACAGAAAGGCAGGGAAGATGTGCCAGTGTGCTGAGGAATGGATGCCTGCAGGCAGAGGGTGCTGGGGTGCATGGGCCAGTGGGAGAGTAGGAAGGGTTTCCAGGGGTGGGGAGCTAAAAGGAGTCTTGAAGACTACTAGAAATTAGCCAGAGAGAGGGAAAGGCATCCCAGGGAAAAGGAAGAGCCTGAGCAAAGCCTCAGAAGCAGCAGAGAGCAGATCGGGGAGGAGTTCTGCTCTATGTGAGGCCTACGTGGCCCCTAAAACAAAGGTAAAAATGCTAACTGATTCTAGGCAGGAGAGAAATATGAGCAGATTTCTGTTAAAACAGCAACAAGTCATACTGGTTGTAATTGGATGACTTGGAGGATGAGAGCTGTGATCAATGAGCACAGTGATTCTCTAAGTGTGGTGCTTGGGCCAGCAGGAACTTGTTAAAAATGACAGTTCTCAGGCCCCAACCCAGACCTGGTGAGTCAGAAACTCTGGGGGTGGGGCCCAGCCCTCCGTGTTTTGGCAAGCCCTCCAGGTAATGCTGATGCACGCTCAAGCCCTAAGGAGGCCACTGCAGTAGACCAGATGAACCAGGATCCGGGGGAATGATGGACCAACGCAGTGGCGGTAAGAATGTAGAAAAGGCAACAGATGAAGAACAGATTGGGGTGGAATCCCTTTGTACCTCTCTCATAACATCTTTTCACCTTCTACCATGTCTCATCCCCTTCCTCTGTGTTTCATGTCTCTGGTGTCTTGGAAGCAGAGACCTCATTTTCCCCCCGGGCTCTTGTAGCACCCTGTATGGTCCCTTGAACACAAGTGGAGTTCAGGTGAGAGTTGGCTGAGCAACATGCATTGTCTCCTGCCGTGACTGGTGCTGGGGCCCAGAGGTGGAGCTGAAGCCATGAAGGAGCTGCAGATTCCTCCCAAGGGAGGGGAAGCCGCAGGGAGATGCAGCTACATTCGCGGCAACCCAGACCTCCCAGGACAGGGAGCAAGAGAGGCAGAGGAGAGAAGATCAAGAAAGAAGTGGGATAGGGAAGGGGGGTGCTGAAGAAGGAAGAAGAGGTGAAACGGAGGGGAGCAGGGAGGAGTCGGGAGGGAAGAAGAGAAGAAGGAAGAGAAAGAGGAGTTTGGGGAAGGTAGTTGGATTTGAACGTTAACTTCAGTAAAAAGTGTTTCCACCACCCACTACAACATTGCTTCTCAGTGTGGTGTCACAGTTCCTCCTTTAAAACCATCTGGGACAGAGACTGAGTATTTAAAGGTGTCAGAAAAGGAGACTTCTTGGCCCTACTCCAAGCCTATTGAAAAGGAATCTTTAGGAGTGAAGCCTAGAATCCTGCATTTCCACCTGCTCCCCAAGTGACTGTGAACCCGCACTAAGATTTAAGAGCTCTGTATTAAGGTTTCAGTTTATAAAGTAAAATGCAGAACCAATGCACCAATATAACAGTTCATAGTTGAGGACATCAGGCTTCAGGGTGGACCCCTCTAGAGTCAAATTTATGATGTCATGAAAGACCATAAGTTCTTTAATGGAGTAATAAATGTGTTACCCTAACACTTGTCACCAGAATTCCTCTTGGAAAGGGAGTTGTCTTTGATAAGCCTATTGGCACTGGACATTGATGTCCGGAGGGCATGAATTAGCCTTGCTAAGGCTGAAAAAAACCCCACCAATTCCTGAACTGTTCTGCATTTAAAATGAATAAGGGAGAAGGAAAATAAGAAGGAATGAAGGTCTGAGCTACAGAGAAACAGAGATGGAAGCTGAAGCGATGGTTTGGAAATAACTTAGGGACTTTTGGGGAACTGGACTATATGAACTTGAATTTCAAGTTGTTTGCATTGTTGCAACTTAATACTCCTGTTTTCCCAAACACACTGCAAGGGCTTCTATCCCTCCAATGCTGAGTGTGAGTACATGTGTAACCTTTCCCCAACAGAGAACTGTGTAAGAAAATAGTACAACCTTTATGCATGGTTTATTCGTTGACTTCTGTTTCTCCCTTCTCTTCTCACTCAACTCTCAATTGAGGGAATTCCAAATCTGGTCCTCTTAGTTCAGTGATGTTGGTCATATCCATCCCTTCTCCACTCCCATTGCTATTGCTCTATTTCAGAAATTTGCACTGATCCCTTCCTAAATTATCTCTCTGAATTTTCTCCTATCACAGGCTGAAACCAGCCCTCCTACTGCTACCAAAGTTAACTTGCTCATGAAGCTTTAATAGTGAAATGCAGCATAGCATGGAAACTAAAAGTATATACAGACTCTAGAGCCAGACTCTCTGGGATTGAATTCTGAGTCTGGCTTCCTATAAGCTATGTCTTTGGGTTGGTTAAGTTACTGAACCTCTCTCTGTTTTACATTCCACATCTGTTAAATGGGGATGATGATAGTGTCCACCTCTTGAGATTGTCATGAAGATTATGAATTAACATGTGCAAAGCATGCTGTTCCTTTGCTTAAAAAGACTGTGGGCAATTTATAGAATTAGATAAAGCTCATACTTTAATTAGAATTCTCTATAACTTTCAAAGCCATTAACATTCAGGCTGTCAATCTACATTTCCTACCTCATCTCTCATTGGACCGTCCTCAACCTGAGCTCCAACCACCTCAGATTGTTTATGTTCCTGGAATATGCTGTGCACATTCTAACTTCCATGATCTTATGCTAACTCTTTACTTGTTCATGGAATGCTCTCCAATGCCAGCTCTTTCTTTTCTTTTTTTGGGGGGAGGGATGCTCTCCCATTTTTCTGTTCACTGCTTGGAGGACTCCTATACATGGCTGATTGACTCGAACACACACCTACACCTTGCTGGAATTTTAACTGGGACTGCATTAAATGTTAAATCTTTCTATCCAAGAACATAGTATATCCTTCTGTTTATTTAGGTATTTTTACAATTTCTCAATAAATTTTGGTGGTTTTCAGTGTAGAGGCCTGCACATCTAGTTGGTAGTTTTTGATGCCACTGTAAATAGTAATATTCAAAATTTTCTCTTTTTTGTTTGTTGCTAATATACAGAAATACAGTTGATTTTTATATATTGGCCCTGTGTTAGCCTCACTAAATTTATTTATTATGAAATCACGTTGTCTGCAAATAGTGAGTCTTCTTACTTCCTTTCTAATCCTTATGTCTTTTCCCCCTTGCCTTATTGTGTGGGCTAGGACTGCCAGGACAATGTTGAGCAGAAGTGATGACGGTGGTGATGGGGTTCAGGGCAGGCCGCCCCAAGATGCACCACACTGGTATGCAGATTATTTCGAACTGAAACCAACAAAGGCTCAGAAGACTCAGGAAGAACATTTGACCTTCCCTCAAACTGCCTAAAAGAATTTAACATAGAAGGCCTGTTCCAGGAAGGAGCTAATACCATAAGATAGCTATAGTATAATGTAAAATAGGTGTGCTAGACAGGCACCAATAAGCACATTTTTGGCCCAGCAAAACTTTTTTAACAAACATTTGCATTTCCATCTCCATGTAAATTGTCTTCCTTTCCTCTGAAATCCCAAACCACTACCCCCAACATCCTCCTCTGCACTGAGCTGAAGATAATATTTAAGGCGGCAGCTTTGGCCAGATGGCCGAGTTACTCAGTTTTCCTGAGTGTCTCCCACGTACATATGTTATAAAGATTTGTTTGATTTTCTCCTGTTATTCTGTCTCATGTCAATTTAATTCGTAGACCAGCCAGAAGGACCTAGAGGGGGTAGAGGATTTCTTTTCCTCCCCTACAGTGGATAATCTCACCTCGTTCCTCATTTGGAGAGAAAGTTTCAGAAAAATTGGATGACTTACGTTCCCAGTATTAAGACCTTTTGAAACCTGTAATAGTTAAGACAATGTGATATTGGTGCAAGAATAGACAAGTAACCCACTGGAACAGAATAGAGTCCAGAAATAGGCCCACACATATATGGTCACCTGAAATACAATAAAGGTGACATTGAAGTGGGGTGGAAAGGGTGATCTTTTCAATAGTTGGTGCTGTTAAATGGGGATGATATGGGGATGAGGAATTGATCCACTCAATCAATTGGATCTTCGTATGGGGAAAAATGAATTATGATTCTTACCTCACAATAAACAAAACAACCATTCCCGATGGATTGCATATCAAACATGAAAAGTAAAGCAACATAGATTTTAGAAAAAAATGGAAGAACATTTTCATGACCTTGAAGTAAAGATTTTTAAACAGGGTGCAATACCAATAGCCATAAAGGAAAAAAAATGGATAAACTGGATTACATTAAAATCAAGAACTTTTGTTCATCAAACATCACCAATAAGAGAGCCAAAGGTGACCCATAGAATGGGAGAAGACATTTGTGATATGTATATCTAACAAAAATTCTTATCCAGAATATGTTTAAAAACCTCCTACAAATCTATAAGAAAAAGGAGTATCACTCAATAGAAAAATGGGCAAAAGACATGAACAGTCACTACAAAAGAAGGACATCCAAATGGCCAATAGACCTATGAAAAGGTGCTAAAATTCATTCGTCATCAAGGTAATGTGAATTAAAACCAAAATGAGATATTGCTTCTTACCAACCAGAGTGGCTAAAATGAAGAGGCGGAACGTATTAGGTATTGGAGAAGATGTGGAATTGGAACTCTCATAGACTGTTGATAGGCGTGTGTACCGGTATAACCATTTTGACACACTGTCTCACAGAATCTATAAAGCTGAACATATACATACTCTATGACCCAGCATTTCCACTCCTAGGTGTATACCCCACGTAAAAATGTACGTATATTCACCAAAAGACATTTACAAGAATGTTCATAGCAGCACTGTTTGTAGTAGCCAAACACTGAAATACAATAGGATTGGGTATTTTACTCTAGGGACTACTATATAACAATGAGAATGAACAAATAGAGCCATATAACAAAATGGATAACTCTCATGAGCATAACGTTGAGTGAAAAGAAGCCAGACATAAATGAGCACATATTATATGATTCCATTTATACAAAGTTTAAAGACAGGCAAAACTATTCTACATTGTTAGAAGTCATGAGCACATACTCTTAAGGTTTTAGTGACTGGAAGAGAGCATAATGGGGGCTTCTGGGGTGCTGGTAATGTTCTGTTTCTTGATCTGGGTATAAATTACATGGGTGTGTGCTTCTATAAAAATTTATCCAGCTGAACACTTATGATTTGTGTATGACTTAGGTATTATATGTATGCTATATTTCAATGAAAAGTTAAAAGGCCAACAAGATAATAGAAAGAAAAAGCAAAACAAATAAATAAACAACCAAAAAACAGAGCCCTGGGTCCTACTTAGGCATACTGAATTTAACCTTTGGGGATAGGGTCAGCCCCCGAAATGGCTCCCTGTGATTCTCATTTTCTGGTATTTATGATCTTGTGTAGTCATCTCACACATTGAATAGAGCTGCCCTGTGCAACCAGAAGGACATTGATGCAATGTGACTTCTGAATCTAGATTATATATGACATTTCAGCTTCCACCTTGCTCTCTCTTCTGGATCACTCTCACTGGGGAAAGCTATCATATCATGAGGACACTTAAGAAGCCTTGCAAAGAGGTCCATGTAGTGAAGAACTGAGGCCTCTGGCCAATAGCCGGCACTAACTTGCCAGCCAAAAAAAATACATATGTTTTGGTTATCTATTGCTGCTTAACAGATTACTCCAAAACTTAGCAGCTTCAAATAACAACAGCAGCAACAAACAACCTTTATTATATCACACCACTTTAGGTGGGTCTAGAATTTGGGAACAGCTTGTCTAGGTCATATTAATATTGGTATTGGGGTCTCTCATGTGGTTTCAGTCAAGATGTCAGCCAGGACTGCATTCATCTGAAGGCTTGACCGAGGCTGGAGGATACACTTTCAGGACATCTCATTCACATGACTTTTCAATTCAACATACATTTTTAAAGAGTCTACTTTGAGTCAAACACTGGACTGATGTTGGAGTTGCAAAGAAGAGAAAGGTTGTTCCTTGTAGCCAGGTACTCAGTCAAGCAAGGACGACATCAGAGACTCCCAGGGACATGTGCCATGCTTGGTGCAGGAGCCTCTGATGAAGTGATCAGTTCTGCTTGGGTGGGCCTGAGATGTTTCCAAGTGTAAGTGTTGCTTGAGCCACATCCCAAAGAGCAACTAGGAGTTTGCCAGGTGGACAAGGAGGGAAAAAGCATTTCGGTAAGAGAGAAGAGCCTCGTACATGAGTAGAACAACTTGAAATCAGATGGAGTGTTGGAGGGGAAGAGCAGAAGAGTGAGAGACGAGTGGCTTGGTAAGGAGGCTGGATGCATCCTGTAACTAATGGGAAGGAACTGAAGGATGAACAGGAGAGTAGCAGGACCTAGTTTGCAGTTTTAGAGAGATCACTCTGCTTGCAGTGTGGATGATGGATTATAAGGCAAAACTGAAAATTGCTGGACCACTTGGAGAAGGTGAGGGTATTGTAACAATCCAGGTCAGAGAAGGCAAGGGCCTGACTCAAGCAAAGGCAGTGGGGATGGAGGAGCAAGGACAGGTGTGAAGGAGATTCTCCCACTGGTAAACACAGTAGAGGGACTGAAGTCAGAAGATTCGCACCTTCTCCAGTAAAATGGTTGGGGGAACGGAGGTGAGAAACAGGGATATTTTATAGGTAATATTTTCTTTTCTAATTTTCCTCTTTGGAACTAGAAAAAGACAGAAAAGCAGAAAGGAGAGAGGGGGTGGGATTCAGGAGGAAATGTGGCACATATGCTAATGTCACTTGGGGAATGTAACCAGCTTACAACTTCCATCTATTATCTTAGGTGAAAATACATTTTCAGCTGAAAAGAATTATTTTAAAACATGAGTGTGAAATAAATGAGCGCATGAAACCATGTTGTCCAAAAGGCCTCAACAGAATGTTTTCCTTAGATAGCTGCCTGAGGGTAACACTGCCAGCATTCCGCAGTCCCAGTAAGAATCTGTGTTTTCATCACTCAGTGATTTGCAATGGGGGAAAAAAACCAGTTTATCTAAGAAATGCATCTGAAATTCCATGGCTGGCAGGTGCTTAAGAGCATTGAACAGATGTCTGTTTGTTGCACTAAAAGTCATATATGTACATTGGAAAGCACGAGAGCACCAGTTCCCTGCGGCTATCGTGGAGGAAATATACCAGACATGCAGCAAAGGGCTCTGTGCCTTTCCTTCCCGACTTCTCTCCCGCGGGATATAGAGCCCATGTTGGTGGCTCCTCAGAGTCCTCTGATCACTGGCATTTGGAAAGGTCTTAACTGACTCCATCTACTTGGCTGCCTCTGAGCAAGACTGAACCCAGCTAACCAGGGATTTCTTCTGGTGGTCTCCTACACTCTCTCAAGCCTTCCATTCCCTGGTGTTAATCCTGCATCCTGGATGCTCTTCTCACCAGTCTCCCTCTCACACTTTTTGGGGCAGTTTCCTGTCGCCTCTCGAGCTCCCTCTCTACCTAGCCCCCAGTCACAGTGACGGGTGGGGTGGCCCTTCACCGCCCCATGGCGGTCCTCACGTTCATTCTCAAGTTGACTCCCAACAACTCCCCTTTCGCTTTTGGCAGGTAGATGGCATCTCTCTCCTCCAGGGGAAGAGGAGGAGACTGCACAGGTGCAGAGCCCTGCTTTGCATGGGGTGGTGCTCAGAGGCAGCCTGGTGTCCTGGGGAGAGCAGAGGGCTGGGAATCAGAATATGGGTCTTTATTGCAGCTCTTCCTCTCACCATTTGGGGGATCCTGGGCAGGTCACACATCCTCTCTATCCCTCTGTTTCTTCCTGCAGAAAATGAGGGAAAACCCTCTTAAATAAGACAACCTTTTCCAAGTATCCAGCCATGGAGGACACAAGGCAAACACTCAGCAAAGTGGGTTCCCTTCTGTGGGAATCTTTACACACATGATGATCCCGTGGAAGGGGCATCACTAACTGTATTTCACATACAAGGAGGCTGCTTTGGGCAGACAACATGAATTGCTGAAAAGCACCCTGCAGAAAGACCAGAATTTGAACCCAGGCCTGTTTGACTCCAAACCGAACTCTCCTTCTCCTCTGCTGTGCCTTTCTCCCTGAACCTCACCCTTCTCATCTTCCAGATTTCTTTACTGTTGTCTTTCCGTCTGCTTATAGTATACTCAGGGCTGTGCCACTATTAGAAATGAAATCCCAGAGTCTTGAAAAGGAGGGAAATTCTGACACATGCTACAACATGGGTGAACTTTGAGGACATTATGCTGAGTGACATAAGCCAGTCACAAAAGGACAAATACTGTATGATCCACTTACATGAGGTCCCTAGAGTAGTCAAATTCATAGAGACAGAAAGGAGAATGGTGGTTGCCAAGAGGTGGGTAGAGAAGGCAATGGGGAGTTGTTGTTCAGTGGGGACAGAGTTTCAGTTTGGAAAGATGGAAAATTTCTATGATGGATGGTGATGATGGTTGCACAACAACATGAATATACTTAACGCCACTGAACTGTACGCTTAAAAATTATTAAAATGGTAAATTTTATGTTATGTATATTTTACCACAATAAAAAAATAAAACAAATACAGTAAAATTTCCATGGCCCTGTTTGCCATCTCTCTCCTTTTCCCCAAACTCCCACAAAGAATACCCTAAACTTGCAATTTCCTTTCCTAAACTCCTTGGTATTTCACCCCTTGGCAATCAGGCTTTTGCCCACCCTGCTGTCTTAACCCGCTCCCTGGAAATGTCGCCCGTGAGCGCTTGTCTTCCTCCACTGCTGGCAAGATGGGCCTGGGCATCAGCACCCCATTCCTGGCCTCTAGCACACTGTCCTCTGTATTTCTGACCATTCCTTCTTTGTCTCCTTGATGCTTCTCTGCTGTTCCCTCTGAGCCTGCCTCCCAGCCTTCTCCCTGTGCTCTCAATCCCAAGGTGATCTCATCCAACCCCCTGCATCAATGCCTCCTCCATGCTCAAGATTCCCCCACCTGCATCTCCACTTCCAGCAAGGCTTTTGACTTTGGGTCAGCATTTAAGGCCGCGTGAAGGCTAACTCTGCCCAGACATCCTCCTCGTGACTCCAACTCCCGATCAAAAGCCAACATTGTTTTCCTGCTGCTAAACACCACCTGCATCCCCATTTCTGTCAGTGGCTCCACCATCCTCCCAGCCATTGGGCTTGAAAGCTTGGATCATCCTCGATACACCTCATGCCCCAATACCCTTGTCCAATCAGACAGCGTCCTGTGGCCAGCCTTCTCCAGGTGTGTCTCCTTATCGTTTTCTCTCTGGGGCTGTACTAGTTTGTTAGGGCTGCTGCAACAAAGAACCACAGACTGGAGGGCTCAAACAACAGAAATTTATTTCCTCAGAGTTTGGGAGGCTAGAAGTCCGACATCAAGGTGCCAGTAGAGTTGGTTCCTTTCGAGGCCAATCTCCTTGGCTTGTAGATGGTCATCTTCTCCCTGTGTCCTCATATGGTCTTCCCTCCGTGTGTGTCTGTGTCCTAATCTCCTCTTCTTATAAGGACACCAGTCAGATTGGATTAGGGCCCACCTAATGACCTCTTTTTTTGGTACTGGGGGGTGAGGGCTTCAACATAGGAGTTTTAGGAGATCTCAATTCAGCCCTTAACCTATGCTGTTGTGGTAGCCTCCTAACTTCTTTCTCCACTACTTTCCTCAAATCCCCTCTGGGCCATCATAATGCTAACTCTGCTACAATCTTCCTTATGCACAGTTCTGAGTACACCGTTCTCCTGCTCAACACCCTAGAGAAACATTTCCAACCCTCTAGCTTGGCACTCAAGGACCCTCTCACTGTGGCTCCACGCAGCCTTTCTCTGTAGCTCTGCCCCTCACTGGCTCTGCTCTCTGACCAAGCCCTGCGACCCAACCCATCGTGGTGTGGACACACTTTATGCTTCCTGGCCCCTGGGCCTGTGCCCTGCTGTGTTCTCAGTCAGGAATGCTCTCTGGGCCTCTCTATCTTTGCAAACTCTACCTGGTTTTCTTGGCTGGTACAAATGCCTTTATCAGACCTTTCCTGATTACCCACTGGAAGAAGCCTGTCCTCTCCCTGAACCCCCACATACTTGATCTGTGCCACTAACAGCATTTCTCCCCTTCTAGCTTTTCACCGGGGACACATTTTGTCTTCCAGGGGGCTCCTGTGGGCCATGAGCCAGGTGGAAAAGGTCAGTGTATTTTTCCCTAGCTTCCCCCTTGCAGGGTCACTGTAGGCTGGCTGTGCCCTTCAACCAGAAGGTCCCAGCTCTTGTCAGGCACCCTCTCCACACACCCCTGTCTGTCTCCAGGTTCTGGTAACCATTCCTTCCCCTTGCCCCCTTCAACTCTACAGATGGCAAGATGCCCAGCTAGTCTAGACCCCAGGTACTGTCCTGTCCCTGGTTCCCTATATCTTGCCCATATCATTGCAAATAGTCCTTCCATTAAACACTCCTTGATTATTTTAATTTTAGTGTGCCATCTGTTTCCCACCAGGACCTTGATGGCTATCCTATTTTCACCTAGACTGAGCAATTGCAAATCAACTTGCTTCTTCTCAAAAATACTACATATTGAAATACTGATAAGTGCTGAGGTCTTAAGACGCTGCAAATACAAGACACAGTCATCACCTCCATGATGTCCACAGGCTGGTAGGGAAAGTGAACAGTCACCTCAGAGGGTGATAATGTCTGTGTGGAGCGAGACCGCTGCGCACATGGTGAGGGATGGATTGCAGTGACTTGACCTGACTCCTGGACTTGACCTGACTCCTGGCACTGCTACTCACCAGCTGCTGGGTCTTTGGCAAGTTCTTCAAGCCTCAGTTTCCTTGTCTGCAAAGTGGAGGTAATAATGGTAGTTACTTCCTGGGGATATAATGAGAATTATATCACAGTTTCTTAGCACATCTTGGCACATAGCAAAGACTACATAAATGGTACCCTTTAGGTAAACACGGGGAGCTATGGAACCAAGAAAGAGGATGAGCTATTCCAGCTAATAATGTTGGGATCCAGGGATTCATTTCTTACCTGTTCCTTTGGTCTTGCCTGAAGGACTAGCTACCTTGGAAAATATCAGCTCTGGCTTCTCAGATAGAGAAACCTTACTGGATGGAAGGATGTCACCATGCATGCCAGGGGCAGATTTTCTCTCGCAATTTACCAGAGCATCAAGGCTGGAAAAAATGATGCCCATGGTAAGTCTTTTTTAAAAATTATTTATTTTATTTTATTAATGGATTTTATTTTTTAGAGCATTTCTAGGTTCACAGCAAAGTTGATTAGAAGGTGTAGAGATTTCCCATGTACCCTCTGCCCCCACACATGCAGAGCCTCCCTCATTATCAACATCCCCCACCAGAGTGGTACATTTGTTACAATCAATGAACCCACACTGAAACATCATTATCACCCAAAGTCCATAGTGAACATTAGAGTTCACTCCTGGTGTTGTACATTCGGTGGATTTAGACAAATTTATAAGGACATGTGTCCACCATGATAGTGTCATACAGATTAGTTTCACAGTCCTAAAAATCCTCTGTGCTTCACCTACTCGTCCCTCCCTCCCCCATAACCCCTGGCAACCACTGATCTTTTTACTGTCTCCATAGTCTTGCCTTTTCCAGAATGTCATATAGTTGGAATCATACAGTATGTAGCCTTTTCAGATTGGCTTCTTTTTTTTTTTTTTTTTTTTTTTTGTGAGGAGATCAGCCCTGAGCTAACATCCGCCAATCCTCCTCTTTTTTCGCTGAGGAAGACGGCCCTGGGCTAACATCGGTGCCCATCTTCCTCCACTTTATATGGGACGCCGCCACAGCATGGCGTACCAAGCAGTGCGTCGGTGCGCGCCCGGGATCCGAACCAGCGAACCCCGGGCCGCCGCGGCGGAGCGCGCGCACTTAACCGCTTGCGCCACCGGGCCGGCCCCCAGATTGGCTTCTTTTGTTTAATAATATGCATTTAAGTTTCCTCCATCTCTTTTCATGGCTCGATAGCTCATTTCTTTTTAGCATTGAATAATCTTCCATTGTCTGGAGGTACCACAGTTTATTATTTACTCACCTGCTGAAGGACTACTTGATTGCTTCTAAGTTTTAGGAATTAGGAATAAAGCTGCTGCCCAAGATACGTCTTGATGGAATTAGCCAAGTGAGGAAGGGGAGCGGGGATGAGCAGGCAGAGGGAAGAGGCTGTGTAAAGGCCGGGAAGCACGGAGAACACAGTAAGGGGGGGTCTGCAGGGGTTTGGGGTGGTCCAGTGGGCATCATCACAGCAGATCATAGAGGGCAGTGGGCGTGCTTAGAGCAAGCTTGGGGGCTGCTGCCCTATCCTACCACATGGTCATGGGGCTGGAGCTCCTGGGGGCTCTGAGCACTTCCTGCATGTTGGTAAGTTCCTCTGTGTGCCTTCTCCACACTATGGTGTAGATGGAATCTGGATGGTCTGCTCTTCCCCACACTTCCTCCAAGGTACAAAATAGGCAATGGCTTTCCATAGGGAGACACCGCAGCGTGAGATGGTGTCTTGACCAGACAAAAATCATGGAGAAAATCACAGAAAACCCAACTTGGAAGCCAAAGGGCCGCCAGTGCTTCTAAGTCCTTCTCTCCATTTGTCTTCCTGGAGAGTTACCTTCTGCTCTTCCTTCCCCAGGTAGATGGTTTAAGATGCTCGATCATGTTTTTAAAATGAGTGTGAAAGTGGCTGAACCACCTCACAGCTATCTGGATGCTGCTATGAACTGAATTGTGTTCCCCTCAAAATTAATATGTTGAACTGATGCCCAGTGTGCCTGTATTTGCATCTGGAGAAAGGGCATTTAGCAAGGTAATCAAGGTTAAATGAGGTCATAAGGATGCGGCCCTAATTCGATAGGGCTTGTGTCCTTCAGACAAGAGGAAGAGACACTGGCCCTGTCTCTCTCCACACACACACAGAGGAAGGCCATATGAGGACGGAGCAGGAAGGTGGCCACCTGCGAGCCAGGAAGATCACCCTCATCAGGAAATGAAGCGCCAGCACCTTGATCTGGGACTTCCAGCCTCCAGAACTGAGACACTAAGTTTCTGCTGTTTCAGCCACCCAATCTGTGGTATTTTGTTAGGGCAGCGCATGCTGACTAACAAAGGGGCTTTCCCAAAGGAAGTTCTTTCTGTCACCTGGCTTTGTGGTGGCGGGGCCTCTGTGGCCCAGCTGTCAATGACTGTTCCTTTGGATCAGCACAGGCAGCCTGGCCCTGACTTTTCCTGATGCCTGTCCCTCCAGAGCAGGACATAGAGCAATTCCTCATGGAGACCATCCTCACTGACCAGTGATAGAGGGAAGAGCAAGCAGGAGCAAGACCCTTTCCCCCTGCCCCAGGACACTGGTATTGGTTAGGGAGCGTCAACAACGGGGGAAGGTCTAAGATTTTGCCCTACTCACAAATGAACAAGTTAGCCTGCCATAGTTTCATGTTTGCTGGCAGAAGACATGATACTTCTGGATCATATTACTTGTGGCAACAGCAGTACCCAGAGTATCAGCATTAGTGCTCATTTCCCCCGCCCCGACTCCCAGAGGGCGATGTGCTGAGGGCCAGCACTGCCTGCACAGGCAACGGGTGGCTTTATGCGGAAGAGGCTCCTGCTTTGCGAGCCCAAGTCTTGTAATGGGCAGTAAGCTTGTCTGAACTTTGTTCCAGGGGAGGCATTGTCTTTCTCACATTAGACAGTAAACAAACCTGCCCGCTGCTGCAGAAGGCTATACACTGCTCTCTTCCAAGGCAGTTTGCCATGCAAACACCCTGGTAGTCTACACAGCGAGACAGAGATTCCAGCGCCGCTGCTGCTCGTATTGAACCTGGCTGTGACTAGACCCTAAAGAGTCTCAACGAGCTGCACTATTTATTATCCACAGGAAATATTCCTTCTTGATAATGGAAACTGTCCTGGAGCCTACACTTGAATATAAATGGGTCTGATATCCTATGACTTCACAATATTTCTGTTTTTAAAATGTAAGTTTTATTATTATTCAGGTTTGGTGAGGCCAATAGACCAGATGATGACTGCCATTGAAATGATAGTTTGTTACTCATAGTTCCCAAGAAGAGGGGGCACGCTGTACCCTGTGTGGGGGAAGGGAGGAGCCACATGGGGAAGCACCAGGGTCTGTCAGGAGGCAGGGGGAGTGAGGGGAAATGCGGGCAAGAGCATTAATTGTGGTTTCCAAGGGAAGGAACAGGCGAGGCAGGGGGAGCAGCCTTATGATCAGCTAGACGGAATAATTTCGGCAGACTCTGGGACATGGGGCTGTCCCTAGTTGTCTGGTACCTGGCCCTGGGGTGATTAGGACAAGGGGATAGTGGCCCAGAATATGAAAGCCCAATAAAGGAGGTGGCTGTGGGCTCTGGATTGGCTGATTTGCATGTGAAAGGTAAGCTCACAGCCGGCTCCTTCACTGTACCTAAGAAGGGCCAGCCCTGCGAGGGGCCGTCCCTCTGGGGTCAGCAAGGCCCCAGATGTCAAAGCATTGGAATAAGAACACACACACAATACAAAGTCAAATAAAAAAAAAACACCTCACTGTGAAGGCCTAACTCCAGAAGAATGTGGAAACTACAAGGTATATCAGCGAAGGCACCTCTAGAATTAAAAAGCAAACCACTGTCCGCTCAGTGCCTCAGTCAACAGGTGTTCATCGAGTAGCTGCCATGAGTGAGGCACCACGCTGGGTGCTGGGGAGACGGCAGTGAACCAAACAGACCCAGCCTTGCCTCGCAGAGCCTGGGGTCAAGCTGCCGAGCCAGCCGGGACCGGCTACGTGAAGTCCTAAGCAGTTGCCTGTGGAGCATAACGGCCCCCTGAGAACACTCACTTGTCATCCGAAATTGGAGATGCATTTCTCTGGGCTCATTTGGGCCTGAAGACATGGTATACCCCTGACCACATGGCATGCTAGGCAGGAAGGAAGACCCTGCCTTTTAGAACTCCTCGTCGCCACCAGAGCCATTTCCCAAGTTTTCTGAGCAGCCCTGATGACCTGTCTGAATCCTTCCATCAGGGCCTTAGCAGTATTTCTTTGTCAGATGGGACAAACTATGTCTGCAGCTGGCACAGTCCATTATTGAGGTTCTCTGGTGTGCTCTTTTGGGAAAAAAAAAAAACTGTTTTTAAGTGTTTCTGTAGCTCAGAAGGGCGTTTATCTTAGTCCGTTTGGACTGCTATAACAAAAATACCATAGACTGGGTGGCTTATAAAAAACATAAATTTATTTCTTACAGTTCTGGAGGCTGGAATGTTCAAGATCAAGGTGCCAGCAGATTCGGTGTCTGGTGAGGGCCCACCTCCTAGTGCATAGATGGCCATCTTCTTGATGTGTCCTCACATGGTGGAAGGGGCGAGGGAGCTCCCTGGGGCCTCTTGTATAAAGACACTAATCCCATTCATGAGGGTTCCCCACTCATGACCTAATCACCCCCAAAGGCCCCACCTCCTAATACCGTTGGGGGTTAGCATTTCGACCTGAATTTTCGGGGGACACATTCACGCTATAGCAGCATTCTAATTTGGGGGTTCTCCTCCACTGCTCATCTCCCTCCTACCCTATTCTACCTTCTCTGGAGGTAGGGAAGAGACTATTTTAAGAATTGCCCTCTGTTAGATTGGGCCGAGGCCAGAATGGCTTCAAGCCTTTGACTAAGACACAGAGATGGGCCCAAGAAAATGCAGGCTGCTCATAATTATGCAAATACATACTTCTGGTGAAATATACATCAATGTCCTAGTTTTTAAATTCTAATGCAGTAAAATGTCTCAGTTTGGATTTCTGGCAACTACTGTGATCATCTTAAGAGATGTATAAATACATGTGAATAAGATATTAACCATTTTAGACTGTTTCCCCATCTGGTTTGGTCCTGTAATTGTGTGGAAAGGTACAGTTCTTGGAATCTGGCCTGAGCACAAAAATACGTAATGATGACTCCAGGTTTGCAACAGCCTGCAAGAAGCTTACTTCTGAAAGTCAATTTCAAATTAAGTTATAACAGCTTTGTAGTAGGCATAAACATTAGGTCTACATTTTATTGTTGTTATTGTTGGGCAGAGGGTTTTCAAACCTGGTTAATTACCAGAGTTCTCTGGAGAGCTTCTAAATTCCACATTCTAGGCTCTGCTTTTAGAGACTATGATAGCATAGGTCTGCAGGGGGGCTGGAGGCTGTATTTTTCAAAAGTTACTCAGCTCCCTGTAATGATAAGCCTGTTTCGAGAACCTCGGGTTTAGTCTAGGAGTCTTGCTGTTCTTGAAGTCCTTGTTCTAAGGGCCTCAGCATCACCTGGGGGCTTGTTAGAAACACTGACTTTGGGGACCGGCTCTGTGTCTTGGCAGTTGAGTGCGTGCACTCCGCTACTGGCGGCCTGGGTTTGGATCCCGGGCGAGCACCGATGCACTGCTTGTTTGGCCATGCTGAGGCAGTGTCCCACATACAACAACTAGCAGGATGTGCAACTATGACATACAACTATCTACTGGGGCTCTGGGGAGAAAAAAGGGGAAAAAAAAGGAGGAGGATTGGCAATAGATGTTAGCTCAGGGCCGGTCTTCCTCAGCAAAAAGAGGAGGATTGGCATGGATGTTAGCTCAGGGCTGATCTTCCTCACAAAAAAAAAGAAAAAGAAACACTGATTGCATTTTCACAGGCTCCCCAGGTGATTCACACGAAGGCTTGAGAAGCACTGGTGTAGGGTATCCACAGCCCGGGGGAAGTCTCAGGGAAACAATGATGGTCTCACCGTTAGTGTAGGACAGACTTTATGGAGAAGTTGGGCTGCTAAAAGCATATAAAGGGCGGAGCAAGCCACCACTTCTGTTGGACCAACGCAGAAGCAGAAGAGGTAACAGAAAGGCAGAGAGGAGGCAGGGAAGGGTATGTAAGCGTTCTGCCTCCCCAGTCTTACCAAAACTGGAAACACAAACTTGATTTTATTGGCATGTTTTTGCTGTAGTAAATTTATTATTTATGGTTGACCTTCATACATAGAACGCTATCCTAAGTATTCACTGAGAGTATTTGCAGAGCACATTAATGTTATCTTTTTGGAGTTTTTACTTAGCTGAGGCTGCTTGGTGCCAAAGAACACCTTGGGGGTACTAGGAGACTGGGTCTGGAACCAGTGCTGGGTCCAACCATTTCACTAACCCACTGTGGCCTTGAGAGGCATGTGGGCTCCCTGAGCCTCAGTTTCCTCTTCTATAAAACATCTGTAGCTCCCAATCTCATCTCATCCTGTGCCCCATTTTGAAATAAACATTTGTAACATCATCTTTGCTGTTCTAAAATGAAAATCCTAGATATAACTACACACAGACATAATTTTTTTAAATGACTCTGAGGCTCTAACTATAATTTAAATGGGAAATTCAAGTGAATAGATTATAACAAAATAATATATATTTTAATATGTAAAGGCTTGGGCAGCGTATTAACTGTGTCATTTATTGTCTGTATCCTGATGCTTTGACATCTGGGGCCTTGCTGACCCTGGAGGGACTGCCCCTCCCACTGTTAGCCAGTTCCTGGGGATAGTATGCATCTAGCCCAAGACAGGGCTTTTAAAATTCAAATCAACCCGTCCAGAGCCCACACCCCACAATCACCCTCTTTATCAGGCTCTCACACTCTGGACCACTATCCCCCTGCCCTAATCACCCCATGACTAGGCACCAGGCAACTAGGGACAGCCCCCATACCCCAAAGTCCACTAAAATTATTCAAACCAGCCAATCCTAAGCCTGCTTACCCTGCCTCACCCATTCCTCCTCACGGAATTCACAATAAAGGCTCTTGCCCACATTTTCCCCTCACTCCCTCTGCCTCCTGACCCACTCTGGTGCTTCCCCCAGTGCCCCCCGCCCCCCTGGGTGTGGTCTGCCCCCTCCTCTTGGAAACTGTAACAAACTGTCATTTCAATGGCAGTTGTCTCCTGGTCTTTTGGCCTGACTATACCTCAAATTGTCCATGAATACAAATACTTTTTAAACAGACAGAACCACAGTGCAAGACATTAGGAAATGGTTTATTGCACCTACTAAGAATGAATAAACTTAGATTTAAGAAAAGTCAGAAGATCAGGAGCCATTTTCTAGAAGGACAGAGAAGAAAGCAGAAGAAGGGCTAGACAATGGGTAAAAGTTAGTGTTAAGTATTAACAGATCTGACTGATTTGTATATGACAGGGGAAAGGAAAGTACCTTAAGTAAGGATAAGATGCCAAGATAAATTATAGGTTGTAAAGGAAAATAAGGAAGTAGGATATTCTTGCAAATCATCCAGGCCTTATTTATAAGTTCAGTGCCAAAATAATTCCTTGTGATGACATGGGATGCGGGAGTGATGAAATATCGCGGAAAAAAATCCCAGATCTTGAAAGCCCATCACAGGTCGAAGCAGACATTTTATCTCAGAAAGTCTGACAAGACATTGGAAAGTCTTATGGGACCTGGATAAACTCTTCCTTGTGTGACCTGTCCTGGGCATTGCAGGATATCCAGGATCCCTCCCACTAAACATCAGTAGCACCCTCCAATCATTGTGACAACCAAGACTTCCTCCATGGGTTTTCAAGCTGCGTACATTGTGACATCACTAAACTGGTAACCCCCAAGGTCTTTCCAGAACTAGATCACTTCAATGCTATGGTTCTAAGATTGTTGGGGCCCCACAGGTGAAGTACATTGTTAATGTTCTTTAAAGTTTGAAAGTTACTATTGCTAGACACTGAAGGCCATTGCCATGAACAGGCCAGAACACGTTAAGACACAAAAGGAACAAAAATACAAGAAGAAAATAATGACAAACCATGCAACAGTGGCTTACTTTTGAGAGCAAATCACAAGATTTAAGTGAACATCAAAAAACTACTTTTAGATCTTTCTGCTGCAATCTGCAAGTAACTATAGTTCTGGAAGCACATTTTGGGGTGGGCACTCCTCAAGCCCCCAGGCTCTGAGGTGTGGAGCTGGTAGTGTGTCCCTGGTGGTTAAGAGCTTGGATTCTGGAATGAGACAAAACTGCAGATCCCAGCTTTGCTGCTTGCTAGCTGTGCGGCTGTGGTCAATTTACCTGGTCTCTCTGAGTCAGTTGTATCACTGGTAAAATTGGAATCAGATGCCTAATTTATAGGCCATTGTAACGATGAGATAATGCACACAAAAGGCCTAGCCCAATGCATGGTACTTAATAAGCAATGTAAGCTATTATTAATTTATACAGTATCTGATCTTTCTATTTTCAAACTGTCCACCAGATGGCGCCAAACACTGTCTTGGAACTTGAAAAAGCTGTTCAGTTTTTTCCCCAAATTCTCAATATGTAAAACATGCTCTAAAAATCCTAAGCATTTATGTTTGAGAAAAAGGATTTAGCAGACTTTCCATTTGTTTCCCCTTTTGCCTTTGAGAGGTCCTATACCTAAAATAAAAACACTCAACTTCAAGACTGTTAGTATAAACGAAGACAGATGTACAACCTCGTAGAGTTAGGGCGGTGCCTTTAAACCAGCGGCAGATGAAGGACACAGCTGCGGGAGCAGCCGGCCCCCGGTGCAGGCAGTAAAGGATTATCATTTGTAGAGAATTTAAAGACAAGAATACAATTGACTAAAAGTCAGTTCCTTTTTTTTTAGATCACCATGTGTCAGCAATTCTGAATAATGTCCTGACAAAATGCTCCACGAAAAATCTTTTTTTTTCTTTTTTTAATTTATTTAAAAAATTGAAGTATAGTTGACATACAATGAATATATTTAAAGTATAAAATCTGATAAGTTTTGACATAAGCATAACCCATGAAACCATTACCACAGTCAAGATAGTGAATATATCCACTGTCACTATAGGTTACTTTTGATTTTCTAGAATTTCATGTAAAAATAGAATCATACCTTACCCACTCTTTTCCACAAAAAATCTTTGGTTGTTCGTAGTTCTAAACAATTTCTGCAGGTACAATTGTATGTTAATAATACATACATAAGCTTCAATTTGGTACCTTTTCTTAGTTATCCATTAATAATTGTTTTCTACCTGGAAGCTAATTCAGAGAACTCCCAGTTGTGCAGAAGTTCCTGCTGTGTGTACTTAGCTTCGCACATTTTCCTCCCAGGGTAAGTTCCATTCAGTTCAGAAAGATTTTGAGCCTGGGGTTTGCTTCTTGAACAGCAACTGTCTCCAACACCTGTTTAAATAGTAGATTCAAAATAAACCACGTGATTAAAAGGCAAAGAAGTAAGCTTTGAGTTATTTCACTTTTGTCATTCTACGTGATACAAACTTGGAGTTTTTGTCTTTGTGTTTAAAATTTAAAACAGTTCCAGGTTATGGGATAAATAATTCCTGAGGATATAATATACAGCAGAATGACTATAGTTAACAATACCATATTATATATTTGAAAGTTGCTAAGACAGTTTAATCTTAAAAGTTCACATCAGAAGAAAAAAAATTGTAACTATGTGTGGTGATGGATGTGTTGGGGCCATCCCAAAATATGCCACAAGGGCACATTGATTATTTTAAACTAAAAGTTACTTGTTTTTACTTAAAGGTTTGATCCTTCTCTCTCTGTTTCTCCTGAAAGCAGGAAATAAATCTTCCATGTAAAAGGAACCCTCCCCACACCAGGATATAGCTACATCTTTATCACCAACGCTAGGGAATTCAGGGCCGAGAAGCCTGTATATACAAATCTTATTACTTTTACTAATTTACTACTTCAAGATAAACTCTGCTCAAATTCCTCACTAATTACGTACCCTAACCTAAGTTTCTTTGTTCTGTCATTTCCTCACAAATTTATTGTTTCTTTGTATAAAAAGATTTATAAACTGTCTGCTTTGTTCAGTTGGAAAGCATCATTTCTCTATGATTTCCTGGGTGCACATATTAAATTGGTTTTTCTCCTGTTACTCTAGTCTTATGTCAATTTTATTATTAGTTCAACCATAAGAACTCATGAGGGGTATGGAGGGGAATTTCCCCCTTTCTGACAGTTTTGGCAAGCCAGCAAGGAAAAATCCCTGGCTGGGAAATTGCTTTCTCCCTGAGGCTACTGCAGATGAAGGATCCTGGGATGTCTGACAGAAGCCATCAAAAAAATTAAGCATTTCTTACTACATCAGCCTCCCGGATCTCTGTCTGCGGGAATCTAGTCAGGATGAAAGTGGTGAGAATCATTTTTTTCCTATTTCTAAATTTAGATTAGCAGGAAAAAATATTTGTGAAATTAATTTCTTGGGCAAAAGCAACTCTGGTAAAGATTTGGGATGAGTACTCTTGTTTTCTGTTGATTTCATTTCTCCAAAAGATGGTCATTGTTTTCTTTTTGTTCCACCAGCTGGAGGATGTATATGCATCTGGCAGGCAGCCAAGTAAGCTGTGGATCTGAGCTTAGGGAATCAAAAATGTTGGGTGAACTTTTGGCTTGGTACGTCACCCTATTCTGTTCAAAAGTGGGGGAAATATGTGATTGCCTGTGTTTTAGAGTGGTTTTTTAAAACAGAGGCTCTCATAGATACTGCCTTTACTTTTTCAGGCTAACTCTGGGAGTAAACTATGGATCTTGTGAGGGCTGCATCCTTTGCCCTCTCCTTTGGGGATGCCTTTTGTATCCATGGTTAAGCCATAAAAAGGCTTATTGATTTGAGTCGTATTAAGATCCTATTTGCCAATGGCCAGATGATGGATCCTTTCACTTGGACAAACTTCTAAATTGGAAAAAATTTTCTAGAGGGCTCTCATATTGGTATTATAGCTAGCCATTAAGACTCCCTTAATAAGATGGAAGAACAAAAATTAGAGCAAAAATCAAAGTCCACTCCTATTTGCCTTCAGACATTTGCAGATATCATAAAAAATCAGGACACTGGAAATACAATCGTCTGGCACTTAAGTAGAAAAAGAAAAAAAAAATAACATAATAGCTAGACTTAGGGACTCCCTAACAAGATGAAAGAAGAAAAATTTAGACTTAAAATCTAATGTAAAACTCCCTTCTAAAATCTGGCCCCATCTGCCTGTTCTAGCTTCCCTTTCCTACAAGATTTACAGAGATTTACTCTAGCCTAATCTCTAAAAGTATACAGGTTACTCATGCAGGTTACTCTGCAGAAAATGAATTCAGCAGAAGCACCTGGGACAGGCAGTAGGGCTTGCTTTGCTGGGCTCTGTGATCAGGCTCTGCCAGCTTCAGGCCTTCCTACGCAACGTCCTTTGTGGATATATCCTAGAATCCCCTCCAAGGGAATGTATGTGCCCTGGACAACAGCCCTTTTACCTCCACTCAGTGGCCATCTGTAATGCCCAGTCAAGAGAGGAAAGTAAAATTTCATGTTGTCCCTTCCTTTCCAAATCCAGACCCACTAGTTATTTTTTTTTTTTAAGATTTTATTTATTTTATTTTTCCCCCCAAAGCCCCAGTAGATAGTTGTATGTCATAGCTGCACATCCTTCTAGTTGCTGTATGTGGGACTTGGCCTCAGGATGGACGGAGAAGTGGTGCCTCGATGTGCACCCGGGATCCGAACCCGAGCTACCAGCATCGCAGCGCGCGCACTTAACCACCAAGCCACAGGGCTGGCCCAGATGCATTAGTTATTGATGCTTTCTCTCTCAAGGATAGCTATTGCCTTCTTGCTTGTCTCATTTTGCCTTGCTGGTCTGAGGGATTGGCTTGGCTTTCTGCCCGCCTGGGACGCGCAGGCTGGTGGTTCTTTTGGCTGTCTTTGGGAGTGACTCTACATCTTGGGAAGGTAACAACCTTTGAGGATGCCTCTTGGGTGCATGCAGTTGTCTAATACTGCCAGAAATATTCACTGTTTGTCCCGGCTGAAAACTGACAGGGTATTTAGAAGGGCTTTTTTAGTATCTCTATGGCCCAAAATTGGCCCAATTGGAAGCTGACATTCAGAGCCTGATAGGAATTGTTTTATAGGCCTTCTTCCCAAAATTAAAATAAAACTATGTACCCAGAGTGAAAGAAGCAAATTAGGAATAAAGTAGTTGGAGGGGTAGATAAACCTATGATGTCATTTAAGTTACAACCCAATTTCTGAGGAATTGAGTGCAACTGTCCTTATCTTACAAATCTTGGCAAAACTGGAAATACAGGTCTGGAGGCAGTTCAGATGCCACCCATTCCCTCACCCATCCCAAAACCTCCGCTATTTATCTCAAAAGGCTTGTAACCCCTCCAGGAACTCTTATCTAGACCATCCCCAATTCCTAAGACTGAAGGAAAAATTTAAATAACAGTCACCCTGAAACTCCTAGGAAAAAACTTGCATTTATTCCCCCCTGTCTTTTGAAGTTGGAGATTTTACCATGTCTTTGGAATGTAAACACCCAGGAGATAACAGCCCACAATCAGCTGAGCCTAAGCCCGGCTAGCTCAATCAGTAAAGCTTGAGGTTCAAGACAAAAAAGAGAACAATGGTCATTTTAAATTGCAAGCTGCTAGAAAGGTTCTCTTGCCCAAAATCTAATTCCTTAACATTAGTTGTCTAGGGTAAATATAAATCTTAGAAGTCTTCTCCACAAATATTAACAACGAAAAAAATTTAAGCAGGTAATCTTAACTTGTTCCATCTGCTAGAGAGTTATAAACTAGTGAGTTTTGTATTGTACCTGATTCATGGCTAAATTTTTAAAATAAAGGCTATAAGATCTCTGTCTGTTTATACATATTTATGTATGTTATAGATATGGTATTTTTCTACCACTGGATGGTAGTAGCAAAATTATTTTCTAAAAGAGCTCTATTTAATTGACTTAAAGCAAGCACTTGTATAAATTATATCTAAATGTAATAGAAACTAATCCAAATGATTTTCAAGTTAACATGATGTAAAATAATTTTTGGTAAATAAAAGCTTATTTAAATTTGTTGGCTTAATTAAAATAGGCATGCCTTCAGAGTTATCAGTATTGGATATAATGCAGACACGTAACTTTTATTTTACCTGGGTTATTAGTAAAATAAACTCATGTTATCTCTGTTATAAGATTTGTCAGAAAGAAAAAATAACTTAAGATATGATGGCTAACTGCTTTAATGTCCCACGAAATTTTCACGAATAATGTTAAGTATAATTGTTAAGAAGAAGTGAATTATATAGATGTTGATGAACATCTGCAAAAATTATGTTTTATGCTGAGTACTTAAAAATAGCATCCAAAAATCTCTTTGGTAACTTGAAACTTTAGAGATCTGTTAAATTAAATTAAATGATGGGAAATTCTTTGAATATCTAGATCATTTCCAGATAAGATAAAATAGTAAAACATTAATTACTGAACAGAGGTTTATCTACTTTTGGCTTCCTATTGCAGAGAAACTAAAGATAAATTTGAGTCGATTAATAAACATGTCCTGTGCAACATTCAATTATTGCACTATGAAGAAACATATGTTTCTAGAAATTATAAGATGTGTTCATAAATTTGCCAATATAAAGAATATAGGTATAACATGCCATTCATAATTGCTTACTACTTAGTTTTCACCAGAAATTAAGCTTTCTAAGAGTTAAGAATTCTAATTAATATATATAATTAAAGCTACTAAAATAATAAGGAAAGAATGTCTGTATGCAAGGAAAATAAGATATATATATGTATTTTTTTGGTGAGGAAGATCGGCCCTGAGCTAACATCTGCCAATCCTCCTCTTTTTTTTTTTTTTGTGGCTGAGGAAGACTGGCCCTGGGCTAACATCCATGCCCATCTTCCTCCACTTTATATGGGACATCGCCACAGCATGGCTTGCCAAGCAGTGCGTTGGTGCGCACCTGGGATCCGAACCGGCAAACCTCGGGCCACTGCAGCAGAACGCGAGCACTTAACCACTTGCGCCACCGGGCCAGCCCCAAGATATATGTTTTTGAAAAAAAATACAAAGAGTGGAGATCTGCTTTTGTTGAGGGAAAGAAAAATAATTTTGTCCCAAAATAAAGCTGGCTATTTCTGAATGGATAAGAGAACAAGGGGCAAACTAAAATGGACATAAAAAATTATAGAAGATTTATGAATAAGGAGTCTTTGGAAAGAGATTTTGCGTGTGGTCAGGGCTAGCTAAGATTGAAAAAAATTTAATTAAGTGAATAAGTTTTAACATCAAAAGTAAGCTGGTACAAAATTAAGATTTGGTTTTCTCTCTTTATTAAAAATATAAAGTAAATAGAAAGTGAAAAAAAGAGAGAGAGAAATTTTACCTTGTGTGGCCAAACTAGCTAAAATTAAATTATTATTTTAAGAGTTTTTAATATAAGCTTTAATATCAATAGTGTACTTATGTAAAACTGGAACATGATATTCTTTTCATTTCTTAAAAGAACAAAGTTTTCTTAGAATATTGATCTGCCCCTGATAAGATATTATGAAAAGAAAGCAAAGATTTTATGTTTTGCCAAAATAATTTTCTGTGCTTTATTAGATCTTTGATTACTTAAGAAAACTGAATCTTCTCAATTGTAAGAGCTAAGTTTTGCTAACAGTTGTGTAGCTTTCCATATTTGCCTTTAAAATCTTTTATCATCACTGGTTAAACAGGTAACTAAGTATTGTTTTTATACCAACCTATGATCCTATTTGACCAGTGTTTAAAACCTTTTTGATATTTTTGACGAACTTCCCAAAATCAAATTCTAAATGAAGTCTTTTGACCACAACTAACTTTGAAGTTTTTCAGAGGGCCCCTGGAACATTTCAAAGGATGTGTTCTCTCTCCTTAAAAAAGGGAGATGTTAAACTAATTAGGCTTATTTGCCATGTTAAATTACATGGGAAGCATTGTCAAATAAGACATAACATTCAGCCTTCTTTATGTTATGTCTGTATGTTATAAGAGTTCCAGAAATTATGTGAAATTTCTGGAAGTCTGATATGTCCTGATATAAAATGTTGTCTGTTATCAAAATTGAGGCTTACAATACCAGGACTGAATCTGAGCATCAGGAAAAATGCCCTGGCTGACTTTCACGCAAAGGCAGCAGCAACAGAATCTATAAAGTTTGTGGCACATATGAATGAAGTCCACTCTGCTTCTGCAAAAAAAGTGACTTCTCGGGGCCACCCGGTGGCACAAGCGGTTAAGTGCACATGCTCTGCTGCGGTGGCCTGGGGTTTGCTGGTTTAGATCCCAGGTGTGCACTGGCACACCGCCTGTTAAGATATGCTGTGGCGGCGTCCCATATAAAGTAGAGGAAGATGGGCACGGATGTTAGCCGAGGGCCAGTCTTCCTCAGCAAAAAAAGAGGAGGATTGGCATCGGATGTTAGCTCAGGGCTGGTCCTCCTCACACACACACAAAAAAAGTGACTTCTCATTGCCAGACTTTTGCCATCCTGATGTCCTTGTAACATGGCAACAGTCTGCTCCTAAATCAGAATAATTAAGATGTGTGAACAAGGGCTATAAATGAAACAAACAGCCAGGGCTATGGGAAACCCACGTCAGCCACCTGGTTCTTCCTGGCTTCCTGGAAAACCCCATTTTTTGGTTTTTGCATTCCTTCACCCACCATATGAAAAACTACTTATGTCCCCAGACGCCTCAGGACTCCTCCATTTAGGTCCTTTGAGCACCTGCAGTTGGATTTAATTCACCTGCCGCTTAGTATGGGTCATCAATATGTTCCTGTTGTTGTATGTATGTTTTCTGGATGTTTTGAAGGCTTCCCTTGCCACAAAGCTGATGCTTTCACTGTGGCAAAGAACCTATTAGAAAATGTATTTCCCCCTTGGGATATACCTTCCACAATCTTCGGCTATCAAGGTACATACTTCACAGGGAAAATCACACAAGCCTTAACAAAAATCTTGCAAACTTCTTGGAATTATCACTATCCCTATCACCCTCAATCATCAGACAAGGTCAAAAGAACTAATGGAAAAACTAGATTCAAGCAGAACAAGAATTAACCACATGGGGCTAAATGAACAGATGAGGATGATTGTAATTTTTAAGACTTTTTATCTGAAATATTACTGTCTTTTAAAAATCTTTTGAGGGCCGGCCCCGTGGCTTAGCGGTTAAGTGTGCGTGCTCCGCTGCTGGCAGCCGGGGTTCGGATCCCGGGCGCGCACCGACGCACTGCTTATCTGGCCATGCTGAGGCCGCGTCCCACATACAGCAACGAGAAGGATGTGCAACTATGACATACAACTATCTACTGGGTCTTTGGGGGAAAAATAAATAAAAAATAAAAATAAAATAAATAAAAATAAAAATCTTTTGTTTTTCCAGATTTAAGGAAAACTTTTGTCTTTTCTCTTCAGCTATCTATGACTTATGGCAATTTGGTGAATTATACCTTTGTAAGCAGAATTGAAGCAATCACTTTTTCTCCCTAGTTGATCCCTCCAGAATTCAGAAACTCTCAGTTAGTATTCATATTTTCATGACAATATATTTATTTGCATAAGTTCAAAAAGAATCTGTTCTCCTTGTTAACAGGACACAATTGAAAATATTGGTTACATGACCAAGGCTTTGACTCAAATGTCATGTTTGAGAGAAACATGCATAAAGTCAGATATGACCAAACAGCTTTAAGAAACTAAGGTTGACTCTATGAAGCCAATAAAGCCCCTTGGGAAGACAGCCTGGGACCTTACTTACATATAGGGCTTCCGACAGCCTAAGTAGGTGAGCCAAGAGGGTCACTTCCTGGCCAGTGCAGAAACCTCAACATATGTTGGGAGCCTCAAGAAGAAAGGCACTCACCCAGATCTATAGGTATTACAGACAGAGTCTGATGGCAAGTCTTTGGTTTGGCTTTTAATCTCAAGAGGCTATTAAAAGTTCAGCCTAGAGATTCCTTATGAAAAGTTCCAGCAAAGCAAATTTCAAAGAGCCTATATGATCAATTGCTATTCTGGCTGTACTTGTGTAGATAACTAAGCCAAATTTATTAAAACTAGACTTATTTTGAAAGCAAATTAGTCTTAATTTGATTATATTTGGTAAAAAAAATGAGAGTGATTTTAGAGAGAAAAATTGTGTTTCAGTAGAAACTGTAATTCGCACTTGTTAATTTTCCTTGAAGTTTTGTTATTTACCTAAAAACTGGACTGGATCCTAAATTCTAATTTCCTCCAATATCTGGCTACAACTCTCTAAACTAACATTTCCAATTTTTCTCCCTCTTTTGACTTGGAATCATTGAGAACTAAAGCTGCCCTTTTCCTGGAAGCCCTGCAAACTGAAGCTGAACAACTTGATATAAACTTAGAGAGATCACCACAATAGCCCAAGTATTAGACATGTAAATAGACAATCCTCATGCCTGTTGCTGTGTAAGCCACTCAGAAAGTTTGCCTGAACACCTGATGACATCATCAGAGATATTTCAAACTGCAAAAGATGTTTCAACCCTGACGTCTAGAAATCTTCTTGACTGGCTTCCCTCTAGTTTCAGCAACTGATTTATAATTTGCTCCAACCATTAACCATTATTTTTATTTGTTTCCATAGAAATGCCTCTTATTAAATACCTGATGGCTTGCACCATAGACCTAACTTTGAGAATCCACCTGCATCACTGCCTTCTGAAATGAGACACAATTGTTTAATGGAAGTGACTTATTTTTTAAGACTAAAAGAGTAATTTAAAAGAATAATGGAACAATCTGCCAGCTCAACTTTTAATATATGAAACTTCCAGGAAAGTTTCAGAGGAGGGAACTGTTGGAGCCCAGAACTGCCCCAAAATATGCCACAATGGCATACTGATTATTTTAAACTAAAGTTACTTATTTTGGCTTAAAGTTTTGACCCTTCTCTCTCTGTTACCCCTGAAAGCAGGAAACAAATCTCCCATGTGAAAGGTACCCTCCACACACCAGGATATAGAGACATTTTTATCACCAGAGCTAGGGAATTCAGGGTTGAGAAGCCTGTATAAACAAACCTTGTTACTTTTACTAATTTTTACTACCTCAAACCTAAACTCTGTTCAAATTCCTCACTAATTACATACCCCAAACGTAAGTTTCTTTGTTCTGTCATTTCCTCACAAATTTATTGTTTCTTGGTATAAAGAGATACATAAACTACCTGCTTTGTTCACTTGGAGAGCATCATTTCTCTATGATCTCCTGTATGCACATATTAAATTGTTTTTTCTCCTATTAATCTGGCCTTATGTCAATTTTATTATTAGTCCAGCCATAAGAACTCAAGAGGGGTTAAAGAGAGAATATCTCTCTCCCAGACAGATGTTAACTAAACTTCTTGTGGTAATTATTTTGCAATATATACATATATCAAATCATTATGTTGTACACCTAAAGCTAATACAATGTTATGTGTCAATTATTTCTCAAAAAAATTTTAACAGTAAAACAGACTGAGACAGTGAGATCTAATATTTTCTATTGGCAAGTGCAAATTTAGTTCATACATGAAATATATTACTAAATTTGAATATATTTAAATTGAAATGTATTCTTTCTTTAAGGTGTGTGTTTTGAAACTATAGACTGAACCCAGAAAATAATGATTACTACTGAATATTACATGACTGTTACTAAAAGTAATTTTGTTGTATAGTGGAGGGGGGCTGTTAGAAATGATCCACTCCCAGGTCTTAATTATGTAAGGTTCGCCTTGGTCTTAAGTCCCACGTAATTTGCTTTCCACCTCCCTTTCTGGGAGGTGTCCAGTTGCTGACAGTCATTTAAGAAAGGAAGGGAGGCCTTCTTTATCAGGAAACTGGATCCTGCTTTAGAGAAGCTGGGAGAGTAGTGCTGGGCTGGGAAAAGCTTCTCAGAAGTGGAGAAAATGAGATCGGCAGCTCCAGCTGAGCCATGTGGGTTCCCTCCCACTTCCTCTAGCTCTTGCCAGTTTCCTAATCCTCTCCAAGGCCAAGCTCATCCCACTCCTGCACCTTCCTTTCATATAAGGAGGCCCTATTTGGGAAGATCTTAGAGTACCTAACAAATAGCTACTTTGGTCTGCAAGCTACAGAAGTGTTCAATTTGCTCATCCAAGACAGAGGAGCAGGGTCAGGGAGGGATGATTTATTGAAAGCCCTGCTGTGAGTATGTTCTGGCTATGAGCTCGCCTGTGATATATAATTTCATCCCTCCGTGGAACTTGGTCAGTTTTTACCCATTGAGAGAAACTGACAATGTTTCTATTCCTTCTAGTTGGCATTGTTGCAATGTTTCTGCTCCTCTGGTTTGCACTGGAAGCAAAGTTCCCGCTACCATATTGGAAGGCCTCTGGGAAAGCAACAACATCCCTTCATGTCTGCAGTGAGGGTTAAGCAGTATAGCCAACTCCATTCCCCAATAGCTTCCAAGCTAGTAACAACTATTCGCCATTTACTAAGGATAGAACTGCATGTCAAACAGTTGTATCTGCATTATTTCTAATTCTTGCAGTAATTTTAACTTATGGGTGCAGAAACTGAAGCCCAGAGAAGTCAAGCAAAGTTGCTCAACCTCACCCAGATAATGATATGAACAGCAAGCAAGCCCTCATGGAGAGTTCATGGAGTACCAGGCACTCCTCCAGGCATGGTATGGAAATGAGCTCTCTATTCCTCCCCCAGATCTTTTTTTTAAAGTTTTTACAAATTATTTTTAATTGTGGTAAAATACACATAACATAGAATTTACCATCTGAACCATTTTTGGGTGTACAATTCAGTGTCATTAGTGCATTTACATTGTTGTGCTACCATCACCACCATCCATCTCCAGAACTCTTTTTATCTTGTAAAACTGAAACTCTGTACCCGTTAAACAATAGCTCCCCAATCTCTCCTCCTTTCTCTCCCCAATTCTTTCAAGGCAGATACTATAATTATCCCATCCCCATCCTACAGATGAGGAAACTGAGGCCTAGGGAGATTCAGTAACTTTCCCAGATCACAGCTAGTCAGTGGCAGAGCTGTAATTCAAAGCCAGACGTTCTGGCTCCAGAAGTCCGGTGCTTAACTACTCTAGGGCCTCAGGGACGTCTAACAGCGCTATGCTATACTATCCTTCTGCTATTGACCCCATCCAGAAGACCGATAAATGGAGGCCTAGAAAGGTGCAACAAGTTGCAGATAAATCCTTGTAAAGGCAGAAGGGGGTTTTGCATTCGGACCCCTTGCAACCCATGCTGATTAGCCTGTGGCTTTCTGCAGGTCGATTAGATTAGAGCAGTGACCCATGTCCCTTGAGTCCTGCTCTCTGCTTCCATCCATATCTCAAAGCAGCCCTGGTCCTCCCCTCAGTCCTGTGTGCAGTCATGGGCTCCAGCTTGCCTGTGATGAAGGAAGTGAACTCCAGGCTTCAGGTAATGAGCGGCAGGCTGCATCCCAACTGGGACACCCTGCGTTGATCCTTCTGTCACTGCTGAGGAAGCCCCTCTTCACCCTTCCAAACCAGAGCTCACCTCTCTCACACCTCTGTCACCTATTTAACACTCGATGGAAGACCAGCTGGACCCTTACCTACATTCGGGGGGGGGGGGGTCAAGGAGGTGGCACAGTCCTGCACACACATTTCACATCCTCATCCTTATTTACTTCTACCAGCTTTTCCTTCCTATTTCCAGCCCTTAAAATGACCATCCCTGAGGAAGAGCGGCTTCGTCATGATGGAAGTTGATAAGGAGATTTTTCCAGTGGATCCATGTAAGATTGACGGCCTTCCTCGGAGAGGTAGAACGTTCAAACTCTAATTCATCAGCACATTCTGTGAGCTTTACCCAGAATAAATCCCACCACTGACCTCTGCTCCCTCCTCCACGAGCAACACCCTAGTCCAAGCCCTGCGTTCCTCGCCTGGCAGGCACTCTCTGAGACCTCTCTCAACCCTGCCACCTCCTGGGCCCAAGTGGCCAGAGTTAGCCTTTAAAAAGTCAGTCAGATCCTCCAAGGTCAGGAACAAGACAAGGATGTCCACTTTCACCACTTCTCTTCAACATGGTACTGGAATCCTAGCCAGAGCAATTAGGCAAGAAATAAATAGCATCCAAAGGGGAAAGGAGGAAGTAAAATTATCTCTGTTCACAGGCAACATGACATTATATGTAGAAAACCCTAAAGATTCCACCAAAATCTGTTTCAACTAATAAATTAATTTAGCAAAGTTGCAGGATACAAAATCAACACACAAAAATCAGTTGCATCTCTATACACTAATAATGAACAATCTAAGAAGGAAATTAATAAAATAATCCCACTTACAATAGCATCAAAAAGAATAAATACTTAGGAATAAACTTAACTAAGGAGGTGAAAGACTTGTACACTGAAAACTATAAAACATTGCTGAAAGAACTTAAGGAAGATACAAATAAATGAAAAGATATCCCGTGTTCATGGACTGAAAGATTCAATATTATTGAAATGTCCATACTACCTAAAGCGATCTACAGACGCAGTGCAATCCTTAACAAAATACCAACACGGTTTTTTTCAGAAAGAGAAAAATCCATCCTAAAATTCATATAGAATCTCAAGAACAAAGCTGGAGCACTTACACTTCCTGATTTCAAAACTTACTACAAAGCCATAGTAAAACAGTGTGGTACTAGTATAAAGACAGACATACAGACCAATGGAATAGAATAGAGAGCCCAGAAATACACCCTTGCATATATGGTCAACTATATGCAACTTAATTTTTGACAGAAGTCACTCAATGGGGATAGGACAGTCTTTTCCACAAATGATGCTGGGAAAACTGAATATTGCCAGGCAAATCATGAAATTGGACCCTTACCTTACACCATACACAAAGTCAAAAATTAATTCAAAATAAATCAAAGACCTACACACAAGAACTAAAACTATAAAATTCTTGGAAGAAAACATAGAGGGAAAGCTTCGTGGCATTAGATTTATCAGTGATTTCTTGGATATCATAACAAAAGCACAGGCAAGAAAAAAAATAGATAAATTTGCTACATCAAAATCTAAACCTTCTGTGTATCAAAGTACACAATCAATAGAGTGAAAAGTGGAATGGGAGAAAGTATTTGCAAATCACATATCTGATAAGAAATTAATATCTAGAATATATAAAGAACTCCTACAACTCAATAACAACAAAGCAAAGAACCCAATTAAAAAATGAGCAAATGGGCGGGCCCCGTGGCGGAGTGGTTAAGTGTGCGTGCTCCGCTGCTGGCGGCCCGGGTTCGGATCCCGGGCGTGCACCGACGCACCGCTTGTCAGGCCATGCTGTGGCAGCATCCCACATAAAGTGGAGGAAGATTGGCACAGATGTTAGCTCAGCGCCAGTCTTCCTCAGCAAAAAGAGGAGGACTGGCATGGGTGTTAGCTCAGGGCTGATCTTCCTCACCAAAAAAACAAAAGTGAGCAAAGGACTTGAATAGACATTTCTCCAAAGAAGACATACAAACGACCAATAAACACATGAAAAGATGCTCAACATCGCTAATCATTAGGCAAATGCAAATCGAAACCACAATGAGATACCACCTCATACCCATTAGGATGGCTACTATTAAAAAAAACACACACAGAAAATAATTGTTGATGAGGATGTAGAGAAATTAGAACCCTTGTGCATTGCTGGTGGGAATATGAAATGGTGCAGCCTCTGTGGAAAACTGTTTGGTGGTTCCTCAAATAATTAAACATGGAATTCCCATATGATCTAGCAATTCTACTTCTGGGTATATATTCAAAAGAATTGAAAGCAGAACTCAAAGAGATATTTGTACACCCATGTTCATAGCAGCATTATTCACAATAGCCAAATAGTGGAAACAACCCAAGTGTCCATCAATAGATGAATGGATAAAACAAAACGTGGTATATCCATACAATGCAATATTATTCAGCCTTAAAAGGGAAAGAAATTTTGACACATATGACAATATGGATGAACCTTGATGCTAGGTGAAATAAACCAGTCACAAAAGGATAAATACTGTAGATTCCACTTATATGAGGTAACTGGGTAGTCAAATTCATAGAAACAGAAAGCAGGATGGTGACTGCCAGGGGCTGAGGGGAGGAGAGAATGGGGAGTTGTTTAATAGATACAGAGTTTCAGCTTTTCACTATGTAAAGAGTTCTGGAGATGGATGGTGGTGATGGTAGACAACAATGTGAATGTACTGAACTATACACTTAAAAATGATTAAGAGGGTAAATTTTATGTTATGTATATTTTGCAAAAAAAGAAAAGTTAATCAGACCATTTCATATGTCTTCTCTGAGTCCCTCATGGTTTTCCATCTCACTCAGAATGAAATCCAAACTCCTTCCTCAGCTGAGAGCTGGCCCTACACTCCAGCCACACGGGACCCTGCTTTCCCCGCACGCGCCCCATACCTCCTGTCTCAGGGCCCTCGCTCTTGCTCTTTGTTCCCTCTTCATGGCAGGCTCTTTTCCCAGATAACCGCACGGCCCATTCCTCTATTTCCTTCAAGACTCTGCGTGAACATCACTTCCTTTGACCACTATGCTTAAAATAGCACATCCCTCAAACACCATATCATACTTGATTTTTCTTTATAACTTTCATCAGTACCTGGCATTATCTTAACCATTCACTAATCTCTTTATTGTCTGTTTCATCACTAGAATGTGAACTCCGGAAGTCCGGAGACTTTGCCTTGCTCGTTTCTGTGACCGCCTGAAACAGAGCTGGCCCACAGTAGACATTCAGTAAACATGAGTCGAACGGACTCATGAAGGAAGAATAGCACACAACAGACGTGTTGGTGAAACTGGTGGATGAGGTAGCACTGGGATTGGCCGAATGGTGGAATCAGGATCCCAAAAGACCTTGAGAGGCTGGTATGCTGGGCCTAAATTAAGAACTAAGAAACTTAACAAGTGTACTTGTAAAAGGTTGCACGTGGGTCAACAGCACAAATCAGCACAGGATGAGGAGGAAATTGGCTAGATAGCAGCAGCATAACTGGCAAAGACTTGGAAGCTGCATGTCGGCAGAAAGCTGCTGATGGGGTAGACGGGGCCTGCGGCAAGACCCTGTGATCTTAGCCCACACGGGGAGTAGAGTGACAGGGCTTCTGTCCTTTGTATGGGACACTCCACGGGGCAGCCCCATCGTTCAGGGCTTTATACTTTAAGCAGATGGAGGTTATTCAAGTATGTTCTGAGCACAATGACCAGAATGGCAAAGGCATTCAAACTCACATCCTGTAAGAAAGAATAGAAGGATCTGGAATGGTTAACCCATAAATGATAGATTTGGAAGCCAGAGAGAACTGAATCAAATTCTGCTTCTGCCTTTTATTAGCTGCAGCACATGGACAAAATTCTTACCTCCATGGTTCTTAGTTGTCTTATTGTCAAAGCCAGTGTTGTAGAAGGTAAAATATAACTGCTTGATAACTACAAAGTTATCATACACAGGGACCCTTACTGTGTCCTCTAGAAAATTTGAAGAGTGATCCATTTAAAATATATATCCAACTGTCCTCACTGAAATTGTCAGTGAAATGTCCTTTACCAGAGTTCGAATATCACGTGTCAATTTAGCATTTAAGTTTAATGCCCCCTTTTTATGAATTTTTATCCATGGGTGGGCATCCCAATTTGAGGCAACACATATATGATCAGAATTAAAACTAAACGTAAGTGATGGAATATCATGATAGTAGGAGCAGATGGAACATTAAGAACAGAAACAGCTCCAAACAAATAACAGCTTTTGTGTCTCTTCTGTCAGGTTGTTTTCTGGACAGTCTTGGTCCAGCAATCTTGGGAGATCCTATGCTTGCATCTTTTTTTTTTTTTTTGTGAGGAAGACCAGCCCTGAGCTAACATCCATGCCCATCCTCCTCTTTTTGCTGAGGAAGACTGGCCCTGAGCTAATACCTATTGCCAATCCTCCTCCTTTTTTTTTTTTTTCCCTTTTTCTCCCCGAAGCCCCAGTAGATAGTTGTATGTCATAGTTGCACATCCTTCTAGTTGCTATATGTGGGACGCCACCTCAGCATGGCCGGAGAAGCGGTGCGTTGGTGCGTGCCTGGGATCCGAACCTGGGTCGCCAGTAGTGGAGTGCGCGCACTTAGCCGCTAAGCCCCGGGGCTGGCCCCCTATGCTTGCGTCTTGACCAAATCCATCTTGAAGAGCTCGGTTTTAATTTTCCTGTAGGTTGTACCATTCAAGAGTTACATTTGGGAACACAGAGTTAATCTGCTCTCTGGTGGGTGCTCAAGGTCTGCTCCCTGTGGAGCTACTGCAGTGTCTGAGTGGACTCAACAGGTGTCCTTCCATTGGGATCTGAAGGCTATTTTTTCTCGGTGTTCCTCTTGTCTCTGGTTTCTAGTTCATGGCATGGCCCTCAGTGAGGCGTCAGGGGCAAGATAGCGGCGACTTGCTGAGGAGAACACTGGCCAGCTCAGTCTAGCTTTTACAAAAGTGGACAATGTCAGAATGTAACAGCTGATAGTTAGGGCAGCTATATAATGTATAATCCAAACTCGGACACTTTCGAGAGTGAAATGAGGGGGTGGGTATGAATAATTACACTGGAACAATGTATTAGTCAGGGTTCTCCAGAGATACAGAACCAACAGGAAATATACATATGTATAAATTATAAGAAATTGGCTTATGTTACTATGGAGGTGGAAAAGTCCTAAATCTGCAGTCAGCAAGCTGGAGACCTAAGATTGTTGGTGGTATAGTTTCAGTTCAAATCCAAAGGCCTGAGAACCAACAGCCAACAAGTGTAAGTTCCATTCTGAGGGTAGAAGAAGACCAACATCCCAGCTCAGTCAGGCAGAGAGAGAGAGAGAAAGAGGGAGAGAATTCTGCCTTATATACCTTTTGGTTTTACTGAGGCCTTCAACTGATTGGATGAGGCCCACCCTATTAGGAGTGCAATCAGCTTTACTCAGTCTACAGATTCAAACATTAATCTCCTCCAGAAACACATTCGCAGACACACCAAAATAATATTTAACCAAATATCTAGGCATTTGTGGCCCAGTCAAGTTGACACGGAAAATTAACCATTACAGACAACAAGCAGAAACTAGGACTGGAAAAACTAGGATGTACGATCACCCCAAGCAGAGTCCTGCAACGGGGGTACCACACTAAAATGCAGAGGCCTTCCAGGAGCTATTTCACAAGGATTTGTTATTTTCTTGTGCAAAGGAATGAATTCTCATGAGTATGAAAGATGAAAGAGAAGACCAAGACATTTCAGTTTCACCAACTGGGTTAGCCAATTTGGTTTTGACAATTCTATCAACCTGCTTCACTTTTTCCAAGTTTGGGAAATGTGGATATAGACATGGGTAGAGAAATTGTTAAGTGGCCCCAGTAACCTGCCTGATAGCTAAAAGAGCTTGTTCCGTCAAGTGAGCCTCTGTCCGTAGGGTGCACTGAAGGTGTTCTCCAGGTTAGAATGAATGACATACTGTACTAACATCTTTGCAACAGGATAAAGGCGGGCTTTGCGATGAAGAGGTGACTTCACCTAATCCGAAAACACACTCGCTTGGAGGACATGTTCCGTAAGTGCAGGGATGCAATTCACACGGACCTGGCGGTGCTGCTTGACGACCTCGCCACAACTTTACAGACATCCTAGGGTTATGCTGGTTGCAGGCGAGACAACTAGTTATACAAATGAAGATTTAATAAAATTTCCATACCACTGGGTATTCTCGTACTCAGGCGTTGATTCTTGCCTTTCTGGCCTGTGCTATGTCCCAGAGCTAAGAGTACGTGTATTCATCTAGGCGCCACCAAGTGGCCGTTTTGGGAAAATTAAAGATGAGGGGATTCCAAAAAACCTGTCAGGTTGTCGATATGGGGCTGGATCTTGGAAACAGCAACTAAAACTAAATTAAAAACCAGAAGAAGGGGATTTTTAGAACAGGAAAATTATTCTGTATGATACAGAATGATGAACACATGTTACTATACATTTTCCAAAACGCATAGAATGTACTACACAGAGAGTGAACTCTAATGTAAACTATGGACTTCAGTTAACATTAATGTGTCGATATTGGTTAATCACTTATAACAAATGTACCACACTAATATAAGATGTAAGTAATAGGGGAAACTGTAGGGTGGGTGGGGGCGGGGTAGAAGGAATAGATGGAAACTCTCTGTAAACCTAAAACTATTCTGAAAAATGAAGTCAATTAAAAAACAAAACAGAGAATTATCAATTTATTAAGAAAAAAGAAATTTATTAAGATAAAACAAAAATTTATTCTGATACAAGGTATTAGAAAACAAGAAATGTCCATTGTCTTCGCTCCGTTATTAACTAGCCTAATATATTTTATAACAACCACGTCTGGGGGTAATATTACAATCATTACGATTTTATATAAAGTCGGAAAGTACCCGAAAGCTGAACCCGAGTCCGTACCACTGTTAGCAGACTTTTCGAGAAGCCAGAGCACACTCCAGGGTGAGGACAATCTCTACTGGCTCTGCGGCCGGCGCAGAAGGAAGGTCACGTGTCCCCGCGGAGCGCGAAGAGAGCCCGCCGCCGGGCGCTCGCGGGCCTCTGCCGGGCCAGCCAGGCGCGCTCAGGCGTTCACTGTGACGAAGCTGGCGCCCGGCTCCTCGCGGGCGCCGCCTACACTGCGCGGCCCCACGCTAATCCAGGACAGGCGCTGTCCCGCCGCGGCGGGGACTCCTCCCTGCGGGCCCCGACGACGACGACGGGCCATCGCCCCTTACTCCCCAGGGCTTCTCCGATGCCTTGGCCCGAATGGCCTTGTGCCCAATGTTTAAATTGGCCTTGTGCCCGAACAATGTTTAAATGCCAACGCTATTTAACCCTTTGAAACTCTAATTTTATAAACATAATCATCTTAAACATGCTAGTAGGCAATGTATAATAGATCGGTTTTTACTATCTTCATTGAGTGTGGTAAAGATATATGTGTTTATGTGGACAAGAAATGTGGAGGCCAAAACCACAGGAGCATGTACTTGACTTTCTCTTTGTTTCTAAATTTAAAATTCTTTCTTTGGAGAATTTTCAGATACATAAAGGTTACTCCCTAACTACCTCAGTTGATACTTAAAGGTCTCAAGTCAATTAGGGATCTTGGGAAATGTATTTTAAGTTGACATTAAAGAAAATATAATCACTGTTATTATGACAAATTTGTTGGGGAAATACAACATTCCAGACGGTGCCGGTGGAGTGATTCTATAGGTTCCCATAGTCCGCAGTGTTTTACGTGAAGCCCTTAGTTGTTAGTTAAATGCACATGCTTACATTTACAGTCTTAAATAGTTCGTGTAAGTAATGATAACCTATATGACAAGTATAAGGAATTTAGGACATTCTACTTAGTTAAGCTTGTGGTAAAATAATAACTCCAAAGTCTTGCATAAACTAAAATGTTATATTTAAATTATATTGCACACTGTGATAAAATCAGAGAGAAGATATCTATCTTTTAAATCAAAATTCATAATTGATTAGGAGTATTAAGTGAACTTGAAATGTGGACTTTTATATAATTTTCTTGTACTTATTTTTACTAAGCAATATTAAAATTCTTAAAATTTTACTTAAAATTTTAACACAAAAAGGTTTTTGTAGAACCATTATCTGGTAATTGTTGGCCTAATGCTGATTGTATCTCTTTATTCCTTGCAATTGAGCAACAGGAACCTCTATGTTATTAAACTAAAGTTGCATTTTTCCTTTTCCTGATCCAAAAGCTTTTTAGAGAGAAATGGTTAGAAAGCAGGAATACTTTTTACACTGCTATTAATGACTTATTTATACATTGTTTTAAAAATTTTTTAAATTTTTAATTTAAAAAAATTTTTGATTTTTCCTTTTTTTTTCTTTATTGTGAACTTTTAGTTGTACATTATTGTTTGTCAGTCACCATATAAATGCATCCTTCACCTCTTGTGCCCACCCCCCACCCCCCTAGCCCCTGGTAACCACCAAACAGTTCTCTCTGTCTCTGTGTTGGTTTATCTTGCACTTATGAGTGAAATCATGTGGTGTTTGTCTTTCTCTTTCTGGCTTATTTCCCTTAACATAATACCCTCCAGGTCCGTCCATGTTGTTGCAAGTGGGACAATTTTGTCTTTTTTTATGGCTGAGTAGTATTCCATTGTATATATATACTACATCTTCTTTATCCACTCATCAGTCGAGAGACACTTGGGTTGCTTCCATGTCTTGGCTATAGTAAATAATGCTGCAGTCAACATAGGGGTGCATAAGCCTCTTTGGATTGTTGACTTCAGGTTTGTTGGGTGGATACATAGTAGTGTGATAGCTGGATCATAAGGTATTTCTATTTTTAATTTTTTGAGGAATCTCCATACTGATTTCCACAGAGGCTGCGCCAGTTTGCATTCCCACCAGCAGTGAATTAGAGTTCCTGTTTCTCCACAGCCTCTCCAGCATTTGTTGTTTTTTGTGTTGGTGATTATAGCCATTCTAATGGGTGTAAGATGATATCTTAGTGTGGTTTTGATTTACATTTCCCTAATGATTAGTGATGTTGAACAGCTTTTCATGTGCCTATTGGCCATCTGTATATCTTCTTTGGAGAAGTGTCTGTTCATTTCCTTTTCTCATTTTTTGATGGGGTTGTTTGTTTTCTTGTTGTTCAGTTGTGTGAGTTCTTTATATATTATGGAGATTAGTCCCTTGTCGGATATATGGTTTGCAAATATTTTTTCCCGGCTGATGGGTTGCCTATTCATTTTGGTCCTGGTTTCATTTGCCTTGCAGAAGCTCTTAAATCTGATGAAGTCCCACTTGTTTATTTTTACTTTTGTTTCCCTTGTCCGAGTAGACATGGAATTCGAAAAGATCTCTTTATGACTTGATGATGAATAGTGTACTGCCTATATTTTCTTCCAGGAGTTTTATAGTTTCAGGTCTCACCTTCAGGTCTTTGATCCATTTTGAGTTAATTTTTGTGTTTGGTGAAAGAAGGTGGTCTACTTTCATCCTTTTGCATGTGGCTGTCCAGTTTTCCCAGCACCATTTATTGAAGAGACTTTCCTTTCTCTACTATATGTCCTTAGCTCCTTTGTCAAAGATTAGCTGCCCATAGATATGAAGTTTTATTTCTGGAATTTCAATTCGGTTCCATTGATCTGTGTGTCTGTTTTTGTACAAGTACCGTGCTGTTTTGATTACTATCGCTTTGTAGTATGTTTTGAAGTCAGGGATTGTGATGCCTCCAGCTTTGTTCTTTTTTCTCAGGATTGCTTTAGCTATTTGTGGTCTTTTGTTGCCCCATATGAATTTTAGTATCTTTTGTTCTATTTCCGTGAAGAATATCCTTGGGACTCTGATTGGGATTGCATTGAATCTGTAGATTTCTTTAGGTAGTATGGAGATTTTAACTAAGCTTATTCTTCCAATCCATGTGCATGGAATATTTTTCCATTTCTTTAAGTCATCATTGATTTCACTCAATAATGTCTTATAGTTTTCATTTTATAGGTCTTGGTTAAATTCATTCCTAGATATTTTATTCATTTTGTTGCAATTGTAAATGGGATTGTCTTCTTGAGTTCTCTTTCTGTTAGTTCATTCTTGGCATATAGAAATGCAACTGATTTCTGTAAGTTGATTTTGTACCCTACAACTTTGCTGTAGTTGTTGATTTTTTTCTAATAGTTTTCCAGTGGATTCTTTTAAGATTTTCTACATATAATATCGTATCATCTGCAAACAGTGAGAGTTTCACTTCTTCGTTGCCTATTTATATTCCTTTTATTCCTTTTTCTTGCCTAATTGCTCTGTCCAGAACTTCCAGTACTATATTGAATAAGAGTGGTGAGAGTGGGCACCCTTGTCTTGTTCCTGTTTTCAGAGGGATGGCTTTCAGTTTTTCCCCATTGAGTATGAGGTTGGCTGTGGGTTTGTCATATATGGCCTTTATTATGTTAAGGTACTTTCCTTCTAAACTCATCTAGTTGAGAGTTTTTATCATAAATGGATGTTGGATCTTGTCAAATGCCTTCTCTGCATCTATTGAGATGATCATATGGTTTTTATTCCTTGTTTTGTTAATGTGGTATATCACATTGATTGATTTGTGGATGTTGAACCATCCCTGTGTCCCTGGTTTAAATCCCACTTGATCATGGTGTATGATCTTTTTAATGTATTCCTGTATTCGGTTTGCCAATACTTTGTTGAGGATTTTTGTGTCTATGTTCATCAGGGATATTGGTCTGTAGTTTTCCTTCTTAGTATTTTCTTTGTCTGACTTTGGTATCAGGGTGGTGTTGGCCTCGTAGGATGTGTTGGAAAGTGTTCCATCTTCCTCTATTTTTTGGAATAGTCTGAGAAGGATAGGTATTAAATCTTTGAATGTTTGGTAAAATTCTCCAGAGAAGCCATCTGGGACTGGACTTTTGTTTTTTTGGGAGGTTTCTGATTATTATTTCAATCTCTTTACTTGTGATCAGTCTATTCAGGTTCTCTATTTCTTCTTGATTCAGTTTTGGGAGGTTGTATGTGTCTAAGAATTTATCCATTTCTTCTAGATTGTCCAATTTGTTGGCATATAGTTTTTCATAGTATTCTCTTATCATCTTATGTATTTCTGTGGTGTCCATTGTAATTTCTCCTTTTTCATTTCTAATTTTATTTATTTGAGCCTCCTCTTTCTTTCTTGGTGAGTCTGGCTAAGGGTTTGTCAATTTTGTTTGTCTTTTCAAAGAATCAGCTCTTTGTTTGATTGATACTGTCTAATGTTTTTTTTGGTTTTGATTTCATTTATTTCTGCTCTGATTTTTATTATTTCCTTCCTTCTGCTGACTTTGGGCTTTGTTTATTCTTCTTTTTCTAATTCTGTTAGGCATAGTTTGAGGTTACTTATTTGGGCTTTTTCTTGTTTGTTAAAGTGGGTCTGTATTGCTGTGAGTTTCCCTGTCAGGACTGCTTTTGCTGCATCTCATATGAGTTGGTACAGTGTATTTTCATTTTCATTGGTCTCCAGATATGATTTGATTTCTCCTTTAATGTCATCAATGATCCATTGGTTGTTCAGTAGCATGTTGTTTAGTCTCCACATCTTTGTCACTTTCCCCGTTTTTTTCTTATAGTTGATTTCTAGCTTCATGGCATTATGGCCAGAAAAGATGCTTGTTACGATTTCAATCTTCTTAAATTTATAGAGGCATGTCTTGCTTCCCAGCATATGGTCTATTCTTGAGAATGTTCCATGCGCACTTGGGAAGAACGTGTAATCTGCTGTGTTTGGATGGAGCTCTCTCTATATATCGATTAAGTCCATCTTGTCAAGTTTTTTGGTTAAGTCCATTATTTCCTTATTGACTTTCTATCTGGATGATCTATCCATTGATGTAAGTGGGGTGTTAAGATCCTCTACTGTTATTGTGTTGTTGTTAATATCTCCTTTTAGGTTTGTTAGTAGTTGCTTTATGTACTTTGGTGCTCCTGTGTTGGGTGCATATGTATTTATAAGTGATATGTCTTCTTCGTGGAGTGTCTCTTTTATCATTATATATTGCCCCTCTTTGTCTCTCATACCTTTTTTATCTTGAAGTCCACTTTGTCTGATATAAGTATGGCAACACCTGCTTTCTTTTCTTTGCCTTTAGCTTGGAGTATTGTCTTCCATCCTTTCACTCAAAGCCTATGTTTGTGTTTAGAGCTGAGATGCGTTTCCTGGAGGCAGCGTATTGTTGGGTCTTGTTTTTTAGCCCATCCCACCACTCTGTGTCTTTTGATTGGAGAGTTCAGTCCATATACATTTAGGGTAATTATTGATATATGAGGGCTTAATGGTGCTAATTTATCACTCACTTTCTGGTTCTTTTGCATTTCTTTTGTTTCTCGTCCTGTGTATTTTGGACTACCAATTGAGTTTGGTAGCTCTGTATGGAGGTTCTCTTAGTTTTCTCTTTCTTTACCATGTGTGACTCTGTTCTGATTATTTGGTTAGTGGTCACCATGAGGTTTGTATAAAAAAAATCTCGTGGATGTGATAGTCCATTTTTTGATGGCCTCTGATTCCCTTAGACTAAGTCGATTTGATCCCTTTCCTCTTCTCCTTCTAAGTTATTGTTGTCACAACTTATTCCATCTTGTGTTGTGAGTTTCTGTTTAAAGTGATGAGGTTATATTTATTTTTGGTGTTTTCCTTCCCTTGATCTTTGGTTCTATAATTAAGTGTTTGCTAATCTATTCTGATAGAAAGCTGCAATTTTTCTGGTTTTGTTGACCTGTTTTCCTCCTTTTTCAAAACTTTGTATCCCCTTTCTCTTTTTTTTCTCAGACATGAGGGCCTTCTTGAGTACTTCTTGTAGTGGCGGTCTTGTGGCAGTGAACTCTCTTAGCTTTTGTTTATCAGGGATAGTTATTATTTCTCCATCATATCTGAAGGATATTTTCACTGAATAGTATTCTTGGCTGAAAGTTTTTGTCTTTCAGAATTTTGAATATGTCATTTCACTCTCTCCTAGCCTGTAAAGTTTCTGTCAAGAAATCTGCTGAGAGCCTAATAGGAATTCCTTTGTACGTTATTTATTTATTTATTTTTTTGTCTAGCTGCCCTTAATATTTTTTCTTTGTTGTTCACTTTTGCCAGCTTTACTACTATATGCCTTGGAGAGGGTCTTTTCATGCTGACATATTTAGGAGATCTATTGATTTCATTCACTGATATTTCTAGCTCCTTCCCCAGGTTTGGGAAGTTCTCAGATATTATTTCTTTGAACAAGTTCTCTGCTCCATTTTCCCTCTCTTCTCCCTCTGGAATATCTATAATCCTCATATTGGATTTCCTAATTAAGTCGTGTATTTCTTGGAGAGTTTCTTCATTTATTTTTAGTCTTAGTTCTCTTTCCTCCTCCATCTGGAGCATTTCTGCATTGCTGTCCTTGATATTGCTAATTCTTTCCTCCATATTGTCGGCTCTGAGGCTTAAGGCTTCCAGATTTGTCTTTATCTCCTTTATTGTGTTTTCATCTCTAAGATTTCTGACTGGTTTTTCTTTGTAGTTTCAATCTCTTCTGTGAATAAATTCCTGATTTCATTGAATTGTCTATCTGTGTTTTCTTGTATCTTGTTGAGCTTTTTTATGATAGCTATTTTGAATTCTCTGTCATGAAGAGTATACATTTCTGTGCTTTCAGGGTTGATTTCTGGGTGCTTGTCATTTTCCTTTTGGTCTGGAGATTTGATATATTTTTGCATAGTGCCTGTCGGTGTTGGCTTATTTTTCCTCATAGTGAAAATATCTGGTCATGGTTTCCTCTTGCTGCTGAGGGATGGAGGTCAAGAGCTGTGTATTCTGTGCACACCTCGATCTGTGGGCATTCTGCTTGGACTGTGGCTGAGCTGAGGCATGCCTGAGCTGAGGCACAGCTGAGTGGAGGCTGCTGGGCTGGAGCATGGGAACAGCTGGAGCTGGAGCATGGGAACAGCTGGGACTGGAGCTAGGCTGAAGCAGCTGGGGCTCAGGTGTGGGTGGGCAGAAGAAGCCAGAGCTGGAGGGTGGCTGAGCTTCAGCATGGCTGAGTGGAAGCAGCACGGGAACCGCTGGAGCTGGAGCATGGCTGGGTCAACGAGTGGCGGAGTTGAAGCAGCTGCAGCTGCAGCATGGCTGGGCTGAAGAAGCAGGAACTGGAGTGCCACTTGGCTGAAGTAGCTGTAACTGGAGCATGGCTGGGCCAAAGTAGCTGGTGCCAAGTCAGCTGGAGCCTGAGTGTGACCAAGCCAAAACAGCTGCAGCCATGGGGTGATTGAGCTGAAGTAGCTGGGGGCAGGGTGCAGTCGAGCTGAAGGAGTTATGGCTGGGCTGTGGTCGAGCTGATGCAGCTGGGGCTGGGGCGCAGTTGAGCTGGGGCAGCTGAGGCCCTGTGTGGTCGAGCAAGGGCAGCTGGGATCTGGGTGTGGTCAGGCCTAAGCCATTGGGGCTGGGCCGACAGGGAGCCAGAGCTGCTGTGGCCAGTGTGTGGGCACACAGGAGCCGCTGGGGCCAGGGCATGGGTGCATTGTCGCCGCAGGTGCCAGGGCACCAGTGAGCCACTGTTGCAGGTGCCAGTGTGTGGACATGCTCTTGCCGCTGGTGCCCGCCACCTCTGCTGGGGGCTGGGGTGCTGGGGGTCACTGCCGCTGGGACCGAGGCACTGGGGTGTAGCTGCTGCAGGGGCCGGGGCATGAGAGTGCTGCCAATGCTGGTGCCGGGCCTCTGGGGAGCTGCCACCTCTGGGACCTGGGCACGGGTATGCTGCTGCCACTGGCACTGGGGCTGGGGCCAAGCTGAAGTGCTGCTGAGCTGAGGCTGCAGGGCTGCTGTGCTGAAGCACTGGGCAGGCGGGGAGGAGGGGCACTTACATTTGCCTCCGTGGTCTCAGGATTTTCTTGCTTTGCTGTCACTCTCTGCTCCCCCAAAGGGCCAGCTTGTTGAAAGTACACTTACAACAGTTCTGCTCCTTCTGTAGGGGAATTCCCCATGGGCTGTGAGAGATCTTGGAGAGCTCTGGTTTTCCCACGGAGGGCTGCCCCTCCCCCCCTCTCTGAGAGCCACGTGGTCTCAGTCTCAGTGTCGTAGTCCTTGGGGAGGGAAGGGAGCTCCTCTTACCTCCTTCCACTTCCTCTGGGGATTCCAGCACCTCAGCCCTCAGGTATATGGTTGCATGGACGCCTCAGATGTCCCTTGTGTTGTGTGAATAACTTATGTTGGAATATGAATGTCCTTTTTGTTGTGTCTTAGAGGGGGAGAGTTCAATGGGGGAAGCTCACTCTGCCATGATGCTGACATCACTCAATCCTAATTTTTAATTTTAATTGTGAATTGTACTCACAGTTCTGGAAGTCCAAGATCACGGTGCCATCCTGGTTGGGTGAGAGCCCTCTTCCTGGTTCATAGGCACTGCCTTTTTGCTGTGTCCTCCTCACATGGTGGAAGGAATTTGGGAGCTGTGTGGGACCTCTTTTATAAGAGCACTAATCCCATTCATGAGGCCTCCACCCTCATGGCCTAATCAATTTCCAAAGGCCCCACCTTTAACACCATCACATTGGGCATTAGGATGCAACATGTGAATTTGGGGGGGACATATACAGACCATACCAAGTGGCATGGAAAAGGGAAATGGGAGTAGCTGTAGGTGGAACCAAGGCTCCTGATGTGACTTAAGGCAACCACTGCACTTTGGGAATTTTTACAACTTTAGATTTAAAAGCCTCTTGAAAATGAATTGCTTTGGTCATACCAAGTTATCCCTATGAAGGCCATAGCAAGTATGGGTTAACTAGTATACCAGTTTCATTTTTCTAGTTAGTTGTAAGACTCTTTTCCATAATGTATGAACACATAGAAATCAGGAGTTTCTTTGGAGAAAGATTTCTTTCCATAGAACCAGAACAACCCATAATGCAAACACTTACAAAGAGATTTGAAAATTCAGTCCCTTAGTCTCTCTAGACACATTTCAAGTGCTTAGTAGCTGCATGTGGCTAGTGGTTACCCTATTGGACAGAACAGAATGTTTCCATCATCACTGAAATTTCTACTGGACTGTGCTGATTTAGACCGTATTCTCTGAAACATATACCAGTTAAGCATTAACCCTATGTTAATTTGTGTGTTTGCCCTTAGCAGTCGGTTCTTCCTCTCTATCTCTCTCTTTCTTGTAACAGTTTTGTTGAGATATAATTCACATACAAGTTACCCATTTAAACCGTACAACTCAACGGTTTTTAGTATATTCACAGAGCTGTATAGCCATTACCACAATCAATTTTAGAACATTTTTATCACCTCAAAAAGAAATTTTATATCTTTAGCTATCATCCCCCTATGCCCCTGTACCCTCTACCTCTAAGCAACCACCAATCTATTTTCTGTCTCTATAGATTGCCTATTCTGGACATTTCATATAAATGGAATCATATAATATGTTGTCTTTTGTGACTGACTTCTTTAACTTAGCATGTTTTCAAGGTTCATCCATGCTGTAGCGTGTATCAGTACTTCATTCCTTTTTACGGCTGAACAATATCCTATTGTATGGATATACCACATTTTGTTTATCCATTCATTAGTTAATGGACATTTGGGTTTCTACCTTTTGGCTATCATGAATAATGCTGCCATAATCATTCTTGTACAAGTTTTTGTGTGGATATATGATTTCATTTCTTTAGGAGGGGATCGTTGGGTCAAATAGTAGCTCTATGTTTAGCTTTCTAAACTAAAGGAACTGCCAGAATGTTTTCCAAAGTGGTCGCACCATTCTAATTTCTTCAAATTCTTAGACTTATTAACTGACTTTTTGATTCTTTCCATCCTAAGTGGTGTCTCATTGTGGTTTTGATTTACATTTCTCTGATTTCAAGCATCTTTTTATGTGCTTATTGGCCATTTCTATATATCTTCTTTGGAGAACTGTCTATTTGGATCCTTGCTCATTTTTAAATTGGATTATTTGTCTTTTTATTCTTTAGTTGAAAGAGGTTTTTTATGTATTCTAGATACAAATCCCCTATCAAATATATGATTTGCAAATATTTTCTTCCATCTGTGTGTTGTCTTTTAAATTTCTTGAGAGTGTCCCTTGAAGAACAAAAGTTTTTAATTTTGATGACATCCAATTTATCTATTTTTTTTGTTGCATATGCTTTTTATGTAATATCTAAGAATCCATTTCCAGACCCAGCATCATGAAAATTTGTCCCTATATTTTCTTCTAAGAATTTTATAGTTTTAGTTCTTACTTTCAAGTCTGTGATTCATTTTGAGTTAATTTTTGTATATGGTGTGAGGCAGGGGTCTGGCATCATTCTTTTGCATTTGGCTATCCAGTTGTTCTAGCACCATTTGTTTAAAATGATATTCTTTCCTATTGAATAGTCTTGGCACTCTTGTTAAAATCAATTCACCATAGACACATGGGTTTATTTCTGGATTCTCAATTCTACTTCATTGATCTTCATATCTATCCATATGCCAATATCACACTATCTTGATTACCATTGTTTTGCAGTAACTTTTGAGTTCAGGAAGTGTGAGTCCCCAACTTAGTTCGTTTTAAAGATTGTTTTGGCTTATGGGTCCCTAGCATTTCCCTAAGAATTTTATTACCAGCTTGTCAATTTCTACAAGGAAGCTAGCTGGGATTCCAATAGGGACTATGTTGAATCTGAAAATCACTTTGGGGAGTTTTTTTTTTTAAATAATATTAAGGCTCTCAATCCATGAACATGGGATGTCTTTCCATTTATTTAGATCTTTTAAAATTTCTCTCAACAATGTTATGTACCTTTCAGAATATAAATTTTGTACTTCTTTTATTAAATTTATTTCTAAATATTTTACTGTTTTTGATGTAATTGTAAACGGAATTGTTTATTTTATTTTCAGATTGTTCATTGCAAGTATATAGAAATACAATAGATTTTTGTGTGTTGATCTTGCATCCTGCAACCCTGCTGAACTTGTTTATTAGTTCTAATAGTTTTTTTTTAGTGAATTCCCTAGGATTTCCTATATACAAGATTATGTTGAATGTGAATAGAGATAATTTTATTTCCTCCTTTTAAATCTGGATGTCTTTTATTTCACTTTATTGCCTAATTGCCTTACTAGAACCTTTAGTACAATGTTGAATAGAAGGGACAAGAGCACTTTGTCTCATTCCTGATCTTAGGGAACCAATAAGTATGTTAGCTGTGGGTTTTTCATAGATGTCCTTTATCAAATTGAAGAAGTTCCTTTGTCTAGTTTGTTGAGTGTTTTTTTTAAAATCAAGAAAGGATGTTGGATTTTGTCAAAGACTTTTCTGCATCTATTGAGATAATCATGTGGGGTTTTTTTTATTCCATTGATATTCCATATTACATTAATTAACTTTCAGATGTTGAACCAACCTTGCATTTCTGTGATAAATCCCACTTGCTCATCATGGGTAATTTTTTTATATGTCACTGAATTTGGTTTGCTAGCATTTTGTTGAGGGTTTTTGCATTCATATGTATAAGAGAAATTGGTCTGTAGTTTTCTTTCTTTTTTTTGAAGTTTTATTACCTTTTGGCAAAAAGTCCTTGTACATTTAAAGATAAAAGCAAAGTTACATTTAGAATTTATTTCATAGAAAGAGTCATCAGATTATATACATTAGCCATGTCACTTTGAGTAACTTTTCTAAATGGGGGTCTTAAGCTAAAAATGAAAACAAATAAAAACTTTTGGTTAGAATGTTATCCTCTTTGAGTAAAAGTTTCTGTATAACTTAAAGATGAAAAGACAACCAACATTTAGAATTGACTTCATAAACCAATTAATTAAATCTCACTTTGAATGTAGTATCTAAAATAATTTTAGCTTTATTTTCTCCAACCAATCAATATAAATCAAGATACTATGATAAATATGTACATGTTTTTTGTATCAAACAGAAAATAATTTTACTTATTCTAGTAGTTTATATTATCTTTATTAATTCAAATAGGTAAACAGAAAGGCCTTCCTTGAAGCTTCAGCACCCTTGGCAACCATCATAAAGGCAAAATACATTGACTTACATGCAGAGAGATAACACTATCTCTGCTCTGGTGAAAGTATAACATGGTTAGCAAAAAAAGAGAAATTGTACATGAATGCCCTTGATTGTTCAGGAAACTTGTTTTATATTTCAAAAACAAGTAGGCAAACAAGTAGGGAGAAAAAAATTTGGAAGTTGTATTGTCCCACAATAACAATGTGTAAGTTGTAACTCATATTTTCTTAAGATGTTCACAGGCTGGAGCTGGCCTGGTGGTGTAGTGGTTAAGTTTGGCGTTCCACTTCAGCAGCCCAGGGTTCGCTGGTTCAGATCCTGGGCATGGACCTACTCACCACTCATCAAGCCATGCTGAGGCTGTGCCCCACGTAGAAGAGCTACAATCTACATCTTTGACACACAACTATGTACTAGGGCTTTGGGGAGAAAAAAGAAAAAAGAGGAAGATTGGCAACAGATATTAGTGCAGGGCCAATCTTCCTAAAAAAAAGAAAGATGTTCACAGGCATTGCTGGGTGAAGCAGATATGTGAGTTATACCTGTTATTGTCCCCTTGGTTTTGTTGATGAATATACTGTTGGAGTAATATTAAGAATTATTTGTTCAGAAATTATAATGTTGAATGTTCTGGCTCTTGAAAAATAATGGAAGTCAATGGGTCTAGAGCCACTTGAAAAGGAACTTGATTTTGTATAATCGTTTCTGTTTAGAATTTTCTCCACATGAAAAATTATAATTTTTATACCTCAATTAAACAATTGTTTTTCTTTTATTTTGAAAATTACAAAATTATCACATGTGATAGGCTGAATAATGGCCTTCCAAGATATCTACATCCTAATCCCTGGAACCTGTGAATGTTACTTTATAAGGCAAAGGGACTCTTGCAGATGCGATGAGATTAAGGATCTTATGATGGGGAGATTATCCTGGATTATCTGGTAGGCCCAATCCATTCACATGAGTCATTAAAAGTGGAGAATGTTCCAGGTTAGGTCAGATGGATGAGACAGAAAAACAAGAGAGATCTCAAGCATGAGAGGGACTCGATCCCCTGTTACTGACTATGAAGATGAAGGAAGTGGGTCAAGAGCCAAGGAATGCTGGGGTCCTTATAAGAGGGAAACAGAAGGAGTTAGTCATGGTAGTAGGAGATGGGACAACAGAAACAAAATGTTGCAGTGATTAGAGGAGGGGGTCATGAAACAAGCAATGCAGTCAAAGCTGAAAAAGGCAAGAAAAACAATTCTTCCCTCGAGCCTCCAAAAGGAACCACACCTTTACTTTAGCCCAGTGAAGCTGATTTCAGATTTCTGATCTCCAGAACTTTAAGAGAATGTGTTTGTGTTTTTTAAAGCCACTAAGTTTGTGGTAGTTTGTTACAGGAGCAACAGGAAACTAATATGCCGCATTCACTGAAGAAAAGGTGAGAAATTCAGATAAGCCCCAAAATGGATCACACCACTCAGAGTTAAATGCTTGGTGAATATCTTATCAGATTTTTTTTCTATAAGTAAATATGCTCATTATAACTCAAATATGGTTTTATTTGCTCTTTTCATTTGATACTATGTCTTTCTGTGTCAATTTTTAAATATAAAATGTTCAATGCTCTTGTGGGTAATCCTTGTGTTTGGAAAAGGCTTTTCAGATATTTACTTTGGCTTTAGAATTCAATATTCAAGTTTTTGAAGCTACAGGTTCAGATGTTTGTACAGTGGTTTTCTTTTCTTATGATGCCTTTGGTTTTGGTGTCAGGGTAATACTGGCCTCATAGAATGAGTTGGGAAGTATTCTCTTCTATTTTTTGGAAGAGTTTGTGAAGAATTGATATTAATTCTTCCTTAAATGTTTGGTAGAATTGACCAGTGAATCCACTTGGGCCTGAGCTTTTCTTTGTGAGTAGTTTTTCGATTACTAATTTAATCGCTTTATTTGTTATAGGTCTATTCAGATTTTCTATTTCCTCTTGAGTCATTTTCAGTAGTTTGTGTCTTTCTAGGTATTTGTCCATTTCATATATTATGTAATATATCAGCATACAATTGTCCATAGTATTCTTTTTTGGTGTGTGTGTGAGGAAGATCAGCCCTGAGCTAACATCCGTGCCAATCCTCCTCTATTTGCTGAGGAAGACTGGCTCTGAGCTAACATCCATTGCCAATCCTTCTCCTTTTTTTTCCCCCAAAGCCCCAGTAGACAGCTGCATGTCACAGTGGCACATCCCTTTAGTTGCTGTATGTGGAACGCGGCCTCAGCATGGCCGGAGAAACGGTGTGTCAGTGTGTGCCCAGGATCCGAACCCGGGCCGCCAGTAGTGGAGCGCGCACACTTAACCACTAAGCCATGGGGCTGGCCCCATGGTATTCTTTTATAATCCTTTTTATTGATGTAAGATTGGTAATAATGTCCCTTCTTTCATTCTGATTCTAGTAACTTGAGTCTTCTCTCATTTTTTCTTGGTCAATTTTTTTTTTCTGAGGAAGATTCACCCTGAGCTAACATCTGTGCCAATCTTCCTCTGTTTTGTATGTGGGTCGCCACCACAGCATGGCCGCTGACTAGTGGTGTAGGTCCACACCCAGTGAACCAAACCTGGGCTGCCAAAGCAAAATGCACCAAACTTAACCACTAGGCCATGGGGCCAGCCCCTCTTGGTCAATTTTTTTCAATTTTGTTGATCTTTTCAAGTAACCAACTTTTGGTTTCATTGATTTTCTCTATTGTTTTTGTATTTTCTATTTCATTAATTTCTGCTCTAATATCTATTATTTTCTTTCTTATGATTGCTTTAGGTTTAGTTTGCTTCTCTTTTTCCATTGTCTCAGGATGGAAAGTTGGGTTATTGATTTGAGATCTTTTCTTTCTTCATATAGACATTTACAGCTATAAATTTTCCTCCAGGCACTGCCTTAGCTGCACAAGTTTTGGTATGTTATATCTTCATTTTCATTTATCTCAAAATATTTTTCAATTTTCATTTATACTTTGATCTATTGGTTATTTAGGATTGCATTGTTTACTTTATGAGTTTCTCAAATTACTTTCTGATTGATTTTTAAGATTTTATTTATTTATTTATTTTTCCCCCCAAAGCCCCAGTAGATAGTTGTATGTCATAGCTGCACATCCTTCTAGTTGCTGTATGTGGGACGCGGCCTCAGCATGGCCGGACAAGCGGTGCATCGGTGTGCGCCCGGGATCCGAACCCGGGCCGCCAGCAGCAGAGCACGCGTACTTAACCGCTAAGCCATGGGGCCAGCCCCGATTGATTTTTAATTTAATTCCATTTTGGTCAGAGAACATACTTATATTATTTCAGTCATTTTGAATTTATTAAGGTTTGTTTTATGGTTTAACATATAATTTATCCCAGGGAATACTCCATGTGCATTTGAGAAAAATGTACATTTTGCTGTTGTTGAGAGGAGTATTCTATAAATGTAGCAGATTCTATTTTTAAATTCAAAATGGAAAATTTCAAATGCATATAAAAGTAGAGGCAGTATATGATGAATTCTCACGTACTCACCACTCAGCTTTGACAATCTCCTACCTACTTGTGGGAGATTTGACAAGCAAGAACTCAGTGGTTCCTGATCATTCCTGCAACTTGGACTCTCTGGTCAGTGATGGACTCTCTGGCAAGAAGGTCAAGAGACACAGAGACCTTTTGTCATGCTGCCAAAATGTCTTCAGGTCAGGAATTGAAGTGCAAGCTCCAAGTATTGGGTGATCTCTGTTGAACCTCCAAAAATGTTACAGACAAAGGGGCAACAGAATTAAGCCTTGTCAAAATTTTATGGTATGCATAGTATACAGTCAAATAACAGATTCCCTGAGATTCTTGGGGGAGGGTTTTTAATGCAGAATTAGGTTGTTAACATTAGATTGTTTGCTAAAGTGATTGCTTATAAAATGTTAATTTGTCTAAACATTAGTTAAGACTTTGCTGGCAGATCTTAGCATGTCTTTGCTAAGTTGAGCAGATACTCTGTAGTTTTCTGTTTGGTTTCTATTAGTTAAGTACAGATCTCAGTTATTTTTTCTAAAGTCATACTTCTAACACTCCCTTTTATTTCTATAAACATATTAAAATATTTATTTTACTTTCTTTTCCAGTCTCTTCAGTCCTTTGTGAATATGTTTCTACTGTTTCTTCTTTCTCCTGACTCCTACTCATGTGACTTGTTTCCTCTTGTGTCTTATAATTTGTCGTTGTGAGACTGTTCCACGGAACCTATCTGTACTAATTTGACGAGTTTAAGGTGCATTCCTTGAGCAAATAATTACATTTGGTTTTGCAGGTGTCTGATATGTTAGCAATTTAGGATGTCTTTATGCTAAATTATCAGTTTGGTGTTTCTGGGATTCTCAGATAGTATACCTTCTGGCCCTAAACCTGTGTGAGGGAGAAATTCAAATTCTTAAACTTATTTGTCTTCTCTTCACTCAGAGGTGAGGTCAAGACAGACAAGTTTCCTTGCTATCTCTTTAAGAGAGGAAGGATTTTTTTTCCTGGATTACCTAATGAGGTGTGGCTTTCAGGTTCCCAGCCTTATGATGGAAGGGCTCCAGGTAGACTTCCCACCTGTTAGGCACTAGTCTTTGTCTCCTTTCTCCCTTAACCAAACCATTTAAATAGAAACTCCAGGACCCTAGATGTTCCTTACGCAGTAACTGCTTCAGTATCCTTGCTTACTTCTCTGAATTCATAATTTCCATTATTTTTGGCCTTTGAGGATTTTCTTTTACTTTTTGCCCAGCCAGTTATGCATTTAGTAATTTGTTGGGTTTTTTAAATATTTTAAAAGATTTGTTGTTTTTAAAATAAACAAGGGCCAGCCCTGGTGGCCTAGTGGTTAAGTTTGGCGTGCTCTGCTTCAGTGGCTCAGGTTCGGTTCCCAGGCGTGGACCTACATCATTTGTCTGTCAGTGGCCATGCTGTGGTGGTGATCCACATACAAAAAGAAGAAGATGGGCAGCAGATGTTAGCTCAGGGCGAATCTTCCTCAGCAAAATAAATAATAAATAAATAAATAAAATAGACAATTATAAGTGTTTTATACCAAAAGGGTAATTAGAGTTTGTAGTCTGCCATATTGCTAAAAATGGAAGGCAATAGTTTTGTTTTTTTACACTTAAAGCTTTATTTCAGCTAGAACTTATTTTTGTGATTAGTTCAAGGTAGGGCTAAATTTCAATTCTGTAGACTTAAATAGCATAAAAGGAGAAGTACAATGATCAATGGGCACAGAATGGGTGTGTGTTAGGAACTTTGGTGAGTTCAGTTTTAGGGGCAAAATGATGCACAAAAGCAAATATCAAGTAATAAACACATTGCCTTCAAACCTTTGGTTAATGTCTGCTATCCCCCCCAGGCCTGATTTCTTTTGACATCAAAGGTTCAAAATGACCTTTATTCTTTTTTATAATGCTTCATTCACTGCATTTCCTCTCCTCTCGTATGCTAGCTTTCTCCTATTGAGCTTTATCCATGAGGATCTTCTGTTTGCTCTTTATTATTTTACACCTGACTCCTCTGGGAAGGTAGACCTGAATAAAGATGGGCAAATAGGATGGTGGGTAGATTTTAGGATTTTGAACTGCGTTTAGGTCCACATAAAGGTAATCTGGATGCTGATAAATGAGTAAGTGTTGAATAGTTGATCTGTAAATTCAACCCCAAGTAAATACAGACACTTAGAACCCAGGATAAATCCCATTGCAATCAACTTCAAAGAACTGTCCTAATTCTTTGATGTATCAAATATGTACTAAATAAATAAGCCATTGACTAGAACTTGAAGGTGATTTTGTTATAGAGAGATTTAAATGACAACACACAGCCTTTTTAGAAATGAGAGAATGCTAAATGAAGACTATCTTCTATTTAAAGGTTAAAATATCCAACTTTGGAAGCCCTTCCTACCCTTTGATTAGAATAGAAAAGTTTACTATCTCTCCTTTCTTTTTTTTTTTTTTTTGTGAGGAAGACCAGCCCTGAGCTGACATCCAATGCCAATCCTCCTCTTTTTGCTGAGGAAGATTTGCCCTGGGCTAACATCTGTGCCCATCTTCCTCTACTGTATATGGGACACCGCCACAGCACGGCTTGACAAGTGGTGCATTGGTGTGTGCTGGGGAACTGAACCTGCGAACGCTGAGCCGCTGAAGTGGAGAGCACGCACTTAACCGCTATACCACCAGGCCAGCCCCTACTCTCTCTCCTCTTTGAGGACACTATTTTTTATGACAACCTAAATATTATAATTAAGTTATATCTATGTGATAGAAGTTCCAATATTCTATTTTTACTTTTTTCCTGCAGTGAAGCCTAGATATATATTTTTTTTATTTTCTGCCTCTCTACTCGGAAGGGGCCCATGTTTATTTATCCCCACCTTGCTGATATTCATAGAGCATTTGTCACAGTGTTTTCATAGTCCTAACTTACAGACAGTCCGATGACTACATATTCCTGATTGCTTTTACAGTCACTATTACAATAGTTCTTCACTTAGCTCCATGTCCGATTTCTGTGCTTGGCTGAGCACGCAGAATATTAGCAAATTCGAAGATGTCATCTAACAACAAGGAGATGGCTTTTTCCTCTCAGCTTTATTGAGATATTATTGACATATAAGATATGTAAGTTTAAGATGTACAACGTGATGATTTGATGCATGTATCTATTGTGAAATGATTACCACAATAAGGTTAGTTAACACCTCCAGGAGATGGCGTTTTAAGGCTGTCTTCAAGGCCTAGCCTAGATGTTTTTCCTAAAAACTCTTTTTTACTTAAAATGTGCAGAAGCACAATGAAGCCTCTAAATTTAGGTAGTTATTCTTATCTCAAGAATGGGCCTGGAGGGCTGTTTGGCAATCATCTGTGTCTTCTTGAGGTGTTCCAAGAATCTGGCATGGACCCAACTTATCTCTGTCTGTATGCTATCTTCCAAATAACCCACTTAAATTCAGAAGCTGGACTTCTCACTTGGAACTGAGAATGCGATGATATGGGGATGTTTCGGTGGCCATCTCAGACGCCTAAAAGACTCACAGGCAGTGACTGGTGGGATTCCTTTGACAGGTATTATAGTTCAATCTGATGCAGAGAAAAGATTACAGGTCTTAGAACCAGGTGGTCTTGGTTCAAATCCGAACTCCTCCCCAGCTGAGTCATCTGCAACAGGTCATTTTAAGTTCTTTGAGTCTCAGTTCGTTCATCTGAAAACGGGGGAATACTAACCACCTCACAGTATTGTTTTGAAGATTAAATACAATAATGTATGTGTGGTAGGCTGAATAATGGCCCCACAGACATCCAGGTCCTAATCTCTGGAACCTGTGAATGTTACCCTTTATGGCAAAAGAGACTTTGTAGATGTGATTAAGTTGAAGATCTTGAGATGGGGAAATTATCCTAGTGAGCCCTAAATTCAATCATAAATATCCCTATAAGAGGGAGGCAGAGGGAGAGTTGACTACAGAAGGAAGAAGACAATGTGGCTACTGAAGCAAGATGCTGTGAAGATGGAGGCAAGGGCCACAAGCCAAGGAATGCAAGGAATGCAGCTCTAGAAAATGGAAAAGGCAAGGAAACCATTCTGCCCTAAGGCCTCTGGAGAGAGTGTGGCCCTGCCGACAAATATCTTGATTTTAGCCCAGTGAAAATAATTTCAGACTTCTGACTTCCAGAACTGTAAGAAAATAAATGTGTATTGTTTTAAGCCACTAAGTTTGCAGTAATAGGTTACAGCAGCCATAGGAAACATATACAGTATGTAAGGGGCTGGCACACAGTACATGTTCGATAATTCTTGGTTGCCCCACTTTCCCCATCATATACATATTCTGGCCACCATCTGCTGAACACTCGCTGTATCAAGGTGTGATGGCACCCGCAGCTTCACAACCACATGCCGAGCTTATAGAACAAGCTTAGGCTCCCAGAGATTCTGATTCAGTAGGTTTGAGGAGGAGACTGGGAACCTGCATGTTCTCCCACTCCTCCTACCCCCGCAGGAAATCTCGATGTAAATGTTTTGCACCCCACAGTTTAAGAAACACTGCCTATAGCCAATAATGATCTGCTGTCACTACCAAGGTCACCCCAAGGGGATGGAGACAGGCAGGAGGAGGGTCTCAAGCAAAAGCAGTTTAAAACATGCTCTTGAAAGCAGTCTCAGACATCACAAGGGTGTCCTCCTCATTCCAGACCTGCCTTTCTAGAGGACCCGTATAGGTCGTCCTGGAATGAAACGGACTATCCAAATGCCCTTTCCTGGAACCCATAAAAATGATCACAGGGAAGACATTGGCAAATCCTCCTAGGAACTGATGGAATCTACATTTATCACAATCACAAACATAAAGTTTACAAGAACAGCCCTAGGAGTCAAAGAGATGGTGCCCAGCTGAACCACAAACAATAGTGCCTTGTTTTCAATTTTATTAGTAGTTGAGACCTAGCAGGCTCTGTGCTATGAACATAGCCTGAACTGGGCACTTTATGTATTTTAAGTAATCATATAATTTTATTCAATCCTCTTAACAGCTCTGAGGAGTCTATTATTTTCATTTTATAGGTGGGGAAACTGAAGTTCAGAGAGGTTCAGTAAATTGCCTGAGGTCACATAGTTCATAAGTGCTCAGGCAGGGCTCCATGTACTTTCAATGAGTTGACTGCCTGTGGGAGAATTCTGGGCTGCCACAGTGCACAACCTGACCCACCCAGCAGCACTTCTCTGCCACTGGCAACTGCTGTCCCCAGGGAATGCCATCTGGTAAAGTGGCATGAACTTAGGGGTCCAGACTTTGCTTAGTCCACAGCATTCCCCAAGTTCCTTCATTGATTCACTTCTCCCATGGTGGATGGACATGGAAGCCTGGGTCCAGGATAAGGGCTACTGCTGGGGTGGGAAGCTGTGAGGACAAGCTGATGAGCTGTGGCCCAAACATGAGAGAGATGAGAATCATGGCACACAGAGAACCAGGATGGAGGAGTGAGGGGGACCAGAGTGGTCTGAGTTGTTCTTGTTGTCAATCATTTCTTAATCTTTGGTGTTGCACAGTTTTTTGGTTTTTGTTTTTTAATAAAAAGAAGACCATCTGTATTAGTTTGCTCGGGCTGCCATAACAAAGTATTACAGACTGGGTTGGTTTCTCCTGAGGCCTCTCTCCTTGGCTTGCAGACGACGTCTTTTTCCTGTGTCTTCACATGGTCTTCCCTCTGTGTATGTGTCTGTGTCCTATTCTCCTCTTCTTATAAAGACATTAGTCATATTGGATTAGGGCCCACCCACATGACCTTATTTAACTTTAATTACCTCTTAAAAGACAATATCTCCAAACACAGTCACATCCTGAGCTCCTGGACACTAGAACTTCAACATAGTTTTGGGAGGACGCAATTCAGCCTATGTCTGCCTTCAGTCCTATTCAAGCTTTTTAATTTTTTCCTCAAAGGAGAAAATAGTGGTTAAAGCACAGGTCCATCAGAGCGTTGCTTCATTAGGCCTTCTGCCACCATTTTCCTCTGCCACCTTCTCTTATGTGCGTCTTAACTGCCCTTTTCCCGCATGACTATAACAAGGGGAAGATGCCACCTGGGTTGAAAGAACCATCATTCTGACAACACACTCAGTTATAATAGAAACCTAAACATCATACTGATCTTATATTTCCATGGCACTTTACAGTTTACAGCTTTATTTCATAAACCATAACTTTGTTATGTTGGTATTGCTATCCTGATTTTGCGGGTGAGAAAAGAGCGAAGTCGAAGTGACCATCCCAAGACTACATGACTAGCAGTAGCATGTGTTGATATGATCTGCTGAGGTCTCCTCAGTGGCTTGATGTTAGCTAAAGGACATCAGGATTCCCCCTAAGACTAAATATACATATGGGAGAAAATGTTGGTCTTACTCCAAATAGAATCCATCTACCTACCAATGGCCAGGATAGGTAATAACATTGCTTTTTAAATATCTATCTAAGAAGGAACTCTCTTTGGTCTTTAGACAACAAAGGCAAAGAAATATCTTTGGGGGGATCCACAAGTAAATTATTAGTTTAAAATAAACCCTTTCTAATTAGCAGTGTATCAGAACTTCTCTCATGTTGCTTCCCCAACTTTACTTTCTGGGCTTTTGGAAAGTATGACATGATGACACACATGGTTACCCACTTTTGATTGTTCCTTTTTTTAATTACAGACATTTGTTGAGTGCCTTTGTAGTGTAAACCCTGACAGTTGGTGTTTCTTTTTCCTTTTTTGTAAGGCAAGTGCCTGACTAAAGCTTTTATTGCCTCCACTTCAAAGAGGCATCCACTTCAATGACAGCTACCTCAAATAAACACATTGCCAGCTACACGACCAGATAAAGAGCCTCAGTGTGGAACCTCTCCACACTGAGGTTCCTTAGTTTTAGAGACTTTGGTTGATTTCATTAACTGAGCATTTGGGCCACTTGCTTTTTCTCTTCTCATGCTTAAAATTCTTGCTCTTATGTTTTAAATTCACCAATAAAGAGTGATCCCAAGAAATCTCAGGCCCCCACTCTAAACCCCAATAAAAGCAGAACCCCAGGACCATGCACTCTCGCTCTACGCATGACATCACTGTGTGGCCTCAGGTGTGCTGTATAATTTCCAGGTCCTATAGGTAATAAACCTTGATTTTTTCATAGCTTCCTGATGGTTAATGCTGAAGGGCATCTTGCAATCATAATAAGAACCACAAGGGCTGGTTATTGCTGAGACCAGCACCAAACAGCCTTCCACGTGCCTAGCACTGTGAGGAACGCTGAGAGGGGAAGAAGCCTCAAGATAAATAGGATTTAGATCTTTTGCTCTAAAAATCATATGGTCTTAGTGAGAAACTAATATGACCAGGAATATTACAAAAGAGAGAAAGAAGGAAATGAGTAAAGGAATGTCAAGTGTGAACCAAGTAAATATGTGACCAAATTCAATATTCAGATTTAAAATTTGATGACATGATGAATAAGGTCAATTTAAAAACTATGTTCCCTTGGTAGTGATGACAAAGACTCTCTCCTGGACCAGACTCTAGTGAGGCCCTCTGAGCCTTTTTCTCCATTAGGTCTCAATGTTTGCCTATAAAAACCACAGAATCTCTGCACAAATGATTTTACGCCCCCACCCCCCACACATAAAAAGCCTTGAATAGACACTAATATGATGTCTAACAGCTCAAGGCCACATCCCTAGGATGATTGCAGCTGCTTTACAGCACCTGCCTGAAAAAACAAAAAAACTCAGGGCTACCAAAAGAATTTACTGTTTGTTCTAGTCAACACTGGATGATAGGCCACTTTATAGAGCATTTACTAAACAGGCTTACAATTGTGAATACTTCCTTGTCCCTTTGAGATGTATATGTATTTCCTACAACTCAGGAGTGTCTTTCTCAAGGACCTGAAAGCCATTCCTTCGAAATGCAATCCTTAGAAAGGATAGGGCCCCTGTCTCCCCATCTGTGGGAGGATAGGAGCCTAACTTGATAACTGCCAGCTAACAGACCCAGCTGGCCTAGTGACCAAGTCATTGTAATTTTTCACCCCCCTAACTCTGCACAAACCCCTGGTGGTTCCTGCTCCTAATTTCCTTATTCTCTCTTTGAAATGCCCAGTCACCTCTGAACAAATTGAAGTTGAGTTCAGTTCACTCTGGACCCTCTTCCCTATTGCAGTAGTACATTGCTAATTAAAATCTGTTCTTACCACTTAACCTGTGTCTGGCTTTGTTTATTTTTGACACTGATGATGACAGAATGTCCTCTTAAGTCTTAGGATAGGAGATGTCCTCAAATTGAAAGTTGTGAAAAACAGATTTTCGTTGCTCCTTAAAAGTAAAAACCTGAGGGACACACACACACACACACACGCTGAAACCAAGGAGAAAAGGTGAAAGTGAATTAAGGCACTAGAGATTTTTTGGCGAGGAGGAACTGATTAAAAATGTAGCAGAAGACCAGCCTAGAAGAGAACTACTACTTTTTCCCTGCTGTCTAGTCACATATGCCTCCACTCTCCTGGGGATGAAGAGTTGGAGGAAGCAGAGACCAGAGGCCAGCCTATGGGAGACATGTCCTGGGCCGTTGGCTGGTACCTGTAGACAAACTGATTCTTCATTCTTTCCCCGTTCCTCACCCATCCTATCTCAAAAAATAAAAACAAAACTAGACTAAATAAGTGATGGTGAAGGAAGCACTGGCAATAGAAAGAGCATTGATCAGAAAGTTAAAAGAAAATGGATTTTAGTCCCCAATCTGCCACTAACTAGCTGCGTGATCTTAGGTAAGTCATTTCACATCTCTTAGCCTCAGTTTCCTCATCTGTAGAATGAGAGGGTTGGATTAGAAAATTCTATTTAATTCAGATGTATGTATCAAATACTTATTATGTACAAGTTACTGTGCTCAACTCTGGGGGTACAGAGATAAATGAAACCTAGTCCTCGCCTTCACGCAGGTGAAGGAGTTACAATTGCTGGAGAGGGTAATGGATATCACTGACCAATGGCTGGGGCCTGGGCCTGGAAGGAAGTGATCCTAAATTAGGCTAGTAGAGCCTCAAAATCTATCTGAGAGGGGCAGATTTAGCATAAATGACAGTCAGGAAAAGGAAACTGTGGTCAGAAGGTGGAATTTCAGGATTTGAAAATTTCAGATGTAGAGAAGTTCCAGCCGATGACAAGATTACATTACATAGACTTTAAATTACGAATGTGTGATTTAACAACTCATATTTGAACTCCTGCAAGTAACCCCTTACAGTAAAACAATCAAGTTCCCTGCAGTAGTTACTATTGCCAAGTCTTTTGGTGGTCTTTGGTGATCTTTAGGATCTTAACATCCTCAGAAGTGTTGGCAATTATGCTCCCTATGTCAAGGCCACATTAAAATCAAATTACCAATCTAGGCCACTCCAGACCACATGTGACATAAGCCACAGCTCCAAGTCCATTATTGTACTTGTCCATCAAATGCCAGAACTTGCATTAATGCCCATTATATTGTGGCACGTCAAAATTGGTATGTCTTTTTTTATTTTGTTTTTTTCTATCTTAATTTTGAAAAAATTTCAGAATACAGAAAAGTTGGAAAAATAATACACTACACATCCTTAAACTCTTCACCTAAATTAACCAAATATCAATAATTTGCCACATTTTTATTCTGTCTGTGTACATGTAAATGTTATGTGTGTGTTTTCTCTATGTGTGTGTATATATATGTATATATATACACACACATATATAAACAATATACAGTCACTTTTCTTCTGAAACCTTTGAAAGTAAGCTGCAGACATTGTGATACTTCATCTTTAACTTTTTCAGTATGCATCTTTTGAGAAAAAAGACATTTTCCTACATAACTATACTATCATTATCCTATCTAGGAAAATTAACATTAACTTAATGATATTATCTAGTATACAATCCATGTTCACACTTCTCCAAAAATGTCTTTTGTAGTAACTGTTTTTTCTGATTGGGGATTTAATCAAGTTTCCTGCCTGGCATTTGGTTGTTACATCCCTTTAGCCTCTTTGAATCTGGGATGGCCCTCTTGCCTTTTGCTTTGTTTTTGTTTTCCATGGCACTGAATTTTTAGGAGAGCCCAGGCCAATTGCTTTGTAGAATATCCCACTCTGTGGATGTGTATGATGATTTCCTCATGCTTAGATTCGAGTTAAGCGTGTCTGGCCAGAGCGCGTCCCAGGTGATGTTGTGTACCTGTCATTGCCTCACGTCAGGAGCACAGAATGTCTGGGGGTCGCACTGTTGGTCACTTGGTTATGGTGATGATCACCAGATCACTCCATTATAAAGAGAAGCTTTTCTCTTTGTAATTATTTAGTCATCTGTGGAGTGATACTTGTAGATCTGTCCTCCTATGGTGGTCATGTGAGAACAAAAGATGGGGGAGAGAAAAGCAGAATAGGATGAGAAAGGAAAGGCCAGTGGAGGAAAGCCAAAGAGAGAAAAGCAAGGGAAGGCGTAGGAGGGGCAATGGGAACAGGTGTCATCGCCTGTTCAACAGATTAAAGGATTGAAAAAAAACTATATCACATTTAAAATTATATACAGACAGTCCCCAACTTACGATGGTTCAACTTATGATTTTTAGACTTTATGATGGTGCGAAAGCGATATGCATCCAGTAGAAACTGGGTTAGCAGTATGCGATCCTCTCTCGTGATGCTGGTTAGTGGCAGTGAGCCGCAGATCCCAGGCAGCCATGTGATCACGAACGAGGGTGAATAGCTGATACACTTACAACATTCTGTACCAGACAGCCATTCTGTTTGTCACTTTCAATACAGTACTTACTAAATTACATGAGATATTCAACACTTTATTATAAAATACGCTTTGTATTACATGATTTTGCCCAACTGTGGGCTAATGTAAATGTTATGAACACGTTTAAGGTAGGCTAGGCTAAGTTACGAGGTTCGGTTCGTTAGGTGTATTAAATGCATTTTCTACTTATGATATTTTCAACTTATCATGGGTTTATCTGGATGTAACCCCGCTGTAAGTTGAGGAACATCTGTATAAAGCTTCCCCTAAATTGTGTGGGGAAAGAAGAAATGGGAAGCTAGGGAGATGTGATTAAAGAGTTGAGAGCAGACTGAGGTTCCTTCCCTTCTTTATTGGACACTGACCCTGACTTCGGTTCAGTGACAATAAAATAAACTCCAACAGTAGTCACTGAATCAGCATGGCTGACATTCCCACCTAGTAAATTTGCCTACTTCTTAATTAGGCCTTTATTTTAGACATGTCTCTTTATTTTAATTATATCCAATTATATGTAATTGCATATTCTTAGTTCATTTCATTATGGCTACGAGCAGAAAAGCACTTGGCCAAAAAAGAGCGTGCTGACTTTCCGAATATTCTCTTTATCTGTCTTTCCAGCTCACAGTGTGTACAGGGGATGTTGAGTTCACACATAAGTGTTTCCCACTGTCAACTGCGTCCCTGTGGCATACATTCTTGGACACTGCTCCTATTGGAGATGGGATCTATGTCCTCTCCCCATGAAACTGAGTGGGTTTTTCTAACTGTTTGCAATCAATAGAGTGTAGTGGAAGTGGCATTATGTGACATCTGAGTCTAGGTCCTAAGAGTTGATGCAGCTTCTGGTTTGCTCTTGGGAATGCTCACTCTTGACACCTTCAGCTGCCCTGTATGCAGCCCGCCTGCCCTGAGGCTACCGTACTAGCAAGAATATCAAATTACCTGCAAGAAAACCGCAGGGAGAGACCCTAAGACTGCAGAACGGATGCCTGGCCACCCGCTAGCTGCTCTGCCTCACCCCCTCCCACCACTCCACCTTCAGCTACCAACTGCTGGATGTTGTTTTAAGCAATGGGCTGATTTATTTCAGGTGCAATAGCAACAGTCCCTTTTCCTTCCAGTTTGCCACTTTCTTCCAAAGTGCTAGGTTCCTGTTCTTCTGATTGATTTCAAAAAATGAAGTGGCTCAGTGACTGAACCACAGGAACCAGACAGAGGGAATGTGGCTATTAGAATGAAGTATCTGAACACAGACCCATTGATCATATCATTGTCCCTAGAGCTTTTCTTTTGTTGCTGTGTGCAATGAGAACTTAGCCCTCCTTTGCTTACTTAAGAACGGCTGTCTTCTCCTAACACCCACAGTTCAGAATCTTAACAGACTAAAGCAGTGCAAAGTAAGTCTAATTTAAATTAACAGTATGATGGCAAGGGCCCAGGTTTTGGACTCAGAAGTGTTGCCTTTGGGTTTCTGCTTCACTGCTTGGTTTTGTCATTGAAATGACATCAACATCCCTTTGAGCCTCAGTTCTTCCTCTCTGAGCTGGGAACAATACCTCTCCTATCTACTTCACCAGGTCATTGAGAGAGCCATATGTGATAGCATATTTGAAAACATTCCGTGAATTATAAAACAAAGACCAAACGTAAGAGAGTATCAATATCATCATCACTGAGAAGTTATTCATCTGCTTTAATTTCCTCATCTGCAAGGTGGGAGCAATATAACACCACCTTCCTCCTCTCTCATCAAAACGCTGCTATAAACATCTGCAAGACTAGCTAAAGTCACTCAGATTGGGGCAGGGGGAGGAGAGGTCAGGGTGGAATATGTTAAGTAAAATACAGGGAATCTGTTCACAAATATACACAGTGTCTATGAGGTATAGGCACTAAAGTAGATGCTGGGCCTACTGCAACAAAGAATGGTCCTTGCTGTCAAGGAGCTTATTGTCCAGTGGAACGTTATGGACACAGAAAGAGTCTATTTCAATACAGTTTATTAAGAGGTAAAATCAGAGAGAGTAACCAAGGTGGGCTCAGGTCTCATGGGTGGCAATGTAGCACGGTGGCGAAGAGCACAGAGTCTGCGCCCGACTGCTTGGGTCTGCATTCTGATTTCATCACTTATTGCTGTCTGACCATGGAAAAGTTATTAAGAGCTCTATGCCTCAGTTTCCTCATCAGTAAAAGAAGAATCATAACCAACATTAGAGAATTGTAGAAGGGCTACATGAGTCAATACATGTAAGGCATTTAGCACAACATCTGAACACAGAGTAAACACTCAAAAATATGATATATATATATGATATATGCTATATGTATCACATTTTTTTTTAAAGATTTTATTTATTTATTTTATTTCCCCCCAAAGCCCCAGTAGATAGTTTTGTGTCATAGCTGCACATCCTTCTAGTTGCTGCATGTGGGACGCGGCCTCAGCATGGCCGGAAAAGCGGTGCGTCGGTGCACGCCCGGGATCCGAACCCGGGCGGCCAGCAGCAGAGTGCAAGCACTTAACCGCTAAGCCACGGGGCCGGCCCTGTATCACATTTATATATTATATATATCACATAAAATGTGATATATATGTGTGTATACATATATACATATCATGTGGACTCCGTGGTTTTGAAGCCAATATAATGTGGAGCACATAGTTTTGAAGGGAAATCAAGGAAGGCTTCCTAGAGGCAGTGACATAGAGATGAGATCTGAAGGATGATAGGAATTAGCAGGTCAAGGGACAAGGTATTAGGAATGAGGTGAGTATATAATAGGCAGAAGGAACACCGAGATTCTTTAAAGCAGTGCTATCTCAAACTTTCATGTGCATAAAAATCATCTAGGAATCTTGTTAAAGGGCAGATTCTGATTCAGTAGCTATGGAGTGGAACATTTCTAACAAAGTTCCCAAGGAATGCTGATGATGCTGGTCCCTGCCCTACTCTTCCACTTGGTAAAAAGGTTCTGAGTGCAAAACCTCAAAAGGAAACTGTGAGCTATTTAAGAACAGTTGGCGTGAAAATCACAAGGAATGGGTTTATGTGGGCTGTTGCGCTGGGTAGGGAGGGAGGAGGAGAGATAAGATCTGCAATGCTGATCACTGCCTAAGGGGCTAAATCACAAAGGGACTTATAAGTTAAGAAAAGAAAAACAGAAACTTGGAACAGCAAATAGGGCTTTAGCTGCCAAGTGGAAAGATGGGTTGGAAGGGAACCCCACTAGAAGACAGGGAACCAACTGAGAGGCTTTTCCTGTTAAGTAACAGAACGTGAGAAACGATGGTGGCCTGAACTACGGCAGTGGCCTTGGGAATGGAGAGAAGCGGTGGAATTCAAGAGCTATTAGAAGATACAATCAACAATTTGGTGATTGATTTGCTTGGGGGATGAAGGGGATAGAGAACACAAGAAAGACATGCATGAGGTTATCAGGTTCGTTTCAAGTGCCTACAGTCCACGTATAATTACAAAGCACATGGAGAATAGCTGCTCATCAATGGCACACAGGCAGCGTCTTCTCCATTTTAGATGCTCCTTCTACTTTTGGCAATTTTTGACCTGCTTTCTTCAAACTACCTTCAAACTGCCTCAATTTCTACTAACTACTCAAGGCCTAGTAGAGAAACACAAAACTAGGCAAGTAAATCTGTACTCCAAAATTTAGCACTTACTCTCTTATTTTGTTCATTAGTTGTGTGGGTGTGTCGGCCTTCCCAAATGAGCTATTACTTTTGGAGGGCAAGGGCTGTGTCAAATCTGTTGTTTCCATTTCCCACAGTGCTGATGAACAAGTCAGCACTTAATACATGCTGGCTGACTATTTGACAGAATAACTTCTAGAAGATTACCTATCAATGCTGTTTATTATCTCACAAAAGATGATAAAAATAATAATATTTGTAAGGTGTTGAGTGCTTTATATGAATTATAAATGCCATCACCTTCTTTGGTTTATCAGAATCCTCTGAGACCTTTACATCCAGGGAATTTGGATAATGACTTTGACTAAAGCTTCATTGAATCATGTCAACGGAATGGAAGCCTATCCCATTACCTCGAACTCTACTGCCATCTACTGCTCATGTAGTAAGTTAACATATTGTGGTCCCCACTCCCTCCATTCTTGACTATTGAATCTTCGTTTTCTTGAGATCTCAATGGCTTTCTATGCTGAGCTTCAACCTAGAGTAGATGTAATTTTCTGAAAGTTTACCGTGTTCCGTTATAACAACCCAGCATGATATTGATAATTTCTCTCGTGGGCAAAAAGTTTATGTCTTTACAGAACATTAAACATTTTAAATTTAATGACACAATAGTCCTTTCATAGGCTTTTTTTTTCTTCTGGAAATCTAAAAGAAAAAAGTCATGAAATTTCTGAAGAATTTTTCCTTAGCTCTGGTAGATATCATTAAACTTGACATCTATCTTGGTTACACTCCCACTTAGGGTGTAAATCCTACTCATCCTTCAATGTCCTCCTTTCAAATGATACCTTTTCTGTAAAACTTTCCCTGATTCTTCATTCTGGAAGTAAATTCTCCCTTCCACAACTGGTAATTGTTATAATGAACCACATAGTGGAAGGACAACAAAAATTCCAATTAAAAAAATAGCTTTATAAGTTATTTCCCCTCATTCTCGCTTCTCTGTTGGTTCCTGTTTTTCTTTTGCAGACAAATAAAATAAAACGAGACTCAGGTGTAACAATCTTATAAACCGTTTTGTTTTAAGAAGAGAACATTTGGGGCCAGCATGGGGGTGTAGCTGTTAAGTCCTCCTGACCCGCTTCATCAGCCCCGGGTTCCCCCAGTTCCCATCCTGGGCACTGACCTGCACACTGCTCATCAAGCCACGCTTAGGCAGCATCCCACACAGAGCAACCAGAACCATGTACAACTATGACATACAAGTATCTACCGGGGCTTTGGGGAGAAAGAAGGGAAAACAAGGAGGAAGATTGGCAACAGATGTTGGCTCAGGGCCAATCTTCCTCAAAACAAAAAAAGAGAAGACGACCAGAACATTTTAGGAAGGGCAAGGACAAAAGCAAGGACATGTGTTGGGTGATGATGAGATTTGAGGCAATTTATTTTGTCTTTGCTGTGAGACTTTTGCCAACTCGCTGTTCTTAGGTACTAGATGGTGAGGATTTCAAAGGTTAATGAAGTGACAGCAGACTGGGACTCAAACCCTTATATATTTCCCCCCTAATTCCCTATCTTAGAATGAAAATGACAGTTTAAGGGGAGAACGGCACCAAGCAAGGAAAACTAATTTGAGTAAACTTCTGGCATAATCTAGGTGTCTGGGAGTAGTTCAGTCGGGTTGTATTTCATGGGGAGGCTGTGCGGTGGTGACCAATGCCCCAACGCCTTGGATTTCATAGATCTAGATGGAAGTCCGGCCTTTGCTACAGACTAACTGCGCTTTAGCAAGTCGCTTGAGCTTCCTCCCAGGACAGGATTAGTCACTTCCCCTTCTGTGCACTGTACGTACGTCTACCTAGGTGCCTCTCACGGGTGTCTGTTCCCCTCCGTCTGGGTCAAGGTCACAGCACCCCGGCGCGGCGCTCTCTGGGAGTCCGCGGCGCCCGCCCCGTGACCCGCCCTTACCCCTGGCGGCTTCTCTGGAGTCAGTCACCGATTCGGTCCCACCCTTGCCATCTCTTCACGGCGAATGGGTGAAAATCGCTGCAATTTACGGCAGCCCCACCCTCAAGAGAGCCCTTGGAGGGATGACTACTCGAGTGGAGGGAGGCAGGTCAGCGACCTCTTCTCGTCACCCCATCGTCCCCGGCCTTTTACGAACAGTATTTGGAGGGGGTGGAGGTGCAGCGGTGGGCGTGAAGGCCAGAAAGAACTTTTTCCTGGTAGGAACACAAATCTTCGATTCTCGCTGTTTCCGGAAGCATTCTTATGGGACCTAGGCGGGGACCGACTTCCGGCTCTGACTTCCCCGTCCTCCAGGTTTCGAGCTCCGCCGCTTCCGCCCGGAGTTGCTCTAGGCTCCGGCTGCGAGCAGCTCCTTCCGTCAGGAGTCCCTAGCGGCTCGGACTTGGAAACTGGCCCTAAAGCGGCCTCCTCCGTCTCCCCTCGGCCTGTCCGCCGGAGGCCGGGTCCCCAGGAGACGGCGGCTGCGGCTGGGCCTGTGGCGGAGCGTTCTCTCTGGCCGAGCCCCGGGCCTAGAGGGAGCGGGAGCTGCGGGGGAAACGCCCCGGCCTGGCCCAGCCCCAGCGCGGGCTTCCCGCGGCCAGTGACCGTGGCCACAGGCCTCGCCGCGCCCACTCCGGCCTGGGGCGGGGCCCGGCCTCCCCGCCCCTCCGGCCAGCCCAGCGCCGGGTCCTTCTCCGCCTCAGCCCCGCGGCGGTGTAACCGCCTAGCACGCACGCCACCCGGCAGTGCCCCGGCTCCGGCTGCTGGGGAACATGGAGTTTGCGGAGCTGATTAGGACCCCACGGGTGGACAATGTGGTGCTGCACCGGCCTTTCTATCCCGCCGTCGAGGGGACCTTGTGTCTGACTGGCCACCACCTGATCCTGTCCTCCCGGCAGGACAACACGGAGGAGCTGTGGCTCCTCCATTCAAACATCGACGCCATCGACAAGCGGTGAGTCCCGTCCCACCTTCTCTTCCGCGGGAGCCTGGGTTCCCGGGTGGACCCAGCGCCCAGCCAGCCCGCAGAACGAGCCCTCTGTGGCCTGGGTTGAGGATTTGAGTTTTAGAAAGCAGAAAACCATCCAAATGAGATACCCGGTTTCCATGAAGTCTGGATGGAATTCCCAGGGTTATCACATGTTTATTGTCCTCGCGATTCTCATTTTTGGTACATACACCATTTGTGTGGATTTTTAACGTTTTCTTTTTAAATTTCTTCTTGCACCATTACATTCCTTGAATATTAATCGTCTATCACAGTTCATGAAGTTGTGATTGAATGTGATTTAGGTAAAGTCTTTACTGGCCACTTTTGAGGAAAACTCAAAGAACTCAGATGTAGTGTCTAAATTCCACAGAACCTTCCCCCCCCTCAAAATTCTTCAGTTTATCATATTTCTCCTAATTCTTACTTTCTGGGTCATCAGTTTAGTAGTTCCCACTATGGGAGATTATAATATCTTTTATGTATTTATCTTTACTCAGTTCTGCTTTTGGAAAGAACAGAGTTGGCTCTTAAGCAAAGGTATTAATTAATTAACTTTTTTTCCATGCACCCTAGACTCTGTCTTTCTAAGGTAGTGTCTCAGAGTCAAAAAGTTATATTTCCATCTGCGGTCAAAATTCCCATTTCCCCAATAGCTCTGTGTACTTAGTCTAGCCAGGAGAAGATAAATAGATTATCCAATTTATACTAAAGTATAAATGAATGACAACAGCTTTTCTATTATCTTTCAGGAGAATTTGAATATAAAGAAGATTCCTAGAGAGGTTATGTGTTAACAGAAAAAAATTTCCAATGGTAGAATTTGAAACAGTAAGAGTGAAGTGGTGATAGATTTATTTTTCCGAGCAGAGGGCTCCTACTACAGTCTTCTTCAGGTCACCTTCTCCTTTGTAAAAGTTTTCAGTGGTCTCTCCTTGCCTGCATAATAAAGTCTTAAACCCCTTAGTCTGTCATTCATGGCAAGCCATGTTTTGGCTCTAAGCTATGTTTCCTACCTTAGTTCTTGCCATTCATTTTCATGAACCCTTTTCACTAGCCAGTCCTCACTCTTTATTTTGCTCATGCATATGCTGCATTCTCTCATGTCTGTATTTTACCGACACGCTTCCTTCTGCCTGGAATGCCTTGCTCCTCCCAAGCTTGTTAAACATTTATTGAATGTCGTTATGGTCCAGACATTTTGTGAGGCATTAAGGACACCAAGATGAATGAAATATAGTTCTTGTCTTTCAGGAGTTGATAGGCTACCATCCAACTGTTACCCATCTATCAATATTCAGTTTAACCATTTCAACTGCCAGCTCTTTCACACATTCTTCTGTTAATCCCACAACCAGAAGTAATTTCCCTCACCTTGGAATCCTGTAGCTCTTTAATTATACCTCTTTCATAGGTGTATATTAAAATTTGTATTTTGATAGTTGCATGTATGTTAGCTCCTTGAAGCAAGGACTTGCATTTGGTTAATTTTTATTTCCTTCAAAACTCCTCTGACTTGGGTGGATAGGCACATTGGAAATAAACAAAGAATTGACCACTGAATGGTCATTGGTGGCATAGAATACAAATTAGAGTTTCTCCATGCCATCAACTCTCTTGCTTATTTAACTTTTTTTGTGGTTGCTCTTCACTCTTTCATTTCATCATATTTACCTAGCATTTACTACATGGTGGGCCTGGTAGGGCTTAAAGAAGTATATAAGACATGGACCTTTTTTTTTGTGTGTGAGGAAGACCAGCCCTGAGCTAACATCTGTGCTAATCCTCCTCTTTTTGCTGAGGAAGACCAGCCCTGAGCTAACATCTATTGCCAATCCTCCTTTTTTTCCCCCAAAGCCCCAGTAGATAGTTGTATGTCATAGTTGCACACCCTTCTAGTTGCTGTATGTGGGGCGCGGCCTCAGCATGGCCGGAGAAGCCGTGCGTCGGTGCGCGCCCGGGATCCGAACACGGGCCGCCAGTAGCGGAGCGCGCGCACTTAACCGCTAAGCCACGGGACGGCCCAGACATAGACCTTTTTAATCTGCTAGAGGGGAAATGACAAACTGTGCACACGTTTATCTTTTTCCTGGGAAGCAGCATGATGTAATGGAAAGAGCATGAGCTAGGTGGTCAGATCAGAGTTTGTTTAATTGTTGCTTTCAAGAAATATTTACTTCCATGTGTCTTGTAGGTGCTGAGCACTGTCTTGGCTCTGCAGATGCAGTGGTGACTAAGACAGACTAGGAGCTTATGTATTAGTGGGGGAGATGAACATTCAAGTTAATCAACAAATAAATATATAACAATGTCAGGTAATAAGTGCCAGGAAGGAAAATAAAGGAAGATGAGAGGATAGAGAATGCCAGGAGGCAGTGTATTTACAAAGAATTTCAGAGAAGACAAGTGACATTTGAATGAATGACATCCAAATGAAGGGAGGAAGCTAGCAGTGTGAATACTGGAGGAAAGAGCATTCCAGCCAGAGGCAACTGGGAATACAAAGACCTGAGACAGGAACTTATCTGGCATGTACCAGGAAGAACCAAGACTCCAGTGGCTGGAGGCCAGTGAGCAAGGAGTAGAGGCTAGGAGGATGGCAGAAACTGGTTGGAGGGGTAAACAGGGGCCAGATCCTGTAGGACCTTACATGCTGTTGTGATGGTTTTCATGGGGAGCCCTTGGAGAGTTGAAAGCAAGGAAGTAGCAGCTGATAGACTTTTTAGAAGATGATTCTGGCCGCCGGCAGAAAATGGATTGTAGGGGGGCAAGAGTGGAAGCAGCAGGCCGGGCTAGGAGACTGTTGAGTAGCTCAGGTAATAGGTGGTGGGGACTTAGAGTGGAAGCAGTAGTAGTGTGGTCAGAAGCGGTCAGATTTGGGATGTATTTTGAAGGTTGAGCTGCTGTGCTTGCTGGTGAATTGTAAATGGGGTGTGAGAGGAAGAGCAGTATTAAGGATGACTCCTTCAGTTCTGCCTCGTATTAGATAAGTGCTCTTGGGCAAGCTGCTGAACCTCTCTGAATCTCAGTTCTATCACATAAGAGGAAGACAACCCCTCTCATATCTAGTAGTAACTTATATTTGAATAACGCTTTACCAGCTTATAGAATACACTACATACGTAATTTTATTTGATCCTTTCAGCAGACAAGGTTGTACACAAGTTTTGTAATTATAGTTTTTTTCTCTTTTGATGGACTCTAGAGGTATAAAGTTGAGTTGATCCTATTCAGTTGATGACTCATCATTTTCATGATTGATTCCTTACAAGGTTTTCTTGGTTTTTTATTTTCTTCTTCTTCAGCCCTAATTTTCACTCCCATTTTCCACCTCATCCTCAGTCCCTACAGGCAGCTATGTTAAATGTTGTTATTTGTCCTTGGATATATCCCTATGAAGCATATGTCACTGTTGTGTATGGGTGTGTGCACACAGTCGTGTGACTTTAATTTACCTGAGTAGGACTATGTTGTAGATCTTGTTCTATTTCTCAACATTTTAATTCAGTACTCTTTTTCAAGATCTCTTCATCTTGCTGAATGTACATCTGTTGCACTGCTTCTCACTGCAGCATAGAATTCCTAAGTGTCTACGACATTTTACTTATCTGACCCTTTACATACTTCCAACTCCCTGCTGTCACAAACATCTCTGATAAACATACTCATTTGGCTCCCATTATAATCTTGTACAGGTATTTCTCTGAGATTGTGCCTAGGATGGATTAAGCCAGAAAGCAGATATTTCCACCACCTTCTTACCAATATTTGGTATTATTGTCTTTCTAATTTTTGCCAGTCTGATGATTGTGAAATAGTATCTCTTTGTTTTAATTTGTATTTCTCTAATTATTGGTGAGTTTAAGTATCTCTTTATACACTTTTTAGCAATTCAGTTTTAAATTTTTTTCCTTTCTGTGAATTGCCTGTGAGTTTCCTTGGCCCACTTTTTAAAATTGGGTTTGTTGGGCCGGCCCCATGGCTTAGTGGTTAAGTGCACGCGCTCCGCTGCTGGCGGCCCGTGTTCGGATCCTGGGCGCGCACTGACGCACTGCTTCTCCGGCCATGCTGAGGCCGCGTCCCACATACAGCAACTAGAAGGGTGTGCAACTATGACATACAACTATCTACTGTGGCTTTAGGGGAAAAATAAATAAATAAAATTAAAAAAATAAAATTGGGTTTGTTGTCTTTCTCATGTTGATTTGCACAGTTCCTTGTATACTCTCTGGGTATTAATTCTTCACTTAGACATTGCAAATGTCTTCTAGTCTCTCACCCATTTGTTAACTTTTTTGGTGCCCTTTGTTGAGCAGAAGTCCTTAATTTTAATGCAAAATTCATCAAATTTTTACTTTATGGTTTGTGCTTTTTAAGTCTTACTTAAGAAGTCCTTCCTTATCCCAAGATAACTAGGATATTCTCCTACAGTTTCTTCCATGTTAGGGTTATAGTTTTACCCTTCATTTTTAGGTCTTTAATTTGTTTGGATTCTACCTTTGTTTCAAGTGTGATAAGAATCCAATTTTGTTTTTCTCCATGTAGCAAGCCAGTTTTCCTAATACTATCATCTAACAACCCATCCTTGACTGATTTTATTATATATCAAGTGGTTTTATATATATGTATATATAATATACACAGCTTTTGCTGTATCCCATAAGTTTTGTCATGTGTTTTCATTTGTCTCTAAGTATTTTCTAATTTCCTGTGTGATTTCTTCTTTGATCCATTAGTTGTTTAAAAGTGTGTTGTTTTTCACAATTTTGTGAATTTTCCAGTTTTCCTTTTGTTACTTATTTCTAATTTCATCCCATTGTGGTCAGAGAAGATACTTTGTATGATACCTATCTTTTTTTTTTTTGATGAGGAAGATTGGCCTGGAGCTAACATCTGTTGCCAATCTTCCTCTTTTTGCTGAGGAAGATTAGCCCTGAGCTTAACATCTGTGCCCATCTTCCTCTATTTTGTATATGGGATGCTGCCACAGCATGGCTTGATGAGCTGTGCATAGGTCCGTGCCCGGGATCCAAACCTGCGAACCCTAGGCTGCCAAAGTGGAGCGTGCGAACATAACTGCTATGCCACCGGGCCAGCCCCAATATCTATCTTTTTAAATCTGTTGAGACTTGATTTGTGGCCTAACATATGGTCTGTCCTGGAAAATGTCTCATGTGCACTTGAGAAGAATGTATATTCTGTTGTTGTTGGATAGCGTGTATATGTCTGTTAGATGTAGTTGGTTTATTGTGTTAAGTCCTCTATTTCCTTACTTACCTTCTGTCTGATCTGTCTGTTATTGTGAGCAAGGTATTAAAGTCTCCAACTATTATTGTAGAATTGTCTATTTCTCCCTTCAATTCTGTCAGTTTTTACTTTGTAGATTTTGATTGTCTGTCATTAGGTGTGTAAATGTTTATAATTGTTGTATCTTCTTGCTGTGTTGAACCTTTTATTAATAGATAATGTCTTTTTTTATCTCTTGTAGCCATTTTTGATTTATAGTCTATTTTGTCTGAGATTAGTATAGCCTCCCCTGCTGTCTTTTTGTTACTGTTTGCCTGGAATGTATTTTTTATCCTTTGGCTTTCAACCTGTTTGTGTCTTTGGATCTCAAGTGAGTCTCTTGTAAGACAGCATATAGTTGGATAATGTGTTTTTATCCATTCTGCCAATCTCTGTCTTTTGATTGAAGAGTTTAATCCATTTACATTTAAAGCAATTATTGGTAAGGAAGGACTTACTTCTGTCATTGTGCTATTTGTTTTCCACATGCCTTAAAGCTTTTTTGTCCCTCATTTCCCGTTTAAATTCATTTCTCATTTTCCTTTGTGTATATTCTATAGCTATCTTCTTTGTGTTTGCCACAGGGATTACATTTAACATCCTAAGGTTATAACACTCTAATTTGAATTTATACCAGCTTGACTTCAATAAGATACAAAAACTCTGCTCCTTTACAGCCCCATCCCCCCCTTCCATTGTTAATGTCACAAAATTACATCTTTATACATCGTGTGCCCCAAAACATAATCTAATAATTCTTGTAAATGCATTAGTCTCTTAAATTATGTAGAAAACAAAATTCAGTTAAAAACCAAAGTTACAGTAATATAGTAATATTAGCTTTTATACTAACAATTGTTTTTTTTCTTTAAATGTATTAGTCTGTTAAATCATGTAGAAAACAAAGAGTGCAGTTACAGACCATTGTTACAATAATACTAGCTTTTATAATTGCCTATGTATTTACCTTTATTGAGTTACTTCTTCATACAGCTTTGAGTTGCTGTCTAGTGTTCTTTCATTTCTCCCTTGAGCATTTCTTGCAGAGTAGGTCTGGTGGTCACAAACTCCCTCAGCTTTTCTTTATGTAGGAATGCCTTAACTTCTCCCTCACTTTTGAAGGACAGTTTCGCCAGATATAGTTTTGCTGGATTCTTAGTTGACAGTTTTTTTCTTTTAGCTCTTTGAATATATCAGCCCACTGTCTTCTGGCCTTCAAAGTTTCTGATGAGAAATCTGCTTATTATCTTATTGTGGATCCCTTGTATGTGACAATTCACTTCTCTCTTGCTGCTTTCAAGAGTCTCGCTTTGTCTTTTGAAAGTTTGATTATAATGTGTCTCAATGTGGGTCTCTTTGAGTTCATCTTACTTGGAGTTCGTTGAGCTTCTTGGATGTTTCTATTCATGTCTTTCATCAAATTTGGGAAATTTTCAGCCATTATTTCTTCAGATATTCCCTCTGCCCTTTTTGCTCTCTCTTCTTTTTCTGAGACTCCCACGATGTATGTGTTGGTCTGCTTGTTGGTATCCCACAGGTCTCTTAGGTTCCGTTCCCTTTTCTTCAGTTTTTTTTCTTTCTGTTCCTCAGACTCATTGTCCTATCTTCAAGTTTGCTGATTGTTTCTTCTGTCTGCTCAGATCTGCCTTTGAGTTCCTTTAGTGAACTTTTCATTTTAGTTCTTGTACATTTCAGCTCCAGAATTTCTTTTTTTTTTTTTTAGGTTTTTTATCTCTATTGATATTTTCGTTTTGTTCACACATGTTCTTAACTTTCTTCACATCTTCTTTTGGTTCTTTGAGCATCTTGAAGATCATTGTTTTAAAGTCTTTATCTAGTATATCTGTCATTAGGTCTTTTTTAGGGACAGTTTCTGTTGATTTATTTTTTTCCTTTTGAATGGGCCATACTGTCCTGTTTATTTCTATGCCTTGTGATTTTTTTTGTTGAACACTGGACAGTTGAATCTAATAATGTGCTAACTCTGGAAATCAGATTCTCCCACTTCCACAGGGTTTGCTGTCTCTTGTTATTTTTTTCATTATTATTTTTGGTTGTTTTGATTGTTGTAGGCTTACCCTGTGCCAAGGATCAGCTTGAGGTGTAAACTTAAGGTCTTCTTAGGTCTTTTCTGAGCCTTTCCCTCGGCATGCGCAGTCACTTCCTAATTTTCCCCATAATATGCAGTTGTTTTTGAATGTCCTAGTGTTTAATGTTTGGCTCCTGAAAGAGGAAAAGTGAAAAATGACGTGGGGGGGAATGGAGCTAGCCTTTTAAAATCCCTAGATGTCACTTGGCGAGGAGAGGCTTGCAGCAGTGAGGGGAGGTGCAACAATAATAGCTGTTCACCTTTGTCTGCACCTCTGTGATCAGAAGCAGCAATCCATGATCAGAGCACTGATCCCTGATATTTGGAGGACAGGGTCCTTTTTGCCCACCCTGGCTCCACAAGCTGTGTGCCAGCTGCTCCAGGAACATGTGCACAGCTGCCTGCCACATGGCTATGGGGATGGGTAGCTGCTGTTTTGCTGGGAGCTGAATTTATCCAAAATTAACTGCAATTTATCATCCAGGTCTTCCCCTGGAAGTTGCAAGCCTTTACTAGACTCCAGAGTTCCAAAATAGTTACATCAAACAGATTTTGTCAGTGCAATTGCTGTGTAGGTGGAGGAACAAATTCCTCGTGCTTCCTACTCCACTGTCTTCCCAGAATCCTTTCCCCTATTGAGTCTTGAGAGTTTTTCTTTTTTTAAAAAAAGTACATTCTAGATATAAGTCCTTTATTGGACATAAGATTTGCAAGTATTTTCTCTCAGTCTGTGAGTTTTCTTTTCATTCTCTTTAACAGTGTCTTTCAAAGAGCAAACATTTTAAATTTTGAAGAAGTCCAATTTATCAGTTCTTTTATAGATTGGGGTTGTGGTATCTTATATGAGAAATCTTTGCCTTACCCAATGTCAGAAAGATTTTCTTTCATGTTTTTGTCTAGAAGTTTTAGGTTTTACATTTATGTATATGATCCATTTTGAGTTGGTTTTATATATGGTTCATGGTATAGATCCAAATTCTTTTTTTTTTTTAATTTTTACGTATAGATATCAGACCATTTCTTGAAAAGTCTGCCCTTTCTTCAATGAATTGTCTTTGCGCTTTTGTCCATGTATAAGTGGATCTATTTCTAGACTCTCTTTTCTGTTGCATTGATTTGTTTATCTTGATGCTATTACCACAGTCTTAATTAGAGTAACTTCATATCAAGTCTTGAAATTATGTAGTGTTAGCTATTGAACTTTGTTTTTATTCAAAGTTTTGGCTATTTAAGGTCATTTGCATTTCCATATGAATTTTAGAATCAGCTTGTCAATTTCTTAAAAAAAGGCCTCTGATTTTGATTGGAATTGTATTGAATCTATTGATAAATGAATTTGGTGAGAATTGGCCTCTGATATCTTAATATTGAGTCTTCTGACCCATGAATAAAGTATAGCTCTCCATTTATTTTATTTAGGTCTTTAACTTCAGCAATGTGTTATAGTTTTCATTTATAGGTCTTTTACATCTTTTGTCAGATTTTCCCCTATGTGTTTCATATTTTTTGATGCTATTACAAGCAATATTTTTAATTTCAATTTCCAATTGCCTATTTGTATTAATCATGTTTTTTACTGTCTCTATTTTATGATACATTGACATCTTAGGACCTTGCAGACCTGGAGAGGGACTGCCCCTTTCACGGTTAGCTAATTCCTAGAGATAGAAAATAACTTGCCTGCAAGCATACCTTTGATATGCAAACCAACCAATCCTGAGTGCATACCCTTTATCTGCCTCCTTTTATTAGGCTTCTGCAATCAGGGCCACTATCCCTCTGCCCTAAATCACCCCAGGGTCAGGTACTGGACAACTAGGGACCACTGTATAGCCCAAAGCCCAACAAAATTATTCAAACTATCCAATCCTAAGCTTCTTTAGCTTGCCTACCCTGCCTTACCCATTGCCCTCCTTGAAACATCACAATGAAGGCTCTGGCCCATGCTTTTGTCTTGTTCTTTCTGCCTTCTGACTGACCCTCATGCTTACCCACGTGGCCCTGCATGGCATGGTGTCACCCCCTCCTCTTGGGAACTGTGAGTAACACCCCGTCTTTTCAATGACAGTCATCTCCTCATCTGTTGGCTTCACCATACCTGAATGAAAACAAAATCCTTGGTATTTTAAATATCATTGCAATAGTATGAGAAATACCATTGATTTTTGTATATTGACCTTGCAGCATTACTAAACTCACTTATTAATTCTAATAGCTTTTTTATAGTTTTGGTTGGCTTCTCTAAATAGAAAATCATGTCATCTGTAACTAAAGACAGTTTTATTTCTTCTATCTCAATCTGTATGCCATTTATTTGTTTTCTTGCCTTATTGCTCTGGTTGTAACTGTCAGTACAATGTTGAATAGAAGTGGTGAGAGTGAACATCCTTGTGTTATTCCTGGTCTTAGTGAGAAAGCATTCGGTCTTTCACTATTAAGTATGCTGTTGGTGGTAGAGTTTTTTGTAAATGCTCTTATCAGTTGAGAAAGTTCCATTCTGTTCATAGTTTTCTAAGAGTTGGGTTTTTTTGTTTTGTTTTGTTTTAAAGTCAGGAATAAATCTTGGATTTTGTCAAATGCTTTTTCTGTATCTATTGAGATGATCATGTAGTTTTTCTTTTTTAGTTTGTCAATATGGTAAATTACTTTGATTTTCAAATGTTAAATCAACCTTGGATTCCTGGGATAAACCCCAATTGCTCATGATATATTAGCCTTTTTATATATTGTTGGATTTAATCTGCTAATATTTTGTTTAGAAATTTTATATCTCTGTTCATAAGGGATACTGGCCTGTAGTTTTCTTTTCTTGTAATGTCTTTGTCTGTTTTTTTTTTTGGTGAGGAAGATCAGCCTTGAGCTAACATCCATGCCAATCCTCCTCTTTTTGCTAAGGAAGACTGGCCCTGGGCTAACATCTGTGCCTGTCTTCCTCCACTTTATGTGGGATGCTGCTACAGCATGGCCTGACAAGCGGTACATCGGTGCGTGCCTGGGATGCGAACCCGGGCTGCCAGCAGCGGAGCGTGTGCACTTAACCACTATGCCACGGGGCCAGCCCCTGCCTGGTTTTTGTATTAGGGTAAGGCTAGACTCATGGAATGAGTTGAGAAGTAATTGCCTCTTCTTCAATTTTCTGGAATAGTTTGTTTTGAATTGTTAGTATTTTTTCCTTAAATGTTTTATAGAATTCATCAGGGAAGCCAACCAGGCCTGGAGTTTTCTTTGTGGGGAAGATTTTAATGAAAATTTTAGTTTATTTAATAAATACAGAATTATTCAGGTTATTTCTTCTTGAATGATCTTTAATAGTTTGTGTCTTCTGAGGAATTTGTCCATATCATTTACCTTGTTGAATTTATTGTCATAAAATTGTTCCTAATCTCCTCTTTTTATCTTTAATGTCTGTAAAATCTGTAATTATTGTAACCTCTCTCATTCCTGATATTGGTACATTGCAAGTGACTTTCTTTTTCTTTTTCCTGATTAGTCTGGCTAGATGTTTATCACTTTTATTGATCTTTTCAAGCAATCACTTTTGCTTTTATTGCTTTTCTCTGTAGTTTTATCTTTTCTATTTCATTGATTTGTGCTTTGATCTTTCTTCTTTAATTTCTTCTGCTTTGGATTTAACTTGCTCTTCTTTTTCTAGTGTAGTGGAATCTGAAGTCACTAATTTGAGACCTTCCTTCTTTTCTAGTGCAGGTGGTCTCCTCAGACTATTAGCCCCACTCAGTTTCCCTCTCCCTGCACTGTGTAGCCCAGAAAATCTCAAGACAGCAAACTGGGGGAGTTGTAGGACTCACCTTGTTTCCCATCTCCCAAGATCTCTCTTCTTTGTTGCCTTGTGTCCAGTGTGTTGAAACATTCCTGCCTTATGTTTTGTCCCAGTTATTTTGGTTGTTTCAGGTGGAAGAGTCTCTGGACCTGTTATTCTCCACCTTTGCCAGAAGTGGAAATGCCAAGAGTATGATTTTTCAAAATAGATTTTATAAGAGGTATTCCACTGTGTTGGTCAGCTGTAGATGTCTGGTAGAATTTTCTTTACTGGGATTTGACCCATGTTGATATGGTTTGCTTTCCAGATTAACAGTGCAGAGATGTGAGGCATGGGGGTACTTACAGTTGAGGTGGAACTCAGGAAAAGTACTGTAGGAGTTGTCTTTCTAAACGGGGCAAAGTATAAGTAAAATGATCAGCTTTTGATCAATCTAAGAATTCCTAGTTTAGGGAATACTCAGAAGTATTAATGGAAAAGAACTGGAGGCAATCAGTGGCAAAGAAAAAGAAAAACTAGAGCTATCATCAAGTACAGACTATAACAATAAATGGAGGATAAAAATCCTAGCTCAGGTAAAATTAAATTTATATCAAACTTACTGATACAAAATTTATGATAAGATATGGCATTTACTCTGAAATTTTCCTTGATTTAGAATAGATATTGCAAGTTAATAATTTTTAAAGACTGAAAAAGAGATACTTATCTTTAAAATAACTGCTGCAAACTTGGACGTAAGTAGATCTGAAATGAACTGTTTTCCTGTGCTTCAGAAATCCCTCCACAAACACTGAACACATTCATTACAGATCTTTTTTCACTATTCTTTGAAGTAAAGCCCCAAATAATCTCCATTAAGTGAATTGGCCTAGTATGAATTACTTTATGTATTTGAAAAATTTTAAATACATAGATTTTAAATAATTTATGGCTTACATTTCAATGATGCAGGCTTGACTCTTCCTTAATTAGACTAATTGGGGAGAAGAAAGTTGAAGATAGATGGTGTTTACAACTACATTCTCTTTTCAATGAAATAATCATATACTTAGAGTTAGGAATATATATGTTCCTAAACATAATTTGTAATTTTTTACAGATTTGTGGGACCACTGGGTACCATCATCATAAAATGTAAAGATTTTCGAATTATTCAGTTGGATATTCCTGGAATGGAGGAATGTTTGAATATAGCCAGTTCCATTGAGGTGAGTATTTTAGAAGCAAAATCTGATGAAAATAAATAGTAATAAAAAAGAACCTTATATTCGGACTCAGTGCAGCTCTTATGTTTCTTCATTAGATATTTAATCATGTTCTGTGACTCAAATATTGAAGACTGATAGGAAAAGCCTCACCCTGATTCATTGTCATAGGAATGTAATAGGATTTTATTTTTTTATTTTATTTTTTATTTTTTTTTTTATTTTTATTGATATTTTAATGGTTTCTAACATTGTGAAATTTTGGGTTGTACATTTTTGTTTGTCCATCACCCCATATATGACTCCCTTCACCCCTTGTGCCCACCCCCCACCCCCACTTCCCGGGTAACCACAGTCCAGTTTTCTCTGTCCATGTGTTGGTTTATATTCCACATATGAGTGAGATCATACAGTGTTTGTCTTTCTCTTTCTGGCTTATTTCACTTAACATAATACGCTCCAGGCCCATCCATGTTGTTGCAAATGGGACGATTTTGTCTTTTTTTATGGCTGAGTAGTATTCCATTGTATATATATACCACATTTTCTTAATCCAATCGTCAGTCGAGGGACACTTAGGTTGCTTCCACTTCTTGGCTATGGTGAATAATGCTGCAATGAACATAGGGGTGCATAAGCCTCTTTGGATTGTTGATTTCAGGTGCGTTGGATAGATTCCCAGTAGTGGGATGGCTGGATCATAGGGCATCTCTATTTTTAATTCTTTGAGGAATCTCCATACCGTTTTCCATAGAGGCTGCACCAATTTGCATTCCCAGCAGCTGTGTATGAGGGTTCCTGTTTCTCCACATCCTCTCCAACATTTGTTGTTTTTTGTCTTGGTGATTATAGCCATTCTAACGGGCGTGAGGTGGTATCTTAGTGTTGTTTTGATTTGCATTTCCCTGATGATTAGTGATGTTGAGCATCTTTTCATGTGCCTATTGGCCATCTGTATATCTTCCTTGGAGAAGTGTCTGTTCATTTCCTCTGCCCATTTTTTGATCGGGTTGTTTGTTTTTTTGTTGTTCAATTGTGTGAGTTCTTTATATATTATGGAGATCAACCCCTTGTCAGATGTATGTTTTGCAAATATTCTCTCCCAGCTGGTTGGTTGTTTGTTCATCTTGATTCTGATTTCATTTGTCTTATAAAAGCTCTTTAGTCTGATAAAGTCCCACTTGTTTATTTTTTCTTTAGTTTCCCTAGTCTGGGTAGGCATGTCATCCGAAAAGATTCCTTTAAACCCAATGTCAAATAGTGTGTTGCCTATATTTTCTTCTATGAGTTTTATAGTTTCAGGTCTCACCTTCAGGTCTTTGATCCATTTTGAGTTAATTTTTGTGAATGGCGATAGCACATGGTCCACTTTCATTCTTTTGCATGTGGATGTCCAGTTTTCCCAACACCATTTATTGAAGAGACTTTCCTTTCTCCATTGCATGTCCTTAGCACCTTTGTCGAAAATTAGCTGTCCGTATATGTGTGGTTTTATTTCTGGGCTTTCAATTCTGTTCCATTGATCTGTGTGTCTGTTTTTGTACCAGTACCATGCTGTTTTGATTACTATTGCTTTGTAGTATGTTTTGAAGTCAGGAATTGTGATGCCTCCTGCTTTGTTCTTTTTCTTTAGGATTTCTTTAGCTATTCGGGGTCTTTTGTTGCCCCATATAAATTTTAGTATTCTTTTTTCTATTTCTGTGAAGAATGTCATTGGGATTCTGATTGGGATTGCATTGAATCTGTAGATTGCTTTAGGTAATATAGACATTTTAACTATGTTTATTCTTCCAATCCACGTGCATGGGATATCTTTCCATTTCTTTATGTCATCGTAGATTTCCCTCAATAATGTCTCGTAGTTCTCATTGTATAGGTCCTTCACCTCCTTGGTAAGATTTATTCCTAGGTATTTTATTCTTTTTGATGCAATTGTAAATGGTATTATCTTTTTGAGCTCTCTTTCTGTTAGTTCATTATTAGCATATAGAAATGCAACTGATTTTTGTAGATTGATTTTGTACCCTGCAACTTTGCTGTAGTTGTTGATTGTTTCTAACAGTTTTCCAACAGATTCTTTAGGGTTTTCTATATATACAATCATGTCATCTACAAATAGTGAGAGTTTCACTTCTTCGTTACCTATTTGGATTCCTTTTATTCCTTTTTCTTGCCTAATTGCTCTGGCCAAAACCTCCAGTACTATGTTGAACAGGAGTGGTGAGAGTGGGCAGCCCTGCCTCGTTCTTGTTCTCAGAGGAATGGCTTTCAGTCTTTCCCCGTTGAGTATGATGTTAGCTGTGGGTTTGTCATATATGGCCTTTATTATGTTGAGGTACTTTCCTTCTATTCCCATTTTATTGAGAGTTTTTATCATAAATGGATGTTGTATCTTGTCAAATGCCTTCTCTGCGTCTATTGAGACGATCATGTGGTTTTTATTCTTTGTTTTGTTGATGTGATGTATCACGTTGATTGATTTGCGGATGTTGAACCATCCCTGCGTCTCTGGTATAAATCCCACTTGATCATGGTGTATGATCTTTTTAATATATTGTTGTATTCGGTTTGCCAATATTTTGTTGAGGATTTTTGCATCAATGTTCATCAGCGATATTGGCCTGTAATTTTCTTTCTTTGTATTGTCTTTGTCTGGTTTTGGTATCAGGGTGATGTTGGCCTCATAGAATGATTCAGGAAGTGTTCCATCTTCCTCTATTTTTTGGAATAGTTTGAGGAGGATGGGTATTAAATCTTCTTTGAATGTTTGGTAAAATTCACTGGAGAAGCCATCTGGTCCTGGACTTTTATTTTTTGGGAGGTTTTTGATTACTATTTCAATCTCTTTACTTGTGATTGGTCTATTCAGATTCTCCATTTCTTCTTGGTTCAATTTTGGGAGGTTGTATAAGTCTAAGAATTTATCCATTTCTTCTAGATTGTCCAATTTGTTGGCATATAATTTCTCATAGTATTCTCTTATAATCCTCTGTATTTCCATGGTATCCGTTGTAATTTCTCCTCTTTCATTTCTAATTTTATTTACTTGAGCCTTTTCTCTTTTTTTCTTAGTTAGCCTGGCTAAGGGTTTGTCTATTTTGTTTATCTTCTCGAAGAACCAACTCTTTGTTTCATTAATCCTTTCTACTGTTTTTTTGGTCTCAATATCATTTATTTCTGCTCTGATTTTTATTATTTCTCTCCTTCTGCTGGCTTTGGGCTTTGTTTGTTCTTCTTTTTCTAGTTCTGTTAGGTGTACTTTAAGGTTGCCTATTAGGGCTTTTTCTTGTTTGTTAAGGTGGGCTTGTATCGCTATGAGTTTCCCTCTCAGTACCGCTTTTGCTGCGTCCCATATGGTTTGATATGGCATGTTATCATTTTTGTTTGTTTCCAGATAGTTTTTGATTTCTCCTTTAATTTCATCAATGATCCATTGGTTGTTCAGTAGCATGTTGTTTAATCTCCACATTTTTGTCACTTTCCCAGTTTTTTGTTTCCTGGTTCATTTCCAGTTTCATAACCTTATGGTCTGAAAAGATGCTTGTTATGATTTCAATCTTCTTAAATTTATTGAGGCTTGCTTTGTTTCCCAACATATGGTCTATCCTAGAGAATGTTCCATGCGCGCTTGAGAAGAATGTGTAGTCAGCTGTTTTTGGGTGGAGTGCTCTGTATATGTCTACTAGGTCCATCTCGTCCAGTTTTTCATTTAAGTCTAATATTTCTTTATTAACTTTTTGTCTGGATGATCTATCCATTGCTGTAAGTGGGGTGTTAAGATCCCCTACTATTATTGTGTTGTTGTTGATTTCTCCTTTTAGGTTTGTTAATAGTTGCTTTATGTACATTGGTGCTCCTATGTTGGGTGCATATATATTTATAAGTGATATGTCTTCTTGATGGAGTGTCCCTTTTATCATTATATATTTCCCTTCTTTGTCTTTCTTAACCTGTTTTATCTTGAAGTCTACTTTGTCTGATATGAGTATGGCAACACCTGCTTTCTTTTGTTTGCCATTAGCTAGGAGTATTGTCTTCCATCCTTTCACTCTGAGCCTGTGCTTGTCTTTAGTGCTAAGATGTGTTTCCTGAAGGCAGCATATTGTTGGGTCTTGCTTTTTAATCCATCCTGCCACTCTGTATCTTTTGATTGGAGAGTTCAATCCATTTACATTTAGGGTAATTATTGAAATATGAGGGTTGAATGTTGCTGTTTTGTCACTTATTTTCTGGTTCTTTTGCATTTCCTTTGTTTCTTGTCCCATTTGTTTTGGACTGCCAATTCAGTTTGGTTGTTCTGTCTTATGATTCTTCTAGTTTTCTCTTTGTTTATCATATGTGGTTTTAATTTGATTATTTGTTTAGTGGTTACCTTGAGGTTTGGGCGAAAAATCTTCTGTATGAGATAGTCCATTATCTGATAGCCTCCTATTTCCTTATACTAAGTCAATTCAGTCACTTTCCTCTTCCCCTTCTAAGTTGCTCTTGTTATACCTTATTCTATCTTGTGTTGTGGCTGTGTGTTTACAGTGATGAGGTTAAATTTATTTTTGGTGACTTTCTTCCTTTGATCTTTGAGTTTAGTATTTAAGTGGTTGCTAACCTATTCCGGTAAAGATCTACTATTTCTCTGATTTTGTCTACCTACTTTTCTCCTTACTCCAAGCTTTGTGTTCCCTTTCTCTTCTTGTTTTCAGGCCTGAGGGCCTTCTTGAGTATTTCTTGTAGTGGTGGTCTCGTGGCCATGAACTCCCTTAGCTTTTGTTTATCTGGGAGAGTTACTATTTCTCCATCATATTTGAAGGATATTTTTGCTGGATAGAGTATTCTTGGCTGAAAGTCTTTGTCTTTTAGTATTTTGAATATATCATTCCAGTCTCTTCTAGCCTGAAAAGTTTCTGTTGAGAAATCCGCTGAGAGCCTGATGGGAGTTCCTTTGTACGTTATTTTTTGTTTTTGTCTAGCTGCCCTTAATATTGTTTCTTTGTCGTTGACCCTGGCTAGCCTTACCACTAGGTGTCGTGGTGAAGGCCTTTGTCTGTTAATATATATAGGAGTCCTGTTGGCTTCGCTTACTGGTATTTCCTGCTCCTTCCCCAGATTTGGGAAATTTTCAGCTATTATTTCCTTGAATAGGCTCTCTGTTCCTCTTTCCCTCTCCTCTCCCTCAGGAATACCTATAATTCTTATGTTACATTTTCTAATAGAGTCCGATATTTCTCGGAGTCTTTCTTCATTTCTTTTTAGTCTTAGTTCTCTCTCTTCTTCCATCTGGAGTATATCTGTATTCCTATCCTCTAAAGTACTAATTCTTTCCTCCATATTGTCAGCTCTGTTCTTTAAAGATTCCAGATTCTCCTTTATCTCCTCCATTGTGTTCTTCATCTCCATCAGCCCTGATAGGTTTTTCTTTATGATTTCAATCTCTTTTGTGAAGAAACTCCTAATCTCATTGAATTGTTTGTCTGTGTTGTCTCGTATTTCGTTGAGTGTTTTTATGATAGCTATTTTGAAATCTCTGTCATTTAGTTTATGGATTTCTGTGTCTTCGGGGTTGATTTCTGGGTGCTTGTCATTTTGTTTCTGGTCTGGTGATTTCATATATTTTTGCATTGTGGTTCCTGTGTTGGTTTTGATTTTCCTCATCCTGGAAGTCTCTGGTTGCAATTTCCACCTGCCGCCACTGTGTGGTGGTAAAGGGCTGTGTAGTCTAAGCCCCCTGCGCTCTGCCCCAGTTTTTCTGCTGCGATCCGCAGTTTTGTTTTGTTTTGTTTTGTTTCTTTTCCCCACTGCGATCCACGGGTCCAGTCCAGTTTATTCAGGTCTGCCTCGGACCGCTAGATCTGGTCGAGCTGCAGACTCCCGGTTGCGGGGAGGGGGGAGCTCTCTCTTTTGCCCTCTGGGTCCCTGACGTGGGAGGCTTCTCGTTTGCCCCTCTTTATCCGCTCTCTGGGTTGCTCAGATGTTGATGGTAGCCCTGTGGCTCCTCTGAGCCCTCTGTGCGGGAGTTTCCCACTGGCTGAGAGAGCCCGAAGAGCTACAGTTTCCCGCCAAGGGCCGCCCCTCCCCCCTCTCTGGGAGCCGCGCGGACCGGATGGCTGATCTGATGGGGAGGGAGCGGAGTTCTCCTTACCTCTCCCCACTTCCTCCGGGGGCCCAGCACGTTCCGCTCTCAGATGTGCGGCAGTGTGGATCCCTCCGCTCCAGCTTTTGACTGTCTGGGATTCCGTTGTTGGTCTGTGGCTGTTACTTTTGTTGTATTTTGTGGGGGAAGAGTTCACGGGAACGCTCACACCGCCATGATGCTGACGTCACTCTCTGTAATAGGATTTTATTGACTTATAGCAGTTTTTTTTTTTTTTAAGAATAGCTTTATTAAATACTGAAATGTCTTTTTTTTTTTTTTTTTTGTAAGGAACATCAGCCCTGAGCTAACATCCATACTAATCCTCCTCTTTTTGCTGAGGAAGACCGGCTCTGAGCTAACATCTATTGCCAATCCTCCTCCTTTTTTTTCCCCCAAAGCCCCAGTAGATAGTTCTATGTCATAGTTACGCATCCTTCTAGTTGCGGTATGTGGGACACGGCCTCAGCATGGCCGGAGAAGCGGTGCATCGGTGCACGCCCGGGATCTGAATCCGGGCCGCCAGTAGCGGAGCACACGCACTTAACCGCTAAGCCATGGGTCCGGCCCACTTATAGCAGTTTTTATTGTTGCTTATTCTTCTAGGTTCATCCATGTTGTAGCATGTGACAGGATTTCCTTCCCTTTTAAGGCTGAATAATATTCCATTGTGTGTAGATACATGGTGTGGCTTTTTTTAAAAGTTACTTCTTTTATAGAGCAAGTAACAATGATTGTAGCCTTTCGTTTGTTTTTAGTAAATCTGGATTTCCATATGTCATGTTTGCCTAAGACAGGGTGCGTTTGTTTTATATTTGTATAAACAATATTGAATATCTGTTCAGATTACAAATAATAGAAATTTTACTTGGGTAATTTAATATTTAAATTGAAGAGCTCAGACTATTTGCTTCCCCACTCTAACCAACTATTTTGGTATACACTCAGATTTTAAATTGCCTTGTTTTAAATCATTGCCACTAAATTATAGCAATTAACTTTATGTTTACAGTATTTTCTACATAATTATAGAGAGACACTGATTTTTTTTTTTCCTCTGTCTTTGGGTAACTAATCTGGGCTCGTGTCCAAAGTAAATGCTATTGGCTTAACTATTAAGAGGGCAGAAAGGTTTAAAAAATCTGTAAGTAGGATTTTATTTGGTTTTTAAACAAGGATGGAGAAATAGAGGAACTGTTGTGGTACTGAGAAAATAGCATGTAACATTTTTCTTTCTGCCTTTGCTGAATTTTTCTTAAGGAAGTGGGATTAGCTCAACTGTTTGTCTTACATATCTGTCATTTGCAAGGAACATAGTAATGTTGATTTGACCGAATTTGCTAACATGAGTGAGAAATGCACTGTGGTTTATAGGCTGTTAAATTGAAATATGTCCTGCTGTTTGGGCAGGGTAATACTACTGACCCACTTCAGTTGAGCATGTTTGTTTTTTTGTTTCCAATTATGGGCTTTGATTTTTACTGACCCGTCTATGTTTTTCTTCTTATTTCTTTTATAACTTGTAAGATAGCTGGTTGGTGGGTGTTAGTGAAGTTGCCTGTGCTGAATGAAGCACAGTGGTGAAGAAATGGGACAGAGCATATTACCCCACTTTCTGATTGCATTTACTTCGCTTAGTGTTAGGATCTGACGCTAATCAGTTGTTCAATTAGCTATATATATGTTACCTAAAGCTCTTTAGAAACTGACTGATTATATAGAAGCCCTGACTGCTGAAAAGAAGTCATAAATTATGAGCCATTCTCATAATTTGACCTCAGAAAGTGAATGCTATATTGATCATTTTTATAGCATAGTAAATACTTGTAGTGAACTTGGCCTCTAGCCTTTTCCTGGCATCCTGTTTCCCTCCCTCCCTCTATATATCTTGAATGATTTGGGGGTAATAAGTGAATTTCTTATATAGCAGAGTTGAGCTGTTTTTTATAATCAAGAGTCCATATATCCAAATATATTCTGCTGCCACAAATAGAATTCCATTGGAAGAATAACTGGCAATTGCTCAGTTTTCTAAATTGTAGCAGGAAGTCTGATGAAGCTTTTTTCTTTGTAGATTCAACTGCCTTTTGGAGTGAAAATGTTTTCAGTTCTTTCAGAATTATTGTGTTTAAAGGAAAAGTCCTATCTCTGGTGACATAAAATCTAATCACAACACATCAAAGTATGAGTGCTTATTGCCTGCCAGAGTGGTTGCTGACTTGCATTTAAAATAATGGTTGTATCAGCCACTATGGAAAACAGTATGGAGGGTCCTCAAGAAATTAAAAATAGAACTACCATATCATCCGGCAATCCCACTTCTGGGTATATATTCAAAAGAAACAAAATCATTATCTCAAAGAAATATCTGTACTCCCGTGTTCATTGCAGCATTATTCATGCTGTCGATGAATAAATGGATAAAGAAAATAATGGAATATTATTCGGCCTTAAAAAAGAAAGCAATCCTGCCATTTGCAATAACATGGATGAACCTGGAGGGCGTTATGTTAAGTGAAATAAGCCAAACAGAGAAAGACAGATACTGCAGGGAGTCACTTATGTGTGGAATCTAAAAAAACCCATCAAATTCGTAGAAACAGAGACTAGAAAAATGGTTGCCAGGGGCTTGGGTGTGGGGGAAATAGGGAGAGGCTGGTAAAAGTTACAAACTCTCAGTTATAAGATGAATGAGGTCTAAGGATCTAATGTATAATATGATGACTATAGTTGATAACACTGTATTGTATACTTGAAATTTGCTAAAAGAGTAGAACTTAAAAATTCTCGGCCACAGGGGGCCAGCCCTGTGGCTTAGTGGTTAAGTGCTTGCGCTCCGCTACTGGCGGCCCAGGTTCGGATCCTGGGCGTGCACTGTCGCACTGCTTGTCTGGCCATGCTGAGGCCGCGTCCCACATAGAGCAACTAGAAGGATGTGCAACTATGACATACAACTATCTACTGGGGCTTTGGGGAGAAAAAGGGGAAAAAAAAAGGAGGAGGATTGGCAATAGATGTTAGCTTAGGGCCGGTCTTCCTCAACAAAATGTGGAGGATTAGCATGGATGTTAGCTCAGGGCTGATCTTCCTCACAAAAAAAAGAAAAAAAATTCTTGGCCCCAACAACAAAGGTAAATATGTGAGGTGATGGATGTGTTAATTAACTCAGTGAGGGGAATCCTTTCACAGTGTGTGCATATATCAAATCACCACTTTAAATATCTTAAACAGTTTTGTCAGTTCAGTAAAAGTGAAAAAAAACTAAAGATGAGAAAAATTTTAAAAATATTGCAAAGAATATCTTAAAAATAAATTAAATAAAATAATGGTTGTATTGATTGATGACAGCTCTGGCCTAGATTAGATGTGGTCTTTCTGCTGCTGTTTGGTGTGACTGGCAGCCAAAGACAATATGGAAGTGGATAATGGATTATACAGCTGTGCTTCTCCATATTTTGTGTTTTATGAGCTTTGGGGGAAGGCTTCATGATTTATGGACAGATAGCAGAATAACTTCAGATGGAGATGTTTTTGTTAAACTACACGTCTATCTGTTTTTTAATAAGTCATGGGCCCATACTTTTGTGAGCCTGGTTCTTCTGTGACTTAGGAGGTAACTATTCTGAGAGTTTTGGGGTACTAGCATGATGTTGAGTGTCTCCGTAATTACTGCAGTTTGAATTATGCTAATTGATTTTGGTGCCCGTTTTTTCAGCCATAGAAATGCTGTCTATAACTCCCTGTCAGAAGGACGAAAGTGCCGTCTGTCTGTTCCTCTCATCTGGTCAGGGTTTCCTGGCATTGTTACCCAGAATTCAAGGCTCCAGATGAATATAGGCTCATTTTGGGACCACAGTTATTGCCCTGGCTTGAGAATGGGTCACTGCATCGCAAAGATATGATGGTACCTGACCAAATGGCATATCACTCTAGGCAGGGAGGAAATGACCATTGATGGAGCATGTGTAGAGCATATAATATATGGAGCATATAAAAGCTAAAATTATTTCAGAGTTTATTATGTGCCGGGTACTATTCTAGGCCTGTTACATACATTATCTTTCTTAATGCTCCCAACAGCCCATGAATTAGGCACTGTTATTTTCCCCATTTTACAGCTGAGGAAATTGAGGCATGCAGTGGTTGCATTACTTAACTCAAGCACAGTGCTCGAGTAATGCCCTGGGATCTGGACTTTGAGTCCAGCAGTGTGACTCCAGTCTGACTCTTTGGCCACTAAGCTATGTCACCCTTTTCACAGTTACTAACAGACCCTGATTTTAAATAATTTATTTATGTTTATATAGTTGATACCTGGATTTTGAGCTAAGGCTTTAGTGACTAACCAAAATGTATTTGTTCCCAGATTTCCAGAAATATTTGGACCTTTGTATTAGGTTTTATTAAGTGGTGTCAAGGAGTTATTTCACTTTTCTTCTAGAATAGGGGTGCATATTTTTTGTCCTTTGTTCATTCAGCAAATGCTAATTGAGTATATGTTATGTGCCAGGTATCTTGTTAGATGCTGGAAGCGTGGAAATTAGCTTCAATAAGCTATAATTGTATCTAGTGATATACGTTAGAGAAATATATTGGGTGCCCATCATTATTAGGCCATATTTGTTTCATACCAATTTGGCAGTTAGAAAGTGTTTCAAACTATGATATGTTCCTTTTTTCCTTTCTTTATTTCCTTGTTACCCCCTAGGCATTGTCCACCCTGGACTCCATCACTCTGATGTACCCTTTCTTTTACCGGCCCATGTTTGAAGTGATAGAAGACGGCTGGCATTCTTTCCTTCCGGAGCAAGAGTTTGAATTCTACTCTTCAGCTGTGAGTAACTTTTGAGAGAACTCTGGCTCATGAGAAATAACCCAACACCTTACTTTACTTGTGAAAGTGATCACTTCCTTTTGATAAGTAATAAGGTTCGGTTGACTTATCCATGCCTAAAAGAAGTAATCTATTAGCTATTAGTGCTGCAGCCTCTGCCATTCAGAGATTTGCATAATTTGTTCTCAGTGCTGCAGCTCAAGTGATTTTTCTTCTAGGGATTTACTGTATTCCAAATGTTACTTCTTTAAATTTTGCAAATGACATTGATAAAATATTAAGATCTTCATAAAGATAGTCCTGACATGTTTTGAGTTAATTGTTGGGTGTTTTAAAAGTGTCTCCATAGAAACAACTTTATATGTAGTAATTAGGTTCTGAGCCATCCCAAAAAAGTCTGTTGAACCCACCGTGTACCTAAGCCAGCACTAGAGAAATGTAGATCACATTTGTGTCTGTGGGATGATTTTTGTGTTTTTATAATTTGGGTTACTAAGACCAGGTTACTAGAACCAGTGTTTTTTCTCATTCACCATTTTACTTCTTTCTTCTTCCATCATACCTCTGTAAATGGATCCTGAGGGGATCAAGCAGTAGGGACCAGGGTACCATGTAATTTAAAGAACAAAGGTGTCTACAGCAGCAAAGTGAGAAAGGAAAGGGAATTTTACATTGTTATGTTTAGAACATTTTTATGTAGTTCGTGGATAACTACCTATATTTACACTTATATTCAGTGTCTTTATTGCATTAAAAACTATGTGGTAAACATTCTCAAATGTGTGATGCTTTTCTCTTGTATCAGTTAACTGTCACCTCACAGCTGCCTCAGAGGAATCCTGAGTTATTTCCTAGATGGAAAATGGCAGTCAGAATGTGATCAGGAAGGGAGATGTCTGGACAGTTTACTTGGTTACCTAAAAATGTCTGTGCAAATGACCTGCCCATGATTTACTTGGAGTTAGGTGCCATAAGTGAAGCAGTTTAAGTACATTCTACAAGTCAACATTCAAGTCAATCTCCTATTCTGTGGAGAAATTCCCTGTGCTAAATACATCCACGATGTGGTTGTCCAGCCTCTACTTGAAATCTCTAGTGCAGGAGAATTCACAAATCATACAATAATGTCCCATTTGGGGACAACTCTAATACTCCGAGCTGGACTCTGTCTCCCTGTACTTAGACCCAAAGTTTCTGATGTTACCTTGTGTTATTCAGCTTGTTTTATTCGTCTACTGTGAACTCTTCTTCAAATTAAGAAATTTTATATCCCCATTGCCAGCCCTGGTGGGTTAGTGGTTAAGATTCGGTGCCATGGTCTGGGTTTGTTTCCTTGTCAGGGAACCACACCACCCATCTGTCAGTTGTCATACTGTGGCAGCTGCGTGTTGCTGTGATGCTGAAAGCTATGCCACCAGTATTCAAATACCAGCAGGGTCACCCATGGTGGACAGGTTTCAGTGGAGCTTCCAGACTAAGACAGACTAGGAAGAGGGACCTGGCCATGCACATTCAAAAAACTGGCCACGAAAACCCTATGAATAGCAGCAGAGCATTGTCTGAGATAGCGCCAAAAGGTCAGAGGATGGTGCAGAAAGACCGGGCAGGGTTCCACTTTGCTGTAAGCAGGGTTGCTAGGAGTCAGAATTGACTGGACGGCACTAAACAAATGTCCCCATTAAGTTTTCCTTTCTGTAAATATCAGTATTTACTTCAACCTTTTCTAATAACACTGATCTCAGGGCCCCACACTGTCCTGGTTGCTCTTCTCAGCAGGGTCTTCAGTTTGTCATTGATTCTTTTAAAATATGGTACTCATAACATTTAGTGTAGACTGGAACTATTACTGATACTTTAAGGCTGCCTAAAGTTGCATTAGCTTTTTTGAGAATTAAATTGCTAATGAAATAAAGTAAAATTCCTACATCTTTTCACATGTGTTGTTAAGAGATCCTCCCTACATTTCTGTTATTTTATTTATTTATTTTTACTTAGATTCAACACTTTTTTCCTAGTAGGCATTTCCTTTTTGGTTTAGCTAATTAAGCAATTTGTATATTCAAAGTTCTGTCATTTTCCTGCAAATTTCATAATAGAATATAAGCTGCTGGATTATAAACTTTACGAGGGGCAGAAACCACGTCATTCTTGTTCCCTACTGTACCCCTAGCACATGATAGGCAAGCAGTAAATATTTGTTGAGTGAATGAATGTAGGAATGTGTTTATGTAGGATAGGACAAAAGGGCAATAAGACCTTCTATATATCATTAGAAATCCTCTGCCAGGTAGACCTCTATCACTTAATCAGTATTCTTTGAATAGAGTTTTTTGACCATCTGAAAAACTCTTTAATTATTAATATTAGACAGTCTTCACTTCTCTATTATGTCCAAAAGAGACATGTGTTATTGAGAGTACAGAGTACTAAAACTAGCTGTCAGGATATCTTGTGTTGCATCCCAGATATGTTATTGGCTGCTTGACTCTCTGGGACTTTTCCATGTCTACAAAATGAAAGTATTGAACAAAATGATCTCTTGAGTTCCTCTCACTTTTAGCATGCTTTTATTCTAAGATATCGTGAAAGATTATTTCAGATACTTTGAAATACACATGTATGGTATGTCTGTACTCCTCCAATCTACCACTTTATAAATTATATACAAAACAGATGATAAGGTTCTGTTCTGCTTCTGGTGATGGTTGAGTAGCTCCTATCCGACAAGCCGTCCTGCAGATATCAATGACAAACTGTGAATAAAATACAAAAAACTACTACTTGCAAGTGTTGGTAAGTGAACAGAAAGCAGCATATTTTGGAGGGGGTGAAAACTTAGAGAAAGTGTATGTCAGAGTGAGTTTCCTGTTTGGAGGGCTTTGTCCTGAGGGCAGCACAGTTGTGGGATTGATGGTGTGGAACAGCTAACATTCCAGTAGAAAGCCCACTTTCTCTCTGGTGGGGGAAGGGCCCAGAGCAACCAGAGAGCCAGAGAAGGGGCACCTTGATTCTGTGTACAACCCCAAATCTCTGGCTGACTCTTGAACCACGCTTGCATGGGGCAGACTGAGAGCAGTTGGAACCAAGATCGGAGCTGCCATGCACCTCAGGTGTTACAGAGTTTGCAGTTTAAGTCTAACCAAGTTAATTGCCTGCAAAAACAAAAATATTAATGCTCTTCAAAGGAGTATAATAGAACGCAGAATTTCCACAACATAACATTCACAATGTCCAAGATACAATCCAAAATTGAGCCAGGATATTGTGACCCATTCTCTAGAGAAAAGATAATTGACAAATACCAACCCTGAGGTGACTCAGATGTTCAGATTATCACACAAGCACTTTAAAGCAGCTTTTAAAACTGCCCAATTTTCCAGAAAGGAAAAGACAGGAAATTGCAACAGAGAAATAGAAAATATTAAAAAGAATCAAATGGAACTCTTAGAAGTTTTTGAAAATTATATCTGAAATAAAAAATTCACTGGGTGGGCTAAATAGCAGAGAGGAGATGACAGAGGAAAGAATCAGCGAACCTGAAATTAGAGTAATAGAAATTATTCAGTAGAAAGAAGGGGGAGGGGAGAAATTGCAGAAAAATAAACAAAGCCTCAGGGACCTGTGGAACAGTATCAGAATGTCTAGCGTATGTGTAATTGGAGATCTGGAAGGAGAGAACAGAGAGAATAAGGTAGAAAAAATATTTAAAGAAATCATGTTCAAAAACTTTCCAAATTTGATGAATGGTGTAAATTTAGAAAGCTCAGCAAGCCCCAAACAGGATCAATATGAAGAAAACCATGCCTAGGCACGTCATAGTCAGACTGTCGAAGAGCAATATAAAGAGAAAATGTTGAAAGCTGCCAGATAAAAACAACACATTACATATATGGAGACAACAATTCAAATGACCTTGAACTATTCATCAGAAATTATGGCGCCCAGAAGAGAAATCTTTTAAAGTGCTGAAAGGAACAAAACCTGCCAATCCTGAATACTATATCTGGGGAAAATATCTTTGAAGAATGAATGTGAGACAACATTTTCGGATAAAAGGAAACTAAGAATTTGTCGCCAAGAGACCTCACTGTGAGAAATGTTAAAGGAAGTTCTTCAGACTGAAAGGAAATAATACCAGAGGGAAACTTGACTATTCAGAATGATAGAAGAACATTGGAAATGGTAAATATAACAGGCTATTTTTTTCCTTTTTAATGTCTTTAAAATATGTATGTTTATTTAAAACAAAAACTATAGCATTGCCTTTATGGTGTTTATAGTGTATGTAGACATATTACATATGGAAATTACAGCATTAAAGGTGACTAAGTGGGGTGGCTGAATGAATAAATAGACCTGTACAGTTTTAAAGTTTTTACATTTTATATAATGTGGGCTAATATTTAAGTTAAAGATATATATTATAATCCCTAAAACAGGGTTTCTCAACTTTGGCACTATTAACATTTGGGCCAGATAATTCTTAGTTGTGAAAAGCTGTCCTGTGCATTGTAGGATGTTTGGCAGCATCCCTGGCACCACTAGATGCCAGTAGCATTCTTCTCTCCCTCCCCTAATTGTCTCTAAGCATTGACAAATGTTCCCTTGGAGCAAAATCACCCCTGGTTGAGAACCGTTGTCCAAATCACCCCTGGTTGAGAACCATTGTCCTAGAGCAATCACTCTTTTAAAAATGTGAAGAGGTATAATTAAACAGTTAATACATACATTAAAATGCAATTCTAAAAAGTATTTAATCTGAAAGAAGGTGGGAAACAAAAAATAGCATTAAAAACTGAAAGAATAAACAAAAAATAAATGCTGGACTAAACTACAGCCATATCCATAATTATTTTAATATTGATGAGCTAAACACTCCAGTTAAAAAGTGGAGATGGTCAGAATTAGTTACAGGGAAAAAAATCAAGACCTGAATATAAGTTGTGTGCAGGAGATGCATTTTGAATGTAAAGACACAGATAGGTTGAAAATAAATGGGTAGAAAAAAATATGCCATGAAAACAATAAGCATAAAAAAGCAGAAGTAGCTGTATTAATTCCAGATTAAAAAAGGACTTCAAGACAAAATATCATCAAATAAAGAGGGTTATTTCATCATCATAAAATTTTTCAGGAAGATATAACTATATATATATATGCCTAATAGCAAAAATTGATGGAAATGAAGGAAGAAATAAGCAATTCTATGATCATGGTAGGAGATTGTTAAAATTGTCCTCTCAGCAATTAATAGAACAACTGGACTAAAACAACAACAACAACAACAAAACAAGGAGAGACATAGAGAATCTGAACAACACTATCTGATATTTATAGAATGCTACTCTCAACTTCTGCAGAATAAACAGTATTCAAGAGCACATGGTATATTTCTCAAGAGAGGCCATATGCTGGGCTATTAAATAAATCTCAATAAATTTAAAAGGATTGAGGGCCGGCCCGTGGCTTAGCGGTTAAGTGCACGCACTCCGCTACTGGCTGCCCGGGTTCGGATCCCGGGTGCGTACCGATGCGCCGCTTCTCCAGCCATGCTGAGGCCGCATCCCACATACAGCAACTAGAAGGATGTGCAACTATGACATACAACTATCTACTGGGGCTTTGGGGGAAAAAAAAGGAGGAGGATTGGCAATAGATGTTAGCTCAGAGCCGGTCTTCCTCAGCAAAAAGAGGAGGATTAGCATGAATGTTAGCTCAGGGCTGATCTTCCTCACAAAAAAAAAAAAAAAAGGATTGAAACCATACAGAGTATAATTTCTGACCACAAAGGAATTAAATTAGAAATTAATAACACTAAGGTATTTAGGAATACCTCGGGTATTTCTAAATTAAACAAAATACTTGTAAATAATCCATGAGTCAAAAATGAAATCATAAAAGAAATCAGAAAATATTTTGAACTGAATGATAATGAAAATGCAACATATCAAAATTTGTGGAATATAGTTAAAGCAGTGTTTAGAGGGAAACTTATAGCTTCAAAATGCATAAATTAAAAAAGAAAGGTCTAAAATCGCTAATTTAAGCTCCAACTTAAGAAGCTAGAAAAAAAGAGCAAAGTAACTGAAAAGAATGAAATAATGAAAATAAGAGCAGAAATCAATAAAATAAGTAGAACTAACAAACAGGTTTAGCAAGGTTGCTTGATCTAAGTATACAAAAACTAATTGTATTGGCAACAAGCAATCTGAAAATGAATAAAATACTTAGGAAGAAATTTAACAAAAGAAGTGCAGGATGTGTACACTGAAAAACATAGAACATTGCTGAGAGAAGTTAAAGAATATCTAAATAAATGGAGAGATATACCATGTTAATGGACTGGAGGACAATACAGTCACGTACCACATAATGACATTTCAGTCAATGGCGGGCCACTTATATGACAGTGGTCCTATAAGATTAGTACCAAATAGCCTAGGTATGTAGTAGGCTATACCATCTAGGTTTGTGTAAGTACACTCTATGATGTTTGCACAATGGCAAAATTGCCTAACAATACATTTCTCAGAAGGTATCCCCGTCGTTAAGCGACACATGACTGTATGGTTAAGATCAGTAGTGAGCTGACTTCTGTAAAGGACCAGACAGTAAATAGTTTAGGCTTCGTGGATCATGCAGCTTCTGTTACAACTATCCCACTCTGCTGTTGTAGCATGAAAATGGCAATAGAGGGCCGACCCGGTGGCACAAGCTGTTAGGTGCGCATGCTCTGCTGCTGCGGCCCGGGGTTCACTGGTTCGGATCCTGGGTGCGTACTGACACACTGCTTGGCAAGCCATGCTGTGGCAGCGTCCCATATAAAGTGGAGGAAGATGGGCACGGATGTTAGCCCAGGGCCAGTCTTCCTCAGCAAAAAAAGAAGAGGATTGGCAGATGTTAGCACAGGGCTGATCTCCTCACAAAAAAAAAAAAAAAAAAAGGCAATAGATAATACATCGATGAATGGGTGATATTCCAGTAAAACTTTATTTACAAAAATAGGCAGTGGGCTGGGTTTGGCTTGTGGACTATAGTTTGCTGACTTCTCATTAAGATAACAGTTCTTTCCAAATTGATTTATAACTTTGTTGTAATTCCTATCAAAATTCCAATAGATGTCTTTGTAGAAATTGACAAGATTATCCTAAAATTTGTGTGGAAATACAAAGTTACTAGAATAGCCAAAATGACTTTGAAAAGAAAAGGTTAAAGATTTACATTACTTGATTTCAAAACATATTATAAAGTTACAGTAATCAAGAGAGTATGGTATTGGCGCAAGGATAGACGTATAGATCAATGGAACAGGATAGAGGATCCAGAAATAAACCCTACCATTTACGGTCAGTTAATTTTTACCAGAGATGCCTAGGCAATTCAATAGGGAAAGGATAGCTTTTTCGACTAATGGCATTGGAACAATTGGATACCATATATAAAAAAAAGATGAACCTTAGATTTTTTTACTTCATACTATCCACAAAAATTAACTCAAAATCTATGATAGACCAAAACATGAGAGCTAAAACTATAAAACTTCTTGAAGAAAACACAAGAGAAAATCTTTATGACCTTGGATTAGGCAAAGATTTCTTAGATATGACACCAAAAGTGACTGAAAGCAGATTAATACTTTCCTAGTGTTGGGTGTGGAGGGAGAGATATGGATTGCAAAAATACACAAGGGATTTTTGTGGGAGATGATTGAAATGTTTGTTATCTTGATTGTGGCAGTGGTTTCATGGGTGTATACAACTGTCAAGACTCATGAAATTGTGCACCCTAAATGGATCTAGTTTATTTTTCATATAAATGATAAAATCTCATTAAAGTTGATTAAAAAGAAGAGAAAAGAATAACAATGTAAAGGTTAAGTAGCTGGTTAGAAACAACTAAAGAGAGAATTAGTTATATGGAATATAGATCAAAGTAATTACTCAGGATACAGAACAGAGAAATAAAGAAGATGGAAAAAATGATAGAAAAGTTAGACGTGCATGGATGATGACAAAGAAGATCCAATACTTATTAAATGGAAGTTCAAGAAGATAATAGAGAAAATGGAAGAAGGACAATATTCAAATAGGTAATGGCTGAGAATTCTCCAGAATCAATAAAAGCCAAATCCTTAGATTAAGGTGTCCCAGCAGACACCATGCAGAATAATCAAAAAGAAATCTTCACTTAGATGTGTTAACAGTCCATCCATTGAATGGTAAGGCAAAGAGAATATTACAAAATTAGCCAGAGAGAAAAGACAAATTACATACATGGTATAACAAAATTAGAAGAGAAAAAACAATTTGATAAAATTAAACATCTATTGATGATAAAAGCACTTAGTGGAATTTGAAGGGAACTTATTTAATCTGATAAAGGGTAGCTACCAAAACCAAAACATACAAAAAGCAAATCTTTTATCATTCCCTTTAAGTTCAAGAGAGAAACAAGGATGCCCACCACCACTACTCCTAGCCAGCTCAGTTAACCAAGAAGGAAAAATAAAAGATATAAGGATTGAAATGAAAGAAGCAAAATTGTTATTATTTGTTGATATGCTTGTCCTCATAGGAAACTGAAGGAATCTTGAGATTGTAGACATTTCTCTACACCAACTACAATTTTCAAAACATGCAATAAAAATATAAGGCTTCTAGAAATATATCCAAGAAAAGATATGCAAGACCTTTACTGAGAGAATTATAAAACTTTTTTGAAAAATATTGAGAAAGTTTTAAAAAAGTGGAGAGACACTGTGCTCATGGACAGGGAGATTGAATATTATAAAGCTGTAATTGTGTCCAAATCAGTCTATAAAGTCAATGCAATCTTATTAAAACCAATGGGTTTTTACATAGAGTTTGGTAAAAGTTACATGAAAGAGCAAAGGACCAAGAGGAGCCAAGGTGTTCTTAAAGAACAAAAAGAAGAGAAGAGGAGACAGCCTACTAAATATCAAGCTTATTCTAAAAGCTATGGGACTTACTATAGGTAGATCAGTGGGACTGAATAGAAAGCCCTATATGTATGGAAACTTAATATATAACAGAAATGGCATTGCAGATCAAAGAGAAATCATATTATTCTCTAGAGTAAGAAATCAGTAAATAATACCTAATAGTGAAAAATCAAGAAGTAACAGTATAATCATGTTATTTAGAAATTTGGAGGTGAACACCAAAAAAGAAAAAAAAAAAAGCTAGAAGAGTTGAAAATGGTTGCCTCTGGGGAAGGGGAATTAGGAGATGGGTGAGCAGGAAACAGGTAACTTCTTTTTTTAAAATAATGTATCTTTTAGAAATTATCTTTTTAAAATTGATAATGAATAACTTTGAAAAATTTCTTTAAAATACAATATTGTATCTTGTATAAAAGGGTTTTTTGAAAAAATACTTTGTCCTACAGTACATCTAACATACTTCAGTTTTATCCTCCTGGTGGCCAGTATGTTAGGCCGACGCTGATTTACAGGAACATATTGAAATTTACATAAACATAATTTTATTTAATTATTCTTTTACCATAAAAAGCTTTTTATAGTCTTCAAGTGGTTTTCATTTTTGATATTGGAAATAAGTTGTCATTTGACAGTTTTATATTGTATACTTTTAGTCCTTAGCATGTTGAGTTAGAAATTATTTCATTGACTTCTAAGTATAATCTTAGTAAGAAAGATGTTACCAATCTTTCTATATTTTTCTCCTTTTTTAAATAACATAAAGGAACAAGGATTTAGAGTAGGTAGTAGCTTTATTCTCATCTGTTCTGGTTAAACATTATCTAGAATATTATAGTCTTCCTGTTGCTGTACTTGAAGAGTACCATTAACAAAGTAAATGGTACCCAGAAAAGGATGAATGAGATGATGTTGGCCCTGATAATCGTGGATATACTTAATATATTTAACTTGCAGAATAGAAGACTAGGGGAGAAACAACTGTCTTTTACATATTTGAGAGGATGCCATGTGAAATAGGGAACTTGTACTGAAATCATGGTAAAAACCAATAGAGGAAATTACAGAGCAACATATTTTGCTCAATATGAGGAGGAACTTTCTAGGAACTAGGGATACCTAGCATTGCAGGAAGCTGACTCTGAAGAATGAAGCTCCTTTTCTCTGGAAGTATTTAACTATGGGCTAGATATTCCATTAAATTCCTGAGAGATGGCTTCTTCATTGTGTGAAAGTTGATCTCTAAGGTCCTCCAAAATTGTTCAGATTATTTTGTGACATTGAGATACTTCTTTAGCTTTGAACTATTTTGCGTTTTTCAGACCAGTGAATGGAGGTTAAGCTACGTCAATAAGGAATTTGCTGTCTGCTCCTCTTACCCACCAATTGTCATAGTGCCCAAATCCATTGATGATGAAGCTCTTCGGAAGGTAGCTACATTTCGACATGGAGGACGCTTCCCAGTACTCAGCTATTATCATAAAAAAAACGGAATGGTAAGTGACCGCACTGCTGCTTGATCTACTGAAAGACTTGATTTGAGAATCTTTTCTTAGAAATGTTCCCCCTTTCTGTGTACTTGGTCATTGAAGTGATTAGTCTCTCCTACTACATCTTGCTTCATTTAAACTTTAGGGAATCAGGAGTAGAGTGTTTTCTGTGATCAGGATATGACTTTGAATTCTTTCTATGATGCTGCTCAACCTTAGAAAAGCCCAAGACAAGTTTATCTTTAGGACTCAGTACAAAGGGAACTAATGTTCATTTGATTCTTAAAGTAGCACTCTTAGAAAAATAAATTTCTATGACCAGAATAATGGTAAGACACTTTATTTTAATTATTCTCACCAAATTTCCCTGTGAAAGGTAAATTAAGCAAACGTTTTTGTTTTCAAAAGGGAGAAGAGTGACACATGTCATTAGTCACAACTTAAGTAAACATAGGAGTCAGGAATTGAATAGGCAAGTGCTCACTGTGTATTTGTTTCCTAAATACTTTCTAAATCTGTTTCTCTCCTCTTATTATCTCTCAGTCAATAAACTGCTTCTCATTTTGAAACCAATAGTATAATAGTGGGTTATAGCTATCTTCCATTTTCTTTTTTCCCCTGGTAACAAGTAAAAATGGATATTTAGGATAAAAAGATTTCTAAAAATTTGCTACTTTGGCATCACATCATCTCTCCTGCTTGCTCAGTAGTATTTCTCTTCAGTAGGATTCATTATAAAGTATTTTAACAAATGATACTGAATATGCTGTTGTGTCCATTTACGTGGGAAGCACAGTCTGCGAGTTAGCCATTGTCATCTTCTGGTTGACCTTTCTTGATCATGGTGAATTTCAAGATAAAGATAACAGTATATATTGTGGGGTGAAATGAAAATAATTCTAAACTATTCACTAGAGAAGAGATCAGTATAAGAGACACTGATTTCTTGAGAAAAGTTTCAAAAGCAAACCTTTGAAAATATATACTTGGTAGTCTTTGGAGACAAGTGGTGAAGTCCTGGAATACTGAAAAGGATGGAAGAAAGCCACTGGAGAATAAATAATAGACAAGCAGCTTTCAAGATATTGAAAATGATTCCGAAAACAAGAATAGTGCATAAAATTTTTTATTTTGCCATTGGTGCCTTTTCTCTTCATAATTCTTGGTAAAACCTGCCAATCCTGCGCTGGCCCCCGTGACTTAGCG